>NW_025408637.1:0-1267500 GCF_020137385.1 Morchella sextelata
GACCGACGCAATATGGTTGCCGATCGAGCCTCAAGCAAGCTTGACTACAAGAAACTATCTCTCTTTGAGGTTGATGAGAAACTTGTTGTTGCGTTCTACAGGCTGACGCTTCCCTCTCAATGGAACATTCATGATGTCTTCCAAATATTTCTCCTGGAGTCCTATCGGGGACTGAGATACCCTCAACGCACTGAAGTCCCTCCTGCTCCAGATGAGGTCAAGGGAGAATACAGTCACGTTCTCCAAGAAATAGCTAATAGCCGATGGCAACAGGCTGGGCATTAGAAAATGTTTGTAGAGTATCGCATTGTTTGGGAGGGTTATCATTCGGAAGACTCCTGGGAATCATACAAAATTCTGCAAGGAAGTGCCGACGAGGCCATGAAAGAATTTCATCAAAAATACCCACAAAAACCTCGGAAAATACGGTGAAACTCTAGGGATCCACAAAACACGGCGTAAGTAGCTCTGTATCCCAGAAGAAATGCGGGAACAAAAACCAACTCTCCTGTACCAGGTTTTTCATCGGTCTGACAGAGTTTAGATACCATTTTTCCTTGAAAACAATGCAAGAAATGATAGAAAACCGAAGCGTGAGGAAACCCGCGTAAAAAAGATAAGGGAAAAAGAGAGATTCTTGCTAAGATCGAAATCTCCACCAGTGGAACGGAAAGTTCTACGACAGGAGTGGAGAATATGTCATTTTCTTTGTTTTAAAAGGTATTTCATTTTAGAGTTTTCCTTCTCTGATGGGGATAGAAACAGACATGTAGTTTGTACGTAATCACCAATAGAGCGACCGTTTTTCTTCTATGCCAAATACTAATATTCCAGTAACACTACAGTGGACTCAAAATGAGTCTACGATAGAGGGGAGTAATGTAACAGTGCCACTATGAGGCTGTTACAAACGAACCTATTCCATCAGTTAAGTCACCGACCATAAGTAACAGCAGCTTGTTCTTCATCGACGTGTGAAGACAAGGTCAGTTGGGCTCCTACCTTTATTGGTATAGAGGACAGTGATTTCAATGAGTAAGAAGACTTACAAGTCAAAAATAGGGGCTGAGCAAGCCTGGAACAGAAGTACAAAGATGGCTGATAGCACAGGGAACCTAGGACGGGAGTTCCCTACCTAGGCGGTCGAATTTTTAAGGTTTCATATCTCTGCAACCGACACTCAAAGACTATGCTTCAGCACGACAGGCATCATTCTGGTGGTGTCCCGGACCTAATAGAAAATCTAATTCCAAAAACACATTTTAATCCCCAACACTAACCTCCGGAGTGTCAAACTGTCGGAATGCTCCTGTTTTGCTCCGGAGCATCTTTGGGGAGTGGGAGTGCGACTCAAGCTACTAAAGCAAAACTTCGGTTTACAAACACCCAAATTGGTTCTAAAAAAGTTAGGATAAACAATTATTATCTGGTCGGCTGTTTCCAATAGTTCTTGAGATTCCAACCACAGATTTCGGCAAATTGCGTGATTCGACTCGGACAGAAGTTCATCCAAGGTGTCGTAGTTACTCTCCTCTCCCCTGATAGAAAATAGTTGCTGTACCCCTGACTATCAATAGGCAGACTGTCAGTCGGAAAAAGAACTTGAGCAAATGCGCCCTATTCCTATAAGGGACTCGGTGTTGCCGCAGGTTGGCCTCTCATCATCAACGGATCTTTAATAGAGAGAAGACCCCTTAAAGTTATAATTTTCTAGACTTGAGAACGTTCAAACATACAAACTCCCTTTTATTCTTTCTGAACGAGTATCATCAAAACTCGCTCTCTTTATTTACACTATTCGAAAGCAAATCACGGTTGTGCCTCATCGTAGTACCTCAGTCACATGTTTTTATCGATCGTCACTGACATGGTCGCATATGCTTCCACCATATTGGGTCTGTCTGTTCGATAGGTCATGACGTCTCTAAAGTTGTCAGACAATCTTTCCGCCAATTCGTCAATCTTGACCCCTTTATTGTAATGCAAGTGAGACATGTTTCTGATAAACTGCGAGTAGTAGGTGGCAAAGTCTCCTTTGCCTTGCCTCAGGGGGACGAGTTGGCGGTGGATGGTACTTTGAGTATTTAGGTCTCTAAATGAGCCTTTCATGTGGGCGACAAAGAAGGTGACGGAGGAAAAGAAGTCAGCAGGATTGGCGTTAACAAGTTGTATTACCTGATCAAGAGCTCTTCCCTCCAAACAGCTGACCGCATGGATAACCTTTGCTGTCCCATTGCGGAACCGATTATGGTTGACTTCGTGCTTCATTCGGAGTTGGGTAACGAATCCGGAGATTTTGGTCCGGATGCCATCAAACTTTTCAGGGAAAGTTTCAGACCCAAAGGTGGAGACAGTGGTTGATGCAGTAGCAGCGAAAATGGGGATAGGAACATTGGGGGCGGAGGTGGTGTGGTCAATATTGAGGTCAAGGTTGACCTGTATTACTTGCTCTTCCAGGTAGCCAATGGTTTTGTGAACGGCGGAGAGCAGTGTACGAGCACTATCCCTCTCGTGTCGGATGCTTTAAAACATAGTAGGGAGGTGGTCAAACAGGGCAGCAGTATTCTATTCGTATTGATGGTTAAACTACTCGATTTTGTTAGATGAGACCCATGTAGGTCGGTTGAGGGTGGACATGGCGTCTGGTGCGGATTACGACGCAACGTAATACTAGGGAGTTGGGTAGCGAGTATTCCGCAGGGTACGGGAGATGGTTATAGGGGCTGGTAGGTTAATGAGCGAGAGGGGTTGGAGAAACTTACAGTAGTTTAGGTCTAGCGGTGGGAAGGTCGGAGAAGTGAGATGGCCTCCTTATAAAGGAAGAGAAAATAGTACTTGAATAGCAATAGCCAGCGTAGATTACCCAAGCCTTTGCGTACCAAAAGAAAGAGAAGAAAAGAGAGAGAAAAAGAATAGAATTGAGGGCAAAGCCCCTTAATATACATAAAGAAAGCTTAGCAATCACAAATCTCAAGTAACTCATACCCTTAAAATCGACGGAAACTTCTAGAAATCCATAGAAGTTTTCTGATCAATTCGACCCTTTGTAACCTACTATATTATTCAATCGATCTATGAAATCGGACAAGGTTTTAGGATCTGAATTGGGTTACACTGAGAACGTTCAAGCAATTGAGTGCTATACTGATCACCAGTCAGCTCGAATATGACATTCTCAATCAAAAGCATTCATAATCCTAATTCTAAAGGCTTGGGGGAATTTGGGCGCATACTGTTACTAGGTAGGTGAGGTGGAACAGATATTATCTTACGGACATCGTCAAATTCCTACCCTTTTACAAAATACAAAATATCAGGATACATGTTATAAAGACTGTTATCAATTAAAACAATGAGTTTTAGAGATAAGTGCTGAATATTGTTCACTCTCAAGTTCAGAATATGAGCATAGATTGTATATATTTCCGAATGGATTGGAAAGCCGCAACCTCGTGTTTTGGGAGAAGATATTTTGCAAACCGTAGTGCAGTATTCAATCCATTCAATATTGATCCAGAACATGGTATACCAATCAAGCCATCAAATACATTGAGTATCAATTTCAGTATTTTACTGTGCCAATAAATATTCATAGCTTTCAAACCTTCATGAACGATTGTAACAAATGAGAATTTGAATTTCTGATACACTCGCTGTCCTGATACATACCCATCAAAGGATTGTAAATAATACAAAAGGTTTTGTTCGTCAATAACTGTTAAATTTGCTGTTCTGATAAGAATGTATCTAATATGTACTGGAATATAATTCTTCTGAGATTGCTGTAATCTGATTTGTTGATAGCGACAGGGGTGTTTTGTGAGCATGACACATAAAATTCGTGTGTTTGGTGCAGTTACCCTGCCCGATTTTGTTCTGTTACCCTGCCTATTTTGAGATGGTTACCCTACCCGATTAGTGCGGTTGCCCTGCCTGCTCTGAGCCGTTACCCTACCTTTTTTGTGCGTAACCCTACCTTTTTTGGGCGTTACACTACCTTTTTTAGGCGTTACCCTGCCTGCTCAGGGCCGTTACCCTGCCTATTTTCCTGCCAAGCCCAAACCCTAACCCTGACCTTACCCATGAGACCAGCCCAATCAACGGAACCCTTTATGATTAAATAATAAATATAGCTATTTAGTAGTCAAATATGAGCAGAATAGGCGAGAGAGGCGAACAGTAGTTGGCGGGGAGTGTGAAGAGGGAGAGGGAAGACCAGTAAGAGGGGGAGAGGAGGTGCCAGTGCAGTGGAAGAACGGTGAAGGGAGCTGGAATATATCAGAGCTGGCACTGGAGCCGGCATTGGAGCTGTCACAGGAGCTGGCATCGAGGCAAACGCCAGAGTAGTCACTCGAGCGGTCACCGGAGCGGACACAAGAGCGGGAAGACGAGCAGGAACATGAGCGGGAACAGGGGTGGGCACAAGAGCGGGCACAGGAGTGAGGGTTAAAGCTGGCACCGGAGCTGGCACCGGAGCGGGTACTGTAGCGGGTACCGGAGCTGCCGCCGGAGTGGGCATCAGAGCTGGTACTGGAGCTGGAAGCGAAGCGGGCACTGGAGCTTGCAGAGAAGTGGGCACTGGAGCTTGCAGAGAAGTGGGCACTGAAGCTTGCAGAGAAGCGGGCACTGGAGCTGGCATGTATCTGAACTGTCACTGGAGCCGGCATCTAATGGAGCTGGCACTGGAGTGGGCATTAGAGATGGCATTCGGGCGGCTCCGGCTAGAGCTGGCATATATTTGAGCCGAGACCGAAGCTGACACTGGGGCTGACCTTGATTTTAGCTTGCACCGGAGCGGGCATTAGAGCTGGCAATGGACCTGGCATTGAAAATCGGAAATAGATCTCCAGAGCAAGATTTAGGCATTTATGTGACATGGCCGGGAAAACAGAACATGAGACGGCAAAGACAAAATTAACTAATTACTGGAGGTGCCTAGATACTACACATAGGTGGGAGAGAAGGGGACCTCGCGGTCGCGAGGTGGCGCATCTCTAGTAAGTATGAACCAATTATTAATGATATCAACCAAGTTCACTGCTAATTACTGATTCGAATATTTTCCTGACAGGTATCGACTCCGATTTAGTATTCAACCATCATACAGAAAGCTTTTCTTATCGGTATACACTTTACTTGCTATTCTGATTTGTATGCATACGTATCAAGCGATTGCCAAAAATCTTCACAAATCTTATTTAGTATTCCTGATTTACATTCTGTCACAACAAGTGTGCATACAAATCGAATCATAGCGAACCTTACCAACAAATCTCAATTGCAAACTCTGATGCAGTTTCTGTTTCGATTGATATTTATACCTCTCAAGCTATCACCAACAGTAGTAACCAATTTCGCCATTAGTATTTGCTTTACATTTTGTCCTAGTAGACATGCATATCTATCCAGCGATTCAATATTGCTCAGTAGTGTCTAGAACAATAATACGATACAACCCAAAGACTGGTAATTGCAACCTTCATGGTTACATATCGGAATTAGAATGTAGGACAGAATACTGAAGTGACACTTTTCTATCTATTTTTCTTCAGGTCGTTGTTATTCTATTGGTACAAAATTCAATTTTTGGTCAAAATGTAATAGATCAATGTGTATTTGGTGGTGGTTGGAACCTAGATGTGGGTAGTTAGGGTTATGAGCGTTGAAAGTTGGTTTGGTTACATGTACATTATACAATTTTCGGTCAAAATGAAATACTTGAATGTGTATTTGGTGGTGGTTGGAACCTAGATGTGGGTAGTTAGGGTTACGAGCGTTGAAAGTTGGTTTGGTTACGTATACAAAATACAATCTTCGGTAAAAATGAAATACATCAATATGTATTTGGTGATGGTTGAAACCTGGTTTTAGGTAGTTAGGGTTACGAGCGTTGAAACTTAGTAAAGCGGTGACCTGAAGTACAGAATCCGAGTTGGCGTGAGAAGACACAGTGGAGACAAGAATTGGGATTCGCCCAATGCGGTGACCCGCAGCTCGGAATCCGAAATTTATGTATTCCATCGAAGCAGAGGATGGGGAAACGGGGCATCATTGAATTTCGTTCGCCGGCATGATCGTGGGCTCGAGACGGTGCGTTCGGTTCCATGCAGTCATCGATCGTTGTACCTCCCCGGTGAGTGGCGGTGCCGGGAGTGAACCAGGATGGGTTGCCAAGACTCACAGTGAGTTACCCTACTCAACAGCCCCCAACCACCACCTCCGCACCCGCAATCACGACCACGACCCACTGTATGAGCATACCTGATGATGGAAATGAACTCAGGTCATTCTGTTCAACCCATAGAAACGGAGCCCGGAATTGTGGGGCGACCGTTCCCGGGCAACCTCAAAATCCTGTCCGACATTCCACTACTAGAATGTCTTTCAATGAAAATAACTTCCAAACTGGCGAGAGTTCACTTTATAAGCCCTCAATAGCTGATACAGCTCAATTGGCAACTACCAGAGGTTTACCTCTCAATATTTCACTTGTTCTGGCAATATTTCATCCAAAGGTTCGGGAACGAACAAGCTGGCTTTGGAAGCATGTATCAATCTTCTAGGGTCCTGATCAGAATGGTGTAATGAGAGATCGTTGGGGGTGCAATCTATCTAAAACGAACAGACAACCTGATTTTGTTGAAATACTATGGATTACTAAAACCCCAAGCAGGCCCCAATCCAGAAACGGCTGTTTACTACGCGGATACAACAACTAAAAATGCCATAAATCATTTGGTAAAAGTTTATCAATTTGATCAAAATTGGGAAAGACAAACAACAGCCGTTGGGATGGATGTTGGAGATGGTAGTCCATCAAGCTTGAACAACGTATCGGTAAATACAGTACCAAGTATTTTATTCAATAGCCACGTCTTTAAACAGCTCTATGTACGTTGGATTGTAACAAATAATATTCCATTTCAACAAGCTACATCTCTAAGTCTAAGATTTTTATTAATATATATATGCACTTTGGTAAGTTGAATATAAAGTACCAATAGATTGACGAAATTTTCTTCTGACCAAGAGTATAGCAATCATTCTATACCGATTTGGGTAAAGCTATGCCTAAATCGTCTGTCACGGTAAGCAGTTGGGTGCAGGAGTCATTTGCAAAGAGTAAAAATTCCATTCGCTAGGTATTAAATAACGCTATCTCTTCTATACACATCAGTTTTAATATGTGGACATCAACAAATAATTTGGCTTTGCTTGCAATAGTTGGTTATAGGCTTGATGAGGATGGGAACCTATGTCATGCACTACTTGGGTTACGTCGACTCTTGGGTGCGCATAGTGGAGAAAATCAAGGCAATATTGTCTGGACAGTTATTCAAGATTTCCAGATCCAGAATTCGATTGGCTATTTTACCTTGTATAATGCATCTAATAATATTACCCTACTGCGATTCATTGAAAGCTATATCACAAAACAATCTGCCGGTCTACAGTTCAACAATACATTAACACAAAAGATTTGAAGATATATTCGTTGCTATGGACATATTTTGAATTTGGTTGTTAAAGTATTCCTTTAGGCAAAAAATTTAATCAATTGCTGTCTTTAGAGAATAAAAAAACAGTTGAACGAGAGAATTCTGAAATTGAGAGATGGAGCAAGGTGGGCCCTATGGGCAAAATGCGGAATATAACTGTTTTGATACATGAGAGCCCGTAGAGAAGGTACGCATTTTGCCAGTCAGTTGCCACTATATTAGGAAGTTCAACTCAACCTAGGACTTTGATTTTGGGAAATGTCACATGTTGGACTGGTGATTATGATAGGATAGAAAGAGCTTTAAAGCTAATGTATGCGATCGAATTTTTTGTACACCAAATGATTCAGGAGACTTCAACAGCTTGGAAATCAACACTTGAAAAAAATCAATTATGTACAAGTGATTGGTTGATTTTACAACAGGTTTTTAATTTTTTAAAGCCATTTTAGGATGAAACATTATTTTTGCAGAGTCATCGTACTCAAGGATCGCTATATTAAATCTATCCTTCATTCGAGTCGTTGAGGAGGCAAATCACTTACACAGTGGACAATTTGGAATCTGATGTTTTGGCAATCTCCTCGCAACTTGACGTTCAAAAGCTAGAAAAGTACTACTCTATTGAACAACTGAGTCCGATAATTTGTGGGGCAATTCTTTCGTACGCAGATATCGATAATTTTTTAAGGACTCAGAATCTGGTTGAGGCGACCATCCAGAATAATCCTTCAAAGCAGAAGAATTTGTCAAATCCTTATGGGAAACGTCGTATAAACGCATAGTATTGCATGATGCACCTTGAGCATCGTCAGAATCACCTAAACGTACTCTGGATCCAAATTCATTTGCTTGTAAAAAAAATTAGGACTTTCGAAAAGCCAAGATTGCACCCTGATTCGATTGAGGATTAGCTCACCGATATTTGTTTTGGGTTTCTCAAAACCGGCACAAAATAAGAGAATCAATACATTGGTGGATTAAAACCCGCCCATCATATCCCCGTTTATCTATTTTGGCATTAGATACCTTTTCAACCCCTGCCATGTCTACCGAACGTGAAAAAGTATTTAGCAGGTATGAATTAATCTCAGGCTCTCTATTAAAATTCAATTTCTAATTATTTCACAGTGCAAAGCAAAACATTACTGACCGTCATAACCGTTTGGATGAAAGTATTATTGAAGCTGGAGAATGTCAGAAATCATTGGCATGGGCAGGTTTAACTAGCTTTGAAGCAGCTAGATATATGTCTGACTATCTACAAAAAATTGAAAGACATACGTTAACATCGGCTATTATAAGCCAACAGTTAATATTTTCAAGTTTCTTTATTTATTTTATCAAGGGGTTTATTTCTGTCAACGTTTCATAGATCGATTAGTTAATACCCTGGGTTATGAGGAGATGGATTAGTCAGAAAGGATCTATTGGGTTCTATCGGGTTCTGTAGGTCGTAAGTGTATGAGTCACTTTGGATTTGTCATCTTTGGGATTTCCTTGGGTATATTAGGAGGTTTCATTCTCATTTCTTGTTCTTTTTCTTTTCTTTCTTTTATTACACAACGTCTTCTGTACCTACACTGTCTATTACGATATAATATTATTTGCTCTTCTTTGCTCAAGAAGACCACCGCGCCGCTGCTTCCCTTACCCCATTGACACTCACCAACGCTAGAGACCCTCAGGACCCCTACTACAGGCTCCCACACCGACCCCTACTACCCCCTTCGTACCCTGCGGAATGCTCGCTACTCGCCCCCCTGAGACAACGTCAATTCAAGTTATTTTTCTATGTACACTAATTCACTCATTTCATAGCCTCAAATTCCTGCTTCAGGTTTTCATGAAAGGTGGCCACTAAGCTAAAATGAATCCCTTCCCATTTAGCTGTACAGTGCTCCAAATGACTACCACTAATAAAACCAATACCACCGGATTGGTAATTAAATCTTCTACCCAATTCCCTAATACACAAGTCACCTCCTCAGAACTCCCCCATTGGTGCAATACAAGCCCAACCATTATTAAGATCACCGGCATCATAATGAGGTTCAGTGAATACATTGATCAAACATGCTCTCAAAGAAAAGCAATCATTATCATCTGTAATCCACTGTTTCTTGTTCCCATCATGAAAACCTTGATCATCGCTTCAGTCATATCCCTGACCTCCTTGTCGACTGCACCCAACAACGATCTCTGAGCTTTGGTAATATTACAGAATGATTTAAAGAGATCAGAAGGGACAGGCTGAATTTGGGAAGGACTGTTGGCAACATCTTTAGTAATGCAAGACCCTTTTTCTGTATGACCTAATTCTATCCAACATCCATAATGGTAAACACCAGCTCTCGACCGAGGTACCCAACAAAAATGAGGATTAGAAAGAAGCCAATCTTTCCAGCTCAGATGTCTTTTGTCCTTAGGTATGTCGGAGGGGTGAATTTGGTAGTATGCATCAATATTTCAAGTTGTTGAATCCAAAACCCATTGCCCAATCTGTGGCCCGTAGACTATTTCCAAACCTTTTTTGAAGTAAATAAAGAGACGGTGGAATTTGGAATCGAGAGCAACATAGAATGCTCCTGGAGTTAGGTCGATTGCAGGGTATTGGTTGACAGCTGTTTCAATCTCTTGCAAAGATTTTCCGTGTAGTGTTTATGTCTTTTTCTTTGAGGGTGGGGTATCCAAATCAACCTGGAAAAAAACTTCAATCATATTGCCTATTGATGTCAGTTAAAAGTTCATTAATAAGGAGCAGTTAGCCATTACCTTTTTGACCGAATGATTGAGTGAAGACTTTGTCGCCTCTATTCCTAGCGATTTGACAGTCAACCAAGGCAGTACTAGAAAGAGTCATGTACTTGTCGAGTGCCTTCTCAATGTCTCTATCCCACATTTTTTTGATGGGGCCGGGGGGAGGAAGGGAAGAGAAGGTTACGCGACTTATAAAAAGCAAAAAAGACAGATTGCGTTGGGTCTGGGCACTAATACTAAGTACTACGAACACTACTTGAAGTCTACAACTACAGTACAATGCGCACTCACTATCCAGTGGCACGATCCCACGGTCGACCACGGTCGACCTGCCTTGGTCGACAGACTGCTGCAGCGCCCGGAAATCGTCGGGTCCGGTCCAGGACTGGTCTGTTGTCGGCGTTGGCCACCAGCACCGGTGGGGGGGAATCCGGCGCTCCTGCCGCCGTGGCCAGCTATCTCTGCGAGAGCAGCTGTGAATCGTGGATCTTCCCCAGGGTGATCAAACAATTCTCGATGGCGCACTTGATCGCCTCGACGTTCTCGCCCAGCTTGTTCTCGAGCTGCGCATTGAGTTCCTCCTCCTTCCAGTGCGGGCTCTTGAGGTCATCCAGCAGGGCACGGCGCACACTCTGCTCGACGAAGCTGCTGAGGAACAGGTCCAGGTTCTGCTTCAGGACCGACTCGAGGACAAGGACCCTACGCATCGCCTGCCGTGAGTCCTCATCGTAGGATTTGTAGTTTGACACAAAAGTGGTGACGTTTTTGTAACCTTGAAACACCAACACAGTGAGGGAAAGAACGCCAAGGGTGATGTCGCCCATGCTGGCGCAGGTGTTTCGGTCTCTCCGCCGGGATAGAAGTGCTGGCCGGGGGGGCACTTCACCTGGAGCGGGAGGAAAGGTACAAATTGGATGCCGTTAATATATATAAATGAGCCTTCTTGTTCTGGTTTTGGTATATAACGAGCGACTGGCAGGCAAGTGAGGTGTTTGTCTTGCGATCACCCTCAGCGAACAAGCCAATCAAGATCTGGCACATGCCCACAGTTCCTATTGGCCGTGATCGAGGGCTCAAGTGCTTATCTAAGGATCGCCCAGATGAATATCAAATCTCGGGAACACACCACCGCCCACCTCCAGTGTAGAGCCTGTCTGTCTGTCTATCCATCTTTCTCTCTGTCTCTCTGTCTGTCTGGCTGTCTGGCTGTCTGCCTGTCTGGCTGTCCTGCAGCGGAAATATCATCTTCCCAACATGTCTGCTCCCCCCGAGGCCCCGCGCATTGGTAGCAACCTCATCACTGCATGCACCACCCACATCCGCGAGCTTTCCAAGCTCCCCGACAAGCGCTCCAGGTATCCCTACCGAAAACCACCCTGCCACGAGTTCGGACGCTTCCGCCTATGGACCCGCGGCTTCGAGAACACCCCCCCAGCGGGGGATAATGTACTGGATGAGGTGCTGGAGGAGGTTATATACCTCAGGGAGCCCACGGTCCTACTCATTGCGTCTTTTGCTAGCGGTCTCCTCGATGGCTGCCTTCGGAAAGGTACATATGATCGGTCGCCCCCTACACCTCCTCCCGTTCCACGGTGACTGGCTGACACCCGTTTGTAGTTGGCAACGACTACACCCGTAGGCTCCTCCGAGTATCCCTCGATGAGGTGGCTAGGGCGTATCCACTTGGGTAGCGTGTTGAAACGTGAGTGGAAAACATCGGATGCTGCCATCGGGGAGTTGCGCGAGTGCGTCGATGCGCTTTTTGACGTACTGTCCACCCTTCACAACGTCATGGAGAGGAGAAAGGAGCGGGATCGCCGGGAAGGGGCCATCCGTGAGGAGACACCAGCACGCCCGGCCTGTGTGAGGGGTGAGCATTGGGAGGTATACCAGCAGTACATCCAGAACAGGTTTCCGCAAGCGATTAGAGGGCTGGATATCGAAGGATTTGCAAGGGGAAATGCCGACTGCTTTGATAGGCTGTTGAGCCAGCGTGAAGATAAGGAGAAGGAGCAGAAGGCGAGAGAGACTGCCGGAGAAATGTTGGTGCGCCCCTCCCCAGTGCTTAATATATATACAATGCCATCATCACCAACATTTACGATTGATTTCCTCTTCCTCCTAGTGCCCAATTGCCACCCGTGCTAGAGGGGTCTGTCATGGAGGCTCAAACAGGCCATCAAACGCTGGAACGAATGAAGGGTTTATCGTCGGCGGGTGTCACCACCACATTCAAGGACTCAGGAGTCGAGAGCTCTGCCACCACGTCCAAGGACTCGGCAATCGAGGGCTCCGCCACCACGTTCAAGGATTCAGCAATCGAGGGCTCCGCTGCTCACAGCCGCCCACCAGCCCCGTTTCAGGCCGCGTTCAAAGACTCAGTAGTCGGGAGCTCCGCTCCTCACAGCCTTCCGCCACCCTCGACCCACCCTCTCGATGCACCGCAAACTATTACCATTCCCCAGCGTACGGTCGCCTCCCTTGCTCCCCCTTCCGTCTCCGGCCTGTCGTGCTCAATCATCTGCTCTGTGTCATCTGAACCAAGTAAGAGACGCCCCGTCCCCCGGGTTCCCAATATTCACGATATGGGCCCGGTTTCGAGTGCACATTTTGCGGACTGATTCAGTCCCCCGCTGATCAGGGTCACGGGTGGAGGTAAGAACGCAACCCTCCCTGAGATTATTCCACGTCTTCCGCGTCCATGACTAACCCAGTGCCATTGCCATTGAAATCTCTAGGAAGCACGTCTTTGCCGACCTGATGCCATACATGTGCATCCGCGGACGCTGCTTCAGCTCGGGTGCACATGTGTTCTATGGCAAGAAGAGTGACTGGATCGCGCACGATATGGCATGCCTACGAGAGGCACACGAGGGCACAGGAGCAACCACGACAGACAAGTGTCCCTTGTGCGCCAAATGGTTTGGTCGCGACACAGGCGCTTCTACTCCCAAGTGGCGCACCAAATGGAGGACATCCGGCTGCTTGCGCTGCCGCCAGCGTACCGAGACGAGGAAGATGGGGGGTCCTGCGATACCTCCACGACGGGGAGTGTGTTGGACGATACGCCGCGCGAGGGGTTATTGAACGTCCGACTCCACAGGTGGATGCAGGAGCGTCCGGAAGGAGAACTCCGACGGGAAGGAATGGAGGATCAGGATGACCTGGAGGACCAGGATGCGCTGGATGACCAGGATGCGTTGGAGAATCAGGATGCCTCGGAGGATCAGGATGTCTCGGAGGATCAGGATGCCTTGGAGAGGGCTTTCTGGGAGGAGCCAGCAGCATCCCCTATCACTGTGATGGGCACTCACTGGGAAATATACCAGCAGTACATCAGAGATAGGTTCCCGCACGCCAGAGAGGAGCTTGATATCGAGGTCTTGGCAAGGGGAAATGCCGAGTGCTATGTCAGGCTGGTGAGGCTGGACCAGGAGAGGGGGGAGGAGGAGGAGGAAATGGAGCAGAGGCAAGGTTTCCCATCGCCGGGTGTCGCCACCACGTTCAAGGACTCCGGACTCAGGAGCTCCGCTCCCCACAGCCTCCCACCAGTCTCGATTCACGCCCCCGACCCATTTCCAGCAGTCGTCGTCTCCCAGCCCGCGATCGTCCCCGTCAACACGGACCTCGCCCCGCCGCCTTCTGTCTCTAGCCTGTCGCGGTCGACCATATGCTCTGTGTTGTCGGAGCCGAGCAAGAGACGACTCCTCCCCCCAGTTCCCGAACATTCGTAATATGGGTCCGGCTTCAAATGCAGGTTTTGCGGGTTGAACCAGCGCCCCACTTGGCAAGGCCATAGGTGGAGGTATGGACGCAGCCCTCCCCGATACCCCCCCGTCTTGCGATTGACGTTGCTGTGTACAGAAAATACATCTTTGCCGACCTCACGCCATACACGTGCATCCGCGCCCGCTGCCCCAGCTCGGGCATGTTCTATAGATCGAAGAGGGCCTGGATCACGCATGATACGGCATGCTTACGACGCCCGCTGGAAGGCGGCGGCGGAGCGACCTCGACGGGTGAGTGTCCGCTCTGCCGCAAGACGTTCGGGAGGGATGCCGGGCGGTTCTACAGCCACGTTGCGCACCACCTGGAGGACATACGCTTGTTCTCTCTGCCCCCGTGTTATCGCGAGTACGAGATGGAAGAGTACGCGGACGGCTCATCCTTGGGAACCACTGACTGGCGTGGAGCCAGGAGCGCTGAGGGCGAGATGAGCGCGCTGGGACGGTATCTTACGGCGAACAGTGCGACACCTGCCGTGTCTTGCAGCGGGTGGGTCATGAAGGCGGTGGGTGAGGTTGATGGTGTGTGCCCCTCGGTGCGGAAGCTGCGTATGGTGTGCTAACATGACAGCGGCGGGTACTAGATAGCCCCCGCTTATCTCAGCCTGATGGCGACGAGGTTCTCGAGGAGGGTGCGCTTCAGGATATCGATGGCGAGCCGAACCCCGCGGGGATGGATAAAGCTGTCAGCGTGCAGAGTAGTTGCGATACTCTAAGGCGGGGTTCGGATGCAGCCACCGTAGGTATGTTTGGTCTTGTACAGGTATTGCTTGTCTGTTGCTGAGGTGCTGCCCACACCGCATAGTTGTGCGGCTATCTGGCTCTCCCCCCTCGGCCAGCAGAGAATGGCACACTGACCTTGTTCTATCTGAGGAATTTGCCCAATACAAGTACAGCGCGGAATTCGGTGACCAGACAGTTACACACCATTTTAATGGGGATTTCGAGCTGTGGGCAGACGGCGATTTGTTGCTCGGAGGTAGTCAATTCAGATCGGTTCGGCTCCAGCGGCTACGTGACTCTACCCGGCGCGATGCTCACCGAAGGACTGACGTTCGGGTGGTGAAAACAACCGGTCACTATCGCTTTCAAGACCTTTTCATCAGAGAGTTGAGGGCGATGATTACGTTGCGAGAGGTAATGCGTTGAGGCTGGTCCACGCGCGTGAGTCCGTTGGCTGACCTATCGCTGTTATGGTAGTATACTGAGCATTTTGTTGAGTTCTATGGCTGGCACGAGGGCCAGCCCGGAATATCCCTCTCTATCGCCATGGAATTCCTCCCCGAAGGCAACCTTCAGACCTATATGCTGAGAAACAGACAGCTGGCAAAGGGGAACTGTAAAACTATTGTTCGACAGATTCTGGAAGCCCTCCATATAATGCACCAAGGGGGTATCCATCATGGTAATCTAACGCCAACGGTTAGTCTTTCCACATATTGGGGCTCACTAGGAATACATATTGACACTAGTTTACCATACCCAGAACGTACTCATCGCATCCCTATCACCTCTGAGAATGAAGCTTGGAGATATCTGCAACGGAGAATCGGGGCGCAGGCAATACAGGAGGCTGATTACCAATACATACATCGAGATGGAGTACAGATACGAGTCACCAGAGTCAATCGGCCTCAGCCCCGATTTCACAGAAAGCCACCCTTCGAGTGTGGATATGTGGGCTCTGGGTATGATTACCTATCAGATCATGACAGGATTGATACCATTTTCGTACGCCACAGGTGTAAGCGCTATCGATATGGATGAAGATGATATCTGCCATTGGGACGGCGGGGTATAATGACAGCATTAATGTTGGGGACTTGGCAGCATATTGCCGTGGTGAAATGTGCCCATTCAAGGAAATCCGGACGCTCAGCCGAATCGGCGCCAGCGATTTATTCATGGACTTTATGCGGTCCATGCTTGACCCTAACCCGAGCTCTAGTTCTCTGCGAAAAGCGCGCTTCAGCATCAGTGGATTAGTGGGCAGGCCTCGGCAATGGGTGAAGGTAGTTCGAGTAGGAGGTTGGTCACGTAGCTATGCGGATGTGGAATGTGACACAGGCATATAAGGAAGAAAATCCGATGTATGTAGTACTACACTTGAACTGCGGACCATGAAGCTACAATCGAAGATTATCAGTTGAAATCTGCTCCGGCCCGATCAAGAGCCATACCTGTCGACGAACGCTCCTCACTGGGAAGCGCATACAGCGAACGTTCAGAAGTTGGGGTGGACTGTTGCTATGTGTCTACCTTTCATGAATAGGTTACCCACTTAAGCTACCGCCCCTGTGTTGGTTATTGAACTGTGTCCTATGCTCAATTGTTGTCCTTACTGTTGAAAGTTCAAATGTTATGTATACCCGCTGTTACTATGGTTCGATCTTAGGTGCGCCTGTAACAACTAGGAGACTCCATAGTTTGGTTCGATTACATTATTGATAACCCCCCAGGTGCGAGCATTGTGTCTTACTACCACCTACTTACCGTGGAAGAGGTCTGTCCGCTTACTGTACCTATTAGCATAGAAGAGGTGTGAGTGTAAGGACCAGGTTGATTATCTCAAGCTTGACCAAAATATTATTAAATAAGGTGAGGAGAGTGCAGGCCGGTTTACGGGCCAGAAGATAAACCTACGCAGATTTTCATTCTAGAATGTGCACCCGGTCTACCTAGGATCACAATTATCCACAAGACCCCTGAATAGCTCTCTACCAGCTATGGAAACGGATCATTTGATTCATTCCCCACCAAGCCACTTTCGGGAAACGAATCAATTGATTCATCTCCCGGGGACGCTTGTGGAAAAGGCACAAAAGATTAATTTCCGTTGCCGAAAATCCCTTTTCTTGGTGCCCGCCACGGCTCCACCGTCCACAAAACGAACACCCGCACACAAATCGGGCCCTCCGCATTATAGCCAAGCAAGTCCATCAAGAACACCAACATCTTCCGAACATATATCACTAAATATTACCCCACCCGCCAACCCCCCCGCCCAGGCACCCCAGCGTACTAAATCGGCGGCCGTGTATTGTGGTCATAGAATATCACTCGATGTGGGGGCCTTATCTTTTTTTTTGCCCCCTTCTCACTCATCCAGGTCTTTTCTTTGTTCAGCCCATGCCACCAGCGCGCGTCCGCAAGGTGAGGGAACGAGGGCAAGGAGTGGGGGAGCGAGGGCGGCGGCGGGGGGTGATGATCGACAAACCCTTCCAACACCACCGACGTGCGTGCTGTGGGGGGGAGTGCGGGCACAGGCGCCATCACCCTCTTCCAGGGCGGGGGTTAATTTCCATAGCCAGTTGGTTGCGCGGCCCATGTTGACGGACAGAGAGCGCGGTTCCACCGCTGTAGTCTGTCGCGGGGAGGCGGATGTGGTGCCGTGATGCATTTGTTCATGGAGTGGGGCCGTCGTGAATTGTGAAGAAGTATTATAATTATTCTTCAATATTAAATATTACATTTGCCAACCACTGTACCTCAATGAGCAACATTGAAAACGCTTATCCAAGGGTGCAAAAGTGGAATAAAGACAGAACACAACGATATCTACAGAAAAAAATCCATCTCCCAGCCCCCCCCCTCCACATGCACCACCACTACCCCTCCAACGTACTCACAATGCCCAGCAGCGCCAGCACCCCTACCCCCCGCCCCCCCCAATCAGCCCCGAACACCCTTCGCGCACCAGAGAGGAAGGAAAAACTCACCTCCGCTCGCCGTCAATATATAGCTCGCCACCGCCATGCCGGCCTGCACATCGCCCATCAGCGCGCTCCACAGCACAGCCGTAAACACGCTGGCCACCCACGGCACCGCTGCCAGCATCACAATCTTGCGCGCGTCCCAGCCCTGCACAAACTCGAGCCCGAAGCGGCGCGGCGGCTGCGCTTTGAGCGCAAACACCCAGTCGACCCAGGCGCCGCCCGAGCGCAGCTTGTGCGGCTTGTTGAAGGCGTACATGATGCTGTTGCGCGAGGCCGCGTCGAGCAGCAGAAGCACCGGTGCCTCGGGGTGTGTGTACTACGGGGGGGGGGGGGGGGTCAAGTCAGTATCGACAGCATTTCCTGCGGATGGGTGGGGCGGCGGCGCACCTCGACGATGCTGATGTACTTGAGCCCGCGCAGGGAGAAGAAGCGCTGCCAAAAGGAGCGGAGCTCGGCGTTGTAGATGCGGCGGAAGGAAAGAAAGAGGGCTGTGTCGGTGGTGTTTTCGCCGCGGGGGTGGGCGCGGAAGACGGCGATGCGGTGGTTGCGCGGGGCGCGCGCGCGTGATAACGAGTGGGTGCAGAGGAGGATTGAGCAGGCGGTGGAGTCGGTGGGGACGGTGGTGGCGGGCGCGGGCGGTGTGGGCCCTGTGCTGTCGGCGGGCGGTGGTGGGCAAGTGGTGGAGGGGGTCGGCGGGGGCGGCGGCGGCGGCGGCGGCGGGAGGAAGCTAAGTGCTGTGGCGGTGGTCTGCTCGGTGCTCGTGGGGGGGGGGCGGGTGGCGTCCGCGGTGTTGCTCGGTGGCGCGACGGGGGAGGAGGGCACCACGGGGGAGGGTGCCGGCACGGGAGAGGATGCCGCCGCGGGGGGACCGTGTGGGGTGCCCAAGCTGGGTGGGAGCGACTGGAGTGGAATGGACGGGTATCGGCGACGACGATTGGGCCGGGCCGGGCGTTCTGGAAGAAGTGCTGAGTCGCGCCGGAGCCCATGCAACGGCTGGGTCTCCATTGTATCTATGAATTCGTATCCGGCCGGGTTGGGCTGCCCCGGGCGTGCTGGAAGAAGCGCTGGGTGGAAGAACACATGCGTTGTGTGGGGGAAGCGGGACTGCTGGGGTGTAGGGGGAAGCGCCGGTGGGCTTACTGCCGACGGATGATCAGTGGAGGACATGCTAGCGGTGCGGTAGGAGAAGAAGGAGATCGAGGGGGGATGTCTGTCTGTATGGACTGTGATGGCGGTTGGGCGTTTGGGGGGGGGGGGGGGAGAGAGAGAGAACTGAGAGAGAGATTTCTGGGAGAGAGAGAGCTCGCAACTGTCGGTGGTAGATATAACATATATATACACGTATCCTGGAGGAGGCGACTGGCGGGTGCGCCTTCCTTCTGCACGGTAGCCTGATATGCTCTACAAGCACTCGGGCGCAGCTTGGAAATAGCACACGGTAGATGTGCATGTGCATGTGCATGTTGACGTACAGCACCCCGATCCTTTCAAAGGGGGGAGGAGGAAGAAAAAGAAGGGGAAGAAGAGGAAGAATGAGGGGAGGAAGGGGAGATGATCCTCTCTCCCGGATCATCCCGAGCCATCCCCCACCCATACTAGCAATATCCGTGTCTGTTCTCCTCAGGTCGATCCAAGCTATGGACAGACCCACCCTCCCTCCCCGCGTCCTCCTCCCACCGTGTCTACTCGCCGGTGGCCATAGCTCTATGCAATTCTATCCACGGCGCTCTCCTCGTCCCATCGACTGGCCAGGATGACAATAACAATTTACCGACACTGACACTGACACTGCACTGACAATGACAATGACAACGACAATGACAATTTGCTGTTACACAGTGGGTGTGTGACAGTGGGTGTGCGACGTGGGGTCGGGCCGTTTAGGCTTGAACGTTCGTTTAGGCAACCACGAATTATCATCATCCGAGGATCCTCGCTCGCGTAACAACACACAGCCCTGTCTGTCAAGGCACGGAGGGTAGAGTCCCTCGCCATTTTCAGCCGCAAGTACGTACATATGTACAAGAAGAGTATGCATGGTGGGGGAAGCCTTGTCACGGAGTAAGTACATGTATGTGCCTACATGTAAGTAGTTTGTACACCCCCAGTTTGACCGCTTATGGCTCATCAACCACCACACATATTTTTAATTTCATTAGGGAGATCTACTCACTTTCATTTTCATTTGCCCTATCATCCTATCTGCTCAGATCTTTAAATCATTCTTCGTTGTTGAGTTGTAAAAATCTTGTGGCTGGGACAATGTCGCTTGTACATATGGTCAAAAAAAGTGCTTTTCCTCGTCCTAGACCACTCTTTGCACATAATTGGTATGTGTTAGTACATAAGTGTCGCGGCACTCCGTGTCAAGGTTTTCCCCACCATGCCGACGGGAAAAGAAGAAGACCCCTGTCAGCCTTATCGTCTTTTCTCTTGGCGCTTGGTGCGGTGAGAGCGAGGACGAGGCTGGATACGCTCTCTGCAACTGTGGGGTGGGATTAAAGACACACTTTTTAATCTCCCGCAACTTCCGCAGGCAGTCGCGTTTTTAAGCAGTACGACCGCGCCTGCATACCGCCAAGATGAAGAGCCTCTTGCAGGATTTGGATCCCCTGCAAACCTATTAGCCGGTCCTGCCTCCTCCACTGGATACCATCCGGGGGATACTTGTATGACGGCCAGCGGCTTGCAGGTAGTGCGCAAGACATGTGCGCAAGACATGATGGCTGCCCCATTGATATTGATATTGATATTACCACCCTCTGCCAACAGCGCCGTGAGTGAAAAAAATAAAAATAAAAAATGAGCTGTGGTGTCAACACGAGACATGGTAACTCACACCTGGCGAGCTTCGCACGCAAGCCACAGAATTGAGACATGGTACTTGCAAAAAGTTGGCAGCTTTAATAGCGTAAGGGATAGGCACTAGGCGCTGAGGCTGAGAAGAGGTGGAGAACCCTAACCCTGAATAAGGTCAGGGATTTGGCAGAGGCATTGCAGGATTCGTGTATCGGCATCAGAACATGTTAGAGGCTGAGAACGAGGCTGAGAATGAGGCTGAGGAGTAGTGTCCAGATAAGCGAGAAGTCATGTAAGTATGATGTAGGCTAGTAAGGTAGCCACAGCAAAATATATTAGCTAGACGAGAGGCTTCTCCTCTCGAGACAATCATCAATAAAGTTAGTAGTTGCAGTCACTTCAGGCATCGTCTCCTTCAATCTACTTGAGAATATCACTTCATGTGGCGTACCAGGTGAGGAGTGACGTCTCCCGGTACTTCCCCCAAACAACCCAGCTGACGGCTTCACTTCTGCCTTTTGCTATCTAGGTTCTAAGGTTGAGCACTGGCTGGTGTTTAATGGAATCTGTGTTTCGTTTGGTGCAGTCGCTTTTGGGGGTTGTGCCACAGGTTCATGGTCGGGATCTCGGGCCGAGGCGCATGATGCGACCCATTAGAGGTGCCGTGAGCCTGTGGTTTTGCACGTGCGGGGTAATCGGGAGATGCGCAATACCTTGTCTCAGATCTGGGGCATTGCAGATCTCCAATGGGTGGTTTTTGTTCCACGGGTATGAGACAACCTGTTCCCACGTACCGCTGCAGGGTCCCACGCCCATACGGTAGGCATCCCCGGGTCGGAGAAAGACCCAAAGATTGAATACTTGACCTACCGTAGAGTTCCGCTGGAGCAGAGCGGTCTGTTCTTTCGATTGCAGCAGATGGGATGTGGCGAAGGCGGGTTGATCTATTCCCAGTAAGTAAAGCGGACTGGTGAACAGATATGAACGGGTACTAATGAGTTGCAAAGATTGCCCATTGATGGGGCGTGAGGAAAGATTGAAAATGAGTCGGATTCCATCCAAGATTCAGTTCTCTGCTTTGACTTTGCAGAGAGCGGGGAGAGTTGCTGTAATAATCTAAGGTAGGTTTTTCAAGGGATGCGGATTGAAGGAATATATACTAACCTAAACGCCGAAGGTTAGGAAGACGTCTGTAAGGTCCAGGCGACGCCCAGCACAGGAAAAATGCTTCAACCCGGTTACTCGTTTGAAGCGACTTGATAGTTTCCCCAATAAAGTCATGAGGACTTGGGGAATATGTGCGTTGAGTACAATGCGACCGGTAGCAAGGTTGATGGTGGTCGTTTTGCGTACTCAATTCCTAATCCCCAATCACCCGAGTTCAATGAACAAGAGCTTGAAAGTGATGCCAGGCCTAGCTCTCATTGTAATGTCCTGTCCATGGAGAATAAAGACCTAGCACCACCACCACCACCTGGAAATCTGATATTAGATGGATGTCTTACTTACGCCCTTGTAATCTCTCCACGGCCGGCGATATGATGCATGCAAAAATTATGCCGGGTCGTGCGGGTGGGGGGGCATCCAGGGGGTTTATAAGTCTGCTCATGAGAGACAATGACCCGTGAAAACCCTCTCTCACGCTCTTCCTAAACGTGGTGGAGTATGAGGAGAAAGAGAGGGAACGAGCAATGGCAAACATCGAGGATGGCTTTTGAAGAACAGGAGCGCCTCGTGAGGTCACAGGAGACCAATCGCTATTTGTCCCCAACCGGTGGAACTAGGAGATAGGGAGCTGGTGGGGGGATGACGCCCGCGCGCAAGCGCCCAGATTGGAACCCCAGCCAAGCCAGTACTTGCAAAATTGAAACGGGCAAACACAGAAGGACACACAGACGCGCTGCTCCTCAACGCGACTCTAGGAATTTCCGCACTTTGATCCCCCAAGCACGGCAGGGAAGCATTCCGAAATACGCCGTAGTAATGCACACGTTGTCTTCAGTAGATACCAGAAACCCTATACTCCCGGGAGCCCGTCCTCACCACCACTCAGTACTCGCGCTGCCTCGCGGCTGTTTGGTCATCTCATTTGATGTCAGAGACAGTGAAATATATAGTAAAAAAGAGAGTGTATGAGCTATCCCTTCATCTGTCGACGCTGCCCACCGTACAGCAGAGGGTCGCAGTTTCGGTGAGGAATCGATTAATTGAAAAGAAATATAAACAGGTCTGTGAGCGAAAGCCACACCATTGGCACCAGCTTTTGCGTGGGCAACATTTTTCGACAAGCCGTGCAAGGAGAGGACCGGTCTGTGACCGAGCCCTAGCCCTGAGCTCGTTCTTGGTCGATTGGTTTGTTCATTTACGTACATCCTGGAGCTAGCTATTCGCATTATTGAGGAATGTCGAGTAGTAAGGAACAGTCAGAAAAAATGTCTCAAGAACCTTATTGCTAGTTTTGTCCTGTCCTATCTTGTCACATCACCTTTCAAGTCTCGTGCCCATCACTAGCTACACCGCCACACCGATGCAACCCAGGAGCCAGGAGAGCCACCTCCTCCTCCATCTCATCTCCCCCTCTCTACACACGAGAACAGGAGTTACTGCCGCCAGAATGAACCAACCGATCAATTCTCCCTCACCGAGTGACTTCTTGACCACCAGACCATATTGCATCATGTAGTAGCACTCGGCCTTGGTGCATCACTCGGAGGTGGTAATGGAGCATGTTTTTTTTGGGGGGGTTGAATTCATTAATATGGAGTATGTGTTTGAAATATGCATGCGGAAGGTATGAAAGTAAAGGAGAAAACGTTCGCCATACCAGCCAACTTGGCAACCATACGTTGCAATACCATCCAGCAACTGTGCCATGCCAGTATTGAGCAAAACTCCCGCATCTCTTCACAACCTGTATGTCTTATACGCGCTATGATCATGGTTCCTCTATCAACGCCTTATTACTAGAAGTAGAACACAATAACAAACAAATAAACAAACAATAATTCTGTATATAGTAGCGGAAAAAAATGATTACTATCTCAAGCATTAGCATCCGCTACCTTGATTTCAGCTGCCCTTTCTTACCTATTCCGAGTCCCTTACTTTTATAAATAAGACGATGGAATTTCCGTTGCAACAAGGCCGTATCTTCTCCTCCTGAGAGGAAATGAAAAATATAATTGAGGATTGGTCAATTGCCTCACAATTTTCTTTTGATGTACCCGTTAAAGATCGCACCTGTGCGGACTACAGATGTAGGGATAGGTGAAGAGGTGGTTGTCCTTGGAGAGTTTAGTCGTCTCTCAACAGGGAGGGGGAAATTCAAGTCAAAATAATTCTACCCCAACACACCTGTGTGGGTGGAGAAAATGGCCATAATAGAGTCGCCAATACACAGGCTTGACTGAGGAGGGTTATACGAGAGGACTTGTTTGTTACACGAGAAACAAAAACACGCGAGATAGTTGAGAGCATGCTCATGCACTACGGGGTGCAGATCAACGAGCAAGCCGCAAGAATCACAAGGTCTTTTTTAATAAAAGACTGTTTAGACCATCAACGTTAGCAATATATAAAAATTCCTTCCTATCTTGCCCTTCTACATAGCTGACATCCACTTTTACATGCAGCCTTACACACTACCAATGACAATTGTTTTCAAAGCATATTTATTTATCCGTTACAATCATAATCCTCTTTTATACAAATGCGAAAGTTTGTCGCCCTCGACGGTACATTTCTAAAGGCCCAGTTTGTTCAAACTTTGTTGCCGGCTGTGGGTACAGACGCGAATAACAACGTTTTTATGCTCGATTGGGCAGTAGTAGAGAGTGAAAACAAATCTTCTTGGGTATGGTTTTTGAACAATCTCAAACAATCAATCCCTCAAGTGATGGTGGCAACCGTAGTTAGCGCCCGAGATAAAGGTTTACTTGCCGCGGAGGAGGTATTGGGTGCAAATGTTATGCGTTTGATTTGTTGTTTCCACTTAAAATCAAATTTCTGCAAGCGTTAGGGACGGGTTGTTGGACAGTTTTGGCCTATCGCAAACTGCAAAACAGCGGCCCAGTTTAATGCATATATGAACGAGTTGCGTGCTGTTTATCCCACTGCTGCAGATTATCTATCTGAAATTGAACACAGTTCTTGGGTAACGGCCTTTTATACTGGCCTATACTATGAACAAAAGACTTCAAATATTGTGGAATCAATGAACCGGGTTCTAAGAGGTGACAGGGAGTTATCAATTCTTGATCTTTTAAACGAGATTTGGAGTTATAATATGGAACAGAGATTCAAGCAAGCAACTCAAGCAAATGAATTACTGGAGTAGGGAGAGCAAGTGCATACTGATTACTGTTTGCAAAAGTTACAAGAAAGCAAACAGTGGTCGTTGAAGAATGAAGTCCGGATGGAATCACCAACATAGGGTATTGTGACCCAAGGGAATCAAAAGACATATGCGGTTGATTTGTTGCTGAGGACTTGCATATATGGACACTTCCAAACAAATGGTATACCATGTGGATATGCCTATTCATGTATCAACTCAGTTGGCCAGAGACCTCGAGATTATGTTCCCAATTTCTTTACTTTGGCTGTATGGAGGGACACCTACCTGGAAACCCTAACAACAATCTCGTTAGAGAAGTTGGTTGAAGATTCAAATAATGTGCAGTGTGCACCACCTGTACGTGAGAGAGCACACATGGGTAGACCTCAAAGAGTTCGTCAGAACACTCGTGGACAAAGGAAAAGAATTGCTCGGGCACAAGCAATTCTCAATGATAAAGCAGCTCCAGCATACCGTTGTAGTGGCAGTCAATGATGTCGGAGATGTAGGAAGTACGGTCATAATAAACGGTCCTGTAATGTAGAGCTTGATTTCTATTGAATCTGTATGTAAATAATGAAAAATGAGTGATCAAGGATAAACCAGAAAAAATCAGCCCACTAGCTGCAGTTTCAACCGAAGGGCGCTGTATTAAGAACTTGAGTACAAGCCCACCATCTATTGCACTGGCCAGAGCACACTTTTTAAGAAGAACCAGCATGCTGCCTGGATGGGGACCAGCTTGCTACAATGAGCAAGACCTGCCCGCTGCCTGTATGGGGACCTGCCCAGTGCCTGGGTGGGAACCAGCTCACTATCATGAGCAGGACCTGCCTGCTGCCTGTAGCCAGCCCAATGCAGAGCAAATAGCGAGCATTTTGGGTAGTAAAATACTCTAATAGGGGGTTGGCTCCAACTTACCTCAATATGCGAAGGTTCCACTCAGTACTGGCATGGTACAGTTGCTGGATGGTATTGTAACGTATGGTTCCCAAGTTGGCTGGTATGGCGAATGTTTTCTTGAAAGTAAAGTGAAGTATGCGAGACTTGATTAATCCTTGAATATAACACAATATGTGGTGCCTTATATACCTCATAGAACTCTTGGCATCCCGGGGAATAAACTTCCTACTATGACACTATAGCAACATAACCGACAGTAGAATTACTCATTAACATGACCGTGTAATGGGAGTAGAAGCACCAAGAATAATGTGCAGAATAGTCTGTGTCGTTAGTGATGATGGGAGTATATCCTTCTCGTTCGAATATTGCTAACCGTAAAGTTCCAATAACCCTACGGGCCCTAACGAGTATCGATAGTACTCCGAAATACACTTTCTTGATTCAGGTCATAATGTATCACTTAGATTTACACCTATCTGTCTCTCTCTAACTCCAATCTCACCACACAAAAATAGTGTATACTAAAGTATCAAAAATACATTATCCTCTGATCAATCAATTAAAGTCTCTCTAACCTGCAATATTGAAATCAAGACCTCACATACACTGAATCATGTCTGTTGAGACATTCAGACCCGATCAGTACCGATCTCACTGGTTGGAGAATGACGGTCGGATTTAACTTGGAACTGATATGTACACATTCATGAATACATTTACTAATTAATTTTATTACTAATCAACTGATAGTTTACTTGATGATCTGGTTCACAATTTGAGTAACTAGAAAAAAGATGAATGCTATTCATTGATGAATATACTGAATAATTTACAAATATATCAGATAAATAACTGGTAAATCTTAAAGTATGATTGGAGATGCATTCACTAATTTATAATATGAATACATTATTCTCATACATATAATAAGGTACGATATGCATTTACTCATACATTGATAAATACATTCCCGACTGCAGTATATTTTGCTAGATGTGCCTACTGCAGTCACTTGCTTGAGCTCAGATTGAAACTTCAAGGATTTCCTCGAGAATTCACAACCGTTAAATTTGTAAAAGAATTGTAGTTGTGATTCGATTAACCTAATATAGCAAAGCACAAATTGTTATCTCCTGACCTACTGGGATAGGCATTGCCCTGTTTTGGGTAGTGCATTAGTTGATTTCAGAAGATGCTTATTTTCGGAATTATACAATTCGTCGGAGTATTATTGTAATGAGTAGTGCGAGTAAGGAAGAAGTTCGGGAAGGAGAGTGATTAGTAATCAGGATTTTTTTTGTTGCTTCTATTTTGATATTTCGATAGTGTTTGGGTTTTCTTTTTCTGAGTTTCTGTTACTCGAATTAGTTGTCAGGTTTTGGAAAATATCTCTATATGATTGTAATTTCCCTTTCTAATTTCATTCTTTTCTCATTATCTGAACTTGCTATTATATAAAAATATATTCTATTTTCTTTTCTAGAACCTCTATGAACCCAATTCGTATAACCTCTCAGTTGTTCCCCTTGGTCCCAGTCCTAGTCTCACTCTCGCTTCACGTAATATGAAATGTTTGATCCTGTTCTCGTTCGTTTCGCTCGATATTCTATTGTTTGGAAACTTCGTCTAGTATCTATCGGTATCAAGCCCGATATCTCCGAACCCTGACCCTGACCCCACACGAGGTGAAGAGTTTTCACTCATGTGACCCTTACTCAGCTTCTACCGTTCTCCTAATGAAAACCTCTGAACTCCGTCATATTTTTCCCGAGTCGGCCCGTAACAATTATACCGGAAGATTCAAGCATTCTTAAGAGAAATCGGCGCTTCGGAAGTTCAAAATTGACTCAACTTTAAGTGAATTTCAGACTGATACGAATCATACCAATCCATAGTCTGGGTTATACACTGTATCAGCTCTATTTGATACGAAATCAGTAGACAATAATGTAATACATGACTTTAAACTCTTTTCATAATCCTCATTACAACCGTTATTTTGATCAAGGTCAAAGAAGATTGATCTTTCCCTTTCTCCACAACTGGAAGTTTACCCTCCTCCCAAATTCATATTTCTGAATTCTCAAATGCATTCTATTCGTTGATACTAACTTCGCTTGATTGTTCTCACTACTCCGCTTCACTTCAAGATTCGATACAAGGGTGGTTGTTTATATCTGAACTGGATTTGTCATTTTGAGATTGATTTAGACAATTTGTATGACTCACTGAATAGTACACTGATTTGTAATTTGTTTTTGCCAGAAAGTAAATAGACTTTCCAATGGAATAAGTAGGTTTATAGTTTCACGTTTATAGGTTAATTTATAGGAATATTTAGCAAAGAGTTGACGATTGTAGCTTCTGGTACTCAGATTTAATATCTTTATCCCCACTATATTGTGCCCTCAAGCTTGCTGCACATTGAGGATTACTATTCCCAGAAATATATTTTGCCCAATTTACAAACAGTACAGTATAGAGTACAAGCCTAATCAGACCCAAATCAATATAGCTATCATGATTTAAAGTACTATTTATGTCTGTAAACAATATAGTACCCCTGCTAGCTGTTCTTTTAACTTCGTAGGAAGCTGTTTATTTGTAACGAAGCCATTTCAACTGTTTGGTGTATGAGTACATACAGGGCCCGGTTACATGTTGAGAGTTATTGTTAGAAGCCAGTTGCATGGTGATATGCAAATACCGGCAGTGTGGTTAGCTACCAGCTGTTAGAGTAACTACATTCGGGGCGCTAGGAAGGAGATCTATTCATGGGAGCAATGACTGACGAGTCTATGCCTCGCCAGTGACTAGAAGACAGTCCAGAGTGAAGCTCTGATTGCCCGGTGATCCTCTGTATCCTCTGAGCATTGTATGTCCGCCGAAGGGGCAGGGACTATGCTAGGGAAGTCTACAATAAGTGAAAGCTCTACAGCAATGATTAAGCTTACACCTGAGCGGCAGCTCATTCATGCAGGTCCTCGGTTGTGTGGCAACTAAGGCTACAGGTGTTACAAAGGCTTTGACTAAGGGTGGTTGCCTTGGGTATCGGAAACACCTGCGGATGCTTAGAGAAAAGCGGGGTAGCAGTAGTATTGTTTCCAGACCGAGGAAAAGGCTTCACCGGAACTTAGTAAGGAGTTAGGAGCAGAGAATAGAGGCCTTCGGAGTATAAGTACTCAGGTTCATTCTCGCCCTTCAGTCCTGTTCTCTCCAGTCTTCATCAGAAAGAAAAACCAAGTTCTTATCGGTAGCAGAGCCCTTAAAGATTATTGAGTTCTAGCGATAGTATCTTTGAATAATCTGCAACCTGATTGTCTATCTTGCACGGCCGTCTCTATTCTATCCGATTCTATTTCTCTTAGAAAGGACTCCCGTTACATTATTATCCGATGAGTTCCGATTGGGGAAAGATATCTCTAATTATACAACATCTCCAGTACCATATGATGATACACAATACTTTCTTATATATAATTCTATTATCTCCCTCCAACTTTCAGTCGCAGCTTTGATAATTTATTGATTTATCACTTTACCTGGGAATGGAGTCAGGTTTCGTTCTGAATTCGGGAGTAATATTACTGTTTCAGGCTCAGCTTGATATCCTTTTTAAATACATATAGAGTTCCTGACAGGGATTGCTTTGTTTGGAATGTTGTCATTTATGATTATGTTCCTAAACTATATAGGCAACAGGATGAATGAAAATAATTGGGATAACTCGTACGTATGGTAAAGAACATTCAGTATTTTTATTTGAGTAAGTCGCACGCCCCATGGTATATAATAAAGGATTTCAGACATGATTCCTGCTGTGTTTTGAATTACTAGATTTTCAAATTCCCATATTGCTATTCGTACTCTAACTATTCTTTGACCATTTAAGATCTAGTAGAAGATTTCTTTATCATGGAATAGACTCGATTGATAATCGCCATTATAATTTCGGGCGGAAATTTTACCCGATTGAATAGTTGATTATCCTTCTACCACGATACTATCTTAGTCTTCAAAATACTATTAACTTATTCAATTTGAAACTAACTTTGTGAATGGTGAAATTGACCGTTGATAATCTATTCAGTTACTAGCATATATCGATAGAAGTTTTTGTATCCGAATGCAATTATCATACTTTAACTCCGTACTATCTGAGTAGAGTTAACAAAGCTCCTTTAAACTCGGTACAATCATCGGAATTTAAAAAGTTTGATAGACCCATATGCGTCATTCAAATCAAAACAAATTCTACTACTGATTCATCTATTTTATCACATAAGTGATATACAGCAGAGTATTTCCTATAGTGGTCCTTAGTATTGCGTATATGGTAGTGTTGACCAATTAGCTATCTCATTTAGCTCAATCTTATTTAGCTCAATCTTGATCGCAATGAACCCGGATCACGTACCTGAACTTTAAACCGTAGGGAATCCTTAATAAGTACACACATTGATGCCTATCTCTTCTGGATTTTCATCCTCATGCAAGTAGAACAATGATGGAGAATTCAAGAAACATTATCTATTGTAATTCCCTGATACAAACTATCTAGCTTGATATATGTCTTGTCACTACCAGCATAACCGAGATCAATATGGGTGTTTGTGATTATATCAGATTCTTTATTGTCAATTACAATCATTTTCTTCTTCCCTGTACCTGTCCGGTATTATCTTATTCAAGTCTACAGACTGTATTGTCTTTTGCTTGTATAGTACAGGCGATATTTAACCTTATAAGTAGGTTTACGGGTCTTGTTGAGAAGATCTAATACCAAGAAGTACTTATTAAGAAGAAGCAGACAGCGCGAATGATCAAGTCCAACCTGCTTGCAATTCTCTAACCAAATCAGTAGAGCCTATTGAGTGAAAGATAAAAGATTCAAATCCATCGGAATACTTGAGAAAGAATACTGACTAAGGAGTTGAAATTACCAAACCGGTATCTTAAAGAAATATAAGGAAATTTTAGTATGATGAAAGCTGCGAGAAGGGAGAGCATTTAACAGAATCAAATAACTTAGTCTGATATGTCATACTAGGCTAAACCGTTATGCGACTGGGATGAAGTTCGATAGGGATGGCATGAAATAAGTGGGATTGGTAATCAGGTTTCATTTGTATTCTACAGGTTTTTATTGTTTGAGTCATCGGAGATTAGTTATGATTGAATTTCCTTCACTGTATTAGGGTCTCGTACCCACTCACTGTATAGTCGTTTGTACAAATACAGTCAGGTGTAATGGAGGTCCTTTCTAAGAGAAATAGAATCGGATAGCATAGAGACGGCTATGCCTGATAGACAATCAGGTTGCAGATTATTCAAAGATACTATCACTAGAAGTCAATAATCTTTAAAGGCTCTGCTACCGATAAGAACTTGATTTTTCTTCTTGGTGAAGACTCGGGAGAACCGGACTGAAGGTCGAGAATGAACCTGAGTACTTATACTCCGAAGGCCTCTATTCTCTGCTCCTAACTCCTGACTAAGTTCCGGTGAAGCCTTTTCCTCGGTCTGGAAACAATACTACTGCTACCCCGCTTTTCTCTAAGCATCCGCAGGTGTTTCCCATATCCAAGGCAACCACCCTTAGTCAAATCCTTTGTAACACCTGCAGCCTTCATTGCCACACAACCAGGGCCTGCATGAATGAGCTGCCACTCAGGTGTAAGCTTAATCATTGCTGTAGAGCCTTCGATTATTGTAGACTTTCCTGGAATAGTCCCTGCCCTTCCGCGGACTTAGAATGCTTAGAGGATGCAGAGGATCATTGGGCAATCAGAGCTTCACTCTGGCCGGCCTTCTAATCACTGGTGAGGTATAGACTCGTCAGTCATTGCTCCCATGAATAGATCCCCTTCCTAGCACCCGGAATGTAGTTACTCTAACAGCTGGTAGGTAACCCCTGCCGGTACTTGCATATCGCCATGCCACTGGCTTCTAACAATAACTTTCAGCATGTAACCATACCCTGTGTGTACTCATATACCAGACAGTTGAAATGGCTCCGTTACATCAGGTCATTGCCAAATATCATAGGTTGTACCCTGTGGAATATTGCACCTTACGCCCCCTTGAGAGGGCGAAATTTTTTTTTTCTTGATTAATTGATTAATTGTATGCAGGGCTTAAACTATTACTATATCGCACTGCCCCAAAACTAACTTGCTTGCCTCCTCTGCATCTCGCTAACACAAAGAAACACAAACAATAAAACTACATAAAATAAAACAAAATAAAATAAATGAACACTCGTAACTCATAATTTACTAACAATATCCATAACCCTACTTCTCATTTGTTACTCTCTTGTGAACCGTCTCTCAGTCCTTCTCATCTCAGTCTCTCTTCCCTATTTTCTTCTTCTCCCTCTTCATCTCTCCCCCCTCTCTCGTGTCGAAATCTGGTAAACTGCTTCCAGATTTCGAATTCTGACTTGAGAGGGCAAGCTCTCATTTTATGTAAATGCAAATGTATGGGCAGCTTATTTTGAACGTACAAGATAGACTTGTACGATAGCTATCATTACAGATTTAACATTTACGCGCCACTACACACTGCTTACAGAACATGCTTATAGCCTGTATGAAAAACTCTTAATCTTCAATACTCCATGTACCCATCAGGTCAGTGCGCAGGTATACACTCCCCTCACTCGCCAGTTAACCACATGCCGTACTGGACATGTACCCATTTACTCAACCAAACAAGTCACTAATCAACCAAATCGCTAGGTACCCGCTCACACACAACTAGTCAGGTATCCGATACTCCTTTGGCCAGGTATATGCTCTCCTCAGTGGCCAGATACCCACTCACCCCACTGGACATATATCCGCTCACACAACTGAACATGTCACTGCTCACCCAAATGGCCAGGTACCCGCTCACGGGGAACTGGACAGGTATCCACCCCCCAAATAGGTAGCACACTCTTCAATAGAGAGGGGGTAACTTGGGTATACCCGGGTAAAGAATGGGTGGGTTGGGTTTGATAGAGTATTTTTATTGCTGTGTGGGTTGGGTATAAGGTCCATTTTTACCCGGATAATTCAGTTACATCTTGGGTAGAGAAACCAAAACTAGTTCTTATAAATGAGAAATGATTCTTGGGAACATACCGATTTGACATAAATGTTTTCAGAGTATGTACTTTAATTATACTATTATTTCATGCTCAATACCAAAAGCTCTACCCATCAAAAGATACCTTTTACCCGGGTAATATTCAACGGGTCGGGTTGGGTTGGATACTCAGATCTCACAGGTTGGATGGGCCGGGTTGAAGCCCTTTTTCTACCTGGGTATACCCATTGCGGGGTCTGATCGCCAGGTATCCGTCCACCTAAGTAGGACACCTACCCACCAGCGTACCTTTGTTTCCAATATCACAATTTTTTGGGAACACATTTACACGCAATGTTGGAAGTTCACATACAGCCTGGCCATTTTGGAACTTCTGAAAGCGCGAATTTCTCTCAGCCATAGCTGAATCTTCCGGTATGGCACCCCGCCGAATGGGAATATTCCGGAAATGACCATCTTCCGAAATCGACTAGAGCAACAGATGATTCCAGATCAGGGTTCGCAATGGGTCCTCCCTCACTTGGGGCGACCCGGGTTGTGATACAAGTCCACTGGCTCGGGTCCTTCAAATTTAACAATTGCTTGGGCCGGGTACGTTGAAATATTTCACCCAGGTATTTCCACCTGGTGCAAAGGTCGTTTTTGCATCACATATGATTGGGATTTTGTGTTTGATTGATATTCTAGGAGTCTGAACCGCCATTTCCTCAACAATTTCTATACATTTTCTTCTATAGGATAGTATTTTGCATGCTTGGGTCCTGTATAACCGACCCGTGTCAAGACCGGGCAAATGGTCCTGGGTTGGGTCCTCACTCTCCTTCAGCGGGTTGGGCCAGTTCCTGGGACATTTTCGACCCAGGTGGACCCATTGCGAAGCCTGTTCCATATGGGGTGGTAATAGTTATTTTAGTGTCCCTTGGGTCTTGGGAGCACTCGATCCGGTATCCAGGAGGTAAAAAAGGATTAAAACCCTGTATCAGGCTCGGATTGCCACTAAATAGGGTAGAAACACGGTCCATAAGCTCAAGGGTATCGATTCTAGAAGACCAACTTTGTCAACATCACCAACTTTTCAATTACCATTGTGTTCCTTTCTCCCCGAGTCGAAAGGTAAGAAAATGAAGAGACGTTTGGGGTTACATACTTCTGACTCTTGAAATCGTTCATGATATCCAGAAAGTTGTTATACACATCCGGCTGTTCCTGATATTTGACCTGATCGAGATATGACAAAGCATCCTTCACACACAACTGACCATGAGTACCCTGCGTAGCTAAAGAAGACGTAGTCGGGGACATGCTGCGGCGGTCCACATCGTGCGCCGCAATGGTGCTATAGGGAAAGGAATCGAAAGAAGGGGGGGGAAGTAACGGCTGCTGGTAGGGGGCCTATTTCCCCCGGCTGGCGGTGGTCGGTAGCTCCCTGGGGTAAAGGATCAAGATGCCCTTCCCCCAGCGCCTTGATAGCCCATTCCCTGGTAAACTGGGCATCCACCGCCTGGTTCGCAGCGACATACTCTCTCAGCGCGCTCGTCTCCCCCTCACTGCTCTTGGCTTCCTCACGGCTCCCAAGTCCTTCGCTGCTCCCCGACTGTGAGCCATTCTCGTATGTTCCCACGTCATATCTTCGAAGTATCGGTGAAAGAGCGAACAAACGGATATCCTCCATGTGGTGGGCAACATGGGTATAGAATCGTCCGATGTCTCCATTGAACTCCTTGGCGCAGAAGAGACATTTGCCCGTTGCTATTGCTCGAACATCATCGTTTAGGCTACGTATTGAGACAGTATCGTGCGCAACCCAGGCTTTCTTTGAGGTGTAGAACATGGCATTGCAGCTGCAGCGGCTCCGGATACACATGTATGGTGCGAGATCAGCGAAGACATGTTTTCTGTGGACGATAATGGGAGGTCTTAGTAAGGGGCGCCGGAGAGAGGGGGTATAAGAAGGAGCGATCATCTTACCTCCAGAGACGGATGCTATTGCTTGGGACCTGGTTGACCCCGCAAAATGTGCATTTGAAACCACTCGAATATGGTGAATGCTCGGGAATCTTTGGAAGCAGGCTTCTGTGTTTTGGCTCCGAAGACTTGGAGCACACTGTTGATTGCGAGAAACGAGATATGGAAGGTGGCGGGGCAAGCAGTGCGGTGCGGGGAATTGGGTGAATAGTAAGAGGGGCTGACGGCCCGATGCCGGAGTTTTTGAGGGTGGTAGGGACACTGCCTGAAGGTGGAGGCTTCAAGTGGTGCACTAGCAACGCCCCCTCCTCACGCTCCCCCTCCAGTCTAACCAACCGCTCATAACACTCAAGACTCCCCTTGGCAAGCCCTTCAATATCCAGCTCTTTAACCGCTTGTGGGAACTGGTCCTTAATGTATTGCTGGTATATTTCCTGGTGCGTACCTTCTATCACCATTGGGTGTGCTGGTTTCTCCTCACGGATAACCTTCTCTAGCGGATTTCTCTTTCCTCGCCTGCGGAACCTTCCCCGTCCTGCGTGCCCTCAACCCCCAGAGACCCTGCATTACTGACCATGCTATCTGCTACGGAAGAGCTACCTCCTTCAGGGTACTCGGTTATAGGCACAGATGTTACCTCAAGTCCCTCTTCTGCGACTGGCTTAGCCTTGAGTGTGGTCTCATGTGCCATGAACTGACTCAGCGCAGGCTCTGCTCCCATAACAGGCGGTTCCAGTTGATGGAGTCCCGGCACCACACGCTCTTCAAGCAATGTCTCCAGAATGTCGTCAAGAGTCGAGAGCACATCGAACAGAGCATCGACGCACACTCGCAACTCTCCAATGGCTGCCTCGCGGCTATTCCACTTACGGCTCAAGGACGCTTGCAAGTGCGGGTATATCGTGGTGACCTGGCTGATGGATGAGCTCAGCTCCGCGCGGGTATCGTCATCGCCAGCTATACCTGTTATTAGCACTGTCCAGAAGGCAGAGTGGAAGCATACCTTTGCTGAGACATTCCGCAAGCAGACAGCTCGTAAAAGATGCAAGAAGCATGATCGTGGGCTCTTTCAGGTATGTCGCCTCTTCTAGCACCTCATCCAGCAGGTTATGGCTCGCTGCCTCTGCCCCGCTAAAGCCCGCGCCCATAGGCGGAACCGCCCAAACTCGTGACAGAGCTCCTTTCGGTATATTTTATTTTTGCGCTTGCTTCGAAGGTGATAGAAACCGTAAAAGTGAGTGGTGCATGCAGCGATGAGGTCTATCGCGAGGCACTGGGCGGGCGCTGAGGACGGGGAAGACATCCGGGCTGATTCAAAGGACTCTAGCTCTGAGAAATATTAATTATCACGCAGCTCAATTCCCGAGGTAATGTTGAACGATTGCCCTTCTCTGCCCTTTAAACCTTTGCGACGAAACAGATCTGAATGCTAAAAGCAATGGCTCTGTCTGTTTGATGATAATTCCAACGAGGTTCGGAGCGTTGAGACAATCTTTTTCTAAAGCTGGATTACCTGAGGTGTCGACGGTTGGTAAAACGCAGGCAAGATCCAATTAATAAGCACCAGAGCTGAGAATGTACCTACTCGCAATGTCCTGACGTTTTTAAAATGGGCCGGGTTCGCAGGGTGCAGGTAGGTGCAGGTAGGTGCAGGAGGAGGCGGTTTGGGCCAATGATAGACATTCAGGTTGCGGGCTTGAATCATAACAACGCGAGTAACGAATACTACATGTAGAGTACGACGAAGGTGTTCTAGAAATACAGGATTCTATTCATAATTGAGCTAGAAATTAAAGTTATTTCCGCCTCCATCTGCAATACAGGCTTCTATTCTTCGTGGCATTGACAGTACATGTTGGTTGATTCTATCCCTTGGATAGTTCCTCCATTCACTCAAAACAAGACGGCGGATAGCAGGAGCAGTGAACTCTACCCCAATTTGGGTCTTAATCTTATCCTTGATCTCCATCCAAATTCTCTCAATAGGGTTCAAATCCGGAGAATTAGCAGGCCAAATTAACTTACTGATACCTAGTTGTTCACGGGGGTAATTGTGGTAATGATGAATATGTGCTGGAGCATTATCCTCCATTATTACCACACCATCACGTATAGCCATCTTCTGCAGAACAAAGGGATAGAGTTCAGGGTTCAGAATTCTCTCACGATATAAAAACCAATCTATGCCACCTTTCCTATCTTTCTTTCGCAGTTTAAGCTCCGGATCTTTGTTCATTCGATCGCCATTGGCTAGATGGAACGCTTCCTCTGCCAATTCCTGTTCATACTCGTGCTGTAGTAGAACATCCGCCTCTCTCTTCTCTCTTGGTGTCTCGTATGGTGTTTTGAAAATGTGAAATGGTAACTGGTTACCACTGTGATCATATAAAATCGCCGACCAAAACATAACTGTAGAGCCAGCTGCAAATCTGCGATTAAGGTTACGAGGTAGATAGGCTTCACGAGCATGATGAAGCACACCACCAGCTCTCCTCATTCTTAAATCACCCATCTCGAAGTAAGTCTCATCTGTGAACACCACCGTACGCCAATCTTGTTCGCGGTATCTATGGCAAAATTCGAGTCGTTTTGCCTTTTGCTGATCAGATAGATAGGGTTTCTCCATAGCTTTTCGTCTGTCGATCCCATCCTCTGCCAAAATCTTCCTGACAGTTTGACGACTAATATCAAGCTGTGCCTCCAATGCAAGTTGAGTATATGTCATCCGGCAGTGTGTATAATCCGATACTGTAAGAGCAATCAATGCTCTCTTCTCCTCTGCAGATACGACACCATTACACCCAGGTAGCGAATTTGGTTTTGGAGCAATATTCTCGTCCGCACACAGATCTGTTTCTTCTTAGTTGAAGTCCTACCAGAGAGGGTTGAACACAAACCCTGAGTACCATTCTCCCGTGATCTCCTTTTTGCCTCACTAATAATATTACTACAGGTTGGAAGAGTAACCTGAGTATTTAAAGATATCTCTGATAAGGTCATCCTCCGGGCTCCAGTCAGAGAGGCAAGTGCTAGTATCTGCCCTCTTTTTCCCATAGGTGTTGTCTTGCCCCGGCGAACGTTGAGCATCGTGATACTCACTGGAATGAAGAGAGTACTACCCGCGAAGCTCCTCAGTGACTACTACTCTCGGAGTTTGTTATGATTCAAACCCGCCTAATATCATTGGTCTAAACCGCGTACTCTACATACTGCACCTATCATGCACCTGTCATGCGAACCCGGCCCATTTTAAAAACGTCAGGACATTGCGAGTACATACCTACATACCGAGTTGGGTAGCGACCTCATCCTTATCGAAAGGTTCATAGAGGTCCACTGGCAATGCTTATCTAAGCCTATCGAGAGCTCAAGTGCTATTGGTGCGATTTAATTTGCTTTCAACGGTGTTGGTTACGTAGGAACCTTGGCCATTGAGTGAGCGCGCGGTGGCGCAGACAAGGTGGCTAGGGCCAGAGGACGACAAACGGGATGGACTGTGCGTCAGGACAAACCCCGGGCTAAGACTAAGACTAAGTCTAAGACGAAGAACTCCCGCTCCAAAGCGTGTAAAATTCTTATTGGCTTCTTCGAACCCCACCTATAACCAAGGCTGATTATTCATTCACCTCAAGGCTTGAGATAGTTCGCCAGAACAGCATCAACTGCAATCTCGGTAATTCGCTCCGCTACCGCCTTCACCCTAGGCCACTTTTTCATATACTAACCCCAACATGGAAATCGCCTTTGGTGTCCTCCCCCTTACCGTCTTAGTACTCCAAGGCTACCGTCAAGTCAACACCGTCGTCACAAATTACAAATGCTACGATGACGATGTGAAGCAGATCCTTCGTACGGTGGAGGTCCAGGAATATACACTCAAGCAGAATCTTGACATGTTTCTCCGGGATATCATCCAGGAGGATATGCGCCGCGCCATGCTTGCCGACCTCAGCAGCCCCCACTGGCACGAGGATGAACTCAACACCCGCTTGAACAGTATGTTGGGGAGTGATATCAACGCGGTGAAGAGCGCTATCTTGAGCTGCTCGCATACGCTCAAGAAGATCCAGAAGTCGCAGGTTCTTTCATTTCAGAGGCTAGCGAAGGAGGGGGATCCCGGTCAAGTCGCGGTAGGATACCTTAAAGGCAATTGGCGTGGCTGTAACTGACCGACTGCCCAGCTAGCCATCTCGAGTGTGTCCTTTCGAAGCCACCTCTTCACCCGCCTCACCCAAACCCGCTTCAGAAGCTGTGTAACGAGCTCCGAAACTGCGTTTCCGATCTAAAAAGCATTCTCAAGTTGATCAAAAAGTCTCGGTGCGGTGAGAGCGGGCGCGAAGAACACCTATCACCTCATACAACATCTGTCGCGGATGTAGCAAAGGCACGTCGAGAAACGGAGCTCATCTACGCCGCCAGCGCGCGCCTATAGCTCGCTGTCTCCTCCGCCTTGATATGCAAATGTCACACAGTCCACCTATGTCTCGACGGGCAGGCTGTGAGGACAACGGTGGTGAACGGGTGGAATGGGGGAGATTCAAGAGACTTGCAGACACCTACAGATCTGCAGCCACGGTTCTCATTCCTCTTCACGCATGGGAACGGCCCTACGACGCAAGCGGGATCGATGCTGGTGTGTTTCCAGCCTGACACCAGCGGTGCCGTGATGGCCGTCTCACAGACTCCCACCCGAAGAGGACACGGGAATATCTGTGCGGAGGTGGCGAGCCAGCGCGAGGATTATGAGCGGTACATGCAGGAACCCAGTCAGGTCAGCGGGGGCTTCCAGCTTCGGCTAGTGCCATCACTACCGCACATACTCGGCGCCAGCGGTTGTGGCGGCTATGTCTCACTTCAACAGCTGATCATCACGCGCTTTCGTGAGTTGACTGGGCACGATCGCTTCCTAATCGCGATAACCTTGGCCCAGTCACTCCTGCACCTGTATTGCTCGCCATGGGTGCGAGACTGGGGTATCGGCACTATCTACTATTTCACAGCGCAGGCGAGCAAAGAGGCGGCAATCGGGCGGTGGACACCACACCTAGTACTGCGTCCCGGGGGAAGTGACGTCAGCGATCGGAACCGGGATGTGTACAGGCTAGGGCATCTCCTTCTTCAGCTCGGAGACCTCTGTGGAGGCGACTCTGAGGAGGCGGTACATCGGTCGCAGGAAGCGATAGAGAAAGTCATAGATAGAGTTTATCGGTCAATGGGTAGTAGATATGTGAGATTTGTCAGAAGCTGCCTAGGGGTTCGGGGTCAGGAAAGGGACTTTGACCTGATGCAGGAGCAAAATCTGGTTAGTTTCTTGACACAGATGGGCGATTTGAGGACAGGGGCGATGTGTCTGTCACCGCCGGCCCTTTGTATTGCTTGAGAGGATCTGTCCAACGACTTTGGGAGAGTGTATACGTATATATTTTGTATTCTTTATGAAAAGGATGTGCGATGAGGTAGTAATGATGACTAGACTCCTGTACTACATTCAAAATATATATCTCCACACTCCCGGTCGCGGCGCCGCTGGCGGGGAGGGAGTGGGTCAGTGGGCAGGCGTACTATGTGCGGAATATAAGGCAGCCGGAGGTGTACTGGTATCTTCCGGGGGCGGGGCGGGAGGTTGTGGCGTCGCGGAGGCGGAAGACGAGGTTTTGGGTGAGGACTGAGGAGGCGGCGGGGCAGGGGCCGCTGTATATCTGTGGGGTGGCGGGGGCGGGGGCGGGGGGAGCGGGGATGGAGTTTACGTTTGGGGATTTGCTGGGAGGGTTTGGGACGGGGTGGGCGGATGAGAAGTCGGATGTGGAGGTTGTGACGTGGGTGCAGAGGGGGGCGCTGGGGGGTGATGATTGGGAGCTTTGTTAGTGCTCGGAGCTATGGGTGTGGTTTCGTTTGTAGTGTGGGGGTGTGCTCGGGAGTGGTGGTGGACGAAGGTTTGTTAACACACTGTGCGATACGGTGCACTGAGAGTGAGCTGGAAATACTTTCCCGATCGTTTAGAATTTTGTTCAAAGTTTATGTTTCTCATGTACCTCGTCCTAGAATCAATTAATCCTCTACTGAACGAACCTCAGTCCTCAAACTCTTACTTGCAAGTCCAAGAATATCATTATCCCAATCATAGGCTAGAGAAACCCTAACCCTTCGTCGTGGATGCCAAGCCTCTGGTTAGTATATGTATGTAGGAAATTCACCGATCACTCGGTCTATATCAAGCTCACCGCGTGTGTTGTGGCGATAATATTGCTCATGAAACAGAAAAACAAGGTTGGGATTATGGTTCGTGGGGGGCGTTGGAATGTTTCAGTACGCAGAGTTTAGGGAGTGTGGCTATCTAGAAGAGCTATTTGTAGTCAGTAATTAAATTTATTCAGTTCTAATTATCCTAGTCTCTATTTCGTTATGTACACGAAACAACCTGCCGTCGCCACCCCCCACCCTGAACTAAACAGGACAAAGACATTACTTATCTATCACCTATCGAGCGAGTGATATCATATGATGTAGGTTCGGGTACAGGTACGGGTCGAGGAAATGAAGAAGAGTAAGAATAAAGCCTACCCAGGACTGGGTGCCGGTCGAGAAAGAAGAGAAGGAAAGGGCATTTAGGACTTAAGTGAGAATGTAATAGGACAGCCTGCCAGAGGGTAGGTGCTGGGCGAGCAGAAGTCAAAGAAAAATCAGTAGGAAAGCTTACCAGTGGACTCTTACTGGTCGAGAGAATAGGAGGCTTTGAATTTAATCGGAAGGCATACCAGCTAACCTGTTCTGGTCGAGCAAAAGGAAAATGTAAGGTTACAAATGTGATAAAAAGAACGTGCCAGCCGACTGTCACCGGTCGAGCAGAGATGGAATTATAGATTTATTAGGAAAGCCTACCAATAGAATTGGTTCCGGTCGAATGAAAGAAATATTTGTAGAATTAAGAGAGCCTACCAGGGAACTGTTCCTGGCCGAGGTAATGAATATTAGCATGAAAGCCTACCAGCGAACTGGTTCCGGTCGAGGGTAAGAGTGATTAGGAATTTAAGGAAAGCTTAAGCAGTAGCGAGCTAGGCTTGGTCAATGAGAAGAAAGTTAGGGAAGCTTCCCAGCCGACTGATTCCGGTCGAGCAAATAGAAAAATAAGATAATAAATGTCTATCAGCAAACTAGTGCTGGTCGAGCAGAAAAGGAAAAAGGAAGTTAGGAATTCAAAGGAAAGGCTACCAACAGGATTGGTTCCGGACGAGGACATAAACAAGGAAGATAAGGAAAGCCTAAATACCAGCGAGCTAGTATTGGTCAATGAAAAGAAAGTTAGGAAAGCTTCTCAGTGGACTGGTTCGGGACGAGAAAATAAAAAAGGGGAATAATAAAAGCCTACCAGCAAACTAGTGCTGGTCAATTGAGCAAAAGGAAACAGGAAGCTAAGAGTTTAATAGGACAGCCTATCATCGTACTGGTACTGGTCGAGCGAGAATTGGTTTAGAAGGCCTACCAGTAGAACCGGTTCCGGTCGAGTAGATGGGAGGATAGGAAAGCCTACCCAGGGCTGGGTGCCGGTCGAGCAAATAAAAAAGAGAGATAAGGGAAGCCTGCCAGCGAACTGGCTCCGGTCGAAGTAAAAGGAAATTAGGAATTTAATAGAAAAGCTTGCGAGAGGAGCGGTGATGGTGGAATAGAAAGAAGATTAAGAAAGACTACCAGCGCACTGGTTCCGGTCGAGAAAAAAAGGAATTTACGAATTTAGTAGGAATGCCTACCAGAGAACTGGTTATGGTGGAGGAAAAGAGAGGTAAGGAAAGTCTACCAGCAAACTAGTACAGGTCGAGCAAATAGAATATTACTGGATTTAAGAAAGCCTACCAGCGAGCTGGTCCCGGTCGAGAAAGTGGAAACTTAGGAATATAAGGGGAGAGTCTGCCAGCGAACTGGTGCCGGTCGAGCAAAAAGGAAATTAAGAATTTGATAAGAAAGCCTACCATCAGTGGACTGAGTATGGGCGAGCAAGAAAGGAGTATAGGAGGAGTAGATCTAGGAAAGCCTCCTAGCGAACTGGTGCCAGTCGAGCAGACAGGAAATTAGGAAATTTGTAAGAAAGCCTACTAGCGGACTGGTGCCGGTCGAACAGAAGGAATATAGAAGGGAAGTCTACCAGCGAACTGGTACTGGTCGAGCAAAATACATATTAGTAGTTCTAGAAAAGCCTACCAGCGGCCTGGTGCCGGTCGAGCAAGAAGCAGCTCAGGAAAGCCTACCAGTAGAACAGGTGCCAGTCGAGCAAAGGAGCCGGGTGCAGAGGAACGCCTCCCAGCTTTGTATCTGTAATAATATAAGAGGGAGAGGGAGGAAAGATCGGTATATATACCCCCGAAATACAATTCCATTAGAATTAGGGCTTTGGCCCCAAAGGCGGCGAAAATAGCTAGGTCTTAGGGCTAAGACGTGCCAAGGCGGCGAAAACTAGGGCTAAGGTGGTGAAGAGAAACTTCTAGAATGCCTTGATGTTGTTGGAGTGATGGTCATTAGCGTCCAGTGGAGGAAGTATCAAAGGGGGGCTCTCTGTGACCGTACCCACTGTCATTTTCCTTTCTTCTTCTTTTCCTTCTCGTCTCACAAACCACTGTACTTTCATCAATCAATCAAGTCTTTCATCACGAAACCATCTCAACAGATGTTGCTAGAAGATTCCAGGGCATGGTAAGCAAACTTGGGAAGTAAACTTGGGAAGCAGACTTGGAAGCAAACATGGGATGAAAGACTGGGTTAGAGTATTCCAATATATTTGAACAAACAGCCCCTGCCAAACCTTTCTGCCTATTAAGTCCGGTGCGTCAGAAGCAGAGGAAGAGATGCACTTCACCCGCGCCCGTTTGTCTATGGAGAGCGAGGGATGGAACCCTAACCCTAACCCTGTAAATTCGTGGATTCTAAGGACTAGATTTCAGCATTTTATCATCGTCAAATGGTGCTTGGAGACAGTTGGTGAATGGATATAGTACATTAGTAACAAAAAAAAAACCCGTATGCGATGGAAAAAGATACCTGATAACCAAATCTGCGAATATGCAGTTTGGAGGAAAGGATCTATAGAGCACTATTGGCTTTAAAGAAGGGAATCAACTCCAAGTCCCAAGAAGTGATAAAGCTATTGCTCGAACCCGGAGAGTTGCGTCGAATTATCATTAATGTTCAAAGGCCTCCGGAGTGATGTGAACTGATTATAGATACAAGTGTTCCAGTTTGCTTAATTTCACAGCAATTCAACAACAGGTTTTATCATCAATTCTATATTTCTTGGATATATTTCAGACTGAATTCGGACCAGATAGGAGATTTCTTTCTACAGTTATACTTTTCGAAGGAGCTTTTCTCCGAGTGATCGGACGAGCATGCGTTGCCATGGTTACAATCTAATCAATGGCCAATGAGAAGAGGCTTGGCACGAGACAGCCTGTTCCCGCTTGCGCTCCTCCGTTAACGACTGTCAGTCAAAAGACATCAACACCAGGAGATTCATTGTTAAAGCCTTTCGGGACTCATTAGCATTACTATGCGCCTAGGTAACTGCGCCATATCTACGCCATGACTGTTCGTCAAATTCCGTTAGGCGAACCTGGCTTCAGCGCCAAGAGCGCCAAGTCTCATGCGGGGAAATTACCGAGCTAGCGTGACTTAGTGCCCGCCCGAGAAAGTTTATATTCACGTTATCTGTCAGATGTCAGAGTTGGGTGAGTAGTTGGAAAAAGGCACTTGGAGCAAAGCTGGGACTGGCTGTTAGGTGGCGGGGGGTTTGTTCGCGTTCTCAAACTGCCGTCCGCCTTAGCACCGCAGGGGGTAATTCGGGTGTGTTGTTTTGCTTGTCATGGAAACATATTACACTTGTTAGATTGTGGCTTTCACGGGAAATCTACACTGCGTTCTCTTTCCGTGGGGGGGGGCCTGATAAATTGGGGGGAATGTTCAGCACTTCCAACCCAGCTGGAGAACCGCCGTCTTCAGATATCACCCGGCCATGGCATGTTGGCAATGCGGGGGTCTTCGTGGGGACATATGGGCGAGCATTGACGGGTATTGCTCTCTATATCGACCAAGTGCTATACCTACCGAGTTCTATCTACTCTGCAATAATTGTAACCACTTGAATCCTCCGACTCACGATAATCGGAGTCACATCAATAAATTCCTCCTCCTTCCGACACAATCCAGATCCAGTAAATTATAAAGCGACTTTATTCTTGTAAGAGAGGCAGATAAGAGTCTGGTAGAGCCTTCTAACACAGCTCCCAATCGTCCAAATGCATCTCGGCCCTATCCCCCCACGTCACGCACTCACACGGCACACCCACCCCCGACCCCTCCCCATCCGCACACTCCCACTCCGTCCCAAACGCACCCCCCAACTCGCCAAACGTAAAGTCGCCCACCGCGGTCGCAACCTCCTTCGCCGACGGCTTCACCACCACTACCCGCCCCTCATCCCCCCTCCTCACCACCATCCCCTTCCCCTCCCCCGACGCCGTCGTCACCCGTATCCTATCACTCTTTATCAACACCGTCCCCGTCTCCCCTTCCTCCGCATCGGACATCCTCACAAAGAACTTTGTCTTCTGCCACCGCGACGCTAGGATGCGCTCATCCCCGCACCCGGCATGGTACCAGTACACGTCCGGCTGTCGCACATTCCGGATGAAGTATGTGCGGCCACTGATCCAGTCGCGGCCAGCCTGGACAGGGGCCTGGACCCACCCCGTTGTGACGTCGGGCTCGGGTAGCCGAGAGATCATCACGCCGCGGCGGATGTCGTCTGGGAGCGAGGAGTCCCCGAGCGTCTCGAGCATGCCGAAGGCGGCGGGGTCGACGGGGTCGTATCCCCAGAACTGGGCGGAGACGCGGGAGAAGCGCAGGCGCTGCTGGAAGTGGCGGGAAAAGGCGTTGGCGTGGTCGCGAGAGGCGCAGGTGAGGAGGTAGCGGAGCGTGGGGGGTGGGTAGGTGGGGATGGTGGGGTGGAAGCGCACGTAGACGTAGTAAAGGGACATGTTGTGGGTTTTGGTCGCGTGTGGGAGTGCCGGTGATGCGGTTGCTGAAGTTGTGGTGGATTTGCAGGGATGGGGAGAGGTTCAAGATGAGAGAGGAGAGGGGTGAAGTGGGCATCTTATACAGCTACCGCATTGACACCCCATTTATGGCGAATCGTCAATTGCCGTTTTGCGGAGAGGTATTCCGCCGACGCTTTCTCTGTCCAGAATCTGAGGCGGGCGATCTGATAGCCAATTGGAGCTATCCGAGAGCTATTTATTTATCCGAGCGGCGCCTCGAATTAGGCATCCAAAGGTCCAAGGCCAAAGTTACCTCCCAAACCTCCCGAAGATGTTTCCGGCGGAGATCAATGCCATTCAGCCAGCCAATCCAGTCGTTCAGGTTGATGGCGGTTCTCAACACAACCAAGTCTGCATGACATCGATGCAATTCTTCACCAAAACGGTTATACGATATGCATCCCCGTAGCGACCGGTAGCCGTTGCAACCATACAGAACTCACAAGTAATGGTGGGTGCCTGAAGTGTAACAAATCATACAATGCGAACAGGGCGACAGTACGCTACCTAGCCGATCCACTGCATGGGTGTAGAGTAGTGTGACTTGTGATAACGAATAGTGATCCTCCCCAGATGCCTGCTAAACCGCCTCACCCGCTCTTGAGGCAGGTTATAGAAAAGGTCCGTGCTGCTGCGGTTGACAACTGTCCTGGCGGTAGCGACAATTAAGTAGTCAGGCATCCGCCCCCGCAAACTCCACCTCCGCACCTCCCCACATCGACTCCTTCCATCTCCTCCGTCTCTTCCCCAATCTCTCGTCTCTCTTGTGAACAAGCCCCTCCAGAAACACCATAACGTCATCTCAACACCGCCCAAACCCACCCCACCCATGACCGCCACAATGCCCACACCCACGCCCACGCCAACCACCCCCTCCAACATCAGCACACCCATCATCGTCTCCGGCACGCCATACACCGTCGCCTCCCACCACAGGGTGAAAGGTCGGCCCGTTATCGTGTCGCACTACGGGCCTGGCGGGGCAATGGGAGGAGGAGGCGGAGGAACACCGCTTATCGTGCGAGGAGGAAGAACGGGCAAGCTGGTTGTTGTGGATATAGTGCAAGGGGTGAATGGGGGGCAGGTGGATAGGCCGGGGTGTTCGTGTGCGGTTTGGGGGCCGAAGTTTACGTGTGTGGTTTGTAGGTTAGAGGTAAAGAAGGAGTAAGGTTTTGTCGTTTTCGGGAGAGAGGGGTGGTGGTGAGGGAAGGATCCGGGGGGCGGGGGAAGGGGTAGTTATTGCAGGCAGAGGTGGTCGGTATTTAGCTTGCATCTACTCGCGCCTTAATTAAATGGTCGGATATCGTTGCAACCAAATGCTTACTAAAATTTCTGACCTTTTAATTCATGACTGAGTACCATCCCTAGTACAATTTCGAAATGGTAAACTACCTGTTATATGGCGGAACGAGGATATCCGCCTACAGTGTCCTTTTAGTAGCATTTAAGGATCAAATCCGAAACAATAGCAGATCTGATTGGATGAACTACCTGATCAAGGTAGTGTATCATCCAAGCACTCTATTAAAAAAACATATAGCAAGAATAACCGGGGGTTGAGCCTGCATCATTGTGGATATACAATAGAAACTGTACCATTTAGGACATGGGGAAGATATTAGGTATGTGTTGATCAGTATATCATATAGGGTATGGGCAGGGAAAGAGTAGTTTACCCTTCCCACTCGAAGAAAGTTCGCCGTCCCAAAAGAGCAGGCTGAACCTTATTTACCCTCCAATAGGGAAAGAACAACTTCTACATCTTATAATTCCGTTAAACTACCACTAAAGAGCAAAAGACTAACCCCTACATCTTATATTTCCAATAAATTACCGCAAAAGAGCAAACAAGTAACTAGGCCAATTACTACACTCCCGAATCAAATGAATTAGGCATTTTGCGCAAGAAAGATTATACCGTAGGGCTATATGGCACAGACTGGTGTCATGGTTTGATCGAACCTTCGGAATGTTGCCGAGCATATGCTGACCCTAACCCAACCATCTTTGCATTCATGTTACTAAATTAAGGCAGAAGCGGAGATAAACAGTTACCCAGTCTGTTTAGAGGTTGAGCATTCCGCCCCCGCTTGACACACCCCTAGTGTACAATTTTCAAATAATGATTTACCTGTAATAGCCGTCAACTTTGAAGGTGAGGGGGATATCCGTGAGGCGTGCCATGTTTATCTGTTTTATCAGGATAGCTTGAGAAAGAATTGCCCTGAAGAGGCGGTAAGTAAACAGCGTGAATTGATAAAGTATCATAAGATATGAGCATAATTATTAAAAGAATAAAGTTGTGGGGGTTTGAACCTCGAGCATCTTGAGTGATTACTCAAAGTGTAATCGCTTATACTATCATTTACTTTTGGGAATTAATATTTCTCGATCTCACAAAATAAGCTATGAGAGTAGTTACCTCTTATAGGAGGTGATCATCTTTTATAGTAGGTAGCCATTGTTTTGGGGAGGTACGTAGATATCTTATTTTTACTACCCTCGATTATTCTATCGCTTTTTGGACAACCTTAAAATCCGAACAAATAGGTTATTACTCCTCTAAGCTAATTAAATAACTTGGAGTAGAGTTTCTAATGGGATTAGGTACTTCTGGGCTCTCCCGCGACTAGGCTTCCTGGGCCGGGACTGGGCTAGCATTTTCTCCCTGGGATTTGGCCGAGCTGGAATGTGCCAGTCCTAGGACTGGTCCCAGGGAACTCATTTTCGCGAAAAAGCATGTGTTCTCTGTGGAAAAAAAGGACAACATATTGGGGCCGCCGTTTATCTCCAAAAACCTTGATGCTTCACCAAAAAGGAACACCAGGTACCAGATATGTTAAGCCCCTCTCACTGTTAGGCCAAACATCACGATATTTAAATTTGGGTGTAACCGAACGAGCTCTAAACCTATTTCAGTCCCATAAGTAGTCCTAGGTCCAGTCCAAGCAGATGCTCCTGGGCCGGGACAGGGTCCCTGATTTCCTTTCTGGGCCGGGCCGTACTTCCCCAGTCACAGGCCGTCCCGTTGGAAACTCTGAATTGGAGGACAACTCTGGGATATATCGGGTAACTCTGGAATATATCAGCATAGTGAGATAAATCAACACACTTTCAGAAAATACGTTGATTTTGGATGTTTTTTGCACCAATTATCCCTCCGGCACGGATCCTTTACCCCCCACACACTAAAAAACCTGTACCATAGGTTATGGGAATATTCCTTAAATCTACACCTTCCCGTATGGACTAGAGCATCAACTCATTCACTCATTGTTAATAACAAGCTCTACCGGTACATTTACTCGAGGAGTATAAGGAATGGGGTCATGTAGTCTAGTAGAAATTCGGAATATTACGTTCCAGAGTTTTTTTAATCGACACTAACTTTAATCTACTTCTGGGCGCTATTGGGGATTTGATACCGAAATGGCCCTATGAAATTCGCACTGATTGAAATAGCTGAACTAGGTATAAATATCACTGCTGGGAAAACCCTCATAGGTCTCGATGGCTTAGGATGTGCCATCTGCGAGTAGTTGGTCCCAATCCCATCAATGAACTCCGTTTCGCCGTAGCCGAATCCGTAATCTCGAGGATGGGTTACATCACGCCCATCAAGTGAAATGCCAATAAATGACTGAAAGTTCGACCAAACTCCCACGACAGAACCAGAACCTAAACTACTAACATACGCCATATGTCGTAATCGCGGGTAGAAATTGAGAAACCATACTCCCGCCGAAATCCAACGAGTAAAGGTGACGAGGAACAATCTATCGGACAACAACTGGTGCCCAATGGATGTGATACAAGCGAAGACTTTTCATACGTATAATCCAGAATTTCAAGTTCGAAATAATAATATGTCTTCTGATCATTGGGATAGGGTAACGGGTGATTTGCTGTGATAGGAGGAGTCCATATACGGACTCCCTAAAAGTCAGCTTTAAACGTGGTAACATATTTGTTGAACTCTACTTACAATCGCAATCAATTCTGCATCCATCTACTCTGCAAGAAGCACTGGATCGTCTGACCCAATGCGACGGCATTCTCGCACACCCAAGGTCGATTTCCAAGTCGCCTTCACGCGAAATGACTTTCCAGCCATGATCATCAAACTTTGTAAAGGGACCGCAGAGAAGAAAGCATTTTTGTAAAATCTGCTCACTGCACCCGTCTTTTGCTGCCAGCATTAGACGAGCACGGGCGTAGTCGTCACCCACGAATGATGCTCCTCTGCCGCAGAGCTGATCAAATATCCATTCAAGTCCACGCCCGGCAGCTATATCAAATAACTCCTCAAATGGCTTAGCGGTCCAGAAAGTGACAGAAATTTCAAGATTATCTCTTTGTGGATTGGCAAGTCATAGGTTATGGCAGCCGCAAACAAGGACTCGGTTAATTTGAAGTTGCCAAAGTCACAAATCAGATTGATGATGCCCAAGCTGGGGATCTTTTTCTTCACCGTGGCTATTAACACTGCTTCTTGAATATTGGCCATATCCCCGGGCCTCCAAAAGAAACGGAGGATATCCGCCGTCTGAGGTCGGTTTAATGCAGCAACCAGAAGGTCCTCACTCACATCTACCTTGAATGATCGTTGAAAGGTTTCTTTCAAATCAAACTCTCCTTCAGAGAAAATTCTGTGAGCATAACCAGCAGGGAATGATGTCTCTAACAAACAATTACTGTATACAATCTGAGCCACTTTAACATGCCCCTTTAGGATCGCAAGGGTCAAGGAACCCCAAAGATAATTGTTGAGAGACATATCCACCGCTCCATGTCCCAAGATTAATCTTGTCATGGCTTCGTTACCCCACTCGACAGCCGCACATAACAATAGATGTGTGCTTTCTTTGTGGTGGTCGAAATTAAGGGGTGGCCAAATGCCCATTTTAGAGGGGTCTATACCGAGATATGCTACAATATACAGCGGGATATGCGGCAAAAAGTTTGGAGGATTGAGGAATTTACAATCCCTATAGTCGTTTACATACCCCTAAGACTCAGGCTTAGACATGTGCCTCAGAAATGCAGATACATGAACAAAGCTTTTTGTAACACCATGCACGTAGACTGCCAGCGCGATATGTAGTATCCAATTTTCAAGAGTGTACTTGTATACCCCAGAGTTATACTGTCCATGATGATGTGTGGGGGAAGAGAGTGAGGCGTTAGAGCGATGGGATGACATTAAGCTGTCCCGCGATTCCGTCTGGTAAGGTCCAGATAATATGCACGCTGTAGCAAGATCGGGCTCCCGTAGAAAGCGTGCTGTGCAAACCTCTGCCACAGTATAGTGGGCGTCCCCTTCCGAGAACCTTGTCTCAAGAAACTCTCTCACGGATAAGTGGGTAAATCGCACGTAACTGGAATCTGTATCCACCTGTACCAGGTATCGACAGATATGCAGCAGGTCGCCAATAGATAGGCCATCCAAGGAATCCATTTCAGCCGTCCACTGAACAGCAATTTCCCAGTCCTGAGGTTTCAGAGGGTTTTGAGAACACAGAAGCCACATTAGGGCCTTTTCTATGAGCGCTGGTGTGGAGCCTTTGAGCTGCTGGATTGTGTTGTACAGGTTTTCATATGTCTCATGCAACGTTTCTGGCAAAGCGCCCAGGCTCTTGATCAGATCTTGACGAATCTTAAACTCGCAAAGATATTGTATTTGAAGATTGACCCACTGAAACCTGTTGTAGCTATTCTCAGTAATGCTCGCGCCGAGTTAGGAAACAAATCAGTGGACCTACATCCCGTCTGCTTTGATTGCTAGTGTCTCCCCTATCTGTTGCCGTAGCTCGGCGGACACTCTCCCGCCGAGTAGCAGATTCTTGTTGATATTGTGTTCTAATTCCCGCTCAATGAACCTTCTGATATCCGTAGTATTGTCTCTCGCGCTTAAGGATACATGCGGAACATCATGCATCCCTTCTATAATATCTCTATCCTCTCTGCTAGATATAAATATCTTTGCAGGATTCTGAGAATTAGTAGCAATCGCCTTGAAAGATTCTAGAAGTTCCTCGCGCATAGCGGTTGCAGTCTCGTCTAAAGCGTCAACTATCAAAGTTATCTGAGGTACAAGACTTGTAAGGTCGGCGATAAGCCTCTGACACTCTATGACATCGACAGGCCGTTCCGATCCTTGCTTTCGCCTCTCGTTGTAAATTGAGAGAACGCAGTTTGGGACCTCATCACGATATGCTACGAGTTGCTTTAAGAGTGAGGCCAATACTACCAGTGGACTGCGGCGGCTTTCCTCGCTCCGATTACAGTAGAAAAAGGCTATTAGACCTGTAACATCCGGCGATGCCTTGTGGCAATCAAGGAGTGGATCTGTGGCTGTTTTAGCCCTCATGACTAAATAGGCACTGTGAGATCGTACTCACGTTAATTTCGTTTTCCCTGCCCCAGCTGCGCCAACTATCAGCTACAACATTCTTCACAAATGTTTAGAGCAAGCGTACGTATTCCATGTAACCAGAGAATGCTAGATCTATGAGAGATGTGCCACTCCTGGAACTCAGAGCGATTAAATAACCATTCTCCAGAGTTCTCTAGGATTCGATACTGAATATCAATATAGTGGGAATGATATTCAACGGTCGAAAGCCACCTCAAAATCTTATTCCCTTCTTCCCCTATTGATCGAGAAAGATATTAGTTTCAGAGCCGTCCTATTTGCAAAGGAACGGTTAAGATTGGTATACCTTCTATCCGTGTGTACATTGCATCTATCTTTGAGCCAATACGGTCAGTTGAATCGCCTAGTCCAAGCAGGAGATTTCGAAGGATCTCCATGTTGTTCTGCCCAGCCTGTGATACTCCTGAACGATAGGAGATATTAGCATGTTGCCGGGCACGCATAACTTATGAGAGTTACAACCTTCCCATCGTCCTCGGTCCTCTGCCGATACTATGTATTAATGACGAAAATTAGTAAGCAAGAAATACACTTTATAGTCAGGGGTCATACGGGAACTTTCAACCAACGCGGCTATTTGTGACAATCTTGATCCGACATTATCGATCGAAGTAAGTAATCCAGCTAACTCCCCAGTATTGAAAACTGCTGATAAAAACTTCCCTAAAGCTGTAGTCGGTACGTTTTTCAAAAGGGGTATTCGGACACTACCGGCACTGCCCTGCTGCAGATGCTTCTTCGCCTTCGCAAGGAACTTGAGAATGTTGGCGTAAGTCTCGACTAACTCCATTCCTAGGGTTTGTTTAATATCAGTCATGACACTCTTATTGATATAGAATTCCTCCAAGATACGGCCTTTGAGAATCAGATTTGTAGCTCGTTCCACCCCAATCAGAGCGGCACCACCGGTTGCCGGTAATTTAGTGTAGCATAAGGACTATTTAGTCGACAATAATTTGATGTAGTAAGTAAGAGTAATATCACCTGTAGAATGAAGTGAACAGCAGCCCAGGGGAGCCCAGCGTGATCTGGATCATGCTGAACTATGGTATCCCCAACTTTGACAAATCTCTCAATCCAGGAGATAATTCTGTCCGTTATATCACCCATACGAAATTGTTTCCCTCTCCAAGTCAGTGACCAATGATTACGCTCGTATATAATCTTCTGCGCTCTTGTATCTCTCAGTACCAGCTGTAAAACAGTGTTGAAGTCGTCTTGATGAGAGCTTAGGAGGCTCTGATCATCTGCCGATAGTGTTGCGAACGCTTCCTCCCATAAAGATCGACTATAACTGCCGGTGGGAAGCGCCAATCCCACCGGATTTTGAGCGGGAATATTGGATGAAGATCCCAGGCTCATGCCTCCCGCTGCCTGAACGAAAATGGCAGGAATGATGGGAGCAGATGTGGAGCCCGATCCTCCACCCCCAGGATGAGGGGAAGCTACACGGGTATTGGAAACGGAGATCGCTCTCATTCCGGCGGTTACAGGTTGAGTGGATAAAGCTCGACTTTGTGAGCGAGTTTGTGGTCGTTGTTGCCCTTCTCGCGCCACAGTATTCGCCGGAAGCCCGTCATCCGTGCCAGTGCTTGATGCCACACTGCTAGCACGACTTGAACGGCGGCTAAAAGGATTTCTCAGGGTCGAGCGAAGTGTGTCTCTGTTTGACCTATTCGGAGTCATTTCTTTTGATGTTAGGTTGTGTTTATTGAAACAAGCGTTCCGCCGTTCCGCGTGGGAGCGAAAAACTAGACGTTTGTGCGGGGTTGAACAATCACAATTAAATAGTAGCCTTCTGCATGCCTTACCGTTGAAACGGGTATTTTTTTTAAGTCTTATTTTAGGCTTAAATAAGCATGATATTTGCCTTTTTTGACGGTTAACTCTTATTTCTTTTTAAATTCCTTGTTAGACTATGGTTTCGCTAATATTAAAATATTTTAATGCTTATTGATTTTGATCAGTCTTATTTAAGGTATTTTTGAAAAATAAGGCTGAATAATGTTTATTCGTCAGATCAGCATGATAGCCTGATAGGTATACTTTTACACTTATTCGCCATAGAGAATTTCGGAAATGAAGTTTTTATTAATACTGAATTTAATATGTACATTGATTTAAGACAATCTATTTATCTCCCCGCCTCCACACCTCCCCGCCTACACACCTCCCTACCTGCCTACCTGCCTACCTGCCTACCTGCCTACCTGCCTACCTGCCTACCTGCCTACCAGCCTACCTGCCTATTGACCTAGTTCGCTCGATTAGGTGCTTGATTAGGTGCTCTATTTGATGCTCGATTTGGTGCTCGATTTGCTGCTCTATTTGATGCTCGATTTGGTGCTCTATTTGGTGCTCTATTTGGTGCTGGATTTAGTGCTTGGTTCGGTGCTGCTGCTGCTACTGGATTCGCTGATTAGCCTATGTTTTTGATGATTAGGAGATTGGGGGGGGGGGGGGTCATTCTAGAAGAGTAGAGGGGACGGAGGTGATAGAGAGGTAGAGGGGCCGAGGGTACGTATTAAAGAACAGATGGAAGAACACGGTTTAATATTTGCTAAGTGCCCAACCCTAACCCAGCTAAACCTGACGAATTTCCATAATGCTTATTTATTTGGTAATCCTAATACTGGTAAAGGTCTTAAAAGAGCCTTATTTGGTGGTAAGATTAAGCAAATATCATGCGTTTGCCCAAAACACGCTTATTTTTTGCTTTTTTGAGATATATGCCTTATTTAAAGCTTTTCTGCGTCTTAGAGCTCAAAATAAGGCTTATAATTTTACCCGTTTCGACGGTAAGGTATGTAGCTATCATGCGACATATCATGTTAATCTAGGTCTGATATGTTTGCTTGGCATATGTATGTACAAATCCTGATGATAAGCGATATCTTGGCGCCAAGTAACTTAAGGCGACGAGTGATATTTTGTGCACCTGTCTTGGAAGCTACTTTCCTCGCCCTAACGCGCGTGCGGGGAGGTGATATATATACATTATGTACTCAGGCTAGAGTAGAAGTACATGTAGGACCTGCAGTTACTGCCTCCCCTCTTCGTAACGCACTCACAAATCACAAAACGTAAACCGGCAGACAGAAAGAAAACTTCTATTTTAGTAGCTAGTGCGAGAGGTAGTAGCCGGCCTGGATTACTAGGAAGGGTTATTTTGAGCGAATCCCTCGTCAATTATCGCTTTGCTCTACGGTTAATTTTATGTATCGAATTCTGTTTGCCAAATTGTATCAGTATACATAGTGTGTGGTAAAACCTCGAGACGTTAGCTTTGGGGCGCAAACATAATCGCTTAACATTACAAATCAAAAGTTAGTTAAGATTTTACTCGGATTTGCACCAGTCATGGTTCAAGTGGTTAAGTATTCCGTTATCCCGTAGCCCTTCGAGACCATGAGGACACCGCGCTTCCATGGAGCCGAAAGTGAATGCTTTGCGGCTGATAGTTTTGCTGTGGCTTGGTCTCCTGTCCAGTATCGACGACCGCCACTTCAGCCGCGCCCCCGCCCGAGTCTCAGTCCCGCGTGAAGTACGCAGAATAATAGATGTAAGTCTTATTAGAACTAATGATGATCCTAACTCGAAGTCCTCCTCCGCTTCCTTATACTCTCCTAGTTGCCACCGTTACTTAACTAACTATCTTTGTCTTCTCGTCGCGTGTCCTCGCCTCAACTCGAGCCACACCAACTAGCCACAGCGCCTACTACCGCTACAACGATACAATGCCATACATAAACACGCACACTACACCGCGACTCCATCCGCCAACCCCCCTACCATGGGCGACCCCCTCTCCGTCCTCGCCTCCATCGGCGGCCTGATCGCCATCGGTACCTCCCTCGTCACTGGCCTCACCACCACCATCAGCAAGGCGCGCTCCGCGCCAGCCAGCATCCAAGCCCTCAGCAAAGAGCTCAAAACCCTCTGCACGGCACTCAGCAACCTCGAGACGGTGTTTAAGCTCCCCGATGTGCTCCGCAACCCGCTCTTCCCCGTCGACATCCTCTCGGAGCTGCTGGAAAACATCATGGCTGACTTTGTTGCGGTGCAGAAGGAAGTTGGCAGCTATACGGCGAGGCCGGAGGCGGGGGCGCTGCAGCAGGTGTGGAGGCAGTTCCGCTGGAGCTTTCGCGAGGGCGATGTTCGTGAGTTGAGAGACGATATTGCGGCATATAAGGCGACGATTGTCATGACCATATCAGCGGCGAATTTGTAGGACGGGTATATCCACGGGTACCTGACCGACAACACTGCTGACGGTGGGAACAGTGCCACAACGTGTTCGAGCGCGTTGGCAAACTCGGTGGAGTTCAGTACGTTACAAGCCAGCATCTCCGAGCTCAGGGCGAACCTGTCGTATTGTACGCATGTAAACCAGTGTCTACGGTCAAGCTGCACTGCCATTCGATCGAGGTGTTGCAGCAGAGCCCGCTCGCAGGATAACCGCCGCCAATCCCAGCACTCCGCTATCAGCCGGTCCTCTTCGCAGCGAACTCCCCGCCAGCAAAACGTGCAGCACAGTGCGACGAGTGATGAGAGGTCAGGCACAATCTCGGGGTCGCTTCGGAGCATGAAGACCTTCTTGACGAGATCAACTAGTGGTTCGGGCTCGTATTCGTATCGGGCGGAGTCGATTCTTGACCTGTATTGTGCGAGTATCAGGTCTATGCGCCAAGCATCGATCAGGCAGCTGGATCGAGCTCTTGGGCCCGAGGTTGAACGAGGGCCGGAGTGGAACGAAGACTTGAATGGGCAGTTACACTCGGATGGCGACGGAGACGGCACACTATATCCTAATCTTCAGTTTAATAATGACCCACAGCAGCAGAGGGGGGACGGTTATGAGTCGGTGTTTGTTATGGATCCCTCCCCGCATTCTACCGAACTGTCAGGGAACGCGGTAGTGGCTGATCCACCTCTATCTCAACCTCAACCCCGTAAGTTTAAAATCAACATCCTTCACCTGTGTTCTAGGCCTAACCCAGCTATTCTAGGGAATAAGCAACCGTTGATGATTGGCGAATCCTCGTATAGTGCAGTTCCAGCTTTACATAACGGACTCGGCACTACATATCTACAAGGCCCCGGCAATGAGAGGCACAAACAAACTTTGGCTGCGGTAGGGCGTTATTTCGGGGCGGAAGTAACAACAAAACGATCCGACTCAACCTTTTTCATGCGAGTCTCTGAGCTGGATAGACTTTCGCACAGCATCCACCCCGATGGCGGCCTCATTGCCTTGTTGCGTGAGGTGTGCCGTGGCCAAGGTTGGTTGGGGAGTCGGGGAAGGCAAAGTGTAGTATTCGATTTGTGGCTGTTTGAACACTATATCGCGGCAGGGGATATGACGCAGGATATTAGAGAGGGATCTCTGGGGTTCATGAGAAATGCGTGGACAGAGAATGTACTCAGATATTTTATGAGGGAAGTGAGGCCTTTCCTCGGAAACGTAATTCGCAACAGAGAATCGTTAAATTCATTTCGAAGGGTCTCAAGTCTTTTGGAAGCCCGACGGGGCAATGGAGTAAAGGTAAATTAGCTGTAATTTGCTGTGAGAGGCCCCCGGGGGGGTATCCATGTAATGCAGCCTGTTTGTCCATTGTAGTGGGATAGATAGCTTGAGAAAGTATTGCTCTGAATATGCAAGTAAACCTCACATTCACATAAGCTACTTAGCACTCGAGATAGGTTATCCGGGTTTCCTTCTTTATATGAGACCAAACCCAGACCACGAGGACTGTGATGAATTCTCTCTAACTGATAAAAATTCACTCCAGAAATGATAAATAATCCCAATGCAGTGATAAACTGCCGTTAAGAACGAACTTCGTTACTGCTAGATATCACTTTACAGTCATCAATGCCTAGGTATGGTGCGCCCAATCATAAAGGTAGTCAAAAAATTGGGGCGAGGTCGAGGTAGAATAACTTTCCAACGAAATAAATTATGAAAAATCTGGTTGGTAAAATTGAAGTACTAGTGATGAAGAAGAATTTTACCAACTGGATTTTTGATATCTCTCCTGGTTAAAAGGTTATTCAAGCTTGAAATTCGGTATTTTAGTATGTAAAATGCGCCAAGCAATCACAAAGTGGAACAGGCTTGGCAGTAGGGTAACTGCAACCTCACCACAGCTTTACGCACCCAAAGCTGGAAGGCAACAACACAACCAGTTTTCAAGAGTTAAATTCGTAATTTTGGGAGGTTATCCAGCTAGATACTGTGAAAAGGACTTGTCTTAATCTCGAAAACTAGTAGAGTTTTGGTGCATAGAGTAAGGGGACAATAATGTTGCATCCCTATCATTTCCAGCCTCATAGCAACCGCCCCCACTAAATAATTTTGAGCACAACAACCACACAAGATATTATTCTCCTCTTTGGGAGCATAGTAAATAAGATGTAGCTTAACAATATAGAACCCTGAAAATAATTTTAAATTAAGTAGATAATGATTTATAGCCTTTTTCACAATAAAAATGCAAATCCTATCCCTATTTGTGCATGTAAAAATTCATTTTAACTTTTCTATATACTTTTAAGCTAATCGACTATTACCTTCCAGAATTATGAATTTAACTCTTGAAAACTGGTTGTGTTGTTGCCTACCAGCTTTGGGTGCGTAAAGGTGTAGTTGAGGTGTGGTGACGTTGCAGTTACCCTACTGCCAAGCCTGTTCCACCAACCAAACCTGACTTGTCACCTTTTGTCACCTTTATGCGTGGGCGCACCATTTAAGATAATAATTAGCTGAAAAGGTGTAAAATGACACAGGTTGCGGTTGCCGTCTCTACGAGCAATGTAAATGAATCAATTGATGCATTAGATTCTATCTCTCCTTGCCTCAACAGTTAGTACTTTTAATTTCATGTCATCGGAGTGGTTTTTGGTTGAGTTATTTCATTTTTTGTATTTTCTCTGAAAGGTAGCGGGTCCGGGTACTGCTACGCTATCGCGCATAGCTGATAATAGTGGCGTGTTAGAATTGTTTATAAAGATAACATCTATAGTAACTAAAGAGTCTAGACTTTTAACTTCAACTCAATCTGATAGATATTAGTGGAGTTATTCAATCTTTTGTCATTTTCCTGAAAAATCACCGGTACCGATCCCTGGAATCTGGAGCTCATCAGTGATAATGCTGGCGGGTCTGGATTGTCTAGAAGTTAAGGTGTACTATACTCAAAGAATCTTATATTTTAATATCATCTTAATCCAACAGATATTCGTTGAGTTATCTCAACTTTTGCATTTTCTTTGAAAAGTTGCAAATCCGGGTCCCTATGGTCCTTGAAGCGCCACTAGTAATACTGGCGGGTTTATAATACCTATATGCGTGGACTCTGCTATACTTGATGAGTCGAAACCTTTAATTTCGACTCAATCGGAAAGGAATTGGTGGCGTTGTCCCATCTTTTGAAATGCTTCGAGATGTCCCCTTCCTTCATGTATTATCACTCGCCGCTTCCTAAGCGGAACGACCCCGCCCGTTTCGGAAGGTCGTGAATCTGCATGTCTCAACAGTCCAAGGGATACGGTATTTACATAACTGTGCCTACTGACTGGTCAGCTGCCGGACACGGCGGTCTCCACATTTTTATTTGCGCATTTGATGCGCAGCCTGCAGGCGCCTGCGGCGTGCCCAATCTGGGAGGAGCGCGCATAACCTCCTGCTCCCGCTCCCGACCGATCCGCAATCGTACTGGCGTGCATATGTAATAAGCAATTAAGAACCAAACGGGGTCTGACCGGCGTACATGCCTATTTCCTTGATCTCGGCTGTGGAGAAGCACATTGGAGCGGGAAGGCCGAGCTGTAGGGAGTAATACGTCATCCTGCAGCAGAGCCGCACTCATCCCGCACGGCCCGAGCGCGACAGGCGAGACATGGCGCATCAACGATCGCTGAACAAGTTTTAATCAACTGCAGCTAGCTCTGCACAGTGGGTGGAGTGGGGAATGGAATCTTGCTCTTTGGGTTGTTGGTGGTGGGTATGTATGGGAGCAACTGAACATACACATATGGTCCACAGGTGTTGCTGGAAACGTGCCCCCGGGAGCAGTGTGAGTGCAGTTGAGAATGGCTGGCCTTCAGTTTACGAGTGCCATGTAATTCAGTTTTAACTAGAGTGTTGGTGGTGTTGACATATACCGGGGGCGTGCTCCAAGTGAACATCTGGCCATTATCTTCATCTAACGGTGTAAACACATATACGTAAAACACTTACTCGAAAAGCTCATGCCCCTTCGCCGGTCGCGCGGAGAAGGTAAATCCCAGTGCGCACTGCGCACTGCAGTTAGTCCTCATTTAGATGATAGTTTCGCCGGTTTCTTTAGATCTGGAGCTGTTGTTTGACTTGTCATATAGCGAGATGATATTAACATACGGATAAGCGGCAGTGTCAGAAATAGAATTCTGGCAGCAAAATACGATCTTAAACACTGCGGGCCTAGAGCCACAGCCAGAGCGCGCATCGAGCCACGGGTTGTCCCGTTGACACATATGTGAGCTCCCGACCTCCGTGACCTTAGGAATATGCCCGGTACTTGAAACTAACTGTGATACCGACACATACCCCGGAAGTAGTCACCTACATGTAATATATTCGAAGGCCTGCATATGTCCTAGCTGCAATCATGGCTGGATTGAGATCGATGGGTAGGTATGTCGACTTGAAAATTCGTATCCCCGCAGGAGCTCGTTTGTAAAACTATTTGACACACCCGTCAAACAAACAAGATTGAGACATATCAAGGTAAGTTGGCAATCCGGATCGGTTTCTTAATTTCCGATATTGTAGAGCCTCTGGTTTCGGGGGTGGGTGTAATAACTTCGGCAGACATTTTTGTACGAAAGCAGTAGAAGATACAACCGTTAACCAAGGTTTGAATACCATTTTGGTAGAAGATCTTCTATTTTCTGTACACTTATTGGTTTTTTCTTTACATAAGGCCAAAGTTTACACACCTGCCCGACGCCCCCCCCATCCCTTCCCAAGCGATGTGCAACCACCCCTATATTAGGTGGTCCTCTAACTGGCCGTTTCCATCTCATGGAGGCCTTTGTTGTCGGCGAACGTGGAGCATTTCCTTCCGAGTATGGGTAGAGGTGCATTAATTGTGTGGGTAAGAGGTGCATCATCATGCGCAGCCTCCGCAGCTAGAGTACTGGCCATAGTATACGCTACTTTGATAAACTATATGCAGCAGAGGTTGCAATAGCACAATCATATGAATATTGCGATAGAATGCACATATTAATATCAACAGCCAGTAAGTAAATTTTGTCCCCCACGGTGTCTTCGGTTGGATGCTGGCTTCGGATGCTCATACATAATTAACTGCCCTTTCTTGCGTCAAAGTCTGGAACGATCGAATGTAATTGGTCACACAGGAGGCGGGCGAGGCAGGGCTGTGGCTAAGGTTAGCGAGTGCTTGGGTGTGAGCTGATAGAAGGTGGGAGCACTCTGTTTATGAATTACCTTACTTAGGACAAAACACCTCATGTATCAACGACAAGTAAAACACATATCCTTGGGAGCATTGTAAGTGCTCTGGTCTGCGAATATAGTCATCGTAGCGGAGATGTTTCGAATTTTTGACTCAAGCGTGGCAGGATTATTTTTGCCAGGAATAATATCTGTGCTATAAACCTTTCGATCGGTGTTAATAGTAGTTGGGTACTCTTCTCCTACTACCATCATCAATACGAGCAGATTTTTTTTTAAAACCTGGTATCGGTCCTAAGTTATTTCAGGGTGTGGAATCCAGGAAAATCATATCCACATACTTAGACGTGCCGTCAAGTGCAACGTACGAAGCCCAAAGAAGTCATCTCGCCCCGCCCGCCTCATCTATTGCCTTATCTTAAACCACCATTAAGTTGTAAGGGGTTCTGGCATGTGTTTGGTATGTTTACCGAAAGAAGGAGAATCAGGGAGATTTCTAACGAATGTGACGGGGAAGAACTGTGTGTGGCAGGCACTTGGATAATTATATCGATGTCCCGGAGGTGAGAGCTTGTATAAAGACCCATCAAACTCGCACACTGAAGGAATCTGATAGACAGCAACCTCCAGCACTACCTAGAATTCTCACCATCCGCCCATACGAAATAGTACCAGGTAACCTCAGCCTACCCTTGCCATACTTGCACAAATGTTCCAGATTATTGATACAGGTCCCACAGCCTAAAAGAACCATATTTCAACACCAAAACGTGCTATGTCTTCCACCACCGACGAAGATAAGAAGAATGTCGACCACTTCTACACGACGGACCCCACAGGCGAATTGGCTCCTAAGACGTACATGTTTGAAGGCATTGCTGGCTGTGTCTACCTTACCCCGGGTGTTGACAGAATCCCCATCTATCGTTTCTTCAACAGCGGGATAGTAGACCACTTTTACACTGAGAGCAAGGACGAGGCGGATGCTGTGGGTAACCAGAACAGTGGTTATGTTCGTGAAAGTATTTGTTCCCATCCTACTGCCTCTCTCATTTTTCCCACCCCGGAACCTCTCTGGTCGGATTCCGGCTGCCTGTTGCAACAGAGCTGATATCGTGTGTCAAGGTAATCATGCGTGGTACTCCCCTAGGAGCGGGGGGGGGCCTTTGTGGAATTTAAGCGATACTATTGGGACACTCCCTACTATGACCATTTCTACACGGCAAATCAATCGGGGACTGCAGACGCACTGGAAGATAAGGCCGTGGTTAAGGCCGAGGGGAAAGCAGGGTATATCTATCCAGTCTCTGAGGGAGTGTGTGAGTGTGCTCTGAGGGCGAAAGGCTTGTATCCCCTGTACCGATGGTGTCGGCCTGAGTCACTCCCAGCCCAAACATGAAAAAGGGTCAAGATTCTGCAGCGGTGGAGTGAGTGCTGAACAGGCTTGATTAAGATGGATTGTGGTTACGAGAAAGAGATATCACGTCGGGGATTGAGGTAACTTTGTATGTTATCAATTTGAATTATCTTTCATAATAAACGCCGTTCAAAGTGATATGATGCAGTTTTGTCGGAGGAGAGGTCAGTGTTTTGATATGTGTTAGGAGTAGGGGATGGCCGTCTTAATTGGGACCCACATTGTGTGTGTGGGGTAATAATTATGCCCACCGACTCTCCCCAGGCAGGATGTTGGCGCGCGTGCAATATGTAACAGTACAGTCGTTTCCGGAGTGATGGCGCGAAATAGGTTATGTGATGAATGTGCGTTTAGTAATTCAGCATAATATTGATTGATTAATTGATTGATTACTTTATTAACTGTATATGAAGCATAGATAGCAAAAGTGTATGAAATTGCCCTTCTCGCTAGCTGAATGAAACCAGGTACAATTTGACCTCAGAATTGAGCAGACCCCAAAAACACATATAGAGTTTCCGATCCTATATATGGGGGCGATAAATCGACACCAAAATATTAGCGTTAAATACCAGATAGAATCTACTGAACATTATGATTTACAAAGAGATATATGGATGTATCATGTATATACATTACCGTCTGAGGGGGGTAAAATATAAGCCTCTAGTGAGGATTTGCTCCCAATTAAGGCTTAAATAATCTTGTTTTGATCAAAAACGGTGGTATAAGTGTTAATTAGTCTAAAGCTTTATTTTGTGTAACAATTTGTCAAAAACAATGAATATATAAGCCTTATTTTTTGTATATATATTGAATCTAGATAATTATCATCAAATAGCTTAAGCCGTTGTAATGAATCTGTCTTGTTTATGAATTAAGGCTTAAAAATCCAAATTTTACTAGCATTTTATCAATTATCTAGCTTGTATATTACTTCCAGGACCGGAATTTCAGTTCTCAATGGCTCATTGGGTAGTATGAGATATATATAGTTTGGTCCATGAGCCAGCCCAGCTCGAGCTTTAGGTTCGAACTTCCACCTCGATAACAATGACGCTCTCGCTCCAGCGAGTCTGAGCCGGCTTGAGCTGTTTTCTCTAAGACTCGAGCTTTGGCTCAAGCCTTACCTCAAGCTCAGTTTGCTCATTGTTATCCCTTGTTTATTACTTTGAATATATTCTCTTCGCATAAATTCTAGTCCCATCGGTATCAAACCCAATTTTCTTATCCGAGTCCTCGTTCTTGTACTGAATCTGAACTCATATCACATGGTATATCACAAAAAGGGGAATGCTACTGTAGTCCTCGTCTCTGCTCAAGTCCAGGACTCAGCCTTTATTTTCGTAACCTACAACTTCGATTGTGCTACTTGGTTGCCTTAACCCGCCCGCTTCCGTAACCTTTTACATAATCTGACCTTTGACCTCCACTCTCCTTTAAGTCAGGTTACTGTGTGACATCACCCAAATAGCTGTACCAAAAGCAGTACTCACTCCAGGAGCTTTTATATCGTTCCAGTGGCTGTGACCTCATTTCAGTAGCGATACTAGCTCATGCATTCACCTCAATAGCTATGGACTCATACTAGTAGCTGTAGACTTAGCCGGTATTAAGTGTGCACGATCTAAAACTGCTGTATTCAACCGAAGTTTTCCCCTCTCACTCGATGCATTTACCGCTCACCCGGTGCATTCCCACCAGACCTGAAAAGTTCATTTCTCACCGGGCTTATTCCCCCCTCACCCAAGTTGTTCCTCTCTCACTCGAACATTTCCTCTCTCATCCGGGAGTATCCAGGTATATAAGAAGATAGTGAGCATGTAGGTTTTTGCTTTAATATTCTTTTCTCTTCAACTACTCACCCAACGTTGCATACAGCTTACCATGTCCAGCTAATTTGTCAATCTATTCTCTCAAGCTGCTTACATTGTTTAGAACAACTGATAGCTTGACTCTATGAACCATACCGCTCAGCAAATTTCTCAGAATACAACCGTTTTGATTATAGAATTTCTCAACGGTTTTCGTAAACAAATTGATGACAAGGAGTTTTATGTGAACTTTGAAATAAAACACCAATATAAGCTTGAAGGTGAGATACTCATGTTCAAAACTTGTAAAACGGGAAGTCCTTGGAGAAAAATTGTTAGTTATAAGAATGTATGAGACTCGGTCCACCTGTAGTAAAACATGTTTTGGTACTTACTCTTAAATAGGTTTTTAGCCTAGTATTCTAAGCATATCTGAATCTTAGTTACGCTGGCCGGGACAAAACTCTTGCATTGTTATTAACTGAATACCATGGTATTATGCGTGATGATATTTTGTGGAGTTTGGAGCATTCCTCAACCTACGCAACTCATAGATCACAAATATCTCATGCTCCACTTCAACCTACAGTGGTGAACTGCCTGTAGGAAAGGGTACAGGTCGATCTTATTAATATGCAATCAAGACCAAATATTCCCACCGAGTTTAAATGGATTTGTCATATGAGAGATCACTTTAGCAAGTATTCAGCAGCTTATCCATTACCTGATAAGCTGAGTGAAACTATTGATTCCGTAGTTAAGTTATGGATTTCATACTTGAGACATACCATAATTTACAGTATGATAACGGTACTGAGTTCAAAGAGGCCATACTTGTTTTACTGAGAGTGTATGGTATGAAGGTTTGTAAATTCTCTATGTACTCGTATTGTATCTACTCTAACACATGATAATACTATAGATGATTAATGGAAAGCATGCTATCTGCAGAGTCAATGTCTTATTGAACAGGCTAATGGCCTGTTAAAGAACAAGTTATCTAGCTGGATGATTGACTACCAGAGTAGTAGCTGGAGCATGGAGCTACGGGAGTTTATAATATCGATGAACTGCACTATATGAGATCGTCTACAGATAGAAAATGTCAGCAATGAATATCCTCACGCAAGGAAAGATATTCTATTACTGTAGAAGATAAACAGATGGAGGATAATAACTCCAATACTTTTTCCCTCACAGAATCTATTTGCTCCCCTGTAAGCACTGACAGGGAACAACATATGATACTGATAGATCCTCAACTCCTGGATTTTAATTTTCAAGAGCAAGCAGGTATGAGCCAACTGTATCTGAACCTGAGTCTGACGGTACTGCTATGGCCTCAATTATTACTAAAATATCATGATCAATAGAAACTTCAGATATCCAGGACGATAGCTTAATACCTATTGAGTTTCTAAGCACTTACCTATCCTCATTCACTGACATTGTTCCTGATGAGGAAACACACAATTCTTTGCACTAATAAATCAGAGCAAACTTTGAGATTGTCCAACAAAGAATCACAAGTCAAAATAAGTTTCAGATGCCAGTATTTCAATTCTACCCATTGCATTTAGTTTCATTGCGGAAACCAAAATGGGACAGAAGAACATCAGATCAATGCAGAATCATTTGGCGCATTGTTATGAAGAATGATTCTGACACTGGATACAAGTTACGTTGCGAAGTTGGATATCTGAAAGTATCTTTCCAACTAAAGGATCTCAATCCACTCCTGATATAATCAGGTTCCAGCTACTATCCGGTTTTTTGAAAAAGCTAATGGCCTTACGAACAGCTGCATGTATAATCTGTGGAAGAGAAGATAAAAAAATATACAATAACTATCCAGTTGATACTCATAATGTCTATGGGGCGGTAACTGTTTCAAAAGTAATTTTACCAACGGTAGTAAATTATTTACCACCGGTGGTATAAGCATCATTATATCTGCAAGCTATCTTACATTTGTACATTTCTACCGGTATAAACACTGAGTTTCGGTCTTTATCCTGCGTTATAGTAAATAAGTAAATGTTCAATCATTAATGTCAAAACTTATGAAAATTTCCCACCGCTGGTGAAATATTGCCACTGGTAGTGAGATTCCCCACCGCTGGACAATTTTCATATATATTGGCATTATATGGCCCCTTTTGGCCAAAAGTTTTGTGCTTTTATCATAAAAATTAGCATTATAGGGTATAAATACTAGTATTATTTTCACCACCGGTGGTAAAATAATTTACTACCGTTGATAAAATTACGTTTGACACATTTACCACCCCATATAATGTCGTTCTAATGTGTAATTCCTCTCAGATAACTTGCAATTGTACCGGCAGGTGTGAGGGCAGAAATTGTCTCTGTTATATGAACAGTACCACCTGTACCAATCTCTGCCACCCTCGGCCTGATGACTCACTCCTACATGACTGTAGCAATCTTTATCCACTGGCTGAAGACTTCGAGTCTGAAAATAGTGACTTTGATACCACAGATTCCGATTCTACCTCCCACTCGATTTTGGACTCAATTGTAGTACGTGAAGAGAATGTACTGGGAAGGGGGAATCGAGTAGCTCAATCCCGTCAGAGTTTGGGTGATAGAGTATGTGAGGAGATATTGGACGAGGAAGCCAGTTTAATTGTAATAGCAAGAGAGCTGAATCTACCAACTTTATCTACCATATGTGAAGCTTGTGAAGAGGGTGCCTTGATCTCTCGTATAGAGCGTCATGGTGATTTTATCAATGACTTGATGAGAAGGTACAATACTCTACCTTCGTATACTGTCTTCACACAATCACGGGAGGTAGGAAACAGACATAGAATGGGGCTTCGAGATATTCAAAGACAAGTAAGAATTTCACGGAGTGGATATTACGGTGAGGCTCATGCCTTCGTTGCGCCATTAATACTGGAGGACTTCACTCATTCACATGGCACACACCTATGTAGAAGAATGATTCAGATTGAAGAAAGAAACCAGGAGGGTCCACATATTCTCATCGAGGCCGTTACCCCATCACTGTTGCAGATGTTCACTGTGGAGGATATGGAAATTGGGTATGAAGATGCCAGAGATATTTTATTGGATCCTATCGCTAAAAATTACGGGAAACTAGTCTCTGAGAGACAGCTTGTGAGGAAGCGGGCAATGAACAGTTAGTAATGCGTTGGGAGGGTTAAGGTAACTTTGATTTATGTACATAGTATTATTGAATCAGAATGGCAGTGTTTGCAACGGGGCAGTCTGTCCGTTTTCTACCTCGGACCGAAATGGACCATAAATGTCGTCTATCCTGAGAGCTAGCCTGGTACCAACCATGCCCGAAGGTAGAGGACCGACGACGGCCGTCATGCCCGCCGGGGCTATGCCCTGTAAATGACTGCATATGACTGCATATGACTGTGGGAGATGGCGGGGACGGCGGGGACGGCAATATTGTTTGAGATACCTAGACTCTGGAGATACCGTTGGTGTTGCTCCCTCTCGCCCAAGTCCACAAGGGAACATACGATATATCCGAACTTTCTTGGCTTGTTCCCATCCTGCCCGGGCTCATTGGGAACATTCCCTTCTCGCCCGTGTTCCCTCCACGACTGGAACAGACCCTAACCCTGAACCCTTTTCGTGTAAAGTTGCTGCTAGAGTGCCAAGGCCTCGAAACAGTTCTGCAGTATAAACCGGTTCTTATTCGGTCGGTTCAGTTGTGACTCTTTTTATTTCAGTTCAGTTCGGTTTTGTCTGATATGAAAACCGGTTACAACTATTGGAAACTGCCGGCCTGTATGGCCTCGGCTTGTATGTCGCAAACAACCCGTTGGCTCTTCTCTTAACAAGGTCCCCGCCGACAAACCTCTCGGGGTTCAGAGCCCTCTCCTCTTGATGTTTGTATTAATGCTGTAGCCACTCTTGTGCACATTAGGTGCTCCTTATATCTTCTCTCCATGGAACGGTATGGAGGAAAGGCGGTAGAACATGTTCCCTACAACGTTCCGGCAATCTCCAATAATATTTACAGAATGTCCAATTATAAAACAAGGTCACGTCAGCTAATCAGAATGTCCAAACTTCAATGCACGCCGCAGCATTACAAGAAGGTATTGAATAGTGACGAATTGATATATCCATTCTTGACCCCCGTTTATCCTTCTCAACCAGATGAATTATGTAACCATTTACAACACACGAATTGTAGTGAGGGACCGAATTAAGACGACCGGTAAGAAATAAGACATCATCACTCTTAACAGAAAGTTGCTAGATATCAATCTATAATGGTAGAAAGGAATAATATATTGACCTCCTCGAAATCAATCAAATGAACATTGTCATCATCCTCGCCCATCACGTCTATGACCCTTCTTCGAGTAGCTTGATGCAGGCTATATTCCTTAGTTTCCGTGCCGCGTCTATCGGCTGCGCTAGATGAAGGTTTCTAGCCTTTTTATCCGCCTTGTGTTCCAGAAGTAATTTAACTATTTTTTCGTTCCCATAACTTACCGCAATGTGCAGTGGCGTTTCCTGCATTTCATCTCTTGCTTGAACATTGGCTTTGTGGTCGAGAAGGTGCTTGACAATCTCATAAGAGCCCCCCGTAATAGCATAATGCAGTGGTGTTGTGTTCCCTTCGAAGTCTTTTCGGTCGGTAGAAGCTCCATTTCTCAAAAGGCTTCCAGCCGCTGGTCCATTACGATATTGCGCCACGGCGAGTAGTGGAGTGTAGTTATTATGGTCTAGGGCCTCGATATCAGCCCCATAGCTCAGAATCAATTCTACCAAGTCTTCGTTCATGTTTTCCGCCGCCATGTGTAAGAGAGTTCGACCGTTATAATCTACCGCAGTTACGTCTGCTTTGTTGCGTACTAGTAGTTCAATGATCGATTTTGAGCCACGTTTGGCGGCATATAGCAATGGAGTCATGCCAGATGAATTCCTTACTTCGATCTCTGCCTTACGGTCAAGAAGCCTCTTTACTAGTTTCTCATTCAATCCCATACACGCAAGATGTAGGGCCGTATTCTTATCATAGCCGCGCCCATCTGTGATATCTGCGTGATTGTCCAGGAGGACATCCATCACTACTTCATTCCCACTCTCGATCGCGACCTGTAATGGAGAAGAGTCAGACTGATCCGTAGCTTCGATATTAGCACCATGGAGGAGGAGTGATCTGATGTTCCTCTCTAATCCACTTGCGGTCGCCAAATGAAGCGGTGTCCTTCCTTCACGATCCTCTACCTCCGTAGACACCTTCTTTTTCACAATCAACATCTCTAGTACCGAGGCGTCCTTGTTCATCGCTGCAAAGTGCACAGGATGATAGCTCTGATATCCCGCACAAACTTCCAGACTTGCGTCCCCACTCTTCAAAAAAATTTCCACAATCTCGCAATTACCCTCCGCACACGCAAAATGAAGCAGTGGCAAATGATACCTCGGGTCATGGTTTGGACAGTATTCTTGGGAGGGATTTGGAGCGCCGCTCTGTAGTAGCAACTCAACTATCTTGATGTTCTTGGATGCGATTGCTTCGTGAAGTGCGGTAGAACCATCACAATCGCGAGCTTCGATGTTTGCCCCTTTTTCGAGAAGCAGGTCTACTTTTCTAACATCGTTTGTGGAAGTGGCAATATGAAGTAGTGTCGGGGAATTTTGCAAGTGTTTCAAAGGGACGTTAACATCCATAGTTCCACTTTCGAGAACACGCGCTAGATCGTGATAAGTTCCATTCTTTATGGCGCTCTCTGCAGTAACATATCGACTCACCCCTGACAAGGTATATATTAGAGCAAGGCCAGGAATTTAGAATAAGTGGGGTAAGGTTCGGGACGGAATCTGCGCATACCAGTATCGTTCGTACATCCTTCAACCTGCCTGAGAACGCTGGTGTACGATAGTTGAGCCTTGTATTGAAATTTTACCAGTGTGGAATGGTCCCCATCAACTGCTAGCCTGTCTTCAATGGAGGCGGGAAGGTGAAGGACAGCGGATTCTTCCGCTACTTCGTTAAAGAAGCCACCTTTCCTGGCCCATTCACCATTCTCATCCTAAGTATTATAATCCGCGTCAGCATCCTGTTACCTCTCCCCTCGTATGGTGGGCGGGTAAACTCTTATTTTCTCACCTTGATTAACTTCTGAGTCGGTTCGATTTCCTTATAACTTATGATTTTCAGTCCATAAGGTGATGTGCAATCTTTGAACTTGTGTAGGTCTCCCTCCGATCTATGTCTTAAAGATTTCACTAGATCTTCCCGTGCAGAATCATCCCCGGTCATGCTTATGATATCATCCACGACCAGTTCTCGATGTGGTGTTGCATAGAATATGGTGGCTTTGGTATTCTCAAATAATGACTCATATTTATCGACGTTCACCTTCGCTTTAACGACCGCCTATCATCAAATGCTTAGAACTAAAATTGACTTGACATTCTTCCTAATGGATGCAACGCATGACTGTACCTCAGCGATAAGTATTCCCCCAAAACTATGGCCAATGAACACAATCGGTCGATTTTTCTCCTAGGTTTTCTCAGCTCCATTCTCACACGCGTCGATTGCTAGGCACTATTCCAAAAACCTACCTCGCGCGTTCGTCGAGCTTTCTTGAGTTCCTCTAGGAACATATCCGTGTAATTTGGTACCTCGCGTAGTCCGTAGGCCCCCTTGAGCCGAGAATCGTAGCCATATATCATTGTCCTGCAGGAAGGAAGATCGTCACGTAGGAAATCCCTTAGCCACATTCGCTTGATTCCGCGGTTATCTTCTTTCCCAGACCAGGAACCGTATGCGTGTCCATCCAGACCACACACTGCGACGATACTACATACACCCACATGTTGTCAGCTAGACACGATTATCTGCAATCTACAAACCTACTCGGCTTTAATTGGCCCACTAGTGGGATATAGCTGTGTCAGCCCATAGAAATCCTGATCAATAGTGATGTCTTCGCCGCTAGGGTGAGAGATCATATATCCCTTATTTGATTTATCTTTAAGGTAGTCGAGTAGTATAGAAGGTGCTCTGGGAGTGAACTCAAGCAGTGCGGTTTGCGTTCGATCACCGTAACATGACGAGCAGCTCCCAAGCCTGCTTGCATTGGGTAGGATGCCATTCTCGGTGTCGAACTCGTCCATGAGGATATCCATTAACTCCTCCTGAGTAACGCTCAAAGGAATACCGGTTATTCGAAAGATAGGGCTAGAGCCAGCTTTCGGCGGTTTTGGGATAATCTCGAGTGCTTTCGAGTGAATAGTTTCAAGGACGTCTGGGGGTTTAAACGAGGATGGGCGGCGCCGGTCAACCGATGGCGACGATAAATAGCCCTCATTCGCAGCGTTGACAGGGTGTCGATCGAGGTGGGATGGATAGCGCGTAGCCATTATCGATATTAGCTGAGTGCGTTTTCACAAAGGTAGCTATGTGTATACAGGCGGAGGACGACCTGCTGATTTTGAGGGAAAGGGATTTATTAGAAGGGTAGGTAAGGGATACGGGATATATGTAGCCAGCTGTTGCAATAGATGCCTACCCCGCTTGCTCTCCACCTGGTTGGGCTGAGTCAACACCACCATGCATGAAGGTGGTTAAAGTCGCGGCCTGAACCGGGTATGTACCACTTAGTAAGGGCATTTCCTTGCTCTTTGCGGGTTGTAATATCCACAGAGCCAATCAAGAATTAGCAACAGTTACCAGAGAAGGATAGTGATAATCGGAAGAGGGAGGTGGCGAGTTTAACCCCTTTTACCCGTCCAAGCTATCTTTAGATTTATGCGAACGGTGCAAGCTGTTTCTCGTAGTTCTCTAGAGTCTCATCCCAATCGATCGCAAATCTAAACCGATGATGAACAAGAGAGGAAACCGATAGTATTCTATGAGGGATGATGGTCTAGTCCAAGTGTCCCACGATTGACTAAGTTTCGTTCACTAGCTACTTTTCCTTTCGGCCCTGGTTATGCTACTATGTGGCTTCGCCACCGCCACGCGCCGCCACAACGAGTATGTAGGGTGCGCATGGTGGTGGAACAGACTTGGCACGGTCTCGTAACGGCAGCCGATAACCTTAGCGATATCGATTCCTTGATAACACCAATAGCTTTCAAGATGGCAAGTCAATTATAGGAATGTGGTAGACAAGAAGAAACTGTGTATATAGAGAATGAGAAAATATTTTTTTGATACTCTCAGCAGAGAGAGAATTACCCTAAAAAGATTCAAAGCGATATATTAGTCATCAAATAAAGCGATTAGAAACCATTTGCTGAGATAGATTTTCTAGAGCTATATGTTCAACGCCGTGTTCGGAAAGCACAGCCTTACCAATTATGTGGTTGTGGCGGAGGAACTCATCTGGTTGGGGTGGTTACTTTCAAAGGGGAAATGATTGACCTGCACCGCGGTGCGAGGTGACTGGTATCGTTTAGGCCTGGACCCAGTATATAAAATTAATGTAGCTATAAAGCTCCTGGCGCACACCAACCTTTTACGATATCCTACTAGTTTTGCTCGGATCAACCAACCCCACATAATTTGGGTTGCCATAGTTTCGTTGGTTTTCAACCGCGTTTCAGAGGTTCGTATTGACTACTACCGCAGTATGGGTTGAGATAGAAGACACGGTGATATGGTTTTACTCCGGAACTCTTAAACCTAGTCATCCCAACGGAGCCATGGGACGTGGGACATGGGCCAAGACTATATCTATATATCTTGGCGTGAGGGCTAAGGTTCCGTCGTCAAAATAAAATGCTCTTCCTCCTCCCCGCTCACTCCGGAGCACCAGGCATAGTCCTCCCGGAGCCATACTACACAGCCTTAATTTTCCAATTTTGCTGCTCGCGTAATATTAATACCGGCCACGCCAATTCCAGTGCAACCAACCATCATATCAATTGCTCCACTTTGATCCCACGTTTTTCACATTGTCATGAGAGGAGACTCCTCATACCAGTTTAAAATGTATGTAAGTCCCTCTATACTATGGGTCCCGTCAATCAAACCCTAATTAAACGCAAGATCTTAAGACCTGAGTCAGTGCTGGTCATGTTTAGCTTTGTTATTTCGTATGTCCTTTGTCGCCAGGAATGCTTCCCGTAGTTCCTTTTCTGGCTTTTTATGGAGCATTTCGTAGGAGAGGCAGGTCAGACGAAGTATTCTTGGCGAAGACGCGCTAGTACTAAGTATGTAGTAGACCCTCACTTCGTGCTATCCTCTTCCGCTTGGGGAATTGTAGCAGCTCCATCACTCTTCCTCTGGTCCTTAAATTGCAGTTCTATCCCCCCGACTCTTACATAATAGCACTAGCCGACCGACTGTAAAACTGGTCTTATTTGCATCTGAAAGTAAAGCACCTTCGCTCTGTCGTGGTCGGGGTAGGGTTAGGGTTTCTTCTAGCGGCGCGCGAGTAGTATGGAACACACCGTGGTGGCGCGTAGCGCATCACTAAGCGAAAGGACAGTATCACACAGGCGACGAAGCGCATAGGTGGCTATTGGGCGGAACGAGCTAGTACAGACACATATCGAGAGCGGGTACGAGTATGTTCTGGGTCGTGTTGGGGAGGGTCGGCCAGGGTGGGAGGAACCGCCGCGGCGAGGTACGCTTTTACGCCGTGGCAGAAGAACTGGCTTTACCGGAACACCCGGTATCACCGTTGACCCTCTTATTACGGACCTTTTAAATACTCCGGCGACCTCTTTGGCGTCACCATCTACTCATTCCACCCTAGACGTATATACGACCGCTTCCGGGTCAGGAGAAAAGGGCAGATCCAACTTGGAACTCTATTTGGAAGCTGAGAGGCTGCACATGCGGTCCGGGGGTGTTTTTCATGTGTGAGAGATAGGTTGCGTATCGAGTGATGACTAGAGTGTTTGCCGAAGGTATGGTGCGCCCACGCATAAAGGTGACAAAAGGTGACAAGTCAGGTTTGGTTGGTGGAACAGGCTTGGTAGTAGGGTAACTGCAACCTCACCACACCTCAACTACACCTTTACGCACCCAAAGCTGGTAGGCAACAACACAACCAGCTTTCAAGAGTTAATTTCGTAGTTCTGGGAGGTAATAGTCGATTAGCTTAAAAGTATATAGAAAAGTTAAAATGAATTTTTACATGCACAAATAGGGATAGGATTTGCATTTTCATTGTTAAAAAGGCTATAAATCATTATCTACTTAATTTAAAATTATTTTCAGGGTTCTATATTGATACGCTACATCTCATTTACTATGTTCCCGAAGAGGAGAATAATATCTTTTGTGGTTGTTGTGCTCAAAATTATTTGGTGGGGGTGGTTGCTATGGGGCTGGGAATGATAGGGATGCAACATTATTGTCCCCTTACTCTATGCACCATAACTCTACGAGTTTTCGAGATTAAGACAAGTCCTTTTCACAGTATCTAGCTGGATAACCTACCAAAATTACGAATTTAACTCTTGAAAACTGGTGGTATTGTTGCCTACCAGCTTTGGGTGCGTAAAGGTGTAGTTGAGGTGTGGTGAGGTTGCAGTTACCCTACTGCCAAGCCTGTTCCACTTTGTGATTGCTTGGCGCAATTTACATACTAAAATACCGAATTTCAAGCTTGAATAACTTTTTAACCAGGAGAGATATCAAAAATCTGGTTGGTAAAATTCTTCTTCATCACTAGTACTTCAATTTTACCAACCAGATTTTTCATAATTTATTTCGTTGGAAAGTTATTCTACCTCGACCTCGCCACAATTTTTTGACTACCTTTATGATTGGGCGCACTATAGTTAACTGAAGCATACAGGCTGCACAATAGTCGCAGACGGTGGAGGGTTGGAGACTGGTGCGCTCCTGTCATGATCGGGGGTTCTAGCAGGTATATACTGTTTTGTCCGAGACGACGGTGCACCAGGGCCAGTATTGAATTACAAACGATCAGGGTATTAGTATGCCATAGTAAACCTGCTTTCCGCTCTCAGTCTGGCTGAAAAGCGGGAGGGCGCCCGACCCACTATTTTAAAAGAATAGTGGTGTGGCTTCCCATTGTGTTTCCGAGTTCTGTTTCAGATCCGTTTACGCATCCTCTTCCCTACTAGACCAATCGGTTATCCCCCTCCCCCGTCCCCAACTGAAAAGCAATACACAGCTCAGACTCACTCTCATCCCTCCCATGGATGTCCGATTCCGGTGAATACAACCCCAGTTTTTCTCTGCGAATTGTACTACACAATGAAGACGAATGAGGCCAGTTCGGTTGCATCCAGCTTCTGCTAGAAAGCTAGCCCACTCAAGTTTCCCCTTATCCCCCATACAGCAAAATTCTGCGCGGTAACAGAATGTTCAAGCGGATCATGGTATATCACTCGGTAGACCGCTTTCGAAAGGATTGCCCCCCGTAGACTAGTCGGAGTATAGACGCTCTCTTTAAGTCATATATAATTACGCGTGTAAAGAATCAATCGGGGAAGGTATTTGTGATGGGGCTTGTATACATTGGGATAGGGCATCTGGTATTATCTCAAATTTCTAGAGCCTCTGGATTAAATTCTGTTAGCTTTAAGACATGCTGGCTAACAACCACAGAGAGGCTTGAAGTTAAGGTTCTTCAGACCTTTGTTCAGTCAAACGAGTTGCAAATTTCTCAAATTCTCTATCCTTCGAAATTGCATTTAATCTAAGGTTTCCAATGGTTCACCCATCCTACCAAACAAACCGGTTTGGGTAAACCGGTTTAGCTAATATTTCGGTTCAGGGTTTGTCTTTTAGCTAATTCAGTTTGAACAGTTCATCACAATCAAGAACCAGTTCAAACCAGTCTACTAAACGGTTCTATAATACATATTCCCGTCATATAGAGGAGGTTTTTTCTAACCTGGACCGGTTTTTGAACTGGCTCAACTGCACCTAATAAACCTATCAACGGACTATGAAAACACGTTTAGTTTATGAAACTGGAAACCTAACGAAAGAACGGTTCTAGGTTTTAAACCAGTTTAGAGAATAAATATTAAGTTTAGCTCAGTTTCATCAGCAAAAAATGAAGTCTCGTCTTGTGACGCGTGGGCGCCCCAGACACCCCAGATGCTCCAGATCACACAAAGCAATTTCTTACCTGTATATCGATAACTGAGTGTCCCGCTATGAGAGCCCTGCATCTCTTGATCAACCGACAATGTCACGAAGACTAATTATAAAAATCCTCTCCCATCCCTCAAAGCCCTCATCCCGAGATCTTAAGACGAACTCGTCTTCTGGACATAGGAGATAGCCCCTCTACCATTATGCTCGCATCTTGATCTATCAAAGTCATCCTACGCTCTTGTTTCCTCGCCTTTAGTCTAATTACCTATGTCATATTGCCTGACTTATATCATCAACCTGCCCATCTCAATCACTACATATCCTCTTTCTGCTCGCACTCTCTGGCCTTTAACAGTTTATATCGTCCTTTTTCACTAATCTGCTTCTTTCGACAACTATTCCATCTTTTGAATCACACTCTTCGTCTTTTCATTGGCACATTTCATTTTACCGCAACTATATCTCGTCTTTTGGTCTAAACTCTTTATCTTTCCGTACCTTGATTCTACATTTGAATTTTTTTTAGGTGATACTGTCTATTGATTCATTGTCTTTTGATGCCTCTCGCTCTAGCTAATTTGTCTATTTGGGCGAGAGCGATTTGACCCTTTGTACTTTGCTCCTGCGTGGTCTCCATCTCCGTCTTCTGACCACTTCTCACGAGCGCTCTTTTCCGCCCTGCGTCATAATGAAATCTCTCTCTACCTCGTTTTAAATATTTACATCAATCCCGGTAATTGTTTCAATAGCCTCATCTATCTGGCTTTCTGCATTAACTATGTAGTCCCCAACTGTAGGTGGAGTTATATTGCCCTTCTCCCATCGCTATCATCAAACAGCGGGTCCCTTGCCTTATCGGACCCCATATCATCGTCGTCAGTCTCCGTACTCAGTTTGGATCAGAGACGCTTCAAAAAGCTACCTACTCCAGGGTCAATAATTGCCTCCCTGCTCTCCGTAGCGGTAATCCTCCAGCAGTTTGTCCTCTTAATCCATTTCAATATCTCGTGTCGAATTGCTTTCAGCACTAGATTTGACATCTCATCGTCGGGGAAGGACCTTTTCCATGTGCGCATTTGCCTCTCGAAAATTACTAGCACCACGGTCAATAATGACGCCCGTCGATAACCTGCTCAGATGAAAGATGGGGTACTCACCGCTGCAATAGTCCTTATTGAAGACACTATTCTTCCAGTTACTGCCTTCAATTACGTGGACTCTCAGCGTATGGTAAAGTACAGTAGAAACCAGGCAGATAAAAGACGGGTTGATACAACTCTCAAATTACGGATTGTTGACGGCAATCCCACGATTGGTCTTATAGTAGGCGTAGATGATAAAATGTGGTATTTGAGGTACGGCGAAGTGCCATTGCACGGGCTAAAGATACCAGCATCAAATCTGTGCCTCTGGACGAATAGTGGATATACGCAGTAATGGTGGGATCACAATTGAAACGGTCATCTGTCAGGAGGTAATCGACACGGGCTTTAGCTTGCTTGCCAGTCATGCTGGCTAGGCCATGATATAACAGGATCTCAAGGGGTAAGTAGCGAGTGTTCCGCAGGGTACGAAGAAGATAAATAGGGGACGGTATGGGAACTCGCAATAGGGGCACTACGGGACTCTAGCGTTGGTAAGGTTCGATGGGGCACGAAGAAAGCGAGGCGGTGGTCTTCTTTTAAAGGAAGAAGAGGACGGTAATATTGTATAGCAGTAAACAGCGTAGATACAGAAGACGTTGCGTAAAGAAAGAAGAAGAAGAAGAAGACAAAATACAAACAAAAACCCCCCTTAATATACTCAAGGAAATCCCAGCGATGACAAATCCAACATGACTCATGCGCTAACAATCAACAGAACCCGGTAGAACCGAATAGAACCTTTCTGACTAATCCGACTCTTCATAACCCCGTACCTCCGCTAGTCGATCCATGAAACAGGATTACCGCTTTTGCCTTCTCCATCATATGTGAACGAGTCCATTGATGATAAAAACTCACCTGCTCAGACACGCCAATCGACAACTCCGCTGGAAAGTCAGTTCCCGTCCTGGCAAAATCCCATGAATTTCTAAACATAGATGCCAATTCCAACACCAAGGGTATGGGGTTTTTGAATAGTGTCTCGTTGATGAGATACCACCCAGCATTTCGATTAGAGTCCTCAGCTCAATGTCCAATTGCACTAATCTATAATGTCGGAAAGCACTGATTTTGTTGGGATCGGTAGGGTCTACTGGCGCTAGTGAATTTGTGATGACCACTCTCCAGAATACCCACCGCCACTGCCACTAGCATAATCTGTACTACTGACGACTTCGGAAGGGGCTCATATCGAAGCCGCTCTAGAAAGTTCAGAAAGTTGACGACGGGCTTCGGGGCGGGATCTCTCCGACGATGTTCTAATAAACTCAGAATCTTGATTACCGGAGTGAGTATATGTTAGACTAGTTAGGGCATTTCGATGGGTAGGAGACCTATCACCACGCACAGGGGGGGCATAAAAAGTATCATACAGCTGGTTCATGTCAAATTCTCTATTTCATGTGGCTGATGGTAACGTATCCCTCGACGATAATTGCTGAAATCGAGAAACCTGGGGTGGTAGGCTTGAGAGTGATGGCCTCATAAGTTGTTGGGCATTAACTCTCCCGTTTTTTGTCAAATACATTTCACCATGAACCTGTAAATCAATCTGTGAAGCTCTTTGTGATGGGTCCTCGTATTCGGAGGCATCATCTTCAGACTCCGTTTCACGTCCTCACACCTGTGATGATCTCTTCTGCAATCGTCTGGCTGAGTGATTTGGAATGGTGCTTGGAATCTCCTGTGAAGATCATACATATCTTTGAGTGGTCGGTCGTCTGTCCCTGCTACACAAGCTAGTGTTCCGATGGGAGGAAATTTCTCTCTAGTTGTTTTGCGAAGGATGGGAGGTGTTAGACAAACGAAACTGACTCTCTCGCTGAGGCATTGTGTAGAATATTTCTGTCGGTAGGATGGGCAGTGCAATGTACCAACTTTAAAATAAAGTTTTGGGAAGGGGAAGTGGAGAGATCACTCAGAGGGCAACTTCTGCTGTGATTTCATTGATACATACATGGACTAATAGCTAGAGGCAAACGACACTAGAAGATATGTTCCACGATTTGTTCCGAGCTCATGGAATGCGAAGGTTAGCCTAAATAAGTCCAACATAATACAGATTTATACCATTCCACTAAATCGTGTGCGGGTAGTCAAGGGCAGTCAAGTTAAAACCCTCTCGAGTCTGAGTTGGCGTCACCAGCAAGCTTACGTTCGCGTAGTGTAGGCAATGGCAGGAAACGAAAAAAGCACCGATCCCACACCCTTGCTGTCTGGGCTTTACTGCTATTTGTGTTCCGTCGATCCCGTCCGTTTACTAGAATCGTCATAGGCTAAGCGAGCAACAGAGATTGTGTACTCACCTTCGGATTGGATAGAGGAGAGTAGATGAGGTTGGACGTGACTTGAGTTGTCAGATAACTAAGCACTTGCTTGGCATCGGCTACGTTTTTTCCTCAACATACTCATCATTGTATTGTATTCGGTCAAGTCACGCTCCTAATAAGAGAATACTACTAATAATCAGATGAATCCATAACGACTCCAACCAGCATCGAAATACCTAACTCACCTCAAGTTCTGCACCAAAAGACCCTAACAAATATCACTAACTCTAAACTACAAGGACCCCCGTCAGATAACCCGAAAGAGATAAGACTAACCCTTAAAAGACCTAATAAAGATAAGACGAACCCCAAAAGACCCAAAATAGATAAGCCTAATCCCAAAAGAGCAAAATAGATAAAGCTAATTCCAAAAGATGATCAGGACAACTGTCAAACCACCCAAAACAGTTAGACCAAACATATCGCAACAACCGCCAAAGTGGCTAAAAAATAGCGTCATAAAATATAGGCAGACAAAAAGACAAGAACCACAACCATCAAAAGCTAAAGGTTGCGACTAGGATCAGAAAACTCATGAGCAGGTGACTGGAGCGTGCAACCTACTATCATTCCAGTGCTACTCGAAACGAAGTTTCTCTCGAGTCGCAGGACGAGAGACAGAAGTCCAGCCCTTCGTAGAGAGGTCGGGGAGGTTGATGTTAGTGGGAGCAGGGGAGGCTGATGTTAGCGGAAGCAGGAGAGGTTTGGGGGTGGGGGAACTGGGGAAGATGGGGAATTGTTTAGAGTTTAGCCACTTCAATTGAACTGTAATGGCAGCTATGTATTTCGGGTAGGTGATAAATTGGAACGAGAAGAGTAAGTATTGTGCAGTGGGATTACGATTTGTAATGAGGATTTCTGTTATGTTCTTTTAGTTTCTGTTATGCGGAGGTATTAGTTATCATTGGATTATGGTTGGATATATAAGGGGGCGTTGTCTTCTGCTTTTGTTCGTTTTCTCTCTTCTCTTCTTTCTTTACGCAACCTCTGCATTCTACCCGCTCGCCTCTGGTTCGCGGTAGGATTTCTTCCCCCCGAGATGGAGTTATACTGATCCTCGAAATGCTTCGGTCCCTGAACTTCCCTCGCTCGACACCACCCATTCTTTGTTCGTTCGGTGCCCTCACGGGATGCGTCCACCGTTCACCCCTCGCCAAACCAGTGGCTACTCTCGAAAGCCGCCTTCGCCTCTCCCTACTTTCACTCATCGCACGAGTGATCCCACAAGTCGGGTACGCACACTGTCAGTAATCTCTAGTCAGCGAGAACCTACTGCCAAAGTGCTCGACAGCCTTCGAAGTTAGCGACCTTACGGTCGCGAAACTATCGTCAAATTTTTTACCCGAGGTCCAGTGACCTTATCCCTCTTTATCGGCCTTAACCAGGCCACCCACTTTTTATCCGAGGGGGCCCGCTCCCCTCACCCCAACCCAACTGGTCTCCGAGACCACCCCTCAACATAATACGGTCGGCACTTTCGATTGCGACCCCCATATACACTGAGTCTCCGACTCACCCCTCTTGCATGTCCCCTCCAGAAGACTCCACTTCAACTACGACTCGGGCACAGTCTTTAGCCGTTGCTCCAGGGACCGACGACCCCACCCACTCCTTACTTGACCAACCGGTCACCACTCCTCAATTCCTCGCTGCCTGACAACCAGATGCCCGAGGACCCACACTCGACCCACCCCCCCTCGCTTTCACACCTGACGCTGTTGCGGTTGGCCTCTCCTGCCTTCGTGCGAGTGGTTTCCCAGTCCTGTTAAGGTTCGTCCACAGATATGACACCGGGAACGTTGGTAATGATATCGTTTCGATTGAACACTACGTTTAGGATTGTGTTCGCTAATGCAGTTGACGGAGAAGTTTGGGGTTCTTACTTATTTACTACGGGGAGGTTTCTTTGTTGTCGCTTAGATTCTGCTTACCTGTACCACTTGTTATTCGCGCCCTCTTCGTGCGTCGTTTATTTTATTTATGTACGTAGTTCTTGTAGCTGCGGTAGTTAGTTTTTGTACTTTGTTTTTGTTTTCGGGTTAGTCGGTGGAGGTTGTAGTCGGGTAGTTAGGTGTGTGATAAGCTTCGGCTTCTAAGCAATATAAGTTTCTTCTTCTTCTTCTTCTGTATTCTACTTGCTCGCTAAGGCTCGCAAAAACTTCCTGACAATAAACCTCGCTTCAAAAACATTTTATTTATTCCTCTCGGTTTACCCTGGTATACCATACCAGGCTGAGCCACTTCGTCCCCGATGGTACGGTCGCGTTTTGTTGTTCCAAGCAAAAAAAACCTACGAAAACTGGCTTCTAGTGAAGAATTCTCCAGCCTTGACCTCCCGAAAGGAAGGAAAAGAAACTTATCCGAAACATCACTCTACGCCACCAGAAGAACTGGACATTCAGTTATGTCGCAGCAAGCTTCGCTCCAGTCCTTTTTCACCCAGTCTTCCCAGCAAGGGACAGCCTCCCCGCAGAACAGAAACACTCAGGATCCCGACCCAACCCCACCCGGAGCTCAGGAACAGGAATTCTCCTCGACCTTTGCAACAGAATCCGACTACAACGACCCCTACCAACCGAGAGTTGACTACCTCTATCCGAGCATTGTCCCCCAGGACACTCACACCCAGACTGACCTGAACTATATTACCTGGGCCATCAGACATGCCACCAGCCGAATTTGCCCACCCTCTGACAGGATTGAGTACCTCGAAGAGCAAACAACCACACTCCGGAGAACAGTGGATACACTGAAACATCAAATCGAGGCTCAGACAAACATGATCACCAACATGCATTCGGCGATCCACGCCCTCCTCAGCAAACAACCACAACCGCAGCAACTGCAACAACAACAGCAGCAACATCAACAACAGCAGCAACACCAACAACCACAACAACCATAACAACCGCAACAGAGAAAGAGAACGGCCCCTCCAGCGGTTCCCCAAACAATCCCCCAAGCAGCGCCACAGGCAGCTCCTCAGGCCCCCCCACCCATACCTCCCCAACAAGCTCCACCCCGTGGATGGAAGGCAGGCACCTGGGCCGCCGTGACATCGGCATCCGGTCCCGCCCAAGGAAATTTCCAGGTTGTCGAGAGAAAAAAGAAGCCCGCAAAGCCAAAAGCGGACCCCCTCTTCAAACCAGAGTACACCAAAATCAACAGGGAAATCATTGTTGAAACCACTGCCCCATCCGACGTTAACCCCTCCGAGATCGGGACCCTGGTCAATGCAAGAATCCAAGACGAGTCCTGCCATTTCATCTCAGCAAGAAGAACACCCAAGGACAACTTCATCTTGGAAACAAAATTCGTTACCCCTGCAACAAAGGCAATGGAATATGCCAAAGAAATTGAGGAGGCCTTCCTCACCCTACAGGTACCAGTCGCGGTCATACGTGCAAACTCCAAACGGTCAAAGTTCCTCCTCCATGGAATCCCCACAACGGTCGGGGAGGGCATCGAGGCGGGACAATTGGTAGCATCAGAAATCAGAAGCAACTACGGAGAGAACTTCCAACTTGCCCAGGTTCCCCGCTGAATCTCCAGAGCAGAGACTCGAATGGAGAAACCCCACTCATCAATGGTCATCGCGCCCCCAGGACAGATTACAATGGAAACACTAGGAGTTCAATTCCTATCTCTCTTTAACCGAAGCTGCCATATCGAGGCCTTCCTTCCAACCTTTCCGGACACTCAGTGTGCGAAGTGCCTTGAATACGGCCACCGCCAGGAGAAATGTAAGAACAATGGGAAATGCGGCCACTGCGCCGGAGATCACCTCACCAGTTTCCACCCATGTAACGAATGCCAGGGAGGATATAGATGCACCTACACCCCAATCAGATGCCTGAACTGTAAAGAAGCTCATAAGGCCTCCGACCCAGCATGCTCCGAGAGGGCAAAACGCCGTTTCCTCAACAAAGGGAAGGAAAACGCCCCACCCGCTCAAGACCCACCGGCCGCACCCGTCCAAGAGTTTCTTCCAATAGTTCAAGTACCAGCCACCGCCCCGGTCGGAGCCACACCCGTTCCCGAAGACGACCAACACATGACAAATAATGCCTATGCCCCGAACCACCGCGCTCGCACACCAACTCAATTGTGCACGGAGTGAACTTATTACCAAGGCGGCGGTAGAAGAAGCGGAAACAGACTCTAGTATTTATTTCCTACTATTACAAGAACCATGGACCTCAGCGGAGGGATACCCACCAGAATCAAATCTCTTTTATATTTTCACAGCCAGCAACACTAACACAAAATGTGCAACATACATCCGCAAACATGCCAACCTCAAACCAAAACACCACTATACATACGATAATTTTATAGTATCGATTACGGTAGAAATCCAGAACAAGAAAACCCAAATCCTAAATATATACTCCCCAGGCCGAAGTGGCCCCTTTGCCCAAATAGCAAAAACAATCCAAACCCTCGACAACTGCCTAGTAATGGGAGACTTCAACTGCCACCATCAAATGTGGTACGGAGTAAATTCACATGAATACAGGAATAACATTCGGGCAGACCGTGTCAACGGTGCTCGGCTAAAGCAATGGATAACCTGACAGAAACTGACCCTCCTGAATGAACCAGGCGTCTTTACGCATTTCCCCAGAGACAGAGGGAAAAGGCCCACAATCATCGACCGTACATTTGTAAAAGGCCCAACACTTGACCACAACCTACGATGGAGCACCGAACCCTACGGAGCGGGCTCAGACCACTGGAGAACCTCCGTTCATTTACACTTGGAAAAACCACCTTTTGTACCAAGACGTATGTGGCGACAAACAGACTGGAAGCTATTGGAGAACCATATGTCAAACATTTCCATCCCTGCAGAGGCATGGGAAACCAAGGAACATACGGAACAAACTGTCGATTTCTTCCTAGAACTGGTCAGGTCAACAGTCAGCATAGTAACACCACTCTCGAAGGAGGGGGTAAGAGCCAACTCCTGGTGGTCAGATGAAATGAAACAAATGAAGGCAAGGGTAAACGCAGCAGAAAGGAAGGCGAGAAACACAAGGAAACCCAACCACGTGGAGGAACACCGGAAAGCTTGCAGAGAATGGACAGTCATGATCCGGAAAGCAAAAGCGGACCAGCGGGAAAAGACGATGAACGAGGCGAAAGGTAGTGAAATCTGGAGAATCCTAAACGCAGGAAGGAGAAGAGACACAATCATACCAACCATACAAGGTGAAGAAACGTTTGCTGGGAAGTGTCAAGCTCTAAGAGCCCAACGTTTCCCCTCGAAACGGACGTCCCCCGACCACCCCCCCCTAAACATTAGACCCCCTTCTTTTGACCTTAGCAACACCTTCGACATAGTCACCCCCGAAGAACTTAATAAAGCAATCGACTCCTGTCCAGCGCACTCGGCGACCGGCCCGGATGGCATCCCTTATACCTTTATTAAAGCAATAGTCAGAGCAAACACAACTCTAATTCAAGACATGTTCTCCGCCATGCTCCGGCACGGTATACACCCAGCGGAATGGAAATAGCTAAGTGTATCCCGATCCCGAAACCCGGTAAAGCAAATTATCATGAAGCAAAAGCCTACCGGCCCATTTCCCTTCTACAATGTTTCAGCAAAATCCTGGAGAAGATAGTGGCTCAGAGACTCTGCACCGTTGAGGAAATCCTAGGCACACTCTCAGCGAATCAATTTGGAGGAAGACCAACCATCTCGGCAATCGACGCCCTCCTGAAAACCTTAACACCAATACAACAAAATCTACTACTGAAAAACAGCACCGGAATCGCCCGGCGAGACAGACCAGCGATCCTAACCAACGACATCCAAGGAGCATTTAATTGTGTCGATCACCTACTCCTCGCGCAAATCATGCACCAACAAAAATACCCCACCTACCTGACAGAATGGTGTAAGGAATTCAACACCGGCAGAAAACTACAGTTCCAATTTAACTATGAGCTAGAGGAACCACAGCCCTATGATTCTGGAGTGCCGCAAGGTAGCCCCATGTCCCCGGTACTATTTATGATCTATGCCGGAGTAATCCTGGACCCAACTGGCAGCCCAAAAGAGATGGACACAACTTACATCGATGACGATGCGCTGGTGCAAATATCCAAAACACCAGGCTTCACAATCAGGAGAATGGAGGAACGAATGAGAGAAAGACTAATTAAAGCTGAGCCACTCCAAATCAAATACGACCCGGATAAATCCGATCTGATCTTCTTCCGGCCCACCACATCATCCACGCAACAAACACGACTTCCAGTCAAAGTTAACAACATCAATATATACCCCAAGGAGAGGCTGAAATACGTACGAGTCTGGATAGATCCGACCCTCTCCTTCCGGCCCCACATCGAAGCAGCGATCGCGAAAGGCCTTAAAGCCCTCCACCAGATTCGAAACACTGCCCGCCTGCCAGGCATAACAGGTAAGACTATCCACCACCTAATAACACAAGGCTTCCTTCCAAGCCTGCTCTACGGATCCGAGGCTTGGTGGACTGACGCAGACCACATTATAAGATCCCTCGAACCACTATACAATGAAGCGGCCCGGGTCATCACCGGCCTACCACGATTGACCAAAAGAGCTAAACTCCTCCGAGAAGCAGGCCTACCCCCCCTAGAATACCTTCTGACATACCGCTCAAGAAAGTACGGAACCAGAATACTCTGTACTAATGCAACCCACCCCAACAATGAATCCCTGATCGAGCTCCTCCCATACAGAGAAACAAACATCAAAGGAACAGGCCTACACCGAATCGCCTCCCTCTTGCTCCCATACCAAACTCCCGGAAATATGAGAGATAAGTGGAACCAAAACAAACTACTACGCGACCACCTGTTAGAAGAATGGAATACACAACCAATACCTAACTACCACCATCGGGGGGAATTCCGCCCCCCTCCCAAGATTGCAAAACTCACCCTGACAGAAGCAAAGAAGGTATTTCGAATCCGATGTCAAACCACCCGGATCGACAAACATGCAGCACACATAGACCCCGAACCATGCCAGTGTGGGATGGAAAACTCAGCGAAACATACACTTATGGAATGCCCAGCGTGGGCTCGAATCCGTGCCCCCCTGATAGAGAAAATCCCCGGAGCGATGGCCTGGGAAAATTGGATGTTCACAAACCTGAAAACGGACCATATCCTACAATTTGCAAAGAAATCTCAACTCTCGAAATGGTACGAGTCGGTGGAGGCGGAGGCGGACCTGGAAGAGGGGATGGAAGAAAATGATTACAGGCGGGATTAGGAAGGATAGTTTCCTTTTACCTTTTATTTCTTGTTCCGTTGTTTTTGATGGATCCAGCGCCCGAGTTCGCTGAGATATGTTATTTCTCCTTGTTGTTGGGTTTTTCCGGTTGCGTTCTGCTCTTGAATTTCCTTACCGTTGTTCGTGTTCGTTTTATTTCTTGTTTTGTTCGTTGTTTTCTTTCCTTTGTTTCCTCGGTTTTGTTCGGGTTCGTTTAGGCGGTTGGTTTGGCGTGCGATAAGTCTTGTACTTCAAAGCAATATAAGATTCTTCTTCTTCTTCTATATTCTACTCGCTCGCCTCTGGCTCGCGATAGAATTTTTTTTCCCCCGAGATGGAGTTATTCTGATTCTCGAATTGCTTCGGACCCTGAACTTCCCTCGCTCGACACCCCCCATTCTTTGTTCGTTCGGTGCCCTCACGGGATGCGTCCACCGTTCACCCCTCGCCAAAATAGCGGCTACTCTCGAAAGCCGCCCTCGCCCCTCCTTACTTTCACTCATCGCACGAGTGATCCCACACGTCGGGTACGCACACTGTCAGTAATCTCTATCAGCGAGAACCTACTACCAAAGCGCTCGACAGCCCGCGAAGTTAGCGAACCTTCGGTCGCGAAACTATCGTCAAATTTTTACCCGAGGTCCCATGACCTTACCCCTCTTTTTCGGCCTTAACCAGGCAACCCTTTCTTAACCGAGGCGGCCCGCTCCCCTCACCCCAACCCAACCGGTCTCCGAGACCAACCCTCACAATACGGTCGGCACTTTCGATTGCGACCCCCATACATACTGAGTCTCAGACTCAAACCCTTTTTGCATGTCCCCTCCAGAGGACACCACTTCAAAACACGACTCGGGCACAGTCTTTAGCCGTTGCTCCAGGGACCGACGACCCCACCACTCTTTAACTGACCAACCGGTCACCACTCCTCAATTCCTCGCTGCCTGACAACCAGATACCCGAGGACCCATATTCGACCCACCCCCCCTCGCTTTCACCCCTGACGCTGTTGCAGTTGGCCTTTCCTGCCTTCGTGCGCGTGGTTTCCCAGTCCTGTTAAGGTTCGTCCACAGATATGACACCGGGGACGTTGGTAATGATACCGTTTCGGTTGAACACCATGTTTCGGATTGTGCTCGCTAATGTAGTTGACGGAGAAGTCTGGGGTTCTTTCTTACTACGGAGAGGTTTCTTTGTTGTCGCTTAGATTCTGCTTACCTGTACCACTTGTTATTCGCGCCCTCTTCGTGCGGTGTTTTTCTTATGATGTACGTAGTTCTCGTAGCTGCGGTAGTTAGATTTTGTACTTTGTTTTGGCTTCGGGTTAGTCGGTGGAGGTTATAGTCGGGTAGTTAGGTGTGCGATAAGCTTCGGCTTCTAAGCAATATGAGATTCTTCTTCTTCTTCTTCTTCTATATTCTACTCCACGAATAGTATTCTTGTTCTACGCTACATCACAGGGTTCAGTTTGATTGTCAGATCGAACAAGAGCCGCCCCATAGTCCATAGTCACGAATATCTTCTACTACACTCTTACCTCGGTTGTATTCCTTGGCATTATAGTTCCTTGCCTATAGACCCACGTTATATGAACTGGCCGATGCGTCGGTAAGGTAACCCACCTCTATATCGATTGACTCGTCCCCACACCTGCCAGGAGGAATACCCTGATCAGGGCTACCATTAACGTAACTACCTTTCCCGACAGGCTCTCTACTGGGCATCTCTTCTTGCGCAGTTCTTTCAGACTCCGCAGCGCTGTCAGCTTGCGAACCAGTAACTCGGCCTTTGTACTCTGACATTAAGTCCCCTTTCTCTTCCTCCAGCTCAGACTCATAAGGCAGACTCTCAGCAGGCTTATCGAACAAGTGGTGGCTAACGTATTGACCACATTAGCAGCATTAGGAGAAAATGTACTACTGGCACGGAATTTAGTCCAACTTATGCTCTCGACTTTTTAACTCTTCGCTGGGCAAAAGTAGTCTGAGCAGATGTTTTGGCTGGGGTCTTTGGGCCGGTTTTCTTTTATGATGGCGTCTTGGCCAATGTCTTGGGCTTGAGTGTCTTTGATGGTGACGTCTTGACCGGCATCTTGGGTCTGAGTGTGTTTGTCTTCTTTCTCCTTGGGGCATCTCCCTCCTCTACTGCTTCCTCTTCTTCCTCACCCTTCTCCTCTTCTTCTTCCTCATTGTCAACATCATCATTCTCCTTGTACTATTCGTGTTTGTCGTCGCCATCAATTTCGTCTTTCTGCGCCGTCTTGCTCGAACTATCCCCTGTCTTGCTCGAGCTATCCCCTGCCTTACGTTTCGGACCCCCCTTGCTCGAGCTGCCTACTCCGGTGTTCTCTCCTCTGGGCTTTTCACATCAAGTCGACCCTCCACCTTCACTCTCGCCTTCGTTGTCGTCATCAGCATCGTCGTCGATGTCGTTGTCAGCATCCTCATCAGCATCCTTATCGTCATCGTCACTCACCTCCACAATCTCACTTCTCTCCCTCTTCGTCGGTTTCCCCCAACATGTTCCTATCTTCTCAGCCTTGATGCCCGACACTCTCCACTCAATCCGCAACTGATTGTCTATCAGAACCTCTCAGTCACCATGAAAGTAGGGGAATAATAGCGGCGGTGGAGTCTACCTGCAATTCTTATCGCTTTCATTATCAACGACCAATTGTCTCAGTCGCTATTCAACTCTACAAGCATTGAGCCATACTCTGACATCTTTGTCCGACTGTAGGAAGATAATTTGTTCAGGTAGCGGTTGGTAAACACAATATTGACCCGATGCGGTCTTGGAAAACTTCTCATAGAAGACAAGAGACCCAACCAAATGGCATATCGTGGGGTGTGGCAAGTCAGAAGCACAGCCGTGGGTTTCAGGGTCTAGTTGTACTCCCCTGACTATTCTCACGACCTCCGATAGATACGGACCAGGAAGTTAACTAAAGGTCGGGTAAGGATGCCCATCAAATGTTCTTGGAGTCCAATTACGCATTTTCCAAGGCTTCCGGCGTAGTTCCAACTTCGCCCCTCCGAGTCGCTCAAAGAGGTATCTGGAGGGGAAACAATGCGAAATGCCGATAGGCCAATCAGTAAGATATGTTGCCCTTTCGACCTTGCGGGTCTTCACCGAGAAGGGCTTGTCAGCTTCCTCAGAAGTATTTTCATTATCCGTATCATCTCCGATGTCTGCCTTGTCCCTCGGCGTCTCCGCTTCGTCTTCCGACGAGGCAAATTTGTCAATTTCAGGGTAGACCTTGTCCTCCTCATCGGGCAGAGACGCCTGAGCCTGCTTGCTCCTCTTTGTTGAATTGCGAGTTGGCGCCATCTCGCATTGCTTACCCTTGCCTTTTGTCTCGGTTGCCTTCCCCTTGGTCTCATTCTTCTTTGCTGCTTTCGCCTTCTCTGACTTCGCCGCATGCTCCTTCTCTTTGAGTACCCCAGAGAACTTATCTCTATCCTCAGCAGACTTATATTTGGCAAGATTATAGAGTGTACTGTTCACAAAGACTTGGATCAAGGCCCCTTGTAAGGTGCAATCTTGCTCCGGCTGTTGAAGCAATGTCTGAAATTTTTTCAGGGCGGATAGCTGAGCAGGAGTATCACGGTCTCACCCCATTGCTCCTCTGTTGCGATATTTCTGCTGGCAATCACGTTTTTGACAAAATAGTTGTGCACAACTTCCAACACATGCCACCATTGGGCCGGCGTAATGCCGAGCAAGGACTTAACTTCAGTGCCAGTAAATCTGCTCTTTTTCGAATACCGCTAGCAGGCTTCAGAGGGCGAGAGATATAGAACTTGATAGAAATCTTACCTCTGCTATGCACGCTGTTCTGCTCATCGAGAAAACTCAGGGGCCCTCCTTATCGGCCCCATCTAATCTTTTCTTCGGGGATGACCTTCCTGCTTGTGCTAATGCCGACTTGTTTTTACCCGACCGAGTTCCCAATATTGTAGTCAGTTGTGTTAGCAAGTTGATTAAAAGATAGTTGACCGTTGGTGGATGCTTTCAGGAGGATAGACTCCGGGAAAGCAACAGGATATTAGACCCTTATATAGAACAAAGACTGTGCAAATTACCATCGTAAGGGTGGTCTGGAATCGGCAACTCGTAACGCCTAACCATATACACAAGGGAGGGGATGACAAATAAAGGCTCATCCTCGCTGGATTAGGTTAATGAATGAACCAACACGAGTACTTTGATGGAGGTTTGCAACTGTTGGTGGTGAGGTCAGACGATGTTGTGATAAATAATGTCAGGTAGCATTTGCTTGGCAAAGCTTGGCTCGTGGCTGACTACCCCGAGGAAATGATCGTTGGTCTGTGCTACAGTCGTGATTTTGCTCAGTCAGAATTCCAGCAGTATAAACCCACTCGATACCAGTGCCAGTGAAGGCGAGAATGAGGCACATGACGAAGCAAAACATCCGCACGATAAACCAAAAGACCATCACGACTGATCAAGAAAGTGGAAATGATCCATACCTTGCCCCCTGTGCCCAAGCTATTACCATCGCGCGGGAGATCTTGCAAGATACATTCACCGGCATCATGGCGGTGACGATGTACCTGAGGACGAGGATTTAGAAGGCGGAACTACGCTGCCAGATACCGGGCCTGGTACGCTTACTCTAGTATTTGATGGCTCAGACGATTCTACAGACTCAGAAGCTGACTCTGAGGTGGAACCCGACTTTGATGCTGACTCCGACAATGGTAGCGCTGCGGCGATCACCCCCCCGATCTCAGAGCAAGCTGACGATAATGAAAGGGTCACAACATACCTACCCAATAGTGGATAAATACTAGGACGGGTCCAAAGCTATCGGGTGTAACGAAGCCATTTCAACTGCCTGGTGTATGAGTACACATAGGGCCCGGTTACATGCTGAGAATTATTGTTAGAAGCTAGTTGCATGGTGATATGCAAGTACCGGCAGTGTGGTTAGCTACCAGCTGTTAGAGTAACTACATGCCGGGCAATAGGAAGGGGATCTATTCATGAGAGCAATAACTGACGAGTCTATGCCTCGTCAATGATTAGCAGACTGGCCAGAGTGAAGCTCTGATTGTCCGGTAATCCTCTGTATCCTCTAAGCATTCTAAAGTCCACCGAAGGGCAAGGACTGTGCGATGGAAGTCTACATTAAGCGAAAGCTCTACAGCAATGATTAAGCTTACACTTAAGCGGTAGCTCATTCATGCAGGCCCCAGTTGTGCGGCAACCAAGGCTGCAGGTGTTACAAAGGCTTTGACAAAGGGTGGTTGCCTTGGGTATCGGAAACACCTGCTGATGCTTAGAGAAACGTGGGGTAGCGGTGGTATTGTTTCCTGGACCGAGGAAAGGTTTCACCGGAACTGAGTAAGGAGTTAGAAGCAGAGAATACAGGCCTTTCGGAGTATAAGTACTCAGGTTCATTCTCGCCCTTCAGTCCTGTTCTCTCCAGTATTCATCAGAAAGAAAACCAAGTTCTTGTCGGTAGCAGAGCCCTTAAAGATTATTGAGTTCTAGCGATTGTATCTTTGAATAATCTGCAACCTGATTGTCTATCTTGCATGGCCGTCTCTATTCTATCCTATTCTATTCCTCTCAGAAGAGACCCCCATTACATCGGGACTATATGGAATACAATTGGAAGCCTTGAATACCGTTCAAAGACACAGCGGAATGGAGATTGGTTCATTTCTTTATCGAGAACAAGCTGACCTCTACATCAATTAACGCCTACTTCAATAAGGGGTTGCACAAGACGACAAAGAACCTGCATTTCTTTCAGTCCGCTTATACTTTCCAGAACCAGCTTGACAAAATGACGGGCTCCATACCTAACTTTCAATATGGAACCATCGGGGACGGCTTTGGAAGAATGATCGACTTATATTACAGGAATCTGGTCGAATGCATGAGGTATCTCTTGGGTCAACATTGCAACAAGTCGAGCATGGTTTATCGGCCAGAGAGGGTTTACGGCGTGGATGGATATCAACTCTATTCCGAAATGGATACAGTGGACTGGTAGTGGAATACGCAGGAAAGACTTCCTACTGGGGCCACAATTGTCCCCATTATCTGCAGCTCCGACGGCACGCATCTGACAAACTTCTCCGGAGACAAGAAGACCTGGCCAATATATATGATGATAGGCAATATACCGGGAAAAGTACGATCCAAGCCGTTGACCAAGGTGCATTTGCTACTCACATTATTGTCAATACCCCCTAAGATAATTGGCGACGTGACCTCAAAGGGGAGACTCCGGTCCTGGGTGGTGGAGACACTGAGGAGAGTCATGTCAGTTATACTGGAGCCTCTGCTGCACTTTGACCAAAGGCTCGGCATCAATGCCATCGGGGTGCTGGAAGCTGGGATTGGCGATGGTCCACCAAAGCAAGACCCGCCCTACTGGCTCTAGGTACTCCTGTTGCTCGCGTCTCAACCCAGTTTCACTTTCTGACGCCATCCTGCACATCTTGTCATTACTTGAATACAATGTCTAGGAGCTTTAATTCACTTGGAGTCTACCTGCCAGCGAGGTTTGAGTAAAACTAGATCCCAAGTACGGTTAAATTTGAAATAGAACCGTGTTTGAAAAATCGTTCTCCCAAACGATGGGTCATTAAACACAGAACAGCACAACACTGAGTTTTCTTCGCACTTGAATGGATGTTCTGACTAGCTCTAGTGCTCCCAGACCACATGTATGCAGCTCACATGCTAGAGTACAATACCTTGCCGTATTTCAATCAACCTGGCGATACTCATGAATCATCCTCCTCACACGGATTACGTACCACTACACACCAAATAGATTGTATCGTAGGGATACCAATGGCCTCATGGCGACCTTTCCTTCAGGAGATGGATATCGTTGTTGGGAGTTTGAGAGTTTGGGGGTATATAGGCTAGTTTCGGGCAAACAGGTATATAGCACATTCCGAGCTACCTCCTTGCACCCCTTTCCCCGCCTCCCCCCTCCCCGTACCTTGACCGCACCATCTACTTCAACCCCACCACTTCAACAACCACCCCAACCCCACCACTGTGCTCACAGCAGGAACAAGCTCACCACACCGTCCTCCCATCGCTGCCCCCACCGCACCCCGTAGGGATCCCCCCCTCGCGGCGGACATGCCCATACCCCGCACCCGCACACCCCGCAATCCCCCAACTACGAACCTACGTCTACACCTCCACCCAGGCACGACCGACACCAGAAACTTCTCTAAGCCTGCATGTTGCCCACAAGCTGCCCTGCAGGTTATACAGGTCCACAGTTTGCTCGGCGCCGGTCATAGGATATCACTCGATTACCCAATCCTCTGCAAAGTGGCTTCTTTTTTTCTCTTTTTCTAGCTCAATAATCTTCTATAGGGGCTGGAGCTTTGCTGCTGGTATGAGGTAGGATCTATGATCGGGGCAGGACGCGGCAGGTAGTAGGCCTTTGGATCAGACTTGAATTCCGGGGGTGGAAGCTAGGGTATAAGTACCTCTGAGGGTAGCTTGAGATACGGGAGTGAGTCAAGCAGCTCATGAACCCGGGTGATAGCTTCCGAGACCCCCGAACCCAGCAGCTCGCCCCTCCAGCTCCTCCGACTCCTCCAGCTCTCCCGGGTCCTCCGCCTTTTCACGCCCGCCGCAATCGCCTCGCACCTCTTCGTTTATATCTAACACCCGGGCCTCCATAGCCAAAGCCCAGTTCATCGGTTCTGTTCACCCGCAGCTAGCTACATATCGATTGTACGAAAAAAGGTGATGCGATTTCGTAGAGTTGGTATTTATTGAGCTGACACTGATCCTAGACTAATACAGGTTGCAATACCGGATTGTGTCAAATTCCGACATAAACGAGAATATTAATCAAATACTGCGTCAATCCTACCTGTATCCAAATGCCAAAAATATGATTTAATCTACAAGTTTGAAGAATTGTACTATAGCGATATATCGATATACAATCTAAATCCTTCCAGAAAAATGATATCACTACATATTCTGGCTCTGTGGTTGATGAAAGGTGACTATATTGGGAATTTATCGATAATATTTTAAATTTCCCATGCGGTTATAATGTCAATTAGGTTGAACCTAAGGTATTCTAACGAATTAGCATTCTGTCGGGCACAAATTCCATCACATTCCGTCATGAACTAGCTTAGAGTAATTAAAATCCCAGATTTGTCTAATTCGGCATCAATAGAACCCCAATTTTTCGTTCTGTAACTACGTTTCACCCCCGCCCGCTCCCAGTTTGGCGTAACTTGGTTAAGGGTGGTAGCTGGATTAAAACCATCTCTAACTGATCGGGTGTAGGAATAGAGGCAGGATCGATATATATCGTGTACGTTCTTGGAATCACAATCTCCGCGGTTTTGAATATATCCCCGAGGTGATAGCCATGGCAAACGAAGGGCCGTTCTCACTCGAGTACCAGCTTACTCCCGCCTATCCAACCCCCCGCCTCCCTCCCGGTCTCTTCCGCACGGCCATAACAGGCGCATCCTCCCCACAGCACAAGAGGAGACCTTACACCCCATCCCAGCATTCTACCCCTTCCGCGGACCCTGCCGTCGCCAGCTCTTCGCAGACAGGTGTGGCGTGCGGGGGACAAGTCAGTGAAGCGTTGTGTGTGCCCGCCTCCGCCCACCCGGGTATTCCACACTGCCCCACGTCGCGTACGCCACACACCGACCGCGCGGTTAACCCGGTCAGCCGCGGCATCCGAGCCGTAGAGCGGCGTTACCACACCGAATATCTTAGCGACGACGACGCCCGTAACATCCACAGTCGCCGAGCGCAAACTACCCGCCCCTGATCGGACCACAGTGCAGAACGTTGCATGATGATCTCTCCCAGTAACTACAGGTAGTGACAACACCTGCGCCACAGTTTTAACCGTTTGGAGATATAGATAGCACACTGGAGCTAGTCGATAGCGGGGACGGGAATCGAGAAGGAAATGCTTTATCGGCTCGTGAGGAAGCTGACCTGAGGTGAGGTCTAGCTACGCAGGAAGGGGGCGACAGGGTTAGGGTTCGATGGCTCGGCGGTGCGGGGATAAAGTGTCGTGCAGAACCGAGGAGGAGTGGGGATGAGGTGGTGGGCGTGGCGGTTTCTGTGGGGGGGAAGGCGTGCCAACATGCAGCGTTTGTTTTGTAGCGGAAGAAAACAAGGCACGGCAAAAAGAAGTGGGGAATGCAGCATTGAACACTTATATTCCAGTCAGAGGGCAATGGAATTTGGTGGCGGGGTGGTACCACCCGCCACTCGCCGTCGTCGAACGCAGCCCCCACTGTACAAGTCCCATTCCCACCTCAACAAAGCTCTCGAAAATAGTTTCTTGGAGAGGTTCCAAGGCCAGCTTTCCTTCCCCCGCTGAACTCACAGATGAATCGTCAGCAGGAAGCGCTCGACTTGACTAGGCTGGACTAGCGACAGCAGCTCATCGACTTGACTTGCAAAAGCTGTAGTTCTCAGAGTCATTCTAATATCTCTTTGTGTGGACATGTGTTGTAAGCGGTTTGATTGATTGATTACTCCATTAATTGCGTTAGGGTTAGGGTTAAGGAGATACTTGAAGAGTTTAAACATGAAATGGTCCCCCCCGCGGGGGGGGGGGTATGCGGAGTGATACAGCCGTTTTTCAATTCACGCAGGAGGAAGCGATGGTGCGAACCCGACTGCGAGGATAGATGCTCGAGCTGGAGGACTTGAGCTGACCACACTGTTCCAGAGATCATTCGACTTACCGGTTCTCTCCGCCCTAGTTCCGAAACAAATAGATAATTGGCTTGCATTACCTGTGGTGATGGGGCACACCGCGAGATGTTACCAAGAATACGGGATAAAAACAAACGACAGCCAGAGAAGAGACAAAACAGAAAGAGCCCTTTTTCGAAATGCGAGTGATCGTTCATGATCCAGTGTTTGTCGTAAAATATAGGTAGAGGACTACAGCGTGTGGTAAGATTACTGTAGAAGTATGGAGAAAGTCCGATTGACAGAGTCTACGGTGCTCCATACAGCGACAGCATTGAAAATAACACCGTAGAGCCTACCGCGAACCGTGTAACCTCACTAGGGTTAACTGGTATTATTGTCAACTAACGCATGCACCAAAGATCTTATCAATAAGAAAGAAAAAAATAAACACAGCTCTAAATTTAATGTCCTTTAGAAACGTTGGTGACTTTTAACTGGAGCTTTGGTGGGTGCGTTGAGCAGTTTGTGCGGTCGGCCAGCGGCAGCCAACCTTCATCCATGAGTACAGCCCCCAAAGATGGAGCGAAAACTAGTGCGAAATTAGAGAAATAATACCCCGAAGCTTGACTTTCTTTTTGCTTTCTTTTTAGCTCACAGTCTTGGCAATAAACTGAGGTCTATGTTGACATTTATTAGTCTCGATAAACTCTGAAGCTTTGCCGGATCCTTGGCCCTACATCAGTAGTAACGCGTTAAATAGGCAATTAGGGTACAGCCCCCGTAGCCCTCAACTGGCACCCACAAACGTACGCGTACCACCCGCACCCCAAGCCCTAAGTATGTACCCTGTTAGTCTGGCGTACTTATGGTGTTGCGAGGGTATTGTGTGGTGGATGCCATGGTATCCGGGAGGCCAGATATCCCTAACCCTAGGTCTTGAGACTTGGCACTATACATCGAAACCACCTGCTATCCTATAAACCGTCAGTTCAATCCTGGCCTCCAGAGAACGGGAAATTGAGTGTCGCTTTACTAACTGATCTTCTCCTCTTTCATATCAAATAGTAGGTCCCCCATATAGTTCCATGCCTACATATTATCGGGGGCCAGCAACTGACGGTTGAAGGGTAATTATAACCCACGCAAGGAAAGACAAAACATTCTCAAGTATCGTCTTGTTCTGTATTGCGCCTATCATTAATCAACTGGCATCTCTGTGTGACTCCCCTAGATCTAAATGATGGTGAGTTGTGAGACTTTGATGAGACTGGACCATTATCTCGAGTTTTTCAAGACTCTGTTGGAGAATACAAGACGAGACGTGACTTGGGAAATTCTTGCGCCTATCACTAAGGGAAGGGATAAAAATGGGGCTTGGGCGCTCTACGGTGGGAAAAGGTTCAGGAAAGGGCACAAGAAAAGGCAAGGAAAAGGCAAGGAAAAGGCAAGGAAAACTCAAGGAAAAGGAAATGAAAATGGGATAATGATACATTTCTCACGGTCGTACGTACTCCTGTAAACTGTTTTAGATTCTGTTCGTGCCAGATCACCAGGGCGCTTAGAATTGGGGATTTGCGTGTGGGTTGAGTGCTACTGCGGGCGTTAAGGACTAGCAGGGGGGTGTAGCACAATTAAGCACGGTGTTTGCAATGATACAAACTCTAGTGTGAAAACATCCTGTCAATGTACTTACTAATTGTACCATCAGGACCTCAAAACAGTACTAACTACTTAGTGATTTAACCACCTTTTCCAACAAGCTTAAACCGGTAGCACCATTTATCTAACTTGTTTGTGGGTTAGGGTTTTTGGCAATTGTTTCAAGGCCAAATGTTTGCTTTGAAGGGGCAAATAGTGGCCTAAAACGGTATCCCGTCCTAGTTATAGTCAGTTAGTTTGTATCGATTTAGGGCGTATCATGTCTTTGTATAACTACCACAACGTGAAGCTCGAGTTGTACTGTTTCATTATTACTCAGTTTCGTACCGGTTTATACCGCCAAACCGGCGTCTCATTACAAACACTGATTGGGCATTTAACATGTTACACGCTGAACGGGCTACCCCGGAAATGACAAATTAATGGAGAATCCGCTCAGCCTCTGCGTCTATCGAGACTCCACTTACATGCGCCTTTTCCTAGTGTTTGGTCCAGGAATGCGCTAGTTGATGCACTTCCACTCATAGTAGGCGCACTGGCTGGTCTTCCAAAACTCCTATTCATATCTCTTCAGTATGTCTTACCGCCGTACTTCAAATACCTCCGTATATAGTAACAACCACGCAAATTTCAATCCGAACTTATCTATGTAATCAAGATGCTAATCCTTACCGTTCGCCAAGACTTCTTCCTGTCCCTGTCCCTGTTCCTGCATGGAGTACTGGACGCTTCCAGGTCCTAGCAACGCGTGAGAGTTGACACACGATGTGCGTTTTATCCACCCAGTGGGTAATAGTAAAAGCTCGATATCTCCCCCCTTGTAAAGATGAGCATCCTTAATCTATATCCATGCTGCGCGGTCTCTACCGTTCGCCACCTCAAGAGAGATATGTGGATTACCTTGTATTTGTTATCATTGGCCCCGTATGTAGATGGTTAACCGCATGTAGTACCAACTACTATGCTACTATACGGGTAGATACCTACACTCTTTACGGGGATCGTAGCGGTCGGGGGTGGCAGTGCAGCTAGCTGAACTCCTTTCACGGCCTAAATCAAGCAAATATATAATCCAGCTACAATCCCATCTATTGATACACCAAGTTGTGTTTATGACCGCAATTCTCAAGCTTCAGAGGATGGCGTGGGCTTTTACTGTGGATGTCGAGATAAAGTATTTTGCGTGCTCTACGCCTACAAGGACTGTCTATGGCTAGCGAGATACCGTGACAGTATACCTAACGATTCAGTCGATTAACCTGTTCAAATCTATTCGAACGTGTTCTTTATGTAGGTGGAACGCCTCGTACGACCGACGACCACCCCACCCTGAACGTCTAACCCTGGACACCTTTGTCACGCAGGATACCTTGCCGTCCGCTACGCATAATTGTGGACTTATAGCGAGAAATCGGTGGCATGACAAGCTGTCCTCAATGATACAATATCAAGCTGGAAACTATAGCAGTCCTATCAATATCTTCCTTCTATCATCCAATAGTTTGGCCTCTACTGCTAAGGCAATTCGTCCCGGCTTACAACACCTAACCCTGCACACCTAACCCTGCACACCTAACCCTGCACACCTAACCCTGCACACCTAACCCTGCACAACTCAACGCCTTCTTTTTTTTTTTTTTCTTTAATTCATTAATTGCATCACAAGTCAACGCCTCGACCTGCGCGAAAGGTTGAGAAGGGTCAGTTTGAATCGATTTTATTCGCTTAGTTTACTTCTCGACCTTTAATTCCGTTTAATTCAGTTCAGTAAAGAGAATGCAGTTTTTTCGGATTAAAAAAGAAAAATATAAAGAAAAACTGGGGAAGCACGATATAACAAACCCATCCAACCTTTGAGGCATAACATATGCAGAAAGAAAATATGCTCCAGTCAAATGGAAAAGAAGAATATATGCTACAAAGAAAAGCTGGCGACAGCCACCACATTTAATGCTCCTCCCTTCATAACGAAGAGGAAGATAATGGAAGGACAGACAATATTATACCAATTACCTAATGAAAAACAAAACTCCAGCTCTTGACGCCTTAGGAAAAAGAAAGAAAGAATGTGATGAATGATACGGCAGCATTGAACAAAACACGCATTCATACCACCTTATACCGTTGTGCCGGGTCCGACATAACAATTCTCTGGTTCCCTCGCCACATGATTGATGTTATGCCTGGTGGCTGCCGGAAACTCCGGCGGCCTGTGAGTCGGCTGCTTGTCTTGACCCTGTGGCGGTCCTGTCGTCCGATTTAACTACGGCCTGGTGAGTGATTCGGTGCCTTCTTCCGGCGATATTGAATTGGCACGGGTGGAAGATCCCTTTAATCTACGCAGTATTCGAATTCCTTGATACCATCTTCTTTCTCCACCGGCCGGTTGCGTATGGTTTCCTGATCCTCCGGTCACCGGTGAGTCAGCGCTGCCTTGTCGTGATCCTGTAGCGGTCCTGTCGTCCCCTCCAAATGCTATACCGGTGAAGGGTGCGATGCTGTTTTCCTGCCCCCCATTGGTCGGTGGATTGAGGTTTCCAGAACCTCCGGCCGCCTGTGGATGGGCGCTGCCTCGTCCTGGTCCAGTGGTGGTCATATTATCCCCTTCGATTACTATACCGATGAGGGGTGCGGCGCTGTTTTCCTGACCCCCATTGGTCAGTTGATCGATGTTTCCGGAACCTCCGGCCGCCTGTGGCTGAGTGCTCCCTCGTCCTGGTCCCGTGGCGATCCTGTCGTCCCCCTCAGCTACTACGCCGGAATTGAGGGTGCCGTTTCCCCGTGATGCTGAATTGGTAGGGGTGGAAGAGCTCTTGGATTTATTTAGCCTTTTTTGGTGCGATTTGGTTTCCCCGCCGGTCGCTTGACCGGGCACCTTACTTGACTTCTCATTCTGCACTGGTCCTGCCCCCGTCATTGCTGGAACTTGTCTCGGTGTCTTTTCACCGTGTTCCCAGTTGATTTCCCAAGGCGTGATCCTCATAATATCACGTTTGATATCGTCGTCGTTCCGGAACATGAAGTAACTCAGCAATGCCGTCACAAACACTGTGATTGGTCCCGCAACCCTCCAGAACTTTTCATGGGTGGTTATGCCTGACCATACATCATTGTTCATCCCTAGGTACTAGACCACCGTTTTATCAGCATAGGTAGAGAAAGCAGAGGCATTAAGTCACCATCACCTACCTGAGCAAAGAACCCCAGCGGGAGAAATATAGCCGTTATAACCGCAAAGACCGATACAGTCTGTCCCTGCCTTGCTAAAAGATTTTTCATCTGCACGCTAGTTTTCTGTGTCGATTCCGTCTGCATTGTATCTCGGACCATCCGTAGCTCACCCCGCAGCTCATTCTGCAACTTTTCCATATCAGCCAACAGCCTTTCCCTTCCCGTAATCAACTGCTCGAATATCCCCCGTGTATATCTCAGCTGCTCGCCCTGGGCGTCAAAATGCGTTAATGGTACGGCGTTGGTGAAGGTCGGTCTCAAGTGGGGAAGTTGTTGGCTAGTGGTGATAGTTGCCAGGGCCTGAAGGATCTTTGATTGCTCCCCCACAACTGTGATAATTGTCTCTACGTTCAAGAGATGCTCTTGAATGAGGACAATAGAGTCCTTTTTCGCACACTGGTATATTTGTTTCACCTCCGGAGTGATCTCACTGAGGTTCAGTGAGGCATGCGCGCTCAGCTTTGCACCCAGATCCGAAATTTGTTTCTTTACGGCCGTGCTGAGTACCTCCAGCGGTTGTACTTCATGCAGGAGCTGGTTACCGATGATCAACGCAAGTGCGTGCAAAGGGCCCATAGTAGCCTGATGACCGAAGAGTGGGGCACGCATAGAGAGCGGGGAGTGAGGGGATTTAATGAGGGCGAGTCTGGTATTGTCGAAGAGGATATGCCATGACTGCCAGACACGCAGCCCGCAGCCTGTTTTTTCTGCCCCCCCTGGACAACCTCTATAATAGGGGAGTGTCAAGCCATTCTCAATCTCATCTTGGGGAAAGCTATCACTCTCATTTCTATCGTTCTCTGGCCCGCACCCCAGATAGGGTAGTCCGACGAAGATATTATGAGAGGTATTCCCAACTTGAACTTTTACAGCGTTGATGAGTGGGCGCGCCCCGTATGTTCTGAATACATCGGGGTCGTATTGAACATCGGAGGAGAGATCGAACAGTTTCTGATCCGGAGCCTGGGTGTTAGTCTGGGTTCTAAGGGGAGGGAAAACCCCTGGCATGATTGTAGGGGAGGGGAGCATACTTGAATGTTATCTTGAGCAAAGTTTTGAATATAACTAAGATCACAAACAAGGGCATATTAGCGAATGGTGATGTTCGGTAAAACATAAATGGGGATTGGGCACTTACGGAATCTGCACATGAGCCGGGCCATCTTTCTTCAGCCAGAAGTTGTTCCCATCATCAGTGGTCGCGACATTTGTCATTCTAGCCAAGGGAATTATCTCATATGTAGCCTGAGGAGGCTCAGGAATGCCCGTTTTGGTGGATACTCTGCTGTCTTTTGGATCGGTTGCAGACTCCTCGACCATGCGCCCGTCAATAATATTTACTTTAACATCAGCAAAGCCATGAGATGCAGATCTGCTCTTTGTTCTCTTATCAGGCTCAGGTTGGTAATCCCCATAGCGAAACACTACAGCATCTGTATGGTTAAAGTCTTCGATTATAGGAAGGCCAGGTGGACGGAGGAGGCAGAGGTCTTCGAAGAAGATTGAGTGGTTAAGATTAATCTTCTTAGGGCCACCTTGAGAATTCTCAGCGGTGGAAGCCGAGGGAGGGTGGGGAGTAGTGCCGGAACCACTAGCAGCCGAGGCTTCTGCACTGTTTGACATTGTTGTGGCGTGTGGCGCCAAAGTGTGACTGATTAGGAGGTTTGAGCGAAGGACAAAGGCTGTGTGAGCTGAAGAGTAGGAGGCAAAGTTAGAGATGCAAGGTTTGGGAATTTGGAAGGTTCTGCTTTGAGGAAGTTCTAGTATATCACCTTCTTTCCCGCCGAGAGCAGGGGAAACCTTCCCCGATAAATACTCCGCTTTCTTGAAGAAATTATCTATGTTTGGGCTAGATTCGTACCAATGTGTATTGGATGTGTAGGTAGTGTATGTAGGTCTGTATTCCTTGCAAGGCTTAGTAGGCCTGTTGAGAAAAAAATATTTATTCACTATCGAATCACTTTTTTCAAAAACCACCACTCATATCTGCTATTTTCGATGGTTGTGAGCAGCGAGGCCACCCTACTGCAAGGGCAAAACAACAACAAAAATTTAAAATCGGACAAAGGCAGACTTGAACTGCAGGGTACGCAAATATGATCAGCTCCCCATGGAAGGTTAATGGTATTTTGCAATTTGTTAATTCTGTTTTGCTATACTAATTATCTGGCTATTGGCGGGAGATTATAGTAGGTAGGGGTGAGGAAGAAAAACTTTCATTTAGTCTCGCACTCGGAACAGTTGGGCTATCCTACACTCAATGGACATGTAGCACCTGCATCTCACCTCACGTGCTGGGAGGTAATATATTCTGTGATCACGAACTATCACTCGTCCGTACAAGGAAGGACCTTAGTGTTGTCCGATACAGTTTGAGAACGCGTTTGATGTTCTTTAAAATCTGGCACAACATGAGCTCTCTTGATGCAAGGAATGTGGGCTTCGCTATGCCACGAAATGTTCGATCGACCCTATAGTTGGTAGATACAAGTCGGAGACAGGATCGTGAATACCAAGTGTAAACTTCTCACTGGGTTCCGATATCAAAAAGGTAGCCTTCTCTTCGATCTATTCTCATGTAACAAAAGAGTCATGTATTTAAGGTGACATCACCTAGTTAACAAGAGTTTCAGAGTGTGGGCCAACGCCTGATGATCAACCTTCCTGTCTTCAACCTTCCACACCGCGGGTAGTCTAGTGTGCCTGATTAGGGGTCCCTGCAGTTACGGTCCCAGCACTTTCTAATATCACTTATTCTATTACACTCCGCCCTTCGGAGTACCCCCGAACCTACCCGTCGACGGGGGTGACAAGGGCCCTCGCGAAACACTCGTTGGTTAGCTTTCACAGCGTCTGACAGCGCAAGAGAATCAACGCCAATGAATGTGCGGTAGTCTAGTTGATATATATAGCGCACACCATCATCAACTGACAAGGCTAAGTTATTTACACTCCGGCATGCCTCCCGCGAGACCTGCTTAGATTACTACGTGTAACGAACCACAGTAAGTGAAAACGTCGATAGATGCATAGATCTTCCAGGGAAACAACACATACTATGTACGTATAACCCACATCGAAAAAACCTCCCCACCGACCGAATAGCTGCTGTGATCAGCTTTCACTACCAAGATTACTGAAACAAAGAAATCCAGCGGCAAGAAGAATGCGATGCCCCTACATATCCAGAACATGCGGTTTCATTCTTCAGTGGTGTAATGGACTCCATACTCTTGTTAGGCATCCGCAAAGACGCACATAGGTCTCGGAACTTCCGTACGCTAACTTAAAGGACACGTTCGAACATCTAGCTGGCACAATTCAAATAAAGGTTTGTGTGGCTATCACACTAAATCTTTCCAGGTCGTCGTCAGCTTACGTCGAATGTGACATTGGGATAAAGGGCGAGGGGTGGTGTGTAGGAGGTGTTACGAAAACACTTTCTCCTGCCACTTTAGACGTTGAATTTATGAAGGAGTTTGTACCGGAATCGACCAGAATTGGTACATGGTGGCGTCCATGCAGGGGAGAGAATAACCCATCTCCGAATCTGGCCCTTTGCTCATACAACCCTTACATAGTGAGCTAGTACTATTTCTCCTATACTTCAGCTCCTCATGAGGTTGTCTCGTTTCAATTCCTCGAAATGAATGTAAACTTGACTGATTTGTATGTAGGTGATGTCTCAAGACCAGCTGTCTCCCAGCGTTTATGCGTTTGAGAATCCTTAGCTTCAACAGTTCCGGAACTATTCAGGCAAAGTTTTTGAATCCTGGGCATTGTCAGCTGCGAGTTGAACTCAGCCCGCAGTCCTTCAGGCACGGAACATCCGCCGAAGGTCCCCAACTTATTGATTTCTTCAAATCCTCTAACATGTGAGCCTGCAGATGCCCATGGAATTATATAGAATAATTCTCATTCTTATTCGCGAACATAATTTTTTCGACGAACACTTTCGAAGACTATAAATTGATTGTATATATTTCAAATATCCGCGCCATGCGTCACAGACCCTGCCAAGGCTCTCCAATTAAATAACTTATCAATCCATCAAATCGAGTTCGTTAATATATATAATATTGTTCGGACTATTCGAATTGCCAGATAGCTTCGCAGCATTCTTGGAAGTTTATTTCCCTTTGGAAATGGGATAAAGAGCCTTCTTTTTTTTAGTGATTTGAGGCTCAGTTTAGATACATATGAGGTTCTGTTACCTAGCTGCATGGTGGCTATTCTGAACCACTGCTGCGGAATCTGTTCCGGCTCGCCTAAATTGACTCACTCGGCTGTGTGGTACGGATCTGTGGAGGCTCTGTTCCCTTGCTAGGCATACGGGCGGTGATCCGGGGAAACCCGGTTCACGTTTAGTCACCCGAAAAAAATCCAGCCAATGCTTTAAATTTTTACCATAGGCATATATTTTATTCATCTTTGGATGCTATTTGAGATTCCCATTGTTTCTGTTATGGTTTGAAAACAACAATCGTTGTCTCAGAGCCGTTTTTTAGCTGCTCTTTGTGTTCACGACTCTATCCTTCTTGGCTAACGAATAAACCCGACACAATTATGATAATAGATGATGATGAAGGGCATGACGGGAATTAAGCTAAAGTTAATTATCTTATCTAGACACCTACATACATGTAGTTATGCCTACATTTTAGCTCACCTCCTCAGCTCCGCCACCGCTCAACCATACTTGTTTCTTACTGACTAGATACGGCTAGCGTGCGCCACTAGTGTACGTACATAAACCCACACAATTCATGTTTTTTTTTTTTTTCGAGTATGTATGTAAGCGCTAAATTCAATGCACATTGCCATTATGTTTATGTTTTGGGACGAATGCTCGCTAGCTGGGCGCTGCGGTGGGCGGTGTCAGGCTGCGCCCTGGCAACCGCCAGTAGATACATACGTACATACCTACAGAGAAATTTCGTAATTCCACCCTCTTGAAATTCCATCGCTACCAAGCTTCCAGTGTTCGGAGGGAACAAAGCTTGTGGTTTGCTAACAAATACCTCTCTCTAAATTCCATCCCTCCGATAATTCCAGCAAAATTCGGCCACCGCGGAGATGGAATTATGATAAGTTTTGCGCTAATAGCAACTTCGTAATACGCCACAACTACTAGTAGAGTACTGCAACGAAATAATAAAGTCGCACCTCGCTACGACAGAGCTCAATATGTCGGATCCCTTTCTGTCCCTTACGAACTTCCCCGGGAATTCTTCTCTCCCGACTGCAACATCAATCTGCTATGCCGGGTTCCTTCTATGGGAGATTTGGTGACTCTTAGCCATCCGGCATAGCGAGGTGCTACGATAGATAAGCCGAGTTCTGTTCCCAGTATTCCCGCAACACCTTCAGAATCCATCGTCAGCCTCCAATGGAAAGTATTGGTGGGTAAATCAGAACATTCTATTCAGAATGGATGTTGGATAAAGTAGTTGCTATGACGTTTACTACAGGGCTAAGCGAGAACTCCACGTGTTTCTTAGTCATTACCTTGATCATCATGATGCTAGCTCAGCTCAGATCGTTCGAAGGCAGCATGGTTCCATGAAGGACCCCTCGAGCTCCGTTCTAGCAGTCAACGTTAGTAACAGTGAGCATGTATCCCCAAGATGAGCCGCCAAATAAAATGTTTATTTTGCAGTGTTGGGACCACCAGTTCTTTCTATTAAGCGGGAACCTTACTCCACATTAAGCAGTCCCGATACTTTTGTCTTCCCAACCCCATTGCAGTGAACCGAACGTCTCAGTTCAGTTGATTACACACATCGCTTCTTTGCCTATCCTTAACCAGAGCAGATATGCAGTAGTGGTATTAGAGAATAAGGTGTTCGTATAGTTAGCCAAGAGCCGGTCGGGCTGAGTCGTGGTCGGATCGGGAAAGGACAGAAGTGAGGGGCTTGGCAGTTGCATCGTGTCAGGATTAGCTAGGATAGATAAGAGAGGGAGGTCTCTCCTCCTCTCGGAGGATCATCATGAATGGTAATATAATCATCAGTCATTCAAAATAGTATCACTTCAAGATACCGTAACGTGATGTGAATTAGCTTTGGTTACGTTGGGTGAGACCGAAGTTGTGAGTGGGATGGGTTGGGTGCAAGTAAATATTTACCTACTCTAGGTAATCCATGGATTGTGTGATAAGCCATGATCTCATACATATAGAAGGTATGATTTTCGCCAAAAGAGGTATCACAACCCTAATCCACTACCGAATGGGACCTCTGCCTTGACCATTGGTAAGGATTTTTTGCAATGCAATTACAACCGGTAAGTAAGGTTCAACCGTGGGTATCTTCACAGCAATAACTTGTTACAAAACTCCGCGGTTATAAATCAATTTACATACATATTTTTTATTAATATACATGTCAAGAAAATGTTAAAATACCCATTTGTCGGACACTATCGACAGTAACTTGGGTATCGTAGGCAGGTCTGGTTGGGCAACTCAATGTGGGTAGGTTCATGATCATAATCAGTATTGGGTTAGGTGAAGCTGCAAAGATGCAAGCGTGAAAGCTATACAGTTATTTGAGGAGCCAGACCTCGAGTACGTACGAGTCATAACTCAAGCCTAAAGTTTCTAATATTAAGTACCATCTTTAGCTACGAGTGGTAATCAAGGAATGAGGTTGAGAAGGCTGACGGTAGGTAGAGTATAGAGAATAGTCTTGTCAATAGGCCGGCATGTTATCAGTATGTATACGTATATAGTTATGATAAGAGGACGAAGCTGTTTCTCTTCTGTGTTGGAATCATCATCGTCAGAAGTAACGGTAAAGGAATCTATCTAGGTATCTATTACTGTGGAAGTCATGTAACATAAAGACATAGAGTCTGTACGACGTGATGACTAAGTGGAAGTGGCTAGAGATGAGGCTGAAGTGAGTGGAGTAAAGAACACTAAAGAGATACACTTGTCGACTATCCCTTACCCTACGGTACAATTTCTGAAGTGTAGAGAGGTAAGTAACCTACCAGCAGCGGTAAACCGGAGGTCCAATCGGGTAATATCGACCACTTTGAAGGTTTTATGATCAACTATCCTAGGAGGAAGGTAATGCTTAGACACCGGCTCAGGCTTTCTAATATAGTTTAGTGGAAATAACATTATCTCCATGCAGAGGTACACTTCCTCACTGCCCTTATAAAATGGCACCCTTCTAGTAGTAGCTATATCTGACTTGCTGTGAGGTAGATAAAGTATATAGAACCTCATATATATGTTCAAGTTGAACCAACACTGAATTTTATTTTTTATTCAGCGAAAGAGGAAGAATTATCTCTTATTGAGGGTAAAGATAATTCATCCCTCCTGGCACACTATTCTTTTGTAGCTATCTCTAATGGAGCAGGGTTCTTGGGCAGGATTCTGGGGTAGGTACTGAGGCTAGGATCGATTCGGATACATTCTTGGACTTGGACGTGAGACCGGGCCTGAGTACCGATCGAAAATAAAATATATTACTAACAAACAGAATGAAGATGTTGCGTGAAGAAGGAAGAAAGAGAAGTACAGAGAGAGGGGACGAAGCCCCGTATAAAACCCCAAAGAGAAATCTGATGACTAACTCCAGCAACCACAACTCAAGAAATATCAAGTGAACATAATGAAATCCCATAACCAATCCCGATCTTTCTTCCCGCAATCCTAACTCGAATCGCCTAGCGCTGATGTTACGAACTATATTGCTGTATTAACTGTAGGAGCTATTAGGAAGTCTGGAAGGTTCCGTGGGATTAGTAATCGGTTGTTATTTCCTTACTATAAAGAGTCGTCTGTGTCTTCTGTTGTCTTTCTTTCTTTTCCTTACGCAACATCTTGTATTCTACTTTGGGTTATTACTTTGGGGGATTTACTTCGCTTCAATACATTACTTTACTCTCAGTTCACGTTACGTCTGCTGTCCCTCATGCCCTGTGCATCCGCTGTTATGATCTTCGCCGCCTTTCGGTTCATCGCCGCGTCCTTCTCGGCCCTTGTCGCTGTCCTCCCCTCTGTCCTCGTACAGACCGCTGTCCCTGCCTTCGGGTATACCACTGCACCCTCCCTCGCCCTCGCGCGAGGCCTATCTTTCCGCTTAGGAAGCCTAACCATGTCCCTCGACCCCTCAGCTTCCGCCTCGCCCATGGTTCTTTACACTATGTTGCGTCGTTTAGGGTCGACTGACATCCACCAACTCGCCTCGCTTATGCGACCATCGACACCCTCGCTCTCCGCGGAGACCACAGACGCCCTCTTAATGTTTACGAACGCCGCACTCTTCCTTCTAGCCTGGACTATAGCCTACCTTCTTAGTAGACTCTGCGTGCAGGCCATGAAGGAACCACTCACCGACCACATCCCACCGCTGAAGCCACCTCGGGGTACTCGCCGCCTACAATGCCGCCTCCTCCGACGCTCCATCCCTTGGGGGCGGCCGACCGGGAACGACCCAGGCTGGTGTTTTTTGACACTAGCCCCCATACCCTTCCGACCGTACCTCACTGGTTTGGGACCTTACCCCTCACCGGCTAAAGTCTTGAACACCCTCCATCAGCTAGGAGCCCCCCTACTCCCCGCACTCGTCACCCTCCACTGTGGCACAGCCCATGTCGAGAACAGCCCCGGTTCCCATACTGCCATGCGACTACTACGGTCAAGACAGATAGGTGCCAAACTTAAGATAGGGCAACTCCACCACCCCGGTGACTGCGAACCATTCGAAATACCGATACTGCTGTCTAGGAACAAGGACAATCTCCACGCCCTAGTCGACACAGGAGCCACCGGGTATGGATGTATCCATGCCTCATTTGCCCACTCCCGCGGCTACACCATCGATCCGCTTCCCGCGCCTAGGCAGTTACAGGTAATCGACGGCCGACCTATCGCCTCTGGAGATATCACTCATTTCTGCAAGCTCCGCCTCGAAGTAGGCACCCATGTAGAAGGGATCTCCTTATTCGTCACCCAACTAGGTGACTCTAAGGTAGTGCTGGGTCTCTCCTGGCTCCAACACCACGCTGCCAAAATTCAATTTGCCGATCGATCCCTTTCCTTCCACGCCGACCGATGCAGACAACATACCGCTGCCTCATGGACCTCCACCCTCACTTCCTCCCCGCTGACTGCCGCCGCCGCCACCCTGCCGCCACCACCAATACCTCCGAGATCTACCGCCGCCGCCACCTCGCCACCACCCCCGATACCCCCAAGGACTACCGCTCATCGCCGTACCATCACCCTGTCGGCGGCCCGCTTCCGTAGGGAAGCACAACAGCCCGAAAACCACCTATTCCTCCTGGCTGCTCGCCCCGCCGGTCCGAACCCAACGCCGTCTAACTCCACCGAAGAATTGGTCCCTACCACCTACCACCATTACCTCCACCTGTTCCAAGAGTCAGAGGCCCAAGCGCTCCCTATCCATCGGTATATTGACCATGAGATCCCTTTGCAAGAAGGCAAGCAACCGCCATTCGGCCCATTATATGGCATGTCGTCAGAAGAGTTGAAGACCCTCCGGGAATACCTTGATGACCAACTGACTCGAGGTTACATACGCTCTTCTTCCTCCCCCGCAGGAGACCCCGTCCTATTCATTAAGAAAAAGGATGGCTCCCTACGACTATGTGTGGATTATCGCGCCCTCAATGCCCTCACGGTCAAGAACCGCTACCCACTACCGCTGATTAACGACACCCTGGATTGACTCACGGACGCCAAGATCTATACTAAGCTGGATCTCCGCAATGGGTACAACCAGATAAGGATAAAGGAAGGGGAGGAATGGAAAACCGCTTTCCGGACTCGGTATGGATTGTTCGAATACTTGGTGATGCCCTTCGGACTCACCAACGCACCCGCCACCTTCCAAGCCTTCATGAACGACACCCTCCGGACCCACCTCGACGACTTCTGCACGGTGTACCTCGACGACATCCTGATCTACTCGAACACGGAGGAGGAACACCAGCGACATGTCACTACCATCCTGGACAAATTACAATCGGCGGGGCTACACTGCAAGCCGGAGAAGTGTGAGTTCCACGTCGATCGTACGGAATACTTAGGGTACATCATATCGGGCGAAGGGGTTACCATGGCTACCGACAAAACCAAGGCGATACAGGAATGGAAAACACCTACCTCGGTACACGACATACAAGTCTTTTTGGGATTCGCCAATTTCTATCGGAGATTCATCCGCGATTACTCCAAAGTGGTATCTCCGATGACGAACCTGCTAAAGAAGGATACCCAGTTTGTATGGACCTCCGCCGCGGACCACGCCTTTACTCAACTAAAAGAAGCTTTTACCACGGCCCCAATACTGAAGCACTTCGACCCCGAACGGGCCTGCATATTGGAAACCGATGCCTCCGATTTTGTCGCGGCCGCCGTGCTCTCCCAGAAAGACGACCAAGGAATTCTACACCCAGTGGCCTTCTACTCCCATAAGATGACACCAGCCGAATGCAATTACGACATCTATGACAAGGAGCTGCTGGCGATTGTTCGTGCGTTTGAGGAATGGAGAAAGTACCTGGAACCGAGCAACCAGGAGATTACGGTATACTGCGACCACAAGAACCTGGAACACTTCATGTCCACGAAGATTCTTAACCGTCACCAAGCTCGCTGGTCCCTAATGCTGTCTTCCTTCAACTTTGTGGTTACCTACCGACCGGGGATGAAGAATGGAAAACCTGATGCCCTTACACGTCGATTTGGCGATCTCCCTAAGGAAGGGGATGAAAGACTGACCCAACAGCATCAGGTTATACTTAAGCCAAAGAACCTCCGTCTAGCCGCCGTACTAGAGGTTCCCCGACCCGCCAAGGTATCACCCGACCGCCACGATGAACTGCAAACTGCGTTAGCCAACGACCCGCTGTCCAAACAATTGATGAAGGACATCATCGCCAGGAAGAAACACTCTCGCTTCCTCCCCATCGGGGAATGCACCATTAAGGATGGGTTACTATACTATCAGGGCCTACTATATATCCCCGATGACGCCGCTATCAAGCTGGAGATCCTCCGCACCAACCACGATGCACCTTCGGCCGGACATCCGGGACGCGCCCGCACGCTGGAACTCCTGTCACGGAACTACTACTGGCCCCAAATGCGAAAGTATGTCGCCCGCTATGTGGATCACTGTGACACCTGTACCCGGATCAAGCCGGCCCGACACGCCCCTTATGGCCTCCTTAAACCCCTCGTTCCCCCAGTTAAACCCTGGTCCTCGTTGTCAATGGACCATGTTACCGGCCTACCAGAGTCCCAAGGATCCAACGCCATCCTCGTAGTGGTTGACCGACTCACCAAAATGGCCCACTACATCCCCACTAGAGATACCGCGGACGCCCCCGAACTGGCCCGCCTATTCCTACAACACGTCTGGAAATCTCACGGGCTGCCAAAAGACATAGTATCGGACAGGGGTACGACCTTTACCTCGCAGTTTTGGAAGGCACTGTGCAATCAGTTGGACATCAAACCGCGATTCAGTACCGCTTTCCACCCACAAACCGATGGACAGACCGAAAGAGTAAATGCAATTATGGAACAGTACTTACGGGGATACGTCAACTACCAACAGGACAACTGGGCAGAGTTTCTCCCGCTGGCAGAGTTCGCGCACAATAATGCCACCACGGAGCCCTTAGGGGTTAGCCCCTTCTTCGCCAACTATGGGTATAATCCCCAATTAGAGGTCCTACCCGCCGAAGAAAGACACGAAGCCACGCCGAAGGAAGTAGTAGAATTTGCCGACTCGCTCACCACCCTACAGACCGCATTGCGATCCGAGATCCTGTACGCCCAAGCCGCTGCTACTGATAGCGCCAACAACACCCGGCTCCCAGAACCACGACTAGAAGTAGGGGACTTGGTATGGTTGTCGCGAAAACATATACGAACTACTCGGCCATCAGACAAATTGGACCATAAACGCTTAGGGAAATTTAAAATACTTGAACGCATTGGATCTCACGCCTACCGACTGGAACTCCCTTCCTCGATGAAGTCCCATCCGGTGTTCCACGTCTCCCTACTAGAACCCGCCCGAACGCAGCCTCTTCCTGGCCATATACAACCACCCCCGCCACCGGTAGTCGTCGAAGGGGAAGAGGAGTTTGAAGTGCAGGAGGTGCTAGACTCGCGGATACGTCATCGGCAACTACAATACCTGGTTAAATGGACAGGCTATGAACAACCCACCTGGGAACCCGCCCGGAACCTCGATGCGGAGTTAGGATCGCTGCAACGCTTTCACTCCCTCTACCCCACCAAACCCGCCTTAGTTCCCAAGAGGACCCAACGTGGGAAACGGTAATCTTACGACCCTCGGTGCCGGTCTTTTCTATGTGTTTAGTTAAATTTTTCTTTCCTTTCTATTTCTTCTTTTCTCTTCTTTTCTTTTGTCTTCTCTTTTTTTATTATTACTTTGCTTTTGTCTGTCTGCTCGCAGGAGCTCGCCCTTTGGGGGGGGGGAGCTAAACTGTTACGAACTATATTGCTGTATTAACTGTAGGAGCTATTAGGAAGTCTGGAAGGTTCCGTGGGATTAGTAATCGGTTGTTATTTCCTTACTATAAAGAGTCGTCTGTGTCTTCTGTTGTCTTTCTTTCTTTTCCTTACGCAACATCTTGTATTCTACTTTGGGTTATTACTTTGGGGGATTTACTTCGCTTCAATACATTACTTTACTCTCAGTTCACGTTACATCTGCTGTCCCTCATGCCCTGTGCATCCGCTGTTATGATCTTCGCCGCCTTTCGGTTCATCGCCGCGTCCTTCTCGGCCCTTGTCGCTGTCCTCCCCTCTGTCCTCGTACAGACCGCTGTCCCTGCCTTCGGGTATACCACTGCACCCTCCCTCGCCCTCGCGCGAGGCCTATCTTTCCGCTTAGGAAGCCTAACCATGTCCCTCGACCCCTCAGCTTCCGCCTCGCCCATGGTTCTTTACAGCTGACTGTATCTTCCGAGCACCTTCCTATCTCATCCGACATAACTGACGCCATCCCGATCCTTCACTTAACGATACAATTTCGCAGAGTTCTCGACGGCAAAGTGGGTGGGGGTGGTCAGTCTGTGATATCATCTCCTATACAGGGTGAAAAGGGCACGATATTGAGATAGATCAGTCCTGGCGCATCCCCTCTCAATACAGGTGAATTATCATTTCGAAATTGTACAGTAGTGCTTATGCAGTCAGGGCAAATTACAATGTGTTATGGGACTGTTCTAGCTCAACCAGGAACGTCGTTTATATATGAAGTTTCTTGATTGAACCGGTTTACTACGGAAGTTTCGTAGCTGGACTGAATTCTTCCTCAATGAATTAAATTTGAAAACCTTCAGTCCAGTTAGGAAGTTGAAACTAAAACCGGCTCATACAGAAAGTCTTGCCCTACCTGATCTATTTAGCATGCTTGAACAAGTCCAGCCTTGTTGGTATCATAATTACCGATTAAGAGTTATACATATTGTTTTTAATCTTGATATTCATATTCTACATTTATCACATATGTAACCACTTTGCTACTAACATTCCTCAAATCTAGCTGTTGGTAGGGTGTTTTGTTAGAGATCAATAGTACTAATGTTCAACATGTTGGTACTTTAAAATCTTTTTAATATGTATATTAATAAAAAATAAGTATGTAAAGATAACAGTTACCGATATTTTATGTTGTAGTCATAATCTTGTTATTCTAAGTTGTTATTAATCAACTTGGGCCAAAGAATTTGATTTATAACAACGGAGTTTTGTAATAAGTTAACTGCTGTTAAAATACACACTGGTGAACACTAATCAATACACTCAGCCCGGTGAGGTCAGAAGTAGATCAAATTAACCTTCAACATGCTACATAATTAGATTCATGTCAGCCTTATCGGCACAATTCTACTGGAGATTCCCTCCTGAATGAATCTATATTGACCTATACTTCATGAATGGACTGAAGGTTTTCCAATCCAGTTCATTGAGGTAGAATTCAGTCCACCGATGAAACGTCCTGGGTAAACCGGTTTACTCAGGAAACTTCGTGGGTAAGTGTTCTTCCTGCTTGAGCTAAAACAGAACCTGATATCGTTAAGACACTCAGTTGAATGCAGTTACTGTTCCTTCTCACTGTCTCTATTGTAGCAGGTAGAGCTCTCTAGTATATGTTAATATTCTCAATGAGAGAGTGAACACTCACAGCATTTATCTCTGAACATGAGTTGTTTATATCAAGTTCGGTAACACGTTGCGATTCAGCCTGACCACCTAAATGATAGGCTTAGCATCAGGCTAGGGTTATATCATGTTAGTATTAAGAGGCACCGGCTCTAGAGTTTCATCAATTACAATGGTTATTAGGTTTTATACTATTACGATTATCGAACCACTCCACTGGCCAAATATGAGGACATTAGTTGCAATAGACCTTCGAAAACAAGTCCCTTCTTGTTTCGTGATATTTACAGCTTTGTTCCGGCTCAATCACGAAGTCAGTTCATTCACGAAGTTTCATTAGTAAATTAGTTCATCCAGGAAGTGAGATATATATCGGAATTGCCGAGCTCAGCCAGGAAGATTTCAGTTCACTCACCAAATCAGCGGTAAATTTGCAAGGAACCAACCAGGTATGAGTCTGATAGCCTATAATAATGGAGTAATAAATAACGGAAGGAAAAAAAGGATAGACTGCTAGGTCAAGATGTTGGGACATAAGAAATGGTAACATCGGGCTGGCTACAGAATTAACATATAATACTTGGCAAAGGTTGGCAGCTTTAACAGCAGGCATAATCCATTTCAGTCACATATATACCGATAGTATACATTAGCAGGAAGCTTTATTGCCCGCCCCAATTGTATTGCGTGAGGAGGTAATACTTAGGTCATAAAGGCAGAAATCTCTTTATCTGTAATAATGAGTACTTCGTGAATGAACTGATTCATCCACGAAACTCCATGAGCGAACCGGCTTCGTGAATGAGCTAGAACAGCTTCTTGAACTAGAATACTACAGCTTGCGGTAAGAGAGTCCTATTGGCTCGCCCAGCCATAGAAACCCTATTTTTAGTCCTCTGTTTCTACATCTCGCTATATTACCCAGATTCAGGTTGATAATCACCGTGTGGTTCCTATGCTAACGAGCTTGTCCCGAACCAGACCTTGTATGGAACATAGTGTTCCGAATTCAAGGGCAAGTGATTGACTGACCGAAGCTAGATCAACCCGAGTCGGACATCGTGTCAGAGGATATATGTATATCATCGGTGTTGTCATTAGATGACTAAGCATTTCCCTTGGTACTATAGTTAAAATTGTATTTCTGCCTCCTTCTCTCTTACACTCTGTTCCGTAAAACCGTGATATGAATATGGTGAGGTTGCGACCTGAAAGGATTACAACCAAGTATGTGATTTTTCTGATCTAGGATATTTGTGAATATTGTGGTTACAATTAGCATGTTTGGCTGTAACCACAAGTTGGGACATTAGGGTAATTCTACTGGCGCTATTTCAAATATTTAGATTGGAGCAGAATATTTTTTATTGTGATATTGGGCAGATAGCAGATTGAGAAAGTTGATATTTTGTGGTTGCCAGAACACTACCACTAGAAAAAATATTGCATATTTTCTTAATATCATGATATTGGGCTTGTTACGCCTCAATCATGAAGTCGGCTCAGTGACGAAGTTTCGCCACTGGGCCAGTTCATTCACGAAGTTTCGTGACTGGACCGCATTCTTCTTGACTGAACTAACAATGTAGAGTCTCCGTCCAGTTATGAAGGACTCATATAAACCCTAGTCCAGTCGCGAAGTACAACGTAGAGCTGCTCTAGTAATATGACTAGTGCTGAAATTGAGTGCAAGAGCTAGTACATCTCTGTGAGCGTCGCAGAATCCTGTTGTAATTTTCTCCTGCGCACTGTATTTTCTCTCGCGTATTTTCATTTTTCTCCCGCGCAATTTCATTTCTCCCGTGCACTTTATTTTTCTCCCGCACGTACTGGCGACCTCACCACTAGTGCAACTCTTAAATACTTCGTGTCTGAGCTGTGCTTACTGTAAGCAATTCGTGACTGGGCGGGGTTTCTACATTGGTAGTTCAGTGACGAAGAATATAGTCCAGTCATGAAACTTCGTGAATGAACTCGTCCAGTGGCGAAACTTCGTCACTGAACCGACTTCGTGACAGGGCCATAACAAGCTGAATATCATGATATTAGGGTGTTGCCGAATGGAGTTTTATTCACCCTCTAGGGGCCGTGGAAATGTGTACCTAGAATATTCAGTAAAGTCGTCGGGAAAGTGGTTTCTGGGGTCCTAATTTTCGCTGGGAAATGTCAATATCTTAGTTGGTGGAATTCGTTTTAAGGGAAAAATCAAATCCAAATGGAATCAGTAAATGGATTTTTCAAGTCACGATTTTAAATCATTGTGCACATTAAATGTCCCAGGCTATTCTAGTCACAGCTGTGTACTTTAAACGAATCAAAAGTTTCAAAGAACTGTCCAACCTCAATAGCATTTGGAGTGATAGTATCGATGATTCTTTGTAATGAAAGAAAGCGCCATGGTATTTTTTTAGCCAGTCATGATACTTTGCATAAACTGACCCCGGCTTTACATTATCATAAACGTTTTCTCGCCTACCAACCCTATTCCACTAATTTCTAAAGATACTAATTCCTAGCGACCTGCCTCTAAGAAACGTTTGGATCTTTCCCTGTCCAGAATGCCGCCAAGAGCGGGCGGGGTGTCACTCAAAATGAAACATCGCGCTGAACAGTTACTCGCCGGATAATGTAAAAAGTACATTACTGCGTACAGCCGCATTCGAAAAGTTTTGGCACCTCCAGGCCAAACTCCCGAGGCAGTCCTTTCTACTTTGAAATTCTCATATTCGAGACTGTTGTCAGAGAGAGCTGCGATGTCTCTATTGCGGTCATACCTGTCAATAAGTTTAGTATGCACGAGTGACATGGTTGTTGGTGGGCTACAATTCGTTAACGACTCAATATAGTAGGGTGCCAGTACTTTTCGAATGCGGCTATATACAGGATTAATAAAAGCAACGCTACTCTTTCAATATAGAACCTCTGAATAGCGGCACATATATATGCTACAAATAATGTAGTAAAGATGGAGAAGTGTTGCATTTTTACTCTGGTATACATGTAGCGGGTGCCAATAAACCTCGGTAGTAGAAGATGTATTGATTCGTATATCATGATTTATTAAAGCAGAATGGTTAATATCCATCAGAACTTGAATCCGAACTCAACTAGTAGCACTAATTCCAACCCCAAAAATAAAGAAATCTTAGAGCAATTCAGTAGGACAGTCCAGAACTTATCAGAGTTGACCTCATCTTGCATGTGAACTAGCACTAGTCCAAGCCACAAAACCTCGTGGAGAATGATCTGCTGCAGGGCGATAGCTCTTCAAATATCATATTCCCCTCTATGTAGAGTAGCCTGGCTTTACAGTGGCCCTATTCTTGGTCTTGTGAGAGATGCGGATTCCCTGACTTCCTCACTTGGGCACTATCTGTGGTGGCTAAGTGACTGCCTCTGTAAAAATGATCATTTGCTCAATGGCGAAGTCAATCTACCACACCCTAATCAGGAAGTCAGGGAATCTGCATATCTTACCAGTCTAAGGGATAGTACACAAGGAATTGTAGATGTATGGGACCTGAGATCATGGCTAACAACCACGGTTTCTCCCTACCGATTGACCCCTTTTCGATCTCAACGTATGCGTAAATGAGATGCGATCCTCAGTACCATGTTCCGATAACCACCGCTTGAGCCATCGAAACAAACACCAACCCTTTCTCGAATAAGCAAAAGAGGTTGCCTTGAATCAGATATATCTGTCCTTCTTCTGCAATACATTTCACCAGGATGGCCATCTCCGCGGGATCTAATGTTTCTTTTAACTCGAGACACAGGGACCCCCTATACCGATAACTTACATAATAAACACGGTTTTATACTAGGCTCATTACTGGGCTGAAATATTGGAATTATGCAAGCCTTGTCAACTACGGTTCAGACCTCATAGTCTGAAAAAGAATGAAGATAATGAGGTACCCAACCCTAACCCTAATAATCGCTAAACTCTATTTGCTCCAGACCTATAGTAATATCAGTAATCATGACTTGCGCGCGTGAAGACCGGGGTCGTGCACGTGTGTCTTAGTCGCCGTTCCTCATTAACCTCTATAATTTACGACGACTGATTGTTGGGCGTTTGCCACTAGGTGAAAAATCGTTTTCATTATTCAATTCAAATTCACTTGAAATACAAGACATATCTCACTATTGAATCCTCTATCGTTCGTATTTGTCCCCCAATGTAAAGTAAAAAAACATCACTGATTCCGGCGCGTTCATGCTTTGCCGTTGCCGAGTTCTGCGTGTAATAGCTGGCAGCTCTGGTCTTGATATTACTGGCAGAGTAGCGATCCCAAGAAGTTTTTTCATACATGATACATACATCCGGCAACGAATTGTTTCTCCGTACACTATGTAGCGTGGAGTACTCGACTCTCGGCAGGTGGGGTTGATCTGCGGGCTGATTGAAAATTCCTCGTTCAATTGATCAATGTGGTCCCGACGATCGCGATCGAGTACTCTTACATCACCGACGACCAAAGAAGAATAGTCTGCATATTCAATCCCATGCGTAACTATGGAGTACTTATTGGTTGGTGTTGAACCTGAAACAGAGATAGGTTCGCGATGTCTCAAGGCACTGAACAACGCTCCAGGTGTGTCAACAACGGTACGTTTTGAGATATGTAAGGTGAGGTCTACCCCCCTCTGTATCAATTGAAAACAAGGGGATTCGGCGCGTGACATGGCCCTGTGATGGAAATCTTTAAAAATTGTGATTTCTTATTACTCGCAATAATGTTTCGCAGCCTCCCCGGACTCCATGATCTTGATGTATTGAGTTGAGATGTAGACGGACTGGGTTTCCATATCTCTAGTCAATCCCGTGAATCAATGATAACAGAGCCTGCATTTCAAAACTTATCTTGTAATAATTGGAACTCAACCGTGTGTTAACTCAACGTAAATTGGGAGGAAGATGACGTCTGAGGGGATGGATTTTCCCTTAGAGTACCTCGCACAACATATACGAGCTCCTTTCATTGATCTACTCATAAACACTGTATGTAGGAGGGTTTGAAATGATTGCTGTAGCAGGATAACAACTATTGCCCGCCGGATTTTTCCCATGTATTCAATTGGCACTTAACTGACACCTCTTTGCTCCCCAATCTGCATGCGCAGTTACTACGTGTTTTCTTGATTATATATATGTCCTTTCCCCTCTCCCACTAAATAAAGAATATAAACTTATCTAATTCTCCGAGCACCAATCGACTTTTTCGTTAAACCATCAAAGTTGCAAGATGTCAGGCATTCAAGAGGAGGCTACAAGCTTAACAAAGAGTTTGCCCAAGCTCGACAATATTAAGACTAAATTCGGATTCGGAATTAAAGATGGTCGGCCACCTACTCCAAATGCTACCCCTCACCCCGAAGATATTGAAACCATCACTGCTAAGGAATGTTTGCAAAATTTCAACAAGTTCATTGACCACGAGAAGCCGGGTCTCAGGAGCTTCTACAGTGAGCAACAATTAGAGAAACTCTCTGTTGATGCCGCAGACATGGTAAATAAGCTTCGTAAAAAGAAATGCGGGAAAGAGACGTCAAAGCAACTTTCGATACTATGTCTTTACGACCTGGTAATGCTCATTGGTATGGAAAGGACATGTATAATCCATTCTTCGGGGTACCGATACTTACGCTTGGTGCTAGATGACTCCTCGTCCATGAGCGATGAAGAAGATGGAAATCGCATAAATATACTCCTAAAGACGATGAAAAAGATCACTATGGTGTATGACCTAGCACGACCTGCGCCTGATCAAGGGTTGGTATCTGTTAAGTTCATCAATTGCATGAAGGGGTACAAGAATATCGATAACCGGCGGGTTTCACATGTACTGAAGAAGCATGCTTTCTGGGGAACAACGCAGATCGGCTCAGCGTTGCAGAAAAAGGTGCTTGATAACTTTGTCTTTAATCCGAATGCACCTATGGAGAAGCCGCTCTTGGTCATGACTATTACCGACGGAGGGGTAGGTAATCTAATCCAGTGTTAGTCACGCTTCCGCTAACGCTTTTACCTGCTTTATAGCCGGAAGGGGAATCAAAGAATCATCTTCGGAATGTCATCGACCAATGTGTGCAGAAGTTAGAGGCGCAAGGGGGTGCAGGAAAAGACGGTATGTAACGAATCCCGGATCTTTCTTCATGCATGTCATACTGACTGTTTTGGGATAGCTGTCGCCTTCCACTTTTCACGCGTTGGTAACGACAGCGGCGCCGCAAATCTTCTCGCTGACCTTGACGAGTGTTGTGAATCTGTGGACTGTTTGAGAGGTATTGTCCCGAATGAACCTTCTCTAACCATGGATACATTTTAACACTTGCTTCAGCCGAGTATGCATTAGAGAGACTTAGTGATAAGGAATCGCAGTGGGATGTGGTAAGATTTTCTACCCCCCAGCTTGAAGCGGTCATTGTTTAACAAACAGCAGTTACCGAAGCTGCTATTAGGTGCAATCGTTAGCACCGTAAGTGGAGTTCTTCTTTCTTTTATCGTACCTGTGTCCTGGCATCCTGCTAACCTAATTGATAGATCAACCAAAACGACGACGAAGAGCTGGGTAAGGCCGAAAAACCACCACCAGTACACGTTGAAAGTCTGGAAGATGGGATTATAGAGTTAGATGACAATGATTCTGAGGGTAGCGATGATGATGACTGATTTCCAGCTTCTATTTTCTCATTTTTGTTTAGTTTTCGTAGGGCTGCTCAGGGCTTCTTGTATCTATACTGGGTAACACCCATAATTTAATTTGTTGATATCGTGATCAGCTACACGCAGACCGTGCACTTATCAAGACTGAGGTGCATACCCAAATGTCCACACATACATTCATTAGATAGGTTTACTCTATGAACTTGTGAGCTGAAGCAGGTACATGTGGAGTAGACGTTTACAGCCATGTCGAAGTAGCTTTCGGAGCCAGTTGTGGCATTAATATTCCGTGACCACGTTGGCCTCATTCCTATCTCAAATTTCAAGTAATTCAATTTTGGAATGGTGTGTTTGTTGCGAATGGGGGGCATCCGGGAACAATTTGGCCATGGCTGTTATTCCCGAACTCGGAGGACACAACGTGTGTAGACTTTTTTCATTTATCAACACAATTTATAGTATACTGGCAGTGCTTCCACTTTATAATTATACTCACCTTGCCCAGAGCTAGCTCGTCGATCATGCACACACCTCGATAATTCGTACGCACCGGCGGTCAACGCGTGCGCAATTAACCCGGCTCAACCCATGGACGTTTTACACGAGTAGGTACACTAGCCCGATCATGAATCGTTGATTAGTAATTGAGTGTACAGCGTCTTTGGAGTTGAGGTTCAGTCTCATTCACTTGCCAAGCCAAAATGTGCATCACTTTCCAACACCCTGGGTACAATGTACTGATTACTAAGGTAATTGGATTCCCGGTGCCGGTGGGCATAGGTGTACCTCGCCTGGCGCGCCTACTGCCAAGTGACTAGTAAGGCGCGTCTGGGCCACCTATGCCCATAAATAGTTTGTACAGTAGATACATTACCGCCTTTACCCCATAAATTATAAGCCTTATTTTGAGCCCTAAGACGTAGAAAAGCCTTAAATAAGGCATATGTCTCAAAAAAGCAAAGAATAAGACATTTTGCTCAGCATTATCTCTAAATCAAGCTCTTCTAAAACCTCTTCTGGTATTAGATTTATCGAATAAATAAGAATTAGTAAAATTCGTCAGGATTATAGGCATTTACGGGTGCTAAGGCTGGGTTAGGGTTAGGCACTTAGCAAATATTAAACCGTGTTCTTCCATCTGTTCTTTAATACAAGTACCCTCCCCTCTACCTCTCTATCACCTCCGTCCCCTCTATTGTCCTAACCATCTCCCCCCACCCCCCCACCATCTCCCAATCGTCAAAAACATAGGCTAATCAGCGAATCTAGCAGCAGCGAATCGAGCACCAAATCCACCCAATTGAGCGAAATAGGTCGATAGGCAGGTAGGCAGGTAGGCAGGTAGGCGGGTTAAATAGATTGTCTTAAATCAATGTACATATTAAATTCAGTATTAATAAAAACTTCATTTCCGAAATTCACTATAGCGAATAAGTGTAAACGTATACCTATCAGGCTATCATGCTGATCTCACGAATAAACATTATTCAGCCTTATTTTTCAAAAATACCTTAAATAAGACTGATCAAGCTCAATACGCCTGAAAAAAAATTAAATCTTAGCCAAACCATAGTCTAATAAGGACTTTAAAAAGAAATAAGAGAAAATCGTCAAAAAAGGCAAATATCATGCTTATATAAGCCTAAAATAAGGCTTAAAAAAATACCCCCCTAGGCAGTAAAGTACTTGTATGAATGAAAACCATCTTGTACTTCATTATATATACAATTACTACGTGCTATTCACGTACATAGAAATTTGTGCTACTAGAATCGACTTTCTTGGCACTAATATGACCTACATTATGACCGGTCGAAGACAAGCTACAAAAGCGCGCATCGACCCATTTGCCTTCGAACTAGGTTCGCCGTGGACCCAGAAATGACTGTACTAGCGCTAGCTGTCCCGGTCTAGATTTCCTAGGTGAGCCTAAAGTGTGTTATCGGTAAAGTAGAGATTAATCTTTGCAAAGTGAGCATGAGCTCCGACAGCGATTGAGCTCCGACAGCTCCTCCGGCCTCGGAGAGCTCTTAATCGCCCAGGAAAAAGATGTAACCAAATATCGCTTCAGCAGATCTGGTCAACGGTAGCAAGGCTGTGTACGAGGATCATCACGCCACATTGTTTTTCAAATTTTTCAACTCCACAGAAACTTACTACCTGCGCACCGCTGCATCTGTTTTGTAGCTATTTCAACTAGATGCCACCCTGCTTGAAAACCGTCCGAGCCAACTATCCTTATCATACGTAAGTATGTCCGGTGATAATTTCCGCCGAGAGGGATAGGCATGGCCTGACAGATGCTTTCCGAGAACTAGCCAATGACCAAAGTGGGCGTTATTACGCTCGTGGCTGAAGTATCCCTTAGGCTGTCGTGAAAATGCTGGTACACCAAAAAGAGAAAGAAGATTCGGTGTGCCTTTACTAACAAATCCTGTTATCTCTCTCATCAAATAATAGATGTCTCATATAAATCTAATTCCCCTGTTATGGGGGGGGGGGGGGGGGGGGGAACTGGCATCGACAGCTTAAGGGATATCAAATTTTGTAGATTCAATATTGCTTATATCGCTACGCGTAGAGCGTGAAGTAAATTTCGGTGGGCTCTGCAAGATTAAATGGCTGTGTATATAGGAGGCTTTGTAGGTGGAGCTTGAATTCAGATCGGCCACGCTACGGCTTTCGGGCTGTACATAAATGCATGCAGCCTCCAGACCTTGTTGCGCTGCAGCAGGGGCATTCTCTCCCAAAGCTTGCATATTGACGTCCAAATATTGCCTCTGGTTGGCTTATATCCCTGCTGAGGCGCAACGAATATTCTCAAATCCTACGGGGCTCCCTTAATACGATTGCCTCATGCAACATCCAAAGCCTAGAATGTTGCCCTTCCTATACACATCCGGCTCTGGCCGACCTGTCTAATACTAGTCAAATCTTCCATTACACTTTTCGTTATATCCACCGGAGCAGAAGAAGGCATGCATAACTCGAGAAGGGAATACAGGTGAGCAAGGAAGCTTCCCAGTTGAAGTCAGGAGGAAGGGAACACAATATATCAATACGTTCCAAAGCAAACAAGAGCGGAAGGGGACACGATAGAGCCTTTGAGCTGCACGAGTTGAACAGGAGTCGAGTACTCCGTCAAGAGGTCCTGCATATCTCATCAGTTGAACGATTTCAAGCCTCTCCCTAAAATTGCTGTACTTTCTGTCTAACAGGCTCGACCTTCTCTTAAACTCACGCAGCTAAAGGCTCATTGATAGTAGGTGAGTGCAGTGTTTGCAATGGTGCAAACCGGTATGAACACGTCCGCGTATTGTATTAACTGTACCAGCAGGACTTCAAAATTGTACTAACTATTTAACCACCTCTTCCAATATGGGTAAACTGGTAATACCATTTATCTAAATGGTATGTGGGTTAGGGTTCCTCGTGGGTGTTTAGAGCCGAATGTTGCTCCGGATTGGTGAAGGTTCTACCGAAGGCAGCGGAAAAACAATACTCCGTACCATTTAGTCAGTTGGTTTATATCAGTTTAGGGTGTATCATGTCTCAGTAACATCCCTCTCAAGCAACCGACAACCCCTTCTCAACTCCGCCAAGACTTGACGAAGTGCGGGGATCCTCTTTAATAAAGACCTTTCTTTGGCTTCTTTTGCCAAGACTAGTCGCTTCGATCCTTTTCCTCCCATGACTCGGGTCATATGAAAACAAGAGACATTTCGCATGATGGCTTGGTTAGCCTTTATCAACCTCAACCACCGGGCCTTCTCTTCACTGACGAAACCCACCCTCACTGGGGGTCCTTTCATACAGGGCTCCTAACCCAACCCTCTACCTCCTCCTCCTCCTCCTTCAAGTCGTCATTTCCAGGTCGGCAAACCTCTCTCCCCCCCACCATCTGCCCTTTAAGGGGATGTGCGGTTGGTGACATACCATAGTCACTATAGCTGGAGTTTTTGGGATACTAGTACTTTTTTTTCTTTGGTTATGCTATTTTCCTTTGTGTTATCTTTATTTTTTTCCTTTTTTCTTAGGCGGGGGTTTCCTTAGTCATCAACCTTGTAAGAGGAGTGCGGTTGGTAGCATACCATAGTTACTATAATTGGGGGACTGGCATTGGGGATAGGTCTTTACGCCATAGTTTTTACTGCATGCGATGATTGTACCTAGAAACAATTCAAATGACTTCACACACACACACACACATCATGTCTCACTAAATCCACCATCGCTTGAAGCTCAAACTGTACTAACTGTCTCATTATTATTTAGTTTTTTACCGGTTTGTACCGCCAAACTGACGTCTCATTGCACACACACTGGGTGAGTGAGCAAGTGAGCAATACGTATATACTTTGCAATTGGATCCGTCATATCATATTGGGAAATTTCTGAGTTCACCGTAGACTAAGATACGGTACCTACATCAAGTCTCTTGGCGTGTTCGCTTCTTTCCTGGTGCATAAAAATTCCAATCCCGACCGGAACAGCCTCCCTGCTCATGTCGCGTTTTCAAGCTCTTGCATATAGTGACTTGTACGCACATGCAAAATATTGTGAATACCGAACATGATATTGGTCAAACGTGTGTTGAGGCTCCATCCCACGGAACCTTCAGTGGTTTCTGAACGACATGTAAGTAAATGTACCCAGGCCAAGTTCGATTCGTCATTACTGCAATTCAGCAACAAAGTGACAAGCCAGCCTTGCAGCCAGGTATTGTACCGCAGTATGCCAACAGTCTGAAAAATTCTTCGCCTACTGCACTCAGTGGCATCCATCTAGAGTTTATATAAGTTCTACCTTGACCAAACCTACATAAAACTGCCAGGAGGAATTACAGAATTCCATGAGTCCGCCATCTTCTTCATACATACCAGAGATATGACTTCGATTTCGCCCACGTTGACCCGTAAACAAACGTTCCCCCGTGTACCTAATGCCTACAGCTTCCCAAGAACCTCACCTAATGCTTGGTTAGAACGGTCACCCGATCCGGAATATAGATCACGCACACCATCGCCACTTGAGAACTCCGTCACTGCTGAGTATGGCGAGGGTGTTAGGACGGTGGCCGCACCCGCCGCCGTCATCCCTCCTACCATCGGTACACCCTCGATTACTAGCGCGGAAGACGCCAAATCACCCAATGGAGTTATCTTTCCACCGATGGTCGGGAATGTGGAAGACAATAGGTATAGCACACCGCCTGTTGCCTCCACCGCTTGCTCTATACTCCTCTGTATCCACTCCGCCCAGATGCGCACTGCCAAGAACTATCGTGTAGCGGTCTTTCGAAGCCATCCGAATATGGAAAACACAACCGATAAAGAATTGTTTCTGGAGTTCAAACGAACATACAACGTAGAATTGCGGTCATTTTGGCAGCGATTCTTCTCTCTTAGAGGACTCAAGTACATCGGAGTTATAGAGGTATGTCACGTCAAAAATGATTCGGATCAAGAAGTCTATGTCTTGCTCACACCTAACAGTACACACAACCTGAATCTCCAGCTCTTTTACAGCTCGATGCAGCCTCACGAAACTCTATTCTCCACGCATTCAACAAACCTCATAAGATATCCACAACGAACGATTGGGTTGATTGGATTTTCAGGATCAAAGGATTGTCGCCGAATCGCTATGGGCTAGAGTTTGTGCAGGGCTGGGATGGTCGTAAAATAGTGATACTAGCAGCAGTACCATGGATTGGCAGTGTCATCACAGCATTCTTATGGAGTGCGCTTACTGGAGATGTGCAGACTGCCATGGCTGTAGCCAGCTACATCTTGACCGCAAGCGGAGGTAGGTCGATTCCCAGTGTTCTTCTATAATAGTAAATTGTACTGACATTTATACGATGGACAGGTATTTTGGCGTTACTAGGTATAATAAGCACTTTGGAAGGTTAAAGGTTTTGTGGTAACGTATTTCACGGCGCAACCGCCCAGTACCGGGTAACCGCCCAACCAAACTCATTATTCGAGGACAGAAAGAAAAGTGTATAGAACTAGCAATAAATTTCTAATAAATATGAAAAAAATATGAGATAGACTATTTACTACAAGCTTTTTTTCTGCCACATGTTCTAGGTTTTGCGGGTAGTGGGGGGGTCTGAATTTCCGAAAAAACCTCAATATTTGCCCATTCTGGTTCCTCCTCTACCACCCCATCACCACCCTCTAAATGATGAATAATAGTCTCGTCTAATATAGTAACCTTTTTCCTGCCCTTTTGCCTTTCAATTTTCGGAATTGGAGTCCCTTTCTCCTCCTTCAAATTCTTCTTGATATCTCTAGCCACAACTTTAGCCGCTTTTTCAGCATCAGCCGCATTTCTGGCCTCCCTTAATTTCTCTACATCTTCACTAGTGATAACCCTTGCCTTACTAAGTACTTTTCTGTCATTTGTGCTTGCCCTTGCGGATTTCTTGGCAACAGATTTCCGGAATTGTGCACTAATATGCTCGCATATCTCCCTTTCTGTAATAGAAATCTGCAGGCCCTTATCCATCTACTTAATCAAATTCCTTAGCTTGACTGCACTATCACTAGTACCATATATTACAGTTTCCGGTAGAATTATTGCGAAAACAGGGGTAGGCGAGTGCGCTAAAAGGTTGTGGGTCTTGAAAGGTGGCGAGTGGTCCTATTGGTGGGAAGTGAACATCAATCATGATAGTGGCGAACGAAGAATGATAGAAAAAATTTGCAATTTAAAAAGTGTGAATTGCCTTCGATACTCCTGTAAAGCACTTTTGATGGTTTCCTCTCCTTCATTCCCTATGGTTTCGATCCGGACAGAAGATGTCAGTTACAAGCAGCGATGCTATCTACAAGAACTTCAGAATAATGCAGGTTGGACATTTCAGCGGATTGCTAGAGACCAAGGTCTAGCACTTTTAACTGTTTACGGAATATGTAGTGGACCAGCTACACCACAGAGGGTAGGAAAGTGTGGGCGTAAAGTAAAGATTGATACTCCTACCCGCCGTAGGCTTGTATTTGCAGCTACTTCTACATCAGAAAATCGCCGGAAGCCCTACAGTGAAGTGGCCAACGAGATGGGAATTGAGGCTTCTGACAAAACCCTACGGACTGCATTTGCAAAAGAGGGCTATCATCGTAGGATCGCACGGAAAAAGCCTTTTTTAGACCAAATCAAAAGAGACAAAAGACTACGATTCGCCCTCCAACACCGCCATTGGACGAGAGAGGATTGGAGGAAGGTAATATGGACAGATGAATGCTATATCTGGTTGGGAGGGTCACGCAGAAAGATATATGTTACTCGTGCAGTTGAGGAAAAATGGCATGATGATTGTATTGCCCCTAAATTTGCGAAAAAAGATTCAATCATGATATGGGGGGGTATTCTGGGTTCAGGTGGAAGGAAAACAATTAGGATATGGGAAAGAGAGGACTGGGGGACAATTACAGCACATACATACTGCAATCATATCCTCGTACCCCTTATACACCCCTTCTGGTTTTGGGAAAGTCATGCAAATGGGCAATGGTTATGGTTGATGGAAGACCGAGCCCCAGCTCATACTGCAACACTTACTCGGGTGAGTTCTCAATACATATGCTGTCAAGTATTTCTTTTTCCGCATTTTTTTCTTTTTCTTGGACTGATATGACCCGCATAATAGCAACACCGTGAATACTTCCAGATACCTACCATTGACTGGCCTCCCTCCTCACCTGATCTGAACCCAATTGAGAACATTTGGAGTCTCTTGAAGGACCGCCTGAATACCAGGAGACCGAGGCCTAGAGGAAGAGAAGAGATTAGGACAGCAATATTGGAAGAATGGGATCTTATTACTGCAGAGGAGATCACTAAATATGTAGATAATATGCCAGAGCGTATACAGGCAGTCATTGATGCAAATGGAGGGCACACCCGCTGGTAGTCATAGAAGAATAGAAATTTATACACTCGTTCACTCACTTGTTCACATTCACTCACCCGTTCGCCACCCAAATTTTGATATTCGCTAGGCGTTTTTTAGCTCACTCGCCTACCCCTGTTTTCGCAATAATTCTACCAGAAACTGTAGGCCAAAAGCCTCTTTAGCAGTTGATCTAGCCATTCTAGTAGTGCGGGGGGTAGTGGGTCCTGAAATAGGAAAGGTGACGCTTGGCGGTGGAGCGACGATGTAATCTAAAACCCGGCGGGGATTAAATGGCTCTATACCCACTTTGTCCCAAGCTGCGAGGATATTTTTCTTGGTGTATGCGCGTCTCCTAGCCTCAAATAGATAGCTGCATATGGTTAGCCAAATGCGGTGCACTAGTACCGGTTTATACTCAATTTAGAAATGTGCCCTTGTTGATCTCCGTATCCCCGCCTCCTTCCTCCATATTTTCATCCAAAATGTTACTATAATGACATTGAAGAGGACCGAATAAACCAATATCTAATGGCTGTAAAAGGTGTGTAGAGTGCGGTGGTAAACAAAATGGTATAATTTTGTTGTCCAAACAATAACTGAAAAATTCAAATGTTACATGGCTGGCATGCCCATCCAAGATCAGCAGGTGATATGCACCTCTAGCTCTATCCACTAGTCAATAAGAGCCTCAAAAACACGGCGGAGTTACTCACATATTACTAGTATGCTTATCAAAATTCTCAATTAACCATTCCATACCCAATTTAGAATCAGTCCAACCCTTTGGGGAGTAGAAGAATGTGGCTGCATCGCCGCTCTTCTGAACCCCCACATACCAGCCTATGTAGTGCGCCACACCCTGGTTAATTATCATAGGGGGTACCGGTACCCCCGCCGCCGAGACTGCCTCAATAACTGTCACCCATGTGCGGTTACAGGAGTAGGTTAACCTGGGATTTTTCCGCCCAAAGCGGCAGATAACCTTCACCTTAGCTGCAATACCCATCATAAACCCCTTTTCGTCCATGTTGTATTTATCTTTTGGGAGGATATCATATAGAGTGATAACCTGCTTGAGCTATTGCACGCCCCTGTTAGCGCATTTTCAAGCTAGTGCTAGTGCCGCTAGTGCGGCCGGAATGCGGCTAGTGCGGCTTGAGAGCGGCCATACATTTTTATAATAATCCCTAATCAAATCCTTGTTACTAACCAATGCCCTTTGCTTATCCAGTCTAGCACTAAATTTTGAAGCTAGCTCTGGGTTCCTTTGCAGGAACCGGGCTAACCAGTGCTTTCCTAGCCTCCTCCCTATTTCCCTTTTTTTTACCAAATAGGCAGCCATCTCTTTTACTAGAGATAACCTTAATGGGAACCCCCAGTCATCCATCCGCTCACACCACCTCACAATAGTAGTCTCCTCATGCTCAGATAGTAGCTGCATTGAGCGGTGCGCATCTCGGCGATTTTGAGCCCCATTTAGCCTATCTCTTAATGTGGTCCAGGGAATACCAAAAGTGTCAGCAGAAGCGCGCATAGAGGGTTTAGTAGAGGTATTATAATGTGATAGAGCATCTTGGATTAACTTCTCCCTCTCCTCCAGTTGTTTTCCCTTATATCTCGGCATTTTTGGTTTAATCGACAGATTTTTTCACTACCTCGAGACTTAAGTTTTGGTTCGCGCGCGCCGGGCACACCCTGGGCGCACCCGGGCGGTTACCCGGTATTGGGCGGTTGCACAGTAAAATACGTTAGACGCTTAGTACGTTAGTAGACCAGGTATATTTCTCTAAAACGTATTGTTATATATTTGATACATACATACTAGGGGTGTGCCAACTCGCGACCGCGAGTTGTACGTTGAATTATGGGTATCAAATAAAATTTAATTCTCCCTCTACAATCATGAGGGGCCTTCGGCCCCATCCTCCTCCTCTCGTCAGTGCTCAGTACTTTGATGTGTCGTGCTGACTAATCAACATCCCTGCACTCAGCAGCCAATCAAACCGTTCCAATGTTAGAAAACTTAGCGATAGTACATTATAGACTTTTATCATTCATATACTTCTTGTCATATATTAGTTTCTTTTCTTATTTTGATTGATATCCGTTAATGATAAACTAAAGTTTAACATCACATGGTGAACTAATTCTTTTACCGTATAAAAATTCTACTTCTAAATGTTCAATATATTAGTCATGGACAGTTTTGCTAGAGCTAACGTTACCTACCAAACGTTGTACGCTTCTGTACCTCTTGGTCCTTCTCCAAGGACGAAGCTAGAACGACGAATACATAACGATGATGGTATTCTCTCCGACGAATAGAATGATGATGACAGTAGAACAAGAGGAAGATTGACAGGACGGCCCTATCCTCGTGCTAAACTAAACTTGTCCTCCATGTTGCCTTTTGCTGGCTCTTCGTAGGCTTTTTACTAGCGTTGCCACGTGAGCTGCTCGTGATCTAGTGGTTCCTGTACCTACTGCGCCTTGACCGATCGCGACTCGCGGGACTAGCAGCTCCTTAAGGTAGCGAGGTCGAGTTGGCTTGTTTAAGGCTTAAAAAATACCCCAATATATGTAGTCCAGTTTAGGACTGTTGCACTGCATGGTTGACTAGGGGTGGACTAACCCGACCAAGCCCTTTCCCGTTCACTTAAACTGCCCCGTCAACACCTGACATGTGCAGGGCGATCCTGTAAGGCATTCCCGGCGTTTATTTCCATTCAACCACCATACTTATGTGTGTAGAACTGTGATATCCGATATCAAGGTAATTGGCTCTGGACCCTTAGATAAACTGTGATACCTAAATTTAACATCATCATCGAGAACTTCGCTTATCAAGAGGTAGGGGGGCTACATGAGTACTCAATTGAACGCGACACCAGGGATCGATCTACTTGTATACCCGTACCGAGCCGAATTGGCAATACGACAATGATTGCTTGATTGAAAGGCCCCTTCCCTATGGTGGGAGCTGCGGTTCGGGTTGAAGGGTTGGGAAGCACTTTAGGTACCGCCACAGAGCCCCCACCCCCACGACCCCACAATTCCCGAGTATGGAAGACCCGAGGTTTACATGCTTTGCAACATACAGTGATACCTACTTTTCAATTCCGATTAGATAATCTACGGCGTGGAAGTTCTCAGCCTTATATCGACCCCGCCTATATATCTATACCTCTTCGTCAACCCATACGCCCCCTCAGCTGTAACATCCGGACCGATGACAATGCATCGCCCCGGGCAATAGCAGTGTACTGCGCCTGCACTCCATACCAACCATAGCCCCACAAATGAATCGACAAAGTTGACGTGAGTAAACGAATCAGTTATCTACACGAAATTAGGTGATTAAAATTGTAAATTGTTTTATCTCAATATTCAAAGATTCCCGTATCAATCAAGTTGGAGTCCACTTTTACCGACACTTTTACATTCACGTATCCATGCCTTAGGATAACCCTAACCCTATTAAGCAATTGAATTTCAAAACATACATATGTGTCTAATGATGGCAGTGATAATGTAAATTGGTACGGTCGTTTAGTTATGTACTACGTACGTAGTAGGTCGGGAAATGAACCAAACGATGCCTTTCCCTACAAAGAAAATTTGGGAAACGAATCGTTTGATTCGTTTCTTGAGGGGATTGGTTGGAAATGGGACGGGGGATGCATTTCCAGGGCCGTTTGATGCATTTCCATGATGCATTTTCATGATGCATTTCCATGATGCATTTCTATGATGCATTTCCGGGATGCATTAATCCGGAGTTAGTGAAATTTAGTGAAATTCTGAAGAAATCGCATTAGTTCAGTCTATAGATGCACAGGTAGGTAAGAACTATAATTATTCATAGCTCAAGTGATAGATTCTAGGTTTTGTTAGCTGAATAACCTAGGTTCAGTTCCTCTATTTTTCATTTTTTTTACACCAAGTAGTACCGCATATGGCTACCACTTTTGGCAACAGGAGACGGGCTTTGTGTCAAGAAACTGGTCAAGAAACTCGTCCAATGAGACTTACGATTCATTTCTCGGATGCCTTTCCACAGGTAAATCGGATTCATTTCTTCAGGACATGGCCTATGGCTCAGATGGTCACTTTCCCGACACACATTTCCCACACAAATATTACCTGCTGAAAACGATTCATTACCCGATTCGTTACCTAGCGCTACTAGACCGTGTGACCGCTTTGGTTGAATGGTTGGAGACAATAACGGTATTCAAAGTTTTAAAAGTCGGTTGGATGAGAGGCGGGTGGGCTTTTTAGTGTAGGGGTTTAGGTTATTTTGGGTAAGGGGTGGGTGGGGGAAAGCTCATCCGCACCACAAGATCTCATCCTGCTTTGTGGCCGGTTGAGACAGGTTGGCATGGTTGAGATCTCCTATATTGGCTTAGTGTGTCTTGGCTTAGTGTCAATGACACTAGGGTCCACTTTCTAGAGGAACCCCTCGAGGAAAATGTAAATTTATAGCTTTGTGCTTTAAAAGAAGATAGAATACTATTTGTGAGTTGTTTCTAGGCCTAAATTATGCGTAGATTCCAAATCTTTTGTCTATTTGTACCCGCGATTGCTGGTTGTTGAGATATAAGCAAATTTGTCATTGATAGTACCGGTGAGTTCAGAAAAAAGAATTTCAAAAGATTCTCGTTCAACCCCCATAATTAGATATAACATGAGTTTAAAGATATTTCTAGACCTAAATTACACGTAGAATCTACTCTCACTTTCCGTTTGATCCCGCGATACTTGGTTGTTGAGCTAAGAAGAGATTTGAAACTGAAGTATTTAAAATCTAGTAAAAAAATCTCATAATCATGGCGTACAGTTTAGACAATGAGATATAAGCATGAACTTGAGTTGTTTCTAGACCTAAATTATGCGTAGAATCTACTCCGAGTATCGGTTTGATCCTGTGATTGTTGGTTGTTGAGCGATGAAGAGATTTGAAATGGTAATCCTCGATGAATTGGAGAAATATTTCCATAACGATTGTGTACAACCCATACAACAAGATGGAAGTATATATGTAGATCATTTCTAGACCCAAATTATGCGTAGAATCTACTCCTATCATCTGTTTGATACCACGATGATTAGTTGTTGAGGTATGAACAGATTTGATATGATAATTTTAAATAAATTGATGATATATTCAAAAACTGAATTATGAACTCTTAGGAATAAGATATTATTATTGTGGTGAGTTGTTTCTAGGCCTAAATAACCTGTAGAAGTTAAATTTCGGGTCTATTTATACCCGCCATGCATGGTTGTTGAGTAGTAAGCACCCGTTCTTAACCTAATACATAGCGTGTTGAGAATTTTCAACCCCGTACCCCCGTACCCAAACACCACAACAATGCCCCGTATTTCTCAAAAAAAGGAGCTTCTGAATGCTCTATACCAATCAAAGGAATCAAATCAGTTATTGGATCTTTTTGAACCATTATTCAGTAGCTCGGCTATACCAAAACCGTTCCAACAGCTGAATGAAGATGGGCAACTGGATTTCTCCGATTTGGATACATCTTCCGATTCAGATACAGATGCCGAGTTTGATTCCAATCCTGAACTTGAATCGGACTCCATTATCTTTCAATCTCATTTGCACTCTTTGGAGGATACCGATATGAAGGAGGATATGATAGAAGCCCTCGACGCGCAAAGATATTGGCTTTCCAGAAGCACGCATCTCTCCAAAGCGGTAACATTAGAGTCTTGGTTTCATCAACCGCTTTTATCAAATCCGAGAGTTTTCCGCTCAGTTTTCAGAATGGATCGCAACTCCTTTGAAAACCTGACGTCAGAGATTGAATCTCATTCTGTTTTTGCTATCGGGCTGCGCGGACCAAAGCTGAAAGCTGTTCAGTATCAGTTAGCTGTCTTTCTATATAAATTAGGTGGAGCGGGAAACACATATACACAAACAGGATTGTCAGTCGGTGCTGGAGAAGGTACTGTTCTGCTTTATGTACGGCGTGTAATGAGAGCTATCCGTTCTTTGAAGCTGCGATACATTAAGTGGCCTACACATGAGGAAAGAAACAGACACAAAGCGAGAGTGCGGGCTGCATCTCTAGGTGTATTTCCGAACTGTGTTGGGTTTGTAGATGGCACCTACATTGTGCTAAAGTATGCGCCCGTAACAGATTGGTATTACTACTTCAATAGGAAGGGTTCATATGCACTCAATGCAATGGTGGTTTGCAATGATGAGGGGAGAATTATTTATACAAGAGTCGGAGATACATCAGCTGTTCACGATGCACGGGTTTTTGATAATTCACAACTTGCACTCAACCCGGACCGTTTTTTCTCAAGTGAGGAGTTCTTGATTGGAGACTCTGCATACACGAATAATAGGTGTGATTCTATTCTTATAATCTTTATGCGGTTTCAACTAATTGAGTATTGTCAGATATATGGTGACGCCTTTCAAGAAGCCAGTTGCCAACCGTCCAGATTGTAAGTTGTTCAACGCAACACTCAGCTCTCGGCGTATAGTAATTGAACATGTTTTTGGTATTCTTAAATCAAGATTTCCAGCTATTACATCTGTACCAGTTCGAATCAAAGATGTACAGACACAGAAAGATGTGGTTGATTGGTTTGAAAGTGCCTGTATTATACACAATTTTCTTTTGTTGGAACAAGATACAGATTGGGAAATCGCAGTGGGAGTTGATACAGTTGCAGATTTAGGGGAACACGATGGGGAAGAACAGATGGAGCGGTCATTATTGGATGCTGAAACAGATAAGAGACAAGAATTTCTTAAATATATTACTCAGACTGCTTGTATTTAAGATCAAATTTTCGTTCCATCAACCGCCACCTAGCCATTGTTTCCTCATGCCGATTTTTCTCACGTTCCTCCATCAGTTTGAATGTACGCTCATCCCTCTCCCGTTCAAATTCCAACCGTGTCTTCTCAAAATCAATTCTTTTCTGTGCTATCGTTTCAATAGCATCTTCAGCCCCACCTCTTTTTCTCTTCAGAGCTTTCACTCCATCACCCCGTGTTTCCCCTTTCTTTAATGGCGACTCCTTCAATGTTGGCAACTTTTTGCCCCCTGCCGGTGGATGTGGGTTCTCGGTATCAGAGGCAGACCAATGGATCTCTTCTCCTTCGGAATTGTCGGACAGAAAAGAGTTTAGCTTTTCACCATTAACAAATTCCAAGTTTGAATCTCCACCGGTTTCTGAGACAAAAAGAGGAGTGACCGCCCTATCTCTCCGTAAAATATCATCAATTTGCTCATAGTGCGGGCAAATCTTATCCAACCATGACAGCTTGATGGATGCCCATTTCTCTTTATCATCTCTTTGCCCCTCTCCGGTTGAGTTCAGCCGTTCTTTTGCCTTATGGTATTTTCTCTTCATCAGATCCCACTGGCCTCTGATACCTTCCGGTGTCCTTGAGCCCTGGAACACTTCCACGGAGATCTTCATGCAAGTACTCTTGACATGCATTTTGAATCCTTCATAATTGGCTAAATTCCTCCCTAACCATTCCAATAAGAGATCCCGCTCCTCCTGCTCCCACTTGCCACTCCTCAAAGTATCGGTTTTCCCTTCAAATTTCCTCGGGGCATCATTCCGAAATCTCGGCGTTGCGACTCCTTTTTGTTGTTGGACAAGAACGGGTGCCAGTGCAGGTATACTAGGTGCAGGTGCAGATGCAGACCATTGTGGATGGTGAGACGCAACTATAAAAGAGTTATTATACTGTATAGTAAAACAGACTGCTATAGAACATACATGCAGGAAAGACATCAGAAGTCTCATGATAGTTGTAGCGAGTTAGATCTTGCAGAACACCCCTCTGGCGAAACGAAACGGCCGGCGGAAACGAAACGCCGGTTTGGGAAACATTGATACCAAGGATATTATTTGGTAAAGAGTTCTGAGAACTCTTTGAACTCTCCATGTCGTGAATGATGGCAATTTTATGTCAAGGCGAAGAAAGTAGTGAAAATTTGTTTAAATATCACTACTACCCCTGCAAACTCACCCTGGCCTCAACCGGGGCCTCAACCGTGGCCACAACCGGGCCTCAAAGTTTTAACCCGGATGGCTCTTTTCATTGGATTAAAATTGTGGAAAATAGTGTGGGAGAATAGACGCCTTGAGGAGGGTTTGAACACTTGACCTTTGTGAGGAATATGTTTATAGTGCAAAGAAGATACTATTGCGCCGCTGAGTTCCAGCGACAGTTGTTGGGAGTTTGTTGCTCCTTATATACAGATAGTTCTTAGTACCACGTGATCCCCTGATTACATAATCCTAGCGCTAAGCCTCCTTATTCCACCTATGAGTCATCCCTTATACATGAGTAATTACCATACATAACCGATGTCGCAATGCCATATTTTTACACTTCCCCTCACTTGCCACATCGTATCAATTCTGACAATTTTTGGTGAGCTGGTTTTGGTAGTCCTTTGGTCATTATGTCCGCGACATTGTCTTCGGTAGGGACGTAGAGGATTTCGAAGGTTCCGGCTTCGAGTTGTTCACGTGTATAGTGGTAGTGAACGTCGATATGTTTGGGCCGGTCGTGGATGCGTGGGTTCCGACAGAGTTCAATAGAACCTGTGTTGTCGGCGTGTATGAAGTACTGGTATTGTTGTTGGAGTTCGTGCAAGGCATTACGAATCCATACCAGTTGTCGAGCTGCGAGGGATAGGGCCATGTATTCGGCTTCTGTTGTTGAGACTGCGACTGATTTCTGCTTCCGGCTTCTCCAGCTGATGGCTGACTTCCCTAGTCTGAACACTTATCCTGAGAACGATTTTCTGTCATCTAGGTCTGAAGGGTAGGAACTGTCTGAGATTCCGTCGAGTGTTCTAGTATTCCCCTTCGGGTAGAACAGGTTCCAGTCTTTGGTTCCGTTGAGGTATCGGAGAGTTCGCTTGGCTGCTCGTAGGTGGTCCTCGGTTGGACATGAGGAGTACTGAGAGAGAGCGGTAACGGCATGGGTGATATCAGGTCTGGTAGCTATGCTCGAGTACATCAGTGATCCTATTATGGATTGGTACTCAGTTGGTTTCTCGATTTGGGCTTCCGGTTCGCCTTTGTGAAGGTTGAGGTTCGGTTCGAGTGGTGTGCCAACTGGTTTGCAGTTACTCATTCCAAATTTATCCAGGATCTTGTTGATGTATACGCGTTGTGATAGCGTGATACCGTTGTTGGTTACCGTTATTTCTATTCCCAGTATGAACTTCGAGTTACCGAGATCCGTACATTCGAAATCTGCCTTGAGTAGTTGTCTGATTTCTTTTCTGAATGGGGAGTCGGGTCCGAATATCATGATATCGTCTACATACACCGATATGTATAGATGGTGGTTTTTATGTATGAAGACGCATGGGTCGAATTTGGCTGGGACGAATCCTTTCCGTTGAAGGGAGTCTGCTAGGCAAGCATACCATTCACGGGGTGATTGCTTTAGTCCGTATATGCATTTTCGAAGTTTACAAACCTTGTTGTCCTGCCTGTAGCCTTCAGGCAGTTCCATGTAGATTTCCTCCTTGAGTACACCATACAGGAAGGCTGACTTGACGTCCATTTGTTGTGGTATCCAACCGTTGTGTGTAGCTAGTGCTAGTAGGAGTCGTAGAGAATCATATCGTGCAACGGGGGCGAAGGTCTCATCGTAGTCTTGGTACTATACTTGGGTGAAGCCTTTAGCAACGTACCTTGCTTTGTACCGCTCGATTGTTCCGTCCGGGTTGTGTTTCACTTTGAATACCCACTTCCCTTTGACTACTGCTCGGTTGGTTGGTCGGTTGACAATGTCCCAGGTATGGGCTTTGTCAAGGGCGTCTTTTTCAGTCTGTATCGCCTTTTTCCATAGGTCTTGATCGTCGCTGTTCATGGCTTGATGATAGGTTGAAGGTTCGGTTACAAGGTGTACACGGTAGATCGCAGGTTCATTGGATATATCTTGGTATTCTAGGTCCAGGTCCTTTCTGGCTTTTCTGATGTCGGCTTTGAATTCTTCAATCATTGCTTGACATTCCCCTTGATCCATTGGACCGTCCTCTCTAACTGATTCAATATATCCTTTTTGTTGTTCCTGTAGTTGTATTACCTTGTTGTTGTATTCCTTCCTTCTTATTTCCTTATCAAGTTCATAATCCATTTTCTTACGGACGCGATTCGATCGTCTTGGAGCTGGTGGTGGATCTGATTGTTTTGGAGGTTGTGGTGGTGTACCTTTGGGTGTCGTTGACACAAGTGGTTTTCCTTTGAAGCCTTTGAATGGTACAATTGGTGCTGGAATTGTCTCCCAGTTATCTCTTGGGTCTCGCGGTTGTCCCATAGGTATGGCAGGTTCTTTTCTCTTGTTTGGTGTAGCCGGTGGTGGTTTTCTAACCTGTTCCGGTGATTCCGGGAACAATCCTGGCATTTCTGTACGGTTCTCTTCGATTGCATTTGACTCGGGTTCTGGATCAGACCTGTCTTCTGATTCGTATCCGTCGTCTGATGGTGCATTTGCCGTTTCCGGTTTCAGGCTGGGGATGAAGTCGAGTTCCACTGAGACTTCCCCTGATTCAGGAGGGGGGAATGTGACGTCCCGACTTTCAATTACCCTATATTGTGTTCCTATCCAGATACGGTATATTTTACTACTGTCTGAGTATCCAACTATAATTCCTTCATACGCTCGGGGTGCTAGTTTGCTTCCTGCTGGCCTAGAGTTTTCTGGGATGTGGACATAGGATTTTTTACCGAATGGTTGAAGGTGTTGTATACTTGGCTTGGTTCCTTTCAGGGCTTCAAAGGGGGTCTTTCCCTTAAGCGTACTGTGAGGTAGCCTGTTTTTGAGGTAGACAGCTGTTGCGTATGCTTCTCCCCATAACGACTTAGGATGGTCCATGATCATGCACCTGACCATTGTGGTTACCGTCCTGTTGAATCGTTCTGCAACTCCATTAGATTCAGGAGTGTATGGGGGAGTCTGTTCATGAACTATTCCTTGTGTGTCGAAGTAGTTCGTTATGTCCTTGTTGATGTATTCACCACCACCATCCGTTCTGAATCTCAGTATTGTTGTGCTATACTGTTTCTCGATTCTTGTAACGTAGTCCTTGATGGCCTTCTTTGCGTCTTCTTTTTGTTTCAGGAGATATATCCATGCGAAGCGGGTGTAATCATCGATGAAGGACATATAGTACTGAGCTTTTCCTTGTGACTGTATACTGAACTTTCCAGATAGATCTGAGTGGATTAGTTCGAATGGTCGTTTGGATCTAGTACTAATTGGTGCAGGTTTCTTATATACGCTTTTTGATAGTGCACATTGACTGCAGTGGAAACTTTCTGGTTTGGGAGGCAGCCTTTGAATGTCGTGATACAAGTTTTCTAGTGTCGCAGGGTGGCCTAACGCTTGATGCCATTCATCGTAAGTGGTCAAACGAACTGTATTGCTAACTACTTGTACATTCCAAAGTCCCTTTTCCAATTTTGCCCAAATTATTCCTTTCTTTTCTTTTGTAACCAACTTGCTTCCTCCTCCTGACTCCGTTCTAAATCCCTTTTTGTCGAGCACGGTTTCGGAGACCAATCCCACATTTCCCAAGGTTGGGACCAACAGCACATCGGTGAGGAGTATGGAAGATCTACTTCCATCGGGAAGGTGGCAGCTGAAACTAGCGCTTCCCATTCCGGTGACAGCGTGGTTGGTTCCATCAGCTGTTCGGACATTGCCGGTGTGAGGTCGGATGTTGATGAGTTGGTCTTGGAAGGGTGTGACGTGAGAGGTCGCTCCAGAATCAAGGATCCAAGTAAGGGGTTGGGAGATGTCGTGGCGTACCATACAGATAGTGGTTGTAGAGTCATTTACTACAACCGATGCCGAGTTGTCCTTTCTCCTTCCCTTCCTGTTCTTGTTCTGTTCTTTGAGCTTTCTGCACTCCGTGTACTCGTGGCCTTTGTAAGGCTGACCCCTTTTCTTGCACCAGGTGCATTCCTTGTCGCTTGTAGTACTCCTGGTATGGAGCACTTTGTTTCCTGTTTGAGGGGCTACCTCATCCAGGTTCTGTAGTCGTTGGCGAACGTCTTCGTAGGTAACATCCTGTTTGGTCTGGATGTTGTCGACAACGTTGCTCATCGATTTGGGTAGCGAGCTTAGGAGGAATGCCGCCATGGCTTCGTTAGATTTGGTGAGGGGTAGGAGGGCCTGAGCGAGTTTGTGGTCTGCGCTTTGGCATCTGGACTTGAGAGTATTCCAGTTCGCATCGAAGGTTGCGAGATGTTCAGTCAGTGATCCGCCTTCTTGCATCTTCGTGTCTAGGACGCGGCTGAGGAGGGTGATCGTGGTGTTGGGTGAGACACGATCGTAGAGGTCTTTGAGCGCCTTCCATGCGTAGAATGCATTTTCGGCGGAGACGACTGTTGGTTGTATTTCTTCGCATACAGCAGAGATGAGAAGGCTGTGCATTTGTTTACGAGCTTTCTTTATCTCGGTTTTGCTGAGTTCGGTGTCATTCTCGTCAGGGTTCTCGATGCTCAACGCTTCCCACCAGTCTACATCATCGAACGTTATCCTCCAGGCACTCGCCCAAGTTTGGTAGTTGGATTGCCCTTGTAGTTTAGGGAGTCCATCAAACTTGAGACGAATGTTACTGGTGGCTGTGGTTTCTGAGGGTTTAGTCTCATCAGCCTTGGATGACGATTCTCCATGTGTAGACATGATGTTGTATGAAGTGTTGTTGAGTTAAGCGAGGTGGCGATGGTGTAGTGCGGATTCTATTTGGCAGAACCCGGGCTCATAACCTGTGGAAAATAGTGTGGGAGAATAGACGCCTTGAGGAGGGTTTGAACACGTGACCTTTGTGAGGAATATGTTTATAGTGCAAAGAAGATACTATTGCGCCGCTGAGTTCCAGCGACAGTTGTTGAGAGTTTGTTGCTCCTTATATACAGATAGTTCTTAGTACCACGTGATCCCCTGATTACATAATCCTAGCGCTAAGCCTCCTTATTCCACCTATGAGTCATCCCTTATACATGAGTAATTACCATACATAACCGATGTCGCAATGCCATATTTTTACAAAAATTACACCCTAAAAACCCCACCCGCCGCTCACCCACCCGACTTTCAAAACTTTGAATACCGTTAATTTGTCGGATGCTATCGTTTCCGCACCACCCTTACTTGGGGACAGCTCGAGGCGTCGAGTGTATGTACAAGCGAGCATGTTCCAGATTTCGCAATCGTATAGGTATTTACATAATTACATATGTATACAATTCATGGCATTGGTGTTACTCCCAATACGGAGTTTTAAGTTTGTCTTTACTACATCATCTCCAATATATAATTATCACAGCCTCCGAGCTGCACACAATTAATTACCAATCAATCAATCAATCAATCAATCTCCAACACATAAAATCAACACATCTTCCCTTCCTCGCACGATCTAGGAGGTATGAAAATACATCTGTAAATGTATACAAATATAGTATGAGGAAAGTCGTGACATACTTATGTACATGTAGTAAAGTCGTGGGGCACCGTGCGCAATATTCTTCTATGGGGAAATGCATCAAGAAACGAATCATTAAATGCATCATTCAGCAGATACATCAGGATACAATTCAGTAAATGAATCATTAAATGCATCCGTAAATGTGCTTTAAAGGAATCAAAGCACATTTCCCTGAGCACATTTCCCCGAGAGAAAACAGAGTAAATTAGTACGCCACGGACCGAACCTCTGCCTGTTAGCCCGCTGATCTAGCTAGTATATAATCTCATCAACCTTGTTTCCTATCACCCACGCTATAATCTCTTATAAACAAGTAATATCTAATGGCTATATAGTCCCTATATGAATATGCCAAGTAGGGTTGGAAAGGCATCAGGAAAGGTGTATCTCAATGTAAAGGCACCGGGAAATGCATCCCTGTATTAATGTGTCATCCATGCGTTCTCCTCCCTTTCGTTGTGTGGGTAATGCATCAATTGATGCGTTTCCATGCCTGATCGAGGCGGCTTTCTGTTCCGACCTAACAAACTCATCGGTCGAGCAATTATTCCTTCAGCGGTATTGAGATTAAACCCACCTACTTGGCATGAAATTGCACCAAATATATTACAATAAACAGAAGACAGCTGGTAATGAAGACACCAGCAAGACTTCCGAGTCATATTCTGTGTCGCTACAATGACGGGTTCCACCCTTACAACACCGAACCATCAACACGAACCCACTACACAGGGTGTCAAAGGCGGATCTGACTTGCTCTCATACTGTGTAGTTCTAACAGTCGGTTGGTTACATAAGACCGACATTTCAAGCCAGTAAAGGTGATATTCCACCGAACCTAGGAATTGAAACATTATGTGTGACCGACCGTCTGATGGCAGTACTGTGTATGCTATCCCCAATGTACTGCGGGCTGTGAAAAATTGGATATACATTTCAACATGCACTTAATTACGCAGAATAATATCTAGATATCCTGGTTGATAGCTGGTCACTGATTCTTTTGTAAGGTGTCGAGTCAAGGTGTCGGGTATCCTTCATCTGCCCAGCCCCTAAGTACTTATGTAGTATTCTTGCACACTTTTCACTCACGTGTAGAGAAAAACAACTGTCCTAACATGGCCCCATCGAGCGCCACTCCACCATCGACACCCAAATAGAAACCCAAAGTAAACCATTCCGACATCGAACCTCCGCAAAAACAATACTTTCACTACCTCCGTCTCGGCCACACCGTCTCGTCACACAATTTCGGCATTCAAAAAATCCACCACTCAACTCCGCGACCTTGAAGTATTCAATCAATCAATCCGAGACCTTGAGAAAATCCAATCACACTGCCTCACGAATTCGCACTCGTATTTAGCGGATCCTGACATTTAATCATGGAATATCACTCGAACCACGTGATAGCGGTATTTCTGTCATCAAGTTCGAACGCCGATTCAGTTGGTAATTAACATGAAAAGAAAAAGAAATTTGAGCGGGGTGGTACGGGACCGGTAAGATTGATTGGTCGGTCCGAATGGGGTCGCAAGACTAACCGCAGAAAATGTTGCGTTTATTCCCAGTGAGTTGATTATCATGCGCTAAGGAGCTGTACTAGATCGATGGCTGATTCAAGTCTAGAGTTTATCGTAATATTAGGCCCAGCCGAACAACACAACACAAAGAACGATTCTTGGAATGTTAAGCAAGATTACCTCGTTTGGTAACTCGAGATACCCGTTGAGATATTTTAATTTCAGCAGGGTTTCCTAATGAAGCTATGGGAATTACCTAGATAGGTAAGAGCCTGAGGATTCGCACTATCTGTTACGACGCTCGGCTAGGCCCAATACTTTGCAAACAGCTGTAAGGTCAACGATAAAGTAGACTCAAACCCCAACCCAACTCGACCCAACCCCGACCCGCGCCAGACCCGACCTTGACCCTGACCCTGATCCGCCGGGTCCCGCGGCCCCGTCTCAACCGCAGAGGTTTCTCGGGAGATGTGGTAGTAATAGCATACTGTGACCCGAGCTTTGAGGGCCAAGTAGCCTTTCCAACAGTGCTGCCAGTGAATTACTCTACAGAGTAGTTGCAAAGCGATAGTTGATTTTGCGTTGGATCCCCCTTCACGGTACTCGTTCCGGGGGAGCGATAATTGCCGAAAACCCCCCCACTTCCTCACCGCAGAACATCTTATCCAGCTTCCCACAGCACCACAGCATCCCAGTACTCAGAAGTAACATTACCACAAGAGCCTTCAGGCCACACCAGCGCCGAGGCATAATTAAACGGCACAAAGAAGGCAGGGGCGGAGTGGACGCGTAATTCCCAGGTTTTCTTTTGTGTCCAGCTATTATCGGAGTGCTCCGAAGCAACGGCCATAAAACCTCATGAATGGGATAGCTATTTGGTGAAGAGAGGCGGCAACTGGACGTATGACAGTAGGTGGTCTGAAGGGGAAGCCAATTGATAGCGCTCTGAGACCCGGGCTTGGCATAGTGGCTTGGCATGACTGAGCCAGTTTAGCTTGGTGGTTCGGCGGCTTGGCGTGGTGGAGCGAGTGATAAGTTGTGACAACTCATTGAGAATGGAATAACCAAAAGTAGTTGGGCGCGAGGCTTAGTCGCACTAAATTAAAAGCCGAGTGGCAAGGATATGGGGTGAGACTGTACTGGTTAGTGATAGGAGTTTGCTTATTCTCATATGTCTCCACCACCTACCGCATCCCCGCCCCGAGCAGCGTAAGACACGACCACAACTACCCTGTCTGCCCTCTCATCTCGAAAACCCACCCATTTAAAACCACCCATTGAGGCCTCTTGTACCAGATTCAACAACCCATAATTATCTCCGATATTCCCCAGAACCCCACCGTCTGAAGCGCCGAAGCATTAGCCCACGCGACTGAAGCGCGTCTTTACGAAGGACTAATTGAGTCGCAGTTATGATGTAAAGTGTCGCCTCTGGCCAAGAGGGAAAATAGTGCGGACTCGATTTTGTGTCGACTTGTACGTCATGGCTCTCGGGCAGTTTTGTGGGGCGGGGGTAGTCTGGGCCCGGTGGCTGGTTTGTGGTCGGCGGTCAGGGGAGTGTGTACTTGTGTTGGGCTCACCCGCGGGGGGGATTCTGGGAAGGTTTAGCGGGAGTTTATTGAGTTCCCGGAGGCCTAGAATGTAAGACGGGTGTGGAGATTTAACAGTGCGGCATGGTAGTGGGAGAAGGCGGAGGTGGGTATCTCTTCGGTTTTAGGGGTAGTGATAGGTTGTGTTAGGGCGGAGATAGCTAGAAGGAATCGGACCTTGAATCTGAGACTTATCCCTTACACGGTCAGTCCGAATTGAAATATAAACCTAACCGTATCTGTGCACCTGTGCTGTGTCGAACGCACAGAATGTTTATCCCAGTATCCAGTAACTTACCACACGCTGGAAACTTTCTGTCACGTTCACAGCCTTGATGCGAGGATAAACATGAACGGCGTTCAACACAGAACAGATACCATATACGGTTAGTTTTATAATTCAATTCGGACTGACCGTGCAAGGGATAGCCATCGGGGGTCAGGTGTGAACTACGGTTACCGCGTCATGAGATTACCTGTCTTACATGGTAAACAGAACAGGTCTTACCTGGGAACAGACGATACGTTGGAGCACGCAACCATCACGTTCAGGTGCGTGTCACGCGGATCAATAACTTGATACCTACACGCAGGGCTTGGCACGAGTGACAAACTGTGCTCGAAGAACTACCCGCACGTGGTGGTTACGTAATCCGGAAGGTTTGAAGGGTCTGTTTGGGTTAGGGTTTCTATCTATTACATCTTTCTTCATTTCATTTCTTCCTTATGGTGACGTAGCCCGCAAACTCATCATCTGCTAAGTACATATTTCTCATTTATATTTCAATGCCTCTTCTGGGATAATAAGCAAATCAAGTGAGGTTGCAGTTAGCGCAGTCGCTATATGCAGTGAGAATATTTACTGCACCAGATTGAGTTGTCTTCCAAGTAAAATGACCTTAATCAAGTAAACGCCTTTATAATGAGAGAGTTGGCAAGGGTTAGGGCTACTAAACTTCGTACTGCGAAGATCCGGGGTCGATATGGATGAAATTAATAGAAAATGGAATCCATGAGACCTCTTTTCAAATGGTCTAGCCAGATCCTGTCTCATGCCCATCACCCCATCGCGGCTGTAGAGTTTTTGCGGGTATTGAATGGGTTCTCGGGGGAGAAGTGAACTGAAATAGAGAGCTGCGTGATGGTCGTTGGGACAAACGGGAGTGAGTTGTTACTATTCTGTCGGACATATCATCATACCTCTTGTGAGGGTGGGGTGTGCTGAAGTACTGGGTCAAACTATTCTTAATCTTGACTATCGATATATCAGCTAGACTATCGGCGATATGATCGGGGTTGGATACGGGATATAGACGTATGTGATTATCCCTGCCCGCCCCCAGGTTTAACAGCTTAGGTAGTCTCAGGGAAAGTTTCGGTCAAAAATCAGGCCTGATCCCGGATTTGTCGCTCGTAGAGACTGCGCTGATTTACTTCACCCATCCTATTGCATCTGTGGTGCGCGGCGCTAGTTAAGCCACATAATAGTACTAGAGACGACGCAATAGTGGACAGGTAGCCGACGATTGTTCAGTAGAGGGGGAAACGTATACAACTTACATGGTACGTTTAGTCTTAGTCTTCTGTCTCTGTCACTTCTAGATCATCCATACCTCTACAATACAATTAGTCTGGCTTTACGTTCATCATCGATTTTGATTCATGAGCGAATTAAACTAGACTCTGGAGAACTACGGGAAACAGCTTGCGACACACAGAATAATGAATTACTAATCAACTAATCACTATATGTAATCAATTACATTCGGGGAAGGCTTGGCACAGGTGATATACCATGAGGGCCTAAGGTATGTTCGCGTTCAGAACTATTCACGGGTGCAGTCACAAACCGTCATCCACACGCACCCACAAGGTCCTACCACTCCCCGCCTACTACCTGTACTGCACGCGTATATCAAGTTTGTACGCGAACACCACAAGTGTGTGATTGCGCTACTTGGGACTAGTTTTTCTTCTCTTGGACTGATTGACATGTATTAGTTATCAAGTAAACGGGACCAGGTTAGCCTTCGGCATGGGGGTAACTGCTGGATGGGTTAGGGTTTCCATCTCATACTTCTTCTATTGGCAACCGTCAACCTTTAGGTGGGCAAAATTCAATATCCACGCTCATCAAAAAATTATCTTTTGACAGGATTGTAGAGAAGGTCATTCGAAATGATACCAGCAGGGTACATTTCTTGAATCTCATTATACATATCTGGATCTTTATCTCATGTTGCTGCTTTAATTCCCATTTCTAATAGTAGGAAAAGGCGCCTGGGCGCGACACTCTAATGACCCTGTAAATGGATCAGCAGTCGTCGGTAAATGCCTCAATTGCACCACCTAAGAATTGTGTACCAAATTTCATTGAAGATATCGTTTATAAACTTAGTAATGTTTCCCACCTGCGGAATCCAGGTTTGTAAATAACCCTAACCCTGATACCAATCGTGTATAAAAGGAAAATTCACATAGTTTCAATACGAAGTACCATGTCTATTAACCATAACCTGAAATTATTACACATCCAATTTGTGACTTATGCTACAAAGGAGATACAAAAGATTGTGAACTACTGCCCTCGAAATCCACATCTGAGAACGAAGCCAAAGAGGATGAAGAAAGAAGGAAATACGAAAGGAAAGTCTATTACTATATCTATTTCCAATGAAATCCCATACATGTAATCACAGTTCAGCACATGTATTGCCTTCCAATATCATTGTTGCCACCATGTAAACACCAGCGCAGGTTGGTCCTCCAATAAGTGTCAAGTACAAAATGCCAAGAATGAGTTTCCTCAAGGTTGAGTTTAAGCTGGCACCCCCCAGCTGTCCTCTGGATAATAAGCAATCAATTATCTCGATGAAGTCCGGGCAGAATTGCCCACTGGCTATCCACATAATGATACAACTTCGCTGAAGGGGCGTGCTCTTCCCTCGATCAAAGCCGGTTAAAATCTGGATAATAATATATGGTGCTGCATAGTATAATAAGATGTAAATAGCCAAAACAAGTGGGGTGAAGATAGGCTGGCGCACGTGTTGAGGCTTAGCTATTGAGCAATGAAGAGGGAGTTGCAAGGAGAGCTTACATTCGCTTTGAATCGCCTCGTCCATGTGGAAAGACTAAAGATATGATGACGCTTCCCCGGTCCGGATCCGTCTTTCCCCGACAAATCTCCATACGCGTATCCAATCGCGCCGCTGACATTTTCTTCGAACTCGCTATTGCTTGGGTTCCACCAGTCCTTGAGGTAATCTAGATTTTGGTTTCCGTCTGCACCCTCCTTCTCGTCCACTGGCACTACCTCCAATTGATTCAATGCGGGTTTGCCTTGATCCTCATCCGTTGTCGTCCGTTGGTTGTTATCTGATGGGTTTCTTCCGTCCGTTGGTATATGTTCTTCGGTGCCTCGATAGTAAACTATGTACATTGTGGGGTAGGTAGGCCTGACGCAACTCACAAGTAGGTTCATCAACGACATGCTGAGGTATGGTATAATTGTAAATTCGTAAGCGGCGTATCCGTATTTTTTAAGGTGGTCGCCACCCATCTTATAGAGCTCATAGGAACCGTAAAGGAGCTGAAAGATCGTACAAAGAGCTTTTACGATCCTCTCGTTGGATGAGAGACGTAAAGGAACTGCCTTCTTGTGCAAATGTTTAACTGGCTCCTCGGGTTTATTGCTAACCCAACGCCATATCCTCTTTATGAGTGGTCCTGGATCATGCTCCTTTATAATGGGGAAGACCTTCAAACTCGGCGGTACTTTCACCAATGAGTATTCAAATCCTTTGCCACCCTCCTCGTCTAGGGACTGGTCTTGATGGCTCAGGGGCTTGATATCTGGCGGATACTGACCGTGAACACTGGTCATGAGAGGATTAATCGTTTCCAGAGGTAACCCTTCGGGTCCGGGTTCTTTGTGGTCATTCGGGGGGTTTAGGGATAATCTCTTGCTGGCTGAAGAAGGCACTAGCATGCACAGGGCCCCCGACCTGAGGGCCATGTCGATTTCACTTTTGCGCTGAATCCTTGCAGTAAGACGCCGCCACGCTTTTTTAATGGACTCCTCAAGCTCGCTGTCTCCATCTTCCGTGAACCCGACTGCAATGAGCGCCCTCCTAACCCCATAGGCCGGGCAAATAAGAGACCAGAGGCAGATCAGAGCGCTATGAAGTCCAGTACTTCCAGGGGGAGTAAGAACCGTGACCGCCCGAAGTCCGAAGTCGAGAGCGAGGAATGTGAGTACATCCATCCAATCTGAACGCCGACAAACCCTGTCATCACGATGCAAGGGCACCCCTTGGGTGGAATTCGTGATGTCCATCGAGTTTCTCTCGTATGTTTTCCCTTTCGGCTGACGAGTATGATGTATTCACACTGCGCCGAGGCGAGAAAGAGTCGAAAAACTGTGAGGACACGGGGAAGAGGGGTAGCTGTGGAGACGCCGCGCTGATTCTCCTTGTTGTAAATAGAGGTAGGAGGACTTTGGTCGTTGTTGTTATGGTGTATAGTTTCTTGGGGCGACGGGGTGAGCTGGGAGGACTCTGGCTCTCTATGAAGGATATGCGTTCCGCTTTGGCAGGGGAATTTGTATACCCTGGAGAGATACAGGTTTACTACCTCCAGCAATACTGGGCCCTTACCTCTACAGTCAATCTTGAGGGGATAACATAATAGCCAATCATTATAAGAAACGTTCCTTTTGCTTCATTTCTTTTCTACCACATCTCGCTTTAGGTAGCGCTGGTTGGCTCATCGGCTGCGCAGTCTAGAGACTCCTCTGCCGAATGGGGCTGCTCATTATGACCTGTTTTATCGCCTGGCGGGCTGAAACATGCTCAGAATCTGGTGCTCTGCACATTGTACATCCCTGGTGCTTGCTTGCCATATAGGGTAATGATACAGTTGAGATTTCCACAAGAAACTCCCACAAATAGTAACTTTTGGCCCAAATTTGCCAAGGCTGCAGAGCACCAGATTCTGAGAATGTTTCGGCCCGGTGTATTTGAGAATATTCATTGCGCCTCAGCAGGGGTATAAGCCAACTAGAGGCAGCATTTGGACGTCAATATGCAAGTTTTTCTAGAGAATACCCCTGCTGCAGCGCAGCGAATTTCCTCAAATACTGCGGTACATCCTGCACGTCGATAAATTATAAATTGGCCTGTGCTCAGGATCCTAAGATTCCAACACGTGTTTTGAGGTATGCATTAGATCTGATTGATTGATGCGTTACCACGCTTCCTATACTTCAAAGTGGCCATACCTAGCCTATGCCGATATGCCTATACCTTTTCGAATTAGATAACTTAAAAGGCGCCTCAAGGATTCTGAGGCATTCATCAATGATGGCAGAGAGTAAATACTCGGGGTAGATAAACATTACCGGACCGAAAGTCAACACATCGTTGTGTGTGTAACCATCACAAAAAGTGCTTAGTGACTAAACTTACATTAATAATCTAACAATCATTCCCTGTCTCGTGTAGGTTAGTGTAGAGTAAAGGTGCATCCACATCGGCCATAACTCGAAAAACTTGCTAGATCAAACTTAATTGTACGGGAAACCTCTGATGCAGATCGATGCTAATCAAACAATCAGGTTGTAATCCCTGGACGGAGATAGTCAACATTTCGAGTTTTGGCCTTATTGGACTATAATACCGAGATCCCCTATGATAATTGTCCCGTATCCTCCGTATCTTTTCTTTTTCTAACAGTCAGATGAAGCTGCTATGCCGGACTAACTGTCATCCTGGATGGAATGGTTCGAGTGTTTGCAATCGACCATATCGAGTTTCCACTATGCGCAGTAGCACACGTGGCAACAAAGGGAAAAAGACACACACACGACCGTAATTGGTCGCTTAAAGGTTACTCGAGCTTTACCCGGGCGGCAGACAATAAATCAATTGTCAATCGATTATTTGAGCTTTACAACAAAATTAGCAAAGTATCATTGTCTAGGTATAACTACTGCTGTTTGTAAGTATCCCTCGGACTGGTGAGACATGCAGATTGCCCGCCTTCCTGATACGGGAGGTAGAAGCAGTGGCTAAGTGACTTCGCCTTTGAGGCTTTACTATGGCGAAGTCACTGAGCCACCGTGTATACCTCCTAAGAACGGAAGGCGGGGAATCTGCATATCTCACCGGTCCAAGGGATAAATCATAAACGTGAATACACTAGCTTAATGTAGTTCCCCAGTTTGGAGTTAGGATAATAGTTCCGGAGGTGCTTGGTGAGGCCATCAGGGTGTTGTGAGATACTCGAGACTGTGTTTAAAACAGAGTAAAATACTCGGGCTGTTGGAAACTGGTGATTATAGCTATATGATACTTCCGGTGATTATATTGAAATAGTACGCTCGGCACGTTCCATAGTATTGGAGGATTCTCATTTGTCATCATGAGTCACGGGTTCTGATTCATTCTTTTTCTGGTATTTATTAGTCATGTTTTTCTATTACTCATACGGGTATGATTCTTTATGTTTTGTGTTACATTTCTTTAGTATAAATATGGGGCATTCCCCCCTCTAGTTAGTTGGAATAACATGCTCAATTACTACACTTCTTTGTATACATTTTCTCTAGGTTATGAGACTGGAGACCACCCACACTTATATACTCCAAACCATTTTTACTACAAAAGTACATTCTATCGTTTCACTTCAAATATGTCGAACAACAGCGTAAAAATTCCCGCTTTACCATGCAAGCTGCTTGGCCAATGCCATTACATTGTTTGGAGGAACTTTGCTTGTCGTATGTTAAAAGTTCAAGGTTTGTGGAATCTAGTCAATAGTACGAGTAAGCATCCTGTGTTCACCAGAAGTACTACTACGGTTACAATATCATCAGAAGAGGTCGAAGAAGAAACCTCAGGCAATGCTGAAGAAATCAGCAAATGGGATAAGAAAGATGACCTCGCGGTCATCTTTCTTCAATGCAATATTGAATTTGAAGTCATTCTCATGCTCACTCTGGCCGATACCGTTCACCACCTCTGGACTCAACTCGAGGACAAATTTGATCAAGAAACTGCATCTTCTCTCCACTCGCTTCTTGCCAACATTGTAACCCTACAGTATATGCCTGACAAAGGCACCATGGAACATCTAACTCAGTTCAATACTCTTTAGTCATCTCTATTCACTGGAACTAGTAACTCTCCGGATAAGACCAAAGATCCAATCGGGTACCACCTCCACCAACTCGCATCTGTCTCAGAAGTGAAAGTATCCTTCCTACATTTCTCACTCCGGCACGAATCCCTCGAAACAGCTGTTGACAACCTGTAAACCAAGCCCAACCTCACCTTCAATGATATCAATGAAAAGCTAATGGATCTGGAGTCATGGCGCAACAACGATGGACAGGCGACTGTACAAGCCTACCATATCAGGGGAGGAAACCCAGGACACGGAAGGAACAACAAAGTCGGCAAGGCACGTAACAACAAAAAGAACAAAAAGGATCTTACATGCACATGGTGAATCAAGAACGGCGAATATTCAAAAGGCCAAATACATAAAGATTGCTGGAAACTCAAAGCTTTCAGAGTTAAAGAGAAGTCCGCTGCATCTGGCAACCTCAACATCGTATCCGGTACTGCATTTCACACAAAACTAGACTTCTCTTGGATTCCTGACTTCTCAGGCCTCTCCGAACTCGAAGTTGCTGATGCATTTACTATGCGGGTTTCCTTCAACTTTATCACTTTTTCCGGAACCTCAGATGTAATAGTGGAAGAGTACTTTGGATTCCTTGCAGGACCTTCAAGATCTGACAACAAGGCATGTATCTTTGAACCTGGTGCAACTAACTACATGACCGAAACTCAGGTTACCAACGCCTCATCTTACAGTGGAACAGTCACTTTTGGTGGCTGGCGAAAGCTACAGATAACCGGAATTGGAAATATCACCATCAACAGACTCTATAGCCCCATTACCCTACAGAACGTATTTTTAATCCCAGAACTCGACAACACTAACCTAATGTCCTGGTCATATATCGCTAAGAAGAGATTCACAACAATAGGGACGGAAAACGGCTTTACCATTTATAAACTGAATAACATGTACATCATTGCTGTCGCTAATGCAAACAGTACTGGTCTTTACATTTTTGAAACGAAGGAACTTTGCGTACATATCTCCATCGCCACCAGGTTCTATCACTGGCACTAATGACTCAGACATCCCCCTGCTTACTCGCTTCCACGGCTACGCAATATAGTTCCTGATCCAAAATCTCTCCCCACACCAGGTCATATGGGAACATGCAAAATATTTGAACTCGCCAAATCCACCAAATCACACCTCGCTCCTCTTACCAAACTATGATCGAAACAACTACTAGAACTAATCCACTCAGATTTGAGCGGCAAGTTTTCCATTCCCTCTCTTGATCGTTTTGTTTACTATATTTCTTTCATCGACGATCATTCCAAGTACGCTCATCTCTACTTCCTTAAAAAGAAGTCAGATGCAGCAGCTGCCACACAGTGGTATATCGCATACATGGAAAATCAATTCGATTAGACGGTCAAATGGTTCCGAAGCGACAATGGTGGTGAGTACATCTCCAATGACCTCCAATGGTTCTTTGCCTACAAAGGCATACACCATAAATTCACTGTACCCTACTCTCATGAGTCAAATGGAACAGCAGAATGCTTTGACAGAATAATAGCAATAATGGCACGATCCAACTTGCTTGACCATGATCTTCCACAGAATCTGTGGGCAGAAGTAATCAATAAAATGTTACACGTCAACAATTGTCTCCCGGATAAAAGCACTCCCGAACATGACACTATACGAAGCACTCACCGGCACAAAATTCTTCATTGGGCATCTCCGATCCTTTGGTAAAACAATGTTTATTCATTTACCTATCGAAGCATGACCAGCTGGAACAAAGATCGAAGCCAGTACAATCTCGGAACAAATCTAAAGCTATGGAGACTCTAATAAAATCTACTGTGTTTATATACGATCACAAAGGAAACTAGTTCTCTGTCGTTATTTAAGGTTTAAAGGTCCATACATAGGGAAAAAAATTGAAAGAATGAAAACCGATACATCCCCTAAATCAAAACAAATCGAGATCAAACAAGAATCATCCTCACGTCCACCAACACCAGCTGTGAAACTCTCAAATTCTGATATCGAACACATGCTCAATCAACAAATGCTTCGGGAAACGATCAGACATATTACCAACAACGAATTTGAAGAAGAAGAAGAAGAAGAAGAGGCAAGTATAGTGGGGGCCAGCTTTTCGAGACCCACTCCTGAGCATCACTTACACAATAATGTTGATACAAATACTGATCAATGGAGACGTAACTCAGTACGTGAACAGAAATCCCTGGCCAGATACAGATACAATATTTAAAAGGATGTTACCCCCACAGAACCAACAAACTATCACCAAGCAATCAATAGTCCTGACTCCAGAAAATAGCAAAAAGCTATAGGAGTTGAACTAGACTCACTCGCTAGAAATAATACTTGGAATCTGGTTAAGACATCAGATCACCGAAAGCTGATCGACTGCGAATGGGTATATAAAACTAAGCTCAGGCCCGATGGTAACTCCATTCAGTACAAAGCCCGACTCGTTGCAAAAGGTTTCTCACAGGTACTTGGTCGAGATCTTGCTCAAACCTATGCTCCCGTCACCCGATATGAATCCCTCAAACTACTTCTTGCTCGTTGTCTTCAAACCGGTGGCGAAAGCAATCAGATGAACATTACTAGCGATTTCCTATACGGAGAACTCCAGAAAGAAATCTACATGAAATCTCCACCTGACTAACCTACTCTCGGCAAAGCTTTCATGGATCGATTAGTGGATATCCTGGGCTACAAGGAGTTGGATTAGTCAAAAGGGTTCTATTGAGTTCTATCGGGTTCTGTTGATTGTTAATGTGTGCGTCACTGTGGATTTATCATCGCTGGGATTTCCTTGGGTATATTAAGGGGGTTCGTTCTCATTTCTTGTTCCTTTTCCTCTCCTTTCTTTCTTTACATAACGTCTTCTGAGTAATGGGGATCTCTTCTAAGAGAAATAGAATAAGATAGAATAGAGACGGCTGTGCAAGATAGACAAGCAGGTTGCAGATTATTCAAAGATACTATCGCTAGAACTCAATAATCTTTAAGGGCTCTGCTACCGATAAGAACTTAATATTTCTTTCTGATAAAGACTGGGGAGAACAGGACTGAAGGTCGAGAATGAACCTGAATACTTATACTCCGAAGGCCTCTATTCTCTGCTCCTAGCTCTTTAGTAAGTTTCGGTGAAGCCATTCCTCGGCCTGGAAACAATACCACCGCTACCCCACTTTTCTCTAAGCGTCAGCAGGTGTTTCCGATACTCAAGGCAACCACCCTTAGTCAAAGCCTTTATAACACCTGCAGCCTTGATTGCCATACAACCGGAGCCTGCATGAATGAGCTGCAGCTCAGGTGTAGCTTAATCATTGCTGTAGAGCTTTCGGTTATTGTAGACTTCCCTAGCATAGTCCCTGCCCTTCGGCGGACTTACAGTACTCAGAGGATTCAAAGGATCACAGGGCAATCAGAGATTCACTCTGGCTGCCCTTCTAGTCACTGGCGAGGCATAGACTCGTCAGTCACTGCTCCCATGAATAGATCCCCTTCCTAGCATCCGGAATGTAGTTACTCTAGCAGCTGGTAGCTAATCACACTGCCAGTACTTGCATATCACCATGCAACTGGCTTCTAACAATAACTCTCAGCATGTAACCGGGCCCTGTGTACTCATACACCAGACAGTTGAAAATGGCTCCGTTACATTCTGTACATACGCTGTCTATTACTATACAATATTATCTTCCTCTTCTGTACTCAAAGAGACCACCGCTTCGCTGCCCCCTTATCCCGTTGACCCTTACCGATGCTAGAGTCCCTTAGAACCCTTACTACGAGTGCCCACACCGATCTCTACTACCCCCTTCATACCTGCGGAATAGTTGCTACTCGCCCCCTTGAGAAAAGCATAGAGACTTATCAAGTTCATCTATTCCCTCAAACAGTCATCTCGGGAATGGTATGTTCACCTCTCCAAAACGCTAATCAAAATGGGATTCACAAAAGCGGACTTTGACCCTCGTGTTTGTATTCACAAAACAGATAAAGTTGTTATTGCCATCTACGTGAATGATATCCTTATCTTTCCCTGCTACGTCGAACGAAAGAATCGCGTCAGCCTTAAACTCCAAACAGAATTTGAAATGATGGAAAATGGCACAGCTAAATGAATACTCGGGATCCACTTAACCTATATTAAGACCGGCTTTGTCCTAATACAGGAAGCCTATCTCAAGCATGTACTTATTAAATACAGTTTCAATGAATCTAGACCTGTACTCAGTGATCGGTGTGAAACCGGACCTCTTTTTTTTTTTTTTTTTTATATCAAGCTCTATTGTTTCTAGGTACAAAGAATCGCATAAAGTATAAACTATGGCGTAAAGACCTGTCCCCGACCGGCTATTTTTCCACCTATATAAAAAGACTTACGAAGACAAAAGAGAATATGAGAGGGGGAAAATCCTTAGTGGGGCCTCCGAGAACCTAGTCTCCTGGAGGTAGTAGTGGGGTGGCGCGGCGTTTTTATGAGATTTCCATCGCGGTCTGGGGGTTGGGGGGGGTCGGGGGAGTGGTGGGTTTCCTGCTGGGGCAGGCTGGGGCGAAGGAGCGGTGGGTCCCGTTGCAGTTGACGCACTTGGCGGGAGAGATTTCGCAGCAGTTTTCAAGAGGTGCCGATGCTTCTTTGCACGTGGCAACTGGGCAGCGGTGGTCTTGGAGCTTGTGGGGGAGGGTGCAGAGGGGGCAGACGACGGGGGACCTGCATCCCTGGGTGGCATGGCCGAGTTTGCAGCAGTTCCTGCATTGTGTGGTGGAGGATGCTCGCCACATGACGTTGCAGCGTCTGGGGCGGGAGAAGAGGCGGATGGTGGTTCCAATGGTTGCTGCCTCTTCCGCCGTCATGGAGACGATGACAGAGGTGGTGGCCTTGGAGGAGCGGGAGGTTTCGTCCGTGTTTAGGAAACGGACGGCGGCGGGGGTGATGCCAACGGCTAGTTTAAGTGCGGAGGGCAGGATCTCCTCTAGGCATTCCTGGTTGGGGAGCTCGTAGAGGGGGACGCCATGGATGGCGAGATCGACGTTGGTGGGAGCGGTGCGGAAGGTGGTGAAGGGGTTTTCTGGGGAGGCTACTTCCACGTTCAGGATCGTGGTGAGGGCCTCGAAGAAGGGTGCGTAGACCGTTGATGGGACGGTGGGGGGAGCGGTAACAGAGACTGTGCCTCTGTTGTTGATGGTGACGGTGAGGGAGGTGACAGGGGCGACTTGGTGGCTTCGGGCCAGGGCTTGACCGAAGAGGCGGGGGAGGGTTGCCGACAGCCTTTCGGCATTGGCGATGGGGCAGGGGGTGGTCCTGGTGGCGAAGAAGCCGCGGTGGGCAGACGGTAGGGGCTTCGCCTTCGGGGCGGATCCTGGGGCCGGGGCTGCGGCTGCCTTGGCTGCCTTCTTGCTGGGGGGGTTGGGTGGGTTGGGAGTGGATCGAACCACTTGTGCATACATGGGAGTTGCCCTCGGTTGGGCAGGCTTGGCGGGCGGGGTAGGTCTGTGGGGGGCCTGGGGTGTGAGAGGGGGGAGGCTGGTTCTCCCGATGAGGGTGTCCAGTTTTTGGACGATGAGAGGGTCTGAGGGGGTGGGAGCAGCTTTGGGGGCTGCGATTAACTCCCTCAGGGAGGTGATGTCGTCTCCTAGCTTGGAGACTGCTTCGGCGAGCTGTTTGTTTTGCTGAATAGCTCCTAACAAGAGGAGGGTATTCAGTTGACTGGAGTCGCGGTGGTCTCTGCTACCGATTGCCTTTTCAACCTCAGCAGAGAGGGTGTGGGTGAGCTCTGGGAGGCCAATGGCCTTGTCGAGCGAACTAAGGTCGAATGCCTCGAAGAGGGCCCTCCTTAGTGATAAGTGGGCGACCGACATGAAGCCGGAACGGTGGGGGTTTTTGGTGTGTGAGAACGGTTGTCACGTAAAAAAGAGGAGGTTGGTTTCAAAAACCAAGGAAGAAGCGGGGAAGAAGGATGGTGAAACCGGACCTCACTTACACTGTTACCATGCTCTCACAATTTTCTTACTGTCCCACTAAAGCTCACTTAGTTTTAGTCTATCGCGTCCTTCGTTACCTCCAAAATACCCTTGATTGGTCATTCTTCTATGCAAATCGCCACCCACTGCACTCATCCGCTTCAGTGATGCAAACTATGCCTCTGACATCGACGATCCCTGCTCATTCACCGACCACTGCTTTATGTTAGTGGAAGCTCTCATCCCCTGACTCTCTTATAAGCAGCGCTCCGTCGCCAGCTTTACTACTGAGGCAGAATATATAGCTCTTTCGGACACCAATCGTGAACTGCAATAGAAACCAAAACGTTCTTTTATTTTTCATGGCGATAATAGTGGTTCTCTGTCCTTGATTAAAGATTCTATCTTTCATAAAAGGTCTAAACATATTGATTTGCATTTTCATTTCGTTCAGGAACTATACGAGGATAAATTGTTTGAGTTGGAATATATTTCTACAAATGAAAATTTGGCGGATTTATTTACAAAGAGATTGGATAAATGCAAACTTGTTTTATTTCCTTCTACTATTCACGGTGGCCCCTGAGAGAAAGTATTTAAATAGTACGCTCGGAACGTTTCATGGTATTGGAGGATTCTCATTTGTGATAGTTAGTCACGGATTCTGACTCATTCTTCCACTGTGTAAAGAACCATGGGCGGGGTAGTAGCGGAGGGGTCGAGGGACATGGTTGGGTTCCCCGAGGGAAGGGGCGGGCCTCGCGCGAGGGCGAGGAATGGTGCAGTGGTGTACCCGAAGGCGGGGACAGAGGTGAGGACAGCGACGAGGGTCGGTACGAGTACCGAGGTAAGGGTCCGTACGAGGGCGGAGATTACGACGGGCGGCATGTTAACCGCGAAGAACGAGGCGAGGAACAGGGAGGCGGCGGAGATCATGACAGCGGATGCGCAAGGCATGGGGGGACAGCAGACGGAACTTAGACGAAGGGTAAAGTAATGTATTGAAGCGAAGTAAATCCCCCAAAGTATTAACCCAAAGTAGAATACAAGATGTTGCGTAAGGAAAAGAAAGGAAGACAACAGAAGACACAAGCGACTCTTTATAGTAAGGAAATAACAACCGATTACTAATCCCACAGAACCTTCCAGACTTCCTAATGACTCATACATTTAATACCGCAATATAGTTCATAACAGTTTAGCTCCCCCCCCCAAAGGGCGAGCTCCTGCGAGCAGGCAGACGAAAGCAAGGTAAATAAAAAAAGAAGAAAGCAAAAGAAAGAAAGAGAAAAGAAGAAAAGGAAAGAAAAGAAAAATTTAACTAAACGTATAAAGAAGGCCAGCACCGAGGGACATAAGATTATAATTTCCCACGTTGAGTCCTCTTAGGAGCTAAGGCGGGTTTGGTGGGGTATAGGGAGTGAAAGCGTTGCAGCGATCCTAACTCCGCATCGAGGTTCCGGGCGGGTTCCCAGGTAGGTTGTTCGTAGCCTGTCCATTTAACCAGGTATTGTAGTTGCCGATGACGTATCCGCGAGTCTAGCACCTCCTGCACTTCGAACTCCTCTTCCCCTTCGACGACTACCGGCTGCGGGGGTGGTTGTAGGTGGCCAGGAAGAGGCTGCGTTCGGGCGGGTTCTAGTAGGGAGACGTGGAACACCGGATGGGACTTCATCGATGGAGGGAGTTCCAGTCGGTAGGCGTGAGATCCAATGCGCTCGAGTATTTTAAATTTCCCTAAGCGTTTATGGTCCAATTTGTCTGATGGCCGAGTAGTTCGTATATGTTTTCGCGACAACCATACCAAATCCCCTACTTCTAGTCGTGGTTCTGGGAGTCGGGTGGTATTGGCGCTATCGGCAGCAGCGGCTTGAGCGTACAGGATCTCGGATCGCAATGCGGTCTGCAGGGTTGTGATCGAGTTGGCAAATTCTACTACTTCCTTCGGCGTGGATTCGTGTCTTTCTTCGGCGGGTAGGATATCTAATTGTGGATTATACCCGTAGTTGGCGAAGAAGGGGCTAACCCCTAAGGGCTCCGTGGTGGCGTTATTGTGCGCGAACTCTGCCAGCGGGAGAAACTCTGCCCAGTTGTCCTGTTGGTAGTTGACGTATCCCCGTAAGTACTGTTCCATAATTGCATTTACTCTTTCGGTCTGTCCATCGGTTTGTGGGTGGAAGGCGGTGCTGAAGCGAGGTTTGATATCCAATTGGTTGCACAGGGCTTTCCAGAACTGCGAGGTAAAGGTCGTGCCCCTATCCGAGACTATGTCCTTTGGCAGCCCGTGAGATTTCCAGACGTGTTGTAAGAATAAGCGGGCCAGTTCGGGGGCGTCCGCCGTATCTCTAGTGGGGATGTAGTGGGCCATTTTGGTGAGTCGGTCGACAACTACGAGGATGGCGTTGGATCCTTGGGACTCTGGTAGGCCGGTGACATGGTCCATTGACAACGAGGACCAGGGTTTGACTGGGGGAACGAGAGGTTTGAGGAGGCCATAAGGGGCGTGTCGGACCGGCTTGATCCGGGTACAAGTATCGCAGTGGTCCACGTAACGGGCAACGTACTTTCGCATTTGGGGCCAGTAGTAGTTTCGTGACAGGAGTTCCAGCGTACGGGCGCGTCCAGGGTGTCCTGCCGAAGGTGCATCGTGGTTGGTGCGGAGGATCTCCAGCTTGATAGCGGCGTCATCGGGGATATATAGTAGGCCCTGATAGTACAGTAACCCATCCTTGATTGCACATTCCCCGATGGGAAGGAAGCGAGAGTGTTTCTTCCGGGCGATGATGTCCTTCATCAATTGTTTTGACAGCGGGTCATTGGCTAAGGCAGCCTGCAGTTCCTCGTAGCGGGCGGGTGATACCTTGGCGGGTCTGGGGACCTCTAATACGGCGGCTAGACGGAGGTTCTTTGGCTTGAGTATAACCTGATGCTGTTGGGTCAGTCTTTCATCCCCTTCCGTAGGGAGATCTCCAGATCGACGTGTGAGGGCATCAGGTTTTCCATTCTTCGTACCTGGTCGATAGGTAACCACAAAGTTGAAGGAAGACAGCGTTAGGGACCAGCGAGCTTGACGACGGTTAAGAATCTTCGTGGACATAAAGTGTTCCAGGTTTTTGTGGTCACAATATACCGTGATCTCCTGGTTGCTCGGTTCCAGGTACTTTCGCCATTCTTCAAAAGCACGAACAATCGCCAGCAGCTCCTTGTCGTAGATGTCGTAGTTGCATTCGGCTGGCGTCATCTTGTGGGAGTAGAAGGCTACTGGGTGTAGGATTTCTTGGTCATCTTTCTGGGAGAGTACGGCGGCCGCGACAAAATCAGAGGCATCGGTTTCCACTATGCAGGCCCGTTCGGGGTCGAAGTGCTTCAGTATTGGTGCCGTGGTAAAAGCTTCTTTTAGTCGATTGAAGGCGTGGTCCGCGGCGGGGATCCATACAAACTGAGCATCCTTCTTCAGCAGGTTAGTCATCGGGGATACCACTTTAGAGTAATCGCGGATGAATCTCCGATAGAAATTTGCGAATCCCAAAAAAACCTGTATGTCGTGTACCGATGTAGGTGTTTTCCACTCCTGTATCGCCTTGGTTTTATCGGTAGCCATAGTAACCCCTTCGCCCGATATGATATACCCTAAGTACTCCGTACGATCGACATGGAACTCGCACTTCTCAGGCTTGCAGTGAAGTCCCGCCGCTTGTAGTTTGTCTAGAATGGTGTTGACATGTCGCTGATGTTCCTCCTCCATGTTCGAGTATATCAGGATGTCGTCGAGGTACACCGTGCAGAAGTCGTCGAGGTGGGTCCGGAGGGTGTCGTTCATAAAGGCTTGGAAGGTGGCGGGTGCGTTGGTGAGTCCAAAAGGCATCACCAAGTATTCGAACAACCCATACCGAGTCCGGAAAGCGGTTTTCCATTCCTCCCCTTCTTTTATCCTTATCTGGTTGTACCCATTGCGGAGATCCAGCTTAGTGTAGATCTTGGCGTCCTTGAGTCTATCCAGGGTGTCGTTGATCAGCGGCAGTGGGTAGCGGTTCTTGACCGTAAGGGCATTGAGGGCGCGATAATCCACACATAGTCGTAGGGAGCCATCCTTTTTCTTAATGAATAGGACGGGGGCTCCTGCGGGGGAGGAAGAAGAGCGTATGTAACCTCGAGTCAGTTGGTCATCAAGGTATTCCCGGAGGGTCTTCAACTCTTCTGACGACATGCCGTATAATGGGCCGAATGGCGGTTGCTTGCCTTCTTGCAACGGGATCTCGTGGTCGATATACCGATGGATAGGGAGCGCTTGGGCCTCGGACTCTTAGAACAGGTGGAGGTACTGGTGGTAGGCGGTAGGGACCAATTCTTCGGTGGAGTTGAGCGGCGTTGGGTGCGGACCGGCGGGAAGAGCAGCCAGGAGGAAGAGGTGGTTTTCGGGCTGTTGTGCTTCTCTGCGGAAGCGGGCCGCCGACAGAGTAATGGTACGGCGAGGAGCGGTGGGCCTTGGGGGTATCGGGGGTGGTGGTGAAGTGGCGGCGGCGGTAGATCTCGGAGGTATCGGTGGTGGCGGCAGGGTGGCGGCGGCGGCAGTCAGCGGGGAGGAAGCGAGGGTGGAGGTCTATAAGGCGGCGGTATGTTGTCTGCATCGGTCGGCGTGGAAGGAGAGGGATCGGTCGGCGAATTGAATTTTGGCGGCATGGTGTTGGAGCCAGGGGAGGCCTAGTACTACCTTAGCGTCACCTAGTTGGGTGACAATTAAGGAGATCCCTTCCACGTGGGCGCCTACTTCGAGGCGGAGCTTTCAGGAATGAGTAACAGCTCCGGAAGCGATAGTTCGGCCGTCGATTACCTGTAACTGCCTAGGCGTGGGAAGCGGCTCGATAGTGTAGCCGCGGGAGTGGGCAAATGAGGTGTCGATAAATCCATACCCGGTAGCTCCTGTGTCGACTAGGGCGTGGAGATTGTCCTTGTTCTTAGACAGCAGTATCGGTATCTCAAATGGTTCACAGTCGCCGGGGTGGTGGAGTTGCCCAATCTTAAGTTTGGCACCTATCCGTCTTGACCCTAGTAGTCGCATGGTAGTATGGGGACCGGGGCCGTCCTCGACATGGGCTGTACCACCGTGGAGGGTGACGGGTGCGTGGAGTAGTGGGGCTCCTAGCTGGTGGAGGGTGTTCAAGACTTTAACCGGTGATGGGTAAGGTCCTAAGCCGATAAGGTACGGCCGGAAGTGTATGGGGGCTAGTGTCAAAAAACACCAGCCCGGGTCGTTTCCTGTCGGCCGTCCCCAAGGGATGGAGCGTCGGAGGAGGCGACCTTGTAGGCGGCGAGTACGCCGGGGTGGCTTCAGTGGTGGGAGGTGGTCGGCGAGTGGTTCCTTTGTGGCCTGCATGTAGAGTCTACTGAGAAGGTAGGCTATAGCCCAGGCTAGAAGGAAGAGTGCGGCGTTCGTAAACATCAGAATGGTGTCTGTGGTCTCAGCGGAAAGCGAGGGTATCGATGGTCGCGTAAGCGAGGCGAGTTGGTGGATGTCAGTCGACCCTAAACGACGCAACATAGTGTAAAGAACCATGGGCGGGGTAGTAACGGAGGGGTCGAGGGACATGGTTGGGTTCCCCGAGGGAAGGGGCGGGCCTCGCGCGAGGGCGAGGAATGGTGCAGTGGTGTACCCGAAGGCGGGGACAGAGGTGAGGACAGCGACGAGGGTCGGTACGAGTACCGAGGTAAGGGTCCGTACGAGGGCGGAGATCACGACGGGCGGCATGTTAACCGCGAAGAACGAGGCGAGGAACAGGGAGGCGGCGGAGATCATGGCAGCGGATGCGCAAGGCATGGGGGGACAGTAGACGGAACTTAGACGAAGGGTAAAGTAATGTATTGAAGCGAAGTAAATCCCCCAAAGTAATAACCCAAAGTAGAATACAAGATGTTGCGTAAGGAAAAGAAAGGAAGACAACAGAAGACACAAGCGACTCTTTATAGTAAGGAAATAACAACCGATTACTAATCCCACAGAACCTTCCAGACTTCCTAATGACTCATACATTTAATACCGCAATATAGTTCATAACACACTGGTATTTATTAGTCATGTTTTTCTACTACTCATACAGCTATGATTCCTTATTTTTTGTTATATTTCTTTATTATAAGTACGGGGTATTCCCCCCTCTTGGTAGTTGTAAAAACACGCTCAATTAACATACTTCTCCACATATATTTTCTCTAGTGATAACAGCAGATGACGTAAAAGAGTTGTCGGTATTATGGAGCTAACCAAACTTAAGAAAGAGCGGAGATTCAATGTCATATTACGTAAAGTGTTACGCAATCGGAGCAGGGTCAGGTACCCAAAGAGCAGAATTAAGATCAGTGTTCACTGAAACGAAGGCGAAGATGATGATTGAGGCCAAAGTGAGGACTGGAGCATGATTCCCTATAGTATAATATAATAGGTGATACGGGTTCAGATTCAAAACGAGGATGAGGACTGGCAGGGAAGGATCTGGCTTGAAACTGAAAGAACCGGAGTTTATGCGAAGAGAGGATATTCAAAATAACGAACAAGAAGTAACAGAGAACCCAAGTTGAGATGAGAGATGATGACAAGAGGAACATAGAAAGAAGAAAGGAAAGAAGAAATACGCCCGGAGCTATTTATTCCACATATATTCCTACAAACGATATTGCTACAGAACACTCCACAAGAACCCTTATTCTGCTGTTACTGCCAACGATACTTAATTAATTTTACTCGGACCGGACAAAGTACAACGCAACAAAAGATACCGTAGTAAAAACTACAGGACATCCGTACAGTCGCTGAGATAGATATGGTTATAGGATTTCTTCATCTATCACTAGTAACAGCTCCCTGCACTAGGAAAGTAAAACGTGGTGATCGATCCGGCCGGATATACCAGAATTTAATTATGTAACACACTAGAATATGATATCAGACATAAATGTTTTGACATTTTGCATCTACCATTGTCAGCTGACCTAGTTTAGGAACTTGGCCGCCTAAAAGGTCATATGAATCAATACCTTCCTAGTACTGTGGTCTACGAGGCATCGATGCTCCAGGACTTGCCTTGAGGCCTCTGCCTCCAGGGAGTTTAAGGCATAGGGGTCGACGAGGCGAGCATGCTCGAGGCAAACTCTCTTGCTCGCCTCGAGCTGCTCGAGGTTTAGGTAATTATAGTATTAGTGGCATATACTCAATAGGGTTGATGTTTGTGATCATAGGACATTCCCTACATTTGCGTTCCTGTATTACAATAAATACGACCTTGACAGATCTAAATATAGTAATTATTTGCCTCGAACCAGCTCGAGCACCTAGAGGCATCCCCCATTTTTTAACGAGCAAGCAAAGGTATGGACCACACGAGGTAGCTCAGAGGCACCTCGAGCACTTGTCTCCCCTCGCCTTGAGTAGCCTTGTGGACCACACTAATTCCTAGCCGGTTGTTTAATTTATAAACACGAGCTGAGTCTTGCATCAAAAGGAATACACGCAGCTTCGTCAGGTCGATCGCGTGCGTAAGTGTTTAAAGTGGATGCAAATACAATAACGCTAGCTTGGCGCATGGTAAAAGGGAATTTATGCTACTCGGGGCACACATAAATCAGCACCTGAAAACGCGAGCTGCAAGTCGGGGCTTACATACCTTATCGCCAGCCGCTAATCAGATGTCGTTTTCTTGCCTGCCCTGTAATAGGTTCTAATCTAGACCTATCTTTATTGATGATGAGAACAGGGGAGGCGACCACTCTTCCTTTATCCTATCCCTTGGGCCGGTGAGACACGCAGAATCCAGGACTTCCTATTCAAGCAAAGCCAAGTCACGTTTCCTCGAATAATAGAGCGTGGCTTAGTGATGAAGCATCAGGCTCAGTGACTTTGCCACTGAAAATCACTACTGAGATAGGAAGTCCTGGATTCTGTGTGTCTCACCGGCCAAAGGGATACAGAGATTCTGTCACTATGATCTAGTGCGATCTAGCTTGTTTTTCTTTTCTCCTTTCTACTATTGTCCGTACTAGTCTCTGTACTATGCTCTCTCTTTTCTTGGCCTGTAGTATTTAAGGGACCTAATTCGGCTCCCGGAATAAATCAAGTAACTCTACCCTGTGGCGCACGGCCGTGGCTAAGGACAAGAACCAACGTAATCAGAGGCGAAAAGAAGACGTAGCTAGAAGACTAGATTTAGATCACCACGCAAGCTTAGACTAGAACCTCTTAATATCATCAGTTGTCTCTGGTTCATATCGATTCGTATTCGTGATCGATCTAGATGAGACTCTAGGGAACTACAGAAAATAACCTGCAACGCCCAATCGTACAGGCACACTAGCTACAACTAGCCATCACGTGTAATTACCTGATACTAACTACAGTTGTCTCTCTACTAGAGTACTCGCCGTTTTCTCTAACTAGCGCCCTGCATGCCCCGAGTACATATAGCATGCATTATTTGTGTGGGCGGTATCGAATATCTGGGAATACATTCAGAGTACCGCAAATACTCGATAAATTCGCTAGCGTTATTGCTCTTTATCACACCAAAAAAACAGCACTTTGGGTACTTTTTGGTGCAAACGGCGCTAGCGAATGTATCGAGTATTTGCGGTATGCTACTCGAAAATAAAGATGGTCTGCAGTTTCTATTGGCTCAAAAATACACGCATGGGCGCCTTAATTTAGTTATGAACCAATGGATCTTGTCACCAGCACAACGCCAATCTCTACTACGGTGGGAAATGTATCGTGATAATGCATCGGTAAGTGGATCCCCTCTTTTGCACCGTGATTTGCGTGTACTACCCTAGAATAATGCATCCATCTAATGCATCGGCCCCACTTTACGATTTTACTGATAACCTTACTCGAAGCATGCAGCTCTTGAGACTTTGTATGTTTGGTCAGTCAATTCGTCGGTCAATTTATCAGTCAATTCGTCAGTCCATTCATCGGTCAAGTAATTAGTGAATTCGTTGGTGAAGTAGTCAACCAAATACATGTAGTCAATCAACAAACCAGTCAGCTCATCAATCAATTCGTCAATCAATTAGTTAATCAATTGGTGAATCAACGAAATACTTAATTCGTCAGTCAACGAATCACGTAATTCATCCGTCGTCCGTCGTCAGTCTATTACGAGGTCAATCAACGATCTATCTGTTAATTCATCACTCAATTACTCGGTTAATTGATCAGTAAATTGATCAGTAAATGTGTTCTACATGTATATGGGATAAAAACAAATTACACAGTCGGTATCCGGCTGGATTAGCGAAGTGTTTACGTTAAGACATGAACTGAAGTGACACGTACTGGGCACAATGACTTTTACTTCTATTGATGATGGCTATTCGAGGGAGAAAGGGTCTTCCGCTGTTATCCTAACTTAATGGTACACGTTGGCCTCTTGCCAAAACCTATGTTACATTGTGTTCTCTCAACTAGACTATACTCGTCCCCTATGTACTCATCCCTCTCAGGATGTCTCACACTATGAAAAAACCTGCACTCCCTGCCCGCCCGCAACGCAAGCAAGCCACACATGCCAAGATCCCAACCCCCGATACCGGCGTATGACCCAGGCCGCTCAAAGATTGTAGGATCACCGGGGAGGCTGCCGAGTTGACTTGGTGGAATCCGCCACATCTCCGTATACTGCTTGCTTATGGTCACGGCGGACTAAGTTTTCAGAGCCTGCATTTATGGTGTTGAACCTAGTGTAAGCCCGGCCGCCCGCCCGGCCGCCCTGATACCACCAAGAATTCAAGTATCAATTACCACTATCACCGCATTAACGACTCCTTCTAGTCGTAGCTGGATATCCCAATGTGCCAGACACATCCCCACGCGCCTCCAACCAGCTACGGTCCGATCCCAATCACAACCCTAACCCAACCAGAACCCTAACCCACAAACCAACCCAAACCCTCATCCACCATTTCTTCCATATCAAAATCCACTACTCCGATTTCCACACAAAAAAAAAAAAGTAAAAAAAAGAAACGACAACGGCAGGACTTGAACCTACGCTCCCGAAGGAATCAGATGACTGAATAGAATGAGAAATTCAAGTCTGACGCCTTAACCGCTCGGCCACGTTGTCTTGCTGCTCTGTGTTCTGGGGGGGCTTTTGAGGTGGATTATGGTATTTTGAGATATGAGGGGGCGTTGGATGCTAGGGGGCTCTTCGGGGGTCTGGTGGGGGTTGAAGGGGGCTTTTGCCGGGCGTGGTGGAAGAACTTTGAGGGGGGGTGTTGCGAAAGGCTGGAGCGGACTCCGGTAGGGTAAGGTGAAATTCAACGCTGCATGTGTAATTGTGTTTTTGTACACTCTTCGCGGAGGATGTGTCCTTTCTTTAGTGTGATTTCCATCACCCCTTCCCGTTTCCTAGGCACCCAGCGGTGATACTAGCTAGGCTACAAGCTTAGCACCGATCTTCACCCACTGGACACAAGATCCACACCCGAAACCCCCAACTACTTAGCACATCTGCCGGCAAGTCCAACTAAGACGAATTAATGTAGGATCCTCAGGTGCAAAGCATTTCTCTGAAGAATTGGTAGCTTTCGAGATCATCCTGTTATCGATTTCCATGGTTGTGTGGTGTTTTGATTAGACCCATGATGTGAATCACAAGATTGAGAGAGAAGAATAGTGATACATCTGGCCTGGTGGGGAAGATAGTTTTGTCGTCCTCCACCCCCCCCCCCCCGGGGAGACACCTTTAAACCCTTTAGATTTACCCTCTCGGATACTACTAAGTAACCGTCCGCAGATAAGGAACGCTTCATCAGCGGCGAATCGACAGAAACCACTGAGGATGTAGAAGCAGGGCTACTCCTAGTGTATGACGAGCACTGGATGAGACTAGCTTGGCGAAATAAGACGGACCGGTCCCCCGGGGGGGGGGGGGGGGGGATGAGAAGACAAGATAAGTCTCGATGCTTCCCTCGGCCTTTTCGTGCTGCCCCGGGATGGGCTCGCCAGCTATAGTTTCGGAGGGCTGGGGATAAGTTTAGGTTTGTGCTTGTAGAGGTTAATTGGCGGGGTTGTACAGATTTTCCGGCTAGAGGTCATTACTGTTTGTGTGCTCGCTCCTGTCAGCGCAGCGGCGTTCTGGTATCCGGGTATGAGAATCCGGAGAAGCGGGATCGTGGCTTGTTATCTGCTAGAGCTTGGTCTCGCGGGGGTGATACAAACAGAAAACGCTCGGGGAAAAACAAATAGCTCAGGTCGGGGCACTAGTTGCGGCAACATTTAGCCGAGGTTGACTTGGCACCGAGTGACACATCATGACTCCCACTCACCAAGTAGGAAGGAGGGAGGTGGGCTAATTGCAATATTACTAAAAGCCCGCCATCATAGTACTGCGATAATGTATGTCAGTTGCAATCCCCCGTATCTTCTGCCCACAGTCGCAGTCGCAGTGACGGATATCTTGGCGGCGAGTGAGACCCCATGACCGAAGAACCCTAACACGTGGCAGGGAGGGAGGGAGGGGGGGTGTTGGATGGTGGTGCGTTTAGGGCGTGATGCTGAGAGAGAGGTTGGCACGGAACTGAAATTGAATTCAAGGGGAGCTTTCAGCTTTCAGGGCGCGCGGGAATTAATGGCCCCTTCCCGCTCTCTCTCCTGAGCGCACTCCCCACCCACCGCCATAACCATGGCGGCTCCGAGTTACTGAAAGATTCTCGTGGTAGCTCACATCTTACCAGTCTTGATTATTCCAGAACCATCCCCGAAGCATCCCCGAACCATCTCCGAACCATCCCACCTCCGCCACCCCCGTGAGAGCGCATCCGCACACCCAACACCCCGAAACTTCCCGTTCCCCTCTTCAACACGGCACATTGACAGTGTCGGCGACATTGTTTGCTATATCGCAGATAAGCTTCCGCCAAAACCCGTTCGTTGTGGCTTTTTTGGCCATTTGGTATAGCAGTGAGGACTGCCTGGCTGCGGCCGGATTGGTACGCTACACCACTTACGTACCGGCATGGCAGCTCTCTACACTGGTATTAAACGCACCAAACACCCCGCCCTACCTCCTCACAGCTCCCCGCTTATTGGTTGCGCGTCACGGTTATTCAAAACGGCAAAACTATCATTGCTGCCCCACCGTCCACGTGAGGCTCGCTTACACCCGGCGACCCCTACCCCTGCTACCCGCGCCCCACAACCGAAGTTTGTTGTCCATGCCAAGCCCTTAAACCTGTCTTTCACTTTGAGCCGCAGACGCCAAGGATGGCCGAGTGGTTAAGACGCAAGTCTTTAGGGTCCGCCGCCAAGCCTGGATCCACGTTGACTCATCACGATGGCCGAGTGGTTAAGACGCAAGTCCCCGGGGTCCACCGCCAAGCCTGGATCCGCGCTGACTCATCACCCTCACCACCCTCGCTACCCCTGCCACGCCAGCACCCCACCATGGCAGCCCACTATTCTATTCACACATAACCCCCATCACACACTTCCTAACAACCACACCCCCACCGCCGCCGGCGAAGATGAACGACAACACGTACCAGCACACCATCGACGGCTATGTCAAGGAGCTGAGCCTCGGAGGCAGGGATGGCCACCGTGACGGGACGGCGAACATGACGATAAATGGCGATGTGTAAATGCTGTTGGGGTGCTGGAGAAGGGGGGTTGTTGGCAAGGGGGAGGGCAAGGGGGAGGGGGGAGGGAGGAAGAGGAAGGTGATGTCGCTGCGGTAGGATGTAGGGGAGTGAGCTGACCTGTTAGACACCGCCCAAAGAAGCAGCCATAAAGAAGCGCCGGAAACAGCCCGCGCGCGCACCATCGCCCGCTTCGTCGTCTAGATCACGCCGCCGTCTACCTCCTACTCCCTGGCACCAACATACATCCCACCGCCCACCCTGCCAACCACCACTGCAGTTCCCCTGTCTCCTCTACACCACCGCTCACAACGCCAAATAACGCGGCGTACCACCAAATGATGCCAACCACAAAATGGCACCCCCTCCGGCGCCTACGCGCAAGACATCCTCGTGCGCGCCCCCGGCCTTGCGCAGTCTTTCGTCATCGACGCGGCCGTTGAGAGGCTATTTGTGAAAGAGGACTGGAAGGCGGTGGTAAGGAACGCGCCAGGAGTGGCCAGAGCTGGATACGGGGGTGGCTGGGGATGAAGTTTTGAGATGTAGGTTTTTCTTTTCTTTTTTGGCGGGTGGGGTGGAGGGGTGCGGCGGTGGTGGTTTTAACGGTTTGGGGGGGGGGGGGGGAAGGCAAGGGATAAAGGAGAGTGCTAATTGGGGGTGTAAAACAGGTAGAGACCCCCGCGCAGCTTGCGAGAAGTGCTCCGCACCACGCCGTTCCTACAGGAGGGGGAGAGCTATGATGGGGAGAAGCACTACGCAGCCGCCGGGGATGCGTGGGGTGTGTGTGAATGGATAGTGGGAGAGGGAAAGGGAGGGAAGGGGTGGGAAGGGGTGGATTATTCCGTTTGAGTGTGGTACGGAGGATGAGATTGCGGGGGTATAGCGTGGGTGCGGGGTGTGGTGGGGGAAGGGGGCTTGGGGTTTGGGATTTGGGGTGGTTCTTTGGATTTATTGATTTACGGTGTTTACGAGTTTGCGGGATTTATGACTTTGGGATTTTGGGGTTGTGGGATGTAAGACTTTGAGCTTATTTTGGTTTTTTCTTTTGGTTTTTTGTGTCATGTTTGGTTCGGCGGAGCGGGAGTACTTGCCCGCTATCTTTATCATTACGGTTCATATTATACTACTACGCTAGGTAGCAATAGTTGTTCTTTCAATTCGGAATTACTTGGTAAGCGGCGGCTTTAATCCTTAATTATCCCTTGGACGGATGAAACTCTCAAATTCGTAGCTTCCCTCTTTCAGATAATACTAGCCCTATTAAGTAACTCGTGCTGATTTTCGATTGGCTGTATTACTATTCCCGCACACAAAAAGCAAGAAGGTTACCTGACTAGGTGCGTGCACGGTCCAGGCTGCGAATTTGAGAGTTTCATCCGTCCAAGGGATAACCTGCAAGTCTTAATTATTGCGGGTTGACAAAACTTCTCGTGATTTCGTACAAGGGTGGGGCATGAAACATCAACCAAGCCTGTTGGTCTTGCGATAAATTATCTTGCGTGGGGGCCAAAGGTTGCGGCACTAGAGGATTGGCTCACCCCGCTGTCGATCAGTACCGGACCTGAATCAAACGAGCGGCAATCATTGGCCTGCATCTAGTTTTTTGCTTTTTTGTCAGCGTGGGTTGCTTCTGATCCTATTGGTGGCCTTGTACCTTCTCGGTCCCCTTCACCTGTACTTGCTTACCACGAAAAGAACCAGAAAATGCGCGCGCCGATCCGAAATCTTGACAGGGGTTTCGGACTGGGATGTGACCAACCTCAGTTGTTCACGAAGAGGTAGAATTAATAGCAATTTGATTCAGTAGATACAGATAGTAGAGTGAGCAGAGACAGAAAAAAGCCGAAAAAGAAATCTGAACTGATCCTCCACGGCTAACAATGGGTGCCGCCTGAACCTCAACAGTTACCAACGGATAAGTCCACCTTCATTCGCAATAACAGCAGCGATTCTCTCAGGCATTGTATCAACGAACTTTAGGATTTCCTGTGGGGTAATTTTTGCCCACTCTTCCAAAATAGCAGCTCTCATCTCATCATTACCACTAGGGTTTGGATATCTTGCCCCCAATCTACCCTTTAACAATCCCCAGACATTTTCGAATAGATTTAAGTCTGGAGAATCAGCTGGCCAGTCAATGGAGGGCATATTGTACCAATCTCACTGTTTTTGAGTACTTTTGACTCTATGAGCTGGTGCACCATCCTCTATTACCCAAAGCCAGCCACCTAAGTCCAAGCAGCTGTGGAACCAAAAATGGTGCAGTGCAGGTTGCAGAACACGGTTGATATAGATCTCTGCATTAATAGTGCCCCAATTTGGCCGGTCCCAGAATACTAGTCTGTATATGAATTAGGTATTATGAAAAAAGAAAAAAATTCCGGAATGCTAACTCAGATTTGGTACCTCCTACAATCGCTGCCCATATCATAATTGAATTCGATTTTTTGAACTTTGGGACGATGCAGTCCTCTTCAAAAACCTCTTCTTTACCTATTGAATTAATTAGTAATTTATTCAAGTTTATCTAACGGTTATTATATTGTATTGAGTTACCTGTTTTACGTGTGATATAGGTTTTACCGGCTGACCCACTCAACCAAATGTAGCATTCATCAGTCCAGATTGTCTTCCTCCAGTCTGTAACGGTCCAGTTTTGATGACGACGGGCAAATTCAAGCCGTCTCATCTTATGTGCAGCCGTCAAATATACCTTCTTGCGTGCAATGCGACGGACATAACCCTCTTGAGAAAGGCACGCCTAATTGTTTCTTGGCTGGCATTTATGCCTTCTTCGGAAGCGATTTGGAATAGAGGTTTCCGGCGATTCTCGGTGTCGAGGGTAACTCTTTGAACTAAAGCTTTACGGGTTGAGGTATCGATTTTGCAAGGTATTCCTTTCTTTTTTTTAGGAGTTGCTGGTCCTCGACAGATGGCAAAGATGGTGCTAACACTAAGCCTTGATTGCTAGCAATTTTTTGAAAGGTCCAATAAGCCCTGAACCGGAGTGCATGAATATAGCAGCGTTGCTTGTAAGAGACTTCATGAGTTTTGATAGCCATTGATAGAGGAATAGTAATCTGTTCTACGGGTTTTTTACACAACTAGAATGGCTTTTTATTCTCTATTTCCTCTACTCGCTCCCGTTTGCACTTGTTCCCGTTTGCATTCGTTCTCATTTGCATTATAACACGGCAGTATAATTTGATACCAGATCCCTGCCAGACCCCGGTCCGAAACCCCTGTCAAGATTTCGGATCGGCGCGCGCATTTTCTGGTTCTTTTCGTGGTAAGCAAGTACTCTTCTGTTTGTGTTCCCTTTTCCTACCAGCGACACCGTTCTGTCCATAAATCAATGATATATCATAGGATGAATTAATAGTCTATTTCGGGTCACCATGAACTACCGGAGAATGCTCAAGTAATGACAAATGAAATACCAAGTAGAAAACATATATTGACAGATATAAACTAAGAAAATACAAGAGGCAAAATCTAGGGGCTATTTCACCTCCGGCTCATACACTCCGAAATCATGTAAACATCAAACTTCTAAAACTGAACGATCGAACCAATACGGCCAAGGGCAGTGCGATAACTCGGTCTTTGAACAAGTACTCACTCCATCTGGGTAACTCATAATCATCTTCCGGGTCATACTTAGCACCATGCTTCCGCAAAATCGAAACCCTCTCATCATTCTCTCCCGTAAGTTCCATAGCTAGAGATAATGCAGTCCCACTCTTAGTTCCATAATTGACATCGGCCCCATATTCTATAAGCTTTTTCATTGCAGAGAGATTGTTGTATTTGACTGCAAAGATGAGTGGTGTAAACCCACTCCTATTAACAGAGTTTGGGTTTGCATTATACTCAAGAAGTACCGCAACAACTTGATTTAACGCAAGACGTATCGCATGAGATAGTGGTGGATTGTAGCCCTTATAAACCCTGCTTGTATCGGCGCCCCTTTGGATGAGAATTATTGCTCTCGCAGCATCACGGAGAGAGATCATCCGGGAAAGAAATGGAAGATCGATTTCTGGCAATATTAAGTTTGGATCCATACCGTGATCTAATAGTAAGTTCATCATGGTAGGCGTACATTCCTCTAACGACCTTAATCTCCATCTCTCAGGAAGGATGTGATTAGATTTCGGACCCAAATACTTAGACTTCATAGCATAGTCCTTGGGCATGAGGCCGATGCCATTCACAAGCAAGACCTTGACAACCGAGTGCCTATCTCGACGGATCGCAGACCAAATGAGATACGGATACTCATCCATGAGCTTCTTGACCAGCTTTAATATACCTGGAGGGATGTCCTCATGCTCATCCATGATCTTTTCCATATGGTAATGCCAATACACATCTGCATAATTAAGTCGCATAGTGGGGGGTAGATGGAGGTTATAGACACAACCCGGATACTCTTCTGCATAAATAACCGCCATCATATCGGGTATAAGGCCGTTATAGACACAACCCGGATAATCCAAATCCAAACACTGTATACAGGATCGGGACATTTCCACATGTGGGCTTGGTGGATTAACATCGTATATCTTGAGTCGTTCACCAGACCGTTCATCAGACCGTTCATCAGACCGTTTTTTGACATAGTATGTATGCGCATTCAGGAACTCTTGGGTGGTTTGATGCATAAGGCGCATATAACCACCCTTATCCACACTCAACAAGTTGAAACATGCGTCAACAATGGTTTGTGTCTTGTACTTCTGTGCTGCTTCCTCCAACGTCTTTGTTCTCTCCTCGATTCCGAGGAGGGCTTTCAATTCAAATGCGTTTATCAGTTCGGCTGCGTGGACTGTCCACATCAGAGCGCGCCTTGCAAGCTCCTTCATAGCAGGCGACTGGGCATTTATTTTCTTAAAGATACGGTGATACAAGTCGTTGATATCTGCCGGAAGCGATTGCAATTCCCTCAGGATATCAGCAGCAGATGGTTAGCTGTAGATGTACTCTAACATGCAATAAACCCAGAGAAACCTTTCTCGACGGTTAGAATACTAATTCCAGAATAGATTGAACAATGGGACCTTCCTACATTCCATTCGACTGAGAGAGAAGGCAGTCCTTGATTGTTTCCTTCAACTGTGGCGATATCTAACAGAGGTTGTCCTCCTCAGAGCGGCTTTCGATGAAGTTATCGACATATACGGTGAAATCATCTTGGACCTTTTTAGCTTCTACCTTCAATTTGCCGAATCCCTTAGAGAACGTGATTCTGATATCTCTCTCAACCCTACTCGTAACAAAGACCTTAAGTCGGGATGATGGTGCCTGTAGAAGCTTTACAAGATATGGGAGGAGGTATTCTCTGTGCTCCTTGACGCATTCGTCCATGGCGTCAATCACCAAGAATGTCTGTTGAGACCTAGAGACTATCCCTTCTAGGACTGCCTCAAGGGACTGTAGCCTTGGTCTCTCTTTATTTGCATCACACTTTTCGTAGAGATCGATCATGTCATCAGGGAGAATAGTCAACTGACGGCAGAGCTGTTTTAGTAAGATGCAAAGAAGATCAGCTGGACGCTGAACTTCCAATACCTTGTAGTTGAAGTAGACGAAGCAGATGTGGGATGAATCTGTGACGGGTATAGTATCACGAATATGCTCTAGGACGATAGATCTGAGAGAGATATGTTAACGGTATTCAAACAAAAAAAGTACTGGGGAATAAATACGTTAAAACAGACTTCCCAACGCCCGCTTTTTCAAGATTAGCACGTGCTCTAATTTGAAGGGTTTGGTAGTCTTACGAGTTCCATGGCACCATGGCAGACAAGACATGATAGAGGAGATCCATGCCAGAAAGTCTGGCGACTTCAACAGCCACTCGCCCGTGGTTCGGAATTGCTTCTTTCTTATCCGGTCGTGATCTTGTTCGAAGTCGAAAGGTGATAGCCAAGATAACAGCTCACCACGTACCTCTATGCTTCTGACCTTTGCTTGTTCTATTTTGTTTAGTAGGGATTCTTGCTGAACCATATGCTCGATGTAATTACCCATAGCCTTTACTTTCTCTTCTTCGTCCTTCAGCTTCCGTTTTTTTTCATCTTCTTCCTCCTCGATCCGGCGTCTCTTTTCGTCTTCTTCTCCCTTCTCCTTCTGTCTCTTCAGCTCCTCTATATTGATTGTACGGATTACGATGTCAATATGGTCCTTGAACTGATTATATATGATCGTGAGATCGTCCCGTAGTGACGCTTTTGTTCCAAACATTGCTTTTGCAGAGGTAAAGCCTACAACAAAAAACCTGTCAGCCTAGTTTGTAGTCTTTAGAATCGCCAAGGACCTACGATCGCGATTTCCGTTCTTTGAAAGATAAACCTGTCGAGTCTTTCTACATACGCAAAGTAAATCTCCATAGACAGAGCATAGTGCCTGTTGATCGATACATTAGTACATATATTTCATTGAAGGTAGCAATTACTAGCCATACCTCTTTGATCAATTGATGATCTTTATATAGATTTCCGATATTCGCCAAATAACATAAATGCTTGCCCATTCCATGTAATGTGTTCGTTATCATATCGAATAACTCGACCATCCTTATCCCAATCTACCTCTCTCTTTAAGTACAACTAAACTGCTGCTGCCACCTTGTACCTAAGCTAGTCGTTTACTGTGTTCCTATCTTCAACCCTGACCCTTATCAATCTAGCCTAGTTGCGGCTAATCCCACACAGTCATAAACCGTCACCAGCACACACCCACAGTCGATATCCTATTTTCCTGCCCGCCTATAAATGCCCACCTATATAAAGGGTCTATTTTGGTATTTAGATAAATCGAGCAAGTTTATTAACGCACACTACAGTATCCGGTAGAATTATTGCGAAAGTCAGAACTAAAAGGGTGGGTTTCTTGGCCCGTGCTCACTGCAAAAATTCCTTTGAGAGCCAATGGGACTATCGGGTCACGGAAAACCCACTTTCGCATTAATTCTACCAGAATCTGTACATTTCTGCCAAAGTTTGGTATTTGCGCCGGGTTTCGCAGAATGTCTTGGCACCACAGCAACCACAAAATACCAGACTGGGTACGAGGTCAGGAATGATTAATATATTTAGAATATACGCTCTCGTACTCTCGAATATCGCGATGTACCTTGCTGTCTACCCCTACCAGACTCTGACAGACCGCAAACCACCCCACCCCAGCGACCATCACCAACCCTAACCCTGTTTACCAACGTCAAGCAGTCCCACCAACGTACAGCAAACTCGGGGACTCCATGATGAGGAAGAAAGAGTTCCAACCACCCCGGATGTGCGTTTTTGCCAGATGCTGCCTTCTGAAAGCTGATCGGTATTATCTATAACCTAGCGGAGTATGTGTAGTTTTCTGCCTATTTTTGACGGGGGTTGGACCACCATTCCAAAGCTTCCTGCGGACACCCACACCGTCCCTCACCCTTGTCAAGCTATACTAAGGTTGTTCTTTCCACGCCAGTTGAGAGCAAGAGTGGTCTCTACCTCTCCATGAGCCGAGCTGTCTTAATTGAGCCTGTTCCATGATTACACGAGCTTCGAGCCAAAGATACCATACTTCAACTAGATATTTGAGAGGTGAGAACTGGAAACTGGTATCTATAATGATTTTTATGCGTTGAGGACTTAGGGGTAATGCTGGTACTATTGAAACCACTTTCGCCAATCTCGCTGCTTTTCCATGTCTCCAACTTTTGGAGGGAGAAATCTTGGCATTGACCGCAAGCGTCATCTGTATCACGGGCCTGTACTAGAAGCTCGAGTTCTGTGAGCTCTACCTCTCATTGAGCTGAGCCAGCTCGACCTTTTAGTCCGGCTCGACTACGGCCGACTCATGGACCACACTACCGGCGGCGTCAAGTACATCCAAGATTTCTTTATAACAGTGCGTACCTCATTGTATTACAAGAGTAGAAGTTTAACGATTGTAGGATTTGCGAGTAGAAAGAAACTTTGAGTCTTAGGGGTACAGATGTTCAATGGTTATAGCACCATTTTTACGCCCGAGTATCTTTTCTTCTAATCAAAGTATTGGACCAGGTTTGCAATACATCTTCGGGAATCTGCATGCTGGTGGCGTTCCGTATGCTCAGGGCTTTCAACAGTACGAAGACGAGCGGCCACGTCCTCGATGCATGCCAGACATAGACAGTGGGCCAAAATAATCCGGAGCTTAGCCTGCCCGGCTCGGGTGAGGCCATTCTTTTCTAGTTTAGGGTATACCACTTCTTGCGCTCCGTTAATATCGGCCTTGAGGGCAACAGTACCGACCCTTGAGCCTGGAGGAGACCCCCGAACCTCACATCGAGTGTCCTTGTCGATTGCACCTGGGAGCCCGGTGTTGTAACAGTTCTCTGGATATATCCGTGCTCTGTTTTCCGCAATCAGCTGCCGCTTTGCCTCGCCAGCCCTGCCCCCACGGAGCACGTAGAACGTATCCCCAATTGAGAAACCCGAAACCCCACTCCTGCACCCTATCCCCGGGCCCACGATCAAGACCACGCACCCTGCCCCCCCCCCCCCCTCTCCCCACGGTATCAACCCCAGCATAGAACTCCCCAAAAAACACCACCTTCCCACACTCCGCCCTCCAACCAAGCGATTCTCTCTACCCACGCTACACACCTTGCTACCAACCCCGCGTAGAAACCCTCCTGCAGCGGCACAAGCAAGATACCGCCGCATGTCTTCGCGGCTACTCGGTGTCCGGGGGTAATTATAAGGTATCTTTGCAGATTATGACAGCGGGGTGTTGCGATGCTAGGGTTGTCATGAATGCACAGTAGTCTCATCGTTGCTTGCTACTATAGTCCCTCTTGGGGGGGGGGGGGGTGTTTGATGTCGAACCTGTCGTATGTATCGGCAGGATTTCCGTGCTGTCGAACTATGTATTGAACCCTGGGGTGTGATCGTTGGCGTTGAGGTACACAGGCGCCAGTGTGTGCAATGTGCGGATTTGCTGATCCCCCCCCCCGGACAGGCGGTTCGAAGGCCATCAGCTATTTGGGTGATCAGGGGGTGTTGGAGGTCTCTCTGTTCTGCGTTCTGGTGAAAGTAGGTACGGTGTCTTGGCGTACCTTACTTGATACGCCTTGGCAGCTTGTGGACACGGCTTGGCGCAAGGTACGAGTGATATCCTGTGCACCACTTAGGCGCCAGGATCACATCTTTTATTTACCTAATATTCCCAGGTCGGAATGACTGCCATTGCACGAATAGTCCAGGCTCGCTCGACCTGTAACCCTCAAATTCATAATATTTACAACTGCTGTCGGTGATCATGATTTCATCAACTTCAATCTAAGGTGTTACACATGTGTACTACCGATGTATTGCCTGACTTCATACGTACCTCTCCCATCACCCTATCCCACCAGCTTAGCTATCTAGGTGTACCCCCAATTCTACTTCCAACTACCATCTAATCTACCCAACTTACCCTACCCTACCCTCTCCTACCCTTAACGCTTACTACCGTCATGCCCCCACTGGTACCAGCACCAACCTACCACTGCCTCCGCCTCACTGCCGATGGTACCTTCCATCCAATGCATCTCCTACACCGCCATTGATAATGCCACCATCCTGAGGGTGATGACAATGCCTTCGATAATGTCGCTGACATGCGCCCGTACTGGTCCGGCAACTACCAGGATTGCCTGATGCAGCGGTACGTGATGTACCCGGACTTTGGCGGTGAGCTGCTCATCTACTACTGCGCAGGAGGTGGCGCGGACTGGTCAACCAACAGGATGCTGCTCAAATGCGTGCTGTGTGCACCGTGCTCAAGCAGTTGTTCCACGCGGGTGAGATATTCGACTATATGTTCTACTACGAGGACGTGTTTGTGGTACGGCTGGGCGAGGGGTGGCTGGATACGGGGTGCAGGGCGGTGTTTGAAGATATAGAGGTGGCCATTATGGAGGAGGTGGTGGAGATGGTGGAGGTACTGGTAGTGAGTAATTAGCTGAATGGGTTTTTGGAGTATCAGAAGAGTCAGAATGAGATGTTTGGTAGCAAGGGGGGGAAGGAGAGGGCGAGGGGAATGAAGACGGTGGTGTTGACGATGAATAGGGTGAAGAGGCGGAAGATGGGGGAGGATGATGAGATACTGAAGCAGTTGAAGAGGAGTAAGATGGAGGAGGAGCTCGAGAATAAAAAGGAGAGCAAGAATGAGAAGGAGGGCGAGGATGAAGAGGTCGTTTGGGATGAGGATGAGGGTAAGGATGAGGAGGAGGGTGAGGATGATGAGTAAAGTGGGATTGGCGGAGTTGGAACAAAAGGAACAGGAAGGCAAGATGGGCTGTGGGTGAGAGTTGTCCATCGAAACTACTGAGGAATGTTTGGGTAAAAACATCATTTCTATATCTATATGTTTATGGTGGCGTTTTTATTTCAAACCACCATATTGTTGCGGGCAACGAATGGACTTTTAGCATCGCCTTCCGTCCCACGGGACGTATTTTTATGTAGCCAAATTGATAATTCTCTCAGTTCTATCGAATCCTGCATCCTCATACCTTCCATCTATCACTTTTCAACTGTAGGAGGACTTCATGCGGTGAGAAGGACACCATCTATTGTTCCTCGGCAGCTACCTGGAACTCGCGCTTTCCTTCCTGCCCATACAAACTCTCTGTAACTGATATGCTCTCCTGGATAAAGTCGGATATTAAACATTTTCCCGAAAGCATTTAGCGAGTGATATGTGGAATGCGCTCTGTGATCTTCTGATTCAGAGCTCTGAAGCACTGAGAGCTCTTCTGCGAAAGGGGAATCAGCCTTTCTTGCCTATTACGTATTCAATCATATACGAGTACGACTCTCGAGCGTGTACTCCAGTTGCCCCATTGACCTGTCCAAACGCCATGCTACTACAATTGCACCTCGCTATACATTAGCTTCCGCTACTGCACTGCTGTATGAACTAATGTATTATTAAGTAATCTCAACCATTGTGCCTAACAACAGTGTACATAATTAGCCCGTAGGCCCGCAGGGATGCAGGCCTGGAGGAAGGAAGGAGCGGAGGGTCTGGTAGGTAGGCATATATGCAGTCAGGCGCGGAGGTAGGAAGGCAGGTAGGCAGAGTTTTGTAGCGCGCTAGCACATATGTATATTTGTAGGCCATATGTCACGGTCAGACGCGGCGTCGCAACGCCCGCACCCATCCACGACCCAAACCCGTGCTATTACGAGTAACACCACAGCAAACCCAATTGATCCTTTTGAAAGCTGGTTTTTTGTATAGTTGTTAAATAGTACATAAATAAAAATAATTTGACATTTAATATCTTGTGTACCAACCCCTTGCCTTTATAACAGCCTCTATTCTCCTAGGTATACTTCAACCAGCCTAACCAATGAATCATCAGGTAACAGTTCCCAGCAATGAATAAGAGCTTCCTCCATGAGGGTTTTAATACTTGAGGTGATCTAGTATCATATGCCAATTGAGGGTAGTGTTGATAGTAGAGCTTCTTGAGGTGTACCCAAACATTCTCAATGGGATTTACATCAAGTGAATAGGCAGGCCAATCCTCAAGAACATCCATCCCATGCTCCTCCAACCTTTGAGTAGTAAGACTAGCAGTGTGTACCCTAGTATCATCTTGCATGAAGATTGGCCTGATAACCTTCTCCTGTAGCTCTGTCAAAAAATCCAGAAGAGAGAACTCAAGAGTCCTGATATATGACTCTGTACTTGCTCTCACCCATTCTCCCACTATAACCCCACAACAGGTCCCTTTCAATTCCCTGGCAAAGCATACCTAAATCATCTTTGATACCCCTCCTGACTTCCTAATACCTTGACATACTCGGGAAGCCATTTTTCGTTCACTGTTCTAAAATCCCAAGAGACATATAGATCTCCATATTTCTGAACACAAAATGTAGCTAGCCTCCTCTTGATTGTTCTATCTGAAATTTGGACTGCGAAATTCTGGCGGAGCTGTTTATAAGAAATTTTGTGCTCACATCTACAGGAGATGAAGAGTTGTCTATCATCTCTAACAGTAGTTTTTGAAAGTATGTCAGTTCTGGTTGTGGATTTAATTTGATCAGTCTTCTCATACCCTGCCATGGCATTGGCAAGAGTTGACCTTGGTACTTTGAGGAGCTTAGTAATTGCTGAATAAGAGCCGCCAAAATGCTTTATTCGAATTCCTTGCCATAGCACGGACTGCGGCCACTTCCTACTATCTGTTTTGCAGATTTTGGGTATCAATGGGGTTAGGCATCGTAGTTGTGGTTGCACGATATAGCATGACATGACCTCTCTTGAGCAGTTATGAAAATTTTGATTGAGGCATGCACTTTGCTTTACCCTTACTTCCGGCATCGAGCTGTACATACATACTATCACATAGATAAATATATGACTATCGCACGGAGTTATGAGTATGGATTGAGACTATCATTCCAGAAAAGTTAATTGCGGTGATTCTGACAAGCTATAGTTATTACTTGAAGTGGTTCCCCTTTGCTCCTTGAATTGCTAAATTGTAGTATTTACATTTTCTGATAATAATAGTTGCGGACCTTGAGTTCTTTCTATTCTTCTAGATCCCCATTGACTCTCGAAGCCTTCTTTCCAAAGACATTAATCTTTTATCTAAATCATCTATATCCCGGTGAACCCATCTTGATTTTCTTTCTGCCGCTATAGCGTCTCCTCTGTGGTATTGTCTTAATCATGAAATTATCCTCCTATGAGTCCGACTTTCAACCTTATCTTCTCAAACTCGTCTCTCCTCAACCTCGTCTCTCCTCAACCTCATCTCCTCAACCTCAACCTGCTTGGCTCCTCAACCCCCTCTCCTCAACATTGTCTTTGATCCTCAACCTTACCTCTCCTCAACCGGATCTCTACAACTCGCAGAAATGCCTAGAGGTTTTTCCCCTAAACTCTTCTATCGTACTAAAAACGAAAACGTTGATAGGTAGGTTAAATATCAACTAGTCATTGTTAGTATACTAAGATTTGATAGGCATATCGTGATTGAGAACACTGAGAGGGTCGAGAATGCCGAGAATGATGAGAACGCTGAGAATGTTGTAGACGATACCAAGGACATCAAGAACATGGGCCGAGATGACAACCCATATGCTACAGTCAACAGTACTTAACGGAAAAGGAAACCGACCGAAAAATATCAAGTTATATCAGGTGACAGTGATACTGATCACATTGGTTGAGGAGATCCGGTTAGGGGGGGGCGTGGGATTGGGGAGAGACAAGGTTGAGGAGAGGAGGTTGAGGAGTTACGAGGTTGAAGAATATGAGGTTGAAAGTCGGACTCATGGGAGTATATAGTCGGTATTTGGGATCCACACACCTCCATGTAGGAAAAAATGGGATGTGATTCCACCCGGAAGCACGCAGCAGGTATAGGAATCCGAGAAATCCAACCCAGCAAGGGTCATCAATACGCTCCTCAAACAGTAACGGAGTCACACTGCGTGGATTCGAGATATGTACATAATACATATTTAAGTTGGCACAGGGGCCTGTCTCATGGCGACCAATGATGGTGGGTCCGGATTCTGCAGGTGAATGATATTTGATGAGTCACAAATCCCGCCCTTCCATGAAAGGAATTACCAACCCCACCGAGGAAAAAGGCTTGTTTGTATCTGCATGTACCGTTATTTCTGAGTTATACGCACATGGGCTTGAAGCAAGGTGGTGGTAGAAAAGAATGGAAATGATGCTTGCTGATTGGCTTAAGTTACGGGAATATGCATACACCACCAGGTTTCCTTGGCTTTCCTCCCACCACTTTGCTTTAAGCCCACAGGCGTATAACCCAGAAATAACGGTACCCGTTTAGATGCGAGATATGTAGGTTGCCCAGGATACCCGGAGGTAGTAACAGGTGTAAAAGCACATGGCTGACTGATCACAGTTGTGGTGTTTGCGCCAGGAAAATGCACAGGTACATACGTGAAGATACAAACGAGCGTTTTTTCCTCTGCGAGCTGGTGGTGGTGGTGGTGCTTTTGATGGAAGTGCGATTTCCGACTCATCAAATATCACTCACCCTTAGAATCCGGACCCACCATCCCCATTAGTTTCCACAGGACCCATGCGCCAAGTTTGCACATGCCATAGCGGCGAATTCCGGACAGAGTCTATAAGCCGGCGATAAAGAGCCGCACACCCACCACCGGTACTTCCGCGGCTGGTACCAGGCTACGTGCGGCTTTGGCGAGTGGTGCATGTGCGCCGCAACGGCGGGTATGAGGTTTGGGAGAACCTGGAGTATCACAGGGTGTGTGTGTGTGTATGTGGCACGATTGTGTTGCAGGAGGGGACAAACGGGCGGCTTTCGGAGAATGTTTGAGACTTGGGCCTTATCGATATTGGGATTTTGTAGGTTTGTTGGGCATGCAGGGCTGGTGGCTTTAGTTGCAGTCGCAACTCGATATGCCGGGACTCAATGCACCGGATCCCTTTCTGTCCCGTACGTACAAGATCCTCTAAAAATATTATTTTTCCTACTGCAAAGTCAATTTGCTACCCCGGATTTTTTGCGATCCTGTACGAAATCCTTCGAATCTTGGCAATCCGGCATTTCGAGTTGCGACTGTGGCATTATATCTTGTCATACGACCGAATCATATCGGACAAGGTTGCTAAATATAATTTTTTCCTGATGCCTGGGTATTATTGCATGTACTTAGCTAGCTGTCCTTTGCCCAACACACCTATCTATTTGTCGGAACGATTGAGCTTATTGTGTTTAGGTTCCGGAGACGGTTAAACGGATGGGGCCACCCCTATAGCTAAGGCCTTCGCCGCCATTGAATTGATCATATTCCAGTCGAAGGTGGTATCCATGGAAGTTCAGATATCAGAGTCACTGGAACGAGGGCGGTGGGGGGTGCGGCTGGGTTAGGTTTACTATTTCTTAGTACATATATGTATGTAGTTTTCTATTTCACAGCCGCACATCTACCCACACTCTACAGTCGTTCACCGTCTCTTGACGAATACTGCCACTTGACGAACAGGGACTCCAAGTATGGCAAGCAACAGCCAAGCTGCGAGATCTCCAGTCCTTTTAATTTCTGTTGGCCCAAAGTCCCCTGTTCGTCAAGTGGCAGTATTCGTCCAGCGACGGTGAACGACTGTAGTCATTTTACGTTTATGTAAATCCTGCGTGCAGAAGGCTGCAGAACACTGGGGGAAAACACGCGGTCACTTGGGTCGATACTATATAGGACAGATTTATATCACCCCACCTCCTGCAGTGTCGATCTCATTTCCGAATACCTAGTGATGTCATTATATGACCTTCAATGGGGGGCCTGACATGACTGTTACACAGCGTATCTACCAATGGGTTGCCTGAACCCTCCCATCCCCTATATAGCATCCACCCCGAAGACACTCCACCCGCGACCACCACATACCGGCCACCATCTACACAATCCACCAGAAACACCCACCGCCGCCGCAATGGCCCTACACACGACCTACCAATGCCTCCTCCTGCCCGCCTCCGGCGCGCCCGTCTCGCGCGTCCCCTACACCACCGTCGAGCCCTCCACCTTCCCCAAGGACGACCACTCCGCCCTGTTCGACAATGGCGCGTTCCAGATGGTCCCCGACCTCCGCCCCTACTGGACCGGCGACTACCAAGACCGGCGCTTCCGCCGCTTCATCGTCTCCGAGCACCCGCTCCCTATGCTCGACGGCGAGTTCATCCTCTACTACTCCGTCAGTGCGGATAAGCCCGCCAATAAGACGATTCTCGGCATGCCGGCTGTGCGCGACGCCGTCGAGAGGTCGCGCCGCGCGGGCGTGAGGTTCGAGGATAGGCTGTTTTGGCGCGGGGATGTGCTGGTGGTAAGGCTGGGCGAGGAGTGGGAAATTGCGGAGTTTGAGAAGTTTGAGGATGTGAGGGGGGAGATGGTGCCGCATGTGCTGAAGATGTTGGGGGAGAGAATGTTTACGCCGACCTGGGAGGAGGAGGGCTTGGAGAGGCAGAGGAAGGAGGATGCGTGGTGGGAGAGGCTCGCTGAGAGGGAGAGGGGCATGAAGGAGCGGCTGTTTGCGGGAATGTGAGTCTCTTGCTGGCTAGAATCGCATAATCAGTGATGCGTGGTGCTGACGGTGGCAGGTCGACGGAGCAGAGGGAGAATAAGGAGGTGAGGGACATGGTGGATATACTTGTGGCGTTGTCGGCAAAGGAGGACATGGAGTAAGAGACTCTACACCGTATTCTCTGTGGGGGTGGTTTTGTGAGAGGACCCCACCGTATTACGATCAAGGGAACCTTTAGTAGCTCCGTCCCACGGGACGTATCTTCATGTAGCCGAGTTGATAATCTCAGTTCCATCAGATCGCGTTTCCTCATTACTTTCGTCTATCACTGCACTGCGCACTATACCGCCCAAGAACTAAAGACAAGACTCAATAAGCATCGATCGTGTAGGCCGTTGAACCGTAGGATATGTAACAAGGAAGATGGCGATGCGCCGATAGGGCCTACATAGTTTTATACGGCATTATAACAGCTGAAGATGACAACTATTCATTCCCAAAAGTCCGCAGTTGCAGCCCACGTAGCCTATACGGTGAAACCAACCTTTGTCATAACTACATGTAGTCGCCAATCCAACCTCATCCTCTGACAGCTGCCCATACACATACACGCACATTTAAACCACCCCGACGCCTACAAGCCAGCCCAGAACGGGCACAGCACATGATGTTAGCTCTATCGAGTGATAATCCATGAACTCGGAGCATGACCGTGCCGGTTTATCATATACATTTGTGTGGCGGGGGCCGCGGGGGTGGTAATTGCATAAATCAGAAATGGGCGGGATTAAACTTTACACCCGTACCAGAATCCATCTCCGCATTATCTGTGCGCGGAAGAACGCGGCGGGCAATTTCACTGTTGGAAAAGCTTTACCGCAAACTGCACTGCAGGAGCAAAGATAGCGCTTTGTCTCGTAGCACACATCGCCGCTTGGTCCTGCTGTGGCAGGGCGCAGTTTCCCAGAGATACATGTATACTGTTGTCCTGTGAGGCTCAGGGGGACTTTGAGTATCGACATTGAGTTCAGAGCAAAGCATTGCCGGGGATAAAGTATGAGCCCTCCCAGTGCAGGAGAGCACTGTGAGCACAATAACGAAGAGCACAAGATTCTCAATTTCGCGGCAGCGGGAATAAAACTTTTGCATGTAGAAGGAGAGTCCTATACACAAGGTATTAGCACTATACTAGCGATACCGACTTGAATACGATCTTGACAGTAAGGGCACCTGAGGTTATGTATGTATCATCTCGTGCTACATTTATTATCGTCTTGTGCTTATACATTCTTTTCCCGTCGTGATTACAACACCCCCATCCCCGTCCATGTCCCGTCCCTGTACCCGTCCACCTCCGCACCACCCCCCCCCCCGCCCCATTCCCGCGCCACCACCCCCCCCCCCATTCCCGTAGTCTCCACACCCGCCCCGCCCCGCACTCACAATCCAGCTAGCACCGCTTCACCGTAACCTACACCCACCCACCCCCGCAATCAGCACGCATCCACCCACCCCCCACTTTCGCCCCCCAGAAATGGAAAAAAAACATACCTTCTCCGCCACCCTCCCCCGACAAACCGGACACGTCACATCCCTCGCGCCCCCGCCGGCCCTCCGGCTCCCATACGAGGACCTCTGCCGCCCCAGCCCCACCTCCTCCATCTTGGCACAGCACGCCTGCTCCGCACCTTTTCATCAGCACCACGCAACAACACCGGGGGAGGGGACCCCGGGGGGGGGGGTGGACATACGGTGCAGAGAACAAGGTGCTGGCAAGGCAGCATCAGCACCTCGGCCAGTGCCGTCAGGCACACTACACACGCGGCCTCATCGCCGCCTGCGAAGACCTTTCTCCCCTCCGTCAGCACCACACACAACCCCGGGGGGGGGGGGGGTGGGGTAACATACAGCGCCGTCATCACCCTCCCTCGCCGCCATCCACCCGCGGACAACGCGGTGGACGGCCACGACCTCCTCGAGCGCCACGGCGATGGCCGCGGCCTGGTGCAGCTCCGACTGCGTGGACGCGGAGCGCAGGGTGGCGGCGGCGGAGAGGGTGAGTGCGTGCAGGGTGGTTGGGTGCGTGGTGGGGAGGAACGTGGTCGGGTGGGTGTGCGTTGTGAGGGCGGTGAGGGTGGGGAGGGTGGGGGCCCAGGTGCGGGGGTGGGGGGGAGGGGTGGTGGCGGGGGTGTGGTGCGGGGTGGGGTGCGGGGGGTGGGACATGTTGTGTTGGGGAGGTGGTGGTGCAGCGTAGTGGAGGTAGAGGTGGGGGGTGGACGGGTGGATGAGGGTGATGTGGAGGGGTGGTGGTACAAGGCGTGATTGGTGGGTTTGTGAGGCTCTTTGTATCACGACGCTGGGATAAGCCGTGGCTTGGTGCGCTATAACTACATATAAATCAGCCATTTTGAAACAGTATGTACATAGCTTCGGAATTTTATGCAATGTGCAATCCCAGAATTGATTATTCCTCCGCTTTTTTTTTCTTTTTTTTGGGGGGGGGGGTTAGTAGGGGGTTAGTATAGTAGATCGACGTCCATACATATACGCTAACTACAAGGACTGTGCTTCCTGTCCTGGCCAGCTATATCACAGGTGTTCTCAAGGCCCCCGGGATACCTGGTCTTTCCGCGCAGACGGGTATAAGAACGCAGAGAACCTTCATCTCTTTCCTATCATGAATGCAGCGGCGGTTTCACGGACCTTATTACACGCTTTCTATTCTCACGCGGGATGCACTTTGGCAGCGCAGAACTCAGCTTTAGCGCGCATGCCAAGCCGATATACAAAAGTAAGCTCGAGTGTTGGTTTCATGGCTGGGCAGATTAGCAGCTGTCGTTAGCGAAGTCTATCCGGTCCTCATGTTTTAAATATGCACGTTCTACGATATCTATCGGGATGATCTACCGGTCCGTATCGCGCCATGTCTCTGATTACGTTGTTTCACACACAAACGACATCGATCTGAACCGAACCGAACCATCCTAGCCGCATCTACCCGAGTGACCCCGCCGTCCCGCGCTGCACTGCCGTTGCCAAGCCGCCACTCCAACCCCCCGCGGTCGCTGCTGCCTGGCCTTGGCGCCCACACTCACGTGACCTGCGCACTCCACCTCACCACGCTCAGTCAGTCCCCGCACCCTCGCCAGCCCCCCACCCGCCGCTAAGTAACCATCAGCCATGCCCCAGAACCGCCGCACCCCCGCCGACCTCGATGCCCTGACCCTCCGCCAGCAGGCCGAGCTGCACGCCCCACCCCACCCCGCCAACAACAGAGGCTGGTGGGAGGACCCCCCCTCGCCACCGTCCCCGACCGGCCCAACAGGCACCGACACGCCCTGGTGGCCGTCATGGCATGCGCCCCTGCCGCGGCCGCTGTCGTGGGGCGCCGCAGACCTGGCCATGACACCAAGACACCACGCCGACGACGAGCGCATCATGGCGTCGTTCCTGCGCGAGCGCGAGGCGCGCCTCGAGTCTGTGGACCACCTGCTCTCGTTTGCGGCGCCGCCGGAGGAGGAGGCGGACGCAGAGGCGGCGGCGGCGGAGGTGACGCTGCTGGGGACGGCGCAGCTGCTGGAGACGCTGGCGGGCGAGTTGGTGGCGGGAGGGGAGGCGGAGAGGGCGTGGGCGGGGGTGGATGCGGCGCTGACGGCGCTGGTGGTGCTTGGGTGTGGAGGGGCCAGGGTGGGGGCTGTGGGTGTCGGCGCGTGTGTGCTGTGTTATGCCACGGTGGCGAATGTGGTGTTGAGGCCGTGTGGGCATCTGGTGATGTGTTTGGTGAGTTTTCGTGTGCGCGGGGGTGGGGGAGTGTGTGCTGGCTGACCAGAGGGTGTGGCAGGGCTGTGTGCTGCGTGAGAAGGTTGGTGGGAAGGGCGCGGGGAAGAGGCGGCAGGCGGTGTGTCCGGTGCCCGAGTGCGGGAAGGCGGTGGAGGAGACGGTGTGTTCTTGCATCCCGTGTTTATGAGTGACGGTGCTGATGGGATGGGCGCGTGTAGGTGAAGACATATCGCGGTTAGTTGCCGGCGGACGAGCCGTCGCTGCGGGGTGGAATTCGATGCTTTCGTATTTTCCCGGCGGGGTGGTGGGGTGGGGCTTGTCTATTTGCCACGAACCCTAACCCTGGCCCATTGAGATTTGCCACTAGTATTTATAACAGGACAATTTGTGTATGGATGGATCATGGGTGCATAGGTATAGGCGCAAGACTGAGATGGCGTTCTTTCTTTTTTTTTTTTTTCACTTTGGTCGGTTGGTGATGGGTGGGTTTTGGCTTGTTTGTTATGTTTATTAAGCATTCTGAAACTTCCATGCTTGTTGAATCGTTGATCTTGGTGCAATAACCGTTGTGGGTGCTAGTTGTGCTGTCGTGTGTGTAGGATCCCCCGGACGCGGACTTGAGGGTGCTCTTTCCGAATGTGTTGACGTTTCCAGGCTGTTTGTGATCGTGATCGTGCTGTCGGAGGTTATGCTCGGAAGCGAGTATGAAGTGATGATGGTTGTGCCGCAGACTAGTTTTATACTGTCTGAGAACCTAAACTAACAGATGATTAACCGGGCTCAGCTACGTAAACGCTGAATCATGTCCCAACACCTCCTCTGCGCGTAACCTGCACCGCAACGTCTGTTCCGGAATGCCAGAGCTGTGAGGTGTTGCGCGTGGACCTCGCATCGCCCACGGTTGTAGTGGGCGCAGTATAAATCAAGGCGGTACTGGAACGTGCTTCGTCTTCGCTCGTGGATTACAGAAGAAGATCTTGGACTGGAGAGCAAATATTTAATATCCGGGATGTGCAGGATGGGGTGGAATTGGGTTTGGAGAATTTGTTTTTAGGTTTCTGGCGTTTTGTGGTTGTGGTTGTGGTTGTGGGTACGGTTGGGTTTTGTGCGGGTTGGCTATGAGGAGCTGGTTTTGGGCTGAGATGTAGGCTTTGCGGCCGGGGGAGAGAGGTGGAGGAGGGTGGGCTTCGGCTGCGAGATGGGTATGCCCGGTAATGGAAGTTGGGGGGTCGGGTCGGGGGTGGTTGGCTGCCGTTTGGAAGCTAGACTGGGGAGCTGTGGAAGAGCCGGGTGGGGATTGAGATACTGAATCCGGCGAACTGGTGGGAATTGGTGGTTTTAACGGGGGATTTGGTTGCGAGTCATGGGGTATCACTCGAAAACAAATTCAATCTGGTTCTGGGCGCATGACGAAAGGTCTCGAGAATTGGCCTCGCGATAGAAGTCAAGACAGAATATAACAAAAATCATAGAAGATGGAAGAAGACAAAGCAGAGAAGGACAAGACTCTGCACGTTTCAGGACATGCGAGTGATATCCTGTGACCTACATATCGGCATCAAGGCCGTGTACACACCTGGACTGATGCGGGGATCGATCAGCCTGATAGCCCTAACCCTGTTCGAGCCTACCATAGCAGTAATTGGAAATGTACGTCTGCTCGGGGTTGATGACTGGGGGGATACTCCGGGTAGTAATTTCTCGTTTTTGCTGCACGACTTTGTGTTGCACCCATCACTACACCCCGTTGAAAATCAAAGACCCGACCCGAGGTCTTTGCCCGAGCTTCGGCTTTTAGGTGAGTAGGATCCGCTGTCCTATAGCAGTGATAACAATGCACTTTTGACGCTATTTGAGATACTTTTCTGCGTGTCGTTCATGAACTATCACTCGGTCCGCGACATAATCCCCTGATCTTGTGTTTGAGCATCTCTTGTTGCCTCAAGCCAGAAATGGCTAGACTCGGTGGTGCTATAGATATCCTACAGCGCATAGCTATAGGTCTATTCAGACACCGGTTCGAGACAGTCTTTCTTCTGGTCATAGTCTATCACTCGGCACATGAAACGCACCTAGGTAGAATACTTTTCGCAATCGCGCTGAGGGTAATCGCAAAAGATAATCCGACCCTCACCGCCTTGAGCATTCCCGATGGCAAGAGCTACTGTCTCAGCTTGGTATGCATGATTGGTGTACTTGTATTCGTGGGAAATATCCATGGGAGATCCGTAGTATAGAGTAAGATGGTTTTGCGGATAGTTGCTCCCTCTTCGAGATGTGGCTTTAAACGGCTATTATTGCAGGAGTGCTTTATGCCTGGTGGTGGTTCCGGGTTGTTATGTACTCTAGAAGCGTTTTCAGATCCCCGACTCCGGCTGGGTAGGGTAGGCTTCGTAGTGGGCATGCCGGTCAAGAAGGTGGGGGCTTGGGCCAAGAATATTTGCCTATGCTTCTTAACTTAGCCCGGTGAGCTGTAGAGAGGAGGGTGCGTAGTAAAACAGCCTACGTTCCAAAGAACCTGTGGTTGCAACGGAGAATGCGGTCATGAGATATCACTCGACAAGGAAATCAGAACTTTTCTGATGCGGAAAAGAGATGACAAAAGATGCAACAGTACCTAGTACCCGGGTGGATAGTACAAGGTGCTGGATCTTAGGGAAACTGGGGGAATTGGGGGGTTTGATGGGAGAGTGTGGTCATGAGGTATCACTCGACGGTGAAGTATGAGCTTTTATTTGATGCGGAGAGAGATAGGGAGGGTATGTATCGGCTGGAAAAGGTTGGGTACCTGAGTAAAGTACTTGGGTAGGCTTGGTAGAACTAACTTTTGGTAATGGAGGGCCGGAGCTAGCATGCCCGTTGAGGGCAGGGCAGGACTGGAGGGGGCTGATCCATTGCGATCGCTGGGAGTGTTCCTTGTTGGAGCCCCGAGACTTCGAAGTTAATGGGGCAAGATTATTGTTCTAATGTCATTCAATTGGCTCGATCGAACAAAGAGGTTGGTACCAGCACTCGAATAGCTGACTCAACAAACAAACGAAAGAAAGACTTCCGACGGAGGCAAATCGTGAACCGTATGATGATAATTGCATACTCGGTTTCTTTACAAATATATCTTTACGATGTGTACAATTCCTAGGCCCCCCAGACCCAAATGCAGCGGCTTGGCATCGAGTCATGGTTTATCACTCGGCTCACCACATAGCACTACACCACCGAACATCGCGTGTTGGCCGCCGGGAATTTGATATCCGGCGAAACAACCAATCTTTGAATTGCCTGCTTACGCTACATAACTGATATCAGGCGGGGCGCGGTTTCTTTAACTGGCTGGGAGAAACAGGGGTTGTACTAGTACCCGACTACGTAGCCAGTGTCTCAAAAGAATTAACAAAAAAACGGTTTCGGAAGGTTAGACGACCATAGGAAAGATATGTGTCCCATCCTCGGTATATCCACATACGTATGTAATTGATGTTAACAACAACCCGCCCTAAACAACAACCATAGTCGGCTTGGCGCCCGATCATGCTGTATCACTCGACGGACTAACTCGAGTCAAGGTAAAGTACACGCGGTATGGCTAATTATTACATTCCGTCCTGGGGACCGGTATTTTCGAGAACCTCGGGTGATTTTGGAGGTTGGTTTTGCAGGTTTTCTTGAAATATTTTTGAGCCGGAGGTGAGAGGTCAGAGTGGCGGTGGTATCATGCCGAGGAAATTTAACTGTGCTGTGTATCTGATATTCATAGATTAGAAGTACGCTTTCAATGGACCCACGTAAATTAAGTAGAGTCGATACAAAACCCGACTTTATAAGCTTATTTAAACAAACCGGCGGAAGAAGTGTTAAAGAAAGAAACAGGAGAGGCTTGGGCATGCCATCACAAAGTATCACTCGACCACTTTACTCAGAGCACCACTCAACCACCGTACCACACCCACTAGGTCCATGGCGCCCAAAGCCTCGCCGTCCCGGCTAACCGCACTACCCATCATGTACACAATCTCTTTGCCAACTACTCAACCTCCAGAATCATATCCCCGCGGAAAAAGACTACTATTCCTCGGATATCCGGTGGTGTATATATTTATCCTGGTGATCCGACGCCGTGTATCCTGCTGACCGCCCGCACCTCTGTATGCCTGTACCGTCTAAAGCCCGAGCTCGTACACTAGCTCATACTCGGCCACCTAAACCCCTGCTTGGGATTGTGAAGCGCGGCGGTGTCATCCTGAACCTCACTACACACCATGAACCCCCAGCACACCGGCACAAACACCAGGGGCAGTTGTACCCTGCTGAGATGTTCATCAGACACCAGGATTGAGACCATTAACTCGGATCAGTTGCACCAACACCCACCGTTTTTGAAATCGCCCCCAACTTTCGGCGAGCGCTGTATTCGGATGCCATTCATTGTAAGGCTGTTCATGTGCTTCTGCTTGGCTCCGCTCTGCTCGAGGATGGCAAAGCTATCTTCCCCGCTGTAACTTGAGGTAGCGGCAAACCCGTGGCCAACAGCGACATTTCCAACACCATTCCGCTCCTCGCCCGCAATCAACCGCACCTCCGATTCCACAGCGCTGAAGAAGGTTACCCTACACACACGCCACATTCCGTTCTAAATAAACTAAACCCTAACCCACCCCCGCCTCAGCATGTTCTTCAGGATGCCGATCTATCTGGTGTATAGCCGCTATCCCATGATCCGTTAAGGCGAGGTGTGGCATGGGTGCGCCGGGATATTATGTAGTATTGCCGGTGTATAGGGAGGAGAGAGGTCGATAGTGCAGCCCTCTTGCTACCTTCCCTCCCTTCCATCTATCCCTTTATTATTCGCGAGATTGGGTCGGCTGAGTTAAATGCTGTATCCCTGAAATATATCATCCTGTTAGATAGATAGGCAAGAGACGCCAATTGTACCTGTACTAGCTAACTGACCGGCTGAGACTTTCGTCAGCCCATTATAATCGGAGATTGGTTGGTTGCGTGGGCGTCAACCGCTTCTGCGTTTCAGCGGGTGCCGACATGTAGTGTTGATCCTGGCCATCCAGCGTAGGTTTTCCCTGAGCGAACTGCCGACATTGCTTACTTCCCTCCTCATCCCCCCCCCCTCTCTTCCTTCCTCCTCTCTCCTTCTCTCCCTGCAGCCCACAATTGCCATAACCATCTCCCACCAGTCCACCGCTTTCCAACACAACACCACACTAACGCTGGCGAAGCTCATCCCGCACACTCAATAGACGTGTGAAGAAAATAAGTAGATTAATCCACAAATAACCCGTACCCCACCGGCTTCTTTCTGCATCTTCTGAAGCGTGGGTGGGGTGGACATATGTTCAACTAGACCGCGGTGAGTGCGGTTAGACGACTGCATACGTGCCAGGGCGGGTGGGGTGCATGTACCAGTAGGGGTGTAGAGGATGGTTGTGGAGAGGATAGTGGTGGTGGTGGGGAGGTGGTGGTGGGGTGAGGTTCGGATAAAGTGCTCTTTTGCGGTTGTGCAGGGATGGTGAAGGGGGCACTTTTGCGAGAGGATGCAGGGATGTGTGCGACAGGGCGAGATGGGACGACAAACTGCACCCTGGTCTAAACCACGCCGGTTAGGGTAAAGGCATTTTTTTCTTCTTCACCTTGTGCTGACGTGATAGCAAGGATGACGTTATTCGTAGGTAGAGTAGCAAGCGCTATATTTTATTGCTTAAGCAGCGTGTAGTCAGTTAGGTTGGGACGTGAAGCCGAGGGTATTGGGAACTAGATGGATTCTCCACAATGATATGATCCAGATCAGGATTATTAGGGGTTAAAATATTAATTTGATTTCTTTACGATTCAGCCTTATATCTTTAAAGGTAAGAAGCGTCGGGCGAAGCATTACTAAAGTGTGAAATTAAAATGATAAAGCAAGAAAAATCAAAAACTACCCTTATCTACAGCAAAAAAACACCAAGCCCACCAATACCAGCCTAAAACACTGCAACCTCACTATACCTTTGCACACACGTTATCCTGCGACATCATTTGGAACACAACAACAAAGCTCCCGATAGTCGGTGCCGATACGACTGTAATGTAAAGGAGCAAACCCAGGAGAAAATGACCAGGATATTCAAGCCAGGCCGTGATTCTTTTCCAAATATAGCGACCGTTTTCAGGCACTCGGGTAATTATTGGGTTTGTGCCCCACATATTTCGGAGTGTTGGAATACCGGCAGGAAACGTGGTGACCTGACTTAAAGCTATTGAACACATTATCCATGTTCGCTGAGAACAAGTACTATCTCTAGGATTGAATCCGGTATATAAGTGTATAATAACATAGGGGGCCGCCGACGCGCTGTAGCACAATAACACTGCGAAAAGGGTGGATAGTGACTGCAATTTCGATATCAATTTTGAGTTAGTAAAGGTCATTAATAAGGTATCAGAGGTCAAAATGTAATGTCTCTGGGTTTGGAGTCTTACTCCTGGAGGTATCTCTGTTACAGGAACACCATATGCACACCCAACGGCACCAGCCAGCGCCCCTTCGACGTTCTGAGTCTTCTCGATTTCATGTTTAGTTAAAACCCCTGTTTGTGTCTGATCGTCTTTTGTGATATCGGTTTCAGGAGATTTGTCGTGCCCTGTTTCCCCTATCAGATCTGTGAGAGATTATGCAATAATGTTTCCATTGGGGAATACCTTGATTATCAATTGCCGCTCACGGAGTAGTCCGTCCGCTTTCGTAGGCGCTTCCCGTACATTCGGATGGAACACGAACGAGTTTATATATGCCTTTACCCACTGCATTATCGCATGCTAGGTTCTCATCACTGTTTGTATCTTCGGAGTATCGCCGTGGGTAATTCACTTGACGTTTGACCCAATCAAGGATGCTGGAGCCACGAACCGGATGGTGACCATGTATACTTCTCAACGAAGGTGATATCAATCCTCTTTCAAAACTGTTAGCTTGCATCTCCGATACCTACAACAGATGGAAGAGACTGCTGACCCAAAATGAGATGATGAGGGCACAACCATACATAACGCCCCAGCATCTAAAGCTCTTGCCAGCTTGTCCTTCTTAAAAATTGAAAATTGGGAGAGCTTGAAAATGGCACCAGCTGTGCCGTGAAAGGGTAGCACGATCGCGGTTATTCCATCGATGATTGTAACAAGAGCTCCGGCCCCCGGCCGCGACAGAATCGTAAAAACATGAAGACCATAGTTAAGGACAAAGAATTTTACTATATCCATCCATACAGCAGGTCGGCAAATTTTGCCCGCTTCCCCGCTCGGGGTACTAGATCCTATTGTTGAGTTCATCGCGGAATACTGATCGCCCATACTGTGCTTTGATTTGTCGGTTGATCCTTAATATATTTCTAATAGCGATTATCTAATCCTTTTGTGGTCCAATCAGCTTTATTCTAGGATTAGAATCCGTTGGGCTCTTACCATCTATACCACCTGTAATTTGTACAGCTGTGTACAAGGATAAACTACTGAGTATATAAATATAGGACTGTAGATTTGATGAAGATTTCTCGGTGAAAGTCCACTTATTTTCGATCGGTAATGGGCTTTTAGTAGAGTTGTACACAGCCTGTCTATGGTTTAAACTACCGTCGCCGCCTGGAGAGAGAGAGCCAGATACCAGGGGGCCACTTTCACTTTTGTCAATGAGCGGGAGGAGACGTACCGAGCAGCGAGTTTGGCTTTGAGAACGGGAGGAATGAGTCTTATTGAGGTGTTCTGCGCCTAAAAAGCTTCTGAGGGGGGCGGGGGTGGAGATTAAGTGGAGAGGAACGAAAGAAGGGCAGGGAAGATGGGGAAATGTCTTATTATACTGAGATAAAATCCAGGGGTACATACTACCCCTTTCTCTTTAACTGAAGGGAGCCTCAGCTTAAATTGCCATCGTTGGGCCATGGGAAGGTGTGGGTACCGCATGCTGAGTAAAACATGCATAAATACCTATCTAATCTCCCTTGGTGTTCGGATGTTTTCTACCTTCCTTATCCAGATATATAGAGCTGCTATATCTTCAGACGAAGTAACGACCGGCCTAAGGGTGCATGAGGTGGGTTGCTATTGGAAGGGGTGAGCTCCTTGCGACTATTCCATGTCAGGATACAATAAAGAATCAGTCAAGTAAATCCAGGTACATCATGTATCTCTCTTAAGACGGTATGTACGCTATAGCGCTACCCAATGTGTAGTAAAGCGATGAAAGCACCACAGCTTATTATTATGTATATCGTCCTCTACTACTCAGGGCTGAATTCAAGCTTATACCATGGTAGAGCTGTAAGGTGCGGCTTGGCCTATACTTTAACTCTTGCCCGAACCAAGGTGGTTAACCATTAGAGTTTTACGCACTAATGGCTTTCACTGTCCCGAATGCCATCCGCAATTCTGGTTAACTGCCCCAATACAAGTATTATTCTGCATTTGTATTTCTCTGTAAATCTCTAATCATGAATCTCGCTACATATGAGGTGCGCTTCCTTTAGAAATCCGACTCATCACCACACCCGATAGTATTTTCAATTAACCCGCGATGCCAGCACTATGCGATTCCTGCGTAGTTCCACCTATATACATATTAAGAACAGGGATTCCAGAGGTGCAACCCCAGACCAAAGAGTAGTGAAAGGAACGAGAGAAGTTGTCTCGATCTCAGGAATTGGACTCGAGACAATTTGACAAAGCCAGACCGGGGCTGTGGACTACAATAGGAGACAGGACCGGGTCCAAACGCCCTATGATAACTTTCGAACCTTCTTTAACTGCTTCTGTTCCTCTCCACTGCACCCTGCAATCCAGCCCGCTATCGGAGGACTATTTCGATGGTCATGATCAATGAAGTTATTTACGGAATCATGATGAAGATTGTTACAATATGAAGTCCTGTAAAAATATGGCATTGCGACATCGGTTATGTATGGTAATTACTCATGTATAAGGGATGACTTATAGTTGGAACAAGGAGGCTTAGCGCTAGGATTATGTAATCAGGGGATCACGTGGTACTAAGAACTATCTGTATATAAGGAGCAACAAACTCCCATTATTGTCGCTGGAACTCAGCGGCGCAATAGTATCTTCTTTGCACTATAAACATATTCCTCACAAAGGTCACGTGTTCAAACCCTCCTCAAGTCGTCTATTCTCCCACACTCCAATTCACAGGTTATGAGCCCGGGTTCTGCCAAATAGAATCCGCACTACACCATCGCCACCTCGCTTAACTCAACAACACTTCATACAACATCATGCCTTCAGGTGGAGAATCGTCATCCAGTGCTGCTGAGACTAAACCCTCAGAGACAACAGCCACCAGTAACATTCGTCTCAAGTTTGATGGACTCCCTAAACTACAAGGGCAATCCAACTACCAAACTTGGGCGAGTGCCTGGAGGATAACATTCGACGCTGTAGACTGGTGGGAAGCGTTGAGTATCGAGAACCCTGACGAGAATGACACCGAACTCAGCAAAACCGAGATAAAGAAGGCTCGTAAACAAATGCACAGCCTTCTCATCTCTGCTGTATGCGAAGAAATACAACCAACAGTCGTCTCCGCCGAAAATGCATTCTACGCATGGAAGGCGCTCAAAGACCTCTACGATCGTGTCTCACCCAACACCACGATCACCCTCCTCAGCCGCGTCCTAGACACGAAGATGCAAGAAGGCGGATCACTGACCGAGCATCTCGCGACCTTCGATGCGAACTGGAATACTCTCAAGTCCAGATGCCAAAGCGCAGACCACAAACTCGCTCAGGCTCTCCTACCCCTCACCAAATCCAACGAAGCCATGGCGGCATTCCTCCTAAGTTCGCTACCCAAATCGATGAGCAACGTCGTCGACAACATCCAAACCAAACAGGATGTTACCTACGAAGACGTACGCCAACGACTACAGAACCTGGATGAGGTAGCCCCTCAAACAGGGAACAAGGTACTCCATACCAGGAGTACCACAAGCGACAAGGAATGCACCTGGTGCAAGAAAAGGGGACAGCCTTACAAAGGCCACGAGTACACGGAATGCAGAAAGCTCAAAGAACAGAACAAGAACAGAAAGGGAAGGAGAAAGGACAACTCGGCATCGGTTGTAGTAAATGACTCTACAACCACTATCTGTATGGTACGCCACGACATCTCCCAACCCCTTACTTGGATCCTTGATTCTGGAGCGACCTCTCACGTCACACCCTTCCAAGACCAACTCATCAACATCCGACCTCACACCGGCAATGTCCGAACAGCTGATGGAACCAACCACGCTGTCACCGGAATGGGAAGCGCTAGTTTCAGCTGCCACCTTCCCGATGGAAGTAGATCTTCCATTATCCTCACCGATGTGCTGTTGGTCCCAACCTTGGGAAATGTGGGATTGGTCTCCGAAACCGTGCTCGACAAAAAGGGATTTAGAACGGAGTCAGGAGGAGGAAGCAAGTTGGTTACAAAAGAAAAGAAAGGAATAATTTGGGCAAAATTGGAGAAGGGACTTTGGAATGTACAAGTAGTTAGCAATACAGTTCGTTTGACCTCTTACGATGAATGGCATCAAGCGTTAGGCCACCCTGCGACACTAGAAAACTTGTATCACGACATTCAAAGGCTGCCTCCCAAACCAGAAAGTTTCCACTGCAGTCAATGTGCACTATCAAAAAGCGTACATAAGAAACCTGCACCAATTAGTACTAGATCCAAACGACCATTCGAACTAATCCACTCAGATCTATCTGGAAAGTTCAGTATACAGTCACAAGGGAAAGCTCAGTACTATATGTCCTTCATCGATGATTACACCCGCTTCGCATGGATATATCTCCTGAAACAGAAAGAAGACGCAAAGAAGGCCATCAAGGACTACGTTACAAGGATCGAAAAACAGTATAGCACAACAATACTGAGATTCAGAACGGATGGTGGTGGTGAATACATCAACAAGGACATAACGAACTACTTCGATTCACAAGGAATAGTTCATGAACAGACTCCCCCATACACTCCTGAATCTAATGGAGTTGCAGAACGATTCAACAGGACGGTAACCACAATGGTCAGGTGCATGATCATGGACCATCCTAAGTCGTTATGGGGAGAAGCATACGCAACAGCTGTCTACCTCAAAAACAGGCTACCTCACAGTACGCTTAAGGGAAAGACCCCCTTTGAAGCCCTGAAAGGAACCAAGCCAAGTATACAACACCTTCAACCATTCGGCAAAAAATGCTACGTCCACATCCCAGAAAACTCTAGGCCAGCAGGAAGCAAACTAGCACCCCGAGCATATGAAGGAATCATAGTTGGATACTCAGACAGTGATAAAATATACCGTATCTGGATAGGAACACAACATAGGGTAATTGAAAGTCGGGACGTCACATTCCCCCCTCCTGAATCAGGGGAAGTCTCAGTGGAACTCGACTTCATCCCCAGCCTGAAACCAGAAACAGCAAATGCACCATCAGACGACGGATACGAATCAGAAGACAGGTCTGATCCAGAACCCGAGTCAAATGCAATCGAAGAGAACCGTACAGAAATGCCAGGATTGTTCCCGGAATCACCGGAACTGGTTAGAAAACCACCACCGGCTACACCAGACAAGGGAAAACAACCTGCCGTACCTATGGGACAACCACGAGACCCAAGAGACAACTGGGAGAAAATTCCAGCACCAGTCGTACCATTCAAAGGCTTCAAAGGAAAACCACTTGTGTCAACAACACCCAAAGGTACACCACCACAACCTCCAAAACGATCAGATCGAATACGCCAGCGAAAAAATAGAGAAATTGAAATAGAAGTACGAAGGAAGGAGTATGACGAGAAGGTAGTAGAACAACAGAAGTTACTTACAAGTTATATCGAAGATGTGAAAGAAAATGGCCCAGGAAACAAGGCCACTGAACAAGAATTAATCGATCAATACAAAGAAGACTTCAGACGTTATAGGGCTGAGTTAGACACGGAATATCAAGACGTATCCAAACTCCCCCCGAACTACCATGTACACCTCGTAACAGAACCTTCCACCTTCAATCAAGCTATGCAGAGCGACGATCAACACCTATGGAAAAAGGCGATACAGACTGAGAAAGACGCCCTTGACAAAGCCCATACCTGGGATATTGTCAACAGACCATCCAACCGAGCAGTAGTCAAAGGAAAATGGGTATTCAAAGTGAAACACAACGCGGACGGAACAATCGAGCGGTACAAAGCAAGGTACGTTGCTAAAGGCTTCACCCAAGTACAGTACCAAGACTACGATGAGACCTTCGCCCCCGTTGCACGATATGATTCTCTACGACTCCTACTGGCACTAGCTGCACACAACGGTTGGATACCACAACAAATGGACGTCAAGTCAGCCTTCCTGTATGGTGTACTCAAGGAGGAAATCTACATGGAACTGCCTGAAGGCTACAGGCAGGACAACAAGGTTTGTAAACTTCGAAAATGCATATACGGACTAAAGCAATCACCCCGTGAATGGTATGCTTGCCTAGCAGACTCCCTTCAACGGAAAGGATTCGTCCCAGCCAAATTCGACCCATGTGTCTTCATACATAAGAACCACCATCTATACATATCGGTGTATGTAGATGACATCATGATATTCGGACCCGACTCCCCATTCAGAAAAGAAATCAGACAACTACTCAAGGCAGATTTCGAATGTACGGATCTCGGTAACTCGAAGTTCATACTGGGAATAGAAATAACGGTAACCAACAACGGTATCACGCTATCACAACGCGCATACATCAACAAGATCCTGGATAAATTTGGAATGAGTAACTGCAAACCAGTTGGCACACCACTCGAACCGAATCTCAACCTTCACAAAGGCGAACCGGAAGACCAAATCGAGAAACCAACTGAGTACCAATCCATAATAGGATCACTGATGTACGCGAGTATAGCTACCAGACCTGACATCACCCATGCCGTTACCGCTCTCTCTCAGTACTCCTCATGCCCAACCGAGGACCACCTACGAGCAGCCAAGCGAACTCTCCGATACCTCAACGGAACCAAAGACTGGAACCTGTTCTACCCGAAGGGGAATACTAGAACACTCGACGGATTCTCAGACAGTTCCTACGCTTCAGACCTAGATGACAGAAAATCGTTCTCAGGATACGTGTTCAGACTAGGGAAGTCAGCCATCAGCTGGAGAAGCCGGAAGCAGAAATCAGTCGCAGTCTCAACAACAGAAGCCGAATACATGGCCCTGTCCCTCGCAGCTCGACAACTGGTATGGATTCGTAACGCCTTGCTCGAACTCCAACAACAATACCAGTACTTCATACACGCCGACAACACAGGTTCTATCGAACTCTGTCGGAACCCACGTATTCACGACCGGTCCAAGCACATCGACGTTCACTACCACTATACACGTGAACAACTCGAAGCCGGAACCTTCGAAATCCTCTACGTCCCTACCGAAGATAATGTCGCGGACATAATGACCAAAGGACTACCAAAACCAGCTCACCAAAAATTGTCAGAATTGATACGATGTGGCAAGTGAGGGGAAGTGTAAAAATATGGCATTGCGACATCGGTTATGTATGGTAATTACTCATGTATAAGGGATGACTTATAGTTGGAACAAGGAGGCTTAGCGCTAGGATTATGTAATCAGGGGATCACGTGGTACTAAGAACTATCTGTATATAAGGAGCAACAAACTCCCATTATTGTCGCTGGAACTCAGCGGCGCAATAGTATCTTCTTTGCACTATAAACATATTCCTCACAAAGGTCACGTGTTCAAACCCTCCTCAAGTCGTCTATTCTCCCACACTCCAATTCACAAGTCCATGTATTGAATAGTGCAACTAAAGCAATTTCTGATCGTCAGTAGTTCATTTCAAAGGGGGTTATGGAATGATTGTCTTTTTTTGAGGGCTTCTCCAGGGCAAAAAGCTTATTTTAGGAAGATTGCAACCCTCCCCCTGCAGCCAATACATCAGCTTCACATATATAAAATTGAGCTTTCCACATATGCTAAGGCTTTGCCGTCTGTTGAAAGGGGCGAGAGGTGTTGGGCTGAGCCTGCAACGAAGAAAGCCTCTGGATCTGTTGCTTACAGAAACGCAACCTGCCAACGCCGACCGCCCCCGTCACCCACCCGCCAACAGGCCACCGCCCCCCCATATTCTCTAGCCCCATTTAGGCGCCCTTTCTCGACCAAACGTGCACACTCGGCTTAGTTCTTCAAGATTTGATATGGTTCCGGTTTCTCTCGTACCAGAAATATGTGTCCAATTATACATCAGGCTTAATTAGTATGCGTTAGAATTCTCAATAGATGATCGATTGGATTTAAGGTCAAAAGGCGACCGGATCAACACCACAAAGTAATCAAGCACGTACGGAAGGTAAGTAGGTGCGCTGTCCTGCGTGGAGGCCGACAGGTATGCGGGTATGAGGATAGGTGGGTGAAAGGTTTATCTGTACATGTGATTAGATAAAATCAAAAAGGATGGATCCTTGTGCGCGCGAGCACATTCTCCGGTATGATTAAGCACTTTGTTTGACTGAGCTTGTTTTTCTACTGGAGGGGCACTAAAAATACAGGATCTATCCCTTAGCCCGGTGAGACATGCAGATTCGGGACCCCCCAAAATACGCAGTTTTACACTGTGGCCCAGTGCCTTTGCCTCCGTGGCAGCTCTTGAAATAGTACGCTCAGCACATTTCATAGTATTGGAGGATTCTCATTGGTTATTATGAGTCACGAGTTCTGACCCATTTTCTTTTACTGGTATTTATTAGTCATGTCTTTCTATTACTTATATGGCTATGATTTACTATGTTTTGTGTTACCTTTCTTTAGTATAAATATGGGGCATTCCCCCTCTAGTTAGTTGGAACAACACGCTCAATTACTACACTTCTCTACATACATTTTCTCTAGCAGCGAGCTCACCCATATGATAATCCCATGGCAAAGTCACTGGACCATAGTCTAAACGAACCTGCATGTCTAACCGGGCCAAGGGATAATGCCCATAGATGCGAAAAATCTAAAAGAGCTGCCTTCGCGGTTAACCTTTCATCTTTCAGCTCTGGGGTGCTTCTGGGTTAGGAGACCGCCCTCACATGCTCGGGACCAAGAGACGGCTGAGGGGCGACGATAGGTTATATCCTTACGTGCATAAAACTCTTCATTTCCTTTCCCGCCGGGGCACTTTCATTACAGGCCTTGGGGCATACACACCGATTATTGGGTCGATGTTGTGAGTTGCAGCCAGAGGAATAAGAAAAAGTGCACTTTCCAGCTCGCACCAGAATACATTATACTATAACACATATTTCAATGGGCCTTCCCGTGCACGAATTTATTTTGCGCAGCCCAAGACAGGACATGATACAGTACTATGGCCAAGATATTTTAGAATAGTTGCCCCTTTGCAAAGGCTTGATAGGCCGTTTACCCAATCTAATGAATTGTCTGCAAAAGAAAACTCTAAAGGTATTGAATACGATAAGCCCTTGGGTACACTGCCTGCATATAGGTCTGAAACAGGAAACGAATCCTTAGTTCAGTAGTAATTCTACTCCCCTCTAATATAGTGGTTGGTAGCAAGTGGTGGAACACGCGCACTTGCGATATTGGTTGCGAGGGGTTGAGGATCGTGATCGAACCGATTGAGGGCCAGGCTTCGCAATGGGTGCACCCGGGTCGAAAATGTCCAAGGACCTGGCCCGACCCGCTGAAGTAAAGTGAGAATCCAATCCAAGACCTTTTGCCCGGGATTTACCCTGGTCAGTTGTACGGATCTTGCATATATTCTGGCCGGTATGCGAATGATACCCACCTGTTGAACGGCAGTATACGGCGCCCACATAACCTTGAAAAGAAAGAAACTGTAACCCTAGAACGGTATCCAATAGCATACCCTGTTACAGGAAACACGAACACTGCTCCTAAGTTAAGGAACAGGGATAATACGAGTGATGAGTGGTGATGCGAGTACGGTCGGGTAACGAAGGAACAAGCATAGAAAGGTACCGAGGGGTGTGGGGGCACCGGTTGCAACCACACTAGTATTAGGCTATGGTGAGGGCACGCTTACTATTGGGCGTCTCGCCCGGAACGGAATAGAAGCGGGGGCTTACGGCTGCAGGCCGTTCTACTTAGGGAAGTAGCTCTGGGACAATAGTACGATACAGCTCGGTTACTGGCAATTGCAGGGTTCATGGTTACGTGTCGGAATTAGAATGGACGGCCGGGACTATGCGGGGGCGCTTTCCTATCGGGGTTATCTTCGGGTTGATTGTCTTATTCTATTATCGTTATCTCATTAGTATTAGAAAGCGGGCCTTGGCATAGGTTCCAACATGTATAAATAGGGTAGGGTTCCGCCTCGTCTTAGTGGCATCATCAGTCACTCAGCGAGCGGAATCCGGTTTACAATATTACAAGTTTAAAAGCTACAGAATTATCGCTTAGCATTGGCATTTCCCCAAACATACCCCGGGTTCGATGATTACGTGGCCCAGGAAGCGGTACATTAACGGTAAGTCCATAAACCTCTGGGGGTTCGTAAGGTTGATAATGCAAGGGCTTCAGCCCGGATGGCTATTCCCGGAGTACATATAGTCCCACTTATTGGAAGCTGGTAAAAGAGGTTTACGTATCATGCTGCCGCGCTAATTGCTCTTGGGGTCAGTAGAACCAGATAGTACTCAATATTACATTTAGTTTGCAAATCCGGAGGTAGATGTACAATTATACGTGTAAAATGCACGGTTACCTGATCAGCCGCCGGATGATGTCGTTGTCCTAAGCAGCTTACAACGTTTCGGCAAGCTTACTTTCAAATCTATGCGATACGTGTACCTTACTTTTTACTATAAATTGAGCATCATCCTCCCTCTCCAGCTCCTCATCCATTCCATTCCGCATCATCTTCCACTCTTCAATACTGGTCTATCAGAGAACTCTACGCATGCTTCATATATCATTCGATAACCTTGTCATTTCGGCCTCGATCGGTATTGTTATCCCAGCACGTCCCGTATGACATTTTCGTCAAAATCTAAAGTCACTTCACTATCCTGTTTGCTTGTATTTGATAGCCTGTAGGATGGCTCCTTTGCTTACATGAATGTAGGTAAAGCTTCCGTTATTACGCTAGCTCCACCTAGGAAGGTCTAGCCACTCTTTACTATCTCTTCACCTCAATACTCCACCTCTTCATCTCCTCACCTCATCATCTGTTGACCTCATCATCTCTTCACCTCACATCCTTTCACCTCATCGCTTCAGCTCATCACAGAAACTACGTATCTTCTACAAAAGACTCAACATCTGGACACCATCAGCTTATGTTCCATCATCATCATCCCTAGACAAAATATGCCTGTTCGGAGTAGGGAACTTCTGTAGTCGGTCAAAGTGGCCGCTGCAGATTATAGGCAGTATCTTGATACACAGACAGCCGGCGCAAAGTAAGTCTCTCATTCTCTAGATCATCATACCTCGACTATGTTCAATTGTTATCAGAAAGAACCACTAACCCACTATCAAACAGAAAGGCAGTGATCAGCAGGACACGACAAACATTGAGTATGGCGAATGAGTATGCTCAACAAACCATCCCAGTGCCTGACCTGCCCGCCATGCCCGCCCTGCCTGACCTGCCTAACATGCCTGACGGCACCGCTGTCGCCCGTTCAAAAGGCATCGTGGAACGTACAAGGGAATGACTGAGAACACAAGGTAAAACATTAATGTTTTGGGTAATTTTTAGCCTTTCCTGTGTAGCTGCCTTTGGGTGTATCTCGGCATCTATCTCAACCCTACCCGGCGGTGTGCCTAAGGCAGGTCGAGTACGCGGCTGTGAGAGAGTCATCCATCTCGTTCTAGGCGTCAACAGCATATTCTTGACACGAGCGGACTCTCTCAATAGCACAGTGAGTGGTGCGATCTATTACTGTATAGGTCTCACCGTGGTCACCATAAATGAGGGTGGCTTGCAAATCACGAAAGCCTGTGCAACGTTTACAGGCGTCCAGAGGCCCGCTCCAGTAGCGAGTGATAAATCCTCGCTGGCATTAGAGATTACACCGGTGGCCTTTGATGTGTCACCATAATTGCCGTCGCATTATTTGCTTGCAGATATCGATTGAGACGTCTGCCTAAGACCGATACACCGCAGGTCGTGAAGGAATACATCATCCTCGGAGAGCCGGGGGAGTTTTTTTTCCGATCTCAACGGTGATGATATAGCTCCGTTATTGACAACGCTTTATCGGTCAGATATTATTAAAGCAGTTATTGGCGTCAAGTCGGCGGGTAGCCTGTGGCGCTCTGAGATGCCAATGTCGGAGGAGGAATTGGAGGGGGTGGCTGCAAAGGTTGATTATGTGTACAAGTGGGGGTATCCCTGTGGTACAAGCAACCGGGCTAGAGTAGTTTAGTTCAAACATCTTTGTGGTTTAGTTAAACACCCAAAGAGTTTATTTAAACATCCTAAACACCAAAGTTGTTTAGTATGATTTACGGTGTTTAGCTAAACTACCCTAGCGTTGTTTAGTTACACAACGACACTCATTTTTTTTTCCGTGGGGTTTAGTTAAACCACCCTAAATGGTTTAAATAAACACCGATTGTCCCTACGATTTTGGGGGTTTATTTAGACTACATTTAGTGGTTTAAATAAACCCCTGGTGTGCCGCTTATTCTTTGGGGTTTATTTAAACCATTCAAAGTAGTTTAACTAAACACCGACTTTGTCGCTTATTACTAGGGGTTTATTTAAACTATCTTAAGATGTTTAGCTAAACACCTACAGTCCAATTCCCGGGGAATTGATGGTTTTTCTGTAGTTTATCTAAACCACCCTGGGTGTTTAACTAAACATTCTTCGTTGGGGTTTGAATAGACTACTTCTAGGTGTTTAGCTAAACACCTCTACCCCGCAGCACACTACTCTCGCTTGATCACGTGACAGCACCACACTGCACTTAATTTGATGCATGCATCGATCCATGATCCAGCTGAGCTGTGTGTACCTGCATACTCTACACGTCCACCATCAACACCCCCTCATCATTCATCGATAGATCATCAAGATGTCATCCTTTGCCAGTAGGATGTGCGATTGCTCTATGTATGGCAATGTGCCCCATCAAGTTACTACCCGGAGTGCTTGGACAAGGCATCTGGCGCTGAAGGCCGAAGACAGGCGTCAAGCTGTTCGATTAGCTGTATATGGGAACGCATCTGAGCCTGAGATTCCGCCGGAGCTTGAAGATCGTAGCCCACCCCTTCCTTTATCACACCCCATTAATCCGTGGGAACCCCCCTCGAGTCCTGTTCTACAACTGCGCAATTCATCAGATTCAGTCCCGGGCCCCGCCAGTTCCCGGGCCCCAAGCTCGTCTCCGATTCCAGAGATAGAATACGACCTCCCAATAAATCAAAGTTCATCGCTCTCGCCTTCACCGGCACCTGCAGATGTTCACGCGTTTCGCAGCTCACAATCGCAACAAAATCCGCCAGTAACCCCTCCCCCAGTGTCAGCTACCCAAACAACGGAGTCGGACATGCCATCACCGGTACATGAGCCCGTTCAATCTTCAGACGTTGACCACGGGCTCCCGCACAATGAGATAGGGGACTTACCACCAGTCGGGGACATATTGTTTACTGCCAGCTCAGACTCAGAAATCGAGGCGCCAGATCTCGGTGACTTGTTAGCTGAATCATCTTCCTCTTACGATTTCGACGAAGAACCAGCTCTTGGACAGATGAGACGGGGTTTCATAGAAAGCAGTGGTAGCCCACTTGAGGAGTTTGAACCCGTTGAAGAATCGTCAGATGAAGAGCTAGGTCCCGACGTTCAGGAGCCGGAGGCAGACGCAGACTCTCCAGAGCCGGAGTTGAGGTTTGATTACCGTAATCCTACAGGCGATCCCCTCACTAAACAGGACATGTTGTCGATCGCTCTCGATGATATTACCCTAAAGCACAAGATTTCTAGAGAAGCATCGAATGATACCCGGGAGCTGTTCTCTAGTATCATTGCCGACAAAATGATGGACTACCATACAATTCGCAAACAGATTGAAAAGCGAACGGGGATAAAAGAAATTCTTTACGACTGCTGCCCTCATTCCCACATGTCTTATGCTATGTATCCGGAGCTGGAAAGATGCACACATTGCGATCATCCACGTTGGATGGAGACAAGTTCAAGGACCAGGAACCCACGCCTTAAAGTCCCCTATGCCACGCATAGCTACATACCCGTTGGTCATAGGATTTCCCTATTGTTCTCGAAAGCCGAACAAGCTTCCCTAATGACAACATACAGGTCTACTGCCGAACAGGATCGTGATAAAGGCTTGATTTCTGATTATTGGTCAGCTGACCTCTTCAACGATATGAAAACTAGACACGGTCTTTTCAGCAATGATACCGACATCGGTTTCTTGTTGAGCACAGACGGAGTGAAAGTCTTTAAGAGCAGACGAAGCTTTAGCATTTGGCCACTGCTTCTGGTAGTTCCTCTAATATTTATATACTAAATTTTAGTATATGTTCTGACTTCATTGTATAGGTTAATCTCAACCTACCACCAGCTGTGTGTTTCAAGAAACGTAACATGCTACTATTAGGTTTTATTCCCGGACCGAATAATCCAAAAGATATAGAATCCTTTCTATTTCCTTTAATACAAGAATTCCTGCTTCTCGAGAGGGGTATTCCCAATGTTTGGAACGCCTCTCACAATCACAACTTCACACTCCGTGCTCACATTTGTGTCGTTGCTGCGGATATGCCTGGCAGGGAGAAATTGATGAATTTTAAAGGTATTTTGAGTTATTTTAAATGCATACGTAATGAAACCCTACTAACAGCGTTTCAAGGCAATAGGGGGACATGCTACTGTCCATATTGCTATATACAAGGAGTTTTTCATCGGGGTGTCTATTGCCCGCTTGAACCACCCACAAATCCTGCACCACCGACCGTCCAGGCAAGATACGGCGGCGAACCCCCTGATTTGACTACATATGATTCGTCTAATCTACCTATGCGGGATGACACCGAATCACGCCGTGTTGGCCTGCACGTTGTTCAAACCGGAGATGAACATACCGCAAAAAGGTATGGAATCAAAGGTCCTTGCTGTCTGTCACAGCTGAAGTCGATAGACATCCCGCGCAGTTTCCCTCCTGACGCTATGCATCTTTGGTGGGAAAACATCATACCAGACTTGGTGAAACACTGGCGAGGAAAGTTCTTCTCGGACTTAGCTACTGCAAATATCAATGCTGTTGCTGCTGCTGACGAAGGCATGGATACTGATGTTGAGTCGGAGGAATCAGAGGAATCGGGTAGTGATTTGGAAATCGCGGATAATCAAAGTGCACGCCGTCGTAGATCTTTTCATCGAAGGCCAAGAGCACGTATGGCCTGGGGTAGAAACCGGAATACACCTGTACCTTTATCCTCAGCTCCAGCTAGATCTTCAGCAACGAAGAAATTTGTACAGACAGATGATGAGTACAATATACGACCATCGATTTGGTTAGATATCTCGAGAGATATGGTTGCCAGTGCAAACACCTTCCCAACACTGTTTGGTGACCCGATACGCAATTTTGCAGAGCACTGCCACCATTTAAAGGCTGCGGAGTGGAGAACGTTTGCCTTTCTCTTGGCACCCATCTACCTAAAGGATAATCTTCCCGATGAGGATTACGAACATTACCTCAACCTAATAGACGCTATTCAACTTGGCTGTGACAATGAAATCACTATCGTCGAGGTGTTAGCTGTGGGGAGGCGTATTAAAAGATTTATCCGGTATTACGAAAACCGGTACTACAAGAAACAATGGGAGAGACTGTCTGCATGTTTACCTGTTTTTCATCAGGTTCTACATGTCGCAGATGGTATCAGATGGGCTGGGCCGATGTTCGTTTATTGGCAATGGCCAATGGAGCGCGCTTGCGGAATGATAGCGGCGTCGGCGAAGTCGCGTGTTTCCGCAAACCGCAATATGGCAATTACAATGTTGTTGAACGAGCGGCGTAATCACCTGCCATACGTAATTGCACTCCCGGGTATTGGCCAGGAGGGGGATAATGCAGAGTATGAGGATCAGGACGGAAATGTTCTCCTTCATCGTTTCTTTGCTAGGCGACTAAAAGCAATATCTACAGTTCCTCCGGACCCAGAAGAGCATTCTCGCAAACCTCATTTCTCTCGACCGGCTCGCAAACATACACTGAGTAATTGGGAAAGACGTATTCTAAAGTTCTATCTCCAGGAGCACATTCGTCTGACAGAGGAGGGCTCAATCGAAAGATTTGATATGCAAGTAGCCTTGGATAACTTACCCACAGAGTGTATTAAATGGTCCTCGTGCACAATCTACCATGATCTGGACCCGTTTGTAGTCACTTCTTCAAGTATGAAAAGGGTTAACGCCACGAGAAATTCTTCCATTGTAATGTTCGATTCAAAGCTCGAAGAAGACGGGGTGGGATACGGGGAGATTATTTTCTTTTTCAGTGTGGTCTACTCGGATGGTGCTCGTGTTGAGGAAGAGGGCAATGTCGAAAACCGCTTAGATTTGGCGTATGTCCAGCAGTATACAGTGGAAGAAGATGGAAGACTGCTATATCGTTCGAATGTCGGGATAAAAGCTGTTATTCCAGTGGATAATATTGTAGAGCTGATAGGACTCATCAGAAAGAACGGTCGCGAATACCTCACTCGTAGATACACCAGCTTATTTTGATAGTGGAATCAAAATTTTTCGTTGCGCTAAGCTCAGTTTGATCGGCGCTTAACCCTTTTTGTAACTTTTAAGCCCCAGCCTCGTCTAAAATTCAACCTCACCTCCTGAACCGCTCCATCTCTAAATCATCATCTCATCAACCAGCCAGGTATCTACCCCATCAACCAAAGAACAAGAGGTTCGTCAATATGGCGGATCGCGGTGCTAGCAAAGGAGCAAGCGATAGTCAGCAACTCAAGTTGGCAAAAAAAAAAGCCTTCCTCAAAGAGCAACGACGCTTAGCCGAGCTGGAGTGGGAGAAAAATCAGGTGGACGTATCTGGTATGTCGACATGTCATCATCCCCCCCTCCTTAACCTCTCGATCTAGCTCGTGTATTTATAGCTCACTAATGAAAATCGATAAAGATGATGCCGATTCGAACCATGTACCAGAGACGCAAATCGAAGAGACACAGCCTATACGCATTCTCTCCCAGATACGCGAAAGTCCACCATCATCCTCCCACCCTACCCCTAGGCTTTCCCAAGATTCCGAAGGCGACAATGAATCTGCAAGCGAGATCGAGACACCCAGTAGACATGTGCGGAGTAAGAAAGATTTGGCAGCGGAGGTACTGGTTGTCGATACGTTGCGGCCAGTATCACAACCAGAGGAGCCAAAGAAAGAAAAGAAAAAGGCGCCATACAAGATGCGAAAAACTTTAGCATCACGCATGGGACTTGAAGCCAAAGATAATATAGGTATCAGAGAACGCCGCGACTACTTGAGGATGCTTTGTGCGAGGCGAAGTCAGCCATTAACCAAGCCATTCAACAAATTTGACCAAAACGTCATGTACAAACTGGTTAAGATCGTTGCACCGGAGATGAGGGAACAGTTTGGTAGTTGTTGGACGTCGAAACTGACACGAGATGTTATACATGCACTCTGCCTAGACAAAGTCCGAAACTACAATGCTAGGGAACGTCTCTTGGCGGAAAGAGCGAGGTTGGCGAAGTTGGCGGAGGAGGGAAATGATATACCCGCCGAATCCGATGCTTACGATAACAGGCAAGTCCCAGAGGAGGATTCTGACGAAGAAGAGGAAGCAGACAGCGACAAAGAAACCGTTGTAGCATCCAGGAAACGAGCCCCCGGCACTATCCCGAAAACTGTCAGCATCAATCACCGTCCGTCTAACAAGCCTAACCCTCCCAAGCACTCAGCACCCAAGTCCTCCGCAGCGAAACAGTCGGTGCCCAAGACCTCTGCACCCAAACAGAAATCTCACCAGACCACCACCCATACTGATGTTTTCCTCGCGGCCACACCGGTAGCAAAAGGGAACAGATTGCCCTTAAACCCCACTCCGATCACTAACGAGTCAGCGTTGGAGGTCATTTCACCGATGACTATAGTGAATATTAGTATGTTCCAGCCTCTACAACACTACTCTATCGTGCTAACACAATCTAGCTCGGTCTGAAAGGGCCTCCTCATCAATTAGCTCGGCCCCTACATTCAGGGAACAACAAACAACGGAACCAGATGACATTAGCGAGGTACTTAGTATCTACATTGCTAACAACAAACCGATGAGGATGCCTGTTATCCGGGGTTTCGAAGGGTTTATGGCGGCTATATCTAATGTTTTGACAATTGGCGACAGTGATATAGTTTATTACCGCCCAGCGGATGGCCCCCCTAAAGCACTCATCTGGCGTCCTATTTCAATCGAAGAAGATTTCAGCCGGCTACTTGACTTGTGTGGAGATGGGGTACTCGTGAAGGTTCTCCCTCCAAATGACGATGAGTTCAACTCTGGAGATGAAGGGCCTGCAAAAGTGGTCGAGTTACCTGTGAACTCTAAAACAGGGAACAAGAAGGTATATATCGTTACTGCGTGGGAATAAGTTGTGTACTGATATATCGTATGTGCAGAATCATCATATGGAAGGGCTTGGTAAAGGAAAAAACTTCAACTAAACCACGAAGGGTGCCATGACCGGTTCTGAGGTACAAATTAACCCCCTCCTTCCCGTTGATACCCCCAATGGAGCGGAACTCAGTACTCAATCAAACTCAGGAGGACCGGAGCCGGAGCAGGGAAAAGGAAAAAGAAAAGCCGATAAGAAGGCGCCTGTTCCCGACGTGATCGTGGAGAAGCGCCCTCGGGGTAGACCGAGAAAGCAGAAACCCGCTGCAACGGACGCTACACCCGCCTCTAACCCAACTCCCACTCCAGCTCCTACTTCGCCGTTGGCAACCACAAGAGCTGGAAGGGCAACTAGGATGACGGAAAAGGCCTCCGAGACAGCGGCTATAAAGGCTACGAAGAAACAGGTTGAACAGATTGCTAATGTCAGGAGAGATATTAGAAATCAAAAGGCTAACTTCAAGATTCAGTGATCACGTCTCATTAGATTTCTAAAATCATTTTCAAGGTAAGTACTATCGCCTCGAAACCAATACATATCAGTGATGAAAATATACTAACTGCATACCAGATATATCGTTCAGGGCGTTTAAATCATTTCACATTTTCTTATCATCATGGAGTTTGTTACGGATATGGATTACCGGCGTATTCAGGATACTGTGGATTGGGTATGGAGTATACGATTAGGGTGGCGCGCACATGTATTAATAGGAATACAAGCGGGGCTGTAGCTATAGTATTTAGTGCAACTAGACCCGGCAATAGCTAGAAACATATTAAATAATCAGCTAGTGGTTTAGTAACCAATTTAACACGTTTAAGAAATATCTGAGGTGCTTGATTAAACCACTATTGTGCGTGATTTAAACCACACGTTCGGCCAAACCCTGCCAATTTAATAAGCGAGGGTGGTTTAAAGGTGTTTAGAGGAGGTGTTTAGTAGATGTTTGAATGTGGTTTAAGGGTGTTTGGTGGGTGTTTAAAAAGGTGTTTACTAGGTGTTTAAAGGTGGTATAAAAGGTGTTTATTAGGTGTTTGATGGGCGTTTAGCATGTGTTTCACAGAAGGGGAATAACCGATGAATTTGTAGGTAAATGAATTTTGGTGGTTTAAATTAAGCACCTTTGTGGTTTGGAGTGTGGTTTGAATAAACACCCGATTTTGTGTACGACAGGGGTATGACAGTGGCGGTACAGTGTCTAGTAGTGTTAGCCAGATAGTGGTAGACGGGCGCGAGGCTCGGCATTTGGCCACAGTGCCAGATCAGCAACTGGGGGAGAAGAGGAGAGAAACTCCTCGTCCTTTGTATCAAGATCATCAATAGAAGTAACAATCCTACTATCGAGGTACTTCGGTGGGGGTAATGGGGCTGAGGAGAATGCAGCTAATAAGCGTTCATCTGGTGATAGAGTATAGTTTAAATAGGTGCATCAAGACATTGTTGGGCGCGCTAGTGGTAATTGCTTGGTAATAAGATATCTGATGTGGCTGATAGCCGAAGCAGAGGCTAGTGGAAACGTAGCGTTTTGGGAGTACAATGTATCGGTGTCAATATCTCGACTACATGTACCTCTAGCTAGTTTACCTGTCTCATCGTCTCATCATCTCATCATCATAGAATGTACACGTTTGTTGGGTCAGCTTTGATTACGCTTTGTTTCGTATCGTCGATGAAGGAAGAGCTAGAGACTGGTCACGACAGCCGGCCAACAACGTTGAGCCACTCTGTCAAAATGTAGAACTAGACCACGGTGTAACTCTAAATCTAGGACTATATATCTAGACTAGACCTGCTGGACTTTTAATAAATCATCTTCTCTTCGTTCTACTCTCGAGCCTCTATTGTGACCTGTAAGAGAACAGAACACACACAGCGCTCCTACAAACAGATCTCTCAATAAGTAAACCCTAGTTAGATTGAAGCCTCACCCAACCCAACCCACATCATGAGTAGGCTTACCCATAACAACCCAACCCAACCTGCCATACCCGGGTTACACACTGTGGGTAAATCGGTACAAAAACATCTTCACTGATGAATGGACAACGCTTTTTTTTCTGTGGTGGGTTAGGGTTATGATGTCTCTTTTTGACGAAAACGATCTCTATTTTTCTCTTTCATAGGTGATCATAGCTTATTACTCAATCCATGGGTTACATAAGTACAGCCACTCAGCAAAAGTGTTCGTGATTTAGTTTTAATGTCAGTGCGCAGTGTGGCGCACCCGTATTCTTGATGTTATTAATGTTGAGATTCAAAATAAGGAAAAATATATAAAAGAAGATAGGTCATTGATCTTATTCTTCATTGATTCCGGGTGCCATTGATCACTGGGAAAGTCTTCTCTTGGAGCTTTTTTTGATGCTCCGCTACGGTTACCTATGGAGAAATGTCTCACTTCGAAATCGGAATCATGAACACTTTTGCAGAGTGGCTGTAAATATTTTCTTGCACCCAACCCAACCAAAGCTGATTTACCTAGTACGCCCAAATAACCCACACTGGTTGAGGGTCAGAAAGTCACGGATTCTCTAACCTGTTGTATTCACGTTGTCATACATCTCGAGTACGAACTTCACCTACCTACTGACGGTTACTAGCTGACTGCCACAGGCTTTCACGTCGCAGAAAGAAATAAATAACCCACAAAATTCTAACTCGTGAAGTACTCACCTCCGATGCTCTGCGCGCTCCGCACTCCAGCAAATATACCTTGAAAAGAACCTACCTGTTGTCAAACGAAGAAAGGGAGGGCATGGCGGTTTATAAGACTGTAAAGATTTTCAGGTTGGCGTACCATTCTATGCAACCACGCCCGGCGCTAACGCGTTAACGGAGGCTCTTGGCGCGGCTGTGGGTCGCAAAGATCTTCTTTTGAGTTGCAGTGTGGGCAGAGTAAGCTATGGCGAACTGCGCGGTCATATGTGCGGAACAATGGCCTTCTCATGTGGCGGGGCGGTTTGGTGTGTGTGTTCTTCGTTGCCATGGTGGGAGGTCATAGGTTCTCACTCGCCCGTGGTTCTGTCATGAGGGGTCACTCGTTCATGGTATCTCACTCGAATTGTTCATTCTCACTCGATGCTATTCTCGACAGACGCGCGACCTGATTGATTGATCATTCATTCATTTCTCGGAGGTCATTCGGATATTAAATTGCGTGCGACATGATAGATTCTTGTAATGGTTCGGTGTTCTTAAGGCATGGTTATCTCGCGATATCTTTGGACTCTCCTGTGGAGTCTTATTATTATTAATATGCAAATCTCAACTTTTAAGAGCGGAATATAATGTTAAGATTTCTCACTATACTACTTATACCGATGTAACACTGCAGACGGAGTAGCTCGCGGTTTAACCTGCGTTTGTATTAGCGAAAGCGCAGGTGCGGACAATCTCCACCCCGGCACCCCCGGGAAACCTGACAGCCAGTCATGGTTGGTGCGAGGATATTTTGATATGAAAAAAAAAAAATGACTATACCCGCATTAACGATGCGTAAGAGCGGCTTGCCATCGATATCTCTTATATCCTGAAATGTGTAGAATCGGTGTGTCAGCCAGAAAGTGTCGTAATGGATTACGACGGTCAGTCGACTCGCCGTATATCGGAGCACTACATAGCGATATTCTTAGTACGTATAGATAATTGCATACCCGGCAGACAGGATAGAAGTTACCAGTATAGAGAGACGGGGGTCCAACATCCCGACAGCTTAGTTATGTACAGGGGTGGTGTTCCCGCTTTGGCACGTGCTGGGATGTACCGTAGCCGTAGTATAGGCCACGTAGGGAGGCTTTCTACCAGATGCCAGCTTCAGGCACCAGCCTAGCTACTGATCCATCGACCCTTTTATTCACCATCAGTCCTGCTCTGCCCTCTCCGTCAACACTCCTTATCCGTCAACCGTTTGATATATCGAAAGTCCACTGAAAATGCGCCGCCTGTCAACTGGTTCCAATTTTGAGACTATTGAGCTGCAATCCAGAGTGGGCGGTGAACGTATATTTCTATCGGATATCGGGGTACATATACATATACAACCAATCCATTGGGGTGTATCTAGGATAGAGAATTAGTTTTGAATCTCCTAGGTTCGCATAAGATCCTTAAGGCAATTAGTTTGTGGCGGATCGCTGACCATACCTAGTCGTTATTGTCAGTGTTTTGCTATTATACTCACCAAGGACCTAAGTTGGCGAGTGGTGTACCCTCTGTCAACTTCCGATACAACGATTGGTCAACAGGTAGAGCAACTAATTAATAGATAGTTCGTACCCTTCGTGAACATTGACTGATAAGGTCGGTTGACAGAGAGGCCAGAGTATCTATAGCACTTGAACTTCGACAGCTCTTAGATGGCGGTTCAGCTTTATACCTCCTGTATCAAGAGGAAACAAGAGAGAGAGATGAATGATGTGTCGGCAGCTTGGCTCGTGAGGATAAAAGGGTCTTTATGTATAGTGATTGGTATGATCCTGTCCCCGCTAATGAAAACCGGACCTAACATGAGAGTAACGTACAGTGTTCGCAACGGTCAGGTCCGGATTATAGATATCTATAGATGCCGTGGCAGTGCCTCCGGACTGGACAGACTATATGGTTGTGGTCCGTCCAGTCCCTGATTTTGCCAGGACTATAGATAAGGCGCCGGACTATAGATATCTATGCGGTCATGAGCGATCACTCGGTTTTAGCGACTACATAGAAGTATAAGTGTGGGAGAATTGATATATTGCGCTCATAGACCAAAATTGTGTGTTGGACAGCTGTTGAGCCTTGCAAACTGTAGATCAGTGCTAGGACCGCAGATATCTGTAGATATCAATGCAGGACTGTAGATGTCTATGCAGGACTGTAGATGTCAATGCAGGACTGTAGATATCTGCATGGCAGCGCCACAGCCTATGCCCAGCTACAACCCTATAATCTAGACTATAGTCGGTAGTCCTAGCCCCATACTCGGTAGTCAGTCCCGGATACCTTCTCAAGACCGACTACAGCCCGTAGACGGTCCGGTCCTGACCTCCGGGACCGACGGACTGCTCCGTTGCGAACACTGGGGTGTCATTTATACAGCCGTGATATCAAAGATAAAGATGGATAACATATGCAGACTGCTAGCGTTGATGAACAAGGCGGTTGACAGCCGTAGCACTCCCGGTGCGTCTATCAAAGTCCTGTATTATGTGACTATACAGGTGTTGGTGTGGAGTACTGGAAGAAGCCCCGTTGCTTCGTTTGTAAACGGAAAAATTATTTGATCTGCTTTGCTGGTAGAGACGGATCCAACACGGAAGGGAAATGCATAGTATTTATTCCATCTAGCGGGGTTGTATATGGCCGACCCATATGTAGGAGGCCTGTATACAGCGCGGCAGAGACGTGATTGAATGTAAAGCCCCACATTCTTCCTTTAATGCCGCAGCTCCCTGTTCTCTTTTGTCTGGTTTTTAAATTTAGTATGGTACCGTATCCTTATCCCTTTTATGCGTAATATCCTGCTTTTAATACGATACCTTAAACCGCAAACCATGCTAGAAAGACTACCCCTACAGAAACAAAAGATCATACTCTATAAATACGGACCCTCGCCCCTGCCTCCTCTCTTCTACCATGTCCACAGCCTCACCACTATTAAAAAGAAAAATCACGTTATCACGAATTCCAGTAAACATGACGAGGGCCAATCCCACATCTATCACCAGCCAAGACGGTGTCGCCGCACCTACCGGCGACGTACCGACCTCACCTAACCAGCCATCTTCCGCCGCCATCGAGCCGGAGCAACCCCACAACAGTGACGGCACTCCAGCCCCTATCCGCCACATCACCCAACGTCGGCCTCTCATTACCATCGCCCGCCCTTCCGGGCAGTGTAAGCCCTTGCACAACCCTCCCCCCCCCACACATCCAAACTAACCCTCTTCACAGTTACAAATTATCCATTCCCATCCACAGGCACTCACTACCCCCAAGAAGATGCAGCGGCGATGGTTGAGGACGCACGTACTGTATGCGCAATAGCCCGCGAAATACCAACGGAGGAGCCCGAGGCTAGCGCGACGGGGGTTCTGCATGATGGGGTGGAGGCGGTGGAGGCGGTCGATTCAATACGTGGAGGGCCGTTTATGCAGAATTCAGCGGTTGAGAGACGGGGACGGGGTGCCGGTGGAGTCAGAGGTGGGTTGCGTGGTGCGGGTAGGTCTCGGGGAAGGGGTAGGCCTCGGAGGCCAAAGATCATTGATGATTTGTCGAGGGACTTCAATGCAGGCAAGGAACTTGGCTTCTGAATCATAAGTTGAGCATAGGGGATAGTGGGATAGTTAGCTAGGTTTGGTTATGTTTCACATACCTCTTGAGCCTGCGGCGTTGTGACAACTGCCGTCATAGTGGCTAGATGGATTTTATGCTATGCGCAGCTGAACAATGAATAAGGAAAATCATGCTGTTCCGCGTATTTCTCTATTAGCCTTCGCAAGATTGATGAATTATCAATCAATAAACGAAATCCTAGCAACATTTGTCATAGCTTAAGGGCTACATACAATTAATGAATTAAACAATAAAAAAAAAAAAGACCACTAGCAACATGAACTATCACTCGCGCAACTCTCGAGTGATGGTTCATGACCTCCCACTGCATGACGCCGAGTGTCGGAAATCCTCTCAATAGAGCTGCTAGAAAATAATCGTTTGCATTGAAAATAATTCTAGATATGAATTTTATACGAAAAGAAGGCTGTAATAAGTGTTAACCTAGATTAGTTAGGCTTAGGTTATGACTAGTGGCTTCACCAAAATAAGGCAAATCAGATCTGTTGAAACTCTTCAATAAGTAATATGCGTAGAATGAATAACCTTAGATGCTTATATTGTCGATTAGGATTAGATACAGATACCTTAGCGTCGAAACGCATATAATCTTGAGCCTTTTACGTAGTATACAGAGAGTCTTAATTAAGTATTACGAATGCATTATTTACCAAAAGAGGCTAAAATAAGCGTTTATTTGGATTAGTCAGATTAGCTGCTATTACTGTTCCCTAAATAGGGCTAATTTGATGCTTTTTGATTGGCTAAAGCTCTGTTTTGGATTAGGTTTACCAAAAGAAATAAACCTAATTTGTCAACGAGGCATAATGTCTGAATTACACCTGGTCTCGATGCATCTTATTCAGGAAGGAATAAGCAATATGCGTAGATTAAGGTATATTTGATGCTGATACCATCGATTAGGCTCAGGTACCGATACACCTAAGCACCAAATAAGCAATATGCGTCGATTAGGTTTAGATATCTAGCGCTGAATAAGCAAAATGGGTACACTAATCGATTTGATTGGCTAAAAGGTAAATGTCGAGCAAAGAAAATTGTATTATTTAGCTATGGTGCCCCCAGCCTTAAAGGTAACATGAGAAAAACGCCAAGTCCCGAATAACCTCTCAACCACAACAGATATTAAAAATCTGTCAGAAAAAATTATAGAAATAGTAATAAACAAGAGAATTACCTGACAGATTTTTAATATCTGTTGTGGTTGAGAAGTTATTCCGGACTTGGCGTTTTTCTCATGTTACCTTTAAGACTGTGGGCACCATACTTGTATATAAGGGGTACATATCTAAAATAAATACAGTACTATTAGGCTAGTACGTTAAGTCGGGCATCAACCTCCGATTGGATGACGCTTTCGTCGTCATCGTCCTCCTCTTCTGTGCCACTTACCGGCTCAGAAGGCGCCAGAGAGACAGCCCTGCCGGCACCCGGGAGAGACATATAGGGGACGATTTGGGCGGCAGATGCCTCCTCTCCGTCAGAATCATCAGTTAGGTCATATATGATGTGCTCGGGATCGCTAAATCTGACGTCTTCGTCCAGGTCCCCCTGCTGCAGATTACCCGTCTTTAATTTCTTTTTCTTTATCTTTGGCGGACGCAAGTGGTAATTCTTGAAATAGTACGCTCAGCACGTTTCATAGTATTGGATGATTCTCATTTGTCATCATGAGTCACGGGTTCTGACTCATTCTTTCACTGGTATTTATTAGTCATGTCTTTCTATTGCCCATACGGTTATGATTCATTATGTTTTGTGTTACCTTTCTTTAGTATAAATATGGGGTATTCCCCTCTCTAGTTGGTCGGTATAACACGCTCAATTACTACACTTCTCTACATACATTTTCTCTATAACAACCCAATTCCCTACAACACGCTTTCCAACCTTCTTCCCGCCCTGCTATGGACAAGACTACAGTTTACAGGAAAGCCAAAAAATAAATAAAAAAAAAGCAGTTGGAAAAGAAGACCCCACCCTTCTTACAACCAAGCTTGATCCGCCCTTGTCTCGTTCCTGAGAAGGCACGAGGCAACAGTGGAACAGGCAGGGAGCACGATGGAGAGGCCGCCTGGTCTGTCTGCTGATGAGGAGAGGAAGAGAGGAGGGAGAAGGAGGAGTGGTTTATATACCGAGTGGGAGGTGCCGAGCTCATGGCGTCTTGGCGTTGTGGAGCGGGGCGGCGTGGGCTTAGCCGCTCATGAGATTTGGCTGCTCTCGGTATTAGCCGCCCCCACCACCGGCCAGCTACTGCTTCCGGGATGCGTGGCTAATAATCAGCCGCGACATATCACAGTTCGGAAACCAACGCTGGCTAGTACAAACGCAATAAACCGCCGTTATAGTCGGCCTGCCCCATCTTCCCATGAGTTGGTACCCTCTCTAACGTTCGAAACGCTCTCATATTGGTCTGCTTAAAGAGATTTCATACCAAATAGGACGTCTCTAGTGCGAGACTAAGTGAAGAAAACTATCACAATATATGGTGATCTGTTTTAGGGTATGACACGGTTTTGCTATGGACTAGAGATGGGTTGGCAGGCAGTGCTTCTCTAGTGGATTGCTGGATGTGGCGTTGAAACAGCTATTAATTCACGTGCCTGCAAGTTAACTGTAGGAAAATAAAACAATCCTAGAACATCCATTATAAGCAAGCGCTGAATATTTCTAAGCAATTTCTAAACTGTCGGTATTCCCGTACCATATAAAACCATCACCAAGCCCTCAGCACTCCAATTGAAAAGTCCAAGTTAAATCACAGCAAGCCACCTATCTCCCTAATGCAAATAGATCAAATTACCCAATTATACAAGCAGCAAATAACCCAACCCATACTCACTCCGCCGTCGACAGCGCCGCCTTCCGCATCTTCAAGAACCGCATCATCCCCAGCATCTTCTCGTCCTGTGCCTTTATCCTTTCTTTCTTTGTTGGTACCGCGCCGGACGGCAACACGTAATTATCCGGTAGGTCAAAGATACTACCATCCTTGTTCCCCAGACTCGGTGCGGGGGAGGTGGCCCTTGATTGGAGATCGATATCACTTGTCCCATGGTCTTCACTGTCCGAGCCAGAGTCCGGGCTGTCATCCGCAGATTCAAATCCCTCCCCGACGTCTGCCGGTTCGATTACCCCTTCCCTTCTACCATCGCTAGATTCCGAGTCTCCATGATTCACATGTTGCATGTGTTCCTGCTCTTCACCACTACTGATATACCACGGAACAACCTCCGTATCGCCACGCCTCTCCACCGGCGACTCACTGGACTCTTTGTCCCCACTAACCGTATAGTCCCCGCTGCGCCGCCCACCCCTCTGCCGCCGCACCCGTCTCCTCAGAATCCGCTTCCCCCCCAGAGCCCGCGCCGCCACATCGCCCATCATGTCCTCTTCCCAAGCCCCCTCACCACTAACCCGTCCGCGGCCACCAGCGACCAAATCGTCCATCATTGTCTGCCTCCGCCTCTGCCTCTGCCTGCCTCGCGTTGGCCGCATCGTCGAGCGTTTCGGTGGCCGAGGGACAAGGATGTCCTCGGGACTATCACCATCCTCTTCGTTGCCGCGTCCGCTCACGTCTGGGGTATTATTGGAGGCCATAGCGTCACTTGGATTGGACGTGCTGTCGGGTGTATGTGATGAGGATACGTGCAGAAACCAGCACCGGCTTCGAAATTGCAGGGTGGGGGGCGGACGTGGATTGTGTGGCAGATGGGGGTGTTGGAGGGGGTGGGGCTCATGGGTGTGATAAGGAAGGGGCGGAAGGGAGTGGGGTGGTGGGGTAGTGGGGGGGGAGATGGGGCAGTGGGTGGGTGACGTGGTTTCATCGTGGGTATCGAGATGTGGTCTTTAGCCGCCCGAAAGGTGCGGGGGTGCGGCGGATGTGGGCTGCTGAGGTGGAATATGACCGCCGACTCTGTCAACCGCTCTTACCCGTCAAGGTTGATGAAGGGTACATACTCTTTGTCATTTCTATACACTATCTGTTGACCGTTTGGTTTGTGGGAAGTTGCCGAACGGTGAGCCCATGGCCAACTTAGATTCTGAGTGAGACTAAAAGCCGAACATTGAGAATAATAAGTAGGGCGAGGAAGCAACCCCCCGCGACCAGCAAGACACAATGACATCCATGCGTCTGAGCCCGAGCTGAGTTCAAATCGGGCAGTAATTCGCTCGAATATGCCACATTACGAGTGCTTTTATCAGAGCTTAAATTGATATACTCGGATATCCGATTATAGGAATCAATAAGAAGAACCCCAACCCCTATTAGTCCAATGAGGAAAAACCTCATCGGTTCTAGAGGCCGTCATTGAAAACAAACCAAAACAGCCGGGACCCCAAATCTCTCTTCTGATAGGATATTTCAGGCTTGTCAGAACTGTCCTCCCCTTTTAACAAGTCAGTAGGTTTATTCAAACGTCTTCGACGCTGATCCCTAACAGGTCTAGTGGGTGCTTGCTGAGGCCCGGAATAGCAGGTCGTCCTTGACTGAACCACGTTCGTGATTAACCTAGAATTATGCCAATACCATAACATGATTCCGCAAAATAGGGTCTCGACCAGGGTCTTCGAGCTCAGGAACTGGGTCTTCCAGATGACCAAGTGCGGTGTTCGAGGATACGAACACGTCATGTAAAGACCGTTTAAACAATCGGTATAACAGGTTCTGAGAATTTCTAAACCGTTCAAACCGTATCCCCAAAATGATCAGAACTCCACCAACATCCACCCTCACCCGTTGTTCCATTCTAGCGCAATGCTAGAGGCCTACCCCACGGTCTCCAGGCTATCTCAAGGCGAATGCTGCTAGGCACACCTGTTGTTTTTGACAACTTTGCTTTGTTGTCTCGCTGTATTTGTTCATGGTGATCGTGTCGTTGTTACGACAGTCTGAAGTGTTCCTTTGTATCTGTCTTCCAGACAGCATACACGTGTCAAACATCCCCTTCTGTCTTCCTATAAATAGAGTATGGGCCAAATCCCTCTTACATTCGATAGATCAATTGAATGCAATGATCATCTTACTTCTCCTCTCGCTAGAAACGTCTTCAATTACACCCAGTCAGATATTTTCGCCGCTGGACGTTGCTCGTCGCTGGACCAGAGGGCCACCATGGTCGTGGCTAATATGTAACCAGTATACGAATTCAAGACCACCGCAGGAAGACTGCTCTCCGCTGGAAACCATTCACCAGCGCCTGTACCAACGCGTAGAACCTCTCCCCGCCCATCCCGCAGCGGGCCGCCGAGTTCGGGGTGATATGTCGTTGCTGCCCGACTCCCGGTTCAACGTCGTGGCACATAAGTAGGTGCTGTGACACGATTGAACTTCGCTGTTCCGTGGCTGGACTCTCATTTTCTCAGACAGGCCGCGGCAAAGACTTACATAATACAAGCACCATGCCCATATCGAGCACAACCTCTGATCGCAAAACGTGCATCATCCCCGTTACTAACTACATGTATTGCACAATGACTAAGCAGCCGACGCGACGCAATCGTCCCACCCACCCCTACCCCCGGCTCGTGACATTCCGAAGAAGAAGAAAACGAGTATCCAACACTCGTAGGCTCCACATCTGTCTTCACCGCTCGCGCTCCGTTCGCAGTAGCTATCCTTCGCACCGCACACCCCACGCCATCCCCAGCGCTCAACATCAGTATCGCTAGGAATCAAAATAACCCACGAGGGGTGGCGTCACGTGACCCTCACACCAGACCTGGGAGATAAGTGAGATTCATGCTATTTTCACCGGTACGCTGAGGACGTGCGGTGAGTTGGGTTGGACGGGGTGGGGAAGTCATTGAATGTGATGGCGGGGTTTGGGAGGGTCCCGTTGTGGCTGGCTGGTGCTTTAGGTGTGGAGGTGTTTCTAAGGACTCCCATGAAACAATTGAATCATCATGTAAACTCACAGGACTCTACGATATGTATACATGGTCATCTTCCCCGTCTCCATCTTGTTCTATACTGATATTGCAGTGTGGACAATCGCACCCTCGGGGTTGGTGGGTTTCGGCTACTACCAATGGAGGGCTCTGGAAACTACTGAGACACGACTGTAGTACTACCAGCGTGGTTCGTCGGTTTACCAGTTCAAACCGGTTCTCTACAACTGTTTGGAAAAACAATTCCATTCAGTTCTCGACAATTTCTATTCAGTTCAGTTCAGTTCGGTTTTACTGAAACAACAACTGTTTACAACTGTTAGAAACACTAGGCTATACGTTATCTCTTAACACTGCCCTCGCGGAATGGTGGACTTTGTTACGACATATTTTCATAAATCGTGTATCAGCCCACACAACAAGCCACTGACCAGCCACATTCCAAACCGATCTGTGGCTCTCAGCTGTGCGACCACCATAATTCTACAAAGCTGAGCAAACCATCACCAGACTTCAACCCCATCAAACAAGTAACTACAATCGCCGAGCAAGGGATTACCCCCACCGCAATGTGTTGGCCCCGACTCAACTCTCGAAGACGTTCTATGACTCCTCCAGTGGGCGCTATACGCTGTTTGGGAATCCCCCTACCGCCTCCCCCACCCTCGTCTCCCCCGGCTCTCAAATCCCGGCCGGACCACTCACACCACATCACCGACCTTACCGCTATCTCCAGCACCTTCCTTCTCCCCGTCTTCGATGGCCCCCCCTCTCACCCCGTCAGTCTTCCCGCCTGTATCTACCCCTATCATTCTTCCCCTCGCCGGGCTCCCCTCCGCCCTCCTCCCCGCCATCCTCCACCCCGATGGCCTCCCCTCCCCCCTCCTCCCCGCCATCCTCCCCCTCGATGGCCCCCCCTCGATGCCCACCAGTCTTCCCCTCGCCGGTCTCCCCTCCACCCTCCTACCCCTCGATGGCCCGATCCATCTCTCCGCCAGTCTTCCCCCACCAGTCTCCCCCCCGCCCTCCCCACCACCAATCTCCTCTCCCTCCCCCCCGAGCTCCACCTCGATATCGCCGAATACCTCCTCCTCCGCACCATTTTCCACCTACACCTCTGCTGCCGGCACCTCCACTCTGTGTTCCTCCACAAGCTCGACAACGCGGTGACGCAGCACGCGGAACACGTCCTGACATGGTCCATCTACCGCAACAACCCCCGCCAACTCTCGCGCGCCCTTGCCGCCGGCGCCTTCTTCACGACCAAGTACATGACGCTCGCGATCACGCTGGACCACGCGCCGCTGCTCACCGCGCTGTTTGCCGCGCTCCCAAGCTACAGCATCAACACCCACCACCCGCAGCACGCGACGCCGCTGCATCACGCCGTGACACAGAACGCCGAGGGCTGTGTGGCTGCCTTGCTGCGTGGGGGGGCGCTCCCGGACTTTGAGTATAACCAGGGGGGTACGGCGTTGTTTTATGCGCTGCGCGGGGGGTACAAAGGGGTGGCGAGGGCGCTGGTGGCGGAGGGGGCCGCGAGGGAGATAAGGGGTGGGGATGCCATGTTGTATGCGGTGCGGGAGAGGCCGTGGATGGTGGGGGTGTTGGCGGAGGCGGGGTGGGTGGGGGCGCGGGTGAGGGGGAGGCCGACGCCGTTGCAGACGGCGGTTAGGGCGGGGTGGGTGGGGGTGCTGAAGGTACTGCTGGAGGCGGGGGCGGGGGTGGATGAATTGGGCGACGGGAGAGGGACGGGGTGGGCGCCGTTGTATGAATGTGTGATACAGAAGGCGAGGGAGTCCATGATGGACCTGTTGATTCAGAAGGGGGCGAGCGTTAGGGTGTTGGGCGGGGCGAGCGTGGATGGGGGTTACCAGGGATCTCCCGGAGAGGAGATGGGTTTGACGCCGTTGCAGCTGGCCAGGAGAAAGTGAAGTTCGGTGAACGTGGCGAAGTTGCTGTCCTATGCAAATTTCCGAGCTTTTAATTAAGGGCGAAGGACTTCCGTACCACGAATTTACTATTAAAGACTCGGATACCATCAGTACGTCTTACATAACACGTGTTTCAGTGGCAAAAGACTCGCATGCCATTAATAGGTCTCGTTGACATGAGTTCCAGGGATAAAAGACCCGGATACAATGGTTTTCAACTACAATTACATGTAATCAGTCCAGTACTCAGACATTTCTTTCATTCTTTATATATATGTGGTTGTCGACATAAGGTTGTTTCTTGTGCATTGATAGTCGGCAAGTTGAACAAAACTTCACGAACTTGACGAATATATACCCCCCCCCTCTTGTTGGCAACGAAAGGACTCGCTGCCATTTGGTGCACAACGGTAGTCCACATTGTGGACCTTTGGTGGAGCAACGCTCAATGGTACCAGAGTCTAATGCAAGGTTTCCAATGGTAGAAACCGGTTGTGATAGAAGACAAAACCGCACCGACCACTAAATCAAGGAGCTGAACCTGTGCCAACTGTACTAACTATTTATCTTGACAGTTTCAACCAGTGTTCCTAGCCGTCCCGGGTGCCCTGCAGGGCCCCGTCCGGTCCTCTAATGTAGGAGAAGACTGGACGGACGGCAGGGGGTAGTCCGTCCGGTCCTTGGAAATAGGGGACTGCAAATGACGGGCGGGCCCTGCAGGGCCCTGTAACTACATGCCTATAGGGTAATGACTACAGTTGACTGCAGTTGACTGTCTGGGACGGTGGGGGACGGCGAATGACTGCATATGACTGCATATGACTGCATATGACTACATAAGACCGCGCTTGACCGCAGAATCACGACCTATGATTCCAAATCCACTTCTCCCAAGTACTTCTCAAATCTGTATACTGAACTTCAACAGAACTCCTCTATCCCTAATGCAATTTATCAGCAATGCCAAGAGCCCGGCGGTCATGACGGCCGTCTTCAGTCCTGTGCCCCCGGGGCGCAGTCTGTTCTAGAGCGCCTCTCAAGACGGATCAATCTTGCCGTCCGTTCAGTCCGGCACCCCAAAACGGACGGACGGGACCTTTAGGAACACTGGAACTTTCAACCGGTTTAACCGCTTAAACTGCGGTTTATGCTTTGGCATACTCACCGTGATAACAGTCCTAAAAATAGGTGTTCATGTTCTCGGACAGCGTGTTCGAGCTTTGGAACTGACCTGCTCGAGCTCAGGAACTGGGGTGTTCGAACTTACGAACATGAGTTGTACAAACCGTTTAAACCGTCGGAATAACCGGTTGTGCAGACACAATTCAAACCATGTATTGAGGGCGAGAAGAACTGGACCAACTGTTAACTTAAACGGTTGCGTTGAACCGGTTAAAACCGGTAAATCACTGGAAACCTTGGTCTAATGTTTCAAACATTTTCCGTGTGGTATGCGAGTCATTTTTCGTTAAAAGCCATGGCATAAAAGTCCTTTGCCCTTTAATTAACGACTGAATAAACTTATTTAGTTAGCGCGCGAGTGCATTGCCGAAAAATTAGGTATATAGACATATATATCTATGAGGGTACCGAACCTTCGGTTTTGTATATCGTTTGCGATATGGGCAGGTATTTTATGCGGTATCTCTGAATAGTCTACCCGTCTGTAAGCCACTACAGGCTGTCTGTGGACGGGGCAGGCCATTGACGATATCATGTCGGCGGGTAGCGTCCTCAATTAGGTCAGAACACAGGTGGATTGTTCCTTTCTCTTTTCCGCTTGTTACATATGATAGCCAGGCTTGCTTTCTACGGGTTTTGGTTTGTGGGGCCGGGGGTATCGTGCTGCATTACTGCTTTTCGACTCAAGCTCAGATCTATTAAATAAAGGGTACATACACTATACACCATTCACCTCTCTCCCAATCTTTATCTTCCCTTAACCGGCTCCACACCCCGCGCCACCCCCCCCTGCCTTATATCTCCCTCGCCCTCCTCCCTCTACCTCTGCCCCACCGTGGCATCCTCCCTCCCCAACGTCGGCACCCTCCTCTCCCCCACCCTCCTGGCACTCCCACCATTCCCCCCCGCGGCACCACTACCTCCCGCCGCACCACTCCCTCCAGCGGCGCCACTCCCTCCCACCGCACCACTCCCTCCCGCGCCACCCCCCTCCGCCACCATCCCCGCCAACCTCTGCGGATCCTGATTCTCCCTCTGCAAGCTCGGCGGCGCCCTCGTCCCCGCCGCGCCGCCCGCCCTTGTACGCCGCGCGGCGGACACCGGGCGGCGGGCGCTCTGGGAGCCGACGCGGCGCGACGCACTGCGCTGCCGCGTCCCGGACCGTGAGCGCGAGCTGCTGCCCGCCTTGGGACGGGGGGAGGAGGCGCGGCCGCGAGGGGAGGGGCTGCGCGAGCGCCCTTTCTTGTATAGTGGGATGCCGGGGGCTGGGGCTCGGCGGAGGAGCGTGCCGGCGCCGGGGACAGGGACAGGGACGGGGGCGGCGTAGGGGTTAGCGTGGGGGTTACGCGGGGTGATGCTGGCGTGGTGGGATGGCGGGGGGCCGCGGGCGGTGACGGAGGAGAGGGTCGTGAGGGTTACGAGGAGGAGGAGGAGGGGGAGCTGCATTGTTATTGTTGTGTGTGGGGGGGTGGAAATGAATGTGGGTAGGACCGGCCTGAGTGGGATGGATGAGTGTGGTGTTTTGGTAACGGAGGACGGGAGGGAGGAAGAAGAAGGGGTTTTTATATTATCTCATCGGCCCGCACTCTTGTGCATGGCGCATTCCGGCCAGCTGCCTGGTATTGGTGCAGTGCCGGAGGTGCTCACCGGCCCGGAACCATGGGCACTCCGCGCCACCAGCCGAGCACGTACTCTTCACCGGTGTCGCCCATATCCGAATACCACGAATCTCGACCCCAGACCGGTCATGGCGCGTGAGTGTAAGAAGGGATGGGGAAAGACCAAGTCTAGCGACGCCTTCCTGCTATTGGTGCATCGCGGCCACTCCCACCAAGGGACTGACTGTCTCGGGCGCAGGGAGAGAAGCGTGGCGAGGCGGGTGCTGCAGCGTTGTTTTATAGCCTCCAGAAACCACCACCACCACCACCCACTTCCCCAAGGCCGACCACGTAATGAATCCGCCGGAACGTGTTGAAACACATGTGCTTCAATGCCTGCACCACAACATTGATGCGCCACGAGCCAGTCCGCCGCAACATTCCAACGTCTTATCTCATCGCCCACCGACACCTACCAAGCCCCATCTACGCCGCATGACCGCCGGCGGCGCGGGGCTTGGCGTGCCGTGGCTTGGTGGTTCTCCCGATTGTGGCGTCATGGGCTCGCTGATGGATGTAGCGGAAAATCGCTGGGTTGGCAGAGGATACTGGATCTCCGTGCCTCGGTGGTTGGTGGCACTACAACGCCGAGTGATGGTTCATGCCGCGCATAGCTAGCGCACGTGACGCCAAGGGGCGAGTGAGGGTTCGTGATTAGAGGGAGGAGACAGACGCGGAGGTGGAGTGGGATATAGTAGAGGCTGGCGGTGGAATAGGCAGCTTTGCACTGTGCCTTGATTCCTGTGTTGGGGCGCGTGAGTAGATGGATAAATTAAAAGAAAGGAGATAATGCGCGGGAGGGCTTCCGCGGCGGTCGGTAGCGCGGTGGCCGCGCCGGGACGGCCCCTTGGACATTTAACTAGAGCTGGGCATCGGGTGCCTGGGGGTGCTTGAAATTGCGGGTGAGAGTCAATCGTTCCTGTGGTAGGAACTATGGGTCCAGGGTTACGCAGGTCGCGAACGGGTGCGGTTGTTCTGTCCCATATCACCGTCACTACATATCCGCAGGACATTTTGCTATAACGCGCCGAAATGGTGATAGGGAGAATAGCTAGATGTGTATGTGCGGATACCCTAGCACCATCCAGATCCTACTCATATCGATAATCATTGCTACATTTACATCACGACTCATCTGGGTTGCACGAACTTGTCTTATTTACTGGCAATGATAGGTGGTACACGTTGCGAGGAAGAGATGTACTTGCTTATACCTATGAGTTTTGTCCCTCAAAACGTCCGGCGAATGGGGCCGCCCGCCCAGCAGATATTCAGAATATCAGAAGCGTCCACTAGACAGGATACCCCTTCACTAGATATGCTATACATAAAGACAGCCCGCAAGACAAAACAATCCGCACCTACAACTCCAGGGCACAATCAACACTCTCAATTCCTCCCTCCCGCTACTCCACCACCACTACACTACACTACACTACACTACGGATGCACCACCACCCACTACTGCCGACCCCGTCGCGCCGCCGCCCTCATCTCCGCTTTCCCCTTCTTGACTCTGCGCACGCCCCCCTTCGGCGCCCCCGCCCGGGCCCACCCCGCCCTCGGCCGCGCCTTCGCACTCTTTGAGCCTACGCGCGGCGATGCGCTGCGCTGCCCGCCGGGCCCTCTACCACTTCCGCGCACCCCAGCTCTTGGCGCACCGCGGCGTCCACCGCCCGGGGAGCTGGGGGGGCTGCGCAAGGTCGGGGAGGCGTCGATGATGATCGGTGAGGAGCCGTCCGATGCGGGCTCGACGTCCGTGATGATTGGTTGAGGGAACGGCGGGGGCGGCGGGGGCGGCGGGATGACGGGGATGGGGTGTCGCAGCTGGCGGGTGTGGAGGCTTGGATGGGGGCCGGGGGCCGAGGATGGCTGGAGCGCGCGGGCGGTGACGGAGGATGTGGCGGTTAGTGCTATGAGGAGGACGAGGGGGAGGTGCATGGCTGTGTGGCTGTGTGTGGCTGTGTGTGGGTGGTTGCTCAATGGGTGGGTACTGCTGACTGAATGCGTGTGTGAATGAGCGCACGTGTGTGTGTATGGGGTGCGAATGAATGTGGGCACTGGGACCGGCCTGAGTGCTGTGTGGATGAGTGAGCGTGTGTGCGTGTAAACTCAGCGAACGAACCGAACGAAGCAGGAGAATCAAGAGCAAAGAAGACGGGCTTTTATCTATATGTATATTCATATCTGTCGGCCCGGCCTCGTGGGTGGCTGGCTAGCTGGTTCGCATGCGTGCCCGAGCTGTTACTCACCGGCCCGGAAGAATGGGTGGAAATGTAGTACATCCCCCCTCCTTGCAACCGACCGAGAGGCTGTGCTCCCACCGGTGAGGCTCGCCCCCACCCCCCCCCCCCCTCCCGCGGACATCGCGAGCTGTAGTCCTATGTCCTACCCTACTACCCTTTGCTGAACACTCACTGACCGGTCTGTACCGCCAAACCGACGTTTCATTGCAAACGCTGCCGACACACAGTGTTTCCGGTAGTTTGCCAGTTCTTTGCTTCAAAGCCGTTGAACTGAACCATTTAACTTGACGTCGGTGCAGTTCTTGAGATATTTCAATACATTCTTTGAACGGCCCAGAAATCTTCAAAACTGGCTATACCGACGGTTTAAACGGTTCATCGAACCCTGTTCTTGAGCTCCAACAACAACACCCTACTTAGTCAGCTGGAATACCCAATTTCCTGCGCTCAAACACCCTTTCGAGAACATGAACACCCATTCTGCGGGCGCTTTTCATGGTATGTATGCCAAGACATGGAACCACAGTTTAGACGGTTAACTCGGTTCAAAAATCAAGAGAGGTACTTGGTACGGTTGGCACGGTTGGACTTCACTGATTTAGTGATTGGTGCGGTTTTGGCTTGTACCAGAACCGGTTTCCACCGTTGGAAACCTGCCGAGATGAGCTCTAGTCCTACCGTTTTGACAGGGGAACTACCTATTTACCTACTGGGCCAAGCTCTAGTGAGTCCTAGTCCTACTATTTTCATTGCACTTGGGCGAACACCCAGCAAACACCCCCACCCCCCCCAAATCTTGGCGGCGAACACCCCCACACAGTGACCCCCCGCGCACGCTTGTACAATTTAATCATCCATACTACACCGGGCAATTTCAAAGCGACAGTTGGTTTTGCGTGACAGCCGCCCTTAATTAAACGCCACTCGTCCCGAGAAAAAAAAAAAAAAAAAAGCCGACAATTGCCAAAGATGCACCCACATTGGAAACGATCCATCAGATTGCGGGAGGCAATCTTTTTTTTTCATTTTCCTTTTTGTTTAATTCACTAATTGCATGCAACCTCACATGAGTTATGGCAATATCGCACTACATAAGCCCCTGCCCGACCTACCTACCCAACCGCCCCCCCGCCACCTCTCGCAAGATCCAAAGCAGGGGAGGCATTCTTTCCCAACCGTGACCGAAAAGGAAATCTTGTTGGCGACAAAAACGCCCCAATGATTACTGTACATGGAAGTCCTTTTGGAAAACATTTACCGCCGGTTCTAGCCAGGGTAACCGTAACCATCTATGATCGCTCTGCAATTGCCCGGTACAGATCCAACACCACCCAACCCACTACTTGCGCCCCCCGCGCCCCGCCGCTTTCCCCTTCCTGACCGCGCGCACGCTCCCCGCCCTCCCCTTCGGCGACCCCGCCCTCGGCCTCGCCTTCACGCCCCTCGATGCGGCAGGCCTGCTGCCACCGCTGCGCGTACGGCCGCGTGTGCCCGCCTTCCTCCGGGCGCTGCCCGCGCCGGCGGCAGCGCGTGACCTCGCCCGCGGCGCCGCGCGGCGGCCGCCCCCCCGGGCGCTGTTGGGGGTGTTGCGCAACCCCGGGGAGGCATCGATGATGATTGGCGGGGAGCCGTCCGCGGGCTCGGGGCTGGTGATGATCGGTGCTGTGAACGGCGGCGCGGGCGGGGGCGCCGGGACGATGGGGATGGGGATGGGGTTCTGCCCTTGGTCGGGGTCGCGGCTGGGGACGCGGTGGGGCGCGGCGGGGGCGGCGAGCGCGTGGGCGGTGACGGAGGTGGTGGCGCTGAGCGCGAGGAGGAGGAGGAGGAGGGGGAGCTGCATGGCGGTGGCTGTGTGTGGCTGTGTGGCTGGGGGAGGCTGGGAGAACAATAATGCGGGTACTGCTGATTGAGTGCGTGTGAGTGAATGAGCGCGTGTGTCTGTGTATGCGGTGTAAATGAATGTGGGCACTGGGACCGGCCTGAGTGCGTGGATGAGTGAGTGTGTGTGTGTGTATGTAAGCTTCTCTAACGAATGCAATGAAGGAGGAGGGAATAATGAGGTGAGAAGAAGAAGGGCTTTTATACTATATATTCTCGCCCGGCCTCGTGCCTATCTCTGGTGCAGGCCTCTGTCTGTGTCGGTCGCTGGCCGTGTCGCTGGCTGGCCGACTGGTTGGAATGCACGGTGCCCGAGGTGCTAGCCACTCACCGGGCCGGAGGAATTTCGGGATGCCGGACATGTACTAGTACGCACATTCCTCCTCCCTCGCGACCGACCGAGCGGCCGGCTGTGCTGCTCACCGGTGGCACGAGGCTCGCCCCCGCCGAGACAAGCTCTCTAGCAGTCCTAGTCCAACCATTTTGGGGGGCCGAGCTAGGAGACTGTTGATCGGAATGCGCCAAGGCTCGAGGATTGTGTCGACAACATGCAGTTATCGGTGATATACAGAGGACAGGATGTATCCACTCTCTACTCTGTACTTCGGGGATATATAGGGGTAAGCGGGGGTACACCACCCTGCCGAGGTTACGTGAAGGGCCGTGCCTTCTCACTTATCCCCGCCCCCGAAGTACTGCATCAACGCTCCGATTGGTCGGCAGCGGCAGGGCAGGGGTGGTTTAGGAAGCGGAACCTGTATCGCAACCGGCTCACCCCAGAAAGATTAGGTGGGAGCGGACAGGCAGTGAGTGACACGGGCATGCCGAATCAACTCATTAACTGGATAGTAATATCGGAGTGGCGTCAACTGGAGCTGGCATTGAAATTGAAATAACGCCGGGGTCACTACAGGAAGACGTAGACGTTTACGGGAGCGCTCGTCCTGGCTATGAGATACTCTCGAAGACTATAATGCTAAAATTAACTCACAACCGGCCGGAAGTGGGCAACTACTAGCTACATGTATATGTAATGTATACGCAGAGGTAGCCCACAAACTACCACGCAGAGAAGGAGGAGGAGGAGATTTTCAGGCGGGAGGAACCCCGCGGTCGCGAGGTGGGCCACTACTACTACTAGTGCCGTAGTGTACTGATATGACTATGCCCTATACATGCTTTCACCCAGAGATAGTCATGATATCGTGCTCTACGTAGTACTTACTCACTATGCCACCCACCGGAGGAGAACAGATACATATCGCCACACCCCCATCACACCATCATTGCGAACCGTTCGTCCCCCGAGGGCTTCATCACGGTCGTTCCACACGTATATACGGATGTAGGCACAATCACGCTCCAAGTTCCTCTATCCCAGACCGATGCCCATACGCATATATACGTCGCGACATGTACGTACACCACGGACTCCACACCACACCACCCACCCCACCCCCGCCCCCCATCATATCCGCCACCCCCCTGCCTGACACGTCCGCGGCCCCCGTCCGCGCCCATCACGCTCAACAGAACGGCCCATTGATCCAGAGCCTCCTGTGCCTCGCGGGTACGCACCGGGCAGGCATGCGCAGGATTCCCCGCGCGGCCGCCGCCGTCACCGCCTTTTCTAGTGCCGCTACGGGCGGGATTTCCCGTTGACGCGGTGGCCTTTGCGGGGACGGGGCCCTTGGAGGCGCGGCCCTTGGAGGCCCGTGGCCGTGCGGGTGTGCGGGGCGGGGCGGAGGCGCCGCGCTTGGGGGCCCTGAGCTTGCGGGGCCTCGGGGGGACGGGAGGCGGGCGGCGGCGCTTCGTGGGGGAAGAAGAGCCGCGCGCGGTGCCCTGGAGCAGGGGGGGCTTGGGGGTGATGGAGGATGTGGCTGTCAGCGCCACCAGGAGGAGGGGGAGGAGGGGGAGCTGCATGGCTGTGTGGCTGTGTGGTTTGAATGGGGGCACTCGGACCGGCCTGGGTGCGTGGATGAAAGAGAGTGTGTATGTGTGCTTTGGAGGACGCCTGGTGACGCACGGGGCAGGAGGGAATAGGGAAGAAGAAGGGCCTTTTTATCTCAGCCCGGAGGACGCGTTCTGGCGGTGTTGCTGGCTGGAATGCGTGGTTGCCGAGATGCCCACCGGCCGGAGGAAGGTGCATTCCTCACAGCCGGCCGAGGGCTGTGCCCCGGTCCATAGCAGCTGCCATAGAGCGGTCATGGCACACAAACATTCAAGGTTGTGGAGGGGATCATGGCTCAGGCTATTGGCGCTTGACGTCTCTCTCTGGTGGAGGATTGTCTTGGGCGTAGGAAGATAGGTGTGGTGGATTAGGGGGTGCCGTAGCTAGGATCCTCTAGAGACTACAACCAGACACCCCCCCGATCCGACCCCCTAACGTACCCTCTGCTCCCCCCCCCCTGGGGGCCCCCCAGCCACACACACCCACCCCATAACCCGTAGAATAAACACCACACAACGCACTAGCACCAAGCAACAGACATTCAAGCTTCTTACATCATCGGCAAGGGCCGCCACTCAACTCTACAAACAGCACAGCTGCTATTTTTGTCGCTTCGCCGCCGGGTGTGGCGCGGGTCTTGGCCGTCTTGGCGCTGGCTGCACTGGGCGAGAGGTGATAGGCCACGTGCTCGTTGACAGGCTGATGGATGGACTGTGAAATGCTGCCCTACAGGTAGCTACGTGTCTAGTGTGGGAGTGTCTGTGGAGTAGACGACACATTTTGAGGGATGCGGCGGGGTGGGCCGGCGGAGCTGGTGCCGGGGAAGAGAAGAGAGGTGAAGAGTATAACAGAGCGGTAACTAATCGTGGTGGAGGTACTCTTTTTCGAGCTCCGCTCTGGTACTACGCTCGTGGTGGAGCTGGGCGGGTGTGGATTGGTGGCCGCGGATACACTAGGCTAGGGCTGGGGAGGGAGCGGGTGGAGGGGAGACTGCTGGATGTAATTAGAATTAGCTACTTTTTTGGAGATCGCGTTATCATGGACTAATTGTATAGTACTCGCGGGGGACACTCTTGGGGTTATATGGCGTTCTGTCACCGCTTATACCTTCGGTAATTGGCTCTTCCAGTAACGAGTGATAATTCATGCCCCTCGCGCCGAGTGAGTGCACGTGACGCCAAGAGCGAGTGAGCGTTTGTGAATACGGAATACGAAAGGACGGCGGGGGGCGTGGGGGTGGTGCGGATTGCGGTGGAATGGGGAGGGTCTTTAATTTTGCTTTTGGTCGGTGGGCTGGTGTGGGAGACAGGCAGGCGGGCGCGCGCGGAGATGGATGCCATTAATGGGGACAAGATCATGTGCGGCAGCACTTCCGGGGAGGTATGTAATGCGTTGTTGGGGCATTATAGAGCTTTTCTGCGGTTCGGCACTGCGCAGTGGAGAGAGCTGGAAATGGCGCATGATCGTTGATGCCCCTCCGGCTCGTGCGCGGTGTGCGCACGTGACGCCAAGAGGGGCGAGTGAGAGCTTATGATTCTGTGAAGACGAACAAAGGGGTGAAGGATAACAGACACCACTGCAGAAGAGCTACCTTTCCCACCCCTTATCCTAGTTATACTGGGATGTGATAATTAGTTGGGAGATATGCGGATGCGGACATGAATGGATTTCATGGAAAAGATATCATTCCCGGGAGACTTCCGGGGTTGTAATCATAATTAGCGGCCGTAGGAAGACCGCTCAGTAATAATACGGGGTATTCCGCTTACCCCTGCACTCCGTACCAGGTGATCAATGGTGCTCCAGACCGCGAGTAACAGTTCACGTTACGCGCTGCGAGTGACGTTCCATGTTTCCCGCCTCGAGTGATGGCACGTGACGCCAAGATCCGGGTGACGGACTATGATGGCCAAGACTCGGGTGATTGACTGTGATTGAGACTCCGAGTGATAAAGCGTGATGAAGGAGTATGTGACAGCACGTGAGCGGGTGTTGATTTTTGATTGGTGGAAGGCGAGTGATATTCCATGACTCGACTATAACGGGTGAGTCGATATGATTGGTGTCTCAGGTGATGTGTTGTGATGGGGGCATGAGTGATAGTGTGTGAGGAACAATCTGGCGGGTGAGTTGCTGTGCTTGGAAACTGTGATGGTTGTGGATTGGAGTGTGGGAGAATAGACGACTTGAGGAGGGTTTGAACACGTGACCTTTGTGAGGACTATGTTTATAGTGCAAAGAAGATACTATTGCGCCGCTGAGTTCCAGCGACAACTATGGGAGTTTGTTACTCCTTATATACAGATAGTTCTTAGTACCACGTGATCCCCTGATTACATAATCCTAGCGCTAAGCCTCCTTGTTCCAACTATGAGTCATCCCTTATACATGAGTAATTACCATACATAACCGATGTCGCAATGCCCCATTTTTACAATGGTTCCTCAAGATTTGAACAGCGAGTGATAATGTGTGATCAAGGATGCGACGGGTGACTCGGCATGACCCAAGCATCGGGTGATTGTTTGTAGTGAAGGTTCCGGGTGGCAATACCTGACAGCAATATAACAGATGACTTGCTGTGGTTGGGGATTGGGTGCGTGTTCATGGTGAAGGTCACGAGTGATGATACATAAGGGAGGTGCAACGGGGGATTGGTACATAGTATTTGGAAAATCTGTCAGAGTCTGGCAATAGATGTCAACATGCAGCCATGTTTTCAGTCTCGTTGGCATCGATATTTTTGTATAAAAGGGGCATTAAATGGCCAATCAAGAAGGTCAGCTCTTCCGCTTTTCTATTCTTTTGTTCCGAACATCGGATATGATTTGGGTCACGAGTGATATTTTATGACTCCAGTGTGACGGGCAAGTGGCCGTGGTTGAGAAATCGGGTGATGACTTATGCCTTCTCTATATAACAGGCTGTTTTCTGACGTTTTTACCGGGGGTGTGTTCCGGTTCCTCCAATGAGGTCTGTTTTCTACGGAGCACGGGGGTCTCATCGGCGTAGCAAAGTCAAAACTGTTGCGTCTGTGGATATAGTGCTTGGCCTGGCTAATCCGCGGAGCTCATTAGCGCTTATAATAGCATCTTATCCGTACGGCGATACTTTCGGGAAAGACCCTAGAATAATGTTACTGGCTTTCACACCTCATGCTATCGACGCAGAAAATTCGGGGGTGCCATCTCGATCGTTCCGGAGGTACTTCTCATTCGCCGGAAAGGTTTTGCCGGTTGGATTTCTGTCGAGATTTGTATCTACCTCATATCTTCGTTCGATTGGACTTGGCTGTTTATTTCTGAGTTAACTGAGAGATAGGCTGATCAACTCCGGGGTGGTGGACGGTACCGGTGCGTACGGTGATGACCTTTTCGTAGTGCTGTACGTCGTGCACCTGGTGGTCTCGTTGGTTCATGTCTCACATAACAATTTCTCGCTACAAACGAGATAGTAACACGGCAAAGCCTCCCAATCAATCCCAATACTAATCTCACAAAGTTACAATGTCCACGAAACCCTTCTTGCTTCATTCAAGTATAGTTGTTTGATAGCCATAGCTGAAACCCATTTCTATCGGAATCATGTGAGTAACAGCCCCGGGAAAACAGCCAGAGCGCTATATCCACAGCGTACTCCGAGGCCAGGCTTCTGTACCTCCGGAGAAGGGAGAAGCCTTTTCGGAAGAGCGGGCGCCTACTTCCGAGGGCTGGGCACGCGACAGCTCCATCCGTCCGCTTCTCTATGATTGTTTAAGCGATGAAGGTTAAGGGCGTGCATCAGGTTAACGAATGGACCCGACCAGTCTAGACAGAGTTATGTACACGGGGGTCACTAAAAGTGATGCAACGTTTGACCTAACAACACAGAAAGGCACCCAGATTTCAATGCTTTAACTCAACACAACGCCTGAATAAGATGAATATCCTAGCCATACACATGACACAGGAGTCTGCGTTTTTCAAATCATTAATTTGGAATTCTTAGCCTATCCCATGGACCGTAACCTAACGATTTGGGGACATATTTGTCCTTAATTTACCTATTGACAACAATGAGTAGGGGAAATTTCCTAACTACATTTGTCAATATCAGCCTGTTTTCGGGAGCTAGTAGAGTGACATAGATAGGTATTTTGGGACTGTTTAGAATCAATGATTTGCTCCCTCCTGGTGGCTTTATCTCTTATAGAGTAAACCCTTTTTTTCCCATACAAAAACCGGAAATTCACATATATCACAATAACTTCGCAACCACAGCCACTAAGAACTAGCTCTTTTTTATATAGTTGATTTAGGGCTATATGCTCCTGGTTTCAGAAAAACAGACCCATACAGCTGCATTCCCATTTTACATTAACCATTATTGTTTACATATTTTTATGGGAATTATGCAGAATATGGCTCTATAGAATTTTTTGGAGTAACGTCATCATGTAATTCAGTACCGCCACAGTGCAAATAATACTTCTATGTAGTTACAATATTTTTCGTCTGTAATTTCTACTATTTTACCCCAAGGGTGAACTTCGATATATTAACTGAGTAGGCAATATCATTCTACATACAGATCTAAAGCATTCAAGCAAGATGGCTGCAGAATTTGTACGGGTTGGGGACTTTTTATTGCAAAAAATCACTCCTATCACCAGATTTCATCAAATAAAACAGAAAAAAGAGGGGTTTTCAATCATATTCAGATTTGTTACCAACTGTCATCCAAGCATCCTACAATACACACATTAAAAAAATCACTTTCCCCACTAAATTTTGATAGATACAGTCGAAGGGCTAACCATGATAACACAAAGGATATTGTGTGGTTGCGATTTCGAATCTTTTTACGTCGTTACGGTCCATGGGATAAAAGGGACAACTTCCGACTAACAATGGTGATAAAAGGATAGGCAATACAAGTAGTCATCCATAATATCTCTTGCCAAAACTATGGTCCCCACTTTGTATTGTCATAAATCTACATGTTTTTTGCAGCTTGTTGGCTATATGTAGTTTCGATGTTGAGTCCTAGTAAACCTCAGTTCTGCTTTCCCGCTTTGTAGTTCTTGGCGAATGACTAATCGGGATGAGTTGGGGTTAGGTCTTGTGGCTTGGGACAACTGGCAAGCGGGGTTCCGCAGCCTTTCCGGAATGCTAACCAACATCGCCGACCATCAACATGGATGTCGCAGCATCAGTTGTGGGTCTCCTCCTCGCGGCTTCTACCGCCTACACGACCATAGACAATTTCATATCCGCCTGCACTAATGCGCCCGATATCGCGCAAGAGATCCTCGCGGAAGTGCGTGATTTCGAGTACGCCCTAACAAGACTTCGTGCTAGGATATCGAAACGGGAGGAAATGACTCCGCTGGGAGCAATGGCGACCGACGCCACCCAGTTGGCGGTCACACTCGCCTCCTGCACTTTAACCTTCTCGCAGCTAGAAAGGATAATTGATGGTTTAATGCCGAAGCGGGTTAAAAAGTTGCCTGTTGTGGCGACGTTACCACATGCATATGAGCTCCCCAAGGCGCCAGTTAAAGAAATGAGTGTTTACAGCCGACTCCGCTGGACATGGGAGAACTCAAATCTCACTATCCTCGTAAGACGTATCCAGCAACATAAGGCGACTTTAACATTACTTCTTACAATATGGATGAGGTAAGGAAACTTTGAAAGCGCCCTATCTAGTCTATAACTACATAATCATCTAATAACCAATGCAGTGAGTCCTCAGCTGAAGCAGAAAGCATGGTGGATTCTCTAAACGACATTCTCGAAACTCTAACAACAGTGACCAAGGCCATCCCGGCTCTGGCTACACCCCCTACCTCCCCCGCCGATCTAGAGCCCTCATCATCTGAGATCGAGCGCCTACCTACCCATCTAGGGACCAGCACAGATGTGCGCTGCTCTGATTCAACATCAATCATGTCGGTAGTGTCACGAATGTCCTTCACAGCCTTACTTCGAAACAGCCGCCCCTACCGCAATCGTGATATGCTCATGCCTTCATCATTCTCCTTGTCTACTTCGCAGCGTCGTGGGACACAGTGGTCCACCTTCTCCATTGGGTCAAACACCTCAGTATTCTCTTTACCTTTCACCGACTTTCAACTTTCAGATAAGCCGCTGGCGGAGGAATCTAGTATATACAAGATCCGGGTTCCTATGAAACATGATTTACTGTTTAACGAGTGGCGATATCCGAATCTCGGCCATCTCGAACCTCCCCTAGACCGACGCCACTGGATGTCCCTTGAGGGTAGGCGGATACTTTCGGCCCTACTCCACTTGGATGATCCTCAGATCTTTAAAGATATGATATCGTATTGGACTACCACGAACGCGATCGGCACTAATTCTTTCCTCCATTACCACGTGGCGATGTCTGGAGGCGAAAATCTTATGAAGGCCGTCCTCGACAGTAATTCAGATACTGACCGCATGCCTTTACTCCATGGGGCAGTGCGAGGGAATAATGAAGTCACGTTAAGGGTACTCCTTGCAGCGGGAGCTGATCCCACAATACCTGATCTCGGAGGCAGAACGTGTTTGGATTACGCAAAGGAGCTGGGGATGGGGAAAATACTAGCCATATTAAGTGAGGAGCCGGAGAAGGCAATTCCGATTGGTTAAGATCTGAGATACTCTACACATGTTGAAGTCTTCATCTGTCATTTCAAGTAAACAACCCAGTTCCTAAGATACCTACAATCTCAGTAGGTCGGGCGGGGGAGAGGGGTTCGTGGAAATCGAAAAATCGGTTACGGAGTTGTATTTAGATGTATTTAAGCTGGATTAGTACCCGTGGAATCGATTTTATGTACCGGAGCCAAAGTGAATGACAATCAGTCCTAGTGAGTATGCAATTACCCCACCACCACCTCCCCCGCCAAAACAAAATAAAAGATACACACGAGAAATATTGGCAAGGCACAGTAGATCCAAGAGTCTAAATCCATACGCCAGATCTCGGCTCTAAAATGACTGGCTTACTGTCCCAAATCGCTAGATCCACAGCTTCCAATTACAAATGGGTAAGGGTGAGCTCCAGGGCTAGGGTTACGATAGATCGATAGGAGCAAACCGTCTGTCCGAATGGGAGAACAGTTTAATAAACTGGTTTATGCTTATTTCCGCTTCTATACCGTCAAATACCAGTGGGAGACGACGTCGTGTTGTGGTGTTGTGGTTTGGGGTGGATGGGTTGTGACAACGTTTAGTGGGCGGGCGGATAGTGCTATTGTTCTTGTTTTTATGTCTTTGCGGTGTCCGCGGTGGGTTGGATTGTGGTGCTGTAGCTTTGAGCTGTGGGTGGGGTTGTTTGGTTCATGGGTGAGGTTTTAAAGGTGGGGAGGGGGGACATTTTCCTACTGCGGAGTTCTGTCGTGGAGTTCTGTTGAATGACTCTCCCGTCGTCTATGAGGACTATGTATATGACTAGATGTATTCTGTATCAATTCTCTCGATTTTCTGGCGGTGTTCTGTGGTGTGTTTTGAGTCTTTTGAAGCTCTTTCTGGGTATTTGCCCTCCCACTACTTTACCTCCACAACCACACCCCCGTAGCCTCCCTCACTCCGGTGAAGAATAGACGACACAACCGACGGGGATATTCTACAATCTGCTTGCTACCGGGTCTGAAAGGAAAACGCTGAGAGTAGGGTGGAGGCCTGCTGGGACATAATTTTCATACCCATAGATAGGGACGCTCAGAAGCGTGTAGTCTCATTCATCCTGTGAAGTCAGTAAAGTGAAGATGGACTCGATAGCGTTTCAACATGACGAAATACAAACCTGGAAGGTAGCAAACTAGCAGTGTTGTCGTTTGGGGTGAGTGCATGTCTTGCTCCAGATAATGCCCATGGTCGCGTTGGTGAGTTTGGGTGTTGCTTACTCACGGCAATTTGTAGGTTCGAGATTTCGGAATAAGGAGGGGGTGAGATAAGCGGCGTAAAGCGCATATGCAAGGTTTCAAGACTGTGTTGGAAAAGTCCTAGCGGTTTTTTTCTTAATAGGGTATCTCTTATTTTGTTTATTTTGTGTAAAATGATGTTTCGTCGTTTCGCGAGGAAAAACCCTAACCCTCGATATCTATGCAACGACATGCAGTGCTGTCGGGATGTTTTGGTGTGACAAGTGAGAACATGACCCAAGTATTGTGCCGTTTTGTAATTGGCACACCACGAATGCGCGGCAGTACCGCCCGAAGTAATAGCACTCTCCCGGGCGAGTTTGGCGTCCGGAATGTAGATTTATAATAGACTCGGTAGTTATGTAGGCGAATTTTACGGGATTTCGCTACTTTCCGGATATTCCGAGGTAAATAAGCACATAACCCATGTTGCTCCAGATATCACCGACAATATAGCCTCCTACTCCCAGTGGATAGTGACGGCCATCTACAATATCCCCTCCTACGAAGGTTATATAATAATAACCCAATATAGCTCCGGTGCTCGGAAGTCCAGGATAAGAAGTGCGATATTGCCATAACTGTAAGGTTGCATGCAATGAATGAATTAAACAAAAAAAAAGAAAAAAAAGAAAAGCGTTCTGTTCATATCGAGTGATGGTCTATGACCCGGCAATCATGATAATCCGCTATGTTATTAGAGCCAAAAGGAATAATCTTAATAGCCAGCACTCCATCTATTAAGAAACCAGTTCTGCTCTACACCCTGAATAAGATCGCTTACTGATCTCACTGCATATATGAGCTTTACTGCGTGTTTGGACTAGTCAGTCGCATCCTTCGGAACCGCTATGATTGACAGAAAAGCTGGGACTCAGAGCTTAGTCTCGGTTCTATACATGTACCTTCGGTATTGTGATTCTAGCTGTTCTTGACCTGGTAGAAACCTTTACTTTGATGGGCGTTGAGTGGGGCCAGCTTGATATATTGCACCGGGTGATTCCAAAGCGACAGTTGATTTCGCGTGACACTTCATTCTTAACGACACACGTTCCAAGTGCCGAGAAAGCAGCAATTTCTCAAGATGGACCAACGAGGCATGTCCTTAGTGACAAATATCAAAAATGCATAAAAGGCCGCCATAAGACAACGATATGTTGGTCTACAGATTCATAGTCTGCGGAGAATACCACACTTCGCGATTCTAGACTCGATGATTATATTGAAGAGAAGCCTTCGAAAGCTTACTGGTCCATAAGTGGAGATGTTCCGCACTGGCCCGTGCGTCGGATACCAGGAGACGAATTGTTTTCCAGATGCTAAGGCCACGGTAAGAGACGACAGAGCTGAAGGTAACAAACAACAGAGCTATAAAATGAATGTAACTCTGGCGGCGGTAGATACGATATAAGCAGGAGTGAGATATAAATCATGCAGATTCATTACCCTGTACTGCGATTTATGGAATGGCCCGCGAGATGTATAATCCTTGGCACCAAGAACATGACTGAGTAGGGGCATTGCACGGAGTGTGTTTCGTTCAAAAGAAAACATCGAGTCCTACAGAGCACCTAGAAATGGCGTGATAATGATAGATCAGCTGGTTCAAGGGTTGAAGAAGGCATAATGGGTTCTTGTAGTTTCCACTTTATTTTATAATCAGATTTTCTGGATCTCTGAACTTGCAATTGCTACGTGAAATCTTGTCGAGTAATGTGTAGTTAAGAATGAGCTAGCCATCCTGAGAGAGTAATCGCACCTCCTAGTATATATTGAAAGACAAATGTAATCAGTAACAGAACCGTTTTCGCGGTACGGAGAATGTGATACACTCTTTCCCGATATCATCAACAGCTAGACAGCTCTGATCGATATAGAGAGATCTAGTATCCCCATGCCTTTCAATGGGCCGGATTATATATTGGTTTGCCCAGGCCATAAATGGGCTGGGCTGTGGCAGGCATCGATTGTGATATCTGGACTTGGCTGGGTTAAGATCCTTTTAGGCCTGAGCTTTTTACTTGTGCCTAAGCCTTTTTGATTCGGCCCAATCTTAGAAACAACAACCACATCTCATCCTCAATATTATAATCATTACTATACTCTATCAATTCAATGGAAACCAGCAGAAGTGATAAAGACACGTATGAGGCAAAAGGATCTAAAAAAAATCTATGTAAAAATTGTAGTGATTGAGCGTGTTATTCCAACTAACTAGAGGGGGCAATGCCCCGTATTTATACTAAGGAAAGGTAATACAAAACATAGTGAATCATAGCCATATGAGTAATAAAAAAACATGACTAATAAATACCAGAGAATGAATGAGTCAGAACCCATGACTCATGATGATAAATGAGAATCCTCCAATACTGTGAAACGTGCCGAGCGTACTATTTCAAGAAAATCTTTATCAATACTGTATATACCAGGTTGTAACTGACTGGCTGGTAAATCTATTGAGCTTACATAAATCAAATAACTAGAAATGCATTATTCACGACTCGCAGGTGACATCCACCGAGAGACCTATATTGCAGTGGAGAACTCCCACCATTACTCACTGCATCAGCGCACTCCGGAAATACGATATATATATCGATATAGTGAGTATTTGTCGCAATGACTATCCCATTTCACGAGTTTGTACAAGGAAAGCCTGGTGTAATGACCCCCTCCATTGGTAGGATATACTTCGGGTCAAATTAAGCCTAGCTTTAATTTCAGAGCTCATACAAGCTCAAATCTACCATTATGCTATGCCAGCAGGTTGAATGCCTCTGCTCACATCCACAACAGATTCCCTTTCCTCATGTCTTCATCATGGCCAGTCCTGGAATGATTGCCGTATTTATGCAATGTATTTACATAGCTATAGATACCGGGAATAACCTACTACAGAACTTAGCGATCCGAATAATACCGTTGCAATATTAAAATACTGCTAGTTTAGCTGTTTTGGCTTCTGGAGAATATGGAGAAGGTATTACCTCTGTATTGACCTACTACACTCATATTATCTAATACAAGCATTTTCCAGCCTTTGGCCGGAGTAGGAACTGTTATGGCTTAAATAATATCAGTTTACCAACGCTTAAAATCACTGAAAGCCCAAGATGCCCTGTGCACATATCTGATACACTATTTGGTTGACTCAATGTATGTTGGAACTAATATCTACTGGCTGACTCAAACATATTTGAGAGAATATCTACTAACTCCAATATATTTGATAGAATATCTACTTACTGACAAACATATTTGATAGAGAAAAGAAAACCCCTCAAACTTGACCAATCAAAACCTTTAAATAACACATTGCATATCGGTATATCTATATACTTATTAGATATATCACTGCTAGATCTGTTATCAGTACTACACTCGCTTTAAATGTTTAATATATATGACATTTAAGAATGGTGGTGCAGGATGAAATTTTATAAGGATTAGAGTACTAGATATTGGCTATCAGCACCTCCTCCTCACTGTCTCAGGTTGGTGGATATATCAACGTGGTCTTCAACAATCATCTGTACCCCCTTTTTTATCTGCCTACTGTCTACTCCACCAATTCCGGGAATATACCCGCAATCCTCTGGTGACCTCAAACTCAGGATTACTGGATTTGTGATACTTGACCATCAACCTCGACTAATACATACTTAGCACAAAGTCTGCCTGTGCAATTAGTATACCGTGGATTACAGCATGCATTATGCATCTTTTCTGCCGTTTTTTTTGAGCGTTGGTTTTGAGCATTAATTGTTTGATAAGCCAGGAGTAAAGATCCCGTTGTGGATATTTGGTTATTTCCTTGGTATACAGTGAGAAAGTATGACCTTTGTGGGGACAGGATCGATTGATTGGTAATTCATTAATTGTATGCATTTTGGTGACAGAAGATGATGTTATACTACCTGGATCATGGAGATTGCTACTGACAAAAAAATACAAGATCTCACACTTGAATGGTTTGTCATTTAGTCTGTCAGTTAAAGCTATACTTCAATATAGGAAGTCATTGGTAGAATAGCAAAAAGAGGGCTGTTATTGATACCACTTTAGTATCGTATTAATACCGTTGTTAAATAAATGCTGTATTTAAATATATTCGAGATTTACTACCACAATTTAGGGAAGATTTATTTTTCTTAAGTGCCACCTGGCATATCCAGTACGATGAAGTGTACAATTCAGCATTGTCTACAATTAGAATTAGATTGGTATTGAAGTAACTGCTCTAACCACTACCCCTATTACCGTTGACTGTCTGACCACCTACTTGCTCTTCTCACAGTGATAGCCATATAATGCTGACCGCTTCTACCAACTATGGAAATGAATTGAAAAATGCATCTTACACTCATCTAAAAGTTTAGTGTGAAATGAATCATCGAAAATGTGTTTATTGAAAATACCGTCTTTAATTAGTAAATGAATCAAGAAATGAATCTTAAGTTCAATATGTTACTTTAAAACACATTTTACCTATAATCGAAAATTATTTATAAGTGTATACTTGACAAATACAAATAAAACAAGAGTCGAGATTGAACCTTGGAAACTGCGATCATACAGTCCTCATTTTATCACCTAAACTACTGATTGATATATTAAGCTCTCTGCAAATTTTTTATGTTATTAAATTTGGGAAGATACATTTTCAGTCTCCAGTACACTGGTAGCAAGGCATCAAGAATGGCATAAGAAAAGACATCAAGAAAAGATATCAAGAAAAGATATTCTAAAAGTATTCTAGTATGACGATGCACACTTGTCCAGAATAGTTGGTACAGAAGCAGAAATGAATAAAAAAATGGAATATTTGGCAATGGAAAAGAATTTTTTGAACCTTTTTAAAAGCGACCCTATGAAATGACCAACTGTAATGGCAGCTATGTATTTCGGTTAGGTGATAAACTGGAACGAGAAGCGGAGGTATTGTGCAGTGGGATTAGGATTTATAATTGGGATTTCTGTTATGTTCTTTTAGTTTATGTTACGCGAAGATATTAGTCATCATCGGACTATGGTTGGATATATAAGGAGGCGTTGTCTTGTGTCTTTATCTGTTTTCTTTCTTTCCTTCTTTCTTTACGCAACCTCTGCATTCTACTCGCTCGCCTCTGGCTCGCGGTAGGATTTCTTCCCCCCGAGATGGAGTTATACTGATTCTCGAATTGCTTCGGTCCCTGAACTTCCCTCGCTCGACCCCCCCCATTCTTTGCTCGTTCGGTGCCCTCACGGGTCGCGTCCACCGTTCACCCCTCGCCAAAACGACGGCCACCGCCAGACGGTCGTTTCCCCTCCTTACTTTCACTCATCGCACGAGTGATCCCACACGTCGGGTACGCACACTGTCAGTAACCTCCAGTCAGCGAGAACCTACTGCCAAAGCGCTCGACAGCCCGCGAAGTTAGCGACCTCTCGGTCGCGAAACTATCGTCAAATTTTTACCCGAGGTCCCGTGACCTTACCCCTCTTTATCGGCCTTAACCAGGCAACCCTTTTTTACCCGAGGCGGCCCGCTCCCCTCACTCCAACCCAACCGGTCTCCGAGACCACCCTCAACACAATACGGTCGGCACTTTCGATTGCGACCCCCATACATACTGAGCCTTCGGCTCAACCCTTTTGCATGTCCCCTCCAGAGGACACCAATTCAAACACGACTCGGGCACAGTCTTTAGCGGTTGCTCCAGGGACCGACGACCCCACCCACTCCTTACTTGACCTACCGGTCACCACTCTTTACTTCCTCGCTGTTTGACAAGCAGATGCTCGAGGACCAATACTTAACCCACCCCCCCTCGCTTTCACCCCTGACGCTGTTGCGGTTGGCTTTTCCTGCCTTCGTGCGCGTGGTTTCCCAGTCCTGTTAAGGTTCGTCCACAGATATGACACCGGGAACGTTGGTAATGATATCGTTTCGATTGAACACTACGTATAGGATTGTGCTCGCTAATGTAGTTGACGGAGAAGTTTGGGGTTTTTATTCTTACTACGGGGAGGTTTCTTTGTTGTCGCTTAGATTCTGCTTACCTGTACTACTTGTTACTTGCGCCCTCTTCGTGCGCTGTTTTGTTTTATTATGTATGCGGTTCTTGTAGCTGCGGTAGTTAGTTTTGTACTTCGTTTTTGCTTTCGGGTTAGTCGGTGGAGGTTGTAGTCGGGTAGTTAGGTGTGCGATAAGCTTCGGCTTCTATGCAATATAAGATTCTCTCTCTCTCTCTCTGCATTCTACTCGCTCGCCTCTGGCTCGCGATAGGATTTCTTCCCCCCGAGATGGAGTTATACTGATTCTCGAATTGCTTCAGTCCCTGAACTTCCCTCGCTCGACACCCCCCATTCTTTGCTCGTTCGGTGCCCTCACGGGACGCGTCCACCGTTCACCCCTCGCCAAACCAGCGGCTACTCTCGAAAACCGCCTTCGCCCCTCCTTATTTTCACTCATCGCACGAGTGATCCCACACGTCAGGTACGCACACTGTCAGTAATCTCCAGTCAGCGAGAACCTACTGCCAAAGCGCTCGACAGCCCGCGAAGTTAGCGACCTCTCGGTCGCGAAACTATCGTCAAATTTTTACCCAAGGTCCCGTGACCTTACCCCTCTTTATCGGCCTTAACCAGGCCACCCACTTTTACCCGAGGCGGTCCGCTCCCCTCACCCAAACCCAACCGGTCTCCGAGACCACCCTCAACACAACACGGTCGGCACCTTCGATTGCGACCCCCATACATACTGAGCCTTCGGCTCAACCCTTTTTGCATGTCCCCTCCAGAGGACACCACTTCAAATACGACTCAGGCACAGTCTTTAGCCGTTGCTCCAGGGACCGACGACCCCACCCACTCCTTACTTGACCTACCGGTCACCACTCCTCAATTCCTCGCTGCCTGACAACCAGACGCCCGAGGACCCACTCTTACACCACCCCCCTCGCTTCCACCCTGACGCTGCGGCGGTTGGCCTCTCCTGCCTTCGTGCGCGTGGTTTCCCAGTCCTGTTAAGGTTTGTCCACAGATATGACACCGGGAACGTTGGTAATGATATCGTTTCGATTGAACACTACGTTTAGGATTGTGCTCGCTTATGTAGTTGACGGAGAAGTTTGGGGTTTATTCTTACTACGGGGAGGTTTCTTTGTTGTCGCTTAGATTCTGCTTACCTGTACCACTTGTTATTTGCGCCCTCTTCGTGCGTCGTTTATTTTTTACTTATGTACGTAGTTCTCGTAGCTGCGGTAGTTAGTTTTTGTACTTTGTTTTTTGCTTTCGGGTTAGTCGGTGGAGGTTGTAGTCGGGTAGTTAGGTGTGCGATAAGCTTCGGCTTCTAAGCAATATAAGTTTCTTCTTCTTCTTCTTCTGTATTCTACTCGCTCGCCTCCAGCTCGCGAAGAACTCCCTGATATCAAACCTCGCTTCAAAAACATTTTATTTTTATTCCCCTCGGTTTACCCTGGTATACCATACCAGGTTGAGCCACTTCGTCCCCGATCGTACGGTCGCGTCTTGTTGTTCCAAGCGAAAGAAACCTACGAAAACTGGCTTCCAGCGAAGAATTCTCCAGCCTTGACCTCCCGAAGGGAAGGAAAAGAAACCTTTCCGAAACATCACTCTACGCCGCCAGAAGAACTGGACATTCAATTATGTCGCAACAAGCCTCGCTCCAGTCCTTTTTCACCCAGTCTTCTCAGCAAGGGACAGCCCCTCCGCAGAACAGGAATACTCCGGTTCCCGATCCAACCCCATCCGGAGCTCAGGAACAAGAATTCTCCTAGACCTTTGCAACACAATCCGACTACAACGACCCATACCAACCGAGAATTGACTACCTCTACCCAAGCGTCGTTCCCCAGGACACTCACACCCAGACGGACCTGAACTACATCACCTGGGCCATTAGACATGCCACCAGCCGAATCTGCCCACCCACTGACAGGATTGAAATCCTCGAAGAGCAAACGACCACACTCCGGAGAACAGTAGATACACTGAGGCACCAAATCGAGGCGCAAACAAACATGATCACCAGCATGCACTCGGCGATCCATCTTCTTCTCAACAAACAACCACAACCGCAGCAACCGCAGCAACCACAACAACAGCAACAACAGCAACAACAGCGAAAACAACAACCGCAGGGACAGAGAATGCCCCCTCCAGCAGTCCCCCAAACAGTTCCCCAAGCAGCGCCTCAGGCAGCTCCTCAGGCCCCCCCACCCGCACCCCCCCAACAAGCCCCACCCCGTGGATGGAAAGCAGGCACCTGAGCCGCCGTGGCCTCGGCCCCCGGTCCTGCCCAAGGAAACTTCCAGGTTGTTGAGAGAAGAAAGAAGTCTGCAAAGCCAAAAGCGGATCCTCTCTTCAAGCCAGAATATACCAAAATCAACAGACAAATCATTGTCGAAACCACTGCCCCATCCGACGTCAATCCCTCCGAGATCAGGACCCTAGTCAATTCAAGAATTCAGGACGAATCCTGCCACTTCATTTCAGCAAGGAGAACACCCAAGGATAACTTTATCCTGGAAACAAAGTTTGTCACCCCAGCATCGAAGGCAATGGAATACGCCAAAGAAATTGAGGAGGCTCTCCTCACCCTACAAGTACCAGTCGCTATCATCCGGGCAAACTCCAAATGGTCAAAGTTCCTTATTCACGGAATCCCCACGACGGTCGGAGAAGGCGTCGAGGCAGGACAACTGGTAGCATCCGAAATTAGAAGCAACTATGGAGAGAACTTCCAACTTGCCCAGGTTCCCCGCTGGATCTCTAGAGCAGAGACTCGAATGGAGAAAACCCACTCATCAATGATCATCGCGCTCCCAGGACAAGTTACAATGGAATCACTAGGAGTTAAGTTCCTATCCCTCTTTAACCGAAGCTGCCACATCGAGGCCTTCCTCCCAACCTTCCCAGACACCCAATGCGCGAAGTGCCTCGAATATGGTCACCGCCAGGAGAAATGCAAAAACAACGGGAGATGCGGTCACTGTGCCGGAGACCATCTCACCAGCTTCCACCCATGCAATCAATGCCAGGGAGGATATAGATGCACCCACACCCCAATCAGATGCCTGAACTGCAAAGGAATCCATAAGGACTCCGACCCAGCATGCCCCGAAAGAGTCAAACGCCGATTCCTTAACAAAGGAAAAGAAAGCGCCCCACCCGTTCAAGACCCACCGGCCGCACCCATCCAAGAGTCGATAGTTCAAGTACCAGCCACCGCCCCAGTCGGAGCCACACCAGTTCCCGAAGATGACCAACCCATGACAAATAATGCTTAGGCCTCGAACCACCGCGCTCGCACACCAACTCAATTGTGCACGGAGCGAACTCATTACCAAGGCGGCGGTAGAAGAAGCGGAAACAGACTCTAGCATTTATTTCCTATTATTACAAGAACCATGGACCTCAGCAGAGGGATACCCACCAGAATCGAACCTCTTTTATATTTTTACAGCCAGCAATACCAATACAAAATGCGCAACATACGTCCGCAAACATGCCAACCTCAAACCAAAACACCACTACACACACGATAATTTCATAGTATCGATTACGGTAGAAATCCAGAACAAGAAAACCCAAATCCTAAACATATACTCCCCAGGCCGAAGTGGCCCCTTCGCCCAGATAGCAAGTACAATCGAAACCCTTGATAACTGTCTAGTAATGGGAGACTTCAACTGCCACCATCAGATGTGGTACGGAGTAAATTCACATGAATACAGAAACAACATTCGAGCAGACCGCGTCAATGGTGCACGACTAAAACGATGGATAACCAGACAGAAACTGTCCCTCCTGAACGAACCAGGCGTCTTTACGCATTTCTCCAGAGACAGAGGGAAAAGGCCCACAACTATCGACCTTACATTTGTAAAAGGCCCAATACTCGATCACAACCTACGATGGAGCACTGAACCCTACGGAGCGGGCTCAGACCATGGGAGAACCTCCGTTCACTTACACTTGGAGAAACCACCTTTTGTACCAAGACGAATGTGGCGACAAACAGACTGGAAGCTATTGGAAAACCACATGTCAAACATTTCCATCCCTGCAGAGGCATGGGAAACCAAGGAACTTACGGAACAGACTGTTGATTTCTTTCTAGAACTGGTCAGGTCAACAGTCAGCATAGTAACACTGCTCTCGAAGGAGGGGGTAAGAGCCAACTCCTGGTGGTCAGATGTAATGAAACAAATGAAGGCAAAGGTAAATGCAGCAGAAAGGAAGGCGAGGAACACAAGGAAACCCAATCACGTGGAGGAACACCGGAAGGCTTGCAGAGAATGGACAGTCATGATCCGGAAAGCAAAAGCAGACCAGCGGGAAAAGACGATGAACGAGGCGAAAGGTAGTGAAGTCTGGAGAATCCTAAACGTAGGAAGAAGAAGAGACACAATCATACCAACCATACAAGGTGAAGAAACGTTTGCGGGGAAGTGTCAATCTCTAAGAGCCCAACTCTTCCCCTCGAAACGGACGTCCCCCGACCATCCCCCCTTGAACATTAGACCCCCCTCTTTTGACCTTAGCAATACCTTCGATATAGTCACCCCCGAAGAACTTAACAAAGCAGTCGACTCCTGCCCAGCGCACTCGGCGACCGGCCCGGATGGCATCCCTTATACCTTTATCAAAGCTATAGTCAAAGCAAAGACAACTCTAATCCAAGACATGTTCTCCGCTATGCTCCGGCACGGTGTACATCCAGCGGAATGGAAAATAGCTAAGTGTATCCCGATCCCAAAACCCGGTAAAGCAAATTAACATGAAGCAAAAGCCTACCGGCCCATTTCCCTTCTACAATGTTTCAGCAAAATCCTGGAGAAGATAGTGGCCCAGAGATTCTGCACCGCTGGAGAAATCCTAGGCACGCTCTCAGCAAACCAATTCGGAGGAAGACCAACCATCTCGGCAATCGATGCCCTCCTGAGAACCTTGACACCAATACAACAAAACCTACTACTAAAAAACAGCACCGGAATCGCCCGGCGAGATAGACCAGCGATCCTAACCAACGACATCCAAGGAGCATTCAATTGTATCGACCACCTACTCCTCGCGGAAATCATGCACCAACAAAAATTCCCCACCTATCTGATAGAATGGTGCAAGAAATTCAACACCGGCAGAAAACTACAGTTCCAATTCAACCATGAGCTAGAGGAACCACAGCCCTATGATTCCGGAGTGCCGCAAGGTAGCCCCATGTCTCCGGTACTATTCATGATCTATGCCGGAGTAATTCTGGACCCAACTAGCAGCCCAAAAGAGATGGACACAACTTACATTGATGACGATGCGCTGGTGCAAATATCCAAAACACCAGGCTTTACAATCAAGAGAATGGAGGAACGAATGAGAGAGAGACTAATTAAAGCTGAGCCACTCCAAATCAAATACGACCCGGACAAATCCGATCTGATCTTCTTCCGGCCCACCACATCATCCACACAACAACCACGACTTCCAGTCAAAGTGAACAACATCAATATATACCCCAAAGAGAGGCTGAAATACGTAGGAGTCTGGATAGATCCAACCCTCTCCTTCCGGCCCCATATCGAAGCAGCAATCGCAAAAGGCCTAAAAGCCCTCCACCAAATCCGAAACACCGCCCGCCTGCCAGGGATAACAGTCAAGACAGTTCATCACCTAATAACACAGGGCTTCCTTCCAAGCCTGCTCTACGGATCTGAGGCTTGGTGGACTGGCGCAGACCACATCATTAGATCGCTAGAACCATTATACAACGAAGCTGCCCGGATCATCACGGGCCTACCCCGATGGACCAAGAGAGCTAAACTCCTCCGAGAAGCAGGACTACCCCCCCTAGAACACCTCCTAACATATCGCTCAAGAAAGTACGGAACCAGAATACTCTGCACCGAGGCAACCCACCCTAACAATGAATCCCTAATCGAGCTCCTCCCATACAGAGAAGCAAACATCAAAGGGACAGGTCTACACCGAATCGCTTCCCTCCTACTCCCATATCAAACCCCCGGAAATCCGAGAGACAAGTGGAATCAAAACAACCTACTACGCGACCACCTGTTGGAAGAATGGAATACACACCCAATACCGGACTACCATCATCGGGGGGATTTCCGCCCCCCTTCCAGGATTGCGAAACTCACCCTAACGGAAGCGAAAAAAGTTTTTCGAATCCGGTGCCAAACCACCCGAATCGATAAACACGCGGTATATACAGACCCCGAACCATGCCAGTGTGGTATGGAAAACTCAGCGAAATACACACTTATGGAATGCCCAGCGTGGGCTCGAATCCGCGCCCCCCTGATAGAAAAGATCCCCAGAGCGATAACCTGGGAAAACTGGATGTTTACAAACTTGAAAACGGACCTTATCTTACAATTTGCAAAAAACTCTAAACTCTCGAAGTGGTACGAGTCGGCGGAAGCGGAGGTGGACCTAGAAGAGGGGACGGAAGAAAATGATTAGGGACGGGATTAGGAAGGGCAGTTTCCTCTTACCTTTTAACTTTGTTTTAAATTTTGTTTTTGATGGATTTAGCGCTTGAGTCCGCTGAGATATGTTATTTCTCCTTGTCGTTGGGTTTTCTGGTTGAGTAATGTTCCCGAATTTCCTTGTTTTATTTATGTTCGTTTGTGTTCGCTTTGCTTTTGTTTGTTCGTGTTCGTTGTTTTCCTTTTCTTTCTTTCTTTCTTTTGGGTTCGATTCGTATTTTAGGCGGTTGGTTCGGCGTGCAATAAGTCTTGTACTTCAAAGCAATATAAGTTTCTTCTTCTTCTTCTGTATTCTGCCCGCTCGCCTCTGGCTCGCGGTAGGATTTCTTTCCCCAGAGATGGAGTTATACTGATTCTCGAATTGCTTCGGTCCCTGAACTTCCCTCGCTCGACACCCCCCATTCTTTGTTCGTTCGGTGCCCTCACGGGATGCGTCCACCATTCACCCCTCGCCAAACCAGCGGCTACTCTCGAAAGCCGCCTTCACCCCTCCTTACTTTCACTCATCGCACGAGTGGTCTCATACGTTGGGTACGCACACTGTCAGTAATCTCTAGTCAGCGAGAACCTACTGCCAAAGCGCTCGACAGCCAGCGAAGTTAGCGACCTTTCGGTCGCGAAACTATCGTCAAATTTTTACCCGAAGTCCCGTGACCTTACCCCTCTTTATCGGCCTTAACCAGGCCTCCCATTTCCTAACCGAGGCGGCCCACTCCCCTCACCCCAACCCAACCGGTCTCCGAGACCACCCTTCAACATAATACGGTCGGCACTTTCGATTGCGACCCCCATACATACTGAGTCTCTGACTTACCCCTTCTGCATGTCCCCTCCAGAGGACACCACTTCAACTACGACTCGGGCACAGTCTTTAGCCGTTGCTCCAGGGACCGACGACCCCACCCATTCTTACCTGACCTACCGGTCACCACTCCTTAATTCCTCGCTGCCTGACAACCAGATGCCCGAGGACCCACATTCAACCCACCCCCCCTCGCTTCACACCTGACACTGTTGCGGTTGGCCTCTTCTGCCTTCGTGCGCGTGGTTTCCCAGTCCTGTTAAGGTCCGTCCACAGATATGACACCGGGAACTTTGGTAATGATATCGTTTCGATTGAACACCACCTTTAGGATTGTGCTCGCTTATGTAGTTGACGGAGAAGTTTGGGGTTCTTACTTATTTACTACGGGGAGGTTTCTTTGTTGTCACTTAGATTCTGCTTACCTGTACCACTTGTTATTCGCGCCCTCTTCGTGCGCTGTTTTTCTTATCATGTACGTAGTTCTCGTAGCTGCGGTAGTTAGTTTTTGTACTTTGTTTTGTTTTCGGGTTAGTCGGCGGAGGTTGTAGTCGGGTAGTTAGGTGTGCGATAAGCTTCAGCTTCTAAGCAATATAAGTTTCTTCTTCTTCTTCTTCTGTATTCTACTCACTCGCCTCTGGCTCACGATAGGATTTCTTCCCCCCGAGATGGAGTTATACTGATTCTCGAATTGCTTCGGTCCCTGAACTTCCCTCGCTCGACACCCCCCCATTCTTTGTTCGTTCGGTGCCCTCACGGGATACGTCCACCGTTCACCCCTCGCCAAACCAGCGGCTACTCTCGAAAGCCGCCTTCGTCCCTCCTTACTTTCACTCATCGCATGAGTGATCCCACACGTCGGGTACGCACACTGTCAGTAATCTCCAGTCAGCGAGAACCTACTGCCAAAGCGCTCGACAGCCCGCGAAGTTAGCTACCCTTCAGTCGCGAAACTATCGTCAAATTTTTTACTCGAGGTCCCGTGACCTTACCCCTCTTTATCGGCCTTAACCAGGCAACCCTTTTCACCCGAGGTGGCCCGCTCCCCTCACCCCAACCTAAACGGTCTCCGAGACCACCCTCAACACAATACGGTCGGCACTTTCGATTGCGACCCCCATACATACTGAGCCTTCGGCTCAACCACTTTTTTGGATGTCCCCTCCAGAGGACACCACTTCAAACACGACTCGGGCACAGTCTTTAGCCGTTGCTCCAGGGACCGACGACCCCACCCACTCCTTACTTGACCAACTGGTCACCACTCCTCAATTCCTCGCTGCCTGACAACCAGAAGCCCGAGGACCCACACTCGACCCACCCCCCCTCGCTTTCACACCTGACGCTGTTGCGGTTGGCCTCTCCTGCCTTCGTGCGCGTGGTTTCCCAGTCCTGTTAAGGTTCGTCCACAGATATGACACCGGGAACGTTGGTAATGATACCGTTTCGGTTGAACACCATGTATAGGATTGTGCTCGCTAATGTAGTTGACGGAGAAGTTTGGGGTTCTTACTTATTTACTACGGGGAGGTTTCTTTGTTGTCACTTAGATTCTGCTTACCTGTACCACTTGTTATTCGCGCCCTCTTCATGCGCTGTTCTTATTTTATATTTATGTACGTAGTTCTCGTAGCTGCGGTAGTTAGTTTTTGTACTTTGTTTTTGTTTTCGGGTTAGTCGGTGGAGGTTGTAGTCGGGTAGTTAGGTGTGCGATAAGCTTCAGCTTCTAAGCAATATAAGTTTCTTCTTCTTCTTCTTCTTCTGTATCTACGCCGTTTACTGCTATACAATATCATCGTTCTCTTCTTTCTTTAAAAAAGAAGACCACCGCTTCGCTTCCTCCATGCCCCGTCGAACCTTACCAACGCTAGGGTCGCGTAGTGCCCCCTATTGCGAGTTCCCATACCGCCCCCTACTACACTCTTCGTACCCTGCGGAATACTCGCTACTCATCCCCTTGAGAGTTTCTTTGTTGTCGCTTAGATTGTGCTTACCTGTACCACGTGTTATCTGCGCCCTCTTCGTGCGCTATTCTTTTTATTTTTATGTACGTAGTTCTCATAGCTGCGGTAGTTAGTTTTGTACTTCGTTTTGTTTTCGGGTTAGTCGGTGGAGGTTGTAGTCGGGTAGTTAGGTGTGCGATAAGCTTCGGCTTCTATGCAATATAAAATTCTCTCTCTCTCTGTCTGTATTCTACTCCACGAATATTATTCTTGTTCTACGCTACGTCATTAGGTTCAGTTTGATTACCAGATCAAACAGAGCTGCCCCATAGTCCATAGTCACGAATATCTTCTACTACGTTCTTGCCTCGGTTGTATTCCTTGGCACTATAGTCTTTCGTCCATAGACCCACGTTATACCAACTGACTCGTTTCCCACAATTCCGTTTGGTAGGAAACAAATTAATTGATTCATTTCTATACTTGATAGAGGACTGTTTTCAATTTTACAAACTTTATCTATAGGAACAACTTCAGGTACTTAATGGTCAACTTGATTAAGCCTACTATGGATACACTTAACTTATTCATCAATACGTATAAGTATCTGTAGACAAAATAGAAAAATAATTTTCAAAATTAAATCGTGACAGTTTCAAGCCCATGAGCAAATGAGAAGAATTAGTGGACTCATAGGTATATTTAGATCTGGTTATCTTGATTTGTGAAAAGCTTTATTGCATAGATTGAAGTTTTGGAAAGTAGTTTTAGTTTTCACTAAATATTACAGCAATAACGTAAGACTCCTGTATTCTTTTAATTCAAATACTACAGTAGAAGTAAACTAGCACTCGAAGATAATGCTAATAGTACAACCATTGTGTTATTGCTGCCTTCTTATAACACATATTATACAAAAAATAATCCTTTATATAATACTGTTTATTATTAACCACAGCAGCATTACAGCACCATGTCCTAATCTCGAATAAAGGTACTGAAATTATTTCATTGTTTGCTACTATATACTATTAGACAATCTTGCAGACTTAACTATTACATACTTTGTACAAACACACCATGTGGTTGTAAGACACATGGTACCATCTGCTTCTACTCAACAGAAAGAAACCTCATGGCTCAAACATGTATGGTCTAGAATCAGCTTTTCGGCTTCTTCAACAGCGACAATCCATTCGGAATGCATATTAAGGCAGCATATGATTCCTTCAACCTCTTGCTGACTGGAAGAGTAAGCATGCTCGACTTATAGCGCGCGCACAACTGGTCGGTTGACTATCTGGATGACAGGTACCTTCGTTTTTCATTATATTTTATCATATACCCAAAGCCAAGTCTCACATCATTGCTAGTGTTAGGAACAAGGGTGTTAAATACTAGCTTGACTCAAGCTTGAGCAGATTCAGATTTTGGAAGGAAAGACTTGGGCAGCTCAAAGTATAAGATTGGGTTCAAACTTTGGCTCAAATGTACAGACAATTTCGCTTTAACATTACTAATAATCGAAATAATGACTATAACCTAGTTCAAAAATAGTCATCTCAAGTTTCCAATCATCTCTTCTATTAACTGAGAAATGAATAATATGAATACCTGCCCAAATGAACTAAGTAGAAAAGTGAGAAGACTAGAGGGGATCCGGGAAAGAGGCAAGTGAAGATCATACTTATCACTATTTAGAACTAATTCTCTATCTCAGATTGCTCAGGGCTATAACTGGAACTGTTTGGTTCCTGTAACAGACCTGTTGACTCCCATTATGAATGATGCTCAAGCAGTTCCAATTCTTCAAAGTTCTTTTGACCTGTGCAACCTTTCATTCAGAGCAGTGTACAGTTGAGGTTTCAAGCATGCGGTTTCTAGTTTTGCTAATATTATATCCCACTCTAGAGAATAGTTGCTCTGCAGGAACACTTGTGGTAGGAATAGATAAGATTTCTTGAGCTATACAAGAGAAGATAGGGAATCGATAACTATTCAATTTCCACCAAACATAAGAGTTAACCCACCGACCTTCAACAGGTAGTAGTAGATATTGTGATATTTCAGAGAAGGTGATTGGGGCGGGCATTTCTGCTTCTGAACCAAAAATTGAATATATATAAAAGGATTCTTTTTTTGAATTATCAGGCAATGAAGATGACTCAACTGTACTCAAAGAGTAGTTGAGCCCAATCGGATTTACATATTGAGTTTGAGAAACACATTCAGGGTCATCTTGAGTATTCTGTATATAAGAATCTTTCCAACACAAGCCGTATCATCCAAATACCTTCATTTTGCAGCGGGGGTCCAGTATGAAACCAATAGATTGAGACGAATGTGAATCAACATTCTGCCAATAGTTGTTCAGGAACTTCCATGCTTGACAGCAAGCTTCAAAAAGGATAGGATTGTCGTATTCATCAATATCTTTAACAGTGTTCAATTGATGTAAGAGAACCTGTTACAGGAAATACGAACACTGCTCCTAAGTTAAGGAACAGGGATAATATGAGTGATGAGTGGTGATGCGAGTACGGTCGGGTAACGAAGGAACAAGCATAGAAAGGTACCGAGTGGTGTGGGGGCACCGGGTGTAACCACACTAGTATTAGGCTATGGTGAGGGCACGCTTACTATTGGGCGTCTCGCCCGGAACGGAATAGAAGCGGGGCTTACGGCTGCAGGCCGTTCTACTTAGGGAAGTAGCTCTGGGACAATAGTACGATACAGCTTGGTTACTGGCAATTGCAGGGTTCATGGTTATGTGTCGGAATTAGAATGGATGGCCGGGACTATGCGGGGGCGCTTTTCTATTGGGGTTATCTTCGGGTTGATTGTCTTATTCTATTATCGTTATCTCATTAGTATTAGAAAGCGGGCCTTGGCATAGGTTCCAATGTGTATAAATAGGGTGGGGTTCCGCCTCGTCTTAGTGGCATCATCAGTCACTCAGCGAGCGGAATCCGGTTCACAATATTAAAAGTTTAAAAGCTATAGAATTATCGCTTAGCATTGGCAATTCCCCAAACACTATATTGTACCTTATCCACTACGCTGTTATTTTATCGATCGCATATTATCAACTTCCTGATAAGACAACTACTTGCTTAGACCAATACTTGAGAGTATTTTGTGTGGCGGATAGTCACCGTGCGCTCAAGTAAAAGAATAAGAAAGTAGTCTATTAGAAGGGCTCTTTGATACCTTATGCATCCCCGAGTAGCAACAGCAGCTATCAACAACTTTACTTGCACTACCTCCTTCATCGTTCGCAGAGGCAGTGCCGAATATCTCTATTGCGGATACCTCGAGTACGCCGGATTTTTTATTGAAGCAGGCACTACTTGCACGTTCGAAGAACACGACCCGGAGATCCTCAACTACCCTGAACTCTTCCCCATCAAAGTCACCCTCAGACAGCAATCCTACGGATTAGCTCACTCCGTCCCTTGGTTCGTCGTTCAACGCTGGTGCAGGAGACAGCCACAGCTCAGAATTGAGCATCTTAGCAATGTCAAGGGGTCATCAGCAACGATCGGAGGAAGACTACAACATGGAGAGCTCAATCACAGTGAGAGATCGAGGTATAGTCGAGACCCAGGTGAGACAGCGCTACAGGAGAGATCTGGACATGCCGATCAGCGACCTCTTCAGATCGACTCAGCCGGCCGAATCCTATGGCCAACCCCGCTCCCGCAGGCAAGGGGACTATCGAGACTATTCCCCGTACAAAACGCCAATCAGAGAGAGGTCTTCTATTCCGAGGCCCTCGGTCCCCAGGGTAACGGACGAAGACGAAGATACGAATATGAACGTGGAGGAACGCCGAATCGAGCACCCCTTTGGAGAAATCATCGGGCAGGAAATCGAACGGAGAGGAGCCCCAGTGGTTCAGCAGCTGAGCCGCGGACTTGGAGACCTCACGGTGAGCGTCCAAGACCTCCCTGCAATCAGGGCAATCACTCGGCAGCACGCTGCGCAGCTCACCCAGCAGCACGAGGAACAAACCAGACTCATCCGCGAATTGCAGATGAAGTTCGACCAGGACCAAGAAGAACGGGAGCGTCGCGACGGGTTTATCCTCGCGCAAGTGCGGGCAGAAACAGCCGCAACCACTACGAATCTCGGCCAAGTCTTGGAACAGATCGTCAACACTACTAGGACCCACCAACAGCGGCAGGAAGAGCAGGCCCAGCACATAACCATGCTGGCCGACTGGATCCAAAAACTGCCGAAAGAAGGCCCAGCCCAAGTCCCAGAAGGCATAGCAGCCATACTGGCACAATTGGAGAGGACCATCCAGCATCAGGTCTCATTGGTAGATGGGTTCTCTGGAACAAGGACGGCTCTGGAAGAAATGATGGAGCAAATGAGGGAAACAGCCCGTAAAACGGCTGCGGAACGACCAGTGAACCCAGAGACAGGTGGCGGCGGATCAGGCCCACCTCCCCAACCACCTCCCCAACCACCCGTCGCCCCTCCAGCTGGCTCCGAATCCAGTGAGGACCCCGAAGGCCAAAGCCTAGCATCAAGAAGCAACCCTGAGCGTAGTAGCCAACAAGGGAAGCGAGGAGGTCAAGGAGCACAAGGTGGAGGCAACGGGAATAGTAATAAGGGAGGAAACGCCCCTGGTGCACCGGGACCTCCAGCATCATCCTCATCGGACTCCTCGGATTCGGAAAACGAACGACGCCGTCGGCTGGAACATAGAAAACAAAGACAGGAAAGGAGGCGCCAACGAGAGAAAGACCTCTCGCACCCTCCTCGTGACACCGTAGGTGATGCACCCAAAAAGGCCAACATTCCCTTCTCCGGAAAAGCCGATCAAGACGTAAGACTCTGGATCGACCAGATGGAGATCCTAATCAGCCTCCAGAAGAAGGTCCAATGGGATAACGGCACCAAGATTATGTGGGCATCCCTCGAGTTCACCGGTAGTGCGGCAAACTTTTGGCGGAATTTTACGGAGAGGTTGGCTGTGGACAGCAGTATCGGAACCTGGGAACGGTTCAAGCAAGAACTCCGCACTCAATATGGCAACCGCACGAGTCAGGATCAGGCCAAGCAGAAGATGGACAGACTCCGGCAAACTGGCCCAATCGACGACTACATCAATGAGATGCAGAACCTAGAATGGGACGCACGAGTTGGACCAGTTGTCATGAGATCCATGATCCTAACAGGAATAAACTCCTCGCTGGAACAAAGGCTCTCTAATGCGATTGAGGAGCCTGAAGATTTCGTGGACTGGTTAGCCTGGGTACAAAAAGTCGGACGCAAGGATCACGAGGTGAAGGCTCGGAAAGAAATCCTGCGAGGAAAGGATACTGTGAAACCTCGCGAGGAAAAAACGGAACGGCGGAAATCGCGCAACAACGCAAATCCTCGCAAAACTTTTCTCGCATCAGCCAACAACTCCAAGATCTCGGATGACTTAGGTGTCACCAAAGAAGAGAAGGAGAAATGGCAGAAGGAAGGAAAGTGTTTCCGTTGTGGTAGAGATAACCACTTCGTAAAGGATTGCGTGGCGACGAGCAAGGTTAGGTTAACGAACCTGAAGAGAAAAGAGCCTCCTTCCGGGAGAAAGGATCACGGAAGGGAGGGCGATAAAAAACGAAAATTGGGGCCACAAGGTGAGGCATTTAGAGCAAGGATTACAAATTTGGAGGACTAAATTGATTGGGTATTCCTATTTTTGCGGTGTTTCATTCTATGTTGTGCTACGGCTTTTCTATTCTGTTTTGGAAGGAAGATTTTTCTAAGGGATCGGATTCTGTTATGTTCTATCGGTTGTTATTTCGCGCAATTTAAATTCTCTTCACACACACTTCGAGAAGCGGGGTCACATTTCGAAAACGCCTGGCGCGTAAGTGTTGTACTATGATCTTTATCAACGCTCAAATTTTCTATATAAACTCCCTCGCCCCGCGCTCAGAACAAGAACTATCATCATCAACCCCACTTGTACCCAAGAACAATCCGCCTTACCCTACATTTTCAAAACATACGAACATGTCTTCACACAACCAAGAAACCCGCCTTGAGATTGAGATCTCTTGGAACCACCCCGCAACTAGTACCCAACATGCAGAAATAGTCAACGCACTCCTAGACAGCGGAACAGAGGACTGGGTTATGTCCTGGAACTGTGTCCATCGTCTCAAGATCCCAACTCAACCTCGACCCAAGCCCCTCATCATCAGACAGGCTGACAGCACCCCTATGCCTAACTCCGGTACTCATATCACCCAACCTCTTACCTTCCGCATCGGCAACCACCTAGACAGAGACATCGTCTGTGAGGTTGGCTCATTCGCAGGAGAAGACCTCATCATACCACATCGATGGCTCAAGGAGCATCAACCTACCATACATTGGGGTCAGAACAAGGTCACCTTCGACAACATCAATTGTCCAGTGAAGGGATGCTTCAGGACCATGTATGATATATACGAAGAAGACCCAGAAGAGCTGGTCATCAGGCTGTTGAGGTCGTCACCCGAGACACAGATGATGATCGAGCAATACCCCTTCTGGGCAAGGGCATTGGTAGGCGAGACCCTCGCTAGTGCTATACCAATGGAGTACCAGGACTTCGTCGACGTCTTCTCTAAGGAGGGAGCCGATCGACTACCTGATCACTCTGAATGGGATCACACCATTCCCCTTATGGAAGGAAAGCAGCCTCCATGGGGACCGATCTATGCGCTCTCCCCAGTGGAACAAAAGGCACTCCGGGAGTACTTGGACGAAATGCTAGCCTCTGGCAAAATAGTCCCCTCCACCAGCCCGGCAGCAGCACCGATCCTGTTCGTGAAGAAAGCCAATGGAAAACTGAGGTTATGCGTAGACTTTCGTGGCTTAAATGCTATCACAGTCAAGAATCGCTACCCCCTTCCACTCATGACAGAGTTGGCCGATTCGACGAAAGGAGCAGAGTTCTTCACCAAGATAGACCTGAAAAATGGCTATAACTTGATTAGGATTGCTGCTGGCGAGGAATGGAAAACAGCTTTCAGAACGAAGTACGGCCACTTCGAATATAGGGTAATGCCTTTTGGCTTAATCAATGCACCGGCGTCGTTCCAGGTCATGGTTAATACCATATTTAAGGATCTTCTAGATCAAGGCGTAGTAGTCTACTTGGATGATATTCTAATATATTCAAAGACTAAGGAAGAGCATACGACTCTTGTGGGAAAGGTATTGGAGCGACTGCAGCAAAACCATCTATACGGGAACCTCGAGAAAACGGAATGGTACAAACAGGAGGTAGAATTCCTGGGATTTGTACTATCAGGGAAAGGGAACCAGGTCTCGCCTAAGAAGGTAAAGGCAATCACCGAATGGTTACCACCCACCAAGGTCAAGAAACTTCAATGTTTCCTCGGATTCGCCAACTTCCTACGACGGTTCATCCACAGGTACTCCGAAGTCTGCCGACCAATGACCGATCTCCTAAAGAAAGGTTCCGTATGGCGATGGAGCAGTGAACAGCAAAGTGCTTTCGACGAACTCAAGGAGAGATTTACGTCTGCCCCAATACTACGACACTATGACGAACACAGTGAAGCGATCATAGAAACTGACGCGAGTGACTGGGCTGAGGCCGCAGTACTCTCTCAGGTGTTCGAGGACGGTATTCTACACCCGGTAGCTTACCACTCTCGCAAGTTCAACGAGGCAGAGGTAAACTACGAGATCTATGACAAGGAGATGCTCGCTATAGTTTCTGCTCTCTTGACTTGGAGACATTGGCTGGAAGGAACGGACATTCCTATCCAGATACATTCGGATCATCAGAACCTACAGTACTTTACAACGACCAAGAAGTTGTCGAGAAGACAAGCCAGATGGGCCGAAAAGATAGCACCTTTTCGCTTCAGGATTCATTACCGACCAGGCGAAAAGAATGGCAAGCCAGATGCACTTACAAGGCGCACAGAGTTCGCTATGGAAGGGGGAGTAATGCGTGAACAACCCGTAAAACAGTTGCTCAGCGCAGAACAATTTGTCAGGAAATCACGGACCAGTGTAGAAACGGGCCCTGAAATCATTGGCAACCCCGAAGAAGGATGGACTCCGTTGGATCAGTGGTACGACATACCAGGTACTGAGCTGCCTCAGCCACTACAAGACTGGTATGAACAGGACAGACAATGGGTTCGGAGAGTGTTCCGGGATGAACCTCTCCCTGACGCAAACCTTGAAGTCTTCGGAACAGAGGAAGCTGATGCCGTAATAACGGAGCTTGCCACTGAATGGACCCCGGGATCGAATGAGGCCACCCAAGATGGTCGTTGGGTAGTGCCAGGATACGCGGTCAGACAAGTCATCGAGGATCATCATGACAGACCCGTAGCGGGGCATCTAGGAAGGGATAAAACCCTTGAGTTGATCGATAGGAACTACTGGTGGCCAGGAATGTCCACGGATGTAGCCAACTTCGTCAAGACTTGTGACGTGTGCCAGAGAGGCAAGCAACGCCGGAGACACTTGTCACTCCCTCAACCCCTAGAGTTAGCCACCACACCTTGGACTGATATCTCAATGGATTTCGTAGTAGAAATGCCAAAGGAGAAATCAGGATTCCGTAACGTATTGGTAGTCGTGGACCGTTTTACGAAAATGGCTCACTTCATTCCAATGACGGGAATCAACGCGGAACAAACCGCTAACGCCTTTGTCAAGGACATTTGGCGCTTTCACGGACTTCCTAGGAGCATTGTCTCTGACAGGGGAACACAGTTCGTATCGGCATTCTGGGCTGCGGTCACGGAACGACTAGGGATTCGTAGAAGACTCTCGACCTCGTTCCACCCACAAACGGATGGACAAACAGAAAAGACCAACCAGCACCTCGAATCCTACATCCGGGCCTATACCGCCGGAACAGGAAAGAAATGGAAGGACCTACTACCGATTTGCGAGTATGCATATAATAATGCGAAACACTCGTCGACAGGACAATCGCCGTTCTACGGTAACTATGGTTTCCACCCACGAACAGATTGGCCAACGGATGCGAAAATCAGACAGCTGGATGCCAAGGGAAGCACCTACCTAGAAGACCTTCTCCTAGCCCATGAGTCAGCGAGAGACACGCTGCAGAAGACCTTTGACAGGATGGCGTCAAGGCCAGGGCCAGCAGTTCAGCGGTTCACAATCGGTCAAAAGGTTTTGCTGGATACTCGGAACCTCGGCGGTTACAATAAATGGTCGGACAAGTTTACAGGCCCCTTCGAGATCGCCGCGGCTGTAGGAAATAGGGCTTATAGATTGAATCTTCCGGCAGAATGGAAGGTTCATGACGTATTCCACGAGATGTTGCTGAGACCTTATCGAGAGGATCCCAACCCGGGCAGGCAACAGAATACACGAAAACGACTCGCAACACCCGACCCTCAAGAGGCACTCTTAGATGAGAACTTCAAACCGGTTGCCAACACTCGGCCCCATACGCGGAGTCAAGGGCCAGTCACCGACTCGAGATGACCTCTGAAACGACAGCGGACTAGGGAAGACTAGCTCGATACCTTTCCTACTCTATGACTTTTCCCAAAGGGGTTTTTATCATAGAGAGGTTTTAACGGTCGAGGGCGACGTCTAGGAAGGGGGAGTAGTGTTACAGGAAATACGAACACTGCTCCTAAGTTAAGGAACAGGGATAATATGAGTGATGAGTGGTGATGCGAGTACGGTCGGGTAACGAAGGAACAAGCATAGAAAGGTACCGAGTGGTGTGGGGGCACCGGGTGTAACCACACTAGTATTAGGCTATGGTGAGGGCACGCTTACTATTGGGCGTCTCGCCCGGAACGGAATAGAAGCGGGGCTTACGGCTGCAGGCCGTTCTACTTAGGGAAGTAGCTCTGGGACAATAGTACGATACAGTTCGGTTACTGGCAATTGCAGGGTTCATGGTTACGTGTCGGAATTAGAATGGATGGCCGGGACTATGCGGGGGCGCTTTTCTATTGGGGTTATCTTCGGGTTGATTGTCTTATTCTATTATCGTTATCTCATTAGTATTAGAAAGCGGGCCTTGGCATAGGTTCCAATGTGTATAAATAGGGTAGGGTTCCGCCTCGTCTTAGTGGCATCATCAGTCACTCAGCGAGCGGAATCCGGTTTACAATATTACAAGTTTAAAAGCTATAGAATTATCGCTTAGCATTGGCAATTCCCCAAACAGAACCATATAAAAGGATAGCTGTTTCTGTAGAGTTGGGTATTGGGTTGAACAATAAATATAGTACGGGAGTCAAAGATCTTGAGTATGCCAACCATTTTGACTTAGATTCCCCAGTACTCGGAGGAGAGCTCAAACGCAACAGTATCAAGCTTTGTCTCAATGGCAATAAAGTATACAATAGCTGGTTTGAGGTAAGGATACCAATCCAGCAAGGCATCGGTACTATTCCAAAGCACTTTCATGTCCAATAATACGTAATTATGCTCGATCTTCACTGCTAGACACTGAGCTTCCAAAGCTTCCTATATCAAATTTGATGTTCTTATTTTTGATGCGATTTTCCGGACAATTCTAAAAGTTCCCACAGCTGAACTTTCAAAGCCATTTGTGCTGCTAGGTTTATTACATGACCCATACAGTGAACATGCCCATCTTCTCTGCTCCATCCAATCCCTTGCATAAGATCAAACTCAAAAATGTTGAGCATCGCGGTATTGACAGTTACATTGTGTGCGGTAATGCACTTTATAAAATCATGAATTTTATATTCTCGGAAGACATTGTATGTTGTTTGTGATCGGTTCTCTGCAGTATGTGATCCGCGTAGCCGTTTGAAGCCAATTATTATGTTCTGGAGTTCGTGGTTTTGGTTCATCCAATACGCGATTATGCCAAGGTAGGGGACCTTATTTCTAGACGTGCAGGCATTAAGGGTAATATTGATGCATCCACCACTGTCGGTATAGTCTTCCAGGCATGAAATAATGGTAGGTTTGAGTTCAAGAAACAAGGATTGCATGTCTCGGATTAAAGTCCTCCTCGAAATTGGGTTGATTGTGGAGTTACAATAACTCCTCAGGTTCCTGAATGATTCCGCTTCAACAATCCGAAATGATGAATTGGTATCGACCAGAAAAGCTGCCAAAAGCTTCCTGTACTTCGCTTGCTCAAACTGCTCTCCCGGTACCTGCCTGATGTCGGTTTTTCTCCCAACCTATAAAGTCCATGGATTGAGTACTTCACCTCTTTTCCGTTTCTTATTCTGGATACGATTGAATGTTGTTGTCTCCGCATCTCTAGATTTGGGTAAGTTTGGATGATGTTTGTTGAAATGGCGAATAAATACACTGGTGGTTGTGTATTTCAGATCGTAGGGTCCCCAAGGTGTTGTTGTAATCGGGCAGTGGTAGCATCTTACTTGGTGTAAGGTAGTATCGGGTATTCTTTCTCTAATAATAAGATATCTATCATAAAGATAGGCTGTGTTCCTAGAATTAGGTAGTCCGCTGATTGTATTCTCCGTCCTATACTCATCTATATGAATAGATTAATGAGAGTACCAACCGGCATGAATAACAGCTGGATAGTAAGATTAACATCCTCCATTTTCCTGAAAGTGTCCATCCCCTGCGAGCTCTGGAGGGAAGTCGGGTACAACAGACATATTGAATAACTTCGTTGAAAACACTCCAGTAATTGATTTCTTCTTGAGGTGCTTTTCCTCGGGAGATGCAAACGGATTTGCTAGATACAACACAAACATTGATTATATAACACATACATTTGTGGCTTACTATAGGGCTCGAGCTCAAGCTCAAGCCTTTGCAAAATGAGCTTGAGTCGGCTTGGATTGTGAAGACCTGGACTTGTCATGTTCGAGCCAAAAGCTCGAGCCAACAGCTCGAGTCCGCTCGGCTCGTGCCCAACACTAATCATTCCTGTTCCGGATATCTAACATTGCACAACCCCCAAACCTCCGTCCAGCCCCTCCCCTCCCCACCCGATACGCAAAGGATCATCCCACGTCCGACTACCGCGGGCGGGAACCCAAGCCGCAAGGGCGAAATGAACACTCCACCGACACCTCCGGCACCAGAAAGCAGACACATCCCCATACAGTCATCGCAAACCGGCAATACACTTCATCCTCTCTCATCACGCCCGATGTAAATGGTTAAACCTAATTTATCCTTTGCCCTACAACCAATTACCGGCAGAGCTTCCGAGAACACCCGGTGACCACGGAGGTGCCGTGTCCGCTTTCACCGCCGCAACGTACTCAATAGCACAGCGGGGATGCGCTCAATCGGAAGAAAGAGCCTCAAGAAGCGCTGTCCAGACCCTAATCAGAAGAGGATAATGGGCCGTGGCCGCTAGATGATGTCTAGTCGCGGTGCGCGGGGGCAGACGCGGGCGCGGGCGGTCGGCAGGTAGAGACGACACCACTGGAGAAAGAGTCGTGAGGTGCTAGATAGGAGAATTGATCTCGATATTCCAAGCCGGCAATTATTCGTAGTTGCTAGCTACAGCTTCCCTTCCGCTTTTTTAGGTTTGGTCGGCTGTGTGCTGTGTTCAGACATCTCAGTGGGTACTCCCGGGTTGTCACAGAGGTCTGTACCCGAACCGGCCCGGCCTTATAATATTTGTACCCAACCTGGCCCAACCTGGGTGTTTTACCGGGGTAAATCTGCGTCCTGTATGGGTACAAATCTTTTTTTTTGTTTAAGTCATTAATTACATGCAACCTTACAGTTATGGTAATTTATATCGGTACAAATCCGAATATATACTATTCCTTTCACGTAATACTGGGGATATTTGATAACTACCGTGGTGGGGATTTGGAAATATATTACCATTTTTTAATGATGAAGTGCCTTTTTCTTGCCAATAGAAACAGCTGAGTATACCCAGAGTTAACATATAGGCCACACCCGGCTCGGGCCGTTGAAAAGAGGCTGTACTCAACCCATACCCGATGGGTGCTACCCGGGTAGCGAACGGGTTGAGTGTCACCCATTGAGATATCTGGTTGTGTTGTATCAGCATCTGGGCAAAGATAAAAGGCTATTCTGCCCTGCTGGCCAAGTGAGCGCCCTGTCGACCAAGTTGGCCAACGAGGCGCACTATTAGCTAGCAGAATGGACTTGGTAACCTCACCAATAGATCCTAGCTTAGCATATTTACCCAGTTGCAGTGCTCTTGTCCATATGCGAAGTTGGTCACTTTGGGAAGATTCGTACATGGCGGGTCGCCATATCGGAATATTCAGCCGTGGCTGGGAGAAAGCCGCCGTTTTAGAAGTTCTCAAACGGCTAGGCCATGTGTGGACTTCTAATATGGCGCTGGGAAGTAATTTATCTTTTTAGTCTTGTCCGGAAGTTCCGATGGATTTATTAGATGGTAATTCGTTCGAGTATGCATCGGTAGTTACGAGAGCTTTATCGACGCATTTCTAACAAGGCATTATACTCAACACAATCGACAGGCGTACAAACATGGTCGACCTAATTCGTACCCCTGTTCATCATGATATGGGTAGAGATAATGATTAACTATACTACACGTATTTAATTTCATCGGTGCTAATCAACCCATTGTGTGCAGTAACATAAAGATATGATTCGAAGGTTTCTTTCCTCACGCCATATTAGAAGTCCACACATGGCCTAGCCGTTTGAGAACTTCTAAAACGGCGGCTTTCTCCCAGCCACGGCTGAATATTCCGATATGGCGACCCGCCATGTACGAATCTTCCCAAAGTGACCAACTTCGCATATGGACTAGAGCAGGACCATAGGGCCACTGGCTTCTTGGTAAGGAACTTGGCCAACAGGGTAGCGTAGTTCTCCCCATGGTGAACGGGCTGATCTCTGCCATTTTATATGGGTTGGTGAAGGGGACGCCCCCCCCCCCCGCGGCCGCCAACCTGGTGTATAGGGCGCTCCATGGGCCAACGGGGCGTCTTGGCGATCGGAGCAGAACAGAAATCTGGGATGGCAAACTCTTCAGCGAGAGGTAAAATAAAGATCATCATTTCTCAGGAATGCCCTTGTGGAAGAGAACTACGACAAATGGTGAAACTGCATGGTCAGTCCAATTTAACATCCAATCCTAACGGTAACGTGATGAGAATATCATTGGCCGTCGTGCAGCTTGCATAATCCAAGTGGGGTAACTCTGTATTGTCAGACACAATACAGGACGTATTTTAGCGCCTTACTTAACTACGTTTGTGGAGAACAGCCCTCGATCCTACACCATTACCTTGCCGCTAGGCCTTCCGGGATGGCTGACCCTCTCTCTATAGCTGCCTCGGTCGGGGGTTTACTTTCTCTTGCCTCGCAGATCTCCCTCTTCCTCGTCACTACGATCACTACTGTCAGCACAGCCCCAGAAAGCATCAAAAAGCTTAGGCAGGAGTTTTCATCACTGTGTGTTGCTCTCGCAAGCCTTGAGAAAGCATTAAGCGTCGATCACATTGCCCGCCGGCCCGACTTTCCCAAAGAGGATCTCTCGGATGTTCTAAGCTGCATGATGGGTGACTTTATCGTATTACAAGGTGCCCTGGGCAAGCTCGTCCCCGGCCCCACTGACAGCAAGATGAAGATCCTAAGAAAGCGGTTGGCCTGGGCGTTCCGTGAGAAGGAAGTCATTAATATGAAAAATAATGTAGAGGCCTATAAGTCCACCATACTCATTATGGTAACAACTGCTTCCTTGTGAGCATGTTCCCTGAAGAAAGGATGGTTAACAAAACCATATATCTGGATAGGATGACGACGAGTGCGACGTCAAACAATGTTTGCGCCCTGAGAACTCAGTTACTTGAGCTATCCACAGACATGGAGCACAGCAGGGCAATTTGTATGCCAATATCGAGGGAGAGTCGGACTCCATATGGGCTATCCTCAATATCCTTTTCGAGAATGATGTCGCTGGAAGGTATCCAGGGAGCCTTCTTACGCAACCGGGGAAGTCCTTTCCAGCGTTATGCAAGCGATGCGGCCTCGATCTGTAGTGGGGTAACTGTCGAAAGTCGAATTAGTGCTGGATATAGTCAATACACATACGGCGCACAATCAATTATCGATCTATACCTGGATAGTATTCGTACAACGAGCCCAAGCCCTTCGATACATTCTGAAACCCTCATGGACACCCCCTGGGAGGAAGCCTTCCAAATTCTTAGCCCTCAAGATCAACAGTCGCTTCACTTTATTATTACCTCTTCAAAGATCGATATTCTCTCTCAAATCATTGGCATAACCCATGAAAAAAGAGTACAATACATAGCAGGGGAATGGGGGGTAGGATATGGGGGGACGACTATGGTAACTCGAGATGTGGTAGATAGGGTTATAGGCTGGATGGATAAGTTCAAAAATCTTGGAAGTATCCTGGCTCCGGTTGATCCCGTTTACGCTACCTTGCCGTGGGCAGCTTTTCGGTTTTTGTTGATGGTCATGGGGGAGGATAGTGCGAGAATGGGGGGAGTGTTTGTAGTATTGGAGGATCTGATTGCGATTCTAAGTCGGTGCGAGATTTATGAAGGGTTGTATCTGAAAGGGATAAGGTTCGCTCCCGTATATGAGCATTTGGAGAAGGCGTTGGTGGTACTTTATGCTGCTATCTTGGCCTTTTGGCAAAGACAAAGAGATTCTATGAAACCGGGATAGCGGGTATGATCCTTCCCCAGATCTATTGCGCTTGAGTTCTATCCTGTTGAAAGAGACGAATCTAATCCCGTCGATTTGGTTGTGTTTGTGCATTATAGAGCGAATGGTCACTGAGATTTTCAACATCGAGGGCTTTCAACTTTCAATAGACACAATCAACAAGGCTGAGGTGGAGGTAGGTAAAATGGTAATTGCGGTAGAGGCGACTGGTGAGTAAAGAATAATCGACGTTAAGTGTTTTACAATGCTAAGTCTGGTGTGGGCGTATATAGTGCAAAAGTCGGAGCATCAGCAACTGAGAGGTATGTAATGACAAGCTATCATCAAATATTGATGGCTTCCTCAGAATGACTAATCTTGATGTGGCACTCGTAGAAGAAACAAGGCTTCTCCGAGACCTCTTGGCGGAGATCGAAGAGCCTCTAGTACGTATTGATGGTCAGGTCACTGACATAGTTGTGAAATTCGATGGTAGTTTCCCTTCGATTGGTCAATAAACGGTTTCTTTTCTTACTAATTGCGCTCCATTGAACCAGAGGCTAGACGCACTCACATCCTCACATGGATCTCGCGGATTCCTTATAAGCAGCATCACGCGCGAGCAAGGGAAGGTCGCCTCGACAATACCGGGGAATGGTTTCTTGAAATGGAGGCTTATACCGAGTGGTACCATGCGGATAAATCCGCGATTTTGTGGTTACATGGAATTCGTCAGTCTCCTGTCTTACTTTCTCGGAGGTCTGGGATGTGATGTACTGATAATATTTCAAACTGAAGCAGGGGCCGGAAAGACCAAGCTTGCGTAATTCTCCCCTCCCCTCCTCCCCGGCCTTGTATCAGGGCTCATTCTGGTATAGATCTCTAGTAGTAGATGTCCATCTCGAGGAACTTCAAAGCTGTACGCATAGCGAGGGTTTCGCCTATTTCTACTGCAATCGTAACGAGCAAGACCGTCGTGACCCCGCGTCAATATTCCGCGCTCTCCTTAAACAGCTTTCCATTCACCCCAGAGTACCCGCGTTATATATATACGTCCCGTTATTCGAGAGTATGAGCTTCGTGAAAAGGAAGATTTCGCATCGGGTGACTTCTCATTCGATGAGTGTAAAACACTTATTATTGAGCTCCTCACTATAATCCCCAAAACGACAATTATTATAGACGGACTGGATGAATGCGATCTAAACAGCGCCAGTGATGATTGGACAAGAGATGAGCTATTAGACGCGTTGCAAGAGCTTGTCCGTACTCCCGTCAAAAGTTTAGTGAAGGTCTTCGTTTCAAGCAGGGAGGATCATGACATCATGAAGGCGTTCAAGAAGGTGCCAAATCTCTGCATCGGGCTCCCGGATAATGCAAAAGAGATAGCACAGTTTATAGACATGGAGGTGCGGAAAAAGATTGAAACCGAGAGGTTATTGGATGGAAACGTAGATAAGAGCCTAGAGGAGAAGATTTGTATGGCGCTGAAGAGAAAGGCAAATGGAATGTAAGAAGATACTAGAGAAAATATATGTAGAGAAGTGTAGTAATTGAGCGTGTCATTCCAATTAACTAGAGAAGGGGGAATGCCCCGTATTTATACTAAAGGAAGATAACACAAAACATAGTAAATCATAACCGTATAAGTAATAGAAAAACATGACTAATAAATACCAGGGAAAGAATGAGTCAAAACCCATGACTCATGATGACAAATGAGAATCCTCCAATACTATGAAATGTGATGAGCGTACTATTTTAAGAGATACTACTTCTCATCCATAACGATATTGCGTACTAAAGCTGTTTGTGACAGGTTCCTATGGGTCTATCTTCAAATCCAGGTATTGTGTACTATGAATACGGAAAGCGACATCATCGGAAGATTGGATAGTCTACCTACCAGCTTGGAGGAAGTCTTTAAAGATTAATTCATCCAAGGCATTGATAGGGAAGGAGGGAGAGGAAAGAGACTAGCTTATCTAGCCATGATGTGGAGGTTGTGCTCGACGGAACCGCTCTCCCCGGAGGAATTGGTAATAGGATCTGTCTCTGCCCTGAGGGTGGAATCCGCCAGCTCGTCTGCTACCATAGGCAGTGATGTTAATATCGAAACTATACTAAAGCTCTGCCACGGCCTAGTCGTCATCGATCACCAGCTGGAAGCGATTCGCACATGTGTCGGTACAAGGGTATTTGGAGACCCTCTGGAATGAGCAGGAAACCAATAGCATGGCTGCAGCAGTATGTTTGTCAATACTCTTGGGGAGTATTCCGCAGAACTTGTCCAACAGCCCCGTTATTTCGGAACCCAACTCAACTCTTACTCGACCGAGATACCACGATGAGTCCGAGAACGACGAGGATTGGTCAACCGAATACTCGACCGATGATCTCTATCATGGGTCTTTTATTTATGCGTTTCGCCAGTGGCATACACATGTGAGATTATGTGGCGATAGTATCACCGCGCCGAAAGTGGTGGAATTGTTAAAACGCTTTTTGGGTTCTTTTGAAACACCATCGCGTGCGTTTATCAACTGGCTTAAGACTTATGAATCCCTCGAGTCGTGGGACTTTTCAGAGTCGCTAGATCATCACAATAACTTTATCTGCTTTTCGCCCAGCATGATGCCGATGATTCGCTACTATGGGTTCACAGATATCATTATGGATATGTGGGCCTCGAATGAGAGTTTCGATGTCAGTATGGAGAACGGTTTCGGACACCCATTACTATCGATAGTATGTGGCCGGGGTAACGAATGAATTATCAGCGAACTCATAAAACGAGGGGCGAAGGTTGATCAGTTCTGCGCGCAATATGAAGTAGCACTGAACTATGCCTCCGAAAAGGGCCAGGAAGATGCTTTTCAGGTACTTCTTGATAATGAGGCAGACATCAATCACGTGGGTAGTAACAACGTATCAGCACTCAGCATAGAGACACACAACAGCCACAACGGCATAGCACAAATCCTCCTCAATAACGGAGGACACTGTTAGTACTTGTAAGCGAAGACAGAAGTGGTGGGGCGAGATAGGAAGGGGGCTCATGGGTGATCTTGGGGGACTCGTAATGGATCGAACATGTACCATATTTACACCTCCCTGTCTTCTCTCTCTCCTGTCTCCTCTGTTCTTGAAATCAACTCTTGTTCGTACTTTTCATCAACGTCCGTCAATAAAATTATGAATTCTCAACAGACACCAGCACATCAAACATGATCTGGAGATTGCATGTGATTATGGTCAACTTGCCGTACTAACCATTTTGCTTGGAGGTAGCGCTGATTCAGGCCATATACCGAATCCGCAATCGCGAAGGGCCTTAAGGTTCTACAATCAATCGGGAATCATTCTCTCCAACCAGGAGCAATGGTTGAAACCATCCATCACCTTATCACCCAAGCTTTCTTTCTGGTAATCTTATAGGGCTCAAAGGCTTGATAGACTGGGGCAGACCACATAATCCTCTCACTCTCCCCTCTCTATAACGATGCAGCTCAGGTAGTGAGAGGCCTCCGTACCCTAGATTGATAAAACAAGAACGCCTACTAAAAGAAGCTGGCATCCCATCCTTGGAACACCTCCTTACCTACTGATGAAGAAAATATAGCCCTCAAATTTTATACCAACCGCACGGTCACCTGATTAATGAAAAATTAGTTTTCCTTCTCCCACCACAAAAAATCAACATAAAAAGTACCGGCCAATACAGAATTGCTTCTCTTCTCTTTCCGTTCAAAAAACCAAGGGGCCCGCGGGAGAAATAGAACCAAATGAAACTCTTCAGTGAATGTATGCTGTAGGAGTAGAATATGCAACAAACCATTAACTACGATTATATTAGGTTGCTTAAATCTTATCCAAAGCTCTATAAACTCCCTCTCTCCAAAGCGAAACTAGTTTTCAGCATTCGGTGCTAGACAACTAAATTGAACAAATACGCTGCCTATATTGAACGTGAATATTGCCAATGTAGGATAGAACAATTATACAAATATACCTATTTGAATGCTCAGTATGGGTGAAATTATGAACTCGACTCCTCGATAAGATTCCAGGACCTGTCAAATGGCAGAACTGAATGTTCGATAACTTGAAGGTGTATTTTATTTTGGAATTCAACAAATATACAAAGTTACTTGAATGGTACAAGGATAGTGACTATCGGAAGGAGGAAGATTGATACTTTTCTATTATTTTTTTTGTACTTTTACGATAAAAATGTTTTGACTGATTGAGTGCTTGTTATTGTTTTTGGTGTATTTTCTGTATTGTTTTTGCGGTTGTTATTTTCTTATATTTTTGTTTTGTGTTTTTTTTTATTTCTGTTTCGTGCAGCAGCTCGGTTAGGTGTGTGATAAGTCTTGTACTTCGAAGTAATATAAACAAAACTAAATCTAAAACTTCTTCTCTCTGTACCTGTTTGTTTCAAAATCTATTTCAGTCTCCCGTTATCCGAACATAGTCTACCCAAATCCCAGGCTTCAGGTGGCCCAAATTGACTATTTTTTGATTCCACTCTATTTCGTTGGACTGTTCAGTCCCAGTCTGTTTGAACTTGAACGTATCCCAAATCGACCCGTATCTAAACCAAGCTCTGTTAGAGCCTAACAGCTCTCCATTGTAGACCTCCCGGTTATTATCAGCGTAGTGTTCTATACATCAAATAATATCAGACGTTGCATGTTACTCCATTTAGGAACTCACAACGTTAACATTTCGCGCAACTTCATTACATTATAATAATAATAATATATGACTGTTATAGGAATCACGGAATACTTTTCTAAGTCAAAGAACAGTTACGAAAACGAGTGACGAGTTATGCTGTAGAGAGGATCATATAATAGCAGGAATAAGTATAGAAAAGTATAGGGAAGTAGCGGAGTATTTGGTTTGACAACACTGGTATGAGCCTATTCTGACTGCAAACTCAATATTGGATGTTTCATTTGGAAGAGAAGTCAAGCAGGGTTTATAGCTGCAGGCTGTTCTACTTCAGGAAGTAGGTGTAGGATAATTGTATAATACTACTTGGTTACAGCCATTTGCAAGCTTCAAGGTTATGTGTCGGAATTGAATAGAGAATGGTACTATGCGTGTCACTTTTCTCTTGAGACTTATCTTCTGATTGATTGTTTTAGTTTATTATCATTTTCTTATTAGTATTAGAAAGTGGGCCTTAGTATAGTTTCTAAGTTGTATAAATAGGAGACAGTTCTGCTTTGAATTAGTAGTATCCTCAATCATCAAGAAAGCGGAAACTAATCTGTAATATTAAATCATTTGAAGCTACAGAATTATTACCTCGCATTGACATTTCCCCAAATAATGGTTAAAAACCATATATACCTGCATTTTGCTCAACTCACTCATGCAGCAACTCGCTACCTCTCCTGATCAACTCGCCATCGAACTCTGTTGGGAATTAATTCTGACGACCTCACAAGTCTGGTATTTAGTAGTTACTTTGTATTTCCAATGATGGCTTTGGTTATGCTGTCGGAAGATTTGAGCCATTACATGAGAGGCTACTGCGACAGGAGGTAACTAGCTCATCATCGATCAATAAGTGAGTGCTCTAATAAGAGTCAGAGTCTGGCCAGTGTGTGGCCTTTATCAAATGCCAAATTGTACTGAATTAGGCTGATTAGTGGTCATTGTATCGTCAGTGGATTCGAAACAGGCTGTCCAACCTACATATAGGTCGATTGGACAGTTGTTGAGAACGTTGAGTCAGACCACAGTGTCACACCTGGAACATACCTGTTTAATGGGCTGGACACTAGACTTCTTGTCCAGCTTCCTTTGTCGCGTTCGTTTTCAACTACAGTAGTTTCAAAAGTAAACCGTGTTAAAAAGTTGTACTGATCTATAAATAGTCAGTCCAGTTCAATTCAAGCTATTCTGTTAATAGTCCAGTTCAATCCAGTCTATATTTTGAATCAGACTGGTCTGTTTACCTACTTTGATATTCCTTCTTTTGGTATTTTATGGCTTTACTCCTCATTAACTCCGAATCAATTTTACCCAACACCGCCCCTCACATCCCTCACAGAGTCCAAAATATTTCAATCTCTACGATAAAACTAATATGAGAATATTACAATACATGTTACGTAATACTATAGACATAGACGAATACATAGACAATGATTGCTATAGAATACAATGAAGGTAGAGAATGTAAGCAGGGAACAATAACAATGGACTGTGGAAATACTCAAGTGGGTTATCTAGATCCTAGGATTTAGGTGATCTGACTCTATATAATATAGGATAAAAATAGTATTGTAAGCTAACAATCCAGAATGAACCAAGAAGGTTGCGTAAAGAGAAAAGAAAGAAACAGAACATCAACGAAAGACAGAACCTATTTATATACGCAATAATCCAGGTCTGAATCTGACTCATACTCTCATTTGATGGAAACCCATAGAATCCAAAGGAAATCCATATTACTAATCCTAACCTCATTGCCAAGTACTTCCACTTTACGACCTAACACAATATCCGATCATGATGCCAAGACGCTCTTACAGTACAGGGGTTCCATATCAAAGAACTGGTTTCTGGTGAGTGATGCGATAGTTGACAGAAATATTATGGACTGTATAACTTGGTGGTCAAACTGGTCCGGAGCTTAAATAGTCCAGCCGGTCCAGTCCGAGCGCGATGATAGTTGGTCCAGTCTAGTCCTGGGCAAAATTTAGACCAGTCCCGATTACTGAGACCTCTGTCCGGCCCTCGAGAACAGCAGACAATGCGAACATGAACACAGTGGATGACTATCGATAGGACCTCTTTTGTCAATCGATCAAGTCAATTGTCTTCGCTTATAGAAATATATACTTTGTCGCCCGTCAGTATTTGGGCCTTTCTGTAAGTACAGTTTATTACCGGGAGTGGTTCACCCACCGTATGCGGCCATCAGGAGATGATCACTCGCTGACTCAGCCGTCGGAGACATTTAGCTGCAGAGCAGAAGCACAAGGCTGACTAAACGCGGGAACTTGTAAGGCGACCAACAAACACTCAACCCCGCTCCCTCCGTGCAATCTCAATCTCCAGAGCACCTCTCTCTCCGTTGTGCTTCAATATGCTGCTGGAGCTTCCTCTCGAGCTGCTCCAGAAATGTATTCACTTCGTACGTTTCACTCCCGACGCTATATTCTGAGTTTTCGCTAAAGCTCATTCGATCCATACATGCGCAGGCAATATTCCCCCATACTGAAGGTACCGCGGTTATAACCAACATACCCCCCACGCCCCAGAACAAGAAAGCTCTCCAGTCGCTCCTCCTCACCTGCCGAGCCCTCTCCTCCGCCACCTTTTCCTACTCATTCTCCTCTCTCTCACTCTCGTTCGGGGACATCCGCGCACGCCTCCTCCCCCTCCTCCCTGCCCCCATCCTCGGCGCCTTTGTCCGGCAGCTCAACGCCTCCGGCACGTTATCTGCCAAACACGAGCGGTTTCGGAAGTGTGACGGCACCCCATGCACTGTGCACACGCTCCACCTCGTACACGACAACAGGGGCCAATGCAATGACAACGACATCTACACCGCAGCCCTCCACCGTCTTCCTGCACCTCCACACCCTCAAGGCCCTGTCCACCAACCATTTCGACGACCTCCCTGCCGCGCTACCCGCCTGGCCGTTGAGGAGCCTGTCTTGCCGCTATGGCTCTCACCTGCTTAGGCCCTAATCCCGCAACTGGAGGCTCACATCGCTCTCCCTGTGGGGCATCCCCGTCGCCCACGAACTGCTGTCGCCGTTCCTCAAGGAGCACGCGGGTACCCTGCAGGAGCTGGGGCTCGCCTTCTGGCGCCGCTACACGAGGGGCGATGTTATGGAGCTCCCGAAGATGCCGTGCCTGCGGAGGGTGAAGCTGTTTGCGGCGCTTGCTGGGCGCATCCGGGAGATGCAGGGGCTCGACATTGGTAGGCTGGAGAGGGTGCAGAGGGAGCAGGCGGCAATGGATAGGACGGTGGCGGATACGAAGGGGGGGAGGGGATTGAGAGGGATAGATTGGCGAGTTCGGCCGGAGGTGGTGAAGCAGGAGATAGACGTGCCGGGGGAGGCGCGGCGAGAGGTGGAGGTGGTGTATGATCTGTCGTATATGGATGTTTGGAGTGACGGGCTCACGTTCGATGTGGAGAGGAATGGAGAGGTGGTCAGGGTGTTGGTGGCAAGATGTGCGAGCTTGAAGACGGTGACGTTTTCGGGGGCGTAGGAGTCTTGGGGAGTTGGGACCGTTTTTGGAGTTGGGGTGTTTAGGGACGGAGTATCGCATTGGTTTTGGTGGAGAGGTATGGAATAATATGTGTGTTTTGCTGCGCAAATTGAGCATTCCGTTTCTGTTTCGGCCATCGCCTTGTTAGTTTATGATTGGTATGGAATATAATCAACGTATCCTAGCCAGAGTACGACAAAAGAAAAGTAGCGTCTCTTTATATCTTGCTATACGTAGACTTACTCGTAAAATCAATCCTCTGAGCACTCTGTAAACTGATAGACACAGACGGCATGTTCCCACACCTGTCCTTCCCCAGCAGTTCCTCTACCGGAAGCGCATGTAGACACTTGTGTACCCAGCCAGTCGCGACAACATAGAAGGCGATTCATACCGCTTTTATGTACCAACCTTTACACCAAGGAGACCCAAAATAATATATATATATCAGCGCTCTTACACTAACCTGATAGAGCATCCACCCACCGCCACAGCCATCCCACCACAAGCTGTTCAATACCCCCGACTGCGCCCGCACACATAGCCTAGCACGGCGGAAAGGCAGCCGTGGTATACGATCAGCGAGTTCAACAAACAAAGCGAAGACAAAAAAGAAAACCAAACACGGCACACAACAGCCGAGTGATAGTCCATGACGCCAAGCACAGAGAAAGAGACGTTGGGCCGTGGGCGGGAATTTGGAAGGCGCTTGGTCTCGAAGTCATTTCAGGCAGTACCTGGCGAGAGGTCTCGAGACATTGTAAATTGAAGAATTCATACAACCCTAACCCTGGTTTAATCTCTTAATCCTATACCACAAGGGCAAGCTATGGCAATATCTGACGTACCAAAATAACATGAAAAGGAAAATGCGTTGCCAGGAGGAGGTTCGGGCTCAAATAATGGCTTCAACGGCGACTTTGTGCGGTGTTTCTACTGCTTTTTCGGGTGCGCGTTTGCGGGCGCGCTTGGGGGACTTGTACTGCTTGCTACATGTTGCCCCTGTGTAGTAGCTAGCACCTTAAAGCGTGGTCGGGTGTGGTCTGGAACACTCAAGGATACGCGGCCTGGAAATGTGTTCAATCACAATGCCTAACAGTTCACTCGCAGAGTAATTGTGATGCTGTGTGGCCGCGAGCTAAGGAACTGATGCGTGCGGAATGGTCTTGGGGGTTCTGGATTTGCCGGTGAGAAAAGGCCAGTTCCTATCACCGACCGTGGTAAACTGTACAGCGATAGGAATTATCTATGGAAAAAACAGTTATACGGTGCACAGATATTTCGCTATACAATTTCACCCCCCTGTTTTTCCATAGATCCTTCCGGTCGCTGTACCTACATACATACCTACATGTGAATCAGCGGGTTGCCGATCTCTTGTCACACACGAGTCCGGCTATACTGACCGCCAGCCTTTTATGCATAAGTTCCCGTGGTTGGTGGCCAACACTCAATTCATAGAGTCAACCCTAGCACATGTAGTAGTAGGCTTGCTTCACACATCGGTGCAGGACTGATTCTTTGTCGATATCGGTATTTTCTTTGGTATCGGAATGCATTTATCCACTTGATGGGCTAGCTAACACCAATGGTTAGGCCGAATCCTGTCAGATTTCCTAGCCCTGGAATGTTTTCGTATGAGCTGTGTGTTCAGGGGTACTTTGCGTGTCTGTAATTATGACTTGGAAACTTGTATTGATGATGATTCTAAGCGAGGAGGAGAGCCTTCTACCTCTTGGTTAACCTAAGCCAATCTCTAACTACAACTTGTTCACTCGCTTAGTGGCCCTCACTGCCAATTCTCGTCAAGTCCTTCTTGTGTTACGGGGACTACTAGATGATAGGCCAGATTCGGCATAGCGCGCTTGCTACGCCAAAGCTTCTAGGAACATGTGGATTGCTGGCGACCGAAAACAATTAACCCCATTCTTATGACGTGATAACTACTTCCCTACATAAGAGCCAGCATGATCATGACGACACTAGAGTCTCAGTCTTAATTGCCATGGTTTCCTGGCTGCAGGTTGAATGAAGGAATGGCCGGCAGCACTTGGTGAGTAGCAGGTCAACCGGTTATCTATGTAGGCTATTTCCAGCCAAAATAACTACTCTCAGTTCAGCCTACTAGCCGACCGTTTTATACCTTTAATTTCCCAAATCGCAATATATACCGGATCGTCCATAACGAAGATACACTCAATCACAACTCCTACGACTCAAGTCATGAAGTCCACACTGTTCTTCTATTTTATCGTTTACTTCATGCCGTCATCGGCTGCTACCCTGGTGGAGGGATTCACGTTCTGCACATATAGGGTTTCCGGGACTTATGGTGTCAGCGCGCGATACATATTATACACGCTATACGCTACCGGTATCGCCATTCATAAAATTGACTGGCTAGTTGGCGCGAGTTTTGGGACCGCCATGCTCTTCAGTTCGGTCACTAGTGTCCACATGGTTGCAATGGAAGCCACACAGCGCCCGTACTATTACGACTCAGACACTGAGCCGGCGTTGACCATGATTATGTGCAGTCTTCTTGCCGCCTCCATGCTATTTGTGTGGTCATCGTCGTTTCGGAGGGCAACGGACGGTGCTCGAATCATGGTATTCGCATGGTTCTTCCTGATGATTGTGGGTTTCATCGCAGGTTTTGTATACATGAGCAGCGCCCTCTCTGACGAATTGCCGGACGGTAAGGAGTGCACGGATCATCTAGTCTTGAGGAAAGGACAAGAGTCCTTTGTCTCAAACCTTCGGTACACACCAGTTCCATTCTTCATCATTTTTACGATCTTACTCCCTCCACAATTGATTCTGGCACTCCGGTGTGGAATTATTCGACGAAGCCCAATTGCACTTTCGGACAGACCGGGCAAATACAAGGGGAGTCGCTTCATGTTGGGCCTCTTGAAGTTTGGAGTGTGGGAGAAAGTGACTCGAATATGGTTTGAACACGTGACCTTGTGAAGGAATATGTTTCGTAGACAAGAGATTATACTATAGCGCCGCTGAGGTTCCAGTGACAACTGTGGGAGTTTGTCGCTCCTTATATACAGATAAACCTAATACCACTTAATATCCATATTGCATAATCGCTGGCACTAAGCCTAATCTGAAACCCTTATTCCTATTATGAGTCATTCCTTATACATGAGTCATTACCATACATAACCAATATCGCAATACCACATTGCTACACTTCCCCTCACTTGCCATATCGTATCAATTCCGACAGTTTCTGGTGAGCTTGTTTCGATAGACAATTGGTCACTATGTCCGCGATATTATCTTCAGTTGGAAAATAGAGGAGCTCATAGGTTCCAGCCTCAAGTTGTTCACGTGTGTAGTGGTAGGGAACGTCGATATGCTTGCACCGGTCATAGATGCGTGGGTTCCAACATAGTTCGATAGAACCTGTATTTTCGGGGTGTATGAAGTACCGGTATTGCTGTTGGAGTTGGTACAATGCATTACGAATTCATACCAGTTGTCGAACCGTGAGGGACAGAGCCATATATTCAGATTCTGTTGTTGAGACTGCGACTGGTTTCTGCTTCTGTCTTCTCCAGCTGATGGCTGATTTTCCTCATCTGAACATGGATCCGGAGTACAATTTTCTGTCATTTAGGTTCGAAGCGTGGGAACTGTCTGAGAATCCATCGAGTATTGCAGTATTCCGTTTGGGGTAAAACAGGTTCCAGCCTTTGGTTACATTGAGGTATCGGAGAGTTCGCTTGGCTGCTCGTAGGTGGTTCTCATTTGGGCATGAGGAATACTGATATAGTGCGGTGACAGCATAAGTGATATCAGCTTTAGTTGCTATGCTCACGTATACTCGAGATCCTATTATGGATTGAAACTCAGTTGATATCTTGATTCGGTTTTCCGTTTCGCCCTTTTGGAGGTTGAGGTTCGGTTTGAGCGGTGTACCAACTGGTTTGCAGTTATTCATTCCAAATTTATCCAGGATCTTGTTGATGTATGCGTGTTGTGATAGCATGATACCATTTTCAGTTACCATTATTTCTATTTCCAGTATAAATTTCGACTTAACAAGACCCATACATTCGAAGTCTGCCTTGAGTAGTTGTCTGATCTCCTTTCTGAAGAGGGAATCAGGTCCGAATATTATGATCTCGTCTACATATACCGAGAGTTAAATCTGGTATTTCTTATGTATGAATACACGTGGGTCGAATTTGACTAGAATCCATACTTTCCGTTGAAGAGAGTCTGCTAAGGAAGCGTACCATTCATTGGGTGATTGTTTTAGTCCGTATATGCATTTCCGAAGTTTACAAACCTTATTGTCCTGCCTGTAGCCTTCAGGCAGTTACACGCAAATTTCCTGCTTGAGTATACTGTAGAGGAAGGCTGGCTTGACTTCTATTTGCTGTGGTATCCAAACGTTGTTTGGAGCTAGTGCTAGTAGAAGCCCTAGGGAATCGTATCCGGCAACTGGGTTGAAGGTCTCATCGTAGTCTTGGTACTGTACTTGGATGAACTCTTTCAAAATGTATCTTGCTTTGTACCTTTCAATTGTTCCATCCGTATTGTGTTTTACCTTGAATACCCATTTTTCTTTGATTGTTGCTCGGTTGGTTAGTCATTTGATAATGTCTCAGGTGTGGGGCTTATATAGGGCGCTTTTCTCAGTCTGTATCGCTTTTTTCCATATGTTATGATCATTGCTTTGCATCGCTTGATTGAAAGTAAAAGATTCGGTTACTACGTGTATTCGATGATTGGAGGTAACCAAGTTGTCGAACTCCCTTTGTAGCTTAACTTTAGACTTTTTATGTTCTGAACTTGCTGCTTCCATTACTAATTTTCTCATTATTATATCCATGTCTTCATCCGCTGGTATTTCTGATACTTACTTGTCAAAGGTTTTTTGCCAATTCGGTTATCTTTTGTCGAATTGTCTCACGTCTTCCTTCTATATCCTGCTATATTTTTTTCTCTATCTTTTTCTGTATGCAATATGATCTTCTTGGAGCTTCTGGTCCGAGGTTCTACAGTTGTTTACCTTTCCCGGATGTGACTGATCTTTCTGAGAATGATTCTGGTTGTTCTGATTAGTATATCATTTATCAGATTGTATAAGGTGACGTCTGGGATTGAGTCCCGTCAACCTGGCTTGCAGTCTACTTGTGTCTTCCTCTAGGTTTCCTTCAATTTCTAACGATTCGGGTTTTGGATCAGGCCCATCTTTTTCATGGATCGATTAGTTAATACACTGGGTTACGAGGAGTTGGATTAGTCAGAAAGGTTCTATTGAGTTCTATTGGGTTCCGTCGGTTATAAGTGTATGAGTTACCTTGGATTTGTCATCGTTGGGATTTCCTTGGGTATATTAGAAGGTTTCGCTCTTGTTTCTGTTTTCTTTCTCTTCTTTCTTTTGATACGCAACGTCTTCTGTACCTACGCTGTCTATTACTATATAATAATATCTCTTATTCTTTGCCCAAGAATACCATCATGCCGCTGCTTCCCTTCTCCCGTTGAACCCTACCAATGCTAGAGCCCCTCAGGACTCCTATCGCAGGCGACTATACCGACCTCTACTACCCCATTCGTACCCTACGGAATACTCGCTACTCGCCCCCTTGAGATTTCGTTGCGTCGTTATCCGTACCGTACGACATGTCCACCCCCGATCCACCTACATAGGTCCCATCCAACGATATAGAAGAATTCAAGCGGCAGTATGATGTCGATGCTTCTGACTTATTTAACCACATCGCCGTTCTTATTCAACGTATCCGCCACGAGAGGGATACTACTCGTACACAACTCGCTGCCGCCCATGAAACCATCGACAACCTTGAAGAGCAGGTAACCCAGCTCAACCTTGACCTTAATGTCGCTCGCGCCGCCCCCGCCCCTACCGCCCCTGTCCCCGTTGTCGCTGCTCCCCCACCTACTACCGTCTCCACCTTTAGGTCCGAGAAGTTCCCAGACCCTGAAAAATTTGATGGTACCCATACCAAGCTACCTGGATTCATCACCCAACTCCAAATGAAACTTGAGGTCAACGACGATCGATTCCGCAACGAGGCAGCAAAAGTTATCTATGCCGTCAGCTGCTTGGAAGGAAGGGCCCTTGATCAGGCCGTTCCACTCGTTAACGCTAACCCTGCTGCCCCCTTCTCCTCTGCCACTGCCTTCGTCACCCACCTGGAAGCCTCGTTTGGAGACCCAGATCCCCGGGGTACCGCACGTCGCCAACTCGTCGCCCTGAAGCAATGCAAAGGAGACTTTGCCACCTATTACTCACAGTTCCTCCGTATCATGGCCTATCTAGACTTCAATGAAGGAGTCAAGATCGATGCCCTAGCTGAAGGACTGTCAGAAGATCTGAAGGACGCCATGACATACCGGACGGATAGGCTTAACACTGTAGAGGCATACGCGACTATGTTAATGACAATCGACAACCAGATTCTGGGCCGTAAGGCTGAACAACGGGCCATTCGCAACACGATGGGACAATTTACTACCCCCGCCGCTGCGGCAGACCCATTCCATACCGCTGGAGGTCTCGCCTCAATGGACCTCTCCACCCTCCAAACTCGTTCCGCTCAACGCCCTACCGCCGAACAACGATATACCTTTGTCAATGGACAATGCAAAACCTCCGCCGCTGAAAAACAATGGCGCAGGGACAACAATCTCTGCATGTACTGCACCAACCCCGGCCATGTCTTCGCCAACTGTCCCTCTGCCAATCGTCTGCGTGGCAACCAACCGGTCATGAGGAGCGCTCTCCTCGCACCCGCTCATAATGCTGCCGACCCCGCTGTTCCGCCGATCGCCAGTTCCACCTCCTCTGAGTTGGATTTTCAGTAGTACTGGGCTTGATCAATGACCCCTGCCCAGGACCTTCTAATGTTTCTCCTTTATCTGCGTTCTCTATCTCTGGCTTCTCGGTATCGTCTGTGGAGCATAAATCGGATGGGGATCATTTTGTTGCTTCTTGTAAAATTGTAAACAATAAAATATCCATTCAAACCCACGCATTGATTGATACCGGGTGCTCCGGGTTCACATTCATTGATGAAACATTCGCGCGCCACAATAGCCTTCCATTTCTCCCCCTTAAATCACCCCGCACTATTGAAGTCATCGACGAGCGGCCTATATCCTCCGGACAGATCACCCACCTATGCTACCTACCACTGTCAATTGACTCCCATTACGAAACTATTCCCTTATTCGTCACCAAACTTGGCTCCTACCCACTCATACTCGGGATCCCTTGGCTTCAACTACATGACGCCACACTGCGGTTCAAAGACAATAGCATACTGTTCGACTCCGAATACTGCAAGCGCAAGTGCAACTTCTCCGCAAAGCCCGTTCCCATTAAAGGAATTGCACCACCACTCCGCTTCCACCTCGTCAGTTCAGCTGCCCTCTGCCGTTTTGCTCGAAGGGACAAACTCCAAATCTTCAGCATAACTATAGAGGAAATCGATCAAGCTATGGGCAAGGCCCCCAAGGAAGACTGGAGAAACCGGGTTCCAACCCGGTACAAGAGGTTCCATAAGATGATGGACGAGAAGTTTGCGAACGAAATACCACCACACTGTTCCTATGACCATAAGATACCGCTCAAGGAAGGAAAGGAACCTCCGTTTGGGCCGCTCTATTGTATGTCCCGCGAGGGACTTATCGTGCTCAAGCAATATATACAGGATAACCTTGAAAAGGCCTTTATCCAGGCCAGCTCTTCCCCCACCGGTGCCCCCATCCTATTTGTTAAAAAAGCTGATAGAACACCCCGTCTCTGCATAGATTATCGTGGCCTTAATGAACTTACCGTAAAAAACCGCTACCCATTGCCGCTTATCCGGGAAACTCTCGACTACCTCTCCAAAGCCAAGTGGTACACCAAACGCGACCTTCGTCAAGGGTATAACCAGATCTGAATGACTGAGGGTGAAGAATGGAAAACAGCTTTTCATACGCGTTATGGGCATTTCGAATACATGGTAATGCCTTTTGGCCTCACCAACGTCCCAGCCACCTTCCAACACTTTATCAAAGATCGGGTCCATGACTACCTCGATATGTTCTGTACAGCCTACCTTGACGATATTCTCATCTATAGCGACACCGTCGAGGAACATCAAGTACATGTCGAGAAAGTCTTGGAGGCCCTACAAAGAAATGGAGTACTGCTGAAATCAGAGAAATGCGAGTTTCTATCACGGGACTATAGGCGATGGACTGTGGTGCCAAGGAATACAACCTAGGTAGTGACGTAGACGTGGACGTAGACGTAAAGGTATACTTTGACTATGGACTATGGGGTGGCTCTACCTGGTATGATAAAACCAGTTGGAACCCTATGACGTGGTGCGGACAAAGAATAGTATTCGTAGAATAAATACAGAGAGAGAGAGAGAGAATCTTATATTGCATAGAAGCCGAAGCTTATCGCACACCTAACTACCCGACTACAACCTCCACCGACTAACCCGAAAGCAAAAACAAAGTACAAAAACTAACTACCGCAGCTACGAGAACTACGTACATAAATAAAAGTAAACGACGCACGAAGAGGGCGCAAATAACAAGTGGTACAGGTAAGCAGAATCTAAGCGACAACAAAGAAACCTCCCCGTAGTAAAAGTAAGAACCCCAAACTTCTCCGTCAACTGCATTAGCGAGCACAATCCTAAACGTAGTGTTCAATCGAAACGATATCATTACCAACGTTCCCGGTGTCATATCTGTGGACGAACCTTAACAGGACTGGGAAACCACGCGCACGAAGGCAGAAGAGGCCAACCGCAACAGCGTCAGGTGTGAAAGCGAGGGGGGGTGGGTCGAGTGTGGGTCCTCGGGCTTCTGGTTGTCAGGCAGCGAGGAATTGAGGAGTGGTGATGACCGGTAGGTCAAGTAAGGAGTGGGTGGGGTCGTCGGTCCCTGGAGCAACGGCTAAAGACTGTGCCCGAGTCGTGTTTGAAGTAGTGTCCTCTGGAGGGGACATGCAAAAGGGGGTGAGCCGGAAGCTCAGTATGTATGGGGGTCGCAATCGAAAGTGCCGACCGTATTGTGTTGAGGGTGGTCTCGGAGACCGGTTGGGCTGGGGTGAGGGGAGCGGGCCGCCTCGGGTAAAAAAGGGTTGCCTGGTTAAGGCCGATAAAGAGGGGTAAGGTCACGGGACCTCGGGTAAAAAATTTGACGATACTTTCGCGACCGAGAGGTCGCTAACTTCGCGGGCTGTCGAGCGCTTTGGCAGTAGGTTCTCGCTGACTGGAGATTACTGACAGTGTGCGTACCCGACGTGTGGGATCACTCGTGCGATGAGTGAAAGTAAGGAGGGGCGAAGGCGGCTTTCGAGAGTAGCCGCTGGTTTGGCGAGGGGTGAACGGTGGACGCATCCCGTGAGGCCACCGAACGAGCAAAGAATGGGGGGTGTCGAGCGAGGAAAGTTCAGGGACCGAAGCAATTCGAGAATCAGTATAACTCCATCTCGGGGGAAAGAAATCCTACCGCGAGCCAGAGGCGAGCGGGTAGAATACAGAGGTTGCGTAAAGAAAGAAGAGAAGAAGGAAAACAAACAAAAGCACAAAACAACGCCCCCTTATATATCCAACCATAGTCCAATAATGACTAATACCTTCGCGTAACAGAAACCAAAAGAACATAACAGAAATCCCCATTACAAATCCTAATTTCACTACACAATACCTCCTTCCCTCGTTCCAGTCTATCAACTAGCCAAAATACATAGCTGCCGTTACAGATCACGCCCCTCTCTAAGGCCTACCTCCTGGTAGGCTTAGGCTTCCCTGGATAACGTTCGTGAAATCGTTTAACGATATCAGGTGAATGCTCAAGGTCCGATAGTGGTTGCCAGGAGGCTTCATCATATCCCGTATATCGTACCAAATACTCAAATTTTCCTCTTCGTTTTCTCGAATCCAAGATATCCTCGACTTCCCATTCTTCCTCTCCTTCGATTTCAACCGGAGGTGGTGGCAACTGTTGTTGTCCCGGTAAAGGATCGTTCGCATCGGGTGACAATAGCGAAACATGAAACACTGGATGAATTTTCATTGACCGAGGAAGTTCCAACTCGTAAGCATAGGGATTGACAATGCGCTTAACGTTATAAGGTCCAATACGTTTCCAGTCGAATTTCTTAGAAGGTCGCTTTGTTAGAATATGACGGGTCGATAGGAAAACCTTATCTCCTAAATAGTATCGAGGAGCTGGAGTTCGATTTCTATTGGCTGATTCTTCTTGTATCCTTTGCGCTCGAAACATCTCTTCCCTTAGGAAATCCACTACATCCTTCATTTCCCTTGCAATACGGTTCGCTTGATCCTCCGCCGTCGTTCGACCATGTTCCAAAGGACCAAAAGTCATTCTTGGATTTCTTCCCGAATTGGCATAGAACGGGGAGACCTTTGTTGTTTCGGAAGCATGGTTGTTCGTCGCAAATTCAGCCATTGATAGCATTCGAGCCCAATCGTCTTGTTGATAGGAAACATAACTTCGGAGGTACTGTTCCATTACGGCATTAATTCTTTCCGTTTGTCCATCTGTTTGGGGGTGAAATGCGGTAGAGAATTTTGGTGATATTTCCAACCGATCACAAAGCGACCTACAGAACTCTGCAACGAACTGTGTTCCTCGATCGGATACGATAGTATCTGGTAATCCATGTAGCTTCCAAACGTTATCGATATATAGCCTCGCTACTTCCTTTGAATCTGCCTCTTTAGTCGTTGGTATTAGATGTCGCATCTTGGTTAATCTATCCACCACAACTAAGATTGCATCGTATCCATCGCTCTCAGGAAGATCAGTGACAAAATCCATCGATATATCCATCCATGGTCCTTCAGGTATCGGCATAGGTCGGAGTACTCCGTAAGGTGCATTACGTGGTGCCTTGCTACGGACACACACATTGCAATTCCTAACGTATTGATCAACATATTTTCGCATTTGTGGCCAATAATATTCTCGGTTTAGAAGTTCCAATGTCTTTGCTCTCCCCGGATGTCCTGCGGATGGTTTATCATGGTATTCTTTCAAAAGCCTTAGTCGGAGGTCATCGTCGTCTGGTACATATAGCATGCCTCGGTAAAGCAACCGACCGTTGTTATCTTCCGTACATTCGGCAAGTGAGATTTTATTTGAGTGGCGAATGCCATTCCGAAGCATATTGAGGACCTTGTTTGGGAAACTATCCACTTGGTAAGCTTTTGAAAATAACTCCTCTACGGTGGACGCTCCTTCAGCGGATTCATTTGACAAAGAACCCGCGAACAAACTTAGCTTGGTATCCAAATTTTTTCGCTTCAGAATCACTTGACTCTGATGCGTCAACCGTTCATCCCCCTCTTTAGGTAGGTCACCTGACCTCCTAGTCAATGCATCTGGTTTTGTTCCTTGTTTCCCTGGCCGAAATTGTATAACGAAATCAAAGCGTGAAAGAAATTCGGACCAACGGGCTTGTCGACGATTTAACAATTTTGTTGTCATAAAATACTCAAGATTCCGATGGTCCCTAAGAACTTCAATTGGGAATTGAGCTCCCTCCAGGTGGTGTCGCCATTCTTCGAAACATCGTATAATTGCTAAAAGTTCTTTGTCATAGATTTCGTAGTTACATTCTGCAGGAGAATGTTTCTTAGAAAAGAAAGCAACTGGATGTAGGATTCCTTCATTGTCGCGTTGAGATAGGATTCCTGCTGAAACATAGTCAGATGCATCGGTTTCTATTACGATTTTTCGATCCGGATTAAAATGAGCTAGAATTGGCGCCGTTGTAAACATCTTTTTCAAAGTTTGAAATGCTTCCTCCCTTTCATTCGTCCAATCAAATTTAATATTCTTCTTCGTCAAGGCTGTAAGTGGAGCAACAATTTTCGAATATCCTAGAATGAATCGCCGATAGAAATTTGCAAATCCTAGACATACTTGAACATCGCGAAGATTTGTCGGTGTGGTCCATTCCGAAACATCAATAACTTTCTTTGGGTCCATTCTATTTCCATTCGGAGTAAGAATTAAACCGAGATATTTCGTTTCCTGAACCATAAATTCACAATTTTCAGGTTTAAGGTGAACATGATTCTTATCAAGTACTTTTAGAACCTTTTGAATGTGTTCTTTATGTTCTGATAGAGTTTCGGAATAGATAAGGATATCGTCTAAGTATGCCGTTACGAATTGGTCGAGATAGGGACGTAAAATATCATTGATCCAATGTTGAAATATAGCAGGGGCATTAGCTAATCCAAATGGCATTACTGTATATTCAAAATGTCCATATCGAGTTCGAAATGCCGTTTTCCATTCATCTCCCTACGCTATCCTGATTTGATTATATCCCCAACGTAAATCCAACTTTGTATAGTATTTTGCTCTTGAAAACTTAGCTAGGGTTTCCTTTAACAATGGTAACGGATATCGATTTTTAATTGTAATCGCATTTAGGCCTCGATAGTCAACACAAAGTCGAAGAGTTCCATCGTTTTTCTTCACGAACAATATAGGTGCTCCCGCTGGTGATTCGCTGGCTCGAATGAATCCTTTAGGTAAATTTTCATCAAGATATTCCCGTAGTGCCTTTAATTCGATTTGAGACAATCCATATATAGGTCCGTATGGTGGTCGTTTGCCTTCTTCCAATACTATTTCAATATCATGGGATGGTCGATGGGGTGGAAGAATGGAAGCATCGTATTCTTTAAACATATGGAGACGATGATGAAATTCCTTCGGTACTAATTGTTCAATGTCGACAGTAGATTTTTCAGTTGCTGAAACAATGACTGTGTGGTATTCCGGTAGGGGAATCGAGATGCCATGAACAATAACTGCAGTTCCACTGATTGAACAGTGCTGATGACAGTTTCGAGAGTCAAAAACAAGTAGATTTTCTTTTGGTCGAATCGTAATATCATGTCGTCGCATCCAAGGTATCCCCATCACAATCGGATAGTGTCCTAACTTTGTCACAAAACATGGAGCTATCTCTCGATGACCATGAATATCCAGCGAAACATCGACAATATGAGTAATTTTTCCTGACGTAATAGGCCTCCCGTCTATAACATCTACATGGCGAGGTATTTTAAGGGGGGTCATGGTGAGATTGTTGTGGCGTGCAAAAGATTCATCAATAAAAGCATATCCTGATGCTCCGGTATCAATAAGGGCGTAGGTAGGTATGAACGAATTTTTATTCTGTGAAATCGAACAAGTTACTACAAGTTGATTTCCATCCATTTCTTCCTCAGATACCGAAAAACCAGAAATACACATCCTAGAAAAATCCTTAAATGGTCCCTGAGCTAAGCCACTTAGTGCAGGGACAAATCTTTTGCCGACTCGTTATCGCTTCCAGCGTTTTCCTCCACCGTCAATGCTGCTCCCCTCATCACAGGTCTCCTTGGCTGATTTCCAGTTGCCCTCGCTTGGGGGCAATCCCTAACCATATGTCCGACACCTCCACAATAGAAACATCGGCCCTCAGCTAAGCGGGCGTTTCTTTCGGCAGGGGTAGGGCGACGACGTCCTCCAGACAGGTCCATGGGTACATCACCTCCAGGACGGAACGAGGGGTGATTATCAGTGGCAGGTGGGTTGACAGCAGGGGCAACGGGACGGGGAGCAGGAACAGGATTTGTTGGTAGAGGATGCGGAGCCGGGGTTACAGCAGTAGTCCAAGGTTTTTTACTACCTCGCTTAGCTTCCGCCGCCCGTCGTCGGTTATCCAACCGTTGCAAGAGTGTTGCACAACCATCTACCGTTGCGGGAGTCTCATGGTGTATCATCGATTCATACAGTTCCCCATTAATTCCTTCCATCAAAGCTTCAATCCGAGAGACTTCATCCACACCCGACTCAGCAGCATACCGTTGAAACTCAGCGAAGTAGTCAGCGAAAGTTTGAGTGTGTTGTCTGATATTTCGGAGATTTCTCCTAGCTGTACGCATTCGATCGGGGTCCCCAAAAGCTGTATCCAGAATTTCATAAAACCGTGTCATAGAAGGTAAGGCAATACCTTCTTCTCTCATGTACTGTAAGAATTGATTGGCAGCAGCGCCTTCCAATCTGCTGAACGCATACGATAGCTTAGACTGTAGTGTAGGATAGCGATCAATATTTCCCAGTAACTTGATTTTCATTTGTTGCTTAAATAAGTGTAACCTTTCTCGATCACGATCCCCCCTAAACACATCGGGATCCGGGAGTTTCTCCGACCGATAGGTGGTACCTGTAACTGGTGGCGCTGGAGGTACAGGTGGAGCATTGTTTCCAATAGGTTCTTCGTCAGGGGCCACAACCTCAACAGCAGTTCGTTGAGCTCGGGCAGCAGTAAGATCTCGTTCAAATATCCTTCTTGCCCTCTCAGCCTCCGCTTCTATCTCTTGTAAATCCGCTGCATATTGAATGAGACTATTTTGACACTGTTGAAGAAGCGCATAAGCTTCAGCTCCGACAACGTGATCGACCTGTGGATGCGCTTCAAAAAATCTTTGGAGGTTATCGTTGAGTTGTTGATAATCGACATGGACATGTTCCGACATTGTAGACTATGGTGTTGTATTGGTTGGCGATAGAGGACGCAACCTACGTATCACGGGGACTATAGGCGATGGACTGTGGTGCCAAGGAATACAACCTAGGTAGTGACGTAGACGTGGACGTAGACGTAAAGGTATACTTTGACTATGGACTATGGGGTGGCTCTACCTGGTATGATAAAACCAGTTGGAACCATATGACGTGGTGCGGACAAAGAATAGTATTCGTGGAATAAATACAGAGGTTGGGTAAAGAAAGAAGAGAAGAAGGAAAACAAACAAAAGCACAAAACAACGCCCCCTTATATATCCAACCATAGTCCAATAATGACTAATACCTTCGCGTAACAGAAACCAAAAGAACATAACAGAAATCCCCATTACAAATCCTAATTCCACTACACAATACCTCCTTCCCTCGTTCCAGTCTATCAACTAGCCAAAATACATAGCTGCCGTTACAGTTTCACACACAAAGTACTACCTATCTCGGCCTCATCATCGAACCCAATGGCATTAAAATGGATCCAAGGAAGGTGGATACAGTGAAGAATTGGACCGTCCCCAAAACACTTAAGGATGTGCAAGCATTCCTGAGGTTCGCTAACTTTTACCGCCGATTCATACGTGGGTTCTCGGAACTGGCTTCTCCCCTTACCAGACTGACACGCAAGGACATACCGTTCGGATGGACACCCGAAGCCCAAGCTGCCTTCAACGCTCTGAAAGAAGCCTTCACAACCGCTCCCATCCTCACCCATTTCGACCCCGAGAAGGAAATTACTGTCAAGACCGATGCATCTGACTACGTCTCTGCCAGTGTATTCTCTCAATACGATGATAATGGTACCCTTCGACCCATCGCGTACTGCTCAAAGAAGCACTCCCCCGCCGAATGCAACTACGAGATTTATGACAAAGAATTACTGGCGATCATTCGATCCTTTGAAGAATGGCGACCGGAACTTGAAGGGGCTACACACCCAATCGCCATCATATCCGATCATAAGAATCTCGAATACTTAATGAGCACTAAACAACTCAATCGGAGACAAGCATTCTGGGCGGAATACCTCTCACGGTTTAATTTTGTCATCAAATACCGACCAGGGAAACAAGGAGGAAAACCGGATGCACTGACAAGGAGATCAGGAGATCTCCCTGCAGAGGGGAATGAAAGGCAATTACACCAGAGTCAAGTCGTATTGAAAAAGGAGAATCTTGAAGCAAAGCTAAGTTTGTTGGTGGGTTCTTTGTCAAATGAACCCGCTGAAAAGAACGCCTCACCGAGTATATCATTTGATGAAGGATATAACGCTGACCCATTCCTACAAAGGATACTGGACATGCGGAACAAAGGTGAACGACAATCAAAGCACATATCACTTGCCGAATGCACCGAGGTTGAAGGCAGATTGCTCTACCGAGGGAGCATATATGTACCTAACTAGGACCCTCTTAAACTCCGGATCCTCATACTGTACCACGACGCTGTCTCCGCCGGACACCCTGGACGCGAAAAATGTTTGAACTTAACAGTCGAGACTACTACTGACCCCTGATGTGGAATTATATTGTCCGCTATGTCCCGAACTGCCACACCTGTCAACGAAGTAAACCCAACACCCATAGAAAACTCGACGTACTTCGACCTTTACCGATTCCCGAACAACTATGGCAAGAGGTATCAATGGACTTCGTTACTGGCCTACCGGAGAGTGAAGGGTACGATGCAATTATGGTAGTTGTTGGGCGGTTAACAAAGATGCGACATCTCTTACCCTGCAACACCACCGTCAACTCCGAAGACGTCGCCCAGTTATACCTGCGAAACATATAGAAACTCCATGGGCTACCCACACATGTCACCTCCGACCGCGGCTCGCAATTTACAGCCAAATTCTGGAATGCTCTCTGTAAACACCTCGGCATCGAAGCGAGAATGTCCACCGCCTTCCACCTGGAGACCGATGGCCAAACTGAAAAACTGAACGCTGTAATGGAACAATACCTACGCGGATACGTCTCATACCAACAGGACGATTGGGTTAAATGGCTCCCTATGGCAGAATTCTCTGCCAGCAACCAGGTTTCCGCATCCACTAAAGCTACACCATTTTTTGCGAACTATGGCTTCCACCCCCGGTTTACAGTGACGATCAAACCGCTTGACAGGACCCCACCGAGCCTCAACGCTAAGGACTTCGCTTCGAAGATGAAGGAGCTCCACGAACAGCTACGTTCCAATATCCGTACGGTGCAGGACCAACAAGAACAAGCTGTTAATGCGAAACGAACGCCGGCCCCACGCTACAATATTGGCGATATGGTGTTTGTTTCAGCAAAAAATATCCGAACCACCCGTAACTCTCGAAAGTTAGACTGGAAGAAGCTGGGAACGTTCCCCATCAAGGAAATCATATCGCCGTATACGTGCCGAATCGACCTGCCTAGGGGTATGAAAATGCACCCCGTGTTCCATGTATCGTTGCTAGACCCCGCTGCAAATGATCCTGTCCCAGGGCAAATCCAACCACCACCCCCACCTATCATCGTTGAACAGAAAGAGGAGTACGCGGTTGAAGAAATCCTGGACTCACGAGAAACCAAGAATAACGGCCTGCAATATTTCGTTAAATGGGCAGGCTATACCGACCCCACCTGGGAACCCACCGCACACCACGACAATACCGCCGCCGTTGATATCTTCCATAGACGCTACCCTGACAAACCCAGACAATTGGAAGTAAAAGTTAAGGTTAAGGTTCGGAGGAGCTCGCGCTTGAAGGGAGGGGCTACTTTCATGGATCAATTAGTGAATACACTGGGTTACAAGGAGTTGGATTAGTTAGAAAGGTTCTATTGAGTTCTATTGGGTTCCGTCGGTTATAAGTATATGAGGTACCTTGGATTTGTCATCGCTGAGATTTTCTTGAGTATATTTGGATGTTTCGCTCTTGTTTCTGTTCTCTTTCTCTTCTTTCTTTTGATACGCAACGTCTTCTGTACCTACGATGGCTATTACTATATAATATTATCTCCTCTTCTTTACCCAAGGAGACCACCGTGCCGCTGCTTCCCTTGTCCCGTTGACCCCTACCAATGCTAGAGCCCCTCAGGACTCCTATCGCAGGCTCCCATACCGACCTCTACTACCCCATTCGTACCCTGCGGAATACTTGCTACTCGGCCCCTTGAGAGTCTTCTGATTCATATCCGTCGTATATTGGTACAGAAGGCCTCTGATCTCAGAATAGGGGTGTACTCGAGTTCCACTGATACTTCCCCTGATTCAAGAGAGGGGAATATAAACTCCCAACTTAGAACTAACCTATGTTGTGATGCAATCCAGGTGTGGTAGTGTTTTGTACAGTCTGAGTATCCAACTATTCTTTCTTCGTACACTCGGGGTACTAGTTTGCTTCCTGCTGGCTTAGAGTTTCTGGGATTTGGACATAGCATTTCTTACTGAACGGTTGGAGGTGTTGGATACTTGGCTTTATTCCTTTCAGGGCCTCATAAGATGTCTTTCCTTTGAGTGTATTATGAGATAGCCTAATTTTGAGGTAGACAGGTTTTGAATATGCTTTGCCCCTATAACGACTTGGGATTGTGCATGATAATGCACTTGACCATTGTAGTTACGATCCTATTGAATCGTTCTGTAACTCCGTTTGATTCTGGAGTGTATGGGGGAGTCTGTTCGTGAACTATTCCTTGTGAGTTGATGTTACGAACCTTATTTCGGCCTAGCCCCAAAACTACGAAACGGATCCGTTATGCGAAAGGGAGTGAGTCATCATAAGTCTCCGAGAGTTTCCTTGGTATTAGTAATCGGTTGTTATCGGTTGTCATTTCCTTTTTATATAAGAGTCTCTTACCCCCTTGTCTATCTTTCCTTTCTTCTCTACGCAACATCCTGTATTATACTTTGAGTTATTACTTTGGGGGATTTACTTCGCTTCACTACACACCTCATCTAAAGTCATGTTACGTCTGCTATCCCTAAAAGACTATCTCTATTGCCATTGCTATTCTCTTGGTCCTCTCGACCATCGCTGCTCCCCTCATGGCCATCGTTACCTTTGCTGTCTCCCCCTCAGTCGTAAAGACCCTTATTGCCTTCGCTGTCTTCCTCGTCCTTGCACGAGTCACCCTTTGTGCCCTCGCAAGCATTGCTGTCCTCACCCTCGGGCAAACTCCCTTGATGTCTCTCAACCCTTATACCTATGCCTCGCCCATAGTTCTTTACAGTTGAGGTAGTCCATCATAACCTTGTTGATGTATTCACCATCAGCATCCGTCCTGAATCTCAGTATTGTTATTTTATACTGTTTTTCGATTTTTATGACGTAGTCTCTGATGGCTTTCTTTGCATCTTCTTTCCACTTTAGAATATATATCCAAAAAAATTAAATATAATCGTCGATGAAGGACATATAGTACTGAGATTTCCCTTGTGACTGTATGCTGAACTTTCCAGATATGTCTGAGTGGATTAGTTCGAATGGTCGTTTGGATCTAGTACTGATTGGTAAAGGTTTCTTGTGTATGCTTTGAGATAGTGCACATTGGCTGCAGTGGAAGTCTTCTGGCTTGGGAGATAGTTTTTGAATATCATCATAGAAGTTTTCTGGGGCCGTACGGTGGCCCAAAGCTTATTGTTATTCTTCGTAAGAGGTCAAACGAACTGTATTACTAACTATTTGTACATTCCAAAGTGACCTTTCCAATTTTGCCCACATTATTCCCTTACCCTTTTTCGTGACCAATTTTCTTCCTGCTCCGGACTTTGTTCTAAATTCTTTTTTGTCGAGTATGGTCTCGGAGACCAATTCCACATTTCCTAGGGTTGACACCAACAACATATCGGTGAGGAGTATGGGATCTACTTCTATTGGGAAGGTGGCAGTTGAAACTAGCGCTTCCCATTCCGGTGATAGGGTACTTGATTCCATCAGCTATTCGGATGTTGCTGATGTGAGGTTGGGTATCGATGAGTTGATCTTTGAAGGTATCGATGTGAGAGGTAGCTCCAGAATCAAGGATCCATATAAGGGGTTGGGATTTGTGGCGTACTATCACGATTGTGGTTGCAGAGTCATGGATTGGAACCGACGCTGAATGATCCTTTCATTTCCCCTTCTTGTTCCAGTCCCATTTCTCATTCTGTTCTTTGAACTTTCTGCACTCCGTGTATTCATGGCTTTTGAATGATTGGCCTCCTTTCTTGCACCAGGTGCATTACTTGTAGCTTGATGTAGTATTCTTGGTATAAAACACCTTGTTGTTCTCTGTAACAGGAGCTTCCTCATAGAGTGCGAGGAGTCAATGGCATCACTCTTCGTAGGTAACATCCTGTTTGGTCTGTATGTTATCGATGACTTTGCTCATCGATTTGAGTAGCGAGCTGAGAAGAAATACTGCCATGGCTTCATTGGATCTGTTGAGAGGTAGAAGTGCCTCAGCAAGTTTGTGGTCTACACTTTAGCATCTGGTCTTGAGGATTGTCCAGTTCGTGTTGAAGGTTTCAAGGTACTCAGCTAGGTTCTTGTTTTCTTGCATCTTTGTGTCTAGAAAATAGCTGAGGAGGGTGATCGTGGTGTTGGGTGAGACACGATGTTAGAGTTGTTCCAACCCCTGTCAAGCTTTCATGGATCGATTAGTCAATACACTGGGTTACGAGGAGTTGGATTAGTCAGAAAGGTTCTATTGGGTTCTATCGGGTTCTGTGGGCTGTTGGTATATGAGTCACTTTGGATTTGTTATCGCTGGGGTTTCCTTGAGTATATTAAGGGGGGTTGTTTGTACTTCTCGTTCTTTTCCTTCTTCTTTCTTTACGCAACGTCTTCTGTATCTACGCTGTTTATTGCTATACAATATTATCGTCCTCTTCTTCCTTTAGAAGACCACCGCCTCGCTTGCTCCGTGTCCCGTCGAACCTTACCAACGTTAGAGTCTCGTAGTGCCCCTATTGCGAGCTCCCATACCGCCCCCTATTTCACTCCTCGTACCCTGCGGAATACTCGCTACACACCCCCTTGAGATTTAGGACCCCTATTGCAGGCTCCCACACCGGCCTCTACTACCCCCTTCGTACCCTGCGGAATACTCGCTACTCGCCCCCTTGAGACAAGCTTGTTATGCACTTTCAGCGGAGACGACTCTTGGTTGTATATCTTCTGCTATAGCACCGATGAGAAAGCTGTGCATTTGTTTGCGAACCTTCTTGATCTTGGTAGTGGTTAGCTTGGTGTCATTCGCTTAAGGGAGCTCTATACTCACCACTTCCCAATAGTCTACACCATCGAATCTAATCCTCAAGATATTCCCCTAAGTTTGGTAGTTGGATTGTCCCTTGAGTTTGGAGAGTCCATCAAACTTTATACAAATGTTACTGGGAGCGACCCTATTGTCTAAAGACTTCATCTCCACAGGTTCTTTGGATGATTCTCCATGTTCAGCCATAGTGTTTCAAAGTATGAGTGATTTGATCGAGGTGGCTATTGTATAGTCCCGATTTTAGTTGGCAAAACCTGGACTCATAACTTGAAGTTTGGAGTGCAGGAGAAAATGACTCGAATGTGGTTTGAACATGTGAACTTGTGAAGAAATATGTTTCGTAGACAGGAGATTATACTATTGCGCCGCTGAGGTTCCAGCGACAACTGTGGGAGTTTATCGCTCCTTATATATAGATAATCCTAATACTATTTAATCCCTATATTGCATAATCCCTGGCACTAAGCCTCATCTGAAACTCTTGTTTCTATTATGAGTCATTCCTTATACATGAGTCATTACCATACACAACCAATATCACATTGCCCTATTTGTACACCTCTCACGATATCTCTGGATTTCTCCTATATGTGTATGGCATTGTGTGACGATGGTGCTCATGATATTGATTATCGTATTTGACGAGTTTTCTCTAATGGCGGATTTATTGTAATGAGAAGATCGTGTAGATGTTGTAGGACAATGGGGTCAGCTGGTAAGCAAATTCTTCACTATTGTGGCAGCCGCGGTAGTGGGATGGACTAGGTGGGGAGATGAGAGAAGGGCGAAGAGAGAGGATTTAGCCAACCCGTACAGCTCAGCACATGTAGCTCACTAATGCAGCTATTTTCATAACTGTGTATAATGTAGAATACTGCCAGAGATGAATGGGACTTGATACAACTATGTTTATCTTTTAAGCTCCCTCGAAATAATTGGCCCACCGCCTCAAAACATTTTCCAGTAGCGCTCAACATTCCCATGAGAGCAGGAGATCCAATGAAAGAAATATACTCCTATCTGAACTCTCCGATTTCGTTTATCTGACAAGAGATAAAAATCCATTCAACAGCCCTAGCACTGTGTTCCCTTGCTACTCAAGCGACTGTTGAATTCATCCTCTGCGGCCGGATTACGTAATCCTAAGGTAGCCTATCAATTGAATTGGATCGACAGGTCGACTGACTGGTGGCCTGAAGTTTGACCTGCTTAATCATCCACAACCCTGCACGAGCTGCTGTTGCCATAGTACGTACTGCCCCGCTCTAGCTCTGCAAACCACTTAACGACGATGTTGGAAGCCAACGAAAGCCCCGCAACATCGACGGAAGACCCTCCACCCGGTCCGTCAGAGGCCGACTTTAAAAGTGCTCTTGATTCCCTGACCTTCCTCGAAGAGAAGGTCCTCTCGATGTGCACGAGCTCACCGTGGCTCGAGGGATTTTTCTCTAGGATATATCTCGAGGACCCTAGTGCTGTAGTAAGCTCGTAACACCTACCCTTCCCCTGAAGCTTACTAGAGAAACTCACAATGGCACAAGGCTAGCCGTAACATTGATTGTGGGGACTACCGGATGCTATCCACATATGTCCGGAGGGTGGTGAAGGAGGAGCACGATGTCCGTGAAATGATGCGACAGAAGGAACTCTCTCTGATTGGGAAACTGGAAAATATGGAACGTGATGTTCAAAGCCTCAAGGAGGAGAACGCGACACTGCGGGAGGAAATAGAGAAAGACCGAGAGCTGATCCAGAGGGCGAGGAGGGAGATGGAGCTGAAAGAGAGGGAGATGGAAACTGAAGGAGTACAGCTACGAGCAGCGCAAGAACAGGAGATACAGCGATTTAAGAGAGAGAATGAGAAGCTGCGAGAGGAGATAGAGAAAGAAAGACAGCTGATACGGGAGGATGTGAGGAGGGAGATGGAGCTCAAAACGCGGGAGATTGGAATTCAAGAAAGGACGCTACGAGAGGCGCAGGAACTGGGAGAGAGGGCGAAGATGGATGCGGAGAGGCTTGTGGCGAGAGATTAACGAGCTTCTGACTTGGTGGTTAAAGGAAACAAAGGTTTAAGCCTACGGGGTATCGTGATGGGATATATTGCTGGCCGGGTAGAGCGGGAAATATGGGACATTGAATTATGTTGTGGGGGAAGGGCTTGGCGTGGAAAAATAAGGGATGTACATGATATCCCATTCTTTAATCGTACAAGTGAATGAAAATATTTAGGGCGATGCGGGGTAGTTTTTAATAGGTCTGAATAACTGAAATCTCTGTACATTCCCACCTCTCTCGCTGGCCGAAGATTATAGTCGAATTTAGTGACAAGGGTATTTATTATATCACACCAGACTCTACAACGGAGGTCACGAGGAGCGCGTATGTTATTTTGCAGCAGAAATTATCGCGTCAAGATTTCGACTGGTAAAATACTTGATTCTTGAATCATGAGATTAAGGCAAACGCCTAACTCCAAAATCAAACCTACCCTGGAAGACTTGAGATAGAGTAATGTGGTCAAGACTCGGTTACTCAATTCAAGCTAAGTCGACGCTGCGCAGTTGGTGAGTGGGCTGGCTCTTTCCTGATTGAACTCGAGAGTTCGTGGAAAAACCGGGGGTTTTCGGTATAGGTTTCACTTCTTGAGTGAAGGGCTTATCCAGGAAAGTTTTGTATGACCTGACTTCCTGGTTTGGAGTAGGTATGAGCGTAAATATCGCAGAAACCTGTCCTAGTCAAAGTACCTTTTGCTCATTCTGTCAGCGGCAACTGCTAGAATGCGAGAGAATTTAATCTTGACGTCGAACGAGTACCGCAAATCTCGATACCTGCTGTTTTCTTTCTAAAGGTGAACCCCCCGAATCACCGGTACGCCTGGCGCGGCTGGCACGCGGTGGCGCGTAGCATGTGGCGTGTGTGGTGTGGCGCTTCGCTAAGGCGGGATTTAATCGGCGGTACTTTACAACAACAGCAAGCGCATATGTCGTAGACAGGGGCTTGTTTTAGTTTACATTTCGTTTTTATCCTCCTAGCCGTCTCTTCACGGCAGTATATTTCCGGTGACTTGCAGATTAAACCTCGGTCTAAAAAGGCTTATATTCCCATCTCCGCACAGACCTTAAGACTAATTGCTAGCCTCAAAGCGGAAAGAAGCACCTCCGGAGGTTGATGTAGGTCACAGCTAGATCGTGAGATGCTACGGTACCCAACCTTAACTCCTGCAGCACTAGTACCATCATCGAGATTGGTCTTGGCAGGCGGGGATGGATGACACAAGACGGAAGTAGTTATCATGTAAGGTCGAAACCCCTCCCTCCCGGGAGGCTGGGCACCTTGGGGTATTTCCAGTTATGGCATCTTGGAGGTGCGGAACCGCGCATGAGCCGATCTTTGTCCTAGGGTTTTACTAAGAAGGGGAATTCTGACGAGAGGTAGGGCCGAATCTGAGATATGTCTACCAACCTGGTCTAAGCTTTAATGGTAAGAGTGGAAGTGCCATTTACTGTATTATTTTTTTCCGGAGAAGTTACAACTTGTCAGAGTTGGCATGTCTTCAAAGTTACCTTGTTTATTACTCCTTAGCAAAGAAATAAGATTTCCTAGAGTATACCTCTGTGAAGTCCAAAGGGGTGACTAGTCCTAACGGGTCCTTTTCATGAATCAGTCTCTAATCTCTCCCCCGGTTTCTTCGTGGCGCCGCCAGTACCCACGAACGATTGTCAGCCTGGCAGACTAATTGGTCAATTGATTGAGAACTCATGGTGGCAGACGATAGACAATCGCTTATTAAAGCATTGCGCAATACTCGCGCGTGAATTAAATGGTCGGTGCAACAAAATGCTTACTAGAACCTCCGACCTTTTAATTAACGATGGGTACTTGACGAGTCAAATATATTGCCTGTGGATAGACAGATAAATGCATCGAAATAATACCCAACGGTGGATTAACTCAATTATTGTGTGAATCATGCTATGAATCCATTTATTAGAGCGGAGCCGCTAATGTACATGTAGGTAACCGCAATCTGGAACTAGCTAATTTGGGACTAGTACACAGCTCTTGGGAGTTTGGCCGGAACATGTGGCGTAGGAGGGGTCATAAAGTCTCTCTGTATCTAGCCGTTCTTCTTCTGTTTTCACAAGAATTGACTACTATTTTCGTCTCTGTACCTTCTCAAACCCGATTACGTAAATTTTGCGTTACGGTGAGCACCGGTGAATGGTAGGTCTTGGCAAGGCCAGCTCGCCAAAGCCATCGCGTAGAGGACTTGGCAGGTGGGGCTCTTGCCGGCTAATATACCAACCTCTCATGTCAGTGACACCGTCAAAACCAAAAACCGACACCCAACCTATAAGCTTGCGCTATGGAAGCTGCCGCATCTATCATCGGACTCGTCGCTATTGGCCTAAAAGTATACGTCACATTGGAAGGTTTTGTGTCCACTTGCAAGGATGCACCAGAGATTGCTAAAGTTACCCGCGATGAAGTCCGAGACTTCTGGTATGCTCTCCACAGGCTTCGTCCTTTCGTCGAGCGAACAGCGGATATCACTCCTCTGGGAGCAGCGGCAACAGACGCAGCACAGCTATCCCTCACACTTGGGTCCTGCATGATTACCTTCTCGGAGGTGGAGAAGCTGTTGGATCGTTTACTTCCCAAGGCTGAGATGAACTACATTGGTCGAACTAGGTGGACCGTGTCTGGCGCAGGCCTCACTCAACTCATGAAGCGCATACAACAGCATAAGAATACCTTGAACCTTCTGTTGACAATATGGATGAGGTAAGTCGACGCGCCAGAACGAGAACTCCCCAACCTGAAACTGATGTTATGTGTATATAGTGAATCATCGGCACAGACCGAACAAGCCATTGACATCCTGAACGACCTGTTGAGGGATCTCCTGGGCACCAAGGAGCAGCCTACAACGCCAGACTCGGCTGCCCAACTTGAAGCCATCACATCTTTACACGACCCGGATGCTCCGATTACAAGTAACGAGGCGCACATGTCCTTCTGTGACGACAACGCATCAATCTTGACAACGTCCACTTCCCTTACGACTCAGTCCAAACACTCTCTCAAGTCTATTCTCCTCAAAACGAAACTTTATAGTGATCCCAAGCTTTTCGAAAGCTCGGGATTCTCAATATCAACATCGCGGCGTCGTGGGACACAGTGGTCTCAGTTCACTGTGGGCTCAAACACTTCAGTATTCTCGTTACCTTTCACGGACTTCGAAGGATCGGGATTATCCATTGCGGAGGAGGGTAACGTATCACAGATAAATGTCCCAGTAGATCAAGGACTACTGTATAGACCTCATTGGTACCCTAGTCTACGTCCCATTCTATCACCTCTTTCCACGAATGATACCCGGAACCAGAAAATAAGACGATCCTCCAAGGACAGCACACGTCCTATATCCATTCCGCCCCGCCCAGAGTTTGAAGAAGATAGTTTTGACCTCTTCAGGACCAGGGACATGGAAGAGGTATCCGAGCTCATACTCTCGGGTAGGGATCCTGATGGGGATCTTCTCTATCACGTTGCCAACAAGAGTGCTGTCTTGGCTGAACTGATATTGGATCGAGCATGTGGCCAAAATTTAAAGCCTGCAGTATTTCATCCTCTTTTGAATGCTGCTATAAGCATCCGTTATTGGGAGCTTATTGATATACTATTTAGGCGTAATCAGATACCTGAATCGGGGTTGATAGACCCCAATTGGCGACAGGTTATGTTGCGATATGCGGCGGAGAGTATCCACATTGCACATGCGCTGTGCAAAGGTCCCATTCCTGCAACTTTCTTGGACTTAGCCATCGCCAGCGATGCTTCAGACGACTTGGCTCCTCTGGCATTTGCTTGTATGAGAAGAAATGTCAACATGGTCAGGTTCCTTCTAAATAACGGAGCCGATGCGCTGGAAATTCCTACATCCGGTGTAACCGCCTTACACCACGCAACTCTTCCTCCGGATATAAACATTACAATATTAAAGATGCTCATTGATAGAGGAGCGGATATCAGGTCTCTACATCATGAGAACGTCCCTTTATTACATTACCTCATCACATATTACTTTCGTGGACCGTGGGAGCCAAATGTGCACGAGCTATTCCGTTTCCTACTCACCGCTGGATGCTCAAGTTCACTCACGGACCATAACGGCACTACCGCACTATCACATGCCACGATATTGAAAGATCGGAGGGCAGTGGAACTTCTTCTGGATTACTCAAGTCCTAGTTTAGACTTGGAGGCGAAAGATCTAGCTGGTGATACGGCACTACACAAGGCGTTGATGTATCATGATTATTTATTCCGTGAACTTCCCTCCTTGCTACTTAGACGGGGTGCCAGTGTGAATGCCACCATGAGCGATGGCACTACTCCACTCCTTCTCTGTTTGTGGCACAGCGGCAAACAATCATACACCAATCGTAAGTGTAATGAAATATTGTTTTAGTTAAGCTTCTTGCAGACGACGGGCTAATCCTTGAACTTGAGAATTAGCAGCAGCAACTTCCTGGCAGGATACGCTTCTTCCGTCATCGTGTATTCCTTTATTGGAAATGATGATGTTTCGTGGGGCGGATATCAACGCTAGGGGACCCCAGGGTTTTACCCCACTGATCCAAGCCATAGACCGTCATGATCCAGAGTTGGATCCTGGACTAGTTCGATTGCATTTTCTGATTGGGTCTGGTGCATCACTTTCGATCACCGATGACCATGGCGACAGCGCCCTGATTCATGCCGTGAGGAAGGGCGATTTGGACCTACTCAGACTACTGTGGATGAGCGGTGTGGATCTTGAGACAATCAATAAATCCGGCCGAAACGCATTGCACGAAGCGCTTCATAATAATCTACTTCAAGTCGTGGAGCTATTGCTCGAGCGAGGTGCCAATATTGAGGCAAAAACAGAGGATGGCAGCAGCCCACTACTTTTTTTCATCCGGCACCATTATTACAATGGCCCCCGCCCCTCCGATGCCCTCTGTCACACGGACGAAGAACATATCCAAATGATTGACGCCCTTTTAAACCATGGAGCTGATGTCTCAAGAATAGTTCCCAGAGGAGAGAGTGCCTTATACGACCTATTTCAATCAAAATCGATACTACGACTTTTCCAGGTACTCGTAGACCGAGGGTTTTCCTTCCATGTTGAGCCGACCGGGAAACGTACCATCCTGCTGGATGCTATGATGAATCACAATTACGTGCATGATAAACAGCTAGAGGTCCTTGAATTTGTCATTGAAAATGCGCCGTCACTGTCGGTCACCCGCGATCACCTCAGCAGCGCCCTCGTATTTGCCACCACACGCGGTCGTCTAGACCCAATGCGGCTCTTGCTAGACAAGGGTGCGGATCCAAATGTGTGGAGTATATCAGGTCAAACTGTACTCCACATCGCTGTTGCTTATGAGAATCACGTAGCTGCCAAACTTCTTCTTGACAAATTCGCCGATATCGACGCAGTTGATAATAAAGGTCGAACGCCTCTATATCATGCCATCGACAACTATGCGAGTTACGAGCTCATTGAAGTACTGGCTAGCCATGGGGCTACGATAACAGAGCCAATTCGTGCCCTTCTCCCGAGTCGTCCCTGGCTGATAACCCCGTCGTTAAAACGGTACTTCGAATATATTTGACACTTTATCCTCTTCGGGAGGATCAGTGTACAGACAATAGAATAAACTTTTATTATCTTTATCGTTTATCTTTATCGTTTATCTTTAATTCTCTGTTTATGTATTTCTTTCGCTATATCCATATGGGTCAGGTGCATCGCAAGGTTGGGTCTCTCCTGGTGGTGTCGGTTATTTCCTGTTATTAACCTTTCGAGGGTATTTGTAAACGGGCTATAGCAGACTTGGACCTCACTGTTTTCCGATGCTAAGGATAGTTCATGTTCAAGCCTTCTGGCCTTTTCATACATAAATCAAGCTTCAGGTCATGATATTTCATGTACTCGTTGAGCGAAACAATGAAACCTAAGGCACTTGAGATCCTACTGTTGCTCCTTTTATAATACTTGTTTCCTATGGAGTGTGAAGAAAAATCTATGATCCGTATTATATTATATATCTTTCATTATATACTATAATTATTTGGCTAGTTATCCTCATATCGAGGATAAAAAGGGTACCGGAGGTCTCCATGGCGTCTAGTCTTACTTTTATATCCACCCCTCCCACGTCCCATTCCGTGTGCCTACGTATTCATTCAGTACACTAAAATCTCAGCCGAGATCTGCCTCCAAACACAGAGGTTTAAATAACACTCAATATCATAAATTTCACATCTTGTTACATATGTTCTCGCCAAAGGCCACCTACAACACACGATTTCCAACCCACTTCTATGAAGCAGAACACTTCAGCGCGCGGGCGTGAAAATGCATAGTCTTAGCATTGGCAGGGCAGAAGATCGCGACAAATCAATGAAACGATGCACTGCCGGTATAAGGGCTCTGGCGGAAGTACTCCTGTCGCTTTACCGGCACTTTTACTGATACCTTTCCGTGCCATAAAAGGATGGTTCGTTGATCCACGGCTTTATATATCGATACTTTTCCGTGTATATTACACCAATATGCCTCACCCATGACACCCACAACACTTATTTCAACCACCTTACCTCTAACAAGCTACTAACGCTTCTACGAACAACCTTCTCTTGGTAACTATGTCTCCAGTATTCATTGATAGTGACTCCACGACTCCGCTAGAGGCGGACAGATCCAAGTGCCGCGTTGCTTTGCTCGCCCGTGCAAAGGGATATGACGCTTCGAGGTGGTCGGGGTAGCAGTAAGGACTATATTTATACCTACAAATTTGTATTTTTGCCACATATATACATCAGTTATATCAAAGTGGTATAGAATATGGACTGAACTGCACTGGAGAATCCGGGGATGCTTAGGTTATAATTTCGGAAGGATATATTATCCTCGATAGGAGGTTACAGGGGTTGGGGGTGGGAGTGGTGGTCTGGATATCCGCTCATAGTGCCTTTGTCGCCCGCGCATTTTTAGGTATATAAGGGTCAGTAACTCAATTGGGATGATCAACTATCCCGTTATCATGTTAACTGGTTGCGAAGGTATATATGCTCCGTCAAAAGAAAATACTGCAGATTTAAGCCTGAGGTGAACGCGAACCTGCAGCATTGCCGATGTATAATAAAATCTATACCATTTAGGCCATCAGAAGAGATACTTGTTCTCGCCTTTGTCAGCCTATCATTTAGGATACTGGCGGAAAAGATTGTTTATCCCTTCTCCCCTTGATGATCATCTCCGAATTTTAAACAGAAAAATTCACTAAGCCCGAAAAAGGTGGGCTGAACTTTGTTAACCTAGACTGCCTATCCCGATAAACAACCATGAAATAAGAAAAGAGTACAACTTTGCCTACCCAAGTCCCATAACACTCCCTGAATCGGGTAAAGCGAGCACCGTACACTAAATAATTTTACTGTAGAGGAATGCCACTAATATTCCACTAATACTATAGTTACCTACCCTTTGAGTAGCTCGAAGCAGTGGGAGGGAGGGCTGGATTATGCATTGAATTCCCCTTCCACGAAAAGTCACTATTGTTAAACTACCGTACACGCCCTCGGCCCACCCTTGCAACTCAGCCGCAGCCGCAGCCCAACCACACCACCCCATCCCCCCCGCAGGCCCCCGCGACGCGAAACGCCCGGAGGAGGAGGAGTGGAAATGAGATGTCGTTGTTGTGGTACAGCGAAGTGATAAGGATAAGGATAAGGATAAGGCACCACCATCGCTTCGCGGCACGGGCCGAGAGGGCGACGGTACCTGCATGAGGTCCCTGCATGAGACGCGTGGCTGGACCTGCATATGCCAAGCGAACGTCGCAATCCTAATCAGTGAGCACCTGAATGCGGGATGGAATGACTACCGCCAAAACTCGAAAAATTGGCTATCTCCGTCCAGGGATTACCACTTGAGTGATTGGTTGAATGGCATCGATCTGCACCATAAGTTTCCCGTACAAGTAATTTTGATCTAGCCAATTTTCGAGTTATGGCGGTACATGTACCTTCCCCGCCCGCCGCTGTTGCAACTCACGGAGCCTTAATATGGTACATGTTTCCACCTCCTCACTGGCCCCCGCCCCCCACCCCCGCCGCCGCGCCGGCCAGTGACACGCCCTGCCGCCCACGACAGAAAAGCGACACTCATTTGAGGCGCCGCAGTGGCGTCCGCTCCAGAGCTCTGAGCCTCATCGCTGGCGATATCACCTGCTGTCTTTGACGGTGTTTGCGATGCTCGATTCCGGGTATGATGCGGGCTGCTTAAACCACTCCGCGCTACAGAGAGGCGGGTGTAGCGTGCGGTCGTGTATACTTATTGACCCATTCCCCGACGGCAGTGGAGTGGTACATTTTGTATTCAAGGTGTTTTCAGAAGGGGTGTTTAACGCTTTATCGCTCCACAGTGATGAGGTAGTAATATCAAGGGGAAACAAGGATTGTTCATCAACGGATCTAGATCCTATGGCGAAGTTGTGAGGAAATTGGATTAACTGCACCTTGGGATCTTAGCATATCTTGGCACAGACCAATGATACATCTGTATTGATCATTTCTGAACAGTACAAGCTTCCTCATTCACATATTTGGGTATAATTGCGGCTTGGGTGCAGAGTGCTATGGCTCCGGATCGCTTGTAGACAGTCGGCCTCGTCACAAAACCAGAAGGTCTTGGCACGACAACCACCAAACACTAGCCTGGATGAGAGCTCAGGGTCAGGGTTGCACCAATGGTGGAGAGATTCGACAATTGCTGTCCTTTAAGAGGAGACATACAGGGGAAGAACACAGATATGGAACTGGTGGCAACGTGTTTTCAGCAATGAGATGATGACACTATGTACAATTACGTGGCAGTAAGCGAGGAGGATAAATCTGGGGGAAAGGAGAGAGCCTCTTCTCTTCTCTTCTCCTCTCCTTTATGGCTGCAGGCAGGCTCGAAGAAATCTTACAATGCGATTCTTCTACTTCTATATTCTCGTTTAAATTCTCTCTGACTGTAACTGAATGGACAATTTCACAAGCACAAGTGATCGGTCCGGAGTCATATCAAATGCAGAAAAGTTGCAACTTATATTCTTTCATCCTAGACTATAGCCGTGGCACTGCCCAAAATAAGTAGAAAAGACAACTCTCAAAACCGAAGAAATGAAAATGCAGTTGACCTAAAACAGAGGCTCTTGAATAAATATAACATCACCTCACTCTATCACTAAAAATGTTTCTAGTATTGATCCCACGGGGTAGTCTTGAAAGAACTTTTAGTCAGGCTACGCAAGCTGATAAACGACTCTACCACAAGAAATAACCTCGCTGTCATGAGCACCAGCAAAAGAACCAGGAAAAAATATCTCCTCCAAAACCTCTGGACCAATCTGTATAACTCGGTAGACAGAACCCGGGGGAGAACACAACGGATGGTCCCCCAAAGCCGGGTGAGGATATCCACAGACAAGTGTGCAGCCCAGTAGGAGTGACAAAGGAGCCAAAGCCAGTAGGGAAGGGAAATCCTACCTCTGTACGACATCAATCTCGCACGGGACTCAAGAAGCCAGGGGGTAAGAGGGATCACCCCTACGAGTATGCTGGAAACGCGCCAAAGAACACATTCCACCCTTGTTGGAAAGTGTGTATTCCATGCAGCGGCATGGCAGGCGCCATAGATAATTGGGAGCCATGACGCAAAGCCGCCTACACCTTCACTTTCGTGATCCGGCAAATAGCGGTCTTTCCAAACACGTCCCCTATCCTTTAAAGAGTCTTTCTCAAAGGTCAACGTCCAGGATAGGGGGAGCTTCCCTGCCTTTATGGCCGCAGCCGCGGATATGAGAATTCCAACGTCGATCTTATCAAGAGTTATCGTAAACTCGGTGACTTGATCCGGTTCCCAGTATACTCTTATCTCACCGCCCACAATGACCGTCTGTCATTGCGCAACTTGGATATGGGGTGTAACCGACGCACCACTAGGCTCGACCGAGCCTCGATGGAATATGATAGAGCCTCGGGGAAGAATATCATGGGTATTAGGCGTGCCGCCAAGGGAGAAGACACTCCTTTCCTCGGGGATGAAGATAAAATTGGTATCCGGTATGGCGGGAGAGGAGGATTGCGGTATTCTCTCGCTCTCACTATTAATACTAGATGCCTGGGGCTCGGCCGACCTTTCCGTTTGTTCTCCACCATCGTCGACCTCCGGGGGCACCGGATCTGTATGATGCGCAGGCAAGCTGGCGTATTCGATATGAAGCTTTGAAGAGAGGTGTAGCTTAGCATAATTGACCGAAATTAGGCTGGCCAGTTCAATGTCTGTCGTGACAGCTACCTGTTCGGCGACGTCTAAAGGCTTTTTCATCCAGCATGCGTACATGACAAGCGTACATGGTACGTGCATCAAGATGTGGATCTCGAGTAGTGTAACGGGTAACCCAACGCCCAACCTAGCTGTAGATTGGACTCCAAGCCATACAGCTTGGATACAAACCAACAACTTCGCGATTAGGTCTGATTTGCCTTTATCTGTTCCGGGCCGTTGGCGGATTTGACGGATTCGCCAATGCAGCACCTACCCCAACCCTAACCAAGGAGGAGCAAGAACTCAAAATGCGCCTCCGAGCCGAAAGGGTACGAAAGGTCGTGGAGCTCTACCTTCTCAAAGGTTCCAGGACAGTCCGCTGCTGGTACGATATCACACATGGCTTTGGCATCTGGTATGGCACTGTTGGAGAGGATGGGGAGTATGAGTTTTACAGTGAGGATGAAAAAGACCATTATGATTGCGATGAGGTGATTATTTGTTGGTGTGGCGCTATTCTCATCGGCGAGGCTGGTGAATGTTGTGGACGCGGGGGTGCCTAATAGTGGAGATAGGCAGGGGAGATTATACAGTGGGTTTCACACGCGTAATTTATAAGACTGTGCTTGCGCTTCTCTAGGCTAGATCTTGGCTCTCTCGACATTAACATCATATCATACATTAGGGTCGGAACGGGGGTTTTCATAAGACTATTTATTACGAGCGGAAATTTATCAGTAAATGCATCAATTTTATGTTAGCAAAGACGCTGGTGGATGCGTTAAGTTCTGTATGGTAAAACAATTCAAATCGGTGGGTTGAATTTTGTTGGAAATGCATCATCGAAACCTTAAATTGGGGCGAGAAAACAATTCAATATGGTGCGTCTGACCTAATAGGTAGGCTAAGGAAATGCATTTCTGTATGTGAGAATTGATTATTCCGTGTGCAGTACTTGGATTAACTCCTATATGGGAAAACCAGCACCCTAATCTTTGTGCACTAGTGGAAAAAGGATAAAACTGATTTTAATTGCAATAGGACGGCTTTAATTTATTTTACATCCAATTTCCTCAACCGAAAAAGAAAACGGCGGAATTGAAAGGAATACGGGAACTCAGGTTGGAGGTTAAAAAGACAGCTTTTCTCGGGAAAATATAAGATTTCTATAGGTTAGGGTTCGGCACAGTGAATTTCAAGCCGTGTCTTGTATTGATCATCCATTCCAGTTCCTCTTACCTCCTACTACAGTCACTCACGGGGTGAAGGCGGATCCTGTCTGATAGCGGTCAGGGATTTGAGGCCAATAACAAAGTTAACTTTGGGACGCCAAGGGGAAATTACTGCAAACATAACCATCAGACAGGATCCGCCGTCACTAGGTGAGCGACTGTACCTCCGCTCTCTCTATCACCCCCGCTTTGCCATCAACCATTCCCCCCTCGAAACCATCACAAGTATCATTGCAAACAGCGAATTTAGCAGGGATCAGGTAGGACTCGAGCAGCGAATCAATTAGCGAAGCAGTCAGCAAATCAAGCAGGTCATGTCATAGATCATCGAATTCCGTGTAGCAAATCCATGACTGAGTCAGGCAGCTAGCCCATCACGGAGTCAAGCAACTAATCCAGCAGCGAACATACCTCTGAATCTAGGACCAAGTCTAGTACTAAATGGTGCCAATTCAGAAGGGTTTGTCGATATATAAGGAGGAAGGCAGACATGGAGCCGGATTCCTGGATGTCTCAACCCCAGCTACCAAGCAGCGCACGGAGAGGTAACCGTTAATGTACATATTTAGTTAATGCCAACCTCAAATTACGCGTGACCTTCCGGGAGAGCTGGGCTATGTCAAATCAAAGTGAATACTTATTAAGCCGTATTTTTATCGAGATATTTGCCTGGTAGCCTCAGCCTATAAAAACTCTATTCCTCTAACCTACATATACCTACTAGAAAGTTTTACGACCGCCCAGATACCTTAATCAAACCTAAAATATTTGTAATCCTTAGCAAAAGCTTGGTTTTGGGGTACAGGGCTAAGGAAAGGTTTGGCTTCCGCGCATCAGGCTTATTAAACTACCCTCAATCCCCGTAAAGTAGCAATGCCGAAAGTCCTATGCTTATTAGATGGTGTGGAAATTCTGTCTGAATGTGCGCGATTCGAGTGATACCGTATGATTCGGCGATGACGCTTTGAGATGTTTCATTTTTGAATTATACCGCCATAATTCGATAAATTGGCTAGCTTCCAGAGATCAAAAGTACTTGTAGACCAGCTTGCCCATCAGCGAACGCGGCCCCTCAGCGAGCGTCCAGCTAAAATTTGCTGAGTAGCAACCGTTGCAGCGGGCAAAATAGCGGGCAACGCTCGGTGATGGGCCGCGCTCGCTGATGGGCAAGCTGGTCGACCTGTGGGAAACTTCTGATGCAGACCGATGCTATTCAACCAATCACTCGAGGGATAATCCCTGGCGGGAGATAACCAGTTTTTCGAGTTTTGGCGGTAGTTTATGCTGGTTTTTGAAGCCGTCAAGGGATCGCCGACCCGACTGGAGCACACTAAGGCCCTGGTCCTGGTGTCCATCCATCGAGGCTAGACGATATAAGTGATAGACAGCAACATGATTATAATCGGTGCGACCATCACAACCACTAAAAAGGCTTTTGGAATCTAGTCGGTACCGGTTGGCATACAAAGTACTGTTTAAAAAATATAGAATTAATTCTATCCTAATGACTACATTCAGAGTTCTCTACTAATAAAAGTTTTGCTATTACTAGAAGTTGCTGTTTCGGAACTATTTGGTTTTTCAGTTCTAAACATATTTTTTCACTTCTTCGAATTAGACCTTTCATTCGCTCCATCTCTTTTGCATTTAAGCTCCAATAAAACATCTACTTTTTCCAGAATATATGCTGACATGTTATTCAACCTCCACCTATACTAAAAACAATAATAAATAAACCAGTAAGAGTAAAAGATTGATATAAAAGCTAATCATATTTTTGACTTGCAGGTTTTGCTTATTCGGTGAGTTTATTTATTTGGTTGCGAAGATGCTCCTCATCAGCTTCATGCATAGCTGCCCTTGTAGCTCCCTTTTCTGCACACATTTTGAGTTTGCTAAATAAAGTCCACTTTTTATGAAACCTAGGACTATTGGAATTGATTATCGCCAATGCTACAACATAGAGACTATGAATTGAACGGGGTGTAGTTAGTATTTTGAGATGATACGAGAGTATATTATAAGCAGTTTCATGACTTGGATTCTTTGGCGGAGCTTCCAATATATTCGAGGATTGTATAATAGGTTCCGGAAGAAATAATTTGTCTAGAATTGCCAGAGGATTATAGTGCCTTATGCCTGTAGCACAGAAATCCGACACGATATTCTCAGCGCTGAAAGCTTTATGGTGTGCTCTAGTGAAAAGATTGGGAAACTTGTTTTTCCCAATAGGTATATGAACTAAACTTGCCTAGAAAAAGAAAATGATCAACTTTACCTCCTGCTTACAATATTTTTGAATGGCTGAAAATACACTCAAGGATAACAGTTGAAGAATATGGGAAGTAAGTGTGAGTAAGGAAAATAGCAGGATTTTGTTTTCGAGGTAGTAGTCAATGAGTTCTAAATTTAAATGTGATTCAAATCCGTTAAAAATAAGCAACCGCCATTCACTATATGATCTATTTATGAAGTAATTAATGAGTTGATTCACAATATTGGGGAATTATAAAAGTAAAGTACATACCGTGCTGTTGTTTCTGGTTGAAAAATATTCTTTATATATTCAAGACATAGTTGACTGTTATTATAGCCTTTGGGTAAATAACCACACTAAAACTCCATATCTTTTCTTTCCCAATTCCAACCTGCCATATGATGTTTCCCCTTGAAAATAATCAAAGGTGTCAAAAAAAAACTATATGAGGCTATGCACTCTACTACACTGCATGATTCCCGAATGTGATACTCTTTGAAAACTGCATTTTGTCTTGTAGTATCGTCAATAACCATAATGAAACCCTTCTCGTCCAGATTATACGTATTGCGTGGTGCAATATTACATTTTGAAGTGACAGTTTTCAACTAAAAATACACATAGTACTAGTTACTTAATATATTCAATACTTGTTATTGGGAAGGGGTTTTTTACCTTCCAAAAAAAATCATCCATACTATCCCAGCTGTTAGCGTTTGCTCGATTGGCTGCAATAGTCTATGTCAAAATTTAGCGGCACACTTTATGTCCACCTAAAAACCGATAGATCCAGTTTTTACCTAGGGACCGCGATGGGTTCCTTTGGGTCAGGAGATTCTGAGCCAAAGAGTAAAAAGCTATCCTACTAACCGAGACATTAAAGTAATCTGAAAAAAGGAAACGTTCAATCAAGATTTTCTCTTCCGCAACGGTCAATATTTGACAATCATGGTGTAGTTCTTCAAGGATGCATTGATTTGGATTCCGTATATGGCGCCTTAAAGAAGTCTCTGCCACATCATACAATTTAGCTATATGGATGACTACAGGTTTGGTATCGGTTATGCTATCTTGATTGTGTAACTGAAGTTCTGCATGGTAATGACTGAGTGCAAGAATAATATGTTCATATTTCGAGTATGTCAAAGAGTGGTCCACCAAACGGAACCTCAAAAAAAGCCAGGTGTTCCATTCTGTGAAATATCTTTGATGAATGTTGCTTCACAGTCAAGCGATCTCTTTCACTATTTGATTCCTCTACAAGCAAACGGGACGGGCTCACGCAAACGAACTAAAACAAACTGACTGAAGCAAACGGGCTTGAAAGCAAACGGGCTTGAAAGCAAACGGGCTTAATTTATTTTTGATATTCGGCTATCAACTCGGACCCCTGCCCACCACCAGACCGGATCCGCCGTCAGGGAGTGAGCGACTGTAATGAAATCCGTTACTATTTAAAGCGATATCAGATTTTCCTCTTTCCTTTCTTCTTTTTTCTTTTTTTTTTTTTGGGGGGGGGGGGGAGGGGGCAGGAATTAGCTGACAGGAGAAAGAATAAGAGCCCTAACTAGCGCCAAAACACACTTCTTCTATGCCGCCAAGACGCCAAAGCGCAAACCTCTGGGCACTGAGGGTAGAGCGTACGTCATCGATAGAAAATAAGTGATCAAACACGCCGGGACACAGTAAGTACTGCAAACGCCGTATGTTGGTGGCGTTTCATAACCAGCACCACTGTGTCAGCCCGTTCCATCATATCACTTATTAGCTGCCGCTGTATCTGCCACGCCCGATATCCAAATCCCGAGCTCAAATTTTCAGTTCTTGGCGGCCCACTAAGCTACACTCTACTATAACTACTCAATGAGTACTGCGATGACAACCGGCTTTCGACCCCGTCCCTCCTCAACTCGCTACATTACAGAATTTGAAGGTATCGCTTATAATTCCCCCACAAGACAGACAAGAACGAATTAAACCCAGACACGACATGAAGGCTTCTCAACCGCCAGATGGCACAATGCCTAGAAAGGATTTCCCTATACTGGCCAATAGTCCTAGAAACTCCCGGGATTCTTTTCTAAACGCGCGCAAAAGCATGAGGAGGTGGGGAAATGTTTAAAGACGTCTTAGGTTGTGTTATGCTAATATTCGATAGATGTTTGGCGACCGGAAACATCGAGGACGTCGAGAACGTGGATAACACCGAGACCGCCGAGGCCACCTAGGCCACCGAGAGCCCTGTCCCGGGTGGCAATCCAAACCCAAAAGGTGCCGCTGCTGGAAAGAGTGCTCTTGCGGGAAGAAAAACACGATCTGCAACGGTAGATCAAGAGCGCCACGGTTTGGCATTCAGCCGAGCAGGTCATGTTTCGGCGAACCCAAGTCAGCCACCAGCCAACTGCACCCAACGGAAGACGGCAAGGACTAGAGACGGTGGCAGTTCACGATTGGGTGGCACTCCGAGGTACAGAGTATCGAAGTGGAGTAGGGATATGGAGAAAATAGAGGAGGTGTTGAGGTCTTTGGAAACGAAAGTTGATTGAATGATGGAGATGTTGAAGGATATGCAGGATAACACGGGGGTCACGATTGTTATTAATAATAACCTATCGATATTTTGTATTGAGGCAGCGGAGGGAGGAAACACTTAGAGTAATGACTGGTGTCTTTAATTGTAGCGTGTGGTTTGCTGGTGCCGGCGCGGGTGGGTGTGCTCAGATAATGAAGGTACACAGAAAAGCTGGAGAGATCTGGTAGTATTTATCCATTTGGAAATAATAGTATTCTAGTGCGAGGTTTCACAAATATAAGAAATTACCAGGATTAGGGAATATGGATATGATGGAAAATGAAGATATGACTTCCGGACATTATAGAAACCATATTATGTTGATTTGCCGGAGGTTAACTTCTGGTATGCCATTCCTCTTGGACCAGGAGGGGCAGTTATTCGCCTAGCTAGACAACTGGGATGAAGGTGCGTTTATTGATTTATCTGGGCTATCAGATTTCGAGTGTCAACGAGAATTACCAATTCCACCGTTCAAGTGTCAAATGACCTTGAGTTTCCGTAAACATCCAGGAAAAGACTTGGGAATCATAGAAGCTGAATAACCCGGCAAAAAAAGAAATGGTTTGGCCGATCGGGCTAAGCAAAACTTCTTCTTCCGTATATACTCACGCTAAAGCGTGAAGGTGTGGTAAAGAATTCAGGGAGGCGAACAACACTTGAAACGTCACGGATATCTTGAGATCAAAGTCTTGTAAGGTACCAAAGACCATCATCGCTTAGCAAATTGAGATTTACACTTTGCCGTGATTGAACATTCGGGATGTACGCGTTTTCCACATGAAAACGAGATACCTTCTCGCCCCTGGCATTTCCGGTCCAACTGATTTAACAAATTTTGATCGGGCAGAATGGGAATAGAACTGATACTCCACTAGTGAACCCGGCCGTTGAAAGGTTTTTTATATGGATATGATTTATTCCTAATCCTTTCCTCTGTAGTCTAACTCCGCCTCACCCGCTGGGGGTTCGGGGTTTGGTATCCGACGTGGCCGGTGCACCCTGATGTGCTTGAGAGCAATATTTCCTAGTGCGGAAGTACGCTCTAGGTCATGGGCTGCGCGGAAATGGGGGTTGTGTCCTCGGGTGAGGTGTGTTGTCGCACGGTGTTAGGATCAGGTCTGTTGACGTCATGTATCCCTGCGGAGATCACTTTAGCGCTACTGGGGCTAATGCAGGAACGCCTTGGCAACGGCTTCGGTGGTTCGTGCAACGACGGTTGTCCTGGACCTTGGTAACCACGGCCGTCTCGCCACCCACGCCCACCCGTCATCAACGACCAAGTCTCTTCTGCTACAGTTAGCAGGCGCAGTACCCTCCTGAAGCAATCCCCTCCCTGCAGCTAATCGCAACAACAGTAGTTCGTCTTTTGCCGAAAAAAAAGAGAGAAAAAAAGAATCTTTTTCGTTTTGGTCCGGTTATAAACCAGGATTCACTGTCTTTCTCCCCTGGTGGGATGAAATGAGTTTACGCGGTAAATGGTACAGCGATGAGGATGATATGTCGTCTTGGCCGTCTGTTTCTCTGCAGCTGTGTAGAGTTTGGAAAGCCACGGGGCCAAACCGGAGGTGTCGCGCTTGCAACGACTGAACGGGGCGGTGGGTGCTGGGGGGGGAGTAGCGTAAAATGAAAGTTCATATATAATGAGATTGGAGAGATTTACCTGCCGGTACAATTTGGAATACTTTTCTCGCCTTTTATCCCAAAGTATTATTTGCGTAAGGTCGATATTGAATTTCACCCACCCAAAAGAGTCGCCGGGACAACCTCCATTCCCGCGCAAGTCAAGCCCTACAAACGTGCCCTAGAGCAGCCTTCCGCATACGGGAATAACGCTCTCAAACGCACACTACCTGATCATTCTCCGCGCCGAGAGTGTTTCCGCGCCGAGAGTGTTGTGGCTTGGCGGCTTGGCTCTGGTATGGCAGCCCCTTCCTTCACCCTCGAAAGTCTTCCTCCCGTTCCTGCTACCGCGGTAGATCTTGAATGGTAGATCTTCAATGGCTCGGATGACCGTGGAATCCAAACCGGCGTTGCTAACTATCGCTCTTGAGTGCTCTCTGCGCGGTGGCGTTGGGGCCCACCGAAATGCCAAGCCAGGTCATGGACTGACAGACCGGACTGCATATGGACTGCGTTAAAAGCCTTGGCAGTCCGTCCAAACAGTCAGTCGACTGATGGACTGACGGACTGCATAAGATACGAAAAGAGTTTAGTGTGATCTGAAAAAGGAACATAATCATTGCATAGAAACTATATTGTACTTAAAAATAAAATATCTTCCCCCCATCATACACTCAGACTTCAGCCGGAACCGTCTTCAAAAATCTCAAGTTCTCTTTTTCAATTATGACCTCCAGCAGATTTACGGTAATTCCATTCACCTCTTTCTATTTCTCTGTTTTTTTTTTTTTGGACCGCATGGCGAACTGTAGGACGGACTGGCTTGGCAGCTCAGTCTGTCTAGTCCATCTATATGCAGTCCAAGACTGTCTCATGGCTGTTCAAGCCACAGCATCACAGCAGTTACGATGAGCGGCAGTAAAATATTCAAGGTAACGGAAGAGGCTGCCATACAAGAGCCAAGACGCCAAGACACACCGCTCTCGGCGCCGGAGAATGATCAGGTGCTCCAAGTCCACGAGCGTTATTCCCGTATACGGAAGTGTGCTCTAGGGCAAGACTGTAGGGCTCTGCTTTCGCGCCTTTGTTGACGTCTGCGCGGCCGGGCAACGCTACAGAGCCGCGTCTGTGTGGAAATTCCTGGCGGGCTTTGAGGGTCGGTCGGCTATCTACTTGTAACGCAAAAGTCTCCCAAAAGGTACAGGTGTATACTAGTTCATCCCGCGGATAGGGATCATACATATGTCGGTGTCAGATGTCCCTGTGCCCATCATGCTTGGCAGGTACCGCCTACACTAGTGCAAGCGGGGGAGATGATGCGGGGACGCCTTGGCAACGGTCTGGACACCACCCTGGTTAACCCCGATGATCTGGGCAGTGGTCGGAGTGGTTGATCGGGCCTGTGGTTAATCGGGCTTGCCTGGAAAAAGCCTATCGTGGGCTGGGCGGAATAGTGGCTCGTTTTGCATGGGCTGGGCTGGGCTGGATCACGAACAGCTTTGCGGAGCACGAAAACCCTGCCGGCATACTCATGATATCTATTGTCTAATTCCCTTCACTTGATTTCTCTAATTGGCTACCAACAACCCTAACCCAAATACCACTTATTACAGTCAGACCAGATCAATAATACGAGGCAACTGCTTACGGGCGGGAAGAAATAAAGTATCGCGCTTTCGGCTGCGAGGTTGCTAGTAGGGACCTACCGGAAGCCTTCGCTCAGGGCATACGACCAGCTGCGGCTAGGCCCCGGGGGAGTCGCGCGTAATACCCAGTTCAGTATGAGTAGTCAATGTGTATTTGGCTGAGTTTCGGATGTTTTCCTTTTCCCAAGCTTGAGTAATGTTAACTTGAATGAAACGCTATATTTCGGTTTCTGTGGCGGTTGTCTGGTCGGTGTGCGAGATGCAGCGGGTATCCCTCCGTCTGTCGGTTAGATGCTGCCACCCCAAGAAAAAGCAAATCTCGAACAGATCTCGCCATCTCTCTTATCAATTAATTCCTCTGTTATTGGGTGGCAGCATTGAGAGAGGGACGAAGAGCGCTGATTGGCGCACCCCGTTAGTAATCAGGTTGGCCCCACCTGCGCATCACTCCACATTTCCCCATGTCTCCACATTTCCGCATGTCTCCCCACGCTCCCCACGCTCCCCACAATCCCTCACGTTTAGCAACAACCAGCAAACATGGCTTTCCTAGCGCACCTAAACCCGTTCGCGCGCAACCCCCCCGCCGACATCTCCTACCCGCCGCAGCCCCCGTTCAGCCCCACCCTGGACCCCGCCGCCGCGAAGCTCGCCCTCCACACGCCCTTCCAGCCGCACTCCCTCCTCACGCTAACGCTCCTCCCGCCGCACCCCGCGCCGAAAACACAACCGCCCGCGCCGGTGGCCGTGTGCGTACAACCCACCCGCCCGCGGCACCCGCCCTCCACCACCTCCTCCACAGCATCGGCAATAACAACCACAACAACCCTCTTCATAACCCACAACCTCACGCGCACCGTCGCCGTCGCCCTCGACCCCACCCGCGCCGTCGGCGACCCCGCGCGCTACGTGCTGAAGCTGTATTACACCACGCCCGCGTCGCTCTGGCGCCGCGCGCACGAGCTCGACGCCTACGCGCACCTCGCCTGTCTGCAGGGCGCCGAGCTGCCGTGGTACTTTGGCGAGTATGCGGCGGCGGGCATGCCGCGCGGGGGGTGCAGCGTTGTGGTGCTTGAGATGATTCTGCCGGGCACGACGGTGGCGGCGTTGATGGCGCGGCTTGGGGCGCTGCCGGTCGCGGTGGGGGATGCCGTGGAGGATCGGCAGGCGCGGTGGGAGCGGGCGCAGATGCGGCTAAGGGTGATGGAGCTGCATAGTAGTGCGACGCGGGCGGTGGACCGCGTGGAGGCGTGTGCGGCGGGGCATCACGGGTTGGGAGGGGCGAACATGGTTGTCAGTGGGACGGGGAGGGGGGGCGATGAGGAGGTGGTGGTGATGGTGGGCTGGGGGAGTTCCATGGTGGAGGGGGTGAGGGGCGGGTGGAGGGGCGAGTGGTGGAGTGGGGTGCATGCGGCGTTTTTGGAGGGGGGCGGGGAGGGGGAGGGGTGGGGGTGATGCCGGGGGGGGGGGGTGGGAGGGGGAGCGGGGGATTTAATGTATTCATGGTATGCTATAATACAGTCAAGTACAAAAGTCTTGATTTTTTTATTCCTTACGCAGCGCTATTTTTCCATGGAATGCCAAGACCGTGCGAAATATTTCAATTTTTCTTTTTTGACGACGTGCCAAATGGGAGGTGTTGTGGTTTGAAATGATCTAATCTTTTTATAGACTATTCTTATTATAATTACCTTTTAAATATCTAAGATTTGGCTTGAAATAACCTTCAGGGCATGATGTAGCTTTTGTAAATCTTTGATTTTCCTGAAAAAAAGGTTGTAGTTGACTGTAATTGTACCGCGCCGGTTCACCACATGGGGAATATTCAATGCATTTGTAAAACTACACGGTTGAGCCACTTTTGATCTCACAGATGGCTGAACCAACAGCATTCTAGAATCTGTCACGCCGTATTATACCCTTATATGCTACCAGCATAATTAATTGAGGCTCCGTCTTAAAACAATATACACAGCCCAGCGTCTCCACTAGTTCATTGACTCCCCAATTTCAAACCGGTTTCCTACACCCGTTTAGCAAAGCTAGGAGTTCGGTTCAGTTTGTGGCGTGGGTCAAACCAGTGTGTATGCACCGCCCATATCAAAGGCCCCTTTATCGGGTTGCATAGATTCAATCCCCCGTAAGGTGCTGCTGGTTTTAGTTGAACAAGGCGGCCGGGACACTATTGGTTTGCCCACCAGCTGGCTGCGTGTTACAGGAAACACGGACACTGCTCCTAAGTCAAGGAACAAGGATAATACGAGTGATGGGTTCTGATGCGAGTACGGTCGGGTAACGAGGGAACAAGCATAGAAAGGTACCGAGGGGTGTGGGGGCACCGGGTGCAACCACACTAGTATTAGGCTGTTGTGAGGGCACGCTTACTATTGGGTGTCTCACCCGGAACGGAATAGAAGCGGGGCTTATGGCTGCAGGCCATTCTACTTAGGGAAGTAGCTCTAGGACAATAGCATGATACAGCTCGGTTACTGGCAATTGCGGGGTTTATGGTTACGTGTCGGAATTAGAATGGAGGAACGGAACTATGCGGGGGCACTTTTCTATTGGGGTTATCTTCGGGTTGATTATCTTATTCTATTATCGTTATCTCATTAGTATTAGAAAGCGGGCCTTGGCATAGGTTCCAATATGTATAAATAGGGAAGGGTTCCGCCTCGTCTTAGTGGCATCATCAGTCACTCAGCGAGCGGAATCCGGTTTACAATATTACAAGTTTAAAAGCTACAGAACTATCGCTTAGCATTGGCATTTCCCCAAACACTATATTGTACCTTATCCACTACGCTATTATTTTACCGATCGCATATCATCAACGTCCTGATAAGACAACTACTTGCTTAGACCAATACTTGAGAGTATTTTGTTTGTGGCGGATAGTCACCGTGCGCTCAAGTAAAAGAATAAGAAAGTAGTCTATTAGGAGGACTCTTTGATACCGTATGCATCCCCGAGTAGCAACAGCAGCTATCAACAACTTTACTTGCACCACCTCTTTTGTCGTTCGCAGAGGCAGTGCCGAACACCTCTACTGCGGATACCTTGAGTACGCCGGATTTTTTACCGAAGCAGGTACTACTTGTACGTTCGAAGAACACGACCCGGAGATCCTCAACTATCCCGAACTTTTCCCCATTAAAGTCACCCTCAGTCAGCAATCCCACGGATTAGCTCACTCCGTCCCTTGGTTCGTCGCTCAACCCTGGTGTAGGAGACAGCCACAGCTCAGCATCGAGCAACTTAGCAATGTCAAGGGGTCATCAGCAACGATCGGAGGAAGACTACAACATGGAGAGCTCAATCACAGTGAGAGATCGAGGTATAGTCGAGACCCAGGCGAGACAGCGCCACAGGAGGGATCTGGACATGCCGATCAGCGACCTCTTCAGATCAACTCAGCCGGCCGCATCCTATGGCCAACCCCGCTCCCGCAGGCAAGGGGACTATCGAGATTATTCCCCATACAAAACGCCAATCAGAGAACGATCTTCTATTCCGAGGCCCTCGGTCCCCAGGGAAACGGACGAAGACGAGGATACGGATATGGACGTAGAGGAACGCCGGATCGAGCACCCCTTTGGAGAAATCATCGGGCAAGAAATCGAACGGAGAGGAGCCCCAGTGGTTCAGCAACTGAGTCGCGGACTTGGAGACCTCACTGTGAGCGTCCAAGATCTGCCCGCAATCAGGGAAATTACTCGGCAGCACGCGGCGCAGCTTACCCAGCAGCACGAAGAGCAGACCAAACTCATCCGCGAATTGCAGATGAAGTTCAACCAGGACCAAGAAGAACGGGAGCGCCGAGATGGGTACATCCTCGCGCAAGTGCGGGCAGAGACAACCGCAACCACTACGAACCTCGGCCAAGTCTTGGAACAGATCGCCAATACCACTAAGGCCCACCAACAGCGGCAGGAAGAGCAGGCCCAGCACATAACTATGCTGGCCGACTGGATTCAAAGGCTGCCGAAAGAAGGCCCAGCCCAAGTCCCAGACGGCGTAGCAGCTACACTGACACAATTGGAGAGGACCATGCAGCAGCAGGTCTCCTTGGTAGATGGGTTCTCTGGGACAAGGACGGCTCTAGAAGAAATGATAGAGCAAATGAAGGAAACAGCCCGTAAAGCGGCTGCGGAAAAACCACTGGCCCCAGAGACAGGTGGCGGCGGATCAGGCCCACCTCCCAAACCACCTCCCCAACACCCAGTCGCCCCTCCAGCCGGCTCCGAGTCCAGTGAAGACCTCGAAGACCAAAGCCAACAAACGAAGGAAGGAGGTCAAGGAGCACAAGGTGGACGTAACGGGAATGGTAATCAGGGAGGAGGTCAAGGAGTACAAGGTGGGGGTAATGGGAATGGCAATAAGGGAGGTAACGCCCCGGAAGCACCAGGATCATCCCCATCGGATTCCTCAGATTCGGAAGGCGAACGCCGCAAGCGGCTGGAACGTAGGAAACGAAGACACGAAAGGAGGCGCCAACGAGAGCAAGAATTCTCGCACCCCCCTCGTGCCACCGTAGGTGATGCACCCAAAAAAGCCAACATTCCCTTCTCCGGAAGAGCCGATCAAGACGTAAGACTCTGGATCGATCAGATGGAAATCCTAATCAGTCTCCAGAAGAAGGTCCAATGGGATAACGGCACTAAGATTATGTGGGCATCCCTCGAGTTTACCGGTAGTGCGGCGAATTTCTGGCGGAATTTCACGGAGAGGTTAGCTGTGGACAGCAGCATCGGAACCTGGGAACGGTTCAAGCAAGAACTCCGCACCCAATATGGCAACCGCACGAGTCAGGAACAGGCCAAGCAAAAAATGGACAAGCTCCGGCAGACTGGCCCAATCGACGACTACATCAACGAGATGCAGAACCTAGAATGGGACGCACGAGTTGGACCAGTTGTCATGAGATCCATGATCCTAACAGGAATAAACTCCTCGCTGGAACAGAGGCTCTCTAACGCGATTGAGGAGCCTGAAGATTTCGTGGACTGGTTAGCCTGGGTACGAAAAGTCGGACGCAAGGACCACGAGGTGAAGGCCCGGAAAGAAATCCTGCGAGGAAAGGATACGGTGAAACCTCGCGAGGAAAAAACGGAACGGCGGAAATCGCGCAACAACGCAAATCCTCGGAAAACTTTTTCCGCATCAGCCAACAACTCCAAGACCTCGGATGACTTAGGTGTCACCAAAGAAGAGAAGGAAAAATGGCAGAAGGAAGGAAAGTGTTTCCGTTGTGGTAGAGATAACCACTTCGTAAAGGATTGCGTGGCGACGAGTAAGGTCAGGTTGACGAACCTGAAGAGAAAAGAATATCCTTCCGGGAGAAAGGACCACGGAAGGAAGGGTGATAAGAAACGGAAATTGGGGCCACAAAATGAGGCATTTAGGGCAAGGATTACGAATTTGGAGAACTAAATTGATTGGGTATTTCTATTTTATGCGGTGTTTATTCTATGTCATGTTACGGCTTTTCTATTCTTTTTGGAAAAAGACTTTTCTAAGGGATCGGATTATGTTATGTTCTATCGGTTGTTATTTCGCGCAATTTAAATTCTCTTTACACACACTTCGAGAAGCGGGGTCAAACTCCGGAAACGCTTAGCGCGTAAGTGTTGTACTATGATCTTTATCGACGCTCGAATTTTCTATATAAACTCCCTCGCCCCGCGCTCAGATCAAGAACTATCAACATCAACCCACTCATACCCAAGAACAATCCACCTTACCTTACACTTTCAAAAAACATACGAACATGTCTTCACACAATCAAGAAACCCGCCTTGAGATTGAGATCTCTTGGAACCACCCCGCAACTAGTACCCAACATACAGAAATGGTCAACGCACTCCTAGACAGCGGAACAGAGGACTGGGTTATGTCCTGGAACTGTGTCCATCGTCTCAAGATCCCAACTCAACCTCGACCCAAGCCCCTCATCATCAGACAGGCTGACGGTACCCCTATGCCTAACTCCGGCACTTACATCACCCAATCTCTTACCCTCCGCGTCGACAACCATCTAGACAGAGACATCGTCTGTGAGGTTGGCTCATTCGCAGGAGAAGACCTCGTCATACCACATCGATGGCTCAAGGAGCATCAACCTACCATACATTGGGGTCAGAACAAGGTCACCTTCGACAACATTAATTGTCAAGTGAAGGGATGCTTCAGGACCATGTATGATATATACGAAGAAGACCCAGAAGAGCTGGTCATCAGGCTGTTGAGGTCGTCACCCGAGACACAGATGATGATCGAGCAACACCCCTTCTGGGCAAGGGCATTGGTAGGCGAGACCCTCGCTAGTGCTATACCAATGGAGTACCAGGACTTCGTCGACGTCTTCTCTAAGGACGGAGCCGATCGACTACCTGATCACTCTGAATGGGATCACACCATTCCCCTTATGGAAGGAAAGCAGCCTCCATGGGGACCGATCTATGCGCTCTCCCCAGTGGAACAAAAGGCACTTCGGGAATACTTGGACGAAATGCTAGCCTCTGGCAAAATAGTCCCCTCCACCAGCCCGGCAGCAGCACCGATCCTGTTCGTGAAGAAAGCCAATGGAAAACTGAGGCTATGCGTAGACTTTCGTGGCTTAAATGCTATCACGGTCAAGAATCGCTACCCCCTTCCACTCATGACAGAGTTGGCCGATTCGACGAAAGGAGCAGAGTTCTTCACCAAGATAGACCTGAAAAATGGCTACAACTTGATTAGGATTGCTGCTGGTGAGGAATGGAAAACAGCTTTCAGAACGAAGTACGGCCACTTCGAATATAGGGTAATGCCTTTTGGCTTAACCAATGCACCGGCGTCGTTTCAGGTCATGGTCAATACCATATTCAAGGATCTTCTAGATCAAGGCGTAGTTGTCTACTTGGATGATATTCTAATATATTCAAAGACTAAGGAAGAGCATACGACTCTTGTGAGGAAGATATTGGAGCGACTGCAGCAAAACCATCTATACGGGAACCTCGAAAAAACGGAATGGTACAAACAGGAGGTAGAATTCCTGGGATTTGTACTATCAGGGAAAGGGAACCAAGTCTCGCCTAAGAAGGTGAAGGCAATTACGGAATGGTTACCACCCACCAAGGTCAAGGAACTTCAATGTTTCCTCGGATTCGCCAACTTCCTACGACGGTTCATCCACAGGTACTCCGAAGTTTACCGACCAATGACCGATCTCCTGAAGAAAGGTTCCGTATGGCGATGGAGCAGTGAACAGCAAAGCGCTTTCGACGAACTCGAGGAGAGGTTTACGTCTGCCCCAATACTACGACACTATGACGAACACCGTGAAGCGATCATAGAAACTGACGCGAGCGACTGGGCTGAGGCCGCAGTACTCTCTCAGGTGTTCGAGGACGGTATTCTACACCCGGTAGCTTACCACTCTCGCAAGTTCAACGAGGCAGAGGTAAACTACGAGATCTATGACAAGGAGATGCTCGCTATAGTTTCTGCTCTCTTGACTTGGAGACATTGGCTGGAAGGAACGGACATTCCTATCCAGATACATTCGGATCATCAGACCCTACAGTACTTCACGATTACCAAGAAGTTGTCAAAAAGACAAGCCAGGTGGGCCGAAAAGATAGCACCTTTTCGCTTCAGGATTCATTACCGACCAGGCGAAAAGAATGGCAAGCCAGATTCACTCACAAGGCGCCCAGAGTTCGCTATGGAAGGGGGAGTAATGCGTGAACAACCCGTAAAACAGTTGCTCAGCGCAGAACAATTTGTCAGAAAATCACGGACCAGTGTAGAAACTGGCCCTGAAATCATTGGCAACCCCGAAGAAAAATGGACTCCGTTGGATCAGTGGTACGACATACCAGGTACTGAGCTGCCTCAGCCACTACAAGACTGGTATGAACAGGACAGACAATGGGTTCGGAGAGTGTTCCGGGATGAACCTCTCCCAGACGCAAACCTTGAAGTCTTCGGGACAGAGGAAGCTGATGCCGTAACAACGGAGCTTGCCACTGAATGGACCCCGGGATCGAATGAGGCCACCCACGATGGTCGTTGGGTAGTGCCAGGATACGCGGTCAGACAAGTCATCGAGGATCATCATGACAGACCCGTAGCGGGGCATCTAGGAAGGGATAAAACCCTTGAGTTGATCGATAGGAACTACTGGTGGCCAGGAATGTCCACGGATGTAGCCAACTTCGTCAAGACTTGCGACGCGTGCCAGAGAGCCAAGCAACGTCGGAGACACTTGTCACTCCCTCAACCCCTAGAGTTAGCCACCACACCTTGGACTGATATCTCAATGGATTTCGTAGTAGAAATGCCAAAGGAGAAATCAGGATTCCGTAACGTATTGGTAGTCGTGGACCGTTTTACGAAAATGGCTCACTTCATTCCAATGACGGGAATCAACGCGGAACAGACCGCTAACGTCTTTGTCAAAGACATTTGGCGCTTTCACGGACTTCCTAGGAGCATTGTCTCTGATAGGGGAACACAGTTCGTATCGGCATTCTGGGCTGCGGTCACAGAACGACTAGGGATTCGTAGGAGACTCTCGACCTCGTTCCACCTACAGACGGATGGACAAACAGAGAAGACCAACCAGCACCTCGAATCCTACATCCGGGCCTATACCGCCGGAACAGGAAAGAAATGGAAGGACCTACTACCGATTTGTGAGTATGCATATAATAATGCGAAACACTCGTCAACAGGACAATCGCCGTTCTACTGTAACTATGGTTTCCACCCACGAACAGATTGGCCAACGGATGCGAAAATCGGACAGCTGGATGCCACGGGAAGCACCTACCTGGAAGACCTTCTCCTAGCCCATGAGTCAGCGAGAGACACGCTGCAGAAGACCTTTGACAGGATGGCGTCAAGGCCAGGGCCAGCAGTTCAGCGGTTCACAATCGGTCAAAAGGTTTTGCTGGATACTCGGAACCTCGGCGGTTATAATAAATGGTCGGACAAGTTTACATGCCCCTTCGAGGTCGCCGCGGCTGTAGGAAATAGGGCTTATAGATTGAATCTTCCGGCAGAATGGAAGGTTCATGACGTATTCCACGAGATGTTGCTGAGACCTTATCGAGAGGATCCCAACCCGGGCAGGCAACAGAACACACGAAAACGACTCGCAACACCTGACCCTCAAGAGGCACTCTTAGATGAGAACTTCAAACCGGTCACCAACACTCGGCCCCATACGCGAAGTCAAGGGCCAGTCACCGACTCGAGACGGCCTCCGAAACGACAACGGACTAGGGAAGACTAGCTCGATACCTTTCCTACTCTATGACTTTTCCCACAGGGTTTTTATCATAGAAAGGTTTTAACGGTCGAGGGCGACGTCTAGGAAGGGGGAGTAGTGTTACAGGAAACACGAACACTGCTCCTAAGTCAAGGAACAAGGATAATACGAGTGATGGGTTGTGATGCGAGTACGGTCGGGTAACGAGGGAACAAGCATAGAAAGGTACCGAGGGGTGTGGGGGCACCGGGTGCAACCACACTAGTATTAGGCTGTTGTGAGGGCACGCTTACTATTGGGTGTCTCACCCGGAACGGAATAGAAGCGGGGCTTATGGCTGCAGGCCATTCTACTTAGGGAAGTAGCTCTAGGACAATAGCATGATACAGCTCGGTTACTGGCAATTGCGGGGTTTATGGTTACGTGTCGGAATTAGAATGGAGGAACGGAACTATGCGGGGGCGCTTTTCTATTGGGGTTATCTTCGGGTTGATTATCTTATTCTATTATCGTTATCTCATTAGTATTAGAAAGCGGGCCTTGGCATAGGTTCCAATATGTATAAATAGGGAAGGGTTCCGCCTCGTCTTAGTGGCATCATCAGTCACTCAGCGAGCGGAATCCGGTTTACAATATTACAAGTTTAAAAGCTACAGAACTATCGCTTAGCATTGGCATTTCCCCAAACACTGCGCTTTCGAATGGTGACCGGGGCATCGGAGTGATATATCAGGGGGGTGTAGAAGAGATAGACTTGAATCTGGAATATGGAGAAGTCGATCGCAGACAACGGAATATGGCGGCGAATCGTAGTACGGGATATTCGGTATCTTGTGTTTTGAAATGTACTTCTTTTACAAAGATACTTTTTGGTTTTTGGTACCTGGTTTCCGGGAGTGTGGTTGGGGCTTCGGTTGGTGTTACGGTTCTAATATTACAGGCCTCCTCCGTATGATGCATGTAAACGTCTGGTGGCCGAGGGGGCGGGAGGGTTGAACGCCGGCTATGCAATCGCGCTCATATAGTATACCTAGTGATTGGCACAATACACGACGAGACGGAACTAGAGGATAGGCTTGTCTCACCTTGTAATATTGTGGTTCACACTTTACAGCCGCCAACAAATAAGGGCTAGTCTTGCCAAAGCCTGCGAGACTTTGTCTTCTGCTGATAGAAAGACTAAAATGACCTTAAATCTCTTATTAATCGTAATAGGATTTATTAGGCTTGATAGAGGAATTTTGATGGTTAGGGTTATGGTTTAGAAATGGATGGATAATCTTTTGCCTTACAAAGAAAGTCTCGAGACCTTTGTAAAAATGGCTGGATGCCCTGCGTATTCAAATTCACATAATCTCATATGGTCTGCTCAAAGTCTCGTGACGAAGTCTTGCCATGTCTTGTCCTTTCTCCATCACTAAGTACACCGCAGGCCAGTTTGGCATCATGAAATAGGAGACTTGAGCACGAAATTTGAAAATGGGGCGTGGCCAATACACTCCGATATTGAAATATCCTACTCGGATATGTTTAAAGATTCTGTACCGGCTCTCAACCAGAATACACATCTTTCTGTTTCGGTTAAATACCCGTTATATGTGGTAAAGACACTCAAGTCTAAAGAACTCTCTATGTTTAACATACCCCCATTTTGATTGGCGGGAGTGAATATAGAGCTTCGATTAAACAGTCGCACCCAAACTTTGTACTACAGTGTGGCCCGCATATCTTGACTCTAAACACTGTAGAAAACCCCACAGAGAGAGCGGGAAAAAGAAAAAGACAAAGAAGACGCAGAGCACCGCAACGGTTCCATAACAACACAAAACAACACATACACCACCTGCCACTCGCCATCCGTAATATCATCACTGCCTCTTCCACCGAGACTAAACACTAAGACCTCCGGCCTCACCAACTACACAGCCCCGCTCCCCCGCCCGAGCATTCACTCCTTGCCTCATACATACAGCAATCCTGTTCCTCCGTCCCTAGTACATCCCTCTACATTAGCATCTCTCTCACCACTCGACCAATCCGCGCAGGACTTGAAACATACCGCATTCAAACACCCTGTGCTTATAGTCGCCCTCGACTCCGCTCACGTCGCCGGGGTAGATCACGACGCCACATCCCCAGCAGTACATGCCCGGCTTAGTGCCCTGCGCGCAGCGGCAGCCCTGGTCGCATTGGCGCTTGCCGAGGGCGTCACCGGTAGCGAGGGTGGGACTGGCGACGGTGAGGTGCGCGGTGAAGAGGAGGAGGGTGATTGAGATGAAGGTGACGGGGTGCATGGTGGGTGGTTGGTTTTGGTGTTTTTTGGGTATGTGTGAGCTGGGAGGAGAGATAAATCGCTATGGGACCGTGAAGAGGGCAAGAAGATATTGAGGACGAGGACGTTGTGAGGTGGATGGAGTATAAAAGGGAAGGGAGCACGAAAGAGAAAGGGAAGAGGAAAGAAGACAAGCTTAAGAACGCTCTCCCCCGACCTGCTGCCTAGCACTGAAAAAGGAGAGCGTGGGACGGCTGCCAGCTTAGCTGGATGCTATTCTCTACACGGCTCCCAGCTGGAGATAGGCGTTTTGTGACGCCATAATTTCGTGGCAACGTTTCGTTCTGTTTCGTTTCATCCCAGCATCTTCCTCGCAATCAAACAAAATCCGCCTATAGCAGCGCGAGCAGTTAGCGGTGGTTGGTGGTGAGGTGAGATTAGTAGAGCGAAAGGTAGCAACGGGGGGCCGGCCTGGGAACAGGGTTTATGTGGATGGTTGGGGTCGATAGGCTGTTCCCGTGTTTTTGACAGGAAGCTTACCAGTTGATATGCGGTGCGACGACGGGATTACCCCAGACGTTTAGCCCTATCATGTTACGGGTTCATACCGAACGCTTGCTGGGTACGACGAGAATCCTTCCCCATTTGGCCATCTCGGTGGCGATCGGTCGTGTCACCTTGAGTTCTGTCGATGGGAGTGTTATGAGCGGTGGACTTCACATGTGCCTTACGGCGAGAGTTAAAATGATTGTAGAAACAGGGGCCTTGGAACAGTGTTTATAGTACAGCTGGTTGGGCGAATGGCACTGGTCCCATATTTCTGCATATACTCGGGTGTGGGCACAAGAACCAGAAAATACAACTGACGATACAAGATTATTTTTACGGAGTGGCGGCGCTCTGCCGTACAAATAACCCTATTGTAGTTTTTGGTTCTTTCTCCCGTGCCCGAGTACAATACCGCAAGATCCCAAGAATAACGAATCGAACTGGACTGCGAATATTGGGCTTTTGATTGCTCAAATGCATGTTGAGCTTCAATCCGAGAGATCCAAGGCGTAACTTTTAGTCATCTTGACCAATTGGTACGGTCCCACGCTCGTCGTACGACGGCGGGGCTACCCCAGGGCATTTCGTCCTGTCAGGTTACTAACACTTGCCGTATGTAGAGTAGGCACCAAGATATTTCTTCCTGATTTGGTCATGTCGGTGGCGATCTGTGGAATTCTCTCGACGTCTACCAATGACAACCTTCAGGCGCCCAACAGGTAGCCGTGCTGATTAGATTGAAGCCTCACCTAACCCAACCAACGTTATGAATGAGCTCACCCATGCCCAACCCAATCTAACCCGCCATATATACCCGAGTTACCATCATATAAATGGATGGGTATAAAATTAAAAGAATTTATTTTTATAATTGATGTACCGCCATAACTCGAAAAATTGGCTAGATCAAAATTACTTGTACGGGAAACTTCTGGTGCAGATCGATGCCATTCAACCAATCACTCAAGTGGTAATCCCTGGACGGAGATAGCCAATTTTTCGAGTTTTGGCGGTAGTGGCCTTTTGAGGTAGTGGGGTGGGGCGGTGGGTTAGGGTTCTGATACATACCACTTTTCCCACTTCTATGTGATCATATATTATCACTCGAGTAAGGGTTACCTAGGTTCAGGGTTTCTAGTGGTTCATTGGTTATATGGTTCAAACCGGTTTGACTGAACCGTTTAACCTAGTAGTTGGTGCAGTTCTTATCGCCCTGAATACATGGTTTGAACGGGTTAGAAATCTGCAAAACCGGTTATACCGACGGTTTAAACGGTTTATACAACTCATGTTCATGAGCTTGAACACCCCAGTTCCTGAGGTCGAACACGTCTGTTCCAAAGCTCGAACACCCTGTTCAAGAACATGAAGAGCTATTTTTTGGACTGTTATCATGGTGAGTATGCCAAGACCAAAAACCGCGGTTTAAGCAGTAAAACCAGTTCAAACTGTCAAGATAGACAGTTGGTACAGTTGGTACAATTTGAGCTGCTTGACTTAGTGGTCTGTGCGGTTTTATCTTATATCACAACCGGTTTCTACCGTTGGAAACCCTGCCTAGGTTGATTTTTCTTTTTTTTTTTTGTTTGATTCATTAATTGTATGTGGTAAATATTTTGTTGCACCCAACCCAACCCAAGTTGATTTACCCGGGTTGACCCAAACATACCCATAAGTACTCTAAGGATCTCCTGAGCGGTAAACTTCATATCTGGTCTGGGCATAAAGAGCCTCTCTCCCCCGGCTGGTGTGCGATCTCATGTACGTTTTTTTTATTTCAGTAGAATCTTTAGCCTTTAGCGCATCAACACTTTGCAAAGTTGTGCAACCGTGATAAGTGAAGGAAAAGACATAAACAAGCCTTACACCGGCGTAGAGATGAACACAAGGGGAAGACCTCGAGTCCGAAAGAGAGAATAAAAGAATACATAGCTAACCCCGGGGCAAGACAGGTCAATAGAAAGAACATATGAAACGCAGTGTACTGCGATGACTATGATAGAGACCAAATATCACGACAAAAAAAGAAACAACCCTCTTCGGCACAAATCAACCACACCGACCCGTCGCACCGTTCGCGCAATCATTTGCCGGGCCAAAGCTACAACAGTTAGAGGGAGAACCGCCTGTACTCGCCCTTCTTATCAGCACTTCATTCTTAGCACCCCACACAGGATATGACCTACCGCATTGAAATACCCAATCAGTGACGTCGCCAGCTCCGCTGCCTCCATATGTAATTTCGTCACACCCCCAGCAGTAAACACCGGGCCTTGTGCCTGGTGCGCATGTGCAGTCGTTTTCAGCAGGGCATCTTTGGCGCTTGAATAGGAGCCCACTGTCAGCGGGGGCAGGTGCGGGGGCGGGGTTGGCGACAGTGAGATGGGCCATGATGAAGAGAAGAGCGATTGGGAGAAGACTGATGAGACGCATACTGGATGATTGATTTTGGATTTCTTGTTGAATATGGGATGGGGAGCAAACTGGTGGAGGGTTAAAGGGAACGATGGGACATAGGTAGTCTTTATACGTTTTGTAATCGTGAAGGAGGAGGGGAATAGAGAGACGAAGGGGAAAAAACAAGTCTTTCTCACAGAATAGCAGCTGTAGCTTTAATTTGTGACTTCGTTTGGATGCAGTTCTGTGCTGCGAAGGTTTACACTTTTGATGTCATATTTTTGCACATCTCTTCGTATCGACAGAGACTTCTCGTATCGCCGTTACACCAATTACAATAGGCCCACAAAGTGCTGCAACATTTTACAATGTGGTATCGCCTGGTAGGCCCGGACCTGCTCAGAATCTGGTGCTCCGCAGCCTTGGCAAATTTAGGCCAAAGGTTACTGTTTGTGAGAGTTTCCTATTAAAATCTCAAATGTATCATTACCCTACATGGCAGACAAGCACAGGGTGTGTACAATATGCAGAGCACTAGATTCTGAGCATGTTTTGACCGACCAGACGATAAATGAGCTCACCCATGCCTAACCCAATCCCATATATTATATAAATGGATCGGGATAAAATTGAGAAAAACTATTCCAACAACCGACGAAGGGGCCTTTCGGGTTGGTGGGTTGGGGTGGTGTCTGGGTAGTCGGTTGAGGCGTGGGTTAGGGTGCTGCTAGGTATCACTTTTGTGATCATATAGTATCACTCGACCAAGGGTTACCTAGGTAAAGGTTTGCTTGCACACCAAAAAAGATACGTCTAAAAGCTTTCTGAGCGGTATACTTCACACGCGGTTCAGGCATAAAGAACCTCTCTCCCGCCTAGCGCGTGATCTCATGTACGTTTTTTACTCAAGTGGAATCTTTAGCCTTTGCATCAACACTTGGTAAAATTATGAAACAATGATAAGTGGAGGGGAAGATACAGGTAAGTCCTGAATTCAAACAGAGATGGTAGAGATGGGCGCGAGGGAAAAGCTCTCGGGCCTGAAAGAGAGAGTAAAAGAATACATGGATAACCCCCGGGGAAAACAGTTCAATAGAAAGAACATACGAAACGCAGTGTACCGCGATAACTACCCAATAGATCACGCTTATTGGCCAGCTATCTACAAAAGAAAAAGGTACTCCCTCCACACTCAGATAAAGCTTCCATCCAATCTCTCTCAGTCGCCGCACCGTCCCGTGGAACCATCAAGACAATCCGTCGCCCGGCCATAGCTACAGCAGTTATCAAATCTGCTGCCTAAATTTGCCCTTCATATCAGCGTTCTGTTAGATACTAGTACTTCACTAAGGGCATGCCTTACCGCACTGGAACACCCAGTCCCTGTAGTCGCCTGAACCACTGCCCACGCCTGTGATCACATTGCTGCCATCACCACGTTTACACCCATAACAATAGACCCCTGGGGATACCCCTGTAAGGCATGTGCAACCATTCTCAGTGGGGCAGCGGACAGAAGGTTGCTGGCGCTTCTCGAGAGGAATAAGCTCGGCAATAGAGAGGGGCTCCGCGAAGGGGTTTGGGGCGGGCTTGGCCACGGCGAGATGGGCGATAATGAAGAAAAGAGCAACAGGAAGAGAACAGAGGAGACGCATATTGGTTACTTGTTTATTACTTTATGTGCCAACACATGATGCGGAGCGAGTTCGTGAGGATTAAGTGGGGGAAAGTGGGGAAGTATCTATACATTCTGAGGGGGATGTCGGAGAGAGCAAGAACGGACCAATTCTTGGTGGAGGTGTAGTAGCTAGCCTTGGTGAAGTATCTGCGGACGTCTTCTCGTATCGCTGTTGCACCACTCGCAATAGCCCCACAAGGTGCTGCACTTTGCTCAATTAATTTTTAGTCCTTCTTCGTCATTCTTCGAGTTCTCCCGGTTGACGAATAGTATGGTTAGAACAAATGAGAATTGGCAGTATCTCACGTCTTGGCAGCTTCTTTCATAATTCTACCTGTTCGCCAAGGGGCAGTTTCGTCAAGTGATGGCTAGTGTCTTTAAAGTGCGATACAGCTGCCGTCAGTGAGGGGAAGGGTTTTAGATAGTGGCCAGTCAGCTGGCTTTGATCCCTTAGTAGCTCTATGTACACTGTGGTATCGTACTAAACAGCAAACACATCCTTCAATAAACCCGACCGGATGAAATCCACAACCGGGCCGGCCAATATAAGTGTTTAGCACGAAATGAGTCAAGAGTGATAGAGATTTCTGGGGTACAGAAGGTATCTGAACTTGTGCGTAGCTTCACCGCTACAATAGCTCGCCCTTGCCCCTCGAAAACCACCTCCCAACAAACAAGTGTATTTATTACCTGGTAGGCCGAGACCTGCTTAGAATCTGGTGCTTTGCAGATTCACAGTCTTGGCGCCAAAATCCACGCTTTGTGAAAATTTCTTGTTGAAATCTCAATTCAATCATTACCCTATATATGGCGCCATATTCTGAGTATGTTTCGGCCTACCAGGCGATAGCAAATAGCGTATGAAAATTCTCATTCACTAAAGACTTTTGTTTTCTCAAAGGAAAAAGAAAAGCTGTACTTTTTCCAAGTGCTCATTTGTCGGGAGACGATGAAAAACTCTAATTTAGAGAAAGCTGAACGCCTCCCCTCAACCTGATTGGCCGATTTGATTCATGGGTTAGGGACCAGTGGGACTACATAACTACCGGCACATAAACGGCTGCCGACACACTCGTCTTGATTGGTCCTTTTCATGCAAGTGAAGTGACGGATGTCTTGGGCCAACAATTAACTCCCGACGGCTTACATCCGACAATTGCCACTGAGCCTGAGGTAGCTGGACTGTCGTGGATTGGTAGACCTCAGTTATGAAGCCTTTTCACACCAGGACAACAACGCAGCTCTTTCCCTCTTTGTGGCGCCGATCACGGGTAACTGATCGGCAGTGAATACGAGCAGTGCACTTTTCAAATTTTCAAAAGTGTACCTTTTAGTACCGGGAAACAGGAGGCGGTGCCAAGCATTGGATCTGCAGCAACAGCAGCATGAACGCCTCTGGGCATGGATTCGATCTGATATAGATCCAGGATCTGCTTGGCTTACCGGGAGGTTTCGAAATAGCGAATAGGCACTAAGGGCCAGTTATCGCAGGGGGCGTAAAATCATGTGGAGATGTGTGGTAGTGTACAGTCGTTGATTGGGTGGTGATGGAGCCTGGGCGTTTACGGGGCAAACCAAGGAGAGAAAGATAGTGCATGAGCAGTCGCCAACGCCCCGTGTGTATTAGCGGAGTGTGTCGTTTAACTGGCGGCAGATATGTGCTTAATTGCAAAAGATGGCCATAGCATCAAATTCCATCAATACTGTTCAGAACGCCATGTTGGCTGATTACTACATGATGTGAGCTATTTTACAATTTTGAAACTAGTCTCGTTGGTCACGAAACTCGATCTCGTAGGATAAATCTCGACCTCAACTGAAGGTCGTTTCGCCCTTTATAAATATACTATTTTGTGCTGGAAACGGGATGATGGGTCGAAAACCTGGTCATTATTAGCGTCACCACGTAGGCTGAAATTTACGAAATGGTGCCGGTACAATATCGTGATGCATTTGGTCTGTAGAGTGAAGTTATAATCATTTTAAAAACCTGTATTTACGAGGGGGGCTTTATTGCTTCCTGGGCGAGTAAAGTCTCCTTTCTTATTTTTAGACCTGCTCTACGGCGCAAGTAAACGAATCAGTAAATGAATCCTGTAAATGAATCATGACGACGCAAGTAAATGTCACAAATTTACTATGTGTAAACAAATCATGAATGCGTGAGTTCAATACGTCCCTTTTGTTTACACATTAAAAACCGAACTAGTCTTTAAAAGGATATTCTAGGCGGTCAATTGTTTGATTGCCAAAAAAACAGCAAGAATAATTGCTAGCAGTGAGAGTTGAACCCACAAGCTCCAGAGACACTTGGTAGACTATATCACTTGCGTCAAATAACACAGAATAATTATGGGTTTATGCATGGATAACCGAAATATAGTGGAAATGTGCAAAGAAAATGCTACTTCAATGGGCAGTTCGGGTGAAATGAGTATAGAAAATGCTACTTTAATGTATTCCGAAATGTCACTCTGTAAATGCATCACTTGGTTCAGTAATGAATCACCTGTGTCATTTACTAACAGCACCTCGGATAAATGAATCAATTGATTCAATTACTCAATTCGCTTTAATGTATAATGCATCAATTGATTCATTTACATTGCTAGTAGAGCTGCTGTAATTCTGCCACACGTTTCATTTAATATTCTACAGTTGCACTCACCAATATAGAAATTCAGACTACTGAGGAATCACGACAGGGTATTCCTGTCTCATTTGGTGTTCCAGGAGTTAACTTGTACTCCCTTTTTGTCAGACGAATAAGGACTAGTTCTCTCTATATGGGCGGTTTTGGGGCCGTTGAGGAATCTACAATCACTACAGCAGAACTCAAATTGTCAATCTTAAAAGTCTGGTGATCAATTTCAAAATATCAATCTCTTAACTATCATACCTCAGTCTTTGGCCGAAGCTAAATAGTTCTCATTTATCGGGTGTAAGAATTTGCTCACCCTTATTATCTGTCTAGTCTCGTCAGAAGCCTTGATATTTTTAAAAGGGTTTCTCATATCATGCACCAGGTGTAGCGGAAGTGCTCCCAGAATTATACATTTGAATACTGCATTGGGTTCCTGGCCTGTCAAAATCTTCAGGAATCTCAGTTGATTATTGGAGAACCTGACGATGCAGGAGTAACACTCTCAAATTCTCAAGTCTTCAGACTTCCTTCCTCAGCCAGTACATAGTCAAGACTCTTACGAAATGACAAGTCTTGTGGCAGTCTAGATCTCTGGGATTACAGCAAGACTTTAAAAAATTGCTTCCTACCAACTGTCATTATCTTTCTTAAATGCAGAGGTTTCAAAAGTCCACAGTGTTAAATAGTCGGACTTATCTATAAGTAGTTGGTGCAGTCCAGTCTAAGTTATTCTGTTAATAGTTCAGTCCAGTCCATAGTTTGAATCAGACTGGTCTGACTATATATTTTGATAATCGTAATTTTTGTATTTTATAGCTTTACTCTTCATCAACTCCGAATCAATTTTAGTCAACACCACCCTTCACATCCCTTACAAGCTTCAAAATATCTCAATATCTACGATCAAAGCAATATGACAATATCATAGTACAGGATTTCCATAACAAAGAACTGGTTTTTGGTGAATGATGCGACAGTTGACAGAAATATTATCGACTGTATAACTTAGTGGTCGGACAAGTCCGAGTTTAAATAGTCAAGTCAGTCCAGTATGAGCGTGATGATATTTAGTACAGTCCAGTTCGAGGTAAAATTTGGACCAGTCCTGATTACTAAGACATCTGCTCAAATGATTGTCTAAATATAATCGATATGCATGATCATATGAGGATGTTCCCAAAACGCAATTTTAGCTCTGCGCTAGTTAGAGAGATTCCAGGGTTTGCGGTAAACTGCAAGGCCTGCAAAATGCAGAGCTTACTTGACAAATATACTGTGTGTTGAAAAGATGTCAAAACAGGGGAATACTTAGAATAAGGTCATTTGTATGATAGAACGATGCCATTCCATACAAATAATACCTATATTTATTATTTGTAGTTTCTTGTGATTTATCCTACGTATCAGTATAAGTGGACTATCAACTTCTATTAGTGCATTATATACGCCAAAAGTATGAAGGTGCTCGATATGCTTCCAGAAGCTCCTAACATTTACTCAACTACTCAACAGGAGTGCATTATGGATCATAACTCTGTTTCTACAAAATAATCTTGTCGCTTTAGAGCTTGAGATTCTGGCCCTAAAATCTCGGTCTGGTGCATAATGAGACAGAGATAATGGGAGAGTGTATTTGTCTCACTATGTTACGACACCATCATGTTGTTGGAACCGCTGGCTAATTCTCGGTATAGGCAATCGAGCAAACCCATGCAATCACTCTACTATGTACCATCTACAAATATGTACGCTCTCATTGCATACTTGTAACGGGGACTATGGGCGTAGGAACTATGAAGCCAAGGAATACAACCGAGGCGAAGACGTGGACGTAGGAGGTTCATGGACTATGGACTATGGGGCCGAAGGGTACACCTAAGGCAAGAACGGGGACTGTGGACTATGGACTATGGATGGTTGTACCTGGTCTAGTATACCGGGTAAACCCTATGACGTAACGTTAACCAAATAGTATTCGTGAAATAAATACAGAGGTTACATAAAGAGGAAAGAAAAGAAAAGAAAACAGAAGAAAGCTAAAACAACGCCCCTTTATATATCCAGACCTCAACCCATAATAACTCATCTTTCTCGCATAACAGAAACAGAAAGAACATAATAGAAACTCGCTTAACAAATCCCACACACACTGCATAATCCTTCCTTTACATACTCTGACACTTCGCATAACCGAAACATATAGCTGCCATTACAATACTTCCATAACAAAATTGACTTCGTCTAAATTATTATTTTCTGAATCCTTTACTTGTAACATATCTTTAAAACTAAATCTCGTTGACTTATTGAAAAGAACAGTATCAAAGGCTTGGAAACTGTGAGAGAATGATTGATGAGTGACAAATGAATGTTGGCGCATATACGTTATGCTACTGTTTTGATGCACCATTGACAATACCTCATGAAGAGAAATATGTGGCTCTATCCTTGTCAATCTGTATCATTATTCAGTCGATTTCCTTCTCTTCATCACAATATTAGAAGATGTGAGTACAAAGTTCCATGGAAAGTCCAAAGTCTTTGTTGATGGGTTTGACATTGAGCTGCGAAGAACTAAAAAGGCTAGCTATCGTTTCGACTCTTGACTGGAGGCCTGATCATGAGATTTGACCCCATTACTTCCAAGCGCTCCTGAACACCCAAATGGGCTCTTTTTTCAGACAGACTCCTTTGTAATAAAATTGAGGTGCAAAATTACTTTCTCTAGATTTCCCAGTCATGTAGCGATAATGGTATTCATGGTGGGGTAAATTCATTCTCTATGAGATTATATTTTTACTCTCATCAAAAACTGGGTAACGGCTCAGCGATCATTGGCAAATACTATTTGGCTCCATTTCTAACTACCGGCAACTAACGAAAATTCAATAATATCAAGCTCAAAAAACTCCGGCGTCGAAAACATAAGAACGTATTGATTTCGTAAAATACAAGTGTGCTTCATCACACGGTGATAATATACTGATTCGTACCCTGATATCATGAAGGCGAGTGTTGAACGTAGATCAGCATTATGAGACCTTAATAAACTAAAAAGATAAAAATAAAAACTTAGAATTTGAGTTATAGCTAGGTAGCATTAAAGTGTTGGTATTCATATCTGTCATGTCGAAGCGAAAGCTAAAAGCAAGTAATCATTAATGGATTATTATTAGCTAATGGGAGAAGAAGTATAGGCTAGCGGTCTATGATTGCCTGATCAAGTATTCAGCATCAAGAGTTCAAAGAATACGGAGAATATGACACCTCAAAATTACCAGAAATTATTCGAATAGAACCAAGCATAAAGCGGTTTCACAACCTCATCCTTTTTCTCTTAATATGTCAGAATGTATCATTTTCTACAAGGGGATCTAATACAAATAACCATCTTTGTTGCTAGGCCTTTTTATTGAATTTAGAAATTTCATTAATAGTTAAGTTATGGATAGGCAAATATCAGCGCTCAGTAAATGCATTAATAAGACAGTGATATTTTTTCTGTCGGAGATCCATCGATTGTTGGCCCAAGATATAATAAAGGATTCAAAGTGTATCACTGAAGATATTTCGAAAGTCATTTGTATAACTACTCCTCTGCGTAGTAATATTGTGCGTCCATGGTATATATTTAGGAGTTCCGTAAAAGTTTGTTTGTAATACATGGAGTAATGTTGGAGGACTCTATTTAAATATCAATGAATTAGCATAAACAGTAACCCAAACCCTTATCAAATAAAAGTATTTTAAAATAATACAGCAAAACCTGCTATAATTCCACCCTCACGTTGGCCAAACATTACTGAAAGTATCATGAGGATGTAATTTATAGAGAAGTATTTGTTAGCAAAATACAGATTCCGTTCCCTCCGAACACTAGAAGTTTGGTGGAATTATGATAGGTTTATCTCTACTACCAAGTGCTATGCTTCCCTTGTTGCCTACTTTGGCTACCATAAACGTCCCCGACCGTATTGCAAATTGTTTACTTCTAGCGCGATCAACAACATATACAGTGTGTGCATCTTAAATACCGAAAACATTGATTGATTGGACCGATTTGATATGAGTACCACAGGTGACCCAGGGTGGCAAATAGTGATATTTGGACTGATATGCGGCCAAGACATATAATTTGTATATAGAAAAGAAATCTGAAGAACACTCTTCTAGGTACTAAAAAATGGTGAAGATTTAGGTGAAAAAATTCGAAAAAATCTATCTAATATGGGATCACTCTCCCACCAGCAACAATCACTGCCTACAGTCTATAAGGCATACTCCTAATCAAACTATTTCGTTTATCTACACCAATATTATTCCAGGCATTTCTCAACATACTTTTTAGAACTTCTATGTTCTCTACTCGCCTAATTGTTTCAAGTATTTCAATCTCCATATACCCCAATAATACCTCGATTAAATTAAGGTCTGGTGATTGTGCAGGCCATGGTATGATATCCACCTCGTTGATCTCTCTGAATCTATTTACCTCCCCCTTATGCCTAGGAGCATTATCCTCTACTACTCGTGTCTACCCATACTCTTCACAGGTATCGTGCCAGAATGGAAGAAGGGGTGGGTCTAGTATCTCCTCTACGTAGACTCTAGACTTCATAGTAATACTAGGGGAGATGAAGAGTAGCTCAGTCTTTATTTCCCCGCAGAATAGACCCCAGACTATGACCCTACGGTACAGTTCTTTGAAAGTAGGCAATAAATCACCTACCCACGGGGGTAAACCGGGGTCAAATAGGATAATTATAGCCTCTTTTATGATTTCCTAATGAACTATCTCAGGATGAAGGTGAAGCTTATATGCCGGCTCAGGCTTCCTAATTTAGTTAGGGTAAATGATATTATCTCCAGACAGAGGTATGCTTATCCTTCACCCTCATAACATGGCTCTCTTCTAATAGCAGCTATATTCGACTTATAGTGTACTGAATAGGGTATATGGAATCTCAAATGAATATGCAGGTTCGACACATACTTATTTTTTAATTCTGCGAAACAATAAGTATTATTCCTTACTGAGGGTAAAGATAATTCATCCCTACCGGCATACTATTCTTTTGTAGTTATCTCCCATAAGGGATAAACAGGGCACAATTTTGGGACAGGTAAATTATACTTTCCAAATTGTACCTTAAGGATGACACTCTTCCTACCTGATTCCTAGGTCTCGTCAGTACAGTCTGATTTGTAAGCTTCTTCAGGTCTTCTGATTACCCAATGTTGATAGCCAAACTCAGCTGTATTGAAAGTTGATTCATCTGTCCAAACAGTCCTAAACCAATCCTCGTAGGTCTAGTTCAGTGTCTCCTGACACCACTGAACTCATTTCAGAAGATTCTGTTCCCTCACACCTCATCTAGTACAAGAGTTAGTAAGATATTTATATACAGAGAGAAGAGAAAACCTATTTCTTACGAAGGAGTCTCTTATGATATCCTATAAAGGCCATGACATTTCTAAGAGTCCTGGTAGAGCAAACATATACCATCTGCTGGATAATACCTTACAAGATAGACGTCTGGTTCTCTTATCTCTTTTAACAAACTCTCGTAGTGTCTCTTTCTCTGCTGCATTCAAAATAGGAGGTCTGCCTTGTCTGTTTCTATTGGTTGGTGTTCTACTTACCCTTGCCCTTCTATATATTCCCTGACAGGTACAATAATCTATTTCCATGATCCTTCCTATCTCTTTCCAGGTCTTGCCAGTGTCTCTTAAGGTGATGATCCTAACCCTCTCATCCCTCGTAGTCTCCCTGTTCCGGGTCTGGTCACCAAAGTGATTAGAACGCCTGCCTTTTTTCCTCATATCAAACTCTGAGCTGCAGCGTCGAACTGGGCTTCACGGGGTGTACCGGCGTCAAACGGGAGTTCGCAGGCACGAACAGGTAGTTCACCAGGACGAACAGGTGTTTGCGGGACGAACAGGGTGTCGAAACGGGTCTCACGGAGTCGAACGGGTACCTCACGGGTACCTCACTGGTCTCACGGGGTCGAACTGGTACTTCACGGCGTTAAAACGGGTCTCACTGCCTCGAACGGGTACTTCACAACCTTTTGACGTGGCAGTGGCGGTGTCCTGTCTTGGCCCAATATCAGCGAATCAGGTCTTGCATTTCCAGTCGACCAGTCACGACGGGTTCTTCACACTTACCGTGAATACCCTGTACATGTAGGTAGACGTGATCAGCATGGCTGGCCCAGTCGGGTTAGATATTCGCAATTAGGACTGTGACTCCGACTGCCGTCCCATGCTTTCAGTCCTATTTAAAATCGTGACCTAGGCTCAGTTCGTGTTTATTCCTCCTCGAGTTTCTTATTGCACACGCGCTAAGGAGTGAACTGTGCCTGCTCGACTGGAGATAAGTAGAGAATGAGCAGTTGAACGAAGCAAACATTAACATATCGGGTTCGGTAATAGAGCGTATTTACTAACCGTCATTTCTGACGATTGACACTTCGCCACTCCCCAAAGCGGGACCCACAAATGTGAAATACGTCGAAGGATACCAAATACACTTACAGGACACCATAGCAGTCATCATCCTGTTGTTGCGGCTTGCGCATTCCATATCTCTATGGAGGGGAAGTGTCAATTTTCAAAATTGACGGTTGCAAAAAATGACATTTAGTTAATACGCTCTAATGAGTTCGATTTGGACTGACCGCATAAGGATATTTTAGTTATGAGGTCGTGGAATTCAAACTTCAGAGCCAAAACTAGGCTAGAATTCTGGATTGTTATTAGACAAAGTCCAACTTATTATGCGTAATCAAATAGCTATTTTCTAAATCGACCTTTTTCAATACTTACGAGTGGAAGGCTAATATCAAATCAAAGAATTTTAACCTTAACCTAAGCCAGATTTCACCCTAACCCTGGTATCAACCTAACCCTGATTTTAACGTTCACTCCCATTCGAAAGATTCTCGGCTAGTGAATCTATTCATTATAATTATGAAATAATCAAATCACGAACAGCCAATTCGGAACGGTATCAAATATATGTTTAAGACGTTCTATATTTCATTAGACCGACGTTAAGCGCACGGTTGAATGGAATACTGGTAGCTCTATCCCGATCAGCGCCCTATACTTTCTACAAATCTTTACTTATCCTTTTATTTCTGTTAGCTTCACCGATTACCGTGTTGGTGAAATATTCACAGTTCCGAAGTAACGTCATCGGGCATGTCGAGGTTGGTCTTTTACCACAGCTACCCTGGTACGGGTTCACTATTAAGTAATCTGTCTTCCTTATTATATTTAACACTACTCTTTGGAGTTTCACCGGCTGAGGTTTGAGTTTGTTCAACGCCTTTCCTGCCTAAATGCACCTTTGGTCTAAGACGTTACCAGGCTCAACAGCCTTCCTTGTATCTCTACCCCTAGCTTCAGAACCTCGGCGTTCATCCTTTCCGACGTATCCCCTTACACTTATTCTTAGTAAAAACCCTGTGAAAAAGCCGTAGGAACGGGTATCGGGACTCGGGAGTGATGCAAGCTTAAAAGATTTGTCGGTCTATGAGATTCTTATGGAAAAAAAATTACTCATCTCTTTCCGGGCCAATAGAGGGGTAAACACTTCATATATAGCATTCCCGTAGCATTCCCGACTTTGATGTATACCTCAAATATATCAGATATTCCTACGCCGACCGCATATTTGAAATTATTCAGCAAAGACTGGCCTAGACTGAAGTCTCGTGCCTATTACTATACTAAGTCCTCTCTCTGTTGGCTGTTCGTGAACTATGAGTCGGTTCGAGATGATCGCACGTTAATTAACAATGGATAGTGACAGAGCAAGATACTAATCCAAGTGCCCGTTGCTGCTACGTTTCCCTTTCGCCCGCCTGTTCTGAAATCTATCAGCTCGCTTATTTCCAAAAATCTTGCGGCTTGCCAAGCGCCACGCGCTACAACCTTCAGCCGTTACTATTACATCATAGGATATCACTCGGTCTGCGATTCTGCCCGAATGAACAACCTTGCTGGACCAACCATTTCCTGTATGCGATGGATCGGACACAAAGGGGCCTGAGCCGATCGCAATCTTGGTAGACCGATTTCTGAGCCTGTTTTCAACGGGAGAAGGTGGTTGCGCAAGCTTATACATATATGAAATATCACTGGACCAATATCCGATCGCGTTTGAGAGATAGAAAAAGAACACATGCGCCTGCTGGGGTTTACCGGGTGAGATATTATCTTTGCGCACTCCCACTCCTCCAGGTTCCGAAGATCACGACGCATCTTTTTTTCAGAGTTTAATTACGGGTTCGCAATCATTCTCACAGGAGAGTAGAGCTTTCCTGCTGTAACTGACCCGACCATTGAACGAAAATGCGAGCCTTCCGTGACTCACGATCTGCAAAACAGAGTATTGTAGACTTCTTTGCACTGTTAAAGCGCATGTGGGTCATGAACTCTGCCTTTAACCAACAAGTCCATTGTTAGAATGTAAGACGAGAAGAGACTAGCCCAATTCTCGTCTCGTTCACCAACCTTTGCACAGCTCAATTGTCATGAGCCCCATACAACTGTGGTCTTGGCATCTTGGCGCTTAGATAGCGCAATGTTCTTAGGACTAGACCTTGTGCTATCGTCACGATAAAATTAAGTAATCTTCGTCTTTATGCCAAAGACAACGAAAATGCTCCAAAATTCGCCAAACATGGCGTTTGCCCATAACACAATAAAGCACCATCAGAACCCTAACCCTCACCTATTCGTGCCCCTGATATAAGATGTTTAAAAGGTCCCCGCCATTGGTTACTGAGAATAATTTTCTTAATTTTGAGCAATTCCCAGAATATAATGGAACGGATATTGCAAGTCGTGTTGGCTTACCCGACCCATTGCCGGTTGTGTAATTGCCCGAGCGGCCTATCTATTCAGCAAGCCTGTGCTCAAATCCGAAGGCGGATACCTGCAGAAACAAGAGCAGTAAGAGAATACAGAGTCCTATTCGGCCAGAATCTATTCATAACGCTATGCCTAGATGGTGTGCTCCAGATGGGCGTACACGGGGGCAGGATCATGGTTTCTCACTCGTGTGGCTAGTGGCATAGCGTGTGGTGGCTTGGCAAGACAATGTGTGTTTGCATGGCACACCAGTGAGAACTTCCAAATGATGATCTGACAGGCGTGATAAAAAGAGTGGATATGTATCAAGACCTCGCTATATAAAAGAGCGGTAAACGAAAGCCATATCTGGACTGGAAACTAAGCCGATGATCATGAATACAAATGATAACCTTTCAACACCACTCCCGACCCCCACCAAGACCGCTTTCACCGCCACTCACCCCCGCCTCGAGCTCAACCACACGGATTCTTCGCTTCATTCTTACAACTATCTCTCGGGCCATCATTGCAGCACACGTCCTTCCCATTCCACGGTCCTACACCACCCCGCCCGACCAGCAACCTTCTCACCCCAGAAGGGGCACAACATACCGCACTCAAACACCAACGATCTGACATCTCCCGAGACTCTGTCACCAATATATTCTATAGTATCTGGTCACACGCAAAGCAGTACTGCCCACGCTTGGTACATACCAAGCGTACACCTGCAACCGTTAGGGTCGCAATCACGTCTCCAGGGTGAAGTGACACGTAATATGTATCTTAATCATTACTTCTATTGATGGTTGTCTCGAGGGGATCGAGAAGACTTCCCCTCTTATTCTACTCTAGGGACATCTTGTCCTAATGACCTGTTGGCCTTTGCCAAAACTTCGTGCCTTCCTTACTCCATAAGCGCCTCTCAGCCACCACCTCAGCCACCGCGCCTAGTTACTTATCCTAACATACTACGCGCTTCGTGTTCTCACATATGACTACCACACAGGGTGTATTATCGCTAATAGGGGTAGGGGTGGCGATCGTGTGGTGGGCTGCCATGAGGAGGAGGGCGATGGCCTGGGGAGAAGGCATAGGGAATGCATGCTGAGCCTTGACTGCTGCTTGTAGATGGTGAATTGGAGGTATCGATGAGAGGACTATATAAGTAGATTTAGGAGGAGTGGTAAGAACGGATGGAGGGAAAGGATCTCTGTTTATACTATAATACTTGAAGTTGGGGCGAGCGGGGAAGGTTTGGCGAATGCGCTTTGTCTATTGTTGGGCTTTTGTATTCTGTGGTGGCGTATCCTCTCCATGCACTTCTGCTCGTATTCTCGTGTGCTTGATATATATCCATTCCCCGGTATTCAACATACCGTCCAATCTCGAGTTTTGGGGGGTTGCCAAGGCCACCTGCTAAAGTAGTCTTGGTTTATTCTGCTCTACTCGCGTCAGGGAAAAAGAACCAGAACATGCAAGTGAGAAAGCAGGGATTATTTGTATGGAGTGGCGCTGATCTGCCATACAAACTAGGCATTTGAATTTTCTGGTTCTTTATCCTAGACGGGAGTAGAGGGCACGATTAACTCCCGTCTATATGCCTCAGTAGTGGCGTCAAGTGGCGACTGCGGATTCGGTGGCTGTATCGATTCTATTTCCGAACTGGACACAACCATTGAGCTTTTCAAAAGTGCAACTCCCAGGAGATGGCAAGACGCGCTTTAACGCTACTGCGGGGAAGCCGCAGTAGTTTGTTACTTATCTGGCCGATGGAAGAGAGCTAGTAGACGCCGCAGAGCTATTGTCGGTAGATAAGGGAGTTGAGGAAAGTATACATATCGGTCATGATACGCACGAGACCGTTTTACTCTTGTGGATGTCCTTGCCTTCTGTGAGGGCCAAAAATACTGTTTCTATTTCCATGAAAAGCTTCGAAATCACAGTAGGCGCGACTCCCGAAGCCAAGCCAAAGCTACAGCCCTCTATAATCCTCCCACTGTTAGGTGGCGTGCTGGTCCTCACCAGAGTATATTATCGAGTGAGCTAGCCCATATTGGGGCGGGGGTAGCAACCCTTCGGAGGGGGCAGCACTACGCGGACAGCCCGAGGAACGCTTTCTATGGCACAAAGAAAATAATTACGATGCGGTAGGTGGGTCTATCAGCTCGCTCCCGCTCGGGTGCCGTGAAGTCCGTAACCGAGCCCGGCGGTGAATCATTGTTTATCACTCGGTCTCTCCTGGCTTAACCTTTCAGATCCTTTTTTTTTTTCCTTTTTGTTTAATTCATTAATTGTATGACAGCTCTGAAGATACGGCTTTGGGTGCCGGGATGGATCCGTTATTATGAAGGGCCCTGGCTTCGGTGTGATACTGCGGGCTTGACTGCTTAATGTTCCGCGCGGATATCTGACAACATCTATAAGGAATCGGTGGGATTTGCAACCCATTAGCTTACCCAAGGCCAATGCAGGACTTGACTATCCAGCTTACGTAAACAACCAGCACCCCTGGGATATATGAAAATATCCCGAAGACCTACTCCATACACACTCTGAGTTTCTTACCCGAGCATGTGCGGACTGTCTCGTGGACACCTCCACCCCCATGCCCTCTTTTCCCCGCCCGCGCCGTATCATCCCGCGGAGCCCCTTCCCTTCCTCAGGTTACTTGGTAAGAATACTCCCTCGAGACCAAATGCACGTTTCTTCAAAGGTAAAGCTTACTCAGACTCGACCCTCCCGCTCCATCCAGACGCTGCTTACGGGGGTCCCCTAACAATCCCCGCATTCGTCGACAAGGCAACATCGCGCTCACTTAGATCTCTAGCGCGGATGGGTTGGTGTAGGAAAACAGCGCAACACATTTGTCGTGGCTTCTAGATGACTGTGTTTCGAGTATTTGGTGAACCGGAGGTGTCCTCTGTACGTAGGCGGTGGATGGTTGTTTGCCAGGACTACTGCTACAGAGGCCTTGGCATTATATGCGGTAACCGAATCAACCAAGGGTCGAGTGATTATCCATGCCTGCAAGGAAACAGTGAAAAAAAAGAGATATAGGTCAGTCGATCTATAACTCCACCGAGAAGTGCCCTTCCACCCATCATTGGAGTCGGGCCGTCTCAACCCGGTTAACATGATTTGTCCGGGTACGCGCAGCGGTCTAGCAGCTTCGCACCCCCGGACGTTCTGTACTAGATGCGATACTAGTACATCATTTGATGTGTTCGGATACACGCTCCGTAGTCGAATACATGACGTGCCTAATTAAGTAATGTGAGAAAGTAAAAGCAGGGAGTACAATCCTCCCAGGTAAGAATGAAATAACGTCGTTGTCTTCCTCGTTGTGTTCAGGCTGGCACTCTGGATTGCCGGGCGCAGTGGCAAGGGTCGGTGGAAGTAGGGGCCAGAGATATTGACGATATATCCAGAAACGTATGGGACTAGACTATACATCCGATGAAAGCATTAGAGGCATTGTATTGTTCTCCCAAAAGCTCTGCACAACGGCACCCGACATATTCAGTGTCTTGGCAACAATCTCCCCGCTCCACCGAACCTAACCTCTGACTCTCTCGCCGCCATCAAGCCCCACCACCTCCCCATCATCATCATCTTCCGCCAATGGTTCACCAGCAGCGGCACGTCCAACACCAACACTCGTTACCCCCAAATTCACACAGCATCACAAACCATCACTCGCCTACCAAACCGATGCTGCACGCCAAGACATGTGCGCTCGCACACCGTGCGGTTCCGCACTGCTAGGTCGGGTGCGAAATCGCACGTACGGCAGCCTGGTGCCATGGCCATACATATGGAGGAACCCTTCGCACCCACCAGTGGCGCAAGAGAGACTCTACACCCTCAACACCGACCCTCCTCACGAGACCCACAAGCCACAGCACACCGTGCGAGAGAAAGTCGGTAAGTCAAACAACCAACACGAGCCCATCAGCACCAGCCATCGTTAGGCCACTAGACTGGGCGATACAGCATGATCCAGCCCACCATGGTGTTAGTACCCAAACATCGGCAAACTCAACCTCCTTGTGGCATTCGCGGAGGGTTAGGGTTTTTTTGTTGCTAGCTCGATGGATATTTCTAGCTGCTCTCGGAGAGGATGATCTTCGTTTAAATCTACCCATCGCCCGAGGAGACCTGGAACGCCTCAAACCAACATATCCTCCGCCTAGTGACCGTTGCAACTTGAGACCAAGTCCGCCCAGCTCCCCTCAGCTTCTACCAAACCAAGCTGGAAGCTGCTTAGCCACACCCCCATTATCACCGCCCCCACCCTCCCCACCACTCCGCGCTCACTCGCCCCCGACCAAGGACGTCCGGCCCTCGACTCCCCGCCTGCTCAGACCAACACATCCAGCACACCAGAAAGCCATACACTCACCGATTTGATCCTCCCCCGTAGGCGAGTCCGTATTAAATATCAACCTATCGCCCAGTCCCCAGAGCTCACTCCCCAAAATGGACTCACCAAATGTGGAGATCACCCGCTAACACCCTTTAGTAGATAGAGAACAACTACTTAAAGGAACGTAGTAGCATAGAATTACGTCTCTCATCATCACAGGTGGAACTAATCATCTTACAACCTCGCGTATTGCTTCACAAAACGCACCCCTTAAACACGCGAAGGACATATAATTTAGTTTCCGGAGCCACTGTAACTTCGGGACCGCGCTACACTGGCAGAAGGGTTTAACAGGGTCTTGGAGGGGTGCTGCTCAGGGTTTCCAACGGTTGTGACCAGTTCTTATTTTCAGCGAAACTGAACTGAACTTAACTGAACGGAATAAAATGGCCCACAACTGAACCGACCGAATAAGAACTGGTTTATAGTGCAGAACCGTTCTGAGGTCTTGGCGGCAGTCTAGCACATCAAAGGTGTTGCTGGTCATGTCATCAGAGGACACGCAAAAAGACATGTAGCTATCGAACGTGACAAAGAACAACATGGCAGAAGGACATCAGTATTTATAGTGATAGAATAGGCGATCACTTGAATAGAATCATCATCCTACTCTCGCTGCACAATCATCTATCATTCTGATCCACTTTGAAGAACTCGGGCCGCAGTGTTCAGGGTTAGGGTTGCTTCTAAACAGCGTGTTCGTACTTTGTGTGAGGAGTTCCAACTGCATACAAAACCGGTTTTGCCCAAGCCAGAACTGAATTGAACCAAATACTGAGGAGACAAGACTAAACTGAACTGTTTTGTTAAACGGTTCTAAAAAACCGGTTTGAACTCATAAACCGAAGAACCGTTGGAAACACTGTAATAATACGGGGTGTGGTGAGCTGCCTAGAATATTCAGAAACTAACAAATAACAGGAGCCCGGTGCTACCAATTGCGACGGGAATAGATCAGTGATTTGGAATCAAGTGAAAGACTTGGAGCACACTGAGGAGCACACTGACGGTACTTGTAAATATATTATCCCAACGCGAGAGTGGTCCCCGAGGTCTTGTAAAATGAAGAAAAGAGAAGGTAAGAAAAGATATGCTATCACGTTCGCGAATCCCTGATAAATAACACACTCCCCACTGCCAGCCCTGCTCCTCTTGGGCTTCCACCGCCCCGAACATCACCAAAGCGTCCAACTCACACCCAAGCGACTCGCAAAGCAAGAGAAATTCAGAAGACAATGAAAACAGAAGAGAAGGTCAAGGACACAGTCCCCTCAAACTCTAACATCCCACTCAACAAATAGAAAGATGAGATGCTTTACAAAATAACAAAGCAAAATCTCAAAAAACCAATCCATACAGAAGAAACTACTTCAACATCCTGCAGTTACAATTCGCTGCAGTGGGTCGATGGACCAACTAAACAACTCACAAAATAGCCGGGAAGAAAGGCAAAACAATCCAAAAGAGAAAGAGTAGCAATGATGACCGATGAACTTTGGCCTTCCCCTCCACAAGATTGTCGTGGAACCTTGACATAATTCCTGCTTGATCCATCGCTCCTGAGAGAAATATTAAAATCCACATCAAGAAAACATAGTTCTAACTCACCTTCAGGAATGTCGATTAGATCGAAGAACAATTGTTGCCCCCTCAGTGGTCAGCTTCTTCCTAAATTCCTTAGCTTCTTCGGTTGTTGCTAGCCTTACTGAAATCGACGTTTCCGGCAATAGAAGGGCTCTGAATATATAGAGGAGACGGTTATCCAGTGTGATCCAGCCTTGATCACGGAATTCCACTACACGAAGGGGGTCATATGTAGCAATCACCGCTCTCCGCTGATCATTGGTTAGGCTCCTCAGCGCCTCGATTGCTATTCGGATGTCCTGGCCGTTACCGAACGACCCTGAAACCGAGTCCTGCGACCAGCCAATTAGGCCCACCGGCAAACACATGTCACGATCAGACATGGATGCGTGCTTTTGAGGAGATGGATATCTTTAGGTCTATTCCCTTTGAAGCTGTTTGGGGAGATCGTGCTATTAGGATTTGCTTAATTTGAAGCTGTTTGAGACGGTGGTGGTCTCAAGCTATGCTCACTTTGTGCTATAATAAAGGTGGGATGACTAAGCACCCTTTTTGATGGGATACACGGTATGACCAATCTAGTTCTAAAACGGCCCTCCTCATCTTTAATGCAATGATAGGTATCGAAGATATGACTAAATTCAATCAAACAAAAAAAACCAAAAACAAAGGATATGACTAGATGGAAGAAGGAACGCGGGGAATGGAGAGCGGGGAAAGTAGAGCTCATGGTTGTCAGCCTGCAGGCGCACCTTTTTATTCTGGCCTATCAAATTACAAAAAATAGCTCTGAACTGTTTTAGCGTCGGGACCCATATTTCTGTGGCGTACTGCGGCAATATGTGGCTTCTGCGTGAAAAAATGGTGCGCGGAGGGTTGACAACCATACGGGACTTGGATTCTCGCGCCGTAGGGGGTATGGGAGGGGAAGGGTGGGAAAGGAAGCAAACCTATTGGAAAACTCTGGATCCCTCGCCTGCCAGCCTTATGCGCGCCATTGCTCCACGACCTCACTCTACCTCCCCCCCCCCTACAACCCCTCACATCCTACATCTCTACTACCTCCCTTCCTGACTTCACAATCCTCTCGAAAAAATCGAGACAAGTCCTGGCCGGATTGACCATCGCGGATAGGACCATTCCTTGACACCCCGAACGCATCGTACAATATAAGCCAATTCTTCGACCTGTATAAAGCATATCTCGACCTACTTCCACAGCTATCACGCACTATGAAATATGTGTGTGGCATTGATGTCGTTTACGGCGATAGTTCGAACGCAATAGATGGAGAAGATATCAATAAAGGCTTTGGCGGTGAGCTCATCACCAGGTCTTCACATCTTACCCCAACACCGATACTCATTTTATATCAAGGTCAATACGTCTACCTCGTCCCAAGATACACGACACACCGTAACAAAGCCGCAAGTGGTTTCTCCCTCTACACCTCGTACATTGAGGACTGGTGTGCGAATGATATATCGAAGGGGGATGGATTGGAAACTTTTCGCTATATCAATACTCACTACTATTTGAACAATAGTAACATGAGGGTAGTCGGTTCGGTGTATCTCAGAGAGAAGGAGATGGGCGATGGGAACACTGACGATCTCAATAAAGATAGGGGAGGCAGGTATTTGTTTCTTTGCTGGAAATATGCGGAGTAGAGTTGGAGACTTGGTAAATAACGAGCAAGATTTGTCGAGAAAAATCTATTGAGTAACGAGATCAGAGTCAGTACTCACATGTTAGATCTAGGTTATTGATGAGATAGGTAGCGATCGCACTGTTCGGTCTTCAGGTATCCGGAAGGTTTATTGATATAACCTATAGTAATAAACGTAACTGATCTATTTCATCTTCTATTACAAAGTGCGTGAAAACTCTCTTCCTCATATCGCACCGTACTCCCTTGCTAGAAATCTCCGTGGGATAAAGAAACAAAGAAAGAAAGCAACTGCGCTGTCATCAAACGAACATTACAACAAAACATAAATCAACACTTTGCAGCATTGTATAGTTGTAGGCCAGTCGTGAGCGTCAGGCGCAGCATCGCAACGGTTTCGACCCGCCGCGCGCGCTCACAAACCATCACTCGCGCCATCACTCGCACCACCACAGCAGCCCCAATTGATCCTTTGGAGAGCTGGTTTCTTGTATAGTTGTTAAATAGTAGATAAATAAAAATAATTTGACATTTAATATCTTGTGTACTAACCCCTTGCCTTTATAACTGCCTCAATCCTCCTAGGCTTGCTTTCAACCAGCCTACCAAATAACTCATCAGGTAACAGTTCCCAGCAATGAATAAGAGCTTCCTCCATGAGGGGCTTAATGACTTTGGATGATCTAGTATCATGCACTAAATGGGGATAGTGTTGATGGTAGAGCCTCTTAAGGTGTACCGAAACATGCTCAATGGGGTTTAAATCGGGTGAATAGGCATGCCAGTCCTCAAGAACAGCTACCCCATCCTCCTCCAACCATTGAGTTGTAAGGCTGAAAATGTGTATCCTAGCATTATCATGCATGAAAATTGGTCTGATACCCTTCTCCCATAGCTCTCTCAAAAAATCCAGGAGAGAAAACTTAAGAGTTCTAACATATGCCTCTGCATTTGTCCTCCCCTCTTCGCCCATCATAATTCTGTTACAGGTCTCCTTCAATTCCCCAAAAAAGCATGCCCATATCACATTTGATACCCCTCCAGACTTTCTAGCACCTTTAACATGCTCGGGAAGCCATTTTTGCTTTGCAATTCTGAATGCTCAAGAGACATATGGATCTGCATATTTCCCAACACTGCACTCATCGCTCCACATCACCCTCCTCCACCTTCTTATATCCGAATCTCTATATCTAATACACCACTATAGCCTCTTTTTTGCATCATATGGGATCAATTTGTGTCTCTCATCCATGATGTGTTTTTGAATATCAAATGTAGCTAGCCTCCTCTTGATTGTTCTAGATGAAATTTAGACTGCGAATTCCTGTCGGAGTTGCTCATAAGAGATTTCCCTCTCATATCTACTGCAGATGAGAAGCTATCTATCATCTCTAACAGTAGTTATTTTGGGTCTCCCATGCCTGAGTGTGGATTTAATTTGACCAGTCTTCTCATACCTTGCTATGGAACTGGCAAGGATTGACTTTGGTACTTTGAGGAGCTTCGTAATCAGTGAATAAGAGATCCCATCACGCTTAATTCCAATTCCCTGCCAAAGCAGCACCTCTGGCCACTCCCTCCTATCTGTTCTGCGGTCTTTGGTAGGCATAGTTGTCATGGTTGTCGATGCGCGATTTTGTGCGACGTCGTCGCGGCCCTCTCGGGTTGTGAAAAATTTGGTTGCGCGTGTCCACCCTTTACGCCTGACGATCACTTCTGGCATCGAATAGCGTATCATGAGTACGCACATGTTGCTCGTATATTCGTTTGCATATTGAATGCATTAGGGAGGAACAGCTCCTTGCTCTGAGAGCAACTATTCTAGCTCTAGAGTAGGTAGTGTATTTATATCGCACTATAGATTTCTACCACCCCGAGGAGTGAATCAATTAGTACATTATCGCACGATGCAACGAAACAAAAGCGTATAGTGAAACACATCTTGTGCGGTTAGTATAAGTACATGTTGCTTACATCTCTGTATATTATATACTTGCAATTGTCAAAACAATAGGTTTCATTTTTCAAAAGAGTATATGGTCAATTAAGGCTAATTATTGAGCCGCGATTCTCATTCGGACGGTCAGAGCTTCACTTGGGTGTGATCTATAACGGGTATTAGATTTCCATATTTTGTTTCCTGTTATCCGTAATAAATTAGTCTTCCTCTAATTTCTTGTCTTGATCAATATACTCGAGCAGCCGGTTTGAAGCCGCCCAAATATCGGACACATTACCTTTTTTATCTGAGTGCTTCAATCTGGTTGTGAGGGTAGGTATATTCCCCCTAAACCTCTCCCTTCCAGAATGAATTATAGCATTTTAACTTGCAGTAATTTACTTTCTGGCAGACTACAGAAGAATTTATGTCAACTGCTACTGTACCATTTCATTTTTGCTTTACCCCACCCCCGCAATCGGTGGACTATTCTAATCAGCTAGGTATAAGTTACCTTCGGTGGGATCGGTACGGACAAAATACTTGTCATCTAGGAATATTCGAGTGCTACGAAGCAACGGCTTTAAGACTTCTTAAGTTTGATAGCTATTTGGTGAGGTGAAGTCATTGCGACTCTTCTATAACAGGAAGAATAGACCCGCTAGACACAAGAAAGAATTCGTCAAGTATACCCAAAAATCCCGTGGCATGAGTGACTAACTATGACTAGAGAGGTTGGTACAGCGTGAAACGGAGTAACTCGCACAAAATATCAGTTCCAGTGTCTGTAGAGCTCATAAGAGTATTTTTATTTCAGATATGGCTACTTGGCCATGAGACAACGACGATAAAAGGCTAACCGTCGTGAGCCTAGCTCCGCCAAGGATCTGACTAAGCAGGGCTGCCACGGCGGAACATCAGATAAGGAACGGTTACAGCCGGCTTGGCACTAGGTTGACAACCTCAGGAACGGTCGCGATAGAAGTTTTTTTTGAACATAATTCGCTTTAGAGGGTATTTGATCTGTTGATCTCACGCCCAAATTCTGATCTCGTTATTGTATGTACATATATGTGTAAATATCTACAGGGCCAGATACTGGGAATCAAAATAGCCTGGCATAGGCTGGTTGCGACCGATGTTTCATTGGGCAAACGCTGCGGCTCCAAAGTGCCAACTCACCAAGACTACTCTCGGGGAGGTATAGCGAGCCGCACTCAACGCAGAGCCTTTGTCAATATAGGTTACGGGAGCTCGAGAATGGCAGATCCTCTCTCAGTTCTTGCGTCTGTTACTGGTGTTATTGCAGTTGGACTACATGTCGCGCATGTCCTGACAAAAAGTATAGAAGACATCCGATCTGTGCCGGAAACAATTAGCTCTCTCAGTCGAGAGCTTGAAGCACTCTGCAAAGCATTAGGATATCTCGAGGGTATACTCAACGATCATGATGCCTCCACCGAACCCCTCTTCCCGGTAGATGATCTGAAACAGGTCTTGGATAGTATAATGATAGACTTCAAGACACTATGAGAAATAGTTGGCAATTATAGGGAAAGACCGGATGATGGCTCATTGAGCCGTTTGTGGAAGCAATATCGATATGGACCTCAGGAGGAACTTATCTCTCACATAAGACACAACATCGGAGCTTACAAGTCGTCAGTAAATATTACGATAGCTGCTGCAAATATGTAGGTGCTTTGCTTATAAGTATTAAGTGTACCAACTTATTCTCTTCTAGGATTATCGCAAAGTCAACGTCTGGCAAGGCCGGGGACGTTCTCGCACACCTCGAACATGTGAAAAGTGAGTTCGCAGCCTGTAACAGTTCGATATGCCAATTACATGCGATTGTATCTTCGGCTACCACACACGTATCGTCCACAGGATCACCGGCCGTGAACAGGGTGCGCCCTACGACCAGGCATGATACCTCCGTCCAAACCACCTTCGGTAGCGCGATATCCGCATATATAAATGACAACGATGGTGTATCCCTCAGTAGTAAGGCCTTCAGGAGGAGCATAAGTTCTACCTGGCGTGCCTTAACATCCAAGGATAGGTCGAGATCGAGAGAAAGCCTTATCTCCTATCGTGCAGGATCTATTATCGATATGTACTGTGAGAGTGTTGCGTCCATGTGCCAGGAAACGCTCGACACGATGGACAAGTCATTAGAAGCACAACCAAAAGTTGGAGAATCATGGGAGAAAGCGGGGACCGATCAATCATTGCCTCTTGAAATTGGTGACGATGGTCAATCTTCAAACTCATCGGTGAGGCCTAGTAGTGAAGGCCCTATTTCCATCGGAGCAATTCTGGCCCCGGACCCACTTTTCAAAATGCTGGGAGCGTCCACTCCAGCGGAGATTCCGGCAGAGCAAGCGACTAGCTCGCGGATAGTATCGGGTTTGTCTCACGAAACCTACAAAGCATACAGGTTCTTTCTCTGACATGTTATTGCAGAACCAGTGCGGATTTTAAACCTTCAACCTTCCGCGGCCGGCGAGCAAGCTATGGCAACACGGTGCAGTCATCCGGTGTGTTCGGCCATCGAAATCATAAGTGCATCATGGATGCTCAGACACGAAAAGCTTATATCCGATATCAATAACGTGCTGCACCGTCAGGAAAACAGAAAGCTAAACGATGACAATATTATTGAAGATTTAATTGAGCTGGATAGAAACGCTCACCGAGTAGAAGTAGAGAGCGATCTTTTCACCTGGGTGCGTGGAGAGTTGCTAGCCCGACCAAGCAAAGCTGGCGAGAGTGCAGAAGATGACTTTGTACGATTCAAGATCTACGTCATGAAAGTGGACGCAGGACAGCAGCAACAGCGAGAGCTTGAACTTCGGCAATGGATCCATAAGAGAATACTGGGCCATGCAGGTTTACCCGAAGATGTACTTAATATTCCAGGCAGCGGGAGCTTAGAGAAGATGCAATAACGGGTGTGCTGATGTATTTAAGGAGAGGGGCGTCAATCTTCGAATTTCGCTAGTTGACTTGAGCTCCTACATAACGTATTTCATCGTGTATCCGTTTTCATTGTGTAACCGACTGCGACCTGAAAGAAGTAAAAATATCATTGCCTCAAAGTTGCAAGTGGCGACTACTACCCCTCAGAAAATACTTTCTAATTGCATTGTTTACACAAATAGGTGAAGTCTGATCTTGACTATTATAATTTACCACATCAGGTTCAGAATCCTCCCATAGTTCTTCTGTCTTGTCCTCCTCACTAACAGGGTCCTCCACTCTCAGAGGCTTTCAGCGCACGGTTCTTTACTGAGCGGGCTCGGCGGGCTTCACAGGCTTGACGCGGAAGCACCCACTGCCTTTGCAGCTTCTTTTGATGCAGCTTTGGCGATCTTAAGTTCTAGGGCCTCAGCCTTCTTTGTGCGTTTATCTTTTACTTTTCTACCTTGACCCTTTCCTCCTCTTCCGCCTGTTTGCACAACCTAATGACATCTTCTGTAGTTAACATCAACGCTTTAGACAAAATATTTCTACTATTTGCTTTTTCAGAATTAGCAGAAGCTTTATGCTTCTTGCGCAGGTAATCAAGCTCTTACTATAATACTACTACCTGAGTCCCTACCCCAACTCCCTACACATGTGCGTAACCCTAGCCCTACTACCTACCAGCATTGGTCCAGCAACCTGCCTTCGGTTACATAACTATTACTAAGGCCAGTGGAAAAAAACAAAACGATCGGTTTTGGCTGTCCACTACTGCACATCGAAAGGTAAACCCGTACTCTGTTCTAACAGAATCAACACCTACCACAATCCCTCCCGACATTCAACGATCAGAAAAAGCCTGGGTAAGAGACAGAATTCTCTCGCTTTCTGGTCCGGGGGTTCTGTTGCCGAGAAGTACCTGGGTTAAGGGTAATCGCGGCTGAGCACAGGACATTTTGGCAAGCGGGGTCTAAGCTAGAAAATAGTTAGTCATCGAGCGTCTTACGGGCATACTCTACTATGCCTGATGACGGCGTAGTATTTACGCTACTCCTGCCCGTTATCACCGAGGTTTCCGAAATATTGAAGACATTCATATCTTCACAGGATGCCCCAGTTATTCTCCAAGAAATGCTCGATGAAGTCCGTGTATTCCAGCACCTCCTGCAGGACCTAAGCCCGGAGAGCGTCGGTACCTCCCATGCCTCGCAGTTATACCTAGACAACATTCTGTACACTTCCTTGTATATTTCTCTTAGCCTGTGGTGTTTCCTGTGGACCTTTTCGCGGTTGGGGGGGAGTCTTGATCGCGTCGTGGTGCGGAAGGAAGTAGGACAATCGAGCGGGGCGTTGGTAGAGGGCAACCTTGCTCAACTGCTCGAGCATATTAAGCAGCAAAAGGAGGCCCTGGTACTAGTTGTAACTATAGTGTCGAGATATGGTAGATATTTCCCTTTTTCTCTGCGAAAGGCTGAGATCAATGAACTCACATAGACAATAGCAAGGACTTTGCAGAAGCAGAAGTCGCAACTCGTGCTTTGGGGCGTCTTTTGGTAAGCCTCGTGGATCCAGAATCCAGATCAAGAACCGGAATGGTTTCGCCTGCCTCTTATGGCGCCAAGGTCTGCCGCATTCACACAAAACCACTTCCCTGAAGCCATCGACCTTTCATTAGAGACAAGTAGAACCACGCACAAAGAACTTCTGGCCATCCTTCTACAATATGCCACTATTGTGCGCAAGACTCTACGTATGTTGTTTTACGGCGCAAGGGCCCAAATGGCTCCCCCGTCGATCGTGAGATTTATACTTCCCGAGGTTCAAAAGCTACGTCGTGCCTTCAAGAAGCTTTACCTTTCTTGCCACAGTGCTACCTGCGTTGCATTCCAATCAAAAATTACCCAGGTTGATAAGAATCATCGCGATCTCTTCATCCTATCCAGTTGTGGTGTTACCCTATCATATGCGATTGTCCTCTTGCGTCAATTGCCCGAGCTCAATACACACCAAATCGCATACCGGACAGTACTGGGGTGGCGAACAGTACTCAAGTGGCGAACAGTCAGCCAGGGTCTATCCGATGTTCTGGTTCGTATAGAGAATGATACTGCGCGAATCATGGGGGTGACTGCATCATACGCCCAAAGCGACATCAATTCGTCTGACCCACAGCTGCATGGCTTTCCCCTACTTATTGCGGTAGCCGGAGGAGATGTGACAAAGGTTCAGACCCTTCCTAGTCATGGGGCCGAAATCAATCAATGCCATCCTATGTCCGGGGACTACGCATTACAGATTGCTACCACCAATGGATCTGAGGATGGTTGATACGCTTTTAGGTCATGGGGCAGTAACATACAAGTGTCACCCAGTGACTGGCGACTTCATTGTTAAGAGCGCCATCATCGGGGGAAATGCGGGAGTTATTACTAGGCTTCATGAAACCGAGTCCAGCTTAATCAGCATAGACAGTGAACTCAATGCTTTGAGCTTCGCCATCGAGCTAAACAAAGAGTCCATTGTGGACCTATTTCTCGATACGTCTCTGGTTGGAAGAGGCGAAGTTGATCAGACCCAGTTAATCGCCGCTTTACATCACGCAATCCTTTACCAGCATGAAAACATTATCGCCAACGTACTAAAACGAGGTGCTTTGCCGGACGAGACCGCAATTCGCTTAGCCGGCAGAACCGGGAAGGCCGATATCCTCAAGCTTCTGGCAGGGGATGACCGGGAGACGACTAATCCTCCGTCTGGGGAAGAAACGCTACCACGCATCGGAGTCGAGTGTGGGGATATCAAAGCCGTGCGGGAGCTGGTTGGTGCGGGCGCCGATATCAATGAAACGACATCCGATGGAGAAACCTCGGAAGCTCTGGCCCGTCGTGGTAAACACAAGGAGATTCAGATCTCCTCCGAGAGGGGACTACGGGTGAGTGATACGTCTTCATAGGGAATGGGTGGAAAAGGGTGCGGAGAGCTTGGATGATATGCTGCTCGTGAATTGAAGGAGATAATTTTCAATGTTTCAGGGTAGGAAGGTTGACTGTATCGTTGGTAGTGTGTGACAGAAGTGTTTATCGAAATAGACGTAGTGTGGTCGACCAGTTTGATCGAGTCGATCTTTGCTATTGGCTCGAGCGGCTCGTCCGTTTATCAGTCTTGCTCTGATCGACTCGTGAAATCACTTCTGCTCGGAGAAACTCGAGTTTTCCAAATTCCAATAGATATAACTTAAATATTCAATAGGAAAAATTGCTTTTCATATGTCTATATGTGCACGAACTAAATATGATTAAAAAGCTGGAGCAACCCGAGTCGATTTTGATAAATTGCTCGGGAGAGCTCAGCTCGTGACTCCTCTTGCTCGACTGTACTCGAGGATAAAGCTCGAGCTGTGAACTCAAGCGGACTCGGCTCGTCGACCACACTAAATAGACGGATCTTTTTATTCTAAAGCGACCTATATATTGACTACTAGTCGGACCTTCCTGCTGGCACTGGATCTTCCCGAGGGTAGGGCATGTCCACGTAGTCTTTTCGCAGGTCAAGATCCCGGCCCAAAGCGGCCGCGGGTCGACAGCCCACATCACCGTGTATGAAGCATACGGTCACTCAACCGTGTTCTCGTTTGAGCGGCGCTTGTAATTAAGACTTCTAATCCTCCACCTCTCCCCCGACTCATTACCAAAGATAACCCCCCCCCCCCCCCCCCGAGTATGGCAGGCTCTAGGCCCATCGAACCTCATGCCTGAAGTTTAATGGGGTCTCGAGAGTATAACCCTAACCCTGTCCCATACCGTGGCTTGGCGTCATTCGGGAACTGTTATTTTTACGATAGCGGCGTTTCAATACTGCATCTAGAGTACAAGCAATACTGATGGAGCACGTGGGACATTCATGGAAAAGGATCCCTGGAAATCTTTGTAGCAAGTGAGAAAGTTTTAGGATAGCCGCGTACTTGGGAGACTGCTCATAGAAACGGTTTCGGTAGCTAAATTCGTATTTGCTTATGGTAGATAGAGTAGTAGGTGATATAGTAACCGATCAAGTCCCGTTTTCATAAAACTGGTCTTGAAAATGAAAACACACTGCAACAGAGCCACAGTCCATGACCCGCACCACACATCAAACCAATTCAAATCTAACATACCCTACCATCCTCTCCCCCCCGCCCACAATCCCGAATTAGCGCACCCACAGCCGAGGGGCCGGATGGAACCCTTCCGGCACGTGGCTAGAGCTGATCACTGGCAGTCCGCATGCAGATTGCACGTTCCAGCGCCGTGGTTCTGGGTCCTCGCTTACATACGTCCGGGAATTGCCGCTGATCGCTGCGCAAAAACATGTCAGTTGCAGACTCAGGAACTAAACTTGGCTGGCATGGGAGCCGGGGTCTCGGGAAGCTGCACGACCGTGTTCCGGCGGATCTGGTCTTGGCGCTAAACCCGATTTCGGGAGGGGGTGGTTTCGCTTGCATGCGGAGAAAGAAGACTGCCGACTGATACATGCAGGGCGTCCAGTGGCCGCGTAGGGATAGGTTTAGTCTGCGACTCCGGAGGAGGGAGAGGAGGGGTGGATGTAGTCAATACAGCACCGCTACAAGTCGTGTAAATTGCAAGTACCCTGTCACACCAGCTGCCCGTACATTCCCGCTCTGTAGACAGAGCCAGGAATCCGTTCGTCTCCGACAAATGACGCGAGCTCTTGAAGAGCCGTGTTTGTTTCCACTGCCATGTCTCGGTGGAAGAGGGGGCGGACTGGGAGGACGCAACGTGGGTGGTTTGCAGAGCGTCTGCGGTGTCACTCGTGGGGATGGTTGTCGGCGTTTGTTGTAAATATATAGAAGAGAGAGCAATAAATAATAAGTAATGCGGAAGACTTTAACTTTCTTAATTGACCTGAATAGGACAGATCAAGCCCTTACATTTACAAAGATATTGTGACTAGAACAGTCTATATATGACTACATATTGACATATATACTGAGTATTAGGACATTGCACCTAGGCTCGCAACACAATTCCAACAGCGTTAGTGAGTTTCGGGGATTGGTGGGCGGGGGGAGTGGGTGGGTCCGTTGCGTGGCTAATTGTTATGGGAGGATAGGATGTTTCTGTAAAAACCACCAACAGAACAAGATGCCTCAACCTTGGAAAGAATGTCTTGTGTAATTGAGTAATCTCATTTTGTGATTTCTATTATTCTTCTGGTTTGTTTATTTTTTTCTTAGGTTGCATTTTTTTCTTTTTCGGTGTTACTTATTATTGGGAGATGAGTGAGACTCAAAATGAATTTGCCAAGAATTGCAAATCGAGTTGCCGTGGATTACCAAGAATTGTCAAGAATTAATGAGGCTGAAGATAAAATCTTTTGTACCGGGCGTTGAGGGTAAATACGAAGAATCTGATAAGAGAATCTTGCTGTGAAATAGGTGTGTTTATCTTATCAGATTCTCGGTATTTATGGTTGACCCCCGGTACAGCTCCTAGCCAGAAGTGTTCTTGATCATTATCGATTACTAAGCATGCGGACGCAGGCATGCCCCTCCCCCATAAATTTACGTTCCGCGAAGAGCTGTAGCTCGACTGTAACGGGGGTCTCTTCTAAGAGGAATAGAATAGAATAGAATAGAGGTGGCAGTGCAAGATAGACAATCAGGTTGCAGATTATTCAAAGATACTATCGCTAGAACTCAATAATTTTTAAGGGCTCTGCTACCGATAAGAACTTGATTTTTTCTTTCTGATGAAGACTGGAGAGAACAGGACTGGAAGGCGAGAATGAACCTCAGTACTTATACTCCGAAGGCTTCTATTCTCTGCTCCTAATTCCTTACTAAGTTCCGGGGAAGCCTTTCTTCGGTGCCAGAAACAATACCACTGCTACCCCGCTTTTCTCTAAGCGTCAGCTGGTAGCTAACCACACTGCCGGTACTTGCATATCACCGTGCAACTGGCTTCTAACAATAACTCTCAGCATGTAACCGGGCCCTGTGTGTACTCATACACCAGACAGTTGAAATGGCTCCGTTACACTGGGAGAGTGTGTCTTTGATGGTCTGGGGATTTTTTTGGGGGCGTAGCAAGGGCACATTCACACCACTTATTGTCAAATCAGTCAAGAAAGAAATCTACCTACAGATGCTACAATACCTCCTCTTACCTGTCTTGATTCGAGTCAGTACACAATAGGTGATGCTAGATTCCTGCAAGATAATGCACCTATTCACAAGGCAAAAATTATCACCGAGTGGTTTGAGGAAAATAATATAGAGGTGGAGGTGCACCCACCTTATTCACCTGATTTGAACCCAATGGAGCATGTCTGGGTAGAGCTCAAAAAAGGCTTCAAACTCAATACCCTCAGATCAAGAACACACCTGGAGGACCTGATAAAGTAAAAAAAAGGCTGGCTGAAGTCCTGCCCTTGGTTTGGGACACAATACCTGAGGAGTTCTTTGAGAAGTTATGGAGGTCTATGCCTGACAGAGTGGCAGCAGTTATTGAAGCAAGAGGGTGGTATACAAAGTACTAAATTGTATTTAATTCTATATATTCTCTTATCTCTCTACGCTCAATTGTGGCCGGCGTTGTCCATCACCGTGACCGTGCATCCTCGAAATCATCGCGCTCGACTACCTCCTTGAGGACGTCCTCGACGCCGGCGCAGCGACGCCAGCGCAGCAGCGCAACGACACCTCGCTTACTAACCAATCACGAAGACTTCTTGGTAGGAGCTGTATGTACTCCACAATTCCAGTTGCAATCATTTACCGTCCTTGGCTAATCCGTTTATTAATGCGCAACCCAATTCTTGGCATCAGTTGACTCTGATGTCTACCGTTGCCTGGCTGCCCGGCGTAGTTGTTGGCATCCCGCAGGCTGAGGCTGAGGCTGAGGCTGCAGGGTTGGTTAGCACCTGTGCTAGATTTCCGATCAAGCTTTCCTGCATCCAAACATTCACAGCGAGCCCTCGCATTCACCAACAACCACCTAGAAAACCCAAGCCGGGCGAAGAATGTATCAAAATGAATGTGAGAGTATTTTAAACTTGTACCGGACCTCTGAGGTTCTCTCAAGATCTCTCCAACTCTCACCCGCGATAGAAATATACATTTCACCCCTCTACTGTTCTGATGGGTTAGAAGTATAGAGCAAACTGCCATGACGCAACCCCCCAGCTTCAAACCTCACCCCGGGTCAGCCCCCGCAAATAACTTCGTGCCGGCATGGAGTCCGACGAGTACCGCCTCGAGACAGTCTTCTTGCCCGATCACGATTCCGTACTTCATATAAGACGTAGCGCCCGTGATCCGCCCACCACCGCCGTCTGGACCAACACACGTACCATCGGTCGCGGCGGTAATGGGGTCGTAGAGCTCCAATCCGGACCCTCTGGCTTAGTCCGCGCCGTAAAGCGTGTCTACGAGCGTGCCAGTTACATGTAGGAGGTTATCGCCCTATCAAAGGTTTCTGATGTAAGCCTACTTCTTTATTCCCTTCAGTATCAGCGCCATTACTGAGTTAAAAATAGCGTCATGACCTGTTTGTAGTTTTCTTTGGGTGGTATGAAGATCAGCACTCCTTGTACATCGCTATGGAGTTCGTTGCAAATGGCGACCTGGGCGAGTATATAAAGGCACATGGGAAGTCGCGGATACCAGAGGCAACATGCCAGGCAATATCGAAGCAGCTGCTCGAGGCGCCGCAGGTATTGCATGAGAGGCTGATATGCCACCGTGACCTGAAGCCCCAGGTGAAAACTCCCCGTACGTTTCCATTCGCCGAGTTTCACGCTAATCTCGAAATTCGTCAAGAACATTCTTGTTGCCGCTCTAGAACCGATCCATGTCAAGATAACAGACTTTGGGGCATCCAAGTATTTGAAGGGTACTGAGTCTCGCACAAGAGTGGGTACTAGTGGATATATGGCACCGGAGATATTGGGTGTATGGTCACCGCCGAAGGGGCGCGTTCATTTTGGACGTGCCGTTGATCTATGGGCAGCGGGGTGCATTATATACGAGTTGTTGTCGCTGCACCGGCCGTTTGATAGGCAGTTGGAGGATCCGGACGTCACGACGGAGGTATATTCGGGGGAGGATTCTGATCAAATGTCGGTAGAAATAGATATGGCTCACCTGATGTGTTACTGCCAGGGTCAATTGCCGCTGCCTGTAGAGGCGCTGGAGCGGTCTGGCGTCAGCCAGAATTCGACACAACTCGTGAGAGCTCTGTTGCAGGCCGATCCAGCAGCCCGAGTGAAGGCAGGGAAGCACTGGGGTATCCTTGGTTGTTGCGTCCAGAGCAACCCTTTGTAGATCCAGTTAGGCTGGAACCCATTGGACGGCCAACCTTTACCGACCCGCCCCAACCGGAGCCCAATTTGGCTGAGTGTGGGGTACCACTGGAAGACCTCATCACACCGACCCACTACCCTCACAGGGCAAAGGCGTTGTTTCCCTTTGAGGGCCTCAGACACCCATCAAATGAGACTGTGTTGCCATTCACGATGTTCGAGATACTTGAGATTCTAGACGTTACTGAATCACCGGCGTGGTGGAGTGCAAAGAACGAGAGTGGGGATAGGGGTTGGGTACCATCAACATGCTTTCTTGTCATCGACAGCCTCCCGCCTGCTCCGGTGGCGGTGCATGGAGATGAACGGCAGTACAAGATTAGAATTTATTAGAGAAAAAATGCGTGTAAAGAGGTGAAGTAATTGAGCGTGTTAATTGATACTAGTTAAGGGGGAATGGCCCCGTATTTATACTTAAAGAAAGGTAGTATAGAAGTATAATGAGGGTCATAGACGTATGAGTAATAGAATGACTAAAGAGATATGACTAATAGGAAATGACTCATGGTCGACATGATGACCAACATAATAATGAAATCCTCATATACTATTACCACGTGCCGAGCGTTCTATTTCAAGAGGAATAATACTATGTCCCTTAATATGCGCGCTCTTCGAAACCAATGTTGTCAGGTCCAGGCCGGTCTTGTCCACAATGTCTTTTTCAATCCAGACCTACTTTGTAACTCTAATCTTATTGATATCGGTCCCAAGCTCCTGATGTCTCCAGATGTTCGCCTCCATTATCAATCCGTCGGGGGTATGACCGGGATGAATTTGTGGATGCCTTTTCACATGGGGCTATGAGGGATCAGGAAATGTTGTCGTACATGCAGCGAGGACCGTAGATTTCAAGTACTGTTGGGTTTATATGCTTAGTTTTGATTATGGTTTCGCAGGCAATTCCGGTGGCTTCGTGTTGGAAGAGTTGCATCAGAAATGGTTTCATGGCGCAAGAGATACCTCCAGTGAAGTGTGCGTAAAAGACTTTGACAGTAGTATTCATGATTGAAGGCATAGACCGGTTTACCGCTTCTTATCCCAATTACATGAACTGGGTTTTATGTCATCTCGCCAGCCTCACTCTAGATACACATACAGTTGCCTCTAGCCCCACACATAGCTGTATACTCGCCATAATACTGTCCACATGTTTTCTGTGACTTCATATCGCGACCCTTCCTCCAGAATTGCCATTCAAAGTAGATCTATATGCAATCGAATCTCGCTATAAGTAGGGTTTCCAACGGTTGGACGGTTGTACTACGAAACGCGGTTTGAGGAAACCGGTTGAGGGACAATTCGGGTCAGTTGTCCAGTGTGGCTTGCTTTGGTTTCAACGGTTCCCAGATTTGCTCACTCGGTTTAAACTGATTCCTATAACGGTTCTGGTATATAACAGAGACAAATATCATATTATGAGAACTGATAGCTGAGTAGGATATTGGTGAGGAATTCGGCCTTCAGAATATATATCAGTGGGCATTCCTGCCTCGAGGGCAGCATAGAATCCAGCAAGCAATCATATCAAAGGCCACTGAGTTTATTATTTGACCAAATGACTTCAGACAAGTCTTCAGACCATGGCTCAGTCGCATCCAGTATGATCTACAGTGCTATTCATCTATCCTCCACTGCCCCTAATCTCTTGAGAGCTCAGACAAGTATTACACAATCATCCATATCAGCCCTTACCTCTCTGGCATCCTCAGACGATGATAATCATTCCCTGTATGCACCAACACGAATGACACCTCCTGTTACTGTATCAGACATGTCTCAGGAACGCGAAGGCTTAGTATCAGATCCTACACCACCAACAGTAAATGCAGCTCCACCACCCGTCACACCACTGCATAATAGAAGAAAAAGGAACGCTATGGAAACCAGATCTTGGACGTGGGGTGAGGGAGATGTGGTACATGTTAAGAAGGTAGTGTTGGACGGGGAGACGTATGTAGTCATAATCTATCACTCACATTGAAAGATTCTAACATCAGTTTAGCTTGTGGGAGTGTTGCCATTTCAGCAATAGAACAAAGCCATAGCGTTATTTGATATCCACCGGGTCAACATCCAGAGCCCAATACCTTCAAAAAACTCATAATATTGTTGAAACTATATCACGAAAGCAACAGAGACTACAACAAAGCAACATATCCATTCAGAATGCGATGTAGCGTGCAGCTGAGGTGAGGGTACGGCAGAAGCAATTACACCGGTAGTCCAATGACGTCACATATACTTCATCAGGCAACCAGCCTGATCCGGCAGTAATTACCGAGTTGTTTGTTTAGATGACGGCGAAGCGGAACCTTCCTCCGAGCTTTGTTACTAGCTCTGAGTTACGAGCTTGAAATCAATATATCAAACCTGATATCATATCCCTGCTGCCTACATCATCAAACATGGTTCATTCCTGGGTGATTCAGTCATTTGGGGCGTAGAAAGAGGCAATACGTAATGAGCTGCATAGATCTGAGTCAGAAATCCATCTGACACTGGATTAGTGGCAAAGCCCCAACAATTACTCTTCACTGAGGGTTATCGGGCACTTTGTGGGGGAGGGGGGGGCAGCTTTCTAACCATGTGCTGGGCTTAAAGGTTATTGATGGATCAAATTCGGGAGAAAATCTATCATTACCACTCCGTGAGCTGCTAGACTCATATGGGTAATGTCAAAGCTTGGATATGTGATTATGGATAACACAACCAATAATGACAGCTGATGGAGGTTTCTTGGTATACACCTACAGGAGATGGGGATGTTGGGTTGGAGTCATGATAAGAGACGATTGCGGTGCACTGGCCATATCATCAATCTGTCAGTCCAGGCCTTCTTATTTGGATCAGATCACTCTTTAAGCCCGGAACAGTTCTGTTTAGAAGGATTCACACCAGATGATATTGAGCTGTGGTGGAAGTTGTGTCCCCTAGGGAAGGTGCATAACCTCATTGTGCACATATGACACAGTCCTCAAAGGGCGGCCGAGTTCAAGAGGAGGAGTGGTGGCCTGATGTCCTATCGTGACTATGAGACAAGGTGAAACTCTTGGTACAAGTTATTGAGCAGTGTTCTCCGTAGAGAAAATGTATGTAGAGAAGTGTAGTAATTGAGCGTGTTATTCCAACTAACTAGAGGGGGGAATGCCCCATATTTATACTAAAGAAAGGTAACACAAAACATAGTGAATCATAACCGTATAAGTAATAGAACGACATGACTAATAAATAGCAGAGAGAAAATGAGTCAGAACCCGTGACTCATAATGACAAATGAAAATCCTCCAATACTATGAAATGTGCTGAGCGTACTATTCAAAGACGCCATCCAGACATGCATGAAGCAATGGATTTGTACGCCTACAATCACTATTTAGAGCAGGACCGGCTCAGTACAGCAGACTGGGGTATATTGAAATATATCCATCAATATCTGGAGACTTTCGAAACCGCCACTCTAGCTACAGAAGGATGGAACTCTTCCCTCAGTCAAGTCTTACCTTGCATTGACTACCTTCGCCAGCATTACCTTACATCACTTACCAATACAACTGAGCCATTGCTAACAGTGTTCGTAACGGTCAGGCCCGGATTATAGATATCTACAGATGCCTTGGCAGGGCCTCCAGACTGGACGGACTATATGTTCGTGGTCGGTCTAGTCCCTGATTTTGTCAGGACTATAGCTAAGATGCCGGACTATAGATATCTATAGGGTCATGAACGATCACTCAGTTCTAGCGACAATATAGAAATATACGTGTGGTGGAGTTAATATATTGGGCTCATATACGCAGCTTGTACGTTGGAAAATAGTTGAGCCTTGCAGACTACAGATAGGTGCTAGAACTGCAGATATCAACACGAAACTGTGGAAATCTATGCAGGACTGTGGATATCTATGCAGGACTGTAGATATTTATGCAGGACTGTAGATATCTGTAAAGCAGCGCCGTAGTATATGCCAAGCTGCAACCCCATAATCCAGACTATAGACAGTAGTCCTAGCCCCATGGTCGGTAGTCAGTCCCTGCGCCTGTTCAAGACCGACTACAGCTCGTAGTCGGTCCGGTCCTGAGCTTCAGGACCGACGGATTACCCCGTTGCGAACACTGGTTGCTAATCAGCATGATAGAGAATGGAAAGGCAAAGCTGGATAAATATATTACTATCTTACATTATTCCCCTGCTTATGTTGCCACTGTAGTGCTCAACCCAGTTTGGAAATGGAAATACTTTGAGGACAGATGGACTGAGGGTGAGGTCATACAAGCATGGGCTCTATTGAGACAGTTTTGGGAATCAATGTATCGTGGAGTTCATGATGTGACAAGAAACTCAAGACCGGCAGTTGGGGGTACAGATTTTGATGCATGGTGTCAGTTCGATATGAGGCTAGGTACAGCAGATTCTGACGAGCTTGATCAATATTCCCTATCAATCCCGGAGCTAGGTGTATCTAATAGTAGATTATGGTGGATGGAGGCTAGAGTGCGAACCCAATACCCTACCCTTTCCAAAATGGCAATTGATATCTTGTCAATACCTGCCATATCTGCTGAGCCAGAGAGGCTGTTCTCTGGCACGAAATTGACATTGTCTACTATGAGGAACCGCCTTGGAACTGATTCTTTGGAGGCATTGGAATGTCTGAAATCTTGGAGTAACCATTCATAGATTATGATATATATTATCTACATACAGTTAGCTGTTAGAACTGCTGTACGCTTAAAACCAGTTATCCAAATACAAGTATAGTTCAGTTCTCCTCAGTTCAGTTCTACTCCTTATTCAGTTCAGCTCAGTTCGGTTTCGATCGAAATCGAAACCGGTCACACCCGTTGGAAACCCTGGCTATAAGGGTACTTACTCTAAGAACAATCTCCCGTAACGATAGGTGCAGGGTTCTCAATGATAGTGCGATACCGTGACATGTATCGATAAAGTTCTCTGGTGGTACAGTGGGTAAAGTACGATATGATCACCTCTAGGCAATGGTGAGTATGATATGGTATCCTATCTGTATCGATAATATCAAGATAGAGGCTTGGCGCGCGGATGAACAGTCTGTCCGCCTGTTCTTTCTTTTTCCAAGTGCTTAAGTTTGATCTATCCTTCTCACACATTTTCCGCATCGTGGGACATCACTCGTTTCCACTATGATATACCACAGTTAGTATTTACAATAAGAAGTTCGCAAAATATCATGTAGTTCGATAATGATATGAACACATCGCAGTTGGTGCAATATGACACGACAATTACACCGATACATACATATCACTAAGAACCCTAGGTAGGCGCCGGGGTCTTGTTGGGCTCGGCGGGTACAGATTTGCCTGTTTTGAAAGGTATGTACATGCTCTAAAACGGAACAAAATTTAGTCCCGGCGCAGTCTTACGGGGAACACTTTGTATTTTCCTGGATTTCCGATTTAGTATCGTTTTCTTCGCCTGGGAACCACTGATGTTCCGGAAGAAGAGAAGAATAGAGCTTAATCACCTAACCACTACCATGTACGAGTAATGAGGTACCAAAAATAACTAATGTCCAGACAAGTCTTGTGCCACGCTGTGGCGCTCGGTAGGCGATCACTCTTGGCACATGAGGATAGAGACCTCTGCATGCGATCTAGCTTGTTTTTCCTTTACTAGTCGCTCATTTTCTTCTCTTCCCTTCTACTATTGTCCGTACAGTGCCTGTACTATTTAAAAGATTGAATTCAGCTTCCGGGGTAGATCAAGTAACTCTACGCCCAATCGTACAGCATGCACGTTATGGTGTAGTCTGGTCTGTGGTGTAGTCTGGTCGTAACTGTGTTGTAAACAGATTTAGCGGTTACGTGGCTGAACTGACTCAACGAAGCGTGTCCCTTGCTAGACTAGGATAAAGCAAGACTCTGTAACCTAGACCAATTGATCATCATCTAATTCACCAACTATCTCGAGCATAACCCATCGAGGCAAGATCACGATCACGAACTGCCTGAAAACGTGACATGGTCGGTGCTGGCCGTATCGCTAGAAACAAAGACGGAGGTATTGGCATGAACCACACCAGCATAGGCCAATTATGTAAGAGCGAAAGAGGACGACTTTGCCTTAGCAGGTACCTAACCACACCCTCGAATCGGATGAATTAGGTTCCTCACAACAAAGAGATTGTACCGTAGGGTAGGGTGGCAGTTGTGCGGTATGGCTAATAAGCTGCAGGTCTGAGTAAGATGACCTGTGAATCGATACCTTACGGGGGTTTGATATAAGCCTTCCGCCTATCAGTACCAAGCGCGGCTGGCCAGGCCGAAGCCGAGGCAGTCGTATAAGCCCATGCCTGTCAAAGCACCGTTATGGCCACTTTGGGCTGTGGTTTATGGTTATGAATCAGAGGTAAAGTATAGGGATCTCGGTACCTCGCGGATGGGGAGGGGCGCTGCGGTCGTCTCTTGCGGCCGGGGGTGTCGATCCCGGTATGTGGAAAGCCGAGGTACAGGAAAATAGCTTACTTTCCATTGCCGAAGGCTTAGGCTCAAATGCAAGAGCTAGATTCTGGATATGACTTACCAGGCGCCGTTTTGAAAAGATTTAATCTGTTTCGCCGATTTTATCTGCCTACAATGCCGGAAAAATCATCTGTACACCAGGCTTCAAGGGAATGGTGTGGTTTTCGTTGATTTCAAAGTCTCCTTAAAAACATCAAGACGGGGTAGGAAAGGAAATCAATGGTTTTACAGTTCAGTATATTTCTCATCGTTCGGTATCAAGAACTCTTTACTGTCGGTTTGGGGTAGCAAACAACCTCAATTCCGCCCACATCACAGTATATTCCCAACCGCTACAACCACAATAGCATCGATATTGCCGGTCATACGGTGCATATAAAGTAGTCCGTATCTATAATGGATGCTCCGTTTTTCGTTGAACCATCTTTGTCACGCCTAGTCACAGAACATCACTCCCTTGCCAAGACCCCAGCATAAAGGATGCCAAGTCGCGGATGTCTGTCATGTCACACGGTGTGCAACAGCAATCCATACGCTAGACAGCTAGGGTGCTCTATCGCCACAATGATAGAAAAAAGAAACACAGTTCATCAGAGCAAATCAACGATATCACGCTCGGTAACGCATTAAAGTAGTTTTGCAATAAGACTGTTGAATTCAATTTGGGATGTGATATGATGTGGTTGGGGGTTTATGCTCTTGGACGCAGCAAAAATTCTTCTTATTGAGGATAAAGTCTCCCAATGTCCGTTGGTCAAGGCTCAGAATCATCTCGTTAGGACTAGCAATGCCGACTGGAATATCGGTCACACGGGGATACAGCTATAGAGCGGTAAAATACATGCATACAAGCTTCTACTCTCACCTCGTCATTAGTGGGCCGAGACTCAAGTTGGCATAGCTAGTAAATTGCGTGGGGTTTAGAGGATTGGCTGGGATTTTGTTTGACGGCCTTTTGGTAATGTAAACCTCATAGGAGAAGGGACCGCATCCTCCAAATCATAGGTCACCCCGAATTTAAATCAGAGCTTCGCTGCAAAGCCGCTCTAGTGGGATCTGGGCTGACCGCTTGAGGGATATGTGAGGAGGGAAGGATCATACCGCATTCAGGGCTAATATTGAGCTGGTAAAATAAATATTCTACACAAGTACTTTCGTCGGAGATCCCCACGTGTTGCGTAGGTGTTGGGAAGCTCTATATGTTGTTCTAATTGGCTTGGTGTATGTATTGGCTCAGCCGGGGAGCCTATAGAGTTAAGCTGTGGAACCGACTTGATCCAATAGTCGTCACTCTTATGTTCTAGCATCCAGCCTGGCGGGCATTGAAAGCGAGATCTTGATCAACAATAAATTAATAACGCGAGTCTAGAGAGGAATGTAATAAAATAAACGCGGGAAGTATTTTAACTAGTACAGAAATTCAGAGATTTCATAAAGGTCGCCCCAAATGTTCCTCTACATGTAGGATATATAATTCACCTCCCCGTTCTTGATAGGCTGAGAGTATCAAATAAAGCTGCCACGACTTAACCCCGCTTCCAAGGCTTACCCCATCAACCCGCAACACACCCCGTACCGCCAGAGGGTCAGACAGCTACTACCTCGAGACCCCTTCCATTACCCGACAACACATTTCCAGTATTCGACTATTGTCGCTGGGTTGTCAACTACTCGCAAGCAGAGATCAATCATTATATCTCGTCCCAGGGACAAGCTCATCGACCTGCATGAGGCACATGCGATGGATCCTGCTCCCTTCGACTTTGATGATGACGAGAAAATCTCCTCTCGCGCTATAAAGGCGCAGGGGAAAGTGGTTCCTGATCGAGCACTGCTAAGAGCCAATCACAGCCAGATAGATCGTGATTGCTGCATCGTTGGCAGCTTGGGGGACCCGAGAATAAGTGGGCGTTTTTATTGCAGGCTTGCGGGATGTCCAGATTCAGATGTTCCGTTAACCTCTTTGCCCGCGCTCAAGTATGTAATTGTGATAGCCGCTTCTATTATTACCGAGACTAAAGCTCATATTCATCCAGAAACCATGAACAGGAACACTTAGTGCCAAAATCGCAAGACACAGAGCTCTCTCAGATGTTTAAGACAAGCCTCACCGTGGACCAACACTCTGAGAAGAAATATGTAAAGAACCCTGAGTTTGAGGAGAGGTTAGCCGAGTTTGAGAAGGCGCTAGCCGAGCCTGTGAAGGTGCCAGCCGAGCCTCGGCAGACACAGGATAATGACTCCGTTGCTGCTGTTAAACGTTCGAACCTTGGTCCCGGGCCTTACCACTGCACGTCTGAGGGATGTCGAATATTGGATAAACCGTTTAAGTATTTAAGTAAGCTTAGGTAAGTAATTGTAATAGTCGCCTTTATCAGTACTGAGACCGAAGCTCATATTTATCCAGAGATCATCAACGGGAACACCTACCGCCGGCTTTCCCATGCCCGGAGTGCGGCCAGAAGTTCAAACAATCTCGCATCCTTCAAAAGCACCTTGACAGGGTACATAAGTCCAGCCAAAATCAACGCGGCGCCGGAGACGCTCCTAGATGTGGGACAACCTTAGACGTGACCTACGCCGATCTTGATCTTACGTCCCACATGACTACTCTTACTATACAGACTCTTCAAAACCAAACTTATCAGCTCTATGGCGGTCTTGACACAGATGTCCTTTTCCCTCCAGACGTTTTCGTTAACTCTGATTGGGTTGATATCCACCCTGGGCTCATAAGGTGTCCAGTCCTCTATCACACATCCTCCGAGGGCGTGGGCGGGAGTGGCTTCGAGGATCTCTTTCCTGACGGGACCACAGAAGCGGGAGCAACCTCGGGAGGGGATCTTTACGTGTAATAGGGGGGACAATAGGTGTGAAGTGGTTTTGGGTTTATATTGTCAGTTTTGATTATAATATCTAGGCGATTCCGGTGAATTCAGGTCGTGGGATTTCCTTATCTTTTGTTGTTTCATATCATAAAAAATCCATATATAAAGGCTCTATTTAGTGAAGTTTCTGCGGTGATTACCATCCGATTCAGCTATATACCTTTTGTCCGCAAAGCCACCACCGCGCAGAGTTTAGCGCGTACGGACTTCCGATTTGCTGTAATCTCAACGCTATGCACAATGAGCATACCAGTCACGTGTCAGCTGGGATGAGAGGAGAGGACAAAGGAGAACATAGTAAGCTATAGGCCCTGTGCTAGGTACATGTATATATCCCTCTCCGTTCTGATGTTGTCTCCAGGCCTCGCCATGGTCGGATGGCACGAAAAGGTGGAAAACTGTGCGTGAGCAAGGCCTGTGCCATAGTAGTATGGCCGACCGCCGCTGCTCCGCTCAATTCAACTTGAAGGACTTCAGTGCAGCTAGAGCCACTTGAACCTTCTCAGTACATGTAGTCTCCGATATTACTTGTAGTCCTTGAAGCCATTCTATGTCTCTTTATTGGAAGATTTACAAGTTCCTAGGGTTAGGGTTCGCAACTGCAATTGACAAAAGATATTATTGGCATCTCTACTGTGATAAAAAGAAAACACCGAGATCATCAAGTCAAGCAGCGGAAAAAGCTCGAGCCAACTCCAATGGTGAGGATGGCTGCCCGCAGGTCCACCAGAGTCCAACTCGTTGTCTTCGCTACGCCACGCTGTGGCGCTCCCTCGACAATTATGCCAAAAAGGGTATGGTGGGCATAACGGGTCAGGGTCTGCAAGGCAGGAAAACACCCGCACAGGCCGCATAGCACTCGCAACTCAGGTCGGTCAATTAAAGCCGGCACTGCAAGCAAGCACTTCGCGTCTGGCCGCTTCGTCTATCGCGTCGGTTTCGAAGATACTGAGGAGAAAGGTTTGATGTATGATGAGTGACGACGAGGCGGGAACCTTCGGGAGTCTTAATCCGACGAAATCTCTCTTATCGTATGTGTGTTCCGAGCATCCAGAAGTAGATAGCTGTTTGTATTTATGTAGGTATGGGACGGGGAAGATAGAAGTATGTATATATGTGGATTAGTCAGTTAGGCGAGAATCACACCTCCCTCTCTCCCGTCTGCGAGAATCAATGCTACCTTCGCTGGGTCGGGAGAGAGAAATGGACATGGCTATAAACACAATGGCCCCTTGAGTCTCGGTGGTTGCGCATAGAAGAAGAAGAGAATTGCTGCGAATATGTCCCGGGCGATCGTCCATCTTGCCTGGCCATCTTCCTACTACTTGTAGAGTGCGTGCTTGTGTACGACTAAGAGCGTAAGGGTAGCAGGAACTGTGGCTAGTTGGCGTGGCCTCGGAATAAGCGAGGACACGGCAACGAGAGGACACTTGTAGCTAGTAGAGATATGGTCGGAACTCCGAGAGTATAAGGGAGCGGAGAAGGACCTCTAATTAGGATCATCATCATTATAAGATTCACGTCTATTATACCACGTACTTCACTAGTGACCAAGTATAACCTAAAACTAGTAATCATCCGTGATGCCGGTATAATAATAATAATAATAATAATAACAATAATAATAGTAATAATAATAATAATGTAATTAAATAATAATAAGAATAAGAATAACCGTACGGGCAGACCCGTTTACTGGCTGCAAGAACTCTGAGCAGTGTGGAGTGTGTGTGAGTAGAACTCAATGAATTAAACCAAACAAAAAAAAAAAAGAGTAAAACTCACGAACCAACCCGGTCGAGTGATGACCCATGATTCAAAGCAAACACAAAGAAGCAGTTTGAAAGGAGATCAATTTCCAATTCTAAACCTACCGATCCATGATTTTTCACACTATAAAGAAGGATTCTGTTCATTCGTCATCTTTCTAATTCGTCATCTTTCTAATCTGTACCCAACTAACTAAATAAAAATTCCCACGCACCCAACAATAAAATACTCCATACCAAACCCAAGAAATCAGTCCTTCCTCGGATATCCCCAGGTTACCCGCTCCACATTACTGGGCCTGCATTTCCGCCTCCTCACGGTCCGAAATCCTGTGGTGGGGTGGGTTCCATGCGATTCAGGGTTAGGTTATGCGCTCCCGATCACTCAACATTCAGATTGTATGGGGTGCCGAGTCGGAGTCCTGCCACTGCCGACCGCATTATATAGAGTTAACCAATCAGAGGCAGTTGCCGTCCGAATTAAAACTGTAACGGCCAGAAGTTAAAAGGGGATGGGTACATGCATTGAAACTCAGTCGGGAATGTACCCTGCATGATTGTCCATGGGTCACGGCTGCTGGGAGATCTTTCCTGGTGCTTTAATCGATCTACAAACGGCCTCGTTGAAAGCGGGTGAGGGGTAGCTTTTAATCCATGGACACAGGTGTTTTGGGCAGCTTAACCTCCGGTCCAATCTTTGTAGCGATTGAGGACGCAACCGCACTTCACGGGTGAAAATCTAAAAATCGAACAATACTTTATATATAATGGAAGATTTTGGAATTGGTACCAGTTCCAGAAGATAGAAGAACCGGTTTATATCCCTCTTGCCAACTAGGCAAGGGGAAAGAAAGATCAAAATTAAACTAAACTATATTTTCGCGGCAATGTTCCTTTGTTCGCATGAGGTTAGCTTCGCGGGGAGGACAAGTTATATATGGCCTGCACGCCGGAATAAGATGTTGTCGGTATGGAGCCGCACTTCACTCTGCTAGACGACTAGCAAGGTTGGGTCCAATTCCTATGGGATAGCCGATATCCATGTGGCATTCAGGATGGCATATCGAACTTGCAGTAAAAAAATAGAAAATCTCAGAGGGTTTTGTATTGGACATAGCGGGATCCGGAAAGTCCTCGTGGGGGGGGGGGGGTATCAATGACCATCTTTCTAGGGACAATTTCGAACTGTGCCAAGTGAAGTGCAACGTCCTCGCTCCTGGTCAAAGTGAAAATTAGTGTGATAACGGCACTGAGCCTTTGCTTGGTAAAAGATATGTTGGAAATATCTAGAAAAACCCCCGGTGTACCGGTAGGCAACTATACTAAGGGTATCCCTTACAAGGTTACGTTAGTCCGAATTGAATTATAAAACTAACCGTATATGGTATCCGTTCTGTGCTGAAAGCCGGCCATGTTTATCCTCTCATTAAGGCTGTGAACGTCTCCAGCGTGTGATAAGTCCGCTTGAGTGCTAAGATTTACTATATACCTATAGAGAATTGATTTATTCGGTCCCTATGAGTGGCAGTGGAAAATAGAAAAAGGCTACACCTACACACGGGGTTTGATAGGGCTTTCCATGACAACATATCGGAGTCCACAGCTGCAATCAAAAACAGCTTCAACGTCGGCCGATTGAGATTATATGGAATAGGTACCCTTTTTCCGCACAATACATATAAGGAGTTAATTCGCTCACACCAGGCAAAAATCCATTGGTCCACTTATCAAAAGACCGACAGCGCACAAGTATTTTTTATATAGAGTAGCTAATTCTGGTCATCATTACGATCACACACAGATAACATCACAGCACCTCCTATCCACAAGGACCTACCGTCGTCCAAAAGCTCTGACTCAAGACCCCTCCAACAGAGACATCGCATCTCTCCTCAAGCGCAATAAACACCCCGAATAAGTTGCCAAGTTCTCTACCAGCATCAAATCCAACCCCCTATTCTGACCCCACACATTCAAGCAGTTCCTCACGAAATCCACATAATTTCTGCCCATCGACCGGCAAACCTTTCTGATCGCCTTCTCTATCTCGAGCTCCGACGAACGCGCATCCTCCGCCGCCCCTTGAAGCTCATCCACACACAAACCCCCCAGTTGCAGTAAGAGGTAACCTAGCCTATACACATCACGGTTCCGGTCGCCTATGACGCTGTCCCCTGGCCGCAGTACTAGATATGGCGTCCACCGCCCGAACTCCGCGTTTTCGTCCTCCTGCGCCGTGAAGTAGTAGATCGTTCCGATGCCCCAGTCCCGTATCCATGAGGAGCAGTACAGATGAAGCAGCGATTGAGCAAGGGATATCGTCATGAACAAGCGGTCGTGAACGGTCAACTCACTGGGACGCGTCGTGATGACCTGTTGAAGTGAGATGTAGCCGCCACTGCCGCCACTTCCGAGTTTGTGCGGGAACGACGGTGCTAGCCAAAGACGGAAGCCACCGCTGGTATCGTGCAAGTACCGTTCGTAGCCCTCGCCCTTCCCCGCCACCTCCGTACAGATGCTGGCGTGCCCGCTGCTGCCGGGCGGAGAGCCAGTAGCCACCGCACCTCCGCTGCCGTCGGGCTGGAAACACACCAGGCTTGATCCCGGTCTCATAGACTCCCCGCTCCCATGCGTAAACAGGAACGAGAACTGGGCCAGTATATCATCAGCTGCAGCTGGCGTTTGTGTCTGCTTTGGTCTCCCCTTCCGATCAACGACCCCCGGTGGGGAGCTGCCGGTCTGCCCGTCGAGAGATAGGTGCACAGTGTGGCACTGGCAGATCAGTGCATTGGAGATGGCCTTGTGGAGCCGGACACCAGCCGCATGGACGAACGCCGTATTCCGGCGCGCCGTGGCCATGTCCGAGACGGAGGTCATGGGAGGTGCGTGTTCATCGGTCGCGCTCCCGAAGCTCAGTGATATCTTGATCACGTTGAAGATCGATTCCAGGTCAGTGATATAGTCTCGGAGCTCTCGGCAGAGGCTCTGGACCTCTTCAACAAGCCCTTTGACGAGGTTGGCAAATCGCTCGAGTGGGGACGGGTGTTCGGCGGGTGGGGGCGACGCGTGTTCGGCGCGTGGGGACTGGTGTTCGGCGCGTGGGGATAGGTGTTCGGCGCGTGGGGACGGTTTTTCGGCGCGTGGCCGCATGCATGGCACGCCCGAGAGAATGCACTGGAGTGCGCGAGTCCGCTTCCGTGTCAAGACCACTACCGGTGGGGGGGCCACCACCGGTGGGGGGGGAACTGGCTGTGCGGGGGAAACTGGCGCCTCCGCCGCCGCCAGCCTTTGCTGCGAGAGCAGCTGTGAATCGTGGATCCTCTTCAGGGTGAGTGAACAGTTCTGGATGGCACCCTTGACCGGGTTGACGTACTTGCCCAACTTGTTCTCGAGGCGTGTGTTGAGGTCCTCCTCCTCCCAGTGCGGGCTGTTGAGGTCGTCCAACAGGGCATAGCGCACCCTCTTCTCGACAAGGCTCCTGAGAAAGAGTTCCAGGTTCTGCTTCAGGATCGATTCGAGAACGAGGACTCTACGCATTGCCTGCTGCGAGTCCTCATTGTAGTCCTTATACTTTGACACAAAGGTAGTGACTTTGAGGTAGCCCTGAAAGACCAGTACGGCGAGAGGGAGGATACCAACGGGATCGGCCATGCTGCCGTAGCGCGGAGGTGTCGGTTTCTCCGCTGGGATAGCACTGCTAGCAAGCCAGGGCCGCTTTAGCGGGGGTTGGAGGAAAGGAGAGTGTTGATATATTACTCCCAGGGACGGACCAGGTAAGTGAAGTCACTGAAGTCTTAGTCTTAGTCTTAGTGTGCTCGTCCTGCGATCACGAATGAGAAAGCCAATCATGATCTGGCACATGCACATTTCCTATTCGCCTTGATATTAGGTGAAGTACTTACGTCTACTACTCGCCATAGGCATGAAGTACCCGAATATGCAGCTGCAAGTTTTTGGTGTATTTTTGACTTCTAATCCAATGGAAATCGCAGGTTAGGACGTGCATTTTCGGGTACTTGTTACCTGCCGCGAGTATGTACTGGATTATGGTTTTTCGTAGGGCCTTGTAATCTGATTGGTCGACAGCGACAGGGAGTGGTGTAGTAAGCACAAACTGCGTAGCAACCGGCTCACCACAGCAAAAATTGGGAGCGGGCAGTGAGACTGGCCGTGGCATTAACAGGATGGCAATATTGGAGGTGCCATTAACTGTAGCTGGCATTAATTGGAGGTGGCATTGGAATTGGCCATGGGAGATACACATCTACAGATTGGGATTGGAGGTGGCATTGGAGGTGGCTAAGTGGGGGTGGCATGAGTCGAGATACCTCATTACTAAATGAAAGAATTGGATCACTACCGGAGGAGGTGGACATTTGCGGGAGCTGGCTATGGTCAACTGTGGGATCTGGCCACGGCCCACTACGGAAGCTGGCCATCGTCAATTATGGGAGCTGGCAATTATGGGAGCTGGCTATGGCCAACGATGGGAGCTGGCTATGAGTTGAGATGGCTAAGGGCGAAATTAAATACCTACTGGAGGTGGTCAACTACTACACGGAGGTGGAAGTGGGAGGAGACCTCGCGGTCGCGAGGTATTACCGTCCAAGTACCGGCCGGGGTGTTGAGGGTAGATCAGTAATCGGAATCTGATAAGTGAATGTTGCGGTGAATACGTGTATTTGCCTTATCAGATTCTGATTACCTTCTCGCTACACCCGCACCCGCACCCCCACTAGAAAATTCCCGGATCCCACCCCATAGCAACTAGACTACGACCCACCGAATATCTCAACAACCACAAATTGAATTGAAATGAAATTGAAATTATTGCATAAATAGATAGTAAAGAAATGAAATATAAAACGCTATTATTTTGTGTGGCCCCCATTTGCCTCATAACCCTGATTCACGCTTGGCATACTATGAACTCAAGGCGCATTGAAAGTCTCTTGGGGGATATTTTCCCCACTCCTCAATGGCAGCTCTCCATAGCTCATCTACACTATGAGGCCTTCTCTACCTCTTGTGCCATGGATTTCGTGGTGGTGTTTGGTCTTGATCTGGTTGCTATGGTGCGGGATCCGGGAATTTTCTAGACACGGGGGTACATGGTCGTTTGCACCTTCAATCCCATCAATCTCATTGAATTATCTATCGCTTCATCTGATTCACTTTGTCAAACCTCGGAAGTCACACCCAACCCCTAACCTCCTTAAAAAAAACCTAAACCTAAACCTAAACCTAACCCAACCTAACTTCACCTCTCTCTAGCGTCTGTCTCCTGTCACACTGGATATTCGCGAATATCTTCGTCACAGATGTCTTCCCCGGAAACACCGCGCATTGCTAGTGGTCTCATCACTGCATGCACCACCCACATTCGCGAGCTTTCCAAACTCTCCAGCGAACGCAATAAAGATGGCTACATGTACCGAACACCGCTCTGTCACGAGTTTGGGCGCTTCCGCCTGTGGACACGGCTTCGACAACACCCCCCCAGCGGAGGGCAATATACTGGAGGAGGTTCTGGAGGAAGCTGTATACCTCAAGGAGCCCACAGTCCTGCTCCTGGCCTCTTCCGCTAGCTGTCTCCTCGATGACTGCCTTCGGAAAGGTATGAGCGCGCTCTGTGTGATTCTGTGAATGTGGCGGGCACTGGCGCTGACATAATTTACAGTTGGCAACGACTACACCCGCACGCTCCTACGGCTGTCCCTCGGCGAGGTGGCTAAGGCGTATCCACGCTTGGACAGCAGGTTGAAACGTGGGTGGAAAACTCCCGATGCTGCCATCGGGGAGCTACGCGAGTGTATGGATGCGCTTTTTGACGTGCTGTCCACCCTTGACAACGTCAGAGAGGAGATGAAGGAGGAGGAGGATGAGGAGGAGAAGGTGGGGAAGGAGGAGGGGGAGGTGGAGGATGTGACGACGGCGGTCAGTCTCGTGGAACCGCTCATGCCCGGGACAAGTGCTCTACAAACAGGTGATCACGCCACTCCCCAGAGATTCCTACTTCCGGAACGAGCCAGGCGATACCCGAAGAGCTCGAATCGGAGTACTCACTGTCAATGGTGGGAGGATATTCTTCGGCAGAGGATCAGGATGGGTTGGAGAGGGCTTTCTGGGAGGAGCAAGCAGCACCCCCGACCAACGGGATGGGTACGCACTGGGAAATATACCAGCAGTATATCCGGGACAGGTTCCCGCAAGCGGTTGGAGAGCTGGATGCTGAAGGGCTTGCGAAGGGGAATGTCGACTGCTATGACAGGCTGGTGAGGCTGGACGAGGATCGACTGAAGGAGGAGGAGAATGTCGCGCAAAGGTTGGTGCGCTCCCCTCCCCCCCCCCCAGTGCATGATGTCATCAACAACATTTACGATTTCTTCTTCCTAGTGCCTATTTACAACCTGTGCTCGAGGATTCTGCCATGCACATTCAAACAGCCCAGAAAACGCTGGAAAGACTGAAAGCTTTACCATCGGCGGGTGTCGCCACCACGTTAAAGGACTCCGTAGAGAAAATGTATGTAGAGAAGTGTAGTAATTAAGCGTGTTATTCCAACTAACTAGAGGGGGGAATGCCCCGTATTTATACTAAAGAAAGGTAACATGACTAATAAATACCAGGGAAAGAATGAGTCAGAACCAGTGACTCATGATGACAAATGAGAATCCTCCAATACTATGAAATGTGCCGAGCATACGATTTCAAGATTCCGGACTCGGGAGCTCGATTCGCACTCGCGACCAACTGCCAGCCACCAACATGTCCCTTGCCCCATCCTCTTCTGTCTTTGGCTTGTCGCAGTCAACCATCTGCTCTGTGTCATCGGAACCAAGCAAGAGACGCCTCCTTCCCCGTGTACCTGAACATTCACGATATGGGAGCGGTTTCAAATGCACGTTTTGCGGGCTGAATCAGCGCCCAACTACTCAAGGCCACAAGTGGAGGCATGAACGCAGCCCTCCCTGACATTCTCCATCTTCCGGGTCTAAGACTGAACCAATTGCGATTGCCGTTGAAATATCCAGAAAATATGTCTTTGCCGATCTCACGCCATACATGTGTATCCGCGCCCGCTGCCCCACCTCGGACACGTTCTACAGCTCAAAGAAAGCCTGAGTCGCACATGACATAGACTGCATACGAAGCTCACGGGAGACCAGCGCAATGACTATGACAGGCAAGTGTCCGTTTTTCCTCAAGGGGGTCGATGGGAACAGCGGATGATTCTACAGCCATGTTCATCAGCAAAAAATGGGTTTCCCCAAGACGAATTCCGGCACCCAGATGCCCAAATTCATGTTTTGCCACCAAAACCTCGTCTTTTGGCTCTGGGATCTCATCGTATGTCCCCCTATTTTTGGCCGCTCATCATTCGAATACAAAATGTTGTCCATTTAAAGCTCCAATTATGAAACCGGTCATGCGACCTCATTAACTCGTATTTTGAATCAATCTATCCTACGCTCATCTTATGCCAAATGTCCCCATCTTCACTACCAGTCAAAAGACGAAGATGGCTCAATTGGGAAATCCTCGTCATTTGACTCGGATATAATTCTGTCCAAAATCCAACTCCAATAATCATTTCATCTAAAATACAAACTCTAATGACTTCTGAGCCCATCTAATACCTTCCCACTAATATGTACAATACAATCTAGTGCGTCGAATATCCACTGTTTAACATATCTAAGGACTCCCGTCTAATTCCCGTTTGTCTTCCCCATTCGTCATAATCCCCCCTGCTCAAAACCTATCGTCAGAAGTCCACCTGTCTAAAGTCTCTTGTTTGGTGTTCATGTCGTCAGTATCGTTATAAAGAGCTCAGTCCAACGTCCCGTTTTACTTCAGTAAATTGATCCATATATGGATGGATCAATCATACTATTGATAAACCATCTCTTCTTCGTAGATGATGTCGTCTCAGGCACCAAATAAGCAGTGCCCAAAATGCTTTTTATGTTTACTACTCATATATCATCAGGAGAGCTTGAGCAGCGTGATACCTTTATTAGCCCGTAGTCGATGTTGAGGTTTCCATTGAAGTCCAGCTTCAATGGTTGTATCGCATCCAGAAATGTGGCCCTCCTTTGTATTGGGTCCCTGAGCTTAAAGAGCGCAAGCAGCCTTGCTGGGCATAGACCCTGCAAAGCCTACAGGTTAGCCGGCTTTTGACTAAATCAGACCCAGTCTTTGAGCAAGTTTCTCCGTCTGTAACCCGAAGTTCCCGTCGTACGAAGTCTGTGAATTATCCTCTCGTCGGCCTCGCCATGCAAAAGGACGGGTAAATTTAGGTGTTTGAATGTGTTATCCAACAGCTATCGATGTCTTCGGACATATCTTCGTATCCAAGACATAGTCTCTCCTGAAATACCGTCGGATGTAATATTCCAGTCTCTTTGTAGCACCTGCGATATTCATCAGCAAAAAATCTTTTTGCTCCACGGGCTCCATGGAGGCGACGGAGTCTACAGAGTACACGGAGGAATTTTGTCTCCATGGAGCGACCCTATTTATTTCTCCTCCGTGAGCCAAACATGTAATATCGTCTTTTCCACGAGCCAAACATGTAATATGGTCTTTTCCGGGAGGCAGATCTGTATATTATCTTCAATCCGCCGAATATCATCTCTTGAAGTACGATTTCCGTAAGTACTCGGAATATGGTACATCTCCGCCACATACAATTGCACTCGTAGAGATCATCACATTTCTCTTGAACATAGCGTAGTAAATCCTAACATGTAGAGGACGCTTGTTGGCGTTTAATTAAATTCTACCCTACTATCTATGTACAAAACAATTATAATTCGTCGTCATCTGATTCCCCTTCAGACACTTCCAGATCTTGGGTCTCCTCCATCTCTCCTTTAAATCTATGATCCCCACAGTGCTTTTGTGGATATCTGACGTCTTTTTCCACCTCCTCTCCATCGGAACTTACGGCTTTGAAATCCAAGAATTCATCTGCCGCGGGGTCTGTGTAGGCTTCTGTCCTCTCCAGAGCTTGCTTCCCGTTCCTCGCCAATCACTTTGTCAATGGTACCTTGAGGTTGTTAATGAGCCTGACTTGATTCAGGATCGGTAACGTCTTCAAGCTGTGAAGATGACGTTGGAACATTGCTGACCAGACAAATTCAGTCAGTTCTAAGACGCAAGATGTCGGAACTGGTCTTACTAAAGCATGTATCTCGCTTGAATTCAAGGCCGCTGGTCCACTCCCCCATTGCCCAGTTCCTCAGCCCAAACCCAATCACACTGGCTGCCAATGCCACAAAGACGTCGTTAATCTTGTCCATGAATTTGGGGTCAACTAGATCCCTCTGTCGCTCACCATAATAATATTTGCTTTGGATGAATTGCCGGATCGCCTGCGCTGCGAACCGCTATCCACATACCTGATATTGATATTCATCAGTTTATCAGCCTTTTAGCTTCCCCTAGCTGATAGCAAATAGATATAGATGAAAACCCAGCAACGCGCAAAGTTGATACCGTGAAGCCCGTAGGTCCGGAAATGAAACGAAACACTCGACGCATATCTCTCGTCGGATGAAACATTCTGGGTGACGATTGTCAGCTGAAACAAGGGAGACTTACATCGTACTTTGTCGGATGCCATATATATCTGTCACTTTGTAAGAGGTATTCCACTCGGTCCTGTATATATATTGCACTACGTCCTTGGAAACCAAAAGTGATGTATATGAATCGTTCTATTCCTTGGGTCATCATACCTCGCGAGGTAGAATGCCGCTGTTTCAACTACAGGGGTACTATTATCAGCTTCTACTCGACATGGTTCGTCTGACAATGGATTACGTACATTAGCCAATACCTCCTTTCTTACCGGTATATCACGGTAGTTATATGCCCTGCACACCTCGAGCCATGTGTTTTCGAAAATCTGATCGATCCTGTCGGGGGCAGAAAAAGGCTCCTTGAAGAGGGCATCATCCAGTAGGTCATTCACGGTGCCATTGAGAACTGACCTCTCCAGTCCTCGCACGTAGGTGTAGGATAAGCTTCTCCGAGTTTGGCCATTGACTATACTATTTTCCTTATCGCTTCTATCCTCTTCCTACTCCTGCCCTTGACTTGATCTACCACCAGACGCACCGTGTCCCTGATAAGACGAATTCCGTTCTTGAAAATATGGACTATCATTCAAATACTCTCACAAATGTTCCCTCCAGGATGAGGATGGAAAGGTTACCTTAGTCCAAACCTTTGGATCAATCCTCCGCAACCCTTCTCTACCCTCATCTAGTCGGATTAGTTTCCGAGGACATCTTCGGTCTTCAGGCGTGGTAACAGAGGTGCCACGAGAGGCGCCGAAGGGATTAGGATATAAAGACTGGATCCTACTATGGAATACAGTAGGCACAAGGGAATCATAAGGTGGATGCCCAGGTTCCGATACCACCTGTCTAGCAGTTCATAATGCCTGCCTTGGAATATCAGAAGGACCCCGATCCCTATTCTCCACTGGGGTGATACTTGGAGAGGGAGGAGGAACTTCACGAGACCGGAATTGTTGAGAGATTGGGGAAATAGCCTGAGGACCCGAACGTACAGCATGGCGAGCCGAACTTACAGTGACGGTCCTCTGATACGCTATAGGCAATGGGCAGCACCTGGTATATACAGTGTCTGTTGTCTGATACTGAGAGTCCGAAGTAGTATGAGTTACGGTTGGTTGTCGATTTGTTGGTTCGATTGTCTGAATCCTGATGTAGTGGGCCACGGGTTTTCGTGTAGGGGGAAGGAGGGTGAGAGAGTTTGAGGAAGGGGGGCGAGGAGAGACTTTTGTCCTCTGATTCTTGCTCGGCCCAATCCTCCGGTTCCTCTGTCTGTCTATCAACTCTTTGACTCTTTCGCAGCTGAGCCCAGGTTAATAGAGGATGTGAAACATCTGATACTGTCCTTGACTGGATGGGTGAACTGAGGCGGGTGGTCAGGGGTGTCTGTACGGTGTCATTATTCCCTGCTACGTTTGGCGGAGCATCGTTTACACTCTTTCTTGTACGCCCTCGCTTCTCTGAGTTGTAGATCATAGCCAGTACAGCTGGTAGTTAAGAGTAACGACTTATTTTAGGTGCAATCGTTGGGCATTTTCTTATATCGATTTCGTTGTCGAGGGGACGTTTGAAAGAGGATGGGGATGAAGAACGGGAGATAGAGGACACGAGGCGTCAGGTAGTGGACAGAGTCAATGGGAATCATTGTGTGATATCACCAATATATAATTTCTTCCGATAATAGTATCAATACAAGACATAGCTCCCCGAAGGTTACTTCACACGTCCGAAGATAGATGATATTCGTCTCCGCGCAAACCATCAGACTGAATATGAACTATTATCAATTAGCGATAGGCACTAGGCTGCGCAAGGTTAGAAATACAAGGATAGTGGCTCATAATAGTGATGCATATGAGAGTATCCAAATATATACCATTCAGATGGAGAAGAGACGTCAACCGTTGAGAGAGAAAAAAAAAACCCAGTCCTACCCAATACAAATGGAAAATGTAACGATGTAATAAAAAGTAAGAATAAACCTCCTTGAATCAAACAGGAATAGAAAGGAGATGCCTGCCATCTACCTGGGAACGTTGTTCAGGGACGTCCCAATCGAAAACGTGATCCAGTGAGCACATAGCCTCCCGGAGCAACCTTCTTTCCATAGTAGTTAGGGTCACTAGGAATTGGAGTGCCGGCCGCCGTCACTGCTACCACGATTGGATTGACTGCCCAGCATTCTGCGGCGGCCACCATATTCCACGTCTTCAACGGGATTTGCCTTGGGGACTTTATATCCGGACACCAGCCCTCTTCGTCCGACTCAAGGATATTTTACCCTCCCAATTTTACACGTAGGTGCAGTTTTACCTTCCTTTTAAGGAGAACCTGTTGGTTCATCCTCTTACGGATCAAATCGAGCCTGTGCTTAAGGCTCTGTCGAGTGCTGGGCATGGGACGTTTCCGGGCATCTGGGGGATGAATATCGCGATCGTTCTGCTCAGCAGGGTCCTCGTTCCATACTGGATCTTTAGAGTGGATGGCATTCAGGAAAGAATGCCTAGTCGGAAAAGGCGTATCAGGTATCCCTAGCGTTGCGGTATGGCGGAAGACGACACAGCATGTCAGCTTCACCGCAGTTAAAATCTTGATCTATGCATGTACAGTCATATTGTCAAAGAGCTTAATGATGTCCGAATCATCAGGGCAACGAAGGATGACGATATTATCTCTCAATATGCCGTATAATGCCCGAATCTCCCTCGCTAGGTGCAGGTCCCGGCGGACAGCATTGTAAAGGTGAACGAAGGTCAGATATCTCAACATTCCGATCATGTCGGTGTTGGATGCACCTTCCCAGGGGCGGTGCACAGTGGTAGGAGCTCTGATGACATTCGGCTTGTCAGGATCAATAATCACGAATCATACTGCGACCTCCGTGAACTTTGGGTGTCTTCGCGCAACTTTAACCTCAACGTGTTCGTCACGCTCTAGAGGCGGGATTAGTTCTCTATCAGACTGGAGGCATCCGATCTCTTACCCGCTTCGTCCTCCGAGTTTCTCTCATATAGGGTTTCGCCGGCCTTATTCTTGCCTTCCTTCACCTTTTTCATGCAATCCTGTACCAGGGGTTTGAGAGCTCTATGGAAGCGGGCATGGAGACTATCTCAAATCTTAACGGTGAGGTATTTCGGCCTAAAACCAACGAGCTCAGGATGGGTCATCGCGTAGTCGAGTAGCTGTTGGTATTTGGGGTTTTTGACGTTGAAGCACTTATTGGTTCTTGCCCAAGCTGAGATATGAGCACGAAGGGCATTCGATTTCTTCGTGTCGTGCAGATTGAGCTCAATTTTGTAGCCCTTTACATTCATCTTGCCATCGCCGGCCATTATTTATACTACGAGTAGATTAGTCACATCCGCCGATGCTCTCTTTTCTAAATGGGGTCAGCAAGTTGGTCATGACCATAGAATATAGATCTCTTCATACCTTGTAATGGGCTGAGAGTCTGCTAGAGCCTGGAGTGGAGGGTATGCATCCTATTCCCCCCAGTTTATTACTGAAAGCTTACTTTTTGGAGGAGGTTTGCAGTGTTTGGGCACGCGAGGTTGAAGCGGAAAACTCTGCCATCTTATAGAAGTTGCTGGCAAGCAATTGTGTTATGTCATATGTGAATTAGCTGGGGTTTGATAGATATAACAACAGCCACGAACAGATGCTAAATGTCTGCTGTTGTCCCTTTCAAAGCCCTTATCTCATGATTCCACCATTGAAAATATATTCTTTGTCTTCGGTAAACATTTGTTTGATCGGTAGTTGGTAGAGCGAGTAATTTTGAAACGTCGAGTTCTTTGAGGTTTGTATTCAGGCGATGAAGATGCCTCGGGGGTGTTGTTTAGTGGAAAGATATTGTGGTTGGTGTTGTTAGTTGGAATTAAGTGACGCAATTTGTTGAACTAAACCTAATCCGGCGAACAGGGCCCGTGTTTCTAAATGACGTAACCGGCATCTTGCTCCAGAAAGTGCGTTGAGGTATGCCTGCCATCTGATTGGTACCTTCAAATGTCGGTTTTATCAAAGGACGATATTCAGCATGTCTGCTATTCGAGGATCGGCATCTCCATGGTGCGGAACTATCTTCAAATATGGAACGAGCTATCGAAAGCATCTCAGAACCAGACATCCCTCAAAATCTCTCCTCCGACGGGAAGAAGGAAGACTATTAGACAATGAACGACAGCCATCAGAGGATGAGAGCGAAAATTTGGCCGACAATTACGACCTTGACAGTCTTTCAGATGAAAGTGTCAACGAGGAAAACGAGCAACTACCCTCCGAGGTCACAACTTTCCCTAGGGCTGAAGAGATATTAGGGGACATTGAGCGTCCTGCAGAGGACGAAACAAATCGATGGGCACCTTTTGAAAATCAGCAGGACTTCGATCTGGCAAAGTGGTTCATAGAATCGGGGGTGTCGAGGGAACACATCAATGGCTACTTCGAGAAAAAATTAGCAAGGCAGGAGGTCTCCTACAACTCCGTCTAAAAGCTAATTATGAAAATAATTGGGCTCAGTGATGGGCTAGGTTCGAGTAGTTGGATGACTGGTCAAGTCGACTTCCAGCCTCCAAAAGATGGTAAACGTCCTTTTGGGGACTCCAGTACCACCGAGGATGAATGTAACGGCAGCTGTGTATTGTGGCTAGGTGATAAACTGGAACGAGGAAAGGAGGTATTGTGTAGTGGAATTGGTATTTGTAATGAGGATTTCTATTATGTTCTTTTAGTTTCTGTTATGCGGAGGTATTAGTCATCATTGGACTATGGTTGGATATATAAGGGGTCGTTGCTTTGTGCTTTTATCTGTTTTCCTTCTTCCCTTCTTTCCTTACGCAACCTCTGTATTCTACTTGCTCGCTAAGGCTCGCAAAGAACTCCCTGATATTAAACCTCGCTTCAAAAACATTTTATTTTACCCCCCTCGGTTTACCTTGGTATACCATACCAGGCTGAGCCACTTCGTCCCCGATCGTACGGTCGCGTTTTGTTGTTCCAAGCGAAAGAAACCTACGAAAACTGGCTTCTAGCGAAGAATTCTCCAGCCTTGACCTCCCGAAGGGAAGGAAAAGAAACCTATCCGAAACTTCACTCTACGCCGCCAGAAGAACTGGACACTCAGTTATGTCGCAGCAAGCTTCGCTCCAGTCCTTTTTTACCCAGTCTTCCCAGCAAGGGACAGCCCCTCCGCAGAACAGGAATACTCCGGTTCCCGATCCAACCCCATCCGGAGCTCAGGAACAAGAATTCTCCTCGACCTTTGCAACACAATCCGACTACAACGACCCATACCAACCGAGAATTGACTACCTCTACCCAAGCATCGTTCCCCAGGACACTCACACCCAGACGGACCTGAACTACATTACCTGGGCCATTAGACATGCCACCAGCCGAATCTGCCCACCCACCGACAGGATTGAAATCCTCGAAGAGCAAACGACCACACTCCGGAGAACAGTGGACACACTGAGGCACCAAATCGAGGCGCAGACAAACATGATCACCAACATGCACTCGGCGATCCATCTTCTCCTCAACAAACAACCACAACCGCAGCAACCGCAGCAACCACAATAAAACCAACAACAGCAACAGCAGCAACAACAGCGAAAACCACAACAACCGCAGGGACAGAGAATGCCCCCTCCAGCGGTCCCCCAAACAGTTCCCCAAGCAGCGCCACAGGCAGCTCCTCAGGCCCCCCCACCCGCACCCCCCCAACAAGCCCCACCCCGTAGATGGAATGCAGGCACCTGGGCCGCCGTGGCCTCGGCACCCGGTCCCGCACAAGGAAATTTCCAGGTTGTTGAGAGAAGAAAGAAGTCCGCAAAGCCAAAAGCGGACCCTCTCTTCAAGCCAGAATATACCAAGATCAACAGAGAAATCATTGTTGAAACCACTGCTCCATCCGACGTCAATCCCTCCGAGATCAGAACCCTCGTCAACGCAAGAATCCAAGACGAGTCCTGCCATTTCATCTCGGCAAGAAGGACACCCAAGGACAACTTCATCCTGGAAACAAAATTCGTCACCCCTGCAACAAAGGCAATGGAATATGCCAAAGAAATTGAGGAGGCCCTCCTCACCCTACAGGTACCGGTCGCTGTCATCCGCGCAAACTCCAAGTGGTCAAAGTTTCTCCTCCATGGAATCCCCACGACGGTCGGGGAGGGCATTGAGGCGGGACAACTAGTAGCATCAGAAATCAGAAGCAACTATGGAGAGAACTTCCAACTTGCCCAGGTTCCCCGCTGGATATCCAGGGCAGAAACTCGAATGGAGAAAACCCACTCATCAATGGTCATCGCACTCCCAGGACAAATCACAATGGAAACACTAGGAGTTAAATTCCTATCTCTCTTCAACCGAAGCTGCCATATCGAGGCCTTCTTTCATGGATCGATCAGTGGAGGTACGGGGTTATGAAGAGTCGGATTAGTCAGAAAGGTTCTATTGGGTTCTACCGGGTTCTGTTGATCGTTGATGTATGAGTCATGTTGGGTTTGTCATCGCTGGGATTTCCTTGAGTATATTAAGGGGGGTGTTCGTCTGTATTTTGTGTTCTTCTCTTCTTTCTTTACGCAACGTCTTCTGTATCTACGCTGTCTATTGCTATATAATACTCTCGTTCTCTTCTTTCCTCAAGAAGACCACCGCCTCGCTTTGTTCTCGTCCCCTTCAAACCTTACCGACGCTAGAGCCCCGTAGTACCCATATCGTGGAGCTCCCACACCGTCCCCTGCTACGCTCTTCGTGCCCTGCGGAATACTCGCTACTCACTCCCTTGAGATTACGTTGCGTCGTCATCCGCACGGTACGATATGTCCACCCCCGACCCACCTGCATGGAATGCACCCAAAGATGTAGGGGAATTCAGGCAGATGTTTGAAGCCGGCCCTGCTGAACTATTCGACAACATCGCCGCCCTCGTCCAGCGTGTCCGCCTCCAAAGGGACACCCTTCATACACAACTCACCGCCGCCAACGAAACCATTGACAACCTCGAGGAGCAGATAAACCGGCTCAACCTCGACCTCAATGTCGCCCGCGCTGCTCCTGCCCCTACTGTCGCTGTCCCCGTTGCCCCCGCCCCTCCACCTGCTCCTGTCCCCGCCTTCAGGTCCGAAAAGTTTCCAGACCCTGAAAAATTCGATGGCACCCGTACCAAGCTCCCCGGATTCACTACCCAACTTCGAATGAAACTTGAAGTTAACCACGATCGGTTCCGGAACGAGGCAGCAAAGGTTATCTACGCCGTCAGCCGCTTGGAAGGAAGGGCCCTTGACCAAGTCGTCCCACTCGTTAACGCTAACCCTGCCGCCCCCTTCTCCTCTGTCACTGCCTTCGTCGCCCATTTGGAAGCCTCCTTTGGGGACCCAGACCCCCGGGGTACCGCCCGTCGCCAACTCGTTGCCCTGAAGCAAGGCAAAGGGGACTTCGCTACCTATTATTCGCAGTTCCTCCGCATCGTGGCATACCTGGACTACAACGAGGGAGCCAAGATCGATGCCCTGGCCGAAGGACTGTCGGAAGACCTGAAGGATGCTATGACATACCGGACAGACAGGCCTAACACCGTCGAAGCCTATGCCACCATGTTGATGACAATCGACAACCAGGTTCGGGGCCGCAAAGCTGAACAACGGGCCATTCGGAATACAATGGGACAATTCACCGCCCCCGCTGCTGCCGCACACCCATCTCCTACCGCCGGAGGCCTCGCCCCAATGGACCTCTCCGCTCTCCAAAGCCGCCCCACTCAACGTCCTGCCATCGAACAACGATATACTTTTGTCAACGGGCAACGCAAAACCTCCGCCGCTGAAAAACAATGGCGAAGGGACAACAATCTCTGTATGTACTGTGCCAACCCCGGTCATGTCTTTGCCAACTGCCCCTCTGCCAATCGCCCGCGCGGTAACCAACCGGTTATGAGAGGCGCCCTCCTCGCACCCAGCCATACGGCCGTCGACCCCGCTGCTCCACCGGTCGCTAGTCCCGCCTCCTCTGAGTCGGGTTTTCAGTAGTCCCGGGCTTGATCAATGGCCCCTGCCCGGGACCTTCCAATGTCTCTCCTTTGTCTGCGTTTTCTATCTCTGGCTTCTCGGTATCGTCTGTGGAGGATAAGTTGGATGGGGATCATTTTGTTGCTTCTTGTAAAATTATAAACAATAAAACATCCATTCAAACCCACGCACTGATCGATACCGGTTGCTCCGGATTCGCATTCATTGATGAAACATTTGCGCGCCATAACAACTTCCCACTTCTCCCCCTTAAATCACCCCGTACTCTTGAAGTCATCGACGGTCGGCCCATATCTTCCGGACAAATTACCCACCTCTGCTATCTGCCGCTGTCCATTGACTCCCACCATGAAACTACCCCTTTCTTCGTCACCAAACTTGGCTCGTATCCACTCGTCCTCGGAATCCCCTGGCTTCAATTGCACGATGCAACATTACGGTTTAAGGACAACAGCATACTGTTCGACTCCGAATACTGCAAACGCAAGTGCAACTCTTCCCCGATACCCGTTCCCATTAGAGGGGTCGCACCACCGCCCCGTTTTCACCTCGTCAGTTCAGCTGCTCTTTGTCGCTTTGCTCGAAGAGACAAACTCCAAATCTTTAGTACAACTATTGAAGAAATAGATCAAGCAACGGGCGTGGCCCCTAAGCAAGACTGGAGGAACCGGGTCCCAACCCGGTATAAGAGATTTTATAAAATGATGGACGAAGAATTCGCTAACGGGATGCCGCCTCGCCGCCCCTATGATCATAAGATACCGCTCAAGGAAGGGAAAGAGCCCCCTTTTGGGCCACTTTATGGTATGTCCCGCGAGGAACTCATCGTGCTGAAACAATACATACAGGACAACCTTCAAAAGGGGTTCATTCAGGCCAGCTCTTCGCCTGCCGGTGCCCCTGTCCTATTTGTTAAGAAGGCCGATGGAACACTCCGCCTTTGTGTCGACTATCGTGGCCTCAACGAACTTACTGTCAAAAACCGCTACCCGCTACCACTCATCCGGGAAACTCTCGATCGCCTTTCCAAAGCCAAGTGGTACACCAAGCTTGATCTTCGCCAAGGGTACAATCAGATTCGAATGGCTGAGGGTGAGGAATGGAAAACAGCCTTCCGAACGCGTTACGGACATTTCGAATACACCGTAATGCCCTTCGGCCTTACCAATGCACCAGCCACCTTCCAACATTTTATTAATGATTGCGTCCGTGATTACCTGGACATGTTCTGCACAGCCTACCTTGACGATATCCTTATTTACAGCGACACCTTCGAGGAACATCAAGTACACGTCGAAAAAGTACTGGAAGCCCTACAAAAAAATGGAATACTGCTGAAACCGGAGAAATGCGAATTTCACACACAAAGCACCACCTATCTCGGCCTGATTATAGAACCCAATGGTATTAAAATGGACCCAAGGAAAGTGGAAACAGTGAAGAATTGGACCGTCCCGAAAACAGTTAAGGATGTACAAGCATTCCTGGGTTTCGCTAACTTTTACCGCCGATTTATACGCGGATTCTCGGAACTGGCTTCTCCTCTTACCAGACTGACACGTAAGGACACATTATTTGGATGGACACGCGAAGCCCAAACCGCCTTCAATGCCCTGAAAGAAGCCTTTACCACGGCGCCCGTTCTCACTCATTTCGACCCGGAAAAGGAAATTACTGTGGAAACCGACGCATCTGACTATGTCTCCGCCGGTGTACTCTCCCAATACGATGACAATGGTATCCTCCGACCTGTTGCGTACTTCTCGAAAAAACACTCCCCCGCCGAATGCAACTACGAGATTTACGACAAGGAATTACTGGCAATCATTCGGTCTTTTGAAGAGTGGCGACCGGAACTTGAAGGGGCTGCACACCCAATCGCCGTCATATCCGATCATAAGAACCTCGAATACTTTATGAGTACTAAACAACTCAACCGGAGACAAGCACGGTGGGCAGAATACCTGTCACGATTTAATTTTGTTATCAAATACCGACCAGGGAAACAAGGAGGGAAACCGGACGCGTTGACAAGAAGATCAGGAGATCTCCCTGGAGAGGGGGATGAAAGACAATTGCATCAGAGTCAAGTTGTGTTGAAGAAGGAGAATCTTGATGCAAAGCTAAGTTTGTTGGCGGGTTCTTTCTCAAAGGAGCCCGCTGAAAAGAACGCCTCACTGCAGGAATTATTTGATGAAGGATATAGCGCTGACCCGTTTCCCCAAAAAATACTGGATATGCGGGATAAAGGCGATCGACAATCAAAAGACATATCACTCGCCGAATGCACCGAGGTCGAAGGCCGATTGCTTTACCGAGGCAGCATATATGTCCCTGATTACGACCCCCTTAAGCTTCGAATCCTCCAACTTTACCATGACGCTGCCTCTGCGGGACACCCGGGACGTGAAAAAACATTCGAACTCGTCAGTCGGGACTACTACTGGCCCCTCATGCGAAATTACATTGCCCGCTACGTTCGGAACTGTCACACCTGTCAACGAAGTAAACCCAACACCCATGGAAAACTCGGCGTACTTCGACCTTTACCGATTCCCGAACAACCATGGCGGGAGGTATCGATGGACTTCGTTACGGGCCTACCGGAAAGTGAAGGGTACGATGCAATTATGGTAGTGGTTGACCGGCTAACAAAGATGCGACATCTCCTGCCCTGCAATACTACTGTCAACTCCGAAGACGTCGCCCGACTATACCTGCGAAACATATGGAAGCTCCACGGGCTACCCACACACGTCACCTCCGACCGCGGTACGCAATTTACAGCTAAGTTTTGGAAGGCTCTTTGTAAACACCTCAACATCGAAGCAAGGATGTCCACCGCCTTCCACCCAGAGACCGACGGCCAAACCGAAAGGCTGAATGCTGTAATGGAGCAATATCTACGTGGGTATGTCTCTTATCAACAGGACGATTGGGTAAAATGGCTTCCTATGGCAGAATTCTCCGCCAACAATCAGGTCTCCGCATCCACCAAAGCTACACCATTCTTCGCGAACTATGGGTTCCACCCCCGGTTTACAGTGACGATCAAATCGTTGGACAAGACCCCACCGAGTCTTAACGCTAAGGACTTCGCCTCGAAGATGAAAGAACTCCACGAGCACCTACGTTCCAATATCCGTACAGCGCAGGATCAACAAGAGCAGGCCGTCAATACTAAACGAACGCCGGCCCCACAGTACGATGTCGGTGATATGGTGTTTGTTTCAGCAAAAAACATCCGAACCACGCGTAACTCCCGGAAACTGGACTGGAAGAAACTGGGACCGTTCCCCGTTAAGGAAATTATATCGCCATATGCGTATCGAGTCGACCTGCCTAGAAGTATGAAGATGCACCCCGTCTTCCATGTGTCGTTGCTGGACCCCGCTGCGAATGATCCTGTCCCAGGGCAAATTCAACCACCACCCCCGCCCATTATCGTCGAACAAGAGGAGGAGTATGCAGTTGAGGAAATCTTGGACTCGCGAGAATTACGAAACACTGGCCTACAATACTTTGTTAAGTGGACGGGCTATACCGACCCTACCTGGGAACCCGCCGCATACCACGATAATACCGCCGCCGTTGATAGCTTCCATATACGCTACCCCGACAAACCTGGACCATTGGAAGGAAAGATTAAGGTTAAGGCTCGCAGGAGCTCGCGCTTGAAGGGAGGGGCTACTTTCATGGATCGATCAGTGGAGGTACGGGGTTATGAAGAGTCGGATTAGTCAGAAAGGTTCTATTGGGTTCTACCGGGTTCTGTTGATCGTTGATGTATGAGTCATGTTGGGTTTGTCATCGCTGGGATTTCCTTGAGTATATTAAGGGGGGTGTTCGTCTGTATTTTGTGTTCTTCTCTTCTTTCTTTACGCAACGTCTTCTGTATCTACGCTGTCTATTGCTATATAATACTCTCGTTCTCTTCTTTCCTCAAGAAGACCACCGCCTCGCTTTGTTCTCGTCCCCTTCAAACCTTACCGACGCTAGAGCCCCGTAGTACCCATATCGTGGAGCTCCCACACCGTCCCCTGCTACGCTCTTCGTGCCCTGCGGAATACTCGCTACTCACTCCCTTGAGACCTTCCTCCCAACCTTCCCGGATACTCAGTGTGCGAAGTGCCTCGAATACGGCCACCGCCAGGAGAAATGTAAGAACAATGGGAAATGCGGCCACTGCGCCGGAGATCACCTCACCAGTTTCCACCCATGCAATCAATGCCAGGGAGGATACAGATGCACCCACACCCCAATCAGATGTCTGAACTGTAAAGGAATCCATAAGGCCTCCGACCCAGCATGCCCTGAAAGAGTTAAACGCCGATTCCTTAACAAAGGAAAGGAAAACGCCCCACCCGCCCAAGACCCACCTGCCGCACCTGCCCAAGAGCCAATTTCAATAATCCAAGTTCCAGCCACCGCCCCGGTCGGAGCTACACCCGTTCCCGAAGACGACCAACCCATGACGAATAATGCCTAGGCTGCGAACAACCGCGCTCGCACACCAACTTAACTGTGCACGGAGCGAATTAATCACCAAGGCGGCGGTGGAAGAAGCAGAAACAGACTCGAGCATTTATTTCCTACTATTACAAGAACCATGGACCTCAGCAGAGGGATACCCACCAGAATCAAATCTCTTTTATATTTTTACGGCCAGCAACACCAATACAAAATGTGCAACATAAGTCCGCAAACATGCCAGTCTCAAACCAAAACACCACTACACACACGATAATTTCATAGTATCGATCACGGTAGAAATCCAAACCAAAAAAACACAAATCCTAAACATATACTCCCCAGGCCGAAGTGGCCCCTTCGCTCAAATAGCAAGTACAATCCAAACCCTTGATAACTGTCTAGTGATGGGAGACTTCAACTGCCACCATCAAATGTGGTACGGAGTAAATTCACATGAATACAGAAACAACATTCGAGCAGACCGCGCCAACGGCGCACGGGTAAAACGATGGATAACCCGACAGAAACTGACCCTCCTGAACGAACCAGGCGTCTTCACGCACTTCCCCAGAGACAGAGGGAAAAGGCCCACAACCATCGACCTTGCATTCGTAAAAGGCCCAACACTCGACCACAACCTACGATGGAGTATTGAACCCTACGGAGCGGGCTCAGACCACGGGAGAACCTCCGTCCACTTACACCTGGAAAAACCACCCTTTGTACCAAGACGAATGTGGCGACAAACGGACTGGAAGCTATTGGAGAACCACATGTCAAACATTTCCATCCCTGCAGAGGCATGGGAAACCAAGGAACACACGGAACAAACTGTCGATTTCTTCCTAGAACTGGTAAGGTCAACAGTCAGCATAGTAACACCACTCTCGAAGGAGGGGGTAAGAGCCAACTCCTGGTGGTCAGAAGAGATGAAACAGATGAAGGCAAGAGTAAACGCAGCAGAAAGGAAGGCGAGAAATACAAGGAAATCCAATCACGTGGAGGAACACCGGAAGGCTTGCAGAGAATGGACAGTCATGATCCGGAAAGCAAAAGCGGACCAGCGGGAAAAGACGATGAACGAGGCGAAAGGTAGTGAAGTCTGGAGAATCCTAAGCGCAGGAAAGAGACGAGACACAATCATACCAACCATACAAGGTGAAGAAACGTTTGCGGGGAAGTGTCAAGCTCTAAGAGCCCAACTTTTCCCCTCGAAACGGACGTCCCCCGACCATCCCCTCTTGAACATTAGACCCCCCTCTTTTGACCTTAGCAACACCTTCGACATAGTCACCCCCGAAGAACTTAACAAAGCAATCGACTCCTGCCCAGCGCACTCGGCGACCGGCCCGGATGGCATCCCTTATACCTTTATTAAAGCTATAGTCAAAGCAAATACAACTCTAATCCAAGACATGTTCTCCGCTATGCTCCGGCACGGTGTACATCCAGCGGAATGGAAAATAGCTAAGTGTATCCCGATCCCGAAACCCGGAAAAGCAAATTACCATGAAGCAAAAGCCTATCGGCCCATTTCCCTTCTACAATGCTTCAGCAAAATCCTGGAGAAGATAGTGGCCCAGAGACTCTGCACCGCTGGAGAAATCCTAGGCACACTCTCAGCAAACCAATTCGGAGGAAGACCAACCATTTCGGCAATCGATGCCCTCCTGAGAACCTTGACACCAATACAACAAAACCTACTACTGAAAAACAGTACCGGAATCGCCCGGCGAGATAGACCAGCGATCCTAACCAACGACATCCAAGGAGCATTCAATTGTGTCGATCACCTACTCCTCGCGGAAATCATGCACCAACAAAAATTCCCCACCTATCTGACAGAATGGTGCAAGGAATTCAACACCGGCAGAAAACTACAGTTCCAATTCAACCATGAGCTAGAGGAACCACAGCCCTATGATTCCGGAGTGCCGCAAGGTAGCCCCATGTCTCCGGTACTATTCATGATCTATGCCGGAGTAATTCTGGACCCAACTAGCAGCCCAAAAGAGATGGACACAACTTACATTGATGACGATGCGCTGGTGCAAATATCCAAAACACCAGGCTTTACAATCAAGAGAATGGAGGAACGAATGAGAGAAAGACTAATTAAAGCTGAGCCACTCCAAATTAAATACGACCCGGATAAATCCGATCTGATCTTCTTCCGGCCCACCACATCATCCACACAACAACCACGACTTCCTGTCAAAGTCAACAACATCAATATATACCCCAAGGAGAGGCTGAAATACGTAGGAGTCTGGATAGATCCGACCCTTTCCTTCCGGCCCCACATCGAAGCAGCAATCGCAAAAGGCCTAAAAGCCCTCCACCAAATCCGAAACACCGCCCGCCTGCCAGGGATAACAGTCAAAACAGTTCATCACCTTATAACACAAGGCTTCCTTCCAAGCCTGCTCTACGGATCTGAGGCTTGGTGGACTGGCGCAGACCACATCATTAGATCGCTCGAACCACTATACAATGAAGCCGCCCGGATCATCACGGGCTTACCTCGATGGACCAAGAGAGCTAAACTCCTTCGAGAAGCAGGACTACCCCCCCTAGAACACCTCCTAACATATCGCTCAAGAAAGTACGGAACCAGAATACTCTGCACCGAGGCAACCCACCCCAATAATGAATCCCTGATCGAGCTCCTCCCATACAGAGAAGCAAACATCAAAGGAACAGGCCTATACCGAATCGCCTCCCTCCTACTCCCATATCAAACCCCCGGAAATGCGAGAGACAAGTGGAATCAAAATAAACTACTACGCGACCACCTCTTGAAAGAATGGAATACACAACCAATACCGGACTACCATCACCGGGGGGAATTCTGCCCCCCGTCCAAGATAGCGAAACTCTCCCTAACGGAAGCGAAAAAAGTTTTTCGAATCCGGTGTCAAACCACCCGAATCGATAAACACGCGGTATACACAGACCCCGAACCATGCCAGTGTGGTATGGAAAACTCAGCGAAACACATACTTATGGAATGCCCAGCGTGGGCTCGAATCTGCGCCCCTCTGATAGAAAAGATCCCCGGAGCGATGACCTGGGAAAACTGGATGTTTACAAACTTGAAAACGGATCTTATCCTACAATTTGCGAAAAATTCTCAACTCTCGAAATGGTACGAGTCGGTGGAAGCGGAGGTGGACCTAGAAGAGGGGATGGAAGAAAATGAGTAGGGACGGGATTAGGAAGGGTGGTTTCCTTTTACCTTTTAACTTTGGTTTTATTTTATCTTGATGGATCCAGCGCCCGAGTTCGCTGAGATATGTTATTTCTCCTTGTCGTCGGATGGTTCCTGGTTAAGCGTCGTTCTGGAATTTCCTTACTTTTGTTTGTGTTCGCTTGTGTTCGTTTCTGTTCTTGTCTGTTCGGTTGTGTTTGTTGTTTTTCTTTCCTTTCGTTCTTTTGTTCGGTTCGTGTTTAGGCGGTCGGGTCGGCGTGCGATAAGTCTTGTACTTCAAAGCAATATAAGTTTCTTCTTCTTCTTCTGCATTCTACTTGCTCGCTAAGGCTCGCAAAGAACTCCCTGATAACAAACCTCGCTTCAAAAACATTTTATTTTATTCCCTTCGGTTTACCCTGGTATACCATACCAGGTTGAGCCACTTTGTCCCCGATCGTACGGTCGCGTTTGTTGTTCCTAGCGAAAGAAACACCACGAAAACTGGCTTCTAGCGAAGAATTCTCCAGCCTTGACCTCCCAAAGGGAAGGAAAAGAAACCTATCCGAAACATCACTCTACGCCGCCAGAAGAACTGGACATTCAGTAATGTCGCAGCAAGCTTCGCTCCAGTCCTTTTTTACCCAGTCTTCCCAGCAAGGGACAGCCCCCTCGCAGAACAAGAACACCCAGGTTCCCGACCCAACCTCATCTGGAGCCCAGGAACAGGAATTTTCCTCGACCTTTGCAACAGAATCCGACTACAACGACCCCTACCAACCGAGAGTGGACTACCTCTACCCGAGCATTGTCCCCCAGGACACTCACACCCAGACGGACCTGAACTATATCACCTGGGCTATTAGACATACCACCAGCCGGATCTGCCCGCCCTCCGACAGGATTGAAATCCTCGAAGAGCAAACAACTACACTCCGGAGAACAGTGGATACACTGAAACATCAGATCGAGGCGCAGACAAACATGATCACCAATATGCATTCGGCGATCCACGCGCTCCTCAATAAACAACCACAACCGCAGCAACCGCAGCAACCGCAACAGCAGTAACAACAGTAACAACAGCGAAAACCACAACAACCGCAAGGACAGAGAATGCTCCCTCCAGCGGTCCCACAAACAGTTCCCCAAGCAGCGCCACAGGCAGCTCCTCATGCCCCCCCACCCGCACCCCCCCAATAAGCCCCACCTCGTGGATGGAAGGCAGGCACCTGGGCCGCCGTGGCCTCGGCACCCGGTCCCGCTCAAGGAAACTTCCAGGTCATCGAGAGGAAAAAGAAGTCTGCAAAGCCAAAAGCGGACCCCCTCTTCAAACCAGAGTACACCAAAATCAACAGAGAAATCATTGTTGAAACCACAGCCCCATCCGATGTCAACCCCTCCGAAATCAGGACCCTAGTCAATGCAAGAATTCAGGACGAATCCTGCCATTTCATCTCGGCAAGAAGAACACCCAAGGACAACTTCATCCTGGAAACAAAATTCATTACCCCGGCAACAAAGGCAATGGAATATGCCAAAGAAATTGAGGAGGCTCTCCTCACCCTACAGGTACCGGTCGCCGTCATCCGTGCAAACTCCAAATGGTCAAAGTTCCTCCTCCATGGAATCCCCACAACGGTCGGGGAAGGCATCGAGGCGGGGCAATTGGTAGCATCAGAAATCAGAAGCAACTACGCAGAGAACTTCCAACTTGCCCAGGTTCCCCGCTGGATCTCCAGAGCAGAAACTCGAATGGAGAAAACCCACTCATCAATGGTCATCGCGCTCCCAGGACAAATTACGATGGAAACACTAGGAGTCAAATTTCTATCTCTCTTTAACCGAAGCTGCCATATCGAGGCCTTCCTTCCAACCTTCCCGGACACCCAGTGTGCGAAGTGCCTCGAATACGGCCACCGCCAAGAGAAATGTAAGAACAATGGGAAATGCGGCCACTGCGCCGGAGACCACCTCACCAGTTTCCACCCATGTAATGAATGCCAGAGAGGATACAGATGCACCCACACCCCTATCAGATGCCTGAACTGTAAAGGAGCTCATAAGGCCTCTGACCCAGTATGCCCCGAGAGGGCCAAACGCCGTTTCCTCAACAAAGGGAAGGAAAATGCCCCACCCGCTCAAGACCCACCGGCCGCACCCGTTCAAGAGTTGCTTCCAATAGTTCAAGTACCAGCCACCGCCCCAGTCGGAGCCACACCCGTTCTCGAAGATGACCAACCCATGACAAATAATGCTTAGGCCCCGAACCACCGCGCTTGCACACCAACTCAATTGTGCACGGAGCCAACTTATTACCAAGGCGGCGGTAGAAGAAGCGGAAACGGACTCTAGTATTTATTTCCTATTATTACAAGAACCATGGACCTCAGCAGAGGGATACCCACCAGAATCAAATCTTTTTTATATTTTCACAGCCAGCAATAACAACACAAAATGTGCAACATACGTCCGCAAACATGCCAACCTCAAACCAAAACACCACTATACATACGATAATTTTATAGTATCGATCACGGTGGAAATCCAGAACAAGAAAACCCAAATCCTAAACATATACTCCCCAGGCCGGAGTGGCCCCTTCGCACAAGTCGCAAGTACAATCCAAACCCTTGACAATTGTCTAGTTATGGGAGACTTCAACTGCCACCATCAAATGTGGTACGGAGTAAATTCACATGAATACAGAAACAACATTCAAGCAGACCGCCTCAATGGGGCACGACTGAAACGATGGATAACCTGACAGAAACTGACCCTCCTGAACGAACCAGGCGTCTTTACGCATTTCCCCAGAGACAGAGGGAAAAGGCCCACAATCATCGACCTTACATTTGTAAAAGGCCCAACACTTGACCACAACCTACGATGGAGCACTGAACCCTACGGAGCGGGCTCAGACCATGGGAGAACCTCTGTCCATTTACACTTGGAAAAACCACCATTTGTACCAAGACGAATGTGGCGACAAATAGACTGGAAGCTATTGGATAACCAAATATCAAATCTTTCCCTCCCTGCAGAGGCATGGGAAACCAAGGAACATACGGAACAAACGGTCGAATTCTTCCTAGAACTGGTTAAGTCAACAATCAATATAGTAACGCCACTCTCGAAGGAAGGGGTAAGAGCCAACTCTTGGTGGTCAGACGAAATGAAACAAATGAAGGCAAGGGTAAACCCGGCAGAAAGGAAGGCGAGAAATACAAGGAAACTCAACCACGTGGAGGAGCACCGGAAGGCATGCAGAGAATGGACAGTCATGATCCGGAACGAAAAGCGGACCAGCGGGAAAAGACGATGAACGAAGCGAAAGGTAGTGAGGTCTGGAGAATCCAAAATGTAGGAAGGAGGAGAGACACAATCATACCAACCATACAAGGTGAAGAAACGTTTGCGGGGAAATGCCAAGCTCTAAGAGCCCAACTCTTCCCCACAAAATGGACGTCCCCCGACCACCCCCCCCTAAATATTAGACCCCCCTCTTTTGACCTTCGTGATACTTTCAACATAGTCACCCCCGAGGAACTCAAGAAAGCAATTGACTCCTGCCCAGTGCACTCAGCGACCGGCCCGGATGGCATTCCCTATACCTTTATCAAAGCAATAATCAAAGCAAACACAACTCTGATCCTAGACATGTTCTCCGCCATGCTTCGGCACGGAGTACATCCAGCGGAATGGAAAATAGCAAAATGCATCCCGATCCCGAAACCCGGCAAAGCAAACTATCACGAAGCAAAAGCCTACCGGCCCATCTCCCTTCTACAATGCTTCAGCAAAATCCTGGAGAAAATAGTGGCTCAAAGACTCTGCACCTCTGGAGAAATCCTAGGTACACTCACCCCGAATCAATTTGGGGGGAGACCAACCATCTCAGCAATCGATGCCCTCCTAAGAACCCTAACACCAATACAACAAAACCTACTACTGAAAAACAGCACCGGAGTCGCCCGGCGGGACAGACCAGCGATCCTAACCAATGATATCCAGGGAGCATTTAACTGTGTAGACCACCTACTCCTCGCAGAAATCATGCACCAGCAAAAAATTCCCCACCTATCTGACAGAATGGTGCAAGGAATTCAACACCGGCAGAAAACTACAATTCCAATTCAACCATGAGCTAGAGGAACCACAGCCCTACCAATCTGGAGTACCGCAAGGCAGCCCCATGTCCCCGGTACTATTTATGATCTATGCTGGAGTAATCCTGGACCCAACAAGCAGCCCGAAAGAGATGGACACTACATACATCGATGATGATGTGCTGGTGCAAATATCCAAAACACCAGGCTTCATAATCAAAAGAATGGAGGAACGTATGAGAGAGAGACTAATGAAAGCCGAGCCACTCCAAATCAAATACGATCCGGATAAATCTGACCTGATCTTCTTCTGCCCTACCACATCATCCATACAACAACCACGACTTCCAGTCAAAATCAACAACACCACTACATACCCCAAGGAGAGGCTGAAATATATAGGAGTCTGGATAGATCCGACCCTCTCTTTCCGGCCCCATATCGAAGCAGCAATCGCAAAAGGCCTTAAAGCCCTCCACCCAATCCGGAACACTGCCCGCATGCCAGTCATAACAGTTAAGACAATCCACCACCTAATAACACAAGGCTTCCTTCCAAGTCTGCTCTACAGATCCGAGGCTTGGTGGACTGGCGCAGACCACATTATAAGATCCCACGAACCACTATACAATGAAGCTGCCCGGGTCATCACCGGCCTACCACGATGGACCAAGAGAGCTAAACTCCTCCGAGAAGCAGGCCTACCCCCCCTAGAACACCTTCTGACATATCGTTCAAGAAAGTACGGAACTAGAATACTCTGCACCAACGCAACCCACCCCAATAACGAATCCCTGATCGAGCTGCTCCCATACAGAGAGGCAAATATCAAAGGGACAGGCCTACACCGAATCGCCTCCCTCTTACTTCCATATCAAACCCCCGGAAACATGAGAGACAAGTGGAACCAAAACAAACTATTACGCGACCACCTGTTAGAAGAATGGAATACACAACCAATACCTAACTACCACCATCGGGGGGAATTCCCCCCCCCTCCCAAGATTGCGAAACTTACCCTCATAGAAGCAAAAAAGATATTTCGAATCCGACGCCAAACCACCCGAATTGACAAACATGCAGCACATACAGACCCCGAACCATGCCAGTGTGGTATGGAAAACTCAGCGAAACATAGACTCATGGAATCCCCAGCGTGGGCTCGAATCCGTGCCCCCCTAATAGAGAAAATCCCCGGAGCGATAACCTGGGAAAACTGGATGTTTACAAACCTGAAAACGGACCTAACCCTACAATTTGCAAAGAAATCTCAACTCTCGAAATGGTACGAGTCGGTGGAGGCGGAGGCAGACCTGGAAGAGGGGACGGAAGAAAATGATTAGGGATGGGATTAGGAAGGATAATTTCCTTTTACCTTTTATTTTTGGTTTTATTTTTGTTTTTGGTTTTGATGGATCCAGCACCCGAGTCCGCTGAGATATGTTATTTCTCCTTGTCATTGGGTTTTTCCTGGTCGTGCGTTGTCCTTGAATTTCCTTGCCTTTGTTCGTCTTCGTTTGGCTCTCGTTTTGTTCTTGTTTGTTCGTGTTCGTTGCTTTCCTTTTCTCTTTGGTTCGGTTTTGTTTAGGCGGTTGGTTTGGCGTGCGATAAGTCTTGTACTTCAAAGCAATATAAGTTTCTTCTTCTTCTGTATTCTATTCCACGAATATTACTTTTGTTCTACGCTACGTCATAGGGCTCATCTTGGATCTCCGATCAGGATTGAACCATCCCATAGTCCATAGTCACGAACATCTTCTACTACGTTCTCACCTCGGTTGTATTCCTTGGCACTATAGTCTCTCGTCCATAGACCCACGTTATAATGAATCCCAACGGTGCTCGACCACCTCCACACCATTTTTTTATCGAGATGTAGTGAAAGCGGCAGCCTATCTTATCAGACAGCCTTGCTTCTCAGAGAATACAGTGTAGTCTCCAAAAATCGAAAGAAATGGCGAGGTGCAGAGGATATATAATGAGATACATACTGGAGAATGGTGGTGAGAGACGCAGGTGAGCCCTTTTCCGACATTTTACCTCCTTCGCTTATCACTAAAGGAGAAATCGCCGACCTGTGACACCATTATCCCGTTGTTGATCTCTTCAGATGAGACACAACTAACCAATTTCTCTGGACACAAAAAGGCATGACCGATATATCTCACGATAGAAAACATCTATGCGAGGACGAGGAACAGACCGAGCATGCATGCAAACGTCCTCTTAGCGCTTCTATGCATCTCCGCCAAGATGTCTGGGGATAGAAAAAGATACGAAGCATTGCGGAGAAGGAGCAACCGGATATTGAGAGAGATCTTTGAGCTATTATTAACCCACTGAGGGAGGTAGGCAGTGAGGGAGCCGAGATGGATTGCAGCGATTGGTTTGTCAGAGATGCTTTCTCATCCTATGTGCCTGGATCGTGGACCACAAAGAGAACATGATGCTCAACAATATCACCGGGAATCGCTGCCCTGTCAGTGAAGCAGATAAATGTACATTTGGAAAGTACATTATGCGACCTGCACTGACCCGGGAGACCTAGAGATATTGGGACCTCCATCGAAGGTTTACGGAAGAAGAGGCAGGAGCAGAGGAGGAATTGAAGGCTAGTGGCATAAAGCAGGCAAGAGGCGTCCTCTGGAATACCCCCTTCATCGACCCTATGCAACTTCCCAAACCGGATATCCTACATGTCCTGTACTTGGGGTTATTCAAGCATATGATGGACTGGTTGATGGCATTCCTCAAGAAGCATAAACGAAAGGACGAATTTGATACTATCTGGGCCCGCATTCCATCTTACCTGTATTTCAACGCCATGAATAAGCCCTATAGTCAGGTCTCCCAATGGCAGGGAAAAGAGATGCATAACTTGGTAAAGATCCTTTTACCAACCCTAGTAGTCTCTTTACGTCGCCCGACTGCCAAACAGCGTCCCGTCTTTAATAATTCGATTAGATGTGTTCGACACCTTGTTGATTTTACACTAATGGCTCAATATCGAAGCCAGATAATAGAGACGTGAGAGTTTTTAGAGAGGTATCTCATGGGCCTTCAAAGGGAAAAGGACATCTTCTTGGAGTTTTGAGGAGGTAAAAAGCTTAATCAAGAGGCGAGGATAGTCGGCAGCCAGCTGTGGAGAGAAGTACAAGACACAATAGCTAATGAAGAGGAGCCTTCCACTGCCAAAAAGAGGCGCTTAGAGGACGCTGAACTTCTGGCAATAGATTCTCAGGTTTTGGAATTCACAGGAGACAGATCGGATTTCAATTTTCCGAAAATGCAAATGGTAATTCACTTCCACAATCATATCATAAAATACAGTAACATACTCCAGTTTTCCACCGAGCTTGGCGAGCCCAGCCACAAGGCTATGAAAGTGGGACACAAGCGGTTGAATAAGGTAGATGCTTCAGAGCAGATACTCACCCATATTGTGACAGCTGAGAGTTTCGCAATGGCGGAACTCAACCAGTTGGAAGAACAAAAGAAGGACACAATATGTCGGCCAGCGGACGACTTACGGCATTTAGGGTCCTTGATGCGGAGAGATATTGCTAATACTGCGGTAAAAATCTCCGAGTTTTGCAATATACCAGATCTATCCTTACTTCTGACAATGTACTTTAGATGAATATCGCATAATATAAACGAAACTCTTCTCCCAAAGTACCCGGCGCAGCACTATCGACTTTTAAACGTGGCTGTAGTTAACTTTTAGAATGAGACTGAAAAGGAGATATAGATGATCCGGACCTCCGGTACCAAGTTGTGGAGATCGTCCAAGCAACCGGGGAACGATAGTATATGGGTTTGGACGGGGGACGAAAGACGTTATTCGTCTCTTTAGGGACAAATGCTAGCGATTCTTAGATGTCTGATAAAGGTACGGATACCTGAGTCGGTATCCGACTCTGAAAAGTAGTGTACCTCTCGGATCGCTATCGTGGAATTAATGACCACAGAAAGAAGAGGTGAAATACAAGAGCCACATGGGCTGGTAATCGTCTGACAGATGACGGAGCGGAACCTCCGATGTATTAGTATAAAAAATATATCATGGCGGATGCAGTTAGTACGTGAGAGTGTCAATAGCGATAACCGGTGGTTTGTGAATAGTAGAATAGATATCAAGAATTTCAATCTTGTATGCTAGAACGTATTTTATTTTTGTACCATAGATATAGGTAAGTCAGGCGGACGAATAACGTCGGTTGGAGGACGCCAAAGGGCTGAAATGTAACCTTAGTGATATCATAATAGACATTCGCAAATTCTTTAATGTGACCGTGAAGTTCATATTAATACAAAATTTTTGAATAAGTACTCGACAATAGTATTTTTACAGATGAGCTATGGATGTGATATTTAGATTACACAGAGTACGAATGAGGACGATATTTGGCTCCGGTTGCCATATCGCTCATATGAGCTAGATTAGTACCGGATTAGCGTGAGTCAAAAGCCAATTACAAATCAGTGCTTGATTTTTTGCTGATGGTCGGGGTGTAGGTGGGAGCCTCATTGGCTAATAAATCAAATCATTTGAGCACTCTGCAGCCGCACCTGCAAGAAAGAGCCTCCTCGCCCTTGGCAGAAAACAAATTTTCAGAACACTCAGGAGTACTTTGGTAGCATCGTGAAACTTCAATGAAATAGTCTTCCCCTTCTTGAAGCAAGTGGTACAGCTCCTCCACCAACTTCGATAAACATCTTCGAACTACACATCCATTTAAAGTAGATGAATGGCTGAGAAACCAGTTTTTACTCCTGGAGCGTGATCAAGAGATACCCGATGACACTCACGATGGCTCGGAAGGCATTCACGATTCCTATTCAGATACCCATGATGACTCGAATAGTTCGGAGACCAACAGTATCAATTATCATGACCAAGATCCTGATAATAATTCAGATCTGGAATCCGAATCAAATTTTATGATGAAAGAGGCAGATGGAGATGCAAATAGGCATGGGGCAGCGACAACGATTTATGAGGGTGCTGGGGTGCATCCCTACCACACGGAGGACTACATCAAATGCTCACAAAACCTTTCACAATACCTGTTATACCCATTCAACTCAGCATATGAATTTGGAATGACACATTATTTCATACTATCAAAGGCCTCACAAGGAAATATCCACAACTTCTTTCTACATGCTCTGTCAAGCAGTGGCAAAGGCTCCTACAGGACTGGGCGAGGTTTAATAAAGAGGTTGGAGAAAATGAATAACATATTGAGAAAGGCGAGCTGGCATCATTCGGAGTTGGATATTGGGGGAGAGAAAACCGTTACTATTACTGGGATCCAATAGTAATTGTGCGATATCTTCTATGCCAACGGACCTTTCAGGAGTTATTGGTGTACGCACCAGTGGTAGACCATAATGAATCTGGCGAGAGAATGTACGGGGAAATACATATAGGAGCTTGGTGGTGGGAGATGCAGGTCCGGTAATCCTCACAAGTGCTGTATGAGCAGTCGCTAATGCTTTCTGGACAGAATACCTTAGCGGAGGGTTCGACTCTGGTACCAATTATATTCACGTCAGATGGCACACATTTGACAAATTTTAGTGGGGACAAGAATACCTGGCCAATATATCTTACCATCGGGAACATCAAATCATCGGTCTGGAGTAAGCCCACTAGGCATTCGTTAATTCTCCTAGGGCTACTGCTAGTCCCACCTAAGCTCGGGAAGAATTCACTGGCTAATTTCAATTTACGACATCAGAGTCAAATGGCCCTGCATCGTGCCCTGGGGGAGATCTTTCAGAGCATTCAGGAATGCTTTGAGGAAGGAGAGCTACTCGCATGCACCGATGAGTACGAACGTCTATACTTTCTGGTATTGTCGGGTTGAATTACTGATCAACCTGAGCATATAAACTTACAAAATATTAGTATTAGTTCTTGCCCAAGATGCGAGTTGGAATTCAACAGTTTTGGGAGCACCCTCTGGAGCCTTATGTATGATGACGAGTATTACCAGGACAGGGTAAGCTATTCAGGGAGAATCTGCGAAACCTCGGACCGGTGGAATACCTTGTCACGAGATCAGTGAAGATACTCTTCAATGCTTTCTGGGATATGCTGAGGGTTGATCCATACGATATTAATAAACCGGACATTCAGTACAATATCTACTTAGGAATGTTGAAGAATATGATGGAGTGGGTTCAGGCTTTCTTGAAGAAGGACAATCAATTGGAGCAATTTGACAAGGCTTGGGCCTCGATTGCACCTCACCCTGGACTGGCAGTACCGAACAAGACATACCCTGCCACAACCCAATGGGAAGGTGAGGAGATGAGAAATCTGGGGCAGGCCGTTCTTGAAGTACTTGTGGCTGCTTTGAGAAACACGGGGGTGGCTGTCAGGGGCGACCTTGCAAAGATATTGATATGTGTACGAGGCTCAATTGACTCCCACTTAATAGAGCAGTATGGGAGTCATACGACGAGTACATTGAATTATAGGGAGAGCTATCTCGAGGATTTCAATAGGTGCAAGGATATCTTTTTAGAATTCCAGGCGTATAAGAGGACGGTTAACGAATCGAGAAATCAGACATAAGCCTTAAATTGCCTCAGGCTCTCAGAGTGCTCAGGGAGGCTTGAAGGAGATTCGCGAGATTTGATAAAGGTCTCACTTCAACTTCATCAAATTGCACCTGTTATCGCACTATCGGGAACACGTCGAGCGTTATGGGAGCATTCCCCAATACTACACCGACATCAGCGAACTCGCTCATTTACGTCAGATAAAAGATGCATACGGAGCAACCAACAAGGTTGATACCGGAATGCAGATACTGTACTATGAGGGGCGGTGGTTGGCATTAAATATTCGAATTCTGAATTTGAACGACATTATTGGAGCTCCTGATAGCACTCAGGAAATCCTTTGGAGCCATTGAGATAACCTGAAGGAGTTACTTCAGATTTATAAAATAGAATACTGAAAAAAAACTCCAAATGAACAATCCATAGTAGAAAGAGGGTTGCCTCTAAAGCGTCTTTGCAACCCTTCCACGAAATCGGAAAAACTTTTCAATATTGCGGATGGACTGCAAATAAGCTATGCCACGTTATATCGCCTGATAAAGGAGTATGCAGAGGATGCGGAATGCTCTCAAATCTTTGCTGGAAGCTCTCAGAGCATTTTAGAGCGCTGGATGGAGATGTTCATATGTTTGCAGGTTCCGATATCAATCATCCAAAGACATAAGGTGTACGAGGTTTACAGTATTAGGTGTACGGGAAACGCGGCTTTTAGGAAAGGGGAAATAAGAAAAGATTGGGTATAGGTGTTGGTAGCATCCTCAGAGGAGTGGGGAGTGTTTCGGGAACGCTTACTAGGACGTTCGGAGGCTTTGTTCAAGCTGCGGGACAGTGGGAGGTGAGCACATAGACTATGTATAGTGGAGCTACTCAAGGCAAAGGATCGTGGTATTACTGATAGCTCACATGGGCTCCTGAAGGTTTGTAGGAGGAGGAGGAAGAGGATGTGGGTCGTTAATATTCGAAGTATATTGGGAATAGCCTATTTGTCTGAGGTGGAGAGTGGTAATTAGTTGGTAAATACTAGGATAGACTTGCTTATATAGAATCAATTTAGTTGAATGGTTGTAAAACTGTGAGCGTATTCATGAGTGCTCTAGGAACCTTAGACCCAATTGGACCCCCTAATTCAAAATTCGTGTCGTTTTGCTATGAATGCGGATTCAAATAAGGAAGTAAAGTTTCGGCCGCTCAGTATCTGAGTCTGACTATCCAGCAAGCTCACTCCAGGAGGGCATGACAGTCCATATTTGCTGCTTATGTATGGATATTGAGCTTTTCAGATGAGCCGTACCATGGCTTCGACCTCAATTCTAATTATGCCTTTCACGAATCGACAGAAATATACACTTCCATCAATAGTTGACTAGTTGTCACCAATATACAGGACAGTGCTCGTATCAATATCCCGGGACTAACCAAACAGCGGCATTGAGGATACTCAGGTTGGATATTACTTGAGGGACTGTTACCTTCCTATGCTTTGAGGACGATGTATTAATCCAAACGGGGCAAAGTGAGAGTTGTCTCATTTTGAGTGGGTATGACGAATACCTCAGCTCTGTGAGCATCGGTGAACACTCTGGGAGTGCTCTCAGAAGCATTCTGGTGAGCTTTTATGGGAGCATTTTCGTGAGCATTCGCGGTGCCATGAGAAACTTCGTCGTGCCATAAGAAACTTCGCCATGCCATGAGAAACTTCGCCGTGCCATGAGAGCATTTGTCGTGCCGTGAGAGCATTGGGAAGTACTTGTGTGGTACTACTGATGTTATCAAAAGAAGCAAAAGTTCCATATGTGCTGTAGGCGGGGTCACTCCATTATAGCTTCTCCGGGGGGGTAGGTAATGTCATGACCGCCTAGGCGAGCAGAGCTTTGGGGAGTCCCCTCCGGACGTGAAACATGTCTCCTAGCAGTGCTGCATGATTAGGTGCTCCTGGGGCGGAGCCGGACGCGAGCGGTGTACACTGGCAGTGCCAGATGCGGTAGGCGATCGAGGCACGGAACGCCCCTCAGGATGAAGGGGCTACGCTCTGGGTAATATGGGAGCTTCCTGATGTATCCAACAATTACTCCCTCGTACTTTCCGGCTCATCTCCGATACATATAAATGCCCACCAGCCATAGATGACCACTTTCCGTAGTATAATTAATGCTCTCATATCAAGTCAATACCAGGTAGGCAGTGTCATTCATGTTATGATGCGCACACTCTTAAAGGTGATACGGCGGTATCTGGAAGTGGAACAATCTTGGCTGCAAGGTGAACTTTAAAGCCAATGAGAGTGCTTATTCCTAGCCACTTTGCTGCATTCCTGCCGCAGTTTACTTTTCAGGGGGTATAAATGGGTATAATACTGTTCCACTTCGCTCAGTCTTGGTGCATTTCACATACAAAAATGCTGAATCTCAAGCTCTAATAACTTCACAACCAGAATAGATATCAAAAATCTGAACGATGGAACTAAACTTCATAACTAGTACTTCATTTCCATTGTTCGGATTTTTTTTAACGTTTTTCTACCTTTAAGACTGGGCGCACCATATAACCTTTGATGTGTCGTGCTTACTAACCCACCCCTGTGCTTTCAGCCAATCAAATGCTCAAACGTTTCAGAAAACCATAATCCAGTACATAGTGGATAGTAGAAGACATAACTGTCTCTCAGGGCGTTCCATCACTTATTACCTATCGCTGTACATAGAGTAGTCGTTTGCACCTTACCCCCACCAAGCCTTTCCGTCAATCCCGTCAATCACATTGAATTATCTATCGCTTCATCTGATTAAGTTTGTCAAATCTCAGAAGTCAACCCCCTCCGCCCCCCCCCCCCCCAAAAAAAAAGAAAGAAAAAAAACCCAACCCAACCCAACCAAACCAAACCAAACGTTACCTCCCCAGTATCTATCTCCTGTCACGCTACGTATTCACGAATGCCATCATCACAGATGTCTTCCCCGGAAACACCACGCATTGCTAGTTGCCTCATCACTGCATGCACCACCCACATTCGCAAGCTTTCCAGGCTCTCCGATAAAGGCAAGAAATATCACTACCGAGCACCGCTTTGTCACGAGTTTGGGCGTTTCTTCCTGTGGACGCAGGGGTTCGACAAGTTACCCCCCGCCGAGGGTAATATACTAGATGAGGTACTGGAGGAGGCTACATATCTTAAGAAGGCCACGATCCTACTTCTTGCGTCTTTCGCTAGCTGTCTGCTCGATGTCACACTTTCGAAAGGTATGCTTGTGCTCCAAATCCATGATGACGGCTAGCGTTGACATCCCTTGCAGTTGGAGACGACCACACTCGCACGCTTCTCCGGCGTTCCCTTGACGAGGTGGATAACGCGTACCCGCACTTGGAGGGCAGAATAGAACGTGAGTGGGAAACGCAGGATGCTTCGATTGGGGAGTTGCGCGAGTGTATTGATGCTCTTTTTGACGTACTGCCGACCCTTGACAATGTGCTGGAGGATATGCAGGGGGGTGTGACGCTAGTTCCCAATCCGGTGGAACTGATCACCACAGGAATGGACCCTCTTTGGACAGGCGATGATGCCGCTCTACAGGAAGTGCCGCCGGCATTAGGGCTGATACCGGATATACTAGAGATGCTCCAGGTTGAGCACTCGGAATTGGTGGGGGGAGAAACTTCGGCCCCGGAGGAGGGGCAGGGGAATGTGACGCCAGTGCCCAATCCGGTGGAACCGCTCATCACAGGAGTTAGCCCTCTCCAGGCAGATGATGATACCGCTCTACAGGAGGTGCCGCCGGCATTAGGAGAGATACCGGATGTACTAGAGGTGCTCCAGGTTGAGCACTCGGAACTGGTGGGGGGAGATATTTCGGACCTGGAGGAGAAGCAGGGGGATGTGACACCGGTGCCCGATCCGGTGGAACCGCTCATCACAGGAGTTAGCCCTCTCCAGGCAGATGATGATACCGCTCTACAGGAGGTGCCGCCGGCATTAGGAGAGATACCGGATGTACTAGAGGTGCTCCAGGTTGAGCACTCGGAATTGCTGGGAGGACATACTTCGGCAGGGGGTGCCTCAGTCGCGATGGCAGGCTCTGAGGTGGGAGGAGCGTTGTCCGGCAGTGAGAACCACATATCGCTAGCTGAGGAGAGAGAGCACCAGGAGCTATTGAAGTTTATCCTGGAGGAACGACCAGCATCCCCCATCCCTATTACCGGTATGCACTGGGAGATATACCGACAGTATATCAGGGACAAGTTCCCGCAAGCCATTAAGGAGCTAGATATCGAAGAGTTTGCAAAAGGGAATGCCCAGTGTTATGATTCACTGACACGCAGAGGATCGGATGAGGACGGGGGTGTGCTGGGGGAGGGTGGCGAGGACGAGCATAAAGAGTTGGGGGAGAAGGAGTTGGGGGAGAAGGGGTTGGAGGAGGAGGAGATCGAGGGGGAAGAGACAGGTCTAGCCTCCAAAGGTGTCCCCAAAATCTTCGTAGATTCAGGTCTCGGGAGCTCCGCTCCGCCCCCCACTGGCCAGGCTCGCTCGATCCACCCCCATCCAGTACAATCTAATATGTTGGTCCCTTCGGGAATCCCGGCCTCAGGCACATACCTCAAGTTTCCTCCTTCCGTCTCAGCTGTCTCATATTCTACCATCTGCTCGACATCTTCTGAACCAAACAATAGACGTCTCCTTCCACGAGTTCCACTTCATTCCGTGGGATCCGCAGGTTTCGAGTGCACATTTTGCGGGCTTATGCAGCGCCCAACTACCCAAGGCCATAGGTGGAGGTGAGCCCAAAAACCTATACCCATTACCTCCGCCATATCTTCCAGATCAAACACTCAAGAGTTCTAACTACAAATGTCATTATCAGAAAACATGTTTTCGCTGATCTCGCGCCATATATGTGTATACGCTCGCGCTGCCCGAGCGCGGATAAGTTCTACACCAAGAAGAGAGATTGGGTCGCGCACGACAGCCAGTGCATAAGAGATGGGCGCGAGGGCGCCGAAGTAACCACCACGGAGACGTGTCCGTTCTGCCTAAAGGAGTTTGGCGGAGATACGGGACGGTTCTATAGCCATGTTGCACACCACATGGAGGATATACGACTGTTCGCGCTCCCGCCTGCCGTTCGGGAGTATGAGGTCGGAGAGGACGAGGATACCTCGAGGACGGGGAGCAGCGAGTATGCGGAGAACTCTGGGGCTGACAGGGGTCCAATTGGAAGTTATATCGCGAAGAATAAGGTGATTGATGCCTCGGCTACGAGGCAGTGGGCTGTGCAAGCCCATGGAGAACCTCCCGGCGGGTATCAAGCCAAAATGCCTGGACACATTACGGCGGCCGAATGCCTCAAGAGGTTCCAAGCTTTTATCAAGTACGAGAAGAAGGGGCTAGATGTGTTCTACGGGGGCACCGAAGGCGAAGAGAAACTCAAGGAATGTGCAAGTAAGGCGGAAGTGATGCTTAAAGCGCTACTGGAAAAGGGGTGCACGGGCGAGATAGCAAAGGATTTATCAACGCTTGTGCTTTTTGACGTGGTCATGTTAATAGGCGAGTAACCACACCCAGCAAATGAATTTAAATACGATGGCTAAAAATAAATGTCGCGTGATTCAGATGACAGTTCATCTATGATCCTTGAAGAAAACGGCGAACGGATCAAGACACTCCAGAATACGATGAATGCAATAACCGACGTCTATGACCTTGCTAATGACGACGGTATCTTATCTGTGCAGTTTTTGAATAGTGCGAAAGGGAAGAGAAATATTACCGGGAAGCGCGTTCAAACGGTTCTCAACAATCACTGCTTTCAAGGTCTCACCATGATAGGAAAGATGTTAGAAAAGCGGGTCCTAAACCAATTTGTATTCAAGAGTCCGATGAAGAAGCCGCTCCTGGTCATAATCATCACGGGTGGAGAGGTAAGCCTCCTGAACAGAGGTTCAATCTTAATTTCCCGAAACAGGAAATCTAATAGACTTTCAGATCGAAGGAGAGAAGCAAGGGCTATTAAGAATGGTTTTAAATACTTGCGCTAAGAAATGCGAGCGTGATAGCCAGCGTGGTCGGGATGGTGAGCAGAATACAATAAGTCGAGGTTTCTTCGCTGATAGGCCGCGTAGCTGTCGCATTTCAGTTCTCGCGTGTTGGTAACGACGAAGGTGCAGAAGAACTTCTGAAAACATTGGACGATGATTACTGGTACCATGTGAACTGCCTGCCAGGTACCCAGAATCCAGACATATCTTCGGTTGTCTGCTGAGGCTAATATCGTTTTTAGTGGGGGGAAGGCTCGAGAACATCACTGGCTCTCAGAAATGGATTGTGGTAACTACTGCTTATTCTTCTATCTATATCTCCATGTCTAACATGAATCTCTGTCTAGCTACGTGAACTGCTTTTGGGGGCATTGATGAAAGCTGTGAGTTCTAGCTCCTTGCATGTATTTGAGCCCCCTAATAAATATTTTCAGGTACACGATGACGACGGGGAGTACGAGGTGAACGGAGATAAAGTTTATGACGAGGACGAAGATGACGAGGACGAAGATGTCGAGGACGAAGAAGATGACGAAGACTAGGAGGTGGTAGAAGACTAGAACGAGCCACGGGGGCTGGGTAGCTACAGAGCTGGGAAAATATCACTTTTTAAGTGTAATTCTCATGGGTTTTATGTAAGTTCGGGACTGGGCCGAAAGGTGATCGTTGGGTCATCCTATATGTCGTGTAGGATAAATGGCGGCTCTTAGTATATATTCCGGGCCACCGGCGAATGCCTCGAATTCGCGAATGGGCTACTAGCCTCATACATCTATGGCTAGACCAGTCTATTCGCGAATAGACTGGGGAAAACGTAGTCTTAGTAGAATAAATATTGATCGCAAACAACTAATAATTGATTTAGATCAATGTCTAATAAACCCCGCAGGCTCAGGGGATCTCTGCAACCTCCAGCAACCTCAAAAATCTCAAGGAGGGGAAAAAGCAAGCTGTAGTCAGAAATTGGTACCTCCGTAACGCCTAGTAACAGCCAGCGATGTCCTTAAGAACTCGGTCAGCATCCTTCCTATAATCGATCTCCATTAGAGCCCTGAAAATTCAATTGGCCGTGTCCAAACTGTTGGAGAATAGTTTTGAAAACGATATTTTACTACAATTTAAGCAGTCCATTCGTCAATCGACCAGTGCTGTCACAGACATTGTATGGAGCAAGCAGTCCATTCGTGAATTCGACGTATTTGGCAGTTACCTGGAACATCAAGAAAACTGTCAGTATATTCGCCTGCATCCCGTAACCCATCCAGATATAATTTCCATGATATAGTCTGACTTTTACTTATTCCTCGCCATCATGATTCAATCTTTTGGTTCGGAGTTGACGTACCATACCAGTATACCTCATTGAGCCTTGTATTTGCATTCTCTGCTAGATGTAGCTGCCAGTGTGCGTTCGCCATCATGGTGGTTTTTGTTCCGCTATCTGACCGTAATGATCTTGGTAATACATTTGACTCAAACACCATGTCAAGGTATTGCTTCAATACTGATATACCTGTTCGGCACGATATTCCCAAATGTATCCAGCTGATATAGCTATATATTGCCGTTCATTAAATCTCCATCACTTGAAAGTAATAGAAAATGAGCAGTGAACTTACCGTGAGTATACATCTATACCGGCATACACCTCAATACCGTACTCACTCATTTTATAGTGACCATCAACAGATAACAAACAGCTGACACTGGGAGTCTTGAATGTTCCACGCTGAACTCTTTGTTGACCAAAGGGACGTTCCATTATGCCAACTGGATCTATACTCCTAAGTACTTCGAACATCCTGTCCTGGGGAACCCGAATTCCTCATTCTTTCAAACGTTAGTAGCTAAGTCTTGGCCCATATAAGGCAGTTTGGCCAGATTTGAGTTGTTCTACAATCTCTGCCCTCATTACCAAATTGTGTTCCTCAAATTGATCTCTTTCAATGGGCCTACACATCCTAACAAACAAACGAATTCTTTCTAATCTTCTTTAGTAATTAGTCATATACAAAAATCTAACACAATTTGCTTATACGTTTTGTCACCAATTGAATATCCTTCACGTTGTAAGAACCGTAGGATGTCTGTATCGTCTATACCGAATTCATACAATAGTACCCATAGAGAGTTCATTATATCTTCGTTTTGAGTCCTTGGTAATTCGTTTTTCTTATATTCCCATTTCTTGAATACACGCTCTATCGTACATCGTGAAGGAAAATCATCATCAGAAGAAGATTAATCAAGATAGGATTCCCGCAGTGGAGCAATCGTATGATGAACTCTAGCATTAGAGGTGATGCACCATGAATTTAAAATGAACCTATACGGCTCAAGTGTATTCGTGGATGTTGGAATTATTCAATACTTTGTTGTCATGATTGAAGAAGGAAGAGATTGTTGCCGGCAAATGCTACTTTATATACATTTTCTATAATATCTAACCCTGATACATTATAAACATATATGGTTAAAGCCGTTCTCCACATATAGTCAAAAGAATACTAAGATGAATGATCGTCCATCATACTCCCCCCCTCACCCAAGTGATCCGGTTTGTAAGAGATGCTGGCAGCTGAAACCGAACTTTATACGACAGTACTCTTTGGCGCCACGCTCTGATCCTATGGAATATCCATCTAATATCTCTAAAAAGTGTTGTACAGAATGTTGCCAGACACTGCCTTATGAACTGGTACTGAAGAAAATCACATCAATAGTCGAGAGAGATCAAGCTGAGTCGAGATAAACTGAGGGATCAATGGGTTCAAATGCTTCAGCGATATCTTACGGAATGCGCAAGGCAACCTCTGTCATTCCTTCAATAACCGCTTCATTATCTACAGTTGGTATTCCATCGCCAATGCAGAATAGAGAACATTTTGCGGCATACCAAGCTCTTCAGAACACTGTGAATAAAGCATGGACTGGGACATGGACTGGGCAAATAGGTAGATAGAGAGATAGATAATCGAGAGGAGGACGTGACTGTACTCAGACACCAACTACAGCAAGTGGGTTTACAATTTATCCGCAAATTTCAGAAACAGTTTCAATCTTTGAGTGCAGATTAAAGCTTCTCCACACGCAGCAAGGCAGCGGACGATTTTCAGAAGTATTAGGAACGGAAATCTGGCGACTGCCTGATGAGATACCGGATAAGATTATAGAACCACAAATATACAGATAGAGTCTATTCCTCGAAACTTATATTCTCCAAAAGACTGAGCTTTGGGAAGAGTTTGGATAGCCCTTATACCATGCAAACCCGCCAATACGTATATTCAGCCACTCAAGAGCTATCATCAATGTTATATTCTATCCATACTTATAGTCCCGTTCATTGAAAAGATATATCTTTTCACCTCATCAAGTGGAAGAGCTGGAGGGGACTGGCTTCCAGATAAGGAGTGCAAATGATCAGGGATATTACGCTATCTAATAACTCAGTATTTCAAGAAACCCATCAATCAAAAGAAGAAAGAAAACAATCCCCCTCCTATAATATTCTTAGCTATTGAATATTCATTGCCCTCACCCTTGAACTCTCCAAATCCGGGCACAGATGCAAGCCAATCCGATGAGCTTGGGGAGACTGAAACGAATAGCTCTGAGAGAAGGAACTCACCATACCTAGTGTTCGACACTAGGTATTTTAACAGCACTTAACTGGTGACAAAACTCCACGGTTATGAATCAAATTCTTTGGTTCAAGTTGGTAACTAATTAGTTAGCATTATAAGATTACGACTACAACATAAAATATCGATAACTGTTATCGTTACATTTTTATCTTTTATTAATATACATGTTAAAAAGAGGTTAAAATACCCATATGTCGAACACTAACCAGAACTTCCAGTACTCATTGACGATAGTGAGGACTCTGATACAATGGCAACTGGGGATTCTATCAATGTAATTGGTGGCGTGTTACTCTTGACAGACCTAGGGTCTATACATGTGCAACAGGCACCAGTTAGTCCAAGAAAGGTATTGTACTATAGTTATGTCAATTACCCATCTCTATTCAAGTACTATAATAGGAGCGTCTATACTAACTAGCCTTTATAGTGCCTTCAGTCTCCTGTTACTACTTCGGGCCCTTCGCCTCAAACCAACATTGAAACTATAACAGCCCGTCTAATGACTCGGGCTTTTAAGAGAAGTCGGCCTACTAAAGAGGATGATTAGGTTATTCAAGTCTTAAAACCTTCATTTTCACTCAGCTCGTTCTTTGTATTTAACTATAATACAAACTCACTTTCCCATTATACGTATTTCACAGATTATCTTTTCCGCATTTCCCAAATTTCCAGTTCTTTGACGGATTGTCCACTACAGGCCTCCGTAACTTAGGAATTGTTTGTAACTGGAAACTGTAACAGAGCCTATTAGGAACGTTCCCAATGAGCCGGAGTAGGAAAGTAATGATTTTCTATCCCGGATCGTTAATGATTATGCAAGCTATAAATAAGGTTTACAGAGTCCCGTTACCTTTTAATTCTGTTTGAGAAACGCAGGTACTACTACATAGTGTAGTAGTTTAAACATCTGACATATATCAGAGTGTTTGGAGTTCACCCCTGACCTGTTATGGGTTTTAGGCACTGTTCTGATCCATTGATCAAGACGTACATTTGGTCAAGGGCGCACCCTATCGAGCAAGATGATGGATGGGGCGATCCGTTGGCCAAAAGGGTAACCTGATGAATTGTTGACCCAATGATCAAGCGGCAATTGCCAACCGATGCTTTATTCTAGACAATACATCCGTCCGGCGCATATGTCAATGAGTTCAGATAGGAGAAACGGGCTCAAACCTGTTATAATTCCAGCAGAGTTCAGTCAACTCGAGAGTGGAATCATGATAAGTTTCGCTGTAATTCAATACTCTAAAGACAATGTTGAATCAGAATTTTAGTTCTTTTCTGAGATGGTGTGGGCGCACAATTCAGAGAATGAGATTTTATAGACGATCATTATACTTATTTATAATGTTTTAATAAAGCAACAGGTGGATGAGCATTTTCACGGCAGGTTAATGAATAGCAGAGTGTGGAACCTGCACTTTCTATGTTTGGAGTTGATCACTGGAGTAGAGATATTACGCGAACTTGTTTAATGGAGCACCCTATTCATCTGTAACGGGGATCTCTTCTAAGAGAAATAGAATAAGGTAGAATAGAGACGGCCATGCAAGGTAGACAATTAGGTTGCAGATTATTCAAAGATACTATCGCCAGAACTCAATAATTTCTAAGGGCTCTATTACCGATAAGAACTTGGTTTTTCTTTTTGATGAAGATTGGAGAGAACAGGACTGAAGGGCGAGAATGAGTCTGAGTACTTATACTCCAAAGACTTCTATTCTCTGCTCCCACTCCTTACCAAGTTCCGGTGATGCCTTTTCTCAGTCCGGGAAACAATACCACCACTACCCCGCTTTTCTCTAAGCGTCAGCTGGTAGCTAACCACACTGCCGGTACTTGCATATCACTGTCCAACTGGCTTCTAACAATAACTCTCAACATGTAACTGGGCCCTGTGTGTACTCATACACCAGACAGTTGAAATGGCACCGTTACACTATCTTAACATGGACCTTTTCAAAGGTGCGCCCTATCCGTCAATCTTGACGAGTTGTGTGCGCACTTGGCCAAATCGACGTCTTGGTCAATGGGTTAGAACAGCACTAAGATATATAATTGAGGGCCTCACCGGTGAGTCATATTGTCCACACAGAATAGATAGACGCCATGCCAATAGGGGAAGAGGGTTGTCAGATTACTGTACCATGAATATATTCCTCTAGAGGTAAGGCGTAAGTCTCCAGCTGTTTATCCATTAGCCTAACTCCACATTGCACATGAGTAGGGTCGCGAAAAGGATAAACAGCAAGCGTAAGTCGATGCAGTTTTTTCTACGAACCGACTAATAGGCCATGACCCGCTCTCTGCCATCCTACCAGGACCTGTGCTCGCCCAGGAAAGCTCCGCTTGACCCAGGAGCTATATTAGTAGCTGTGCTCGCCCCAGTACAGCTTTACACGCACCTGCATAGCTAGACACGCCCCACTGGCTGTAGTAGTCTCAGTACTCCCCCCAGCGTAGCTATACTCGCCCCATTAGCTGTATTAGTAGCTGTACTCGTCCCTGGAGCTGTACTAGTGGCAGTACTCGCCCCTGGAGCTGTACTGGTGTCAGTACTTGCCCTGGAGCGGTACTGGTGTTAGTACTCGCCCCAGCATCGCAGTACTCGCCTCAGCAGAGTTTCCAATGGGACCGGGTACTGCTGAGCCGTCCCGGGACTAGGCTCCCTGGGCCGGGACTGGGCCAGCATTTTCTCCCTGGGATTGGACCGGGCTGGAATATGCCAGTCCTAGGACTGGTCCCAGGGAACTCATCTTCGCGAAAAGCATGTGTTCTTTGGGGAAAAAAGGACAAAACCATATCGGGGCCGCCGCTTACATCCAAAAACTATTATGCTTGACCACAAAGGAACACCAGCTACCAGATATGTTAAGCCCCTCTCACTATTACGCCAAACATCACGGTATTTGGGTGTAACCGAACGAGCTCTAAAGCTATTTCAGTCTCATGAGTAGTCCTAGGACCAGTCCCAGCAGATGCTCCTGGGCCGGGACAGGGCCCCTGATTTCCTTCCTGGGCCGGGCCGTAGTTACTCAGTCCCGGGCAGTCCCACTGGAAACTCTGCGCCTCAGTGGCTGTATTAATAACTATACGCGCACCAGTAGCTATGACTCGCCCAGGGAAGCTATTCTCTGCCCAAGGGGGTTTTGCGCACCCCCTGGAGATCTGTGCTCGCCTCAGTCAAGAATATATTGTTTGGTATATCATTACAGTCGGTTCATGAACTGACAGATCATGGGTTAACGTTCGGTGCTCAGTCACTCTACGGACCAGTATCTATCCTCACTCCAGTAGCTATATGAGTACTTGTACCCGCCCCAGTGGCCCTGAGTTTACTCCAGTCGCTATTTCAGTACCTGTACTCGCCCCAGTAGCCCTGTACCCACTCCAGCTTCTCTACCAGTACCTGAGTTCGCCACAGTAGCTCTGGGCTCGGCCAAGTACCTCTATCAGTACTGTATTTGCTCAGAAAATATGTACAGCTACTGCAATAGCCACTGTAGCAAGTACAGCTCTGCTGGGGCGACTCCAGGTACCAATGGAGCTCCTGGGGCGATCACAACTGTACTGGGGCGAGCACAGCTGTACCGGGTCGACTCGAGGTACTAATGGAGCTCCTGAGGCGGGTATAGGAGGTTGGAGTGTTACTGAGGCGAGTGGAGGTGCTAGTAGGGAACTGAGTCATGAACTGTCACTCGGTTTGTACCAAAAAACTGCATCGACTTACGTCGACCAGCTATTTATCCTTAGGCCCTGTTTTTCGAGGATAGCACCGGATATACAGCTGGAGTCTTACGCCCTTACCTCCAGAGGAATAAATTCATGGTACAGTAAGTCGGACAACCCTCTTACTCATTTGGCCTGATGTCCAAATGAGCCCCTCAATTATATATCGTAGTGTCCCTGACCCATTATAGGTCGGAGTTGAACCGCAGACACTCCGACATATGTCAGATGTTCATACTACTACACTAGGTAGAGATAGCTGTCATTCTATCCGGGAAGTACGTGATAAGGTAGCAGCCGCCAAACCTTAATTCACGCTAGTAAAACCTTAATTTTTCACTAAGAGGCTGAAGAAATCACCCAAATGTCATGACATCCCGGCGACTGTCACTAAAATGTCACACAGTTCAGGGACTGACAAAATTCTCCAAATGTCATGACACCCCGGGGACATTCCCCTATCGACTGGTCAAGCGGGGGATGTCTCCGAATAGGCACAGTCGATCCCTCGAATGCGTGGTGCAGGTGCATTTTTGGACCGGGCATATGCATTCGTATTTGTTGTAAAAGTTTGAAAAGGCTCGTCAGGGACGAATAGCTTGAAGAAAACTAGAGGACTATCTCGCTGAATGTCATTTGATAAACAGTGCTGAGCGTGATGGACAGGAAAGTTACTCGTCATAGTTGTAAAGTCCGGAACTGACTCCAGTGAAGGCGGCATATAAGATTACTCATCATCTCCATCAAGCTCATCAACCTCGCTAGCATCATTATCTCCATTAGATTCTCCCACCTCGCTGGGCTCCTCATCTAAACTACAGTCCTCGCCCTCTATAACAGGTAGTTCATCATCTAAAGTCACACTCTCGCAATCTGGAGTCTCCTCTAACTCCAATTCAGGTGCCATAATTTCAACCGGCATCTCAAAATCATTCACCAACGCCGAAGCAATCACTCAAGCTGAAAATCGTTTACTCTTCTGCGGAGCTAAATCTATCAATTCTGATATTGCACGGACCCGCTTGGCTTCTGTCTCACCTTTCGAATCCGTTTGTACCAACACCCGCACCCCACTAAAGGTTGGCAGCAATTAAGTAACAGCGTAAGGGATAAAAGGAATAATGGCTATAATACTCAAAAAGTGTCTCAAAACCACCCAAATTGGACCACTCTTGGACCCACTTATGGGTGTGTTCCCACTTCAATTGGGCAGTTAATGTCACGAAATGTCAAACTACATCTAAATAACACTTTCCAACACCCTATTTATTTTTATTCATTTTTTTTGAGTTGGAACGTTCTTTAATCGGGTTGCAACGCGTTGCAATTGCTTTCCCGGTGAAACATATTATATGGAACTTAAGATTCATTTCCGGATTCATTTCCATGGTTGGTAGATCTAGAGGGCATGGTATCAAATAATGTGTATTCCGGGGTATTAAGTTGCAGTTAAATTATAAAATTCATTGCCCGGTTTATTTCTACATATAAAAAGAATTTATTTCGAGGGAAAATCGGGATGATTTTACTAGCACGTTTCCGCTGCATTTGACAGTGCTAAAGAAGTACGGTAAAGTTCCGATTCGTTTCCTGATTCGTTTACATAGCTGGTAGAGCGTCCTTATACTCGTACTAGTTCCAGTCCTCGTACTCACCCTAGTCCCCGCTCAGACCTAGTCATTGTCTTCCTATTGGTAGGCTTTACTAATAATTTATAATCTCATTGCGGCTCAAGGCATCAGTCTTCTCGATTAAAGTTCCTAGAACCTTTTCTTTTGCCCGACTAGCACCAGTCCGCCGGAAAGCTTTCGCCCCTGCTCTCGACCGGAACCAAATCTCATTAGTTTGCTCGGCCAGCACCAGCAAGCTGGTAGGCTTTCCTATTAAATTCTTTTCCCTTTTCCTTTTTTCGTTTTTGCTCGACCAGCACTAGCTTGTTGGTAGGCTTTTATTATTACCTTCCTTGTTTATTTTGCTTAACCGGAAGTAGTCCCCGAGTAGGCTTTCCTAACTTCCTGTCCATGGACAAAGACTAGCTCGCTGATACTTGATCTTTCCTTAAATTCCTAATCAGCCTTTCCCTCGACCGGAACCAGTTCTCGATCTGGTAGGCTATCTTAAAGTATTTCTCGCTCGAATAGCACCAGTTTTCTGGTAGACTATCTTATTAAGTTCCTAACCTCACATTTCTTTTTGCTCGACCAGTGCCGGGGCCGGGGCCGGGGTCACCGTCACCTTCACCGTCACCGTCACTGCCAGCTGACTGATAAGCTTTCCTTATCTCCCTTTTTTATTTTCTCTTCCGGAACAAGTCCGCTCGTAGGCTTTCCTAACTTCATTTTGACCGGTCAGCACCAATCATGTCTGCTGGCAGGTTTTCCTATTGAATTGTTGATCTCGTTTTCCTTCGACCAGAACTAGTCCGCTGGCAGGCTTCCCCTCAAACCCCCAACCTGCTCGACCAGCACCAGTTAGCTGGTAGGCGTTCCTATTCAATCCTTAACTTCCGTTTCTCGTGGCGAGAACTAGCTGTAAGTATATCGGTAGGCTTCTTTAACCATCTGTCGCTCGATCAGCTCCAGTTTTCTGGAAACCTTTCCGATAATTTCCCACCTTCCATTTGGATTTTGCTCGATCGGTACCAGTATGATGGCAGACCTTCCTATTATATTCCCAATTTCCTTTTTGCTCAATGAATCAACCGGCACCACCGAGTATCTGGTAGGCTCTCCATCCCCCACCCAGTTCTTATCTTCTCTGATAATTTTGATCGCCCTGGTGGTAGGCTTTCCTATTTAATTACTGACTTCCCTTTTTTCTTTTTTTTGTTCAACCGGCAACCATAGGTAGGCTTTCCTATTTAATCCCTACTCCTGTTCATCATAGAATATCACTTGCTCGCTAGGCGTTTAGATAATGCCTTTGCATTTTGTAGTTATGTATGAGGTGAGGAGGTGACGATGGGAGGATGTTATAGCTTTCTATATGTGTAGTTGGCTGAGAAGGGCTTTTATTGGGTTCGATTTCTGTGCTGTTTGTATATGTAGGGAAATGTGATACTATGATAATTAAAATTTCAATGTGTTAAAATCATCGACTACAATAAAACTAAATAAAACAGACAACTCACGCGCACTGGAGAACCTGTCATAACAAATTAGGACAAACTCTTGATTCCGTTCCCGCCAAACTTGAACGCCGAAACTTCTGCTTTTCATGAGTAATAATGACGCTACAGCATGTAGATGTAGGGAGCACTTAGTAACGAGAGGTGGAGACAGTGTGGTAAAGACAACCAGCTAGATTAAGCGAAGAACACGTAGCTAGTACATTTAACTATCAATAGAGGAGGAGGACCGAGGCTTTTATAGATCAAGGTTCGTTGATCATTCATTGGTAGGAACGGGAAGAGAGTTGTAATCCTAGTCCTCAAGGGTGTTCACACTAGCGGGTGTATTGCTGTATCTACTTCTCTTTATCTGTTACCCCTCTTCCCTCCTAATAAATCATCTATCCATTCGTGCCAATAAACATCAGTAATTGCTCTATAACGGGCCTACAGCATAATCCCAGTTCAGAGTAAACAGTTGATAATTAATCGGGGAGTTTTATAAGCACTAGACACCGTCTTGGCACCCAGGGTTAGGGCTTTCGCCACACTGCGGGCTAGTTAAATGATATCTTCTTGGATTTGGACACAAGAGTTTGAGGAGTTGGGCTCGTTCAATGGAGCATGAATTAATTTTAAGACTAGCTACATAAGAAATGTGGATTTTGAGAAAAATCACAAACGATCGGGGAAGCATCTCCACAGCTGCTTCTCAGTGCGCCGTATAGCACACAGTGTATTAACAAAACAATCTCCACCACCACCACCACCAGTCCGACCACACCCCACCAAGCTGCAGAACAATACTCCATCCTCCAAACACTAACAAAGCTCCCAATCATCACCCCCCAGCCCCCCCCCCCTCTGCGCCCACGTCACAAGCTCCACATCCGGCACCTCATCCGCCCACCCCGTCCCAAAACCTCCCATCAAGTCCCCAAACGCAAACTCTACCCCCGCGCCGCCCGCAGCTGCCACCCCACACATCACCTCCGCTCCCATCCCCGCAGTCGCCCCCCTCCTCAGAACCACCTCCTCCCCTCCAGCCCCCTGTGTCACCATCCTTACATGATCTGACCTTACCAAATACAGCGGCCCCTCCCCCGCCGCATCCACGGCCCTTACCCAAAACCTCGTCTTCCGCTTCCGCGACGACACAACCTCCCGCTCCGCCCCCGGAAGACACCAATACGCCTCCGGCTGCCTAATATTCCTTACATAGTACGCCTGCCCACTGACCCACTCCCTCCCCGCCAGCGGCGCCGCAACCGACCAGGCTATCCTGATGTCGCCGTTCTGCAGCCAAGACATGATGATGGACTCCTTGGTCTTGAACGGCAGTGATGCGTCCTTCAGGACGGCGTGCAGCCCCATCTCGCCACCGACGGTGTACGTCCACATCTGGGGAGAGACTCGCCCCACCCCGAGGCGCTTCTGGTTCGCGCGGAAGAACTCGTCTGCGTGGTAGCGCGAGGCGCAGGTGAGGAGGTAGCGGCCGGCGTTGAGGTTGGGGAGCTCGGCGGGGCGGGAGAGGCGCACGTAGACGTAGTAGAGGGATTTGGGGAAGTTGTCGGTGGTGGTGGGGGTGGTGGTGGTCATTGTGGTGGTTATTGTGGTGGTTATGGTGGTGGAGATCTTGGAGGTTGGGGGTTGTGCTGAGAGAGCGTGCTATATATATAGGAATATTTGACAATGTCAGAAGTAACCAACTCATAGCTTTTGATACAGACTCTAGTACTCAATGAATCCAATGAGACGAGTCGGTTTCTAAAAAGGTACGAACCGTCCCACGAAAACCGTTACCACTTAAGTGGAGGGTAAAACTGTATTAACTGAATGAACTATATAGCTATACGGTTTATGCTGCAAGAACCATGGTGTTAAATGTAGGGTGTAGGTCTTATTAGAACATGGAACGACTAAGAACAAAGAATAATATAACAATGCCGCCCCTCAGAAACCCCTATACCCGGCAGAGGTCCCAAGATTTCAAACACTCTAACGCCTCAATAGTTTCATGACACAGACGGTTACGCCTTGCTGTAATCGTCTGCTTTGCCCAGAAAAGAGACGTTCAGGTTCTGCTGACATTGCAGGAATAGACAAGATATCTAATGCCATTCTCGAGAGATTGGGGAACAGAGTACGCGATCTACCAGACATCCAATAGCTTCTAGGGTCACTGATATCGGGCTCAGGTGAGCAGGCACAGTACTGGGTGTATTCATTCATACCTGTGGTGTTATCAGCGGACTAATCAATGCGTGTAGGATCTCTTCAGTACTCACCAGTGGCAACAGCTACATAGTCTAACTGATACCATAGATCAAAATCACTTCTGTCCCCTGCCGCATATGGTGAATCTCCGGGCATCTGGTTCCTTGGTTCTCTGAAATCTTTATATAGGGTCTCCCAGTACTGTTTCAATCTCCTTCTTGCAGCGATTACCTGTTCACGGGTCCATCTGGTCTGGAAATACTCCCACTTCCAAGCTGGATTGAGCACTACTGCCGCAATATAGGCGGGTGCAGAGTCTGTTTTGTTGAAATACTTCTCCAACTTTCGCAGTCCAACCTGAAGCATTGAAGAGAGCTGTGGATTATCATGATACTTCTCAAGGGAGTTATTGTAGTGGGCGAGGAGGTAATCAATTGACGGTAGTACATGTGTCAGGGTGGACATTCTGCTCTCTGTACCCAGAGTAGCACGCTTGAACAGTCCCAGGAAATCAAATGTTGTTTGAAGAAAGTTCCAATCTTCCCGGAAGATTCGATCCACCTCTAGGCCATGGTGATAAGCATGAGAGTCTAGAGCTTCACGGACTGAAGGGCGGAGGATACTCTCTATCAGAGAGCACCATGAATTCCATCTCGTGTCATTGTCAGGATGAGATACAAGTCCCCCAATACTTTTTTTGAACTCCTCCTGCCATCTAACGGGGCGTGGCGAGGGCAAGGATGGACTCGGGATACGTTCGAGTTCGAGCTGGACGCGGCTGGGAAAAACTAGAGGTTGGATCTCGAGATGGTCTCACTCGGTCCGTAGATTGGGCTGGACCAGTATGTTCGGAAACAACAGAAGAGTCTCAAGCGAGGAGAGACAATAGTATTGTTCTAACAGGTACAGGAATGAAAGAAGATGTTGCGTAAATAAGAAAGAAAGAAAAACAACAAGAGCGGAGGGCGGGCTTCCTATCTTAGTCCCAAAGAAATCCTGATGACTAATCTGTACCACTCGCATCAAAGAATAAAATAGAAAACAAATCCGAAATCAGAAACTTCTTTACGCGTAACAAAACAAAATCAGCCTAGCGCTTACAATCAAGCCCAATGGTAATCCAAACATGTTAAACAATACCGAAGATACACTGATCCTTCACCTAACAATGCGATTCCGAAGCTGCCTTGCTGGTAAGCGAGTTGGTGGTGGTCGGGCCGTCATATACTGCTGGGGATTATATTTGATGTATACAATAAAATTGTGCACTTTGCCCAGAGATCCAACCCATTTCCACTCAGTCAGCTGCTTTTCGGTCCTTTCCTCGTATCCATCCAATCCAGTAGTATCACGGTCACCAAATAGGAACGCCTTGACTGACAAGTTGATAACATGATCATTGCATCTCAGTTGATGCTCTTCTGCCTCCCAGAAATCCCCAAGGTTTGATTTGTGGGCGGCTATTGCTCGATATATGGTAGTGTTGTTGGACGCATTATCCATCATACCGTATCCCATCTTGTGCATGATCTTGTATTCCTGGAACTGTTGGATAACCATAGAGGCCATGTTTTCCTCACTATGTGAGACAGAGATGGATTTCAGAGATAAAATGGTATGATCCAATCCTCCATCCTTGTTGATAAAGTGCCCAATTATACGTAACATTGCAAGATTGTTTTGTGATTTCCATAAATCGATGGTGAAATGCATTCACGATAGAGCATTCTGAAGTTTGCAGGCAACTAAATTCTTTTAAACAGAGTATGTACGCATGATCCAAGACTTGACGGTGCTGACGGAGTTTGGAAGAAAGGATAATGTGGGCTATGATATATAATTGACAAAATTGTGAAACTCCTCTGAGACAATCAAGCCAATAGGTAGGTTTCTACATATCATCATTTGTACTTATATATAAATTAGCAAGCTACAATAATATGTAGATATAGGATCGCTTACCAATAAGTCAGCAATCAAACTTCCAACAATAATATTTTCAGTCTTTACCATCTCTCGCTTCTCCTTCTGTCTCCTCCGTACTTCTGTGACCCATTTCATTGCTTGCCTAACAGTTTACTCACTTCGCTGAAAATGCCGCTGATGCCTGCTTATGTGTTCCGTTATCTTTTGAGCTTTTCTTATATGCTCAGTCCATACACGACTACTGCTGATGACTAAATACTTCTTCGCTTTTCGATGATTAGGGCAATGAGTGCATTGCCAATAATTGGTAATCAGTTAGTGACCATCTACCCAGATCTAGCGGGGCGGGGTTCTCAGAGAGAGTTCTGTATCAGGTACCGAGACTAGGATCGACTCGGATACGTCTTAGACTTGGATGGGGGACTGGACTGAGTACCGATCAACTCGGATATATTCTTGGACTTATACAGGGGACCGGGCTGAGTACCGATCGATACAGGATATATTATTAACAAACAGAATGAAGACCTTGTATAAAGAAGGAAGAAAGAGATGTACAGAGAGTGAGAATGAAGCCCTGAATATAACTCCCAAAAAGAAATCTGATGACTAACTCCAGTAACCACACCTAAAGAAATCTGAAATGAATATAAGAAAATCCCATAACCGATCCCGATCCTTCTTCCCGCAATCTTAACCCGGAGCGCCTATCGTTTACTATATCTTCTGTACCGGGTTTGCACGTAAAGTACGAAGACACCCCATGTCCATTTTTTTCATTGGTTGATTTTGTAACAACGCCATGGGGTAGCAACCATAGCAACCAATGATGCAGTATGATTTTTACTTAGACTTATGTGGGAAAAAAATACCGAGACGTTTTGATATATTTACACTTAAAAAATCGAATTAAATTGTTAAAAATACAAACAAAAAACCAATAGTATCTCCCCTGCTTACCGCATCATCTGCATATCATTTCAGGCCACCAGACTCTGTTGAGGGTTGTTATTTGATGAAATTGTGGTTGAACGGGAGTCAAATTGAGGTGATGGAGGTTGCGTTGCAAAAGCTGGCAACGGGCTACCCCAAATACTTACTTGGCTGCCAAGTGTCACTTTAATTCATATCAGCCCAATCAGAGTTCTTTCCAAACCCTCATTTTTAAAAATTCCCCAAAAGGGGGTTCTCAGTACTTACCCTTAACCCCCGGTACACCTTCCTATCTCATCGAACATAACCAATATTATCCCGATCCTCTACCCAACGATACGATTCCATAGAGTTCTCGATGACAAGGCAGGTGGGAGCGGTCCGGCCGTGATACCGGAGGTCTTTAATCTTACCTATTTTCCCCAAAACTGATCCGGATACCATGTATAGTATCATCTTCTGCCCACATATAAGAGGTTGTAGTTCTGGACATACAAGTATGGAAAATAATGGTGTCAGGAGCTTGAGAACTGCTCTCCTCGAAATTGTCAGGACTAGCAGCCACCGATATACTTTCCTCATAATCCTCATCTCTATCAAATTCAATCCTGCTTAGTGTAGTGGGAGCAAGGGACATCTCACTGTGGTGGAAGCTGGCAGCACGTTGAAAAACATGGATATCAGATAAAATGGGTGGGGAAGCGTGCAGAATAGGTTCTTCCTCTGAGCTCGCAGAATTATACTCCGTATCCAATTCCATTGTGGAAGTGATCAAAGCAGATTACGCTTATAGAAATCGAATATGAGAATAGTATAAAGTGATTGAGAGAGGCTTGATGATTGGGAGAGAGTTGACGGGAGGAGGATGGGATTTCTATACAAATGTTGCTCCCTTTTCGCCCCTACTCTTTTTAGTTATGGGAAACTATAACCTGTGGCGAAGAGACCCTATATTAGATGGATCATTAACTCAAGGAGAATTATAATCTGACATCCAACACCCCGCGGGTACCTATCCTCTTCCCCCCGCTGTTATTATAATCCTTCAAAGTCCAGATTCATCTTCTCTGCCGTGCCTTGACTGTTTATATTGTTGGTATTAACGATATACTCCAATTTCTTAGATCTATTTAGTTTTATATTAGTCCAACAACCGGTTCTATATAAGGTGCCCAGAGTTTTGAAATTATATCCAACATTCGGAAATCTCCGTCCTCTACTCCTTTCCGCAAATAGAGTAGAATTCCCTACCAAGACCGCCACAGCTCGGATCAAATTCCTAAACGGTGAATCAGTAATTACCGGTTCCGTCACCTGCATGCATCAGTTCAACGGTTTCTCCTCGGAGCTTAAATTCTATCAACTACTCGCGACAGGCATGAAGTACCCGAATATGCAGCTGCAAGTTTTTGGTGTATTTTTGACTTCTACTCCAATGGAAATTGCAGATTAGGACGTGCATTTTCGGGTACTTGTTACCTGCTGCGAGTACACCATTATCGTCAAGCGTTGTACCGGTTCAAACCGCACAACCGTTTAACCATCGGAATCGTTGCTAGTACTTACCTCTTGCGGCATCTCCGTAGATCATCAACACCACACTAAAATAACCAGCTGAAAGATAGCCGAGGAACCAGTTACCAGGTGTCCAAATATTAAGCAATAAACATCACGAACCGGGCTGCATCGCCCTGCATCGCTGAGAGTGGAGACTTGGCCGGGGGATGGTGATGAGCGAGTCCCGAAGGGGAATGGCCCGGCCGATTGGGCTCGGAATAGCGCAGATCTAGGGCTGATTCTTGCAGTAGTGCGTGCCGAGTTGAGAATGGACGGTATTTGTGCTGCGTGACCGGGAGGAGTTGAAATAAGCTCCGACCGGTGCCCAAATAATCGACACTCGACCTGCATTAGCTGACCCAAAGGCGGCATCTCTCGTCAGGTTGCGTTCGTTACTTGGATTCAGATCAGGTAATGAGAAGTTATTCTGGGTATTGCCAAGAACACCTGCTAAGCTAATGCTGGATTAGAGTACCATCACGGACGTTACCATTGGATCTCTCTTCTGCACGACTTTCTTTTCAGCTCGCCTGAATGAATAACGTGAGGTTTCTGAATCCCGCTGCTGAAGTCAGGATCGGAATCGGGGTTCGGAGAGCTCATGACGACCAGACGCTAATGCATCAAAAGGATTTTGCAGTGTCTCATACAGTTAAGCGCCACGTAGATAGAATTTAGACAGAACTAGTTCTGTACTCTAGAATATGTGGAGTACTAGGTACTCTAGTTCGAATCGTCACCACAGTTATTCAGAAAACTTATTTCTCTAGAGTCCTATACTGTCGCGCCTCGCTATGCCGGATGGCCAAGATTCACCAGATCCCATACGGGATAGCAAATTGATTTTGCAATACATAGTAAAAATAGAATTTCTAGAGAACTTCGTACAAAAGGGCAAGGGATCCGGCATATTTGGCTCCGCTATGGCAAGGCGCAACCGTAGTGGAACAAGTATCAGGATCCGATAGGTATATTCAGTGGTACAACTGCTTCTACGGCAATCAGCGCAAAATATTCAACCACGCATAGCCAGCCGAACTACTGGCTTATTATTGTAACAGATCGTGATACGATAGTATTGAGACAGATCCACATAAGCGGGAAGACAGATTGGCCTCTTCCATCCGCTGTCAAGCCTATATTGCCACCTTAAGTACTGCAACCGGCTGTCTTCTGAGATTACCTCCGGGGCGCAATAAACAAAAATATATGAGAGAACGGAACGAAAACAGTGTTGTACATCTTCAAGCTGTTGGTGATGGATGTCCTAGTATTTATCCGAGGCCGGGAAGGTTGGTTCCTCTATCATAGCTTAGATAACGTCGATGAGAGTAAGAATGGATTAGGCGGGTTGTCCAGCTTAATTTTATAACTTCTCCAAACTAACACCTTTCTGATAACGTGTCCCACCACGTGTGAGTAAGCGTGAGAGCACATAGGTATACATTTAAGTACAGTAACTTTAAAAACTGAAGAAATACCTCGCAGATGTCAGGGGCCAAATAGTACCTAAGCCAGCTACTTAATTCGCCTTGCATTAGCACGGGAAAAGATCTCTTGTCTTAATTCATCAAGTAGATAAATAAAAAGGCTGTACCTGTGCTTATAGGAGACATTGGTAACGTAGTTCAAAACCAAGGCATTGATTGTAGTAGATGACACGAGCCAGCTCGAGCTTCTACCACCGCTTAACTTCAAATCTTAAGAGCAACAAACCTAACCCTAACCTAACCTAACCCTAACCCTGGGAACATGAGAAGAATACAGAAAAGCTGCCATTCAAGTAATGATGAGCACAAGGCGAAAAGACTCGAGACTTTCTCCCAAGGTGCAGGACAAAAAGAACATAGCCAGAAAAGAGAGAAGACAATACAAGGCAAAATAAGAAAAACTCTAGTCTCGAGACATTAATTCTATCGACTATGATTTACATATAAGCATTAAAATCTAGTTTTGAAAAAAACCCTCGCCCAAAAAATATCACCTATACCAATACAAAAGATCAACCAGGGGACCCTAACCCTAAGTCTCGAGACTTTGCACAAAACACGGCTTAAGTATTGTCAGTTCCGAGACAACCTACTGTACTTCACGAAACATGCTCAAATATCGTCTTGCCCTACACTACGCCCATCACCACATTCGAGAACCCGAAACTCAAGTAGAATCGAGCACCCATCCTACTCGTCAAGAACGGTAGTTAGTCGTTCATCCAGTGACTTCTAATTTCCTACAACGCCGGAGGAGCTACTCATAGCTAATAGTACTTATCCGGAAGACAACTTGTACAGACTTGTCCTTTAGGAGGAGAGGTATAAAGAAACGGACACGGCTGCGGAGCCGCCGCCCTACACAGACCACAATCGCAAGACTGCTTAGACCAACCCCAAAGCCCCAAACCATAAAAGGAGCCTACAAAACTCCCACAAAATCTACAAGCCTTTATCAAAGCCGGCACCTTGCCGTAACGGAACTGAGCACTCTTGCTCTTGGAGCACTAACGAAATTGTCAGGGTTAGGACTGTTTGCACCTGGCAGTTGTGCGGTGGATATGAAGATTGCAGATACGAATTATTGAAGGCTATGTGCAGAGCTGAATGGGACAGCCTCAGCCACTCTTTTGGGGGGATTCTCTGGTGCGCTCTGTTCGGTTCATCGATTGTAAGTGCAGATATTCGTTCCTACTAGGCTTGCACCTCGTTACGTGTACACACGACAGATAACCAATAATGGAGCGATCACTGCCCTCAAAATATTTTGCTACCGGATTACACCAACTACACGGCACTCGGAATGGTGGAAAATAATCAGCCTCAAAGCAGGCTTCGCAATGGTCATCCCCGATACGACGGCTCGCCAAATAAACCGAGAACTAGCGATGGGAACAAGACGAAACGTCTTGACACTTTATCCAGAGATATGAGACAAAGCAAAAGATAGCCAGAAAAAGAGATCTAGAAGACAAAACAAGACAAGACAGAAAAACCCTAGGCTCGGGGCTTTTCGAAATTTGCGAGTGATCGTCTATGACCTCCATATAAGTATTAAAATATAGTTTTGATGGCTTTCTCTGAAGTCCCTCGTGCACTATCATTGTGCAAAGAATATCATCATGTAATCAGGTCAACTGATATATACAAAAGCTCACTCAGATGATCCTAATCCTAAGTCTCGAGGCTTTGCGCAAGACATGGCTCAAGTTTTATTAATCCCTAGACCGCCTTTTATAATCCACGAGGAAAGACCAAACGTGCTCAAGTATTTCCCATCACTACTGAGGACCCGATCCAAGGGCCTGGCCGTGTGCCCGCGGCCGCGGCTGGGCTTTTCAGGATGGACACTGTCGGGTTAGTGGTAGAAGGAACCAGGTTAGCCATGAAGCACACCATAGTCTCACGAACATAGAACGATTAGTGATTTTAACGACAGATTGTGCTTATTTGGAATCATGGGATATCACTCGATAAACGAATCCAATCATATGTGGTGCCCAAAAGGCGAAAACGTGTACGTAGGTCTTTACAAAAGAGAACTATATCACTAGACAAAGTCCAAGTAGTTCCTAGAAAATAGAAGATCGGGCCTAGGATAATAGATTTTCTTGGCGGGGGAGTAAATCATCAGAGCCAATGATCCTCGGGCATGTTCTCCTCACCAGCAAGATTTGTCATCATGCATGCTGCTTTGCAATCGGAAAATAATAGTCCATATTATTAGAGAAAATGTATGTAGAGAAGTGTAGTATTCCAACTAACTAGAGGGGGGAATACCCCGTATTTATACTAAAGAAAGGTAACACAAAAGATAGTGAATCATAGCCGTATGAGTAATAGGAAAACATGACTAATAACTACCGGAGAAAGAATGAGTCAGAACCCATGACTCATGATGACAAATGAGAATCCTCCAATACTATGAAATGTGTCGAGCGTACTATTTCAAGAATTATGACAGTCCCATCTTACCTAATTGGTCGGCATCAATGAGCGCAGGGCAGGCGGGGCTTTTATCACTCTCGGGAATGGACCTCTTCCATAATAAGGTCTTAAGGCTCCCTTTCTCCGCGAAGTCATCTTTGATACCCCCCCCCCCCCCAGAGGTTTACCCTGTTCCTTCTATGGCAGCGCCTACTCCCGAAGAGAACACCCCCGTGCAAAACGTGAATAACAACCCACATCCACCCATATCATTTTATAGAGAGCTCTACCGAAATCACTTCAAACGTGAGAACCACGGCCCCGAGATCATCTATAATGAGACTTCTCTCGACGAGCGTGCTGGACGCGCTATGACTATGGTGGAAACCCTGCGTGACAAGCGCTGTCGGCCAGAAACATACAATATGCTATCTCTACTCACTCTTTACGATCTGACACTACTGATCGTTTACTCTCGCCACACCCCAACACGCATTACGTCCCACTAACGAATACCACAGATGATAGTGCATCTATGACGCCTCCTCGTATCAAGATATTAAAAGATATCTTAATACCAATCGTGAGTACTTATCAGCTCGCCAACCCCGACGGTATCACCTCGGTGCGCTTTATCAACGACTATCATGAACATAAGAATGTGAAGGAGGAAGGTATAGGACACATGCTCTCGTCCGTAGGGTGGTGGGGCAACTCTAGGATTGCCTTAGCTCTACGACGGAAGGTTTTAGAACCTTTGGGATTAATGAGGGGAGAGACAGGTAATATAGATAAGATGCTGCTGGTGCTAGTCGTTACAGACGGAGAGGTGATTATACTAAGCAGCTATACTGGAAACAAGGAATGGCTGATTGCTGTGCCGAGGTTCATAGATTGAGGGAGAGGACCCAAAGAATCTAAAGGAGTTGATAGATGACACATTGCTGGGAATGAAAGAGAGGTATTGCGCCGGGGGTGAGTTGTCGTAATACGACCTTATTTTTGCCCTTCTGAACTGTCTCTTATTGTGACTTGTAGTGGGCGCAATAAAGGCTGACCTGTAAATCTAAAACCAGCTGTAGCCTTTCAGTTTGGGCGCATTGGAATGGACGACGATCCTAACAACTACCTTTTAGAGCTTGATAAGAACACTAGTCAATACGTAGATAGTGTTCCACGTATGTTCCCCTTCTTTAATTGTCCGGGAATGATATCTAACACCAGAAAATTGTTCAGTGGATATTAAACTCGAGATGATAGAAAAGGGAGAAGAAAGTAAATGGGATGCGGTATGAGCGGTTTGACGCTTCCCATAGAGTTAAGGTACGAGTATATGGTTCAAATACTGATGTTCGTGTGTTGTGTGTAGCTTCGAAAAATACTATGTGGTGCAATCGATAACTGGGTAGGTACTTATTGAAATGCTTTCTGATACGGTTCTAACACAGATACCCATTCCAGGTTAATGATGATGACGAGAGAAGCGGCGACGAAGAAGAGGAGGAATATGACCAAGATGTTCAGCCATCGGCGAGCTAAGGAGGAGCGGTTTTGGTGCATGAAAAAAAGGAATGCTGTTAGGGAGGACTCCGAGGGAGGTTGATGACTAGAGGAAGCGGTGGCATGAATTATATAGATGGATAAATTGTGGTACCATCACGAAGTATTTCAGATCATTGCCGAAGTAGTATAATTCAGAAATGAATGAATAGAGTTTGAGCTAGCGCTCTAGATACATATGTATATATTCTGAAACCCCTACAATTACGCATCTGACGATTAGCATTAGTTTAAGTCACTAGACCAAAATCCTATTTTGTGTATTGTATGCGTGCTTATAAAAGCGAGTAGCGAGTAAGATTGGCAGTGTTTTGGTTTAGGGTGAAGATATCTATCTCAGGGCTACTCGAGAAAGAATGATTGTCTTCAGTTAAGAGTAACCGTTCTAATAAATGACCTTTTGAGGTCGTGATCTATAACAAAGTGAATGAAATGATAGTATAGGTGTTAAGGGTTCTAGTAATGAATTAAGATGGTGTGATTTCAACCCCAGAAACCTATATTGTTTTGGAATTTGCTCACTGCCTATATATAACACCTCATCTGTCTGGAAAGATAATTTCACTGTGGGGTTATGAGGTGTAATATTCCCAATTTGACTTGTAAACGCTCCAATGCAGCTCGAACTACCCGAGCCATCCGGGGATCTCAAATATTCATCCTTGAAGTCATGCTAGATCTCCCTATATCTATGGTACAAAAACGGTGCTTTTAACTTAAACGGCGAAGTTGTGACGCAGTTTAAGATTAACTGGAGACCTGCAGCCGGTAAACTGTGGAGAGGTGGTTGTTAAACTTCAGAGAGTTTAGTATAAACCGTGTGCTATTTGTTTGAGGTTTATTTGAACCCAGAGGACGACTTGGGCCGGCCCATGAAACGACGGCCCCGGGCCAATATTTTGTGGGCCGGGCCGGGCCAACCTGTTTCTTTCATGGGCCGAGCCGGGCCCTAGCTATTTTTGGCCCGGGCTATTTGGTGATTAAATGGGCCCGGGTATTTGCTATATACCTTTGATTTCCGAAAGTATTCTTAGGGCTAAAATGTCATTCCCATCGGATCCTAGTAAGTCTTCTTGTATATCTCATCTTGAAAAGATTATCACAACCTTTTCAAGGCCCAGATATATTCGCTCCATGGCCGGGGCCACGGCTAAATGGGCCGGGCTGGGCTGGGCCTTACCTTTTGTTTGGTGGGCTGGGCCGGGCCCTACCTATATTTGGCCCGGGCCTGCCTAAGTCGCCATCTGTTTCAACCCTCTGAGAGTTTCACATCAACTATATGAGGTTTATAATAACCTGTGTGCCGTTAACTTAAAACTTTTGAGAGTTTGAGATTAGCTGTACCCTGTTTAACTTAAACTCTACACCGTTTTTTTGAGGTTTATTTCAACCATTGTAGGGTTTAACATGCGCGGAAATGATGTTTACTCCAAACCTGCTACAGCCCACCTCTTATAAAAAACAAGGTCGTGCTACTCACTTTAAGAGTGCAAGTGCACTTGCAATCAGAAATCACTACCAGCGAGGTTGCTTGTGAAGCAGCTCCGAAATATATCACCGATTCGAACCGACGACCTTACGGAATGAAGTCTAGCACCGTTCTCACTAAGCAACAAAATATTTGATGAATGTTTCCTATACCCACCTCATTATCTGCATACATACCTCCGCGCATGACTGCGTACAGCCGCATTCGAAAGTACTAGCACCCTCCTATATTGAGTCGTTCATGAATTGTGCCAACCAACATTCATGGCACTCGCGCATACTCAACTTATTGATAGGTATGACCGCAATAGAAACACCGCAGCCCCCTGTGACAACGGTCTTGAATACGAGAATTGCAAAGCAGAAAGGACTGCCTCGTGAGTTTGGCCCGGAGGTGTCAAAACCTTTCTAATTTGGCTGAACCTACCATCCTACCTGTCTGGATCCCTACCTAACCACCTGCGTACCTGCCTATATCTTTGTCTATCTTTGCGCCTGATTTCCTGCCTGACTGGCTAACTGCCTACCTCCGCTTCTACCTGCCGAATCTGAGGTCGATTTGGTACTAATTCCGGGATCGAGTATCTGTCGATCGGGTGCTCATTGGGTGACTATTTCGTGACGATTAGCAGTCTGTGGCGGTGTTATTACAGGTCTCAAGAGGTAATAGTCGTACTAGATAGGTTAACGTAAACTACCTCTTCTAGTCATAGGTTTAACGTAAAAGGGGCCATCATAGATATATGTAAGTTAGTGAAGATAGGAGTTTAAAGCAAACCAAGCATTCGGGTGTTTGACATCAAGGTATTAACGTTATGCATATTTAATATAAAAGATGTCAACTTAGAAAGGTTTCAGTCAACCCATGTAAAGTTTATCATAATCTAAACAGTGCATAATTCATGTTAAACCACTCCTAAAATCCTCTAGGTTTAAAGATTTTGGGAAGTTTATCTTACCCCTTTTTTGATTAAGTACAGCAAGTACGGGGTTTCGATTAAACGCACCCACACAAATTTTGTACCATATATCTATCGGAAGGAATATATGTTCATAGGGTTACGGTTTCTTATTAGTCCAAATTCCAACAAAATCAGCCGCCGAGGATATTGTCGATATTTTCGTACGATTAAGAAGCTCGAGCTAACTCGACTCATGTAGCTGCTCGTGCTTTGTGCTCGAGTCAACTCGCATCTCGTTGACCACACTACAGATATCTTTTTCACACCTCGCGTCACCTACTATTACAGATAATATACCTTTCCTCAATTATGCTCTGGGGAGAAGGCTGTGGCCTAGTATCCTCTAACCTTGTATAGTTACCATCTCTAGTAATGGTATTTACTCAAAACTCCAGCAGCTCGAGCAGAGCGGAAGGACTTTACTCAGGCATGCTCGCGCGCCTCCTGCATCCTTACCCCTTCAGCTGCGTCGAGATAGAGGCCTCAACCGGTAACTCTTTATGAACCACACTGAATAATGTCTTTCAGTTCAAAAACTCATCTGCCCTCAAAGGAAATCCCTATAAGCTAATATCTTTCTTCGCTCGTATCATTGCTGTTACGGCCCTGTCACGAAGTCGGTTCAGTGACGAAGTTTCGCCACTGGGCCAGTTCATTCACGAAGTTTCATGACTGGACTATATTCTTAGTCATTAAACTGGGCCTGCTGTATGCCAGTTCAGTCACGAAGTTTCCTGACTGAACTGACCGCCTCACAACCCTAGAACCCCTGAGCATGGACAGCTATGGTGGTGCGAGCACAGCTATCCTGGGGCGAGCCCAGGTGCCACCTATTGACGACTAGGGCCCCATCCAGCAATAGTACAGTCACTTAAAAAAAAATGCGCGGGAGAAAATTACAACAGGATTCTGTGACGCTTACAGAGATATACTAGCGCTTGCACTCAATTTCAGCACTAGTCATATCACTAGAGCAGCTCTACGTTATACTTCACGACTAGACTAGGGTTTAGATGAGTCCTTCGTGACTGGACGGAGAGTCTACATTGTTAGTTCGGTCAAGAAGATTGCGGTCCAGTCACGAAACTTCGTGAATGAACTGGCCCAGTGGCGAAACTTCGTCACTGAACCGACTTCGTGGTTGAGCCATAACAACCCTAACTTTACAAGGCGAGACAATTCTAGGCTTTAGTCTCATCTCGTCTTGTATGGTGCCCATCACTAATTTCTAATGGCAAGTAAATCATGTAGATCCAGTCTAGCACCAACCATACTCAGCGAAACTCCCTGGGGCTGTACTCGTACATCAAGACGTAGAAAACTGACTACTGGAAGAAGTACTCATAAAGGGCAATAAATTGAAAATAACAAAAAGAATGTTACATGTAGGCATAGTACGGGTGATTAATGAGAATCAACATAAAGGAAATTACTTGAAGAGAGAGGTATCTCCATCTAGGTTCGTTGAAGGGGTAGGCTAGCGATATGGTCTATTTTTTCGTAGTTTAAGAAATTGTAGTTATCCTATTAGGCGATACCTTCCTGAAGAGATCTATGCAGTATTTGTGGACCTCCTTGAATTGAAGACCTAGGTTCCGAAGCCCGAGTCCAAGGTGGAAACCAGGGTTGTTCGGGTAAAGCCTTGCAGAAACCTTTGAAACGAGTGCAGACGTGCCGCGAGGAGCGGTATGCCTTCTTTATTCGAGCCTTGAGAACGCTATCAGGTAGATATAATAATATCGCACAGATAATGGTGATTCCTAACGTAATAGGACCAGCCCGAATCCAAAATTGTCTATAGGACTTGACGGTGCCTTCCTTATCTGGCGGGTCGATTCCATAGTACTAATTACATTTTTTGTATCTTATCAGTCAAGTTGCCTTTCTTCGTGAACGACACATTCACATGACTATATGGGAGAATACTGACCGAGGACAAGAATCCAAGCGGGAGGAAAACCGACGTTAGGAAGGTGAAAAATGTTATTGTTTCCCCCTGCTTCTTGACAATATCAAAAGCTTGGTTCTGGAGCCCAGCTGAAGATTTATCGGAGAGCTACAATCCAGCAAACGTTAGAACTGTAGTCATTTCCTTAACAATCTATAATGGAAGACAAACCGACGACTGCCTAAACCTCACCTCTCCCAACCTGAACTTGAGGTCGTCCTTGAGTCGTTCCCGGTCCTTGATCAATAATTTTATGGACTGCAAAGCCATCCCAACAGTCTCCCCTCCCTTCTTGGCACCGAGGCCAATGATATAGGGTAAGTTAAGCATATTCACATGGGGGTAATCTTTTCCAGATGGTCCCTGAGTAGCGCAAACCTCTTCGAGGCTCTGTAAAATATCTATTTGCTCTTCAATAAGTTCAATCACAGAGTATAGATCCGACATTAAAAACTCCAGATTTTGATTCGCAATCTCTTTTGAGGCTGTATTGGCATTGACATCAGAGAGATCATGTAGCGACCCCTTGATTTTTGCTAGAAGTAGCTTGATGGGCGATCTTTCAGAGGGGGCGAAGATATTCGATAACATTTGTGTAAGGGCATGGAAGGCACTGTAGCGCGCTTGGTAATGAAAAAGAGGAGGTCGAGCGGAATTCGGGTCGTCGGGTGATTTGAAGACAGCCATGCGCACTGAATGAGTACGTTAGCATTAATTATTCAGGTTATGGAGAATGGGATAGCGTACAGTCATCAAAAATAACAAACCAGGCTTGGTGAACTCTGAGATCCAGGTTCTCGTTTCCGGGTGTGCTCGGCGGGGTCTTCACAGTGCTGGGAGCAGGAGTTGTGCTACCGCTACCCTGCGAGATCTCTCGCCCTGAGTATTGGTGGAGGCTAAGACTTTGACCTAGCGTACCGGCCTTCTTTTGACCCAGATAAGGCATTGCTACAACGAGCACAAAATCCTTTCTTGGGAACCTTGCGTTGATGGAAAGACCAGTGATAAAGTCTCTGTAGTTCTGGAGATTTGAAGAAGTCCTTGTCACCACCTCAACCTCCTCTGCATTGCTGGCCGCTGGTGGATTGACGGCCGCTGGTGGAATGACGGCCTCCAGTGGATCGACGGCCGCTGCGGGATCAACGGCCGCTGGTGGATCGACCGCCTCCAGTGGATCGACGGCCGCCGGTGGAATGACGGCCTCCAGTGGATCGACCGCCTCTAGTGGATCGACGGCCGCCGGTGGAATGACGTCCTCCAGTGGATCAACCGCCGCTGGTGGATCGACGGCCTCCTCTATGAGAACGAGCTCTAGGGGGCTGTCATGCGAAATTGTCTCATTTTGAGATGGAATAATCCCGGTCCATTGAGTCTTACGGGCGCCGTCTCTATGAACATCGGCTATGAACCCCTGGAGTTGAAGCCTTTGGTAAGTTTAACACGGCTTATTATCTAATATGTACTGGAATATCATCATCCGTTGATTGTTGCAGTCTGATTGGTTGACAGCGAAAGGGGTGTTTTGTAAGCACGACACATCAAATTCGTGTCTTTGGTGCAGTTACCCTGCCCGATTTTGTTCAGTTACCCTGCTTATTCTGAGATGGTTACCCTACCCGATTAGTGCGGTTACCCTGCCTGCTCTGAGCTGTTACCCTACCTTTTTTGTGCGTTACCCTACCTTTTTTGGGCGTTACCCTGCCTGCTCAGGGCCGTTACCCTGCCTATTTTCCTGCCAAGCCCAAACCATAACCCTGACCTTATCCATAAGACCAGCCCAATCAACGGAACCCTTTATGATTAAATAATAAATATAGCTATTTAGTAGTCAAATGTGAGCAGAATAGGCGAGTGAGACGAACAGTAGTTGGCGGGGGGTGCGAAGAGGGAGAGGGAAGACCAGTAAGAGGGGGAGAGGAGGTGCCAGTGCGGTGGAGGAACGGTGAAGGGAGCTGGAATATATCAGAGCTGGCACTGGAGCCTGTACTGGAGCTGGCAATGGAGTTGGTACCGGAGCTGGCATATAGTGGAGCGGGCACCGGAAGGGGCATTGGAGACGGCATTGGCGCTGGCACAGGAGCTGGCATCGAGGCGAACGCTGGAGTAGTCACTCGAGCGGTCACCGGAGTGGACACAAGAGCGGGAACACGAGCAGGAACACGAGCAGGAACAGGAGCTGGAAGCGAAGCGGGCACTGGAGCTTGCAGAGAAGCGGGCACTGGAGCTTGCAGAGAAGCGGGCACTGGAGCTGGCATGTATCTGAGCTGGCACTGGAGCGGGCATCTAATGGGGCTGGTATCGGAGTGGGCATTAGAGATGGCATTCGGACGGCTCCGGCTAGAGCTGGCATATATTTGAGCCGAGACCGAAGCTGACACTGGGGCTGACCTTGATTTTAGCTCGAACCGGAGCGGGCATTAAAGCTGGCACTGGACCTGGCATTGAAAATCTGAAATAGATCTCCAGAGCAAGATCTAGGCATTTATTTGACATGGCCGGGAAAACAAACCATGAAACGGCTAAGACAAAATTAACTAATTACTGGAGGTGCCTAAATACTATAGATTGTGGTAGAATTAATGGGAAAGTGGGATTTCCGTAACCCGATAGTCCCATTGGCCCTCAAAGGAATTTTTGCAGTGAGCACGAGCCAAGAAACTCACCCTTTTAGTTCTGACTTTCGCAATAATTCTACCGCACACTGTACACATAGGTGGGAGAGAATGGGACCTCGCGGTCGCGAGGTGGCGCACCCCTAGTCTACTATGTACTGGAATATCATCATCCGTTGATTGTTGCAGTCTGATTGGTTGACAGCGACAGGGGTGTTTTGTAAGCACGACACATCAAATTCTGTTTCTTTGGTGCGGTTACCCTACATGATTTGGTGCGGTTACCCTACCTGCAGTCAGCGCGCGCGCGCGCTGCGAAAATTGAGGTGTCGCGCCGGTTGCACCGGTTGCGGAGTTGCGGAAATGCACCAAAAAAAAACCCGTTTTCGACCCTGAAAATAACCCCCGGTGCGTCAAGTGGCCGGAACCCCCCTATTTTGCACCGGTGGGTCTATGGGAGCTGGGTGATAACACACACAACTCCTTGGGACCGGACTCTTTGCCAAAAATTCAATCTACTGAACAAAATCTACTGAATAAAATCTACTGAATAAAATTCTATCACCACTCTAACAATCAATATATTTGATTAAATTATCTGCTCTCTAGCAAAACAAATTCTATAAAATACCGTTCCATAGTGTTATCACCCAGCTCTCTCGACAACATGTCGACGATTAAATGCACAAACTGCAAATGTTATAAGGATATCGTGGATTATGATCTCGATAGGAATGGCCGGCACCGTAAATCATGTCGACCATGTTTGGTGAGTTTACAAATTACTCAATTATTTGAGTTCTACTGATTCTGATCTTTAATAAGGCTCGCTTGCGTGAATATACACGTCGTCGAGCAGAAGCCAGACGGCGACAAATTGCGAACAATGAAGAGGTGAGCTGGCGAATCGTTTTGAATACCATTACTTGGGGCTATTATTCTAATAGATACTATGGCAGCCATCTCGGCCGCCAATTCAACCTGCGGTACCATTAGCATTCCAATCGTCACGGGCCCGTTGGACGCCATTGGGGTTGGGCAGAATGACAGTGATTTGTCCTTCATGTCAAGCTTTACATTGGCTAAACGAGCGCGTGCAAGGGAGTTCAATCACGTTACCGCGGTTTGAAAATTGTTGCAAGAAAGGCGATGTTCAATTGCCGGCATTGGAACAAGCCTCCGAGTACCTACGGTACCTCCTCAAATCAACTGATACAATTGCTAGACAGTTCCGTAGCCGCGTTAGGGAGTACAACTCCGCTTTGACCTTTACTTCCGTTAAATATACCTCAGATGAACGCATCGACCATCAAGCTGGGGGGGTTACATGCTTCCACATCCATGGCGAGTTATACCACCTTCAGGGGCCCGTGACTGCAGCAGCAAACGATATGCCCGCTTTTGCTCAGTTATATTTCTATGACCCACTCTACGCTGCACAAATGATGCAGCAGGGACATCCAACTCTAGATATTGCGGTTTTGGAACGGTTGACACAAGAGATACACACAGTCAATCCATTTATTCCATTATACAAGACAGCGAAGGAAAGATTGGAAGCGGCATCCTCACAAGATGGAGATGTATGTGTCTTACTTAATCCGCAATTGCGGTTGATAGTGGAGAGTGGAGCGGACAAGCGGAGACACAATTTGCCTACAAGCAATGAAGTCGCTGCGATTATCCCGGATGAATATGGTGAAGCAGGATTCCGGGATATTGTCTTAGCACATAGAAATCCAGATGCCAATAGGCAGTTTAGTATAATTGATCCTAATCATGCCGCTTATATGCCCTTACATTATGTTCTGCTATTTCCAAATGGTGAAAGGGGTTGGCATTGGGGCTTACGGCTGCAGGATGAGTTGAACCGACGGAAGAATTTAAGGTTACAGCAACGCGAATTTTACAGGTTAGTTATAAACACCAATGGCTCAAAGACTTTTTGATATGGCTAACTTTTTGATTACTATACATGGTGTGCAGGTACCGACTACATACCAGGACGACTGAACCCATGACTTTGTTCCTCTCGCAACGCCTATTTCAGCAGTATTTGGTAGATGCTTGGGCTGTTTGTGATCAGAATAAGTTGAATTGGCTTCGACTGAATCAGGCAAATAATCGGGCTGATCTGTACAATGGGTTGGCGGATAATATGCGGCAAGAGGACTTCAACCCGGAACAAACCGGGAAGCATATCATTCTACCACGAAGCTATACAGGAGGCGACCGATACATGCTGCAGTTGTTCCAGGATTCCATGGCTATAGTCCGTCATTTTGGGCGTCTCTCACTATTTGTTACCTTTACCGCGAATCCAAAGTGGGAAGAGATTACTGTGGAGTTACTACCGGGGCAAACTGCTGTTGATAGGCCAGATTTAGTTGCAAGGGTGTTCCATCTCAAGCAACAACAACTCCTCCAAGAAATAAAGCGTAAACACATCTTTGGTCGCTATCTTGGGTCTGTATGGACCATTGAGTACCAAAAGAGAGGGCTGCCACAGATGCATCTACTGATATTCCTTCATCCGGATGATCGCTTTCTGACAGCAGAGAGGATCGACGAAATTGTGTGTGCAGAGTTACCGGACCCCGCAACTGATCCTACGGGGGAACTAAATGCAATCATTCCAAGTTGTATGGTACACGGTCCATGTGGAGAGGCCAATATGCGATCACCCTGCATGGCTTCAAAGGAGAATGGGGGACCAACTGCATGTTCGAAACGGTACCCTAAGGCCTATCAATCAGAGACAGTTGTACAGGAGGATGGCTATCCACTGTATAGAAGACGTAATGATGGCACAACCTTTTCAGTGGCAGTAAGGGGCTCAGGGTTTAATCAAGAGTATCAGATGGACAACAGATGGGTGGTTCCATATAATCCTTATCTTTCTTTACGGTATAAAGCTCATATCAATGTCGAGATCTGTGGTTCTATCCACGTGATAAAATATATACACAAATATATATATAAAGGTTCAGATCGAACAACACTTCAAGTAGGGAGTGACTCGGATGAAATTACTAGATACCTCCATGGGCGTTATAGAGGACCCACTGAGGCTGTATGGCGTTTGTTCGAATACGGGATGCATGAAGAATACCCGTCAGTCATTCACTTGGCTGTTCACTTGCCTGGCGAGCAACCGGTATACTATGGGGATAACTCTAATCGGGAGGAGTTGATACAGAGGATGCAAAACTCGAGAACTACACTGATAGCTTATTTTGAGTACAATACAGAGCACGAGGATGGTACCCAGTATCTCTATCAAGATTTCCCGGTGTACTTTACCTATGACGCTAAATCGCGGAAGTGGGCATCCAGGAAGAAAGGTGTGGCTATTGGACGTATGTGGCATTGCAATCCTATGATGGGGGAGAAATACTATATGCGTTTACTGTTAACCGTGATCCCTGGCGCAAGATCTTTTGATCATCTGAAAACTGTCAATCATGTGCTGTTTCCTACATTCAAGGCTGCATGCATTGCCCTTGGCTTATTGGACGATGATCAAGAGTGAGTGCAGTGCTTTACTGAAGCAAGCATATTCTCGAGCGGATATTCCCTCCGTACACTCTTCACTACTGCCTTACTATTTGGCAACGTGACTGAACCTTTACAATTATGGGATAGATTCAAGTCAAATATCTGCGATGACTTGCCCCGAGTTATGGAAAGAAACACAGGTCTCATTATCCCCCCTGAGCTTCCGGATGCCCACCTGGACTATGGCCTCTACCTGATATCACAGATTCTTGCCGACTCCAATAGAACGCTTAACGACCTTGGATTGCCCCTCTATACAGTGGATTGGAACCGAACAGGTGGGAACGAGATGATTGCATCAGAACTACGATATGATGTGGTTGCGGAAGCGGCAAGTCTACAGTTGAGGATCTCACAACTCAATTCAGATCAGTTGGAATGCTTTAATACTATTACACACAGTATTGAAGAAGCTGCGTCAGCCTTATTATTCATTCAAGGACCCGCAGGTACTGGAAAAACGTTCCTATACAATGTCATCTGTAACCATTTCCGCTCCCAGGGTAAGATCGTGCTTTGTGTTGCCTCTTCTGGCATTGCGGCACAGTTGCTCCCTGGAGGCAGAACATCCCATTCCAGATTCAAAATTCCGATTGCTATCCATGAGGGCTCAACATGTGACATCAAACGGGGCAGCCTGTTGGCCGGTTTAATTCAAAAGACCGCGCTGATCATCTGGGATGAGGTACCTATGCAGAATAAGTATTGCTTCGAAGCGGTTAGCCGGACCCTGAATGATATATGTAGTGTGAGTGATGATTGCCTGTTTGGAAATATTCCGGTCGTACTCGGAGGGGATTTTGCACAGATTTTACCAGTTGTGCAACGCGGTAATAGGGCTCAGATAGTGCAGGCATGCCTACAACGGTCTTCTTTATGGCAGCACTTCAAGATATTAAGACTCAAGATCAACATGAGGGTCCGAAATGGTGTTGAGAATGAGGCATTTGTGGCTTGGCGTGGGCAGATGAGCCATGATTCCCGATGGTATGGTAGAATATCTCTACCACCATACATCCAGAGCTATAAGACAATTGAGGACCTTTGTATGCATGTATTCCCACGGCATATAATTGAATCTGCTCCAACAAATTACACCGCATTCTCAAAGCGGGCGATTCTGGCGATGAGAAACGATACAGTCGCTGAGTTCAATGATAGAGTTCTACAGCAAATTCAAGGCGAGGTGCACATGTACTATTCGGTAGACACTGTTGACAGCGGGAATTCAGAAGAGAATGCAAACCTGCTACCTCGAGAATATCTGCAGGGTCTCAATCCATCTGGCCTCCCACCATCTATCATCAAACTAAAGGTAGGGGCGCCCATAATTCTACTCCGTAATCTATTTCCGAAGGAAGGTCTCTGCAATGGAACACGAATGACGGTAACTAAACTGAGTGTACGGTGTATCGAAGCCAAGATTCTGGGTGGTGAGTTTGATGGTGAGCCAAAGGTTATACCACGTATACAGCTTTCATCCATTGAGGGAGATCTACCTTTCACATTAATGAGGAGGCAGTTGCCTATTCGGCTATGCTTTGCGATGACCGTCAATAAATCGCAGGGTCAATCACTGGATGTTGTTGGGGTTGACTTGAGGTCTGATCCCTTCACTCACGGGCAGCTCTATGTAGCACTCTCGAGAGTCACAGATGTAGCTGGCTTGATGGTGCTGCAACGAGATGAGACACCGCCTCAAACAGACAACATTGTATACCGTGAAGTGCTGCTGTAAAGAAGTAAGTCCCTTTAATCCATATTTTTATTGATACTGACTGTCGGTTAGGACATAAAGGATTTGTGCTGGAGGCAGTTGAAGGACTCGGAGGTATATGATTGGAGGAGTTAGATGGTGGATTTCTGAATAGATGGTATGTATATGCTGCGAGCTGACAGATTGGTATATTACACTAACAATTATTATAGGTTCTTGGTAAGGGAAGGGAAAGAGAGGTGGGTTACGGTATTGGGTGTAGGATGGGGGAATGGAAGAAGCCGGAGGACTGGGTATCGAATGGTAAGTATATATCTCAATAACGTACTCCATGGAACTGCTAACCAAACGTATAGATAGAACAAATTCGGGAAGTGGTGGAAAGGATCAGGGCATGGAGGAAATAGGATAGAAGGATGGACTTGCAGGCGGGAAAAAGGGCTGGAAATGGTGAAGGAAACGGTGGGATACGGGATAGTGGAGGAAATGGGATGGCAGGTGGGAGGAAACTTGATAGAAAAGTGGAGGAAACGGGGAGGAATTGGAGTTGGATTAAAAGCGGTGGACTGTATTTAGTTAGCACTTTGTATTTCTTTAGCGTGTATGTTTCCTTACATTTACCTGTCTTATTCCCTGTCTTATTGTTGTTTTCTAGAGTGCTCTCTTTGTAATAGAAATATATAACACTGTTAAAAAAAACATATAATTAGTAGAAAAAAACTGCATCGAGCTACCCCGGTTATTTACCCCATTCCCCGACTATGATCGTGTGAATTTATTAATTTTGTCACAGACTGCCGGATGGAGTAAATAACCGGGGCATTACACTCTTGGATCATTGACTGTTCCCAGCCTCCCCAAGCGGACAACTCTCTTCCCTATAAGAGACATAAATGCCAACGTTATAGGGTTATCAATGACACATCCTCTAACTAACGTCTGAATTTCACAGCTCGCGCTCCCGCCATGAGTTGAACCCATAGCATTGAGGACATGTATCAGATATTTACCACTAAGCCAAGTACCTTTGTTGCACCAGCAACTCTTTTGGACCCTAAATACCTTGCAAGTATTATTTTTTATTTTTTTATTTTTTTATTTTTTATTATTATTTTTTTTTTTTATATCTAATTTAATATAATATTTCCGCTGCCTAAATTGCGCACACAACTCGCGGTCGCGAGGTGGCCCACCCCTAGTATCAATGAAGACTTTACTTACATTCGCCCATTCCCTTTTGCATTGTTGAAAGTAACTATATATCTAACATTAACAAAGAAATGATGAAAGCGATTGTAGAAGAACAGGGAACACACGCTACTTGTATAAATTCTGCTTGATCCCCATTAGCGCCCCGGGTAAAGCCTTTAGCAAGTTCCGAAATACTAGCACCAGCGCCATCAATGTCTAACACCATACATGTCTCTGGCCGGCCGCCGCTGTACTCGTCTGCACCATCTTCCCTATGTTGACGCGAAGTTGAATAGTTCAGGGACGTAAGTTTGTCCGGTTTATGATCACCGATCATAGGCAATCCTTCAGGGCGGCGAAGATAATGTGCTTCATTGAGATGTTTCGGTACTGACAGTGTGTAGCTAGCCATGACGACACGTGTGGAATGAATTTCAGTCGTAAGAATCAGAGCCCAGGACATGAGATAAATACCTCCCACTGTTTTTAACCCCTGAATCCCGCACTTTTAGGGGACAAATCTAGCGCAAGGCAGTGATGACACTTCATTTTCTGGTAACTCGTACTCATTTGTCCTTCTCCTGAGCCGCCTCTAGGTGAGTCTCAGCCTTCAGCCTATCGTTGTGTCGTGCAGGACTACCGTCATTGTTGGCCTCATTGCCCCACTTTATCAAGAGGGGGGTACTTGCTACTTACTATCGGGCGATGGTTTGATTGAAAGGGATTATGTCCGCGAGACAGGAAGGAGACACATGCTATTGCAGAAGGGGATCACATCAGTAATTCAATATTCCTAATTACCACTCTTTGTTATACCGCCTAATGGGCTGACAGATGGTACCTATATCCACCAATCCATCATTAAATGTATGAATCCCCTAAGAGCAAGTCCTATGCAAGTTTCATCCTCTCATGTCAGCAGCGGCATGTAGCGTGTGCCTTTCGGGCGTCTCGATCTGCCCTTGATCTACCCTTAACAACGCAAAGAATGAGTTTCCAAGCTCTGTGCAATGAGACAAAAATATCTCCGTGCAATTGAATTTAAGATTGGAGACGTTGCCACAAGATTGAACAATCTTTAAGAATGCCTTGGGCGGAGCAATAAAACATTCTTTAATGTAAAACAGCCCGTTTCTTTCATTGATAAAATGTTCGAGAGGGGCAGAAACTTTTACAGCCCCCGATTAACTCCAGATTTACGGGCACCTATGAGAGGGGATAATACGGTCAGATATTTTGTTCAATCTATTCTAACCTGGGGGTTGTCTTGCCACATGTATGATCAAAATATGTTAAAATAACTCTCAAATTGTACTTTACGTGTTTCGAGGTAAATGAATCTAGTAAGCTATGGCTGGAACTTACTCTTTCCTCCAACGTTAATTCAGCCAATTTACAGATATTTATCGCACCTATTGGAAGTATCCATGATAAATGTCGATTCAACCAGAAAAAGACATTTTTTTTTGATGTAGGAGAGGAGGCGCAGCCATGCCAATGGAATATTATACCTGCGAAGCATGCTATGCGTAGCACAGTACAGCAAATAAACTCTCCTATGGGGCCCCTTCGAGAGGAATTGAAATCTTGGAACCTTATTAATATTAGAATAGCTCCCTGGCAGGTTGACTATTTCTCGTGGGGCCCAAAGGCTCCATGGGATAATCCCGGGAAAGATTGGCTAGAGTCTGCAGATCTGATTTATAGAGAAGATTTGCTAAATTAGCCACCTTTGAAAACTTACGGGTATCAAATAAATAATGATTCATCTTACCTATTGTCTGGCAGATTCGTTGCAGAGAGGCTTGGGTCGAGTGGAGCTAAAGGTTGGTCTTACAACTACAGATAAAATCGTCATCAAAGTGGATAGGGTATTGTTCCTGGGCCGCTTAAACTGTATTTCGCCCCGATCGACATATTGAGAGGAAAGCACGAGTGCACTTCTAAGTGACGCATAATGCCTGCTTAGTGCAATTTCGGCTGGATAGTAAGCTTCCGCGGATACTGTGCTAGACCATGTGATTGGCGTATATATGCCAGGTGGCGGGGGCGAATGTAAGGGAAATGCAGCACGGATCTGCCCAAGGCTGCGTCTGCGATAGCCGATCTACCACCGCCTTGCGTGCTTCGCCAGTCCTGTGTGGGGAGCGGAGATTGCCGATCCAATTTGGGCTCACCTGGCATCGCCGAATTAAATTACTATTCGGCCACGAGTTAGTAACAAGTAACGCTGCGAGCCGGATATTGCGGTTCTAATGTGAGTGTGTATTTGTAGGATTGTCCCCTCACTCACCAGTCCTTGTGTCGGCAAACCGACGAACTCCAGTGGTTACATAGAGGTAATATGAGTTCTTGTAGTGCTGCCGAATGATGTTTGCCTTATCGAGACGTATGGGAGGTTTCACTCCGCTTTGAATTGATAATGGATATCTACCTAGCTCTAGACGAATGGTTGAGCGGTAGATCTGAGCTGGCTGTACAGGCCAGAGGTGTGGCGGGACACCTCCCACGTGCACATGGTGGGGCTACTTAAGATTGATCTTTAAGCTTTCTTTTTCTACAATTGTCTCTGCCGATATTGCTATTGGCAAGCATACGTGCTCCACGATCCCGAATAAAACTCTCAAGGTGATGGAGGGTATCAAGATTCAATTGTCATCAATAATAACAGTAGCGTATCTGTTGGTAAGGCCTTGTCGTCCAGGTTTAACAGCAATGCGTGATACGTGTAATCGTGAGGACAGAACTCTCGGAACATCGAACACGTCGCATGACTGTCCGGCTTTATGCCTGTATCTATTGCCGATCGCGAGAGAGGGTTCGGTTTGACCGCTCTTCGCACACCTCGCGATTCTCCACGCCATTAAAGCGTGATGAGATGAAGGTAATTTGAAATTTGCCTGTCTATGACTTTCCCAGGAGAGGTTGGACAATTAAGGGCCCTTTTGGGAGCCAGAAGGCCGTTGCAACGACTTATCCACCAAGCGACTTACCTACCCCATTAAGTCAGTCCCAAGAAAAGTTGCCTTCCTGTTGTTTGGCAGTCATGCATATGATCATGCAAACTGCAACCCACATCAATTGTCCACATAGCGGACCAAACTGCAAGAAGAGTTTCCCCATTTTGAATTTAAAAAGACAGTGGGGATTGAACCGTTTTACAAATCTATAAAATATTATGGTTTTAATAAGAGATTGGTAACAATTGATATGAGAATGGTGGTAGTGATACCGGTGGTAAAGGTTGTTGTTGGAAGCGATGTTGTGTGATGACTTAAAATAAAAGCAGGTCAGAGTAGATTTTGCTTTCAGTTGATTTTGGGCCTCCTGACTTAAAAAATAAGTCGACTTAAGGGCTGGCCAAACAGCCAAAACTTTTCAATAAGTTCCTTTTGCCAAGGACACACTGCAATAAGTCATTCCCCACCAAAATTCAATAAGTCGACCCCGTTGCCAAACGGACCCTAAAGTTATTTAACCTCATGTTCTACTAACACTCGTGGTGTTGGACAGCGCTGCAACAAATATCTATCTGTCCAATCGCCTGCGCAATCTAGCAGAGATGATAATATGTATCATGTAGCTATCATCCTCTAAAGAGGGACCTGCTCTAGACCTGTAGCTGAAGAAGCAATTCGTTTAATACGTGATTTAACAGGGATCTTGGCCCGGTAAACTGGTAAAACCTTGGTCGCACGCGACGCAGAGCCTCAACCGAGAGATCGCGGGAGTATCCGTGCCAAGCCATGACAGGGATCGGATGCGGCTCAGTTATGTACTAGTATTTCGCTGACGTTTTTGAACTGGGCCATTATTGCATACACCCAAAATCATGAGCTTGGCGTATTTTTGTATGGCATGCAATATCAGTCGCGTCCACAAACGTCAGAGAAATACGAGTATTATAATGGCATTTCAACACACCGTGCGTATTCGAGATGTGTGGGTATGGCGAACGCAGCCTGATTGGAGGGCGGTTTTTGCCCAGACTTTGAAGCTTTGGAAAACCCCGAACAACATCAAAGGTGTTTGGTGTCTTTCGGGGTGTGCGAGTCCAAACTGAATACGGATTTGAGGCCTATAGTTGATATTAATAAGTGGCAAAAGTGATAGATTAGGAAATGATAAGTGCATATCTTTACTCTTCCTGCTCTTGTAACCTTTGCTAGAGCTCCGCTAGATTTCTCTACATACCATGAGCGGTTGATACCCAAAATATCCTGAATCTCCGAAAGAATGCAGAGCTTGACGGAATTGAGGATTTTGAGATGCAGCAAAGGTTATCCGAGATAATGATGGTGGCTGGAGACAGGAAGATGTTCAAAAGAATCTCTATGACCTTTCGGAATTGGTTGGCTTAGGGAGGGAAGTGGCGGGTTATACTGAAGGGTACAAGATGGATAATTGGTACACGATGAGTGATTTTGAGGAAGGATACAATGCTGAAAGAGTTATTGAGGACCCAGAAATTGGGGCCCCCATCCCTATTTCCTATTCCGCTCTCTCAGTACCAGTCGAGTCCGGCAAAGACCTGAACTATTTGACGATGTTTGACGACCCAGACGCTCTTACGATTCTGATTGAAGCTGCGGAAGGGAGGAGGTACTGGGCACCGCGTTCCATTTTGGTCCCGTTGATAATCGACGGTACAAGAGTGGTTTCATTAGTCTAAACTGCAGTCAAATTCACGCAACTTCAGGACAGTCTTTCGAATGTCAGACACTTCTTTCTACGCGCTTGTTCAACAGCTGGAATGTCATCCAATCATTCAAGCATGTTACATCACTTGTGTCTCCTGTTAGTACTTGCACCCTTTTTCAACACCCTGTAGTACACAATTTCTCACACATTTCCCTACCAGCCACAGAAATGAATCAAATAATTTGTTTCACAGGGGCGCTTGTGGAAAAGGCACAAAAGATTCATTTCTACAGATACTTACAAGCAAGCGTCGTCATCCTAAAGTGTCTTTCTAATGCCTTTTCCTACCCTTTCTTTAAATCTCATTTTTAATGCCTTTTCTCGGCCTGTGCGGGTATCAGAAATATGTTTTTTGATGCTTTTTCTGATGCATGTTCGAGGGCGACTTGGGCCGGCCCGGGCCAAATATAGGTAGGGCCCGGCCCAGCCCACCAAACAAAAGTTAAGGCCCGGCCCACAAAATATTGGCCCGGGCCCGTCGTTTCATGGGCCGGCCCAAGTCGTCCTCTGCGACTGAGGGCATGGAATGGATAACGCCTTTTTAGTGTCTTTTCTTATGTTTTTCAGCGTCAAATGCACTGTACTACATAAACCAAGTATACAGAGCATAATATATCGATTCATAGTGTAGGTGATAAAACGTGGACTGTGTAATCGCCGTCCCCCAGGTTCAATACCAAACCATCTTTTATTTTTGATTCATTTTCATAGTTGATCGAGGGTATGTGTTTGGGGAGTTGCCAATGCTAAGCGATAATTCTGTAGCTTTTAAACTTGTAATATTGTAAACCGGATTCCGCTCGCTGAGTGACTGATGATGCCACTAAGACGAGGCGGAACCCTACCCTATTTATACACATTGGAACCTATGCCAAGGCCCGCTTTCTAATACTAATGAGATAACGATAATAGAATACGACAATTAACCCGAAGATAACCCCAATAGAAAAGCGCCCCCGCATAGTCCCGGCCATCCATTCTAATTCCGACACGTAACCATGAACCCTGCAATTGCCAGTAACCGAGCTGTATCGTACTATTGTCCCAGAGCTACTTCCCTAAGTAGAACGGCCTGCAGCCGTAAGCCCCGCTTCTATTCCGTTCCGGGCGAGACGCCCAATAGTAAGCGTGCCCTCACCATAGCCTAATACTAGTGTGGTTACACCCGATGCCCCCACACCCCTCGGTACCTTTCTATGCTTGTTCCTTCGTTACCCGACCGTACTCGCATCACCACTCATCACTCATATTATCCCTGTTCCTTAACTTAGGAGCAGTGTTCGTATTTCCTGTAACAGTATGATATCAAATAATGTATATTCTGATGTATTAAGTTGCACTTAAGTCCTATTTCCGGATTCATTTACACATATAAAAAAGATTCATTTACAGGGGAAATTTTATTTCATTTCCGAACACTTTTTCCGATGCATTTTACAGTAACGGAGTGGGGAAGATTTTCGACGCATTTCCTGATTCATTTACATAGCTGGTAGAGATATGGATTCTGCAATTTGTGCAAGTACATCTGCGAATGGTCCTCCACCCGATAAATGTAAGGGCTAGTTAGGGATTTACTGCCTTAACCGATCAGTGTAGCATGAAGAACTTCTGCGATCAATTTATCTTAGTTCATACGGTATTCCGCATTTGCTTGATTTACGAAGTTAATCAGTTCTACAGCTATTCCTTCGTCTGTTCCCGGTAATTACAACATTTTAGACACGACGGCGCCGTGATAGACACAATTTTAACGAAAAACAGTATGCTCCACTACCTTTTAGAGCGATTTTGCATGACAAGTTAGTCTTGCACCGCCAGTCGACAGTTGCAGCTAGCGAAGCACCAACTTCTGTGTGTGTAAAGTAGAAAGGTCATTCAGTAAGGGTCATTTAAGCAAAGAAGTCTTATATTAAAATCGTTTAGGCAAAATGGCGATTTAGACAAGGTCATTGATCGAGCCCACTGAATGGCAAAGTCATTCAAAGTTGTCCTCTAGAGCGTGGGAAACACTATGAACTAAAATTCGATAATAGTATATTTCTATACCCTTGCAGATCGGTGGTTTTACACTAGGTAATAATAGAAAAATTCAATCTGGAATCCGTTAGTCATATCGTAAGATTTATGAAATGTAGACCTTCTTATATTTATTAGATCGTGACAAACAATGATTACTAGTAATACTAATCCGACGCGATGTATACCTAGAACTCTGCGCGTGTGCCTTTCTTACTGGCTGTGACCAGACCTTCCAATGGGCTCGCCCGGGCCGGAAAATACCCCAGCCCTGCCTATCCCAGCCCATGAAAGCGGCGGCCCAGCCCAGCCCAGCCCATTTAACAAACGCCCGGGCTGGGCCCAAGTGGCCCATCAATAGGGGAGATGAATTTAAAGAGCATGTCACTGATTAAAATAGATGCAGTTCGACTTTTCTCCGCAACTTTAATCTTTTTCCTTCAACAAAAATGTATTTTGGTGTTCGAAAAATGCCAGGTCTCCTGCCCAAGCCCAGGGAACATAGCCCGGGCCTGAAAAGACACCGGCCCGGCCTGGCCCATGTATCTAAGTAGAGGCCCAGCCTATTAAGACCCCGGGCAAGCCTATAGAAGACGGGGCCTATTGGAAGCCCTGGCTGTGACCAAATGTGAGACTCTTCGGCTGCTCGGACTATGAATTGCCCCTCCTGGGAGCGGGGAAATTTCTCCTGTTCCCCTTATAACTCCATGCGTTTTGGGAACACTCAGCGGGAAATCATCAGATCAAATATTCTGGCCGTTCAACATTCGCGATCAGGGTCTAATAAACCATTGAGCAATGACAATCTGTTAGAGTAGAGTACGATTGAGTTCTCCGTGTATGCTCGATGATGTACCTACATGTGCAGCTGCAGAAGCTCCATGTACAGATCATGTACTCTAGACTTATTGAGTCATTAGGGAGCATAGCCGAGTGTGGCAAGGAGTGATATATGCGGGGAGGTTAAGCGAGTGTTTTCATAGATATTGCGGATTGAGCTGCCCTGAACTAGAGTAGGTACTGAAGAGCTCCCAGTTGCCAGGACACGTGTCACTGGCGGTGACGTATTCAAATCCGGACAGAGTAATTGGAGTTTCCCTCCTCAACCCTGAATAACGCAATCTTTACGCGGAGAAGAAAGTCGTCGGATTCTAACAAAATACTCGCTTCTATGAACAAACTGATGATGTGGTTAAGTATCTAGATTACTAGTAATCCCCGAGTCTAAAGCTTGGTGTTTACCCTCTCTAATCTAATATGTACTGGAATATCATCATCCGTTGATTGTTGCAGTCTGATTGGTTGACAGCGACAGGGGTGTTTTGTAAGCACGACACATCAAATTCGTGTCTTTGGTGCAGTTACCCTGCCCGATTTTGTTCAGTTACCCTGCTTATTCTGAGATGGTTACCCTACCCGATTAGTGCGGTTACCCTGCCTGCTCTGAGCTGTTACCCTACCTTTTTTGTGCGTTACCCTACCTTTTTTGGGCGTTACCCTGCCTGCTCAGGGCCGTTACCCTGCCTATTTTCCTGCCAAGCCCAAACCATAACCCTGACCTTATCCATAAGACCAGCCCAATCAACGGAACCCTTTATGATTAAATAATAAATATAGCTATTTAGTAGTCAAATGTGAGCAGAATAGGCGAGTGAGACGAACAGTAGTTGGCGGGGGGTGCGAAGAGGGAGAGGGAAGACCAGTAAGAGGGGGAGAGGAGGTGCCAGTGCGGTGGAGGAACGGTGAAGGGAGCTGGAATATATCAGAGCTGGCACTGGAGCCTGTACTGGAGCTGGCAATGGAGTTGGTACCGGAGCTGGCATATAGTGGAGCGGGCACCGGAAGGGGCATTGGAGACGGCATTGGCGCTGGCACAGGAGCTGGCATCGAGGCGAACGCTGGAGTAGTCACTCGAGCGGTCACCGGAGTGGAAACAAGAGCGGGAACACGAGCAGGAACATGAGCAGGAACAGGAGCTGGAAGCGAAGCGGGCACTGGAGCTTGCAGAGAAGCGGGCACTGGAGCTTGCAGAGAAGCGGGCACTGGAGCTGGCATGTATCTGAGCTGGCACTGGAGCGGGCATCTAATGGGGCTGGTATCGGAGTGGGCATTAGAGATGGCATTCGGACGGCTCCGGCTAGAGCTGGCATATATTTGAGCCGAGACCGAAGCTGACACTGGGGCTGACCTTGATTTTAGCTCGAACCGGAGCGGGCATTAAAGCTGGCACTGGACCTGGCATTGAAAATCTGAAATAGATCTCCAGAGCAAGATCTAGGCATTTATTTGACATGGCCGGGAAAACAAACCATGAAACGGCTAAGACAAAATTAACTAATTACTGGAGGTGCCTAAATACTATAGATTGTGGTAGAATTAATGGGAAAGTGGGATTTCCGTAACCCGATAGTCCCATTGGCCCTCAAAGGAATTTTTGCAGTGAGCACGAGCCAAGAAACTCACCCTTTTAGTTCTGACTTTCGCAATAATTCTACCGCACACTGTACACATAGGTGGGAGAGAATGGGACCTCGCGGTCGCGAGGTGGCGCACCCCTAGTCTAATATGTACTACGATAGAGCAGTTTCGCGCTCGGTTGAACCCTGACCCTGATATCTGCGTGGCAACCAATCCGCCCCACCAAATCGCCCGTGGTCAACCAACAGCGGCCAATGCCCAGTCAATCAAAACAAAATGTAGGAGTATTAAATTATATCTTAATAATTAAATTATATCTTAATAATTAAATTATATCTTAATAAATAAATGTGCTATCTACTATCTTCTATAGTGTACCTACTGGAATACACTTTAAGGGGTACTTTGGTACATGTATCTTTGGTGCAGTTCCCCGCTGGCACGCTGGCCCATAACCCTAACCCTGACCTCTGTGTGGCAACCAATCCGCCCCAACTAGGCCGGTCAACACCCGGATCAATACTCGGGCCGGTCAACACCCGGTCAACAGCCGGGCCTATTCAATTAAAACAAAATGTTGGAATACTATAAATAGGGACTGCCCCCCCCCCCATCCCACCATCTTTTAAAACAATTCTGATCAACGAAAAACAACAATGAATTCCATAATGTGCCGTAAATGCAAACAGGAGAAACCTCTTGAAGATTACGATCAGGATAATTAAGGAGAACCATGTAAATCATGTCGTACATGTTTGGTATGTATTGTTGAATCTTTCCGGGTAACAGTTATACTTTACTCTAACAAATTGCATAGCAACTAGAGAGAGAACGAAGAACAGCATGTAGAGCTGCATGATTAATAGAGGAAAAAAATAATATAGAGGTATTACGATTTTGGTTATTGAATATTTTTTCGGATGGTTTCTAACAGTAATCCAGCTCCGTCCGGTTTTACCAGTTGCAGCCCCCCCTCCAATCGCATTTCTATCTTCCCGAACAAAATAGTCACTATTAACACTTGGGCCTATGACAATTGTTTGCCAATCATGCAAAGCTTTACATTGGCTAAATGAACGTTCAAGCTGCACCGGGAGCTCAATTCAAACACCAATCTTTGAGAATTGTTGCAAGAAGAGAGATGTTGTACTTGAAATTCTTAAACCCCCTTCTGATTATCTGAAGTACCTGTTGGAATCTTTAGAAACTGTCCGAAGAAACTACCGGAAACATATACGGGAATATAATTCAGCACTTACATTTACCTCAGTCAAATACAATACGGATACAAGAGTTGGTGCAAATGGCGGTGGTATAAGTTGCTTCCAAATTCATGGTGAATTATATCATCTTCAGGGACCATTGGTACCAGCAATCGGAGCAACTCCTTCCTTTACCCAATTATATTTCTACGATCCAGAATATTCGGCCCAAGTACGACATGCAACACATTCAACTTTAGATATTATAGTACTTCAACGTCTCACTATAGAGTTAAATTCAATAAATCCGTTTATTGAATTTTATAAAACAGCAAAAGAAAGATTGGATAATGCTTCAACACAAGATGGGAATGCACGCATCATACTTAATCCACGTCTTCAATTGATAGTTGAAACAGGAGCAGATAAACGCCGAAACAACTTACCTACAAGTAACAAGGTGGCGGTAATAATTCCCGATGAATATGAAGAAGCTGGATTCCGTGATATCATATTGGCACATAGAAATCCATTGCCAAATCAAATGTTCAGTATCATCAATCCTAACCATTCTGCGTATATGCCATTGCATTACGTATTGCTTTTCCTAAATGGGGATACTGGTTGGCATTGGAGTTTACAACTTCGAGATTGATTGAATAATCGGAAAGTATTGCGTTTAGGTCAACGTGAATTTTATCGGCATGTTTAATATATTATCATAGAAATCATTACTAACTTATTACAAAGCTATCGTATTCATTCACGTTCAACCGAGCCTTTAACACTATTTCAATCTCAAAAGCTTTTTCAGCAATATGTGGTTGACGCATGGGCTGTATGTGATCAGAACAAACTAAATTGGATACGTTTGAATCAATCAAGACTCCGATCCGATTTGTATAATGGCCTGGCCAATGCTAAGCTTCAAGAAGACTTCAATCCAGCATAAACCGGACGGAGAATAATACTTCCTAGCAGCTATAGCGGTGGTGATCGTTATATGCAACAATTATACCAGGATTGAATGGCTATCGTAAGACACTTCGGAAGACCTTCACTTTTCATCACATTTACAGCGAATCCTAAATGGTCGGAAATCGTTGCAGAGTTACTTCCAGGTCAAACAGCTGTCGATCGTCCAGATCAAGCACTTCGACATATGTCAGACATTTAAACCACTACACTAGGTAGCAATAGCTATGCAATATAATTCCGGAAGTTTATATTAAAGCAAACTCCATTAAATTACACATACTTTCAGCTCACTGGCACTGGCATCGGTACTGTAAAAACTGGACTCACTACACCCACCCGCCCTTCCCAAAATTTGGTCACATTCAAGCTCACACTTCGCCTTGGCGAGGTGGCTAACTGCTAGTCAGACATGTACCTATGCTGGCGTGGTATACATCAAAGTCTACATGGCCTGTCATATCATTGGGATTGCTTAACCTGCTTGACATCCCTCAGATAGCTAGACAAACGAAACATCTGTATGCAGGGTAAGCTCAGCATGATCTTGACATTATGCTACATATTGATTTGCTCAGACGGCCTCGATTGTAAGATAACATTTATGAGATACTACAAGTAGCCACGTGCATTTGAAAACTCCACTTTGAAGCTGGCAATGTTTTAAATTGAGCCGCATTTCGTTTTATGAGATCGACTTTACCAGATTCGAATACCAATGATCCGCTGTGTTCGTACTCAACCATCGCTGCTTCCATAGCACATTTTGGTGTGTTAGGGCATCCGTGGTAACTTTGTAGGAATAGCTACCTTCTGAACTGGAAATAGCAAGAGGTTGAGGAATTAAATTCTTCGGGTGAGCACAGGGGGGAAATCATTACAGTAATCCGAACTGTAAGAATCTGTCGCACTAGTTGGTACATAAGCGTAATCCTAGTTTACCTAGCTAGGGAGTTCCCATATAAGATTTACATGTTCCTGAATGAACTGGTATACCCAGGAGGCTTCTGGTACGGACTACATTTATTCTCGGCTACGTTCGAAATGTTCTGTTTACCATTCAGGATGATCGATCCATATACAGCCGGCCAAAGCGTTTGGTATAAATGCGTCCCCCACACCCCTTTATTGCACATATAACATATCCAGAGATTTCCACGCCTATAAGCCCGTTTATTGTCACAAGAACCTTATGGATACTCCGGTCAGGGAGACCTTGTTCCCATATAGCCTAGGAGAACATATCTCTATAGATAAGCTATGCATGATTGCTTAGCTCTATTGTACAGCGGTGGGTAATAAGTGATGGAACGCCCTGAGGTACAGTTATACCTGTAAATACCGTATGTTGGTGGCGCCCTACCTAAAACAGGTACCACCGTGTCTCAGGGCGTTCGATCACTTATTACCTACCGCTCTACAAACATTTTTATATAGTTCAACACAAGGAAACCATAGGGTAAACTACACACCATAACTGTGTCATTGAACACGATTTGAACACGCAAAATCTAATTTTTCAACATATGTTTTACGATTATAAGTGTAAAAGCTGTGAAAGATACACATTTGATAGAAATTAATATAAGATATCTCTTGCTCATTATTACTAAACAAATAACACCCCAAATGGGATTCCAACTTACCAAATCTTAGCTTTAAGGTTAATCTCGGTATTCCCCCTTGCACCACAGTCCAGACTGATGAGAAATCTATCAATTGAGATTCGTAGCCTAGTTAGTTGTTATTGATTGGGTGGCTTACACGATATTGTAGGTGGTAGCACGAAATCGTATGTTCAGATGAGACAAATTGTATGTGTTTATCACACAGAACAATGTAGTTTACACAGCTTCTTTGTACCATGATTTTAGCCTAGATTTTTCAATAGTGCAGTGAAATCTTTAGATGCCCAAGCCACGAAAAGAATATATGTCATAAAACCCCCAGGGCAGCTTCATTTGTGGAAGAAAAAACACATTTTTCTCTAGCATATTACATATAAATATTGTGTAACATGCACAAACCCCGTCGGCTTCATGCAACATAGTTTTAGTTGATAATTCACTAATCCTTCTGAACTAGCTAAGGATATTAACTACATAGATGCTTCCAACCGACATTCACCATCTCTTCTATCATCTATCATGTTTCATACAGAAAACACTTTGCCTGATATCCTCAGCTATCATCGCCGGAGTTTGAATTTATGTGAAATCTACAAGAATGCCTTGAATCTGGTTGGCATTTGTCCAGTGCTGTAGTCATTCGGCTCATGAGGTTGCTGCTACAGCCGGGAGCTCATAATCATCTTCGTATTCGTCGTCGTCCTCACTTTTCGCAGCCATATCCCCTACGTTTCCATCCACCACATGCTCTTTGTCGTCATCGTTCACCTAAGGATGATTAGTAGGGGTGCTCAAAGACGTCCGAGGAAAACATACATCTTCCATCAATGCCCCTAGAAGAAGTTTATGTAACTGCGGAGAGACAGATCTTAATTAGCCATACGTGATATGACGAGCTGCGGTTCTTACCACAATCCACTTTTGTACACCATCGATGTGCTCGAGCTTTTTTTCCACTACTCACGATATTAGTCTCCAAAAATATCGGAACGAATTTCTGGGCTCAAGAAACCTGGTAGACAATCAACATGCTTTCCCCCACGAACATCCAGATCTCTCAGAAGCTTTTCTGCACCATCGTCGTTCCCTACACGTGAAAAATGAAATGCCACAGCTATGCAGTCTATTAGCAACGATAAATTATATTAACTAGTTCAATTATTCTCACCATCTTCCCCTCTGGTGGGATCGTCCTTGCATTTCTGAACGCAAGTATTTATAACAGTTCTCAATAGCTCTTCTTTCTCGCCTTCAATCTACAATGATGTCAGATATCCCGATACAGGAGTGCGAACATTATAGTCTATATCGGGGACCTACCCCTCCATCAGTGATTATCATGATCAGGAGTGGTTTTTCCATCGGACTCTTGAACACGAATCTCTTTATAATCTTCCTATCCAAAACTGTACCTATCCTTGACACCATGGAAGTAGTGATTTTGCAGCACACCTTTAACATTAAGCCGGTTTATATTCTTAGGACCACTTTTAAAATTCAAAAACTGAACAGATTGGATACCAGTGTTGTTGGCATGGTCATAGACATCTGTTATCGCCTCCATCGTTTTTTGGAGTGTGTTGATACGTTCACCCGCTTCTTCCTCTTCCATAGAGGAACTATCGTCTAAACCACAAGTACGTAATTAGTTTCCATACATTATTTTGTGCACTGGATGTAGTTACTCACCTAATAACATGACCACGTTATAAAGCACAAGAGCTGATAGATTCCTTGCTATCTCTGGCGTGCATCCATCCATTTTCAGCAGCTCTTGGATCATTACTTCTGCTTTCCTCGAGCATTCTTGTAACTTTTCTTCGCCCGGTTTGTAGAAGACGTCTAGCCTTGGTTTCTCAAACTTGATATAGCGTTCGAACCTCTTGACACAATCGTTTGCCGTGAAAATCGTCTTCGCATTTTCCGCTGCTGGCGGTGGAGGGGGCGCTAGCGAACTAGGCACAGGGTCAGGAGAGCTCATTGAATGCTATATCTATCTTGCTTTCGTGCGAGTGCTGGGTGGAGGTGCTCTTCTAGGAAGCGTCTTATGATGTTGCCAGGGAGAGTGACTAGAATTGACCTAGTATGGTGGTAGGAGGTTGATAATGGTAGTTCTCAAAGGTTTACTCATACGATGAGGGACAACAAGGCGGTATTAAATGTTGACCCACCTGAGTAGAATATTTATTGCGGTTGCCGCGTACTGGTTTCATCAATTTCCACTACGTTTATTAAGGCGGGAGAATTTGGTTCTGATATGGTTTGTGGCCGACGCAATGATATGATTAGCCAATTCTAGACAGAACCTCTACTCCTGGCAGGATTTGCAGTATTTAGTTTTAACAAGAATGAGCATTGATCCTAAAGCCAATCATTCGTCCGGAATACATCGCACTGCATTTTCTTACCCCACATTATAGCAATACCCCGCAGTCGATGCAACAACGAATAGATTACTCAAAGATTCATTTTCCAACGAAATTCGAGTAATACCAGGCAGGTATCACGTCTTTTAAATCTAGCTAACAAATCCCTCGTCTACGATTAGAGTGTTTCAACGCACTCCAGTTCTTCGTTTTCAAAACTCACGCATCAACGCATGCCCCTACCTTTGCATCTGATATGTCACTGTATCAGAAATACGAAGTGTACAATCTTCATCCTCAAGGACCCTTCGGTATGGGGTTGCAAGGTCTTTTTCTTCTACAGCTTCATGCGTGTCACGGCTACATAAATTTCCATTTTACTCCGAAAGTTGATTACAGGGGTGCACTGAAAGACTTCATTGTCGCAGGCCGCTCATCATATCTAGTGTGGTCCACGAGGCCGCTCGAGGCGAGCAGTGACAAGTGCTCGAGGTGCCTCTGCCTCGTGTTGTCCATGCCTTTGCTTGCTCGTGTAAAAATGGGGGATGTCTCGAGGTGCTCGAGCTGGCTCGAGGCAGATAATTACTATATTTGGATCTATCAAAGTCGTATTTTATTGTAATACTGGAACGCAAATGTAGGGAATGCTTCCAATGTTCCGATCAGAAACATCAACCCTACTGAATATATGCCACTAGTACTATGATTACCTAAACCTCGAGCATGATCGCCTTGTCGATCCCCATGCCTTGAGCTCCCTCGAGGCAGTGGCCTCGAGGCAAGTCCTCGAGCGTCGATGCCTCGTGGACCACACTAATCATCAGTGGTTTTAATAGGCCAGCCCGGGCCTGAAATATGCTTGGACTGGCCCAAGCCCAGAAAACCCACCCGGGGCCTGGCCTGGCCCATATATACGGGCCTAGTCCCGGGATTTTTTGATAATTCTAAAAAAGTATATTTGACTGTTTATTGGGGCAAAATCTCATATTTACTTGAAGATTTTCTTTTCATAGAGAGAAATGAGGATTGAAGATGATGGATATTCTTAAAATATACACCATTTCAGCCCATATGAATAACCCATAAAGCCCGGGCCTCAATCGCCTTAGGATCCGGCCTGGCCCGACTTCAGATACCCAGGCCCAAGCCTGGCCTGAAAGGCTGAATCCCGGGCCGGCCCATATAACCTGAGGCCTATCAAAACCTCTGCTAATCATACCTAGTTTAACACATTATTTGAGCGATTTATAGCCGGGAATTTGATTCAGCAGTTCGCAGATGTCAGGTGGTCACCCACACCATTTATTCCGTTGGAGGGTCGGGTGCGCAGCTTCTCCGATATGCAGGAGCGTTTCAAAACGTAAGGCCGAAAGTGCATTGTTTACAAAGGGACAAACCGGATGTAGTTTCCTCCATAATAGTAGAGGCGTTCAAATGACTCGAATCTTCATTTCAAGGTGAAAGGAAAACCTACGCAGGTGGGGTTGCATCGGCTGGCATGTCACTATCTCGTCGTGCTCAGTTTACACCTGTAGGGTGCTCTGTTCGTCGGTAGTTCAGACCAGCCTCCTAGCTACAGGATTTTCCTTTCAAAGCGCGAGTGGCTCAAGCAGTGCTCAAGGCTTTCATCGGTCTCATATATATGTTAGGTCCTTGAAGTAATTCCGGGTCTATTAGCTTACCAGGACTTCACATCCGATCTTCAGTCGATTCGGGGCGATACTAGGTACTGCCTTTAATGTAGTAATAGTGGCGGTTAGTATAGGTAAACCTTCTTGAAATAGTACGCTCGACACGTTTCATAGTGTTGGAGGATTCTCATTTGTCATCATGAGTCACGGGTTCTGACTCATTCTTTCACTGGTATTTATTAGTCATGTTTTTCTATTACTCATACGGCTATGATTCCTTATGTTTTGTGTTACCTTTCTTTAGTATAAATACGGGGCATTCCCTCCTCTAGTTAGTTGGAATAACACGCTCAATTACTACACTTCTCTACATACATTTTCTCTAAACCTTCCTAAATTCCCATTTCTTCTTGCCTTAGTCTCTTTCTTTATACTTTCTCCCTCTCCTCTCATTTCACATGGACCACATATCTCTTTCTTTTACTGTCATTCTCATCTCTTCCCATAATCGTACAAATAGGGTACCAATCTGAACCTTACTTGACAAACCTAAGGTTTTCAGTATCTATCATCTAATATTTTCATGTCTTTCTTTCAGACCTTAGAATCATCACAAAACCAGCCAAGTGTCCACAGTTACGAGTTTCGAGAGTCTTGGGTATAGTCGAGGGTTAGGGTTAGTACATAAGATGATGGGGCATGCAATAGGATTAATGTTAAACGTAGCTCGTTCCTTATTCTTCTCAAACGAGAGCGTAATTCAGAGTTTGTATGCTGGTATCTATACAATCGGTTTATAAATATCAATAATATTTCCAAGCATTGCAGCGGGCGGATTAACAGGACCACTAGGCTTGACGCCAAGGACCATACATGCATGTATGGAGCCCAGCAACTAATCCCTACACCTGAAGTGAAATGGTCTTGGCGACAATAAATCGATAAGCTAATATATCTCCTCCTCAACAGTAACACATATTTTTAGAGGAACAAAACTATATTTACCTAGGCATAGTTCGGCTTCATGAGAATATCGTTTTTGTTTTAACTCTTTGTGTTGTTGTGAAAAGCCTTAGGGATTTGAAACGAGGTGTAAGTTTTAAACTCCGGGCGCCATACTCTAGAGCACAAACCGAACATGAGCTTGGTCAATTGGATGAAGGTCGTATAGAACGTTACGCTTTGCTCGTCGTTATGTTTTCTTTTCAATGGGACCCGGAAATGCTGTCAATCAGGCCAGTGATAGTGAGTAAGTAATAATCCAGGGTTATAGGTAAATTAGCGTCAAAGTCTTTTCTTTTCTTCAGTAACCTTGGAAGGTGTAAACACAAAACGTAGTTATACGTGAAATAGCTACGTATATTGTAAGTAAGACTAGTAGCTAGGGTCTCGTCTGGTGCAATAACCTTCCGGAAAAGTGGTTTCGGCCTGGCAAACCGGAGTTCTTGGCCAGTCAGTACCTATGAGAATAAACGCTTTACGACGGTGGGAACGATTAATCCCTCCCTCATCGATCACAGATGTATTCTCAGGCGCTATGCCTTTCCTCTCCACCGCATAGGTAAACCCCGCCGAAAACTACTGCAGTGGTAAAAAATACTGGAGCAAGTTTCAGTTTCGCTGGTATGGTGCTGGAGAACCCCTGCGATCCGCTGGCTTGGCGCGGATACGCCTGCCTCGTCTCGGTTAATGTTGCAAGGACAAGAACAGGGACGCACCCTGTCTAAATAAATAAGCTTAAATCAAGCTCTCTTTATCATAGTACATAGGTAAGCTTTCTGGCCCATACGCCGGAAGCTACGATTGTGAATGGGGCCTCGATGCCGTTGTTGCTAGGTGTACCCTTAATGGGTAGCCTGTATTAGAAGCGTTCTTGAATACCGTTAATTCTCGAATAATTATTTGTATGTGGTAAATCCGGACCAAGGCGAATTGGCGTTTGGATTCGTGCAGATACACACTTTTCTCACCCGGAATTAAGATTTCACGAAGCGGAGATAGTGGATTTCTCAAGATAAGTGGCCTTAAAATCCGGTACTCACCCGATAAGGCCGGTTGAAACCGCTCTATATACTGGAAGTCTCTGTCCTCCAGGTACATATACGAGCTAAAAGTGCAGCGAGGCTTTATGTGACGTCACAGCTGGGGGTACTGCTGACAGACCAGAAACTACAATAGGGGACAGAGAGGATGAAACATAAATGGAGGGTGGAATGAATTTGATATCTTTTCCCAATCTCCACCTCGCCTCATTGGACAGAATAGAAAAATTAATCCCCCTATTTAGCAAACGGATCGATTCCCACCTTCAGCATCGAGAGAAAAGAAATCGATCTCAAGTATATACATCCAGTATAGTATCAGGGTTATGAAACACGTCAAACTCTTGTTCTTTCGATCAAACCACCCACAATCAAATCCCTAATTCCTTAACTACAGTTAACGGCACAAGACCTCCGACTGTTACTACCGAAGCCCCCAATAAATTAATTTTCGATTTGCTTAACCCAAATTTTCCAACCTATTCCCATTCAATAAAAGTATCAACGCTCCTCTAGTCCTTTGATGCGCAGCCCATAGCAGTGGCACCATCTTTCTGATTTTTCCCTGTTCCACCAGCAGCACGCCCCTCTTTGCATCTGCATACCCCCTCTACTCTATCCATATCCCCTGCAGCTCATGAACACCGACAACCGACTGACAAACCCAAACCACACCCTAAGGTCCGCCCATACAGCGACTGAAAAAAAAAAACATACACCAAAACACCGCTACCACAATAAACTCTCTTTACCCACGTCAACCCAAGCGATCACATCGCGCGACACCACACCACACCAACCCATCCCTTCCCTCGTCGCACCACACCAACCCACGCTCCCACCGCCGCGCCGCCAAAACCGAGACTTACCAAGGTTTTACCCGAAGAGTACAAACCCCGTGCGCGCCAAACCTCAATCCAACCTCCAGCCGCCACCCGCTAGTTCTGGCCGCGCAGGGTTCCCCGCCACTAACTAGCGTTGTGTTAGCCTTAGTTAGCGAGGTGATCGGCGCAGGGGTAGACGCGGGGCACAACCAATACAACACGTGAGAACGTCAAGCGGCGTATTACTGTCACCGCAAAATAAAGACGAAGACTGTGAACTGTATCCCTTAAGCTGTTACTTTAATGCTGCCAACATGAAACATCATAACATCAGGCGAGCCTCGCACGAAAGCCACAGAATTGAGACATGATACTTGGCGAAGTTGGCAGCTTTAACAGCATAAGGGATACCTTCCCTTCGTTTGTCAATACTGCCACCCTATAACAGAGGAATTAAATTTGTATCGGAGATCTATTATTAGATAAGAGAGATAACAAGATGTGTTAGTAAAGCCACAGAAAATTCGATTTTTTTTCTGGGGGGGCCTTGTATAAGGTGTGGAGCTGTGGAGGTGGAGGTGTGAGCGTGCGGAGGTGGCTACAAAGGGTGGACCGACTCAACAATTCCAATACTCTATCCTTTCCGACCCTGGATACCGCGGGGCACTGTTTATATAGACAGCAGAGGCAAGCTCCTACTCCTTCTTCTCCTTGGCTAGTATTTCCTATCACTCCATACCACACGTCTGACACCAAAACTTGCTCTACCAGCTGGCAACCTTCTCTCACAACCATCGTCTTCAGTGTACCAGGACAAGCCCGCATATTCCTCCTATGGATAACCACCACACCCACAATTCAAGGGCGGGCATGTCCGAAAAATGCTCTAAAATAACCATGGCCTCCAACTTACGCCTCCCCAGTGCCCACTGCTAAATTGAGTTACACTCCACACCTCCTCAACAACCAACTGCAAGCACATTCCTCCACGTGCTCGCCCGCGAGTGGCTTCCACGGAAGTACACACTCCCCCTGACCAGATCCACCCCCGACACCAGCACTCCCGTAAGACTGCACTAGACTAGTATACAACTATCGTGTATCCTCGCCTCCGTCCCTCCACCCATGTCTGCAATCCCCCAGCCCCCCATATATGCAGAATGCTGCCTAACGCATCTCCCACTGTAAATATAAACCCAGCCTCCAAGGCCTTTCTCCAAGCTAGCTCTTTCATGTACTAGGGTGTGAGCAGAAGTGATCAGAACTCGATTTTTAGAGGTCGACGATATGCAGGTGAATGCGGGTCCTGTAGGGTGGGAATCCAATCAAGGGTGCCGAAACTTTTGTATTTATAAGGGGGAAAAAAGTGATCAGAACTTTTACTATCATCAGAGCCCGAAGAGGTTGTTTTCTATTACTATCTACTCTAATAAGGTGTTGCATCCCCACCAGCTACAATAACAGCTGCCAGTCTACGGAGCATGCTTTTGATTAAATTATGTAACATATCTCTAGTTATAGTGTTATCCCAAGTATTTTTCAAGACCTCCTTCAATGTTTTTAGGTCAGAAATTCTGCTAAAAGTCTCTCCCAATTCCGTCTCCATGTGTGCCCACAAGGCTTCAATTAAGTTCAAGTCAGAAAATTGCGGAGGCCAGTGAATACTATCCATAGTATTTCTTTCCCTGCAATGAATGGAGTATTTTTTGTGTCCAGGTGCACCATCTTCTACCACTCATGCCCAGCCATATTCCTCACAGAATTCGTACCAAAAGGGTATCAAGGAGGGTCTAGAATGGTTGTAGTATAGGATGAGGAGTCGATTTCGCTGCCAGATAGCACAAAATAAATATTTGACTTGAGTTCAGGACCACAGAACGCTCCCCAAATCATGATAGATTGCTTGCCTGATTCCCATCTCTCGTCGATGCAATCACGATGATATTACTCATCTAGTCTGCGTATTACCCATAGGCGATGGCCAAAGCCGACTGTATTGAAGGTAGATTCACCGGTCCATACCACCCACATCCATTCCTCGTAGGTCCAGTGCAATCTCTCCCGCTACCATTGTAACCGTTTTTGCTTATTTATATGCCGAATACCGAATCTATATATTTATTAGTGTCTATGATAATATGTTTCTAATTTAAATGACTTACTTCTTCCTTGGAATACGCTTGTGATAGCCCATAGATGCCATTACATCTCTCAAAGTTCTTACCGAGCATGCAATTTCCATCTCTTGTATTATATCCTCCCATATGAAATGCCTAGTCATTTTATCTCTAGTGATAAATAGCCGAAGCCTCTCTTTCTCCTCTGCATTGAACATGACACGCGGGCCTGTTCTAGGCCTATTTGAAGGGGTCCCGTTGGATTTTGTCCTAACATATATTGATTGACAGGTTCTGAAATCAATACCTGTATGTTCTTGTATCTTCTTCCATGTCATCTTTGCCTCATCTCGCAAGGTCATTATTCTTAACATCGTATCACGAGTGGTTTCCTTTCTATAAACATTGCCCGGAGAATAGTGCTGTGTAATGGCGTAGTGCGAGCAAGGAAGAAGTTTGGAAAGGAGAAGGATTAGTAATCAGGTTTTCGTTTGTTGTTTCTCTTTTGGGTTTTCCGTTATGTTTGGGTCTTTTCTTTATATGAGTTTCCATTATGCGAATTATTCATCGGGTTCTGCAGGATATATCTATGGCTGTAATTTCCCTTCGTCCTTTCTTTCTTTTCTCCTTATCTGAACTTCCTGTTATATAGGAATATATTCTATTTTCTGTCTTCTAACCTCTACGAACCCAAGTCGTATAACCTTTTGATTGGACCTCTTGGTTCCAGTCCTAATCTCGCTCTCGCTTCATATAATGTGAAGTGTTTGATCCCATTCTTGTTCGTTTCCGTCGATATTTATCGTTAGGAAACCTCGTCTATTTAACGGCAACTATGTATTTCGACTGGTGATAAATTGGAATATGAAGAGGAAGTATTGCGTATTGGGATTAGGATTTGTAATGGGGATTTCTGTTATGTTCTTTTGGTTTCTGTTATGCGGAGGTATTAGTCATCATTGAATTATGGTTGGATATATAAGGGGGCGTTGTCTCGTGCTTTTATCTGTTTTCTCTCTTTCCTTCTTTCTTTACGCAACCTCTGTATTCTCCTTGCTCGCTAAGGCTCGCAAAACTCCCTGATAACAAACCTCGCTTCAAAAACACTCTATTTTATTCCCCTCGGTTTACCCTGGTATACCATACCAGGTCGAGCCACTTCGTCCCCGATCGTACGGTCGCGTTTTGTTGTTCTAAGCGAAAGAAACACCACGAAAACTGGCTTCTAGCGAAGAATTCTCCAGCCTTGACCTCCCAAAGGGAAGGAAAAGAAACCTTTCCGAAATATCACTCGACGCCGCCAGAAGAACTGGACACTCAGTCATGTCGCAGCAAGCTTCGCTCCAGTCCTTTTTCACTCAGTCTTCCCAGCAAGGGACAGCCCCTCAGCAGAACAGGAACACTCCGGTTCCCGATCCAACCCCATCCGCAGCTCAGGAACAAGAATTCTCATCGACCTTTGCAACACAATCCGACTACAATGACCCATACCAACCGAGAATTGACTACCTCTATCCAAGCATCGTTCCCCAGGACACTCACACCCAGACGGACCTGAACTACATTACCTGGGCCATTAGACATGCCACCAGCCGAATCTGCCCACCCACCGACAGGATTGAAATCCTTGAAGAGCAAACGACCACACTCCGGAGAACAGTGGACACACTGAGGCACCAAATCGAGGCGCAGACAAATATGATCACCAACATGCACTCGGCGATCCATCTTCTCCTCAACAAACAACCACAACCGCAGCAACCGCAGCAACCACAACAGCAACAGCAGCAACAACAGCGAAAACCACAACAACCGCAGGGACAGAGAATGCCCCCTCCAGCGGCCCCCCAAACAGTTCCCCAAGCAGCGCCTCAGGCAGCTCCTCATGCCCCCCCACCCGCACCCCCCCAACAAGCCCCACCCCTTGGATGGAAAACAGGCACCTGGGCCGCCGTGGCCTCGGCACCCGGCCCTGCTCAGGGAAATTTCCAGGTTGTAGAGAGAAGAAAGAAGTCCGCAAAGCCAAAAGTGGACCCCCTCTTCAAGCCAGAATATACCAAAATCAACAGAGAAATCATTATTGAAACCACTGCCCCATCCGACGTCAATCCCTCCGAGATCAGGACCCTAGTTAATGCAAGAATTCAGGACGAATCCTGCCACTTTATTTCAGCAAGGAGAACACCCAAGGATAACTTTATCTTGGAAACAAAGTTTGTAACCCCAGCAACAAAGGCATTGGAGTATGCCAAAGAAATTGAGGAGGCTCTCCTCACCCTACAAGTACCAGTCGCCACTATCCGGGCAAACTCTAAATGGTCAAAGTTCCTCATTCACGGAATCCCTACAACGGTCGGAGAAGGCGTCGAGGCAGGACAACTGGTAGCATCCGAAATCAGAAGCAATTATGGAGATAACTTCCAACTTGCCCAAGTTCCCCGCTGGATCTCCAGAGCAGAGACTCGAATGGAGAAAACCCACTCATCAATGGTCATCGCACTCCCAGGACAAATCACAATGGAAACACTAGGAGTTAAGTTCCTATCCCTTTTTAACCGAAGCTGCCACATCGAGGCCTTCCTCCCAACCTTCCCAGACACCCAATGCGCGAAGTGCCTTGAATACGGTCACCGCCAGGAGAAATGCAAAAACAGTGGGAGATGCGGTCATTGTGCCGGAGATCATCTCACCAGCTTCCACCCATGCAATCAATGCCAGGGAGGATACAGATGCACCCATACCCCAATCAGATGTCTGAACTGTAAAGGAATCCATAAGGCCTCCGACCCAGCATGCCCCGAAAGAGTTAAACGCCGATTCCTCAACAAAGGAAAGGAAAATGCCCCACCCGCTCAAGATCCACCGGCCGCACCCATCCAGGAGCCGCTTCCGGTAGTTCAAGTACCAGCCACCGCCCCAGTCGGAGCAACACCCGTTCCCGAAGACGACCAACACATGACAAATAATGCTTAGGCCTCGAACCACCGCGCTCGCACACCAACTCAATTGTGCACGGAGCGAACTTATTACCAAGGCGGCGGTAGAAGAAGCGGAAACAGACTCTAGTATTTATTTTCTACTACTACAAGAACCATGGACCTCAGCAGAGGGATTCCCACCAGAATCAAATCTCTTTTATATTTTTACGGCCAGCAACACCAATACAAAATGTGCAACATACGTCCGCAAACATGCCAATCTTAAACCAAAACACCACTACACACACGATAACTTCATAGTATCGATCACGGTAGAAATCCAAACCAAAAAAACCCAAATCCTAAATATATACTCCCCAGGCCGAAGCGGCCCCTTCGCTCAAATAGCAAGTACAATCCAAACCCTTGATAATTGTCTAGTTATGGGAGACTTCAACTGCCACCATCAAATGTGGTACGGAGTAAATTCACATGAATACAGAAACAACATTCGAGCAGACCGCGTCAACGGCGCACGGTTAAAACGATGGATAACCCGACAGAAACTGACCCTCCTGAACGAACCAGGCGTCTTTACGCATTTCCCCAGAGACAGAGGGAAAAGGCCCACAACCATCGACCTGGCATTTGTAAAAGGCCCAACTCTCGACCACAATCTACGATGGAGCACTGAACCCTATGGAGCGGGCTCAGACCACGGGAGAACCTCCGTTCACTTACACCTGGAAAAACCACCATTTGTACCAAGACGGATGTGGCGACAAACAGACTGGAAGCTCTTGGAGAACCACATGTCAAACATTTCTCTCCCTGCAGAGGCATGGGAAACCAAGGAACATACAGAACAAACCGTCGATTTCTTCCTAGAACTGGTCAGGGCAACAATCAGTATAGTAACACCACTCTCGAAGGAAGGAGTAAGAGCCAACTCCTGGTGGTCAGAAGAAATGAAACAAATGAAGGCGAAGGTAAACGCGGCAGAAAGGAAGGCGAGAAATACAAAGAAACCCAACCACGCGGAGGAGCACCGGAAGGCATGCAGAGAATGGACAGTCATGATCCGGAAAGCAAAAGCGGACCAGCGGGAAAAGACGATGAACGAGGCGAAAGGTAGTGAAGTCTGGAGAATCCTAAACGCAGGGAGGAGAAGAGACACAATCATACCAACAATACAAGGTGAAGAAACGTTTCTGGGGAAGTGTCAAGCTCTAAGAGCCCAACTTTTCCCCTCAAAACGGACGTCCCCCGACCACCCCCCCCTAAACATCAGACCCCCCTCTTTTGACCTTAGCAACACCTTTGACACAGTCACCCCCGAAGAACTTAATAGAGCAGTCGACTCCTGTCCAGCGCACTCGGCGACCGGCCCGGATGGCATTCCTTACACCTTTATTAAAGCAATAGTCAAAGCAAATACAACTCTAATCCAAGACATGTTCTCCGCCATGCTCCGGCACGGTGTACACCCAGCGGCATGGAAAATAGCTAAGTGTATCCCGATCCCGAAACCCGGTAAAGCAAACTACCATGAAGCAAAAGCCTACCGGCCCATTTCCCTTCTACAATGTTTCAGCAAAATCCTGGAAAAGATAGTGGCCCAAAGACTCTGCACCGCTGGAGAAATTCTAGGCACACTCTCAGCGAATCAATTTGGAGGAAGACCAACCATCTCGGCAATCGACGCCCTGCTGAGAACCTTAACACCAATACAACAAAACCTACTACTAAAAAACAGTACCGGAGTCGCTCGGCGAGACAGACCAGCGATCCTAACCAATGATATCCAAGGAGCATTTAACTGCGTCGACCACCTACTCCTCGCGGAAATCATGCAACAACAAAAATTCCCTACATACTTAACAGAATGGTGCAAGGAATTCAATACCGGCAGAAAACTACAGTTCCAATTCAACCATGAGCTAGAGGAGCCACAGCCCTTTGATTCTGGAGTGCCGCAAGGTAGCCCCATGTCCCCGGTGCTATTTATGATCTACGCTGGAGTAATCCTGGACCCAACAAGCAGCCCGAAAGAGATGGACACCACTTATATCGATGACGATGCGGTGGTGCAAATATCCAAAACACCAGGCTTCACAATCAAGAGAATGGAGGAACGAATGAGAGAGAGACTAATAAAAGCTGAGCCACTTCAAATTAAATACGATCCGGATAAATCCGACCTGATCTTCTTCCGGCCCACCACATCATCTACACAACAACCACGACTTTCGGTCAAAATTAACAATACCAACATACACCCCAAGGAGAGGCTGAAATACGTAGGAGTCTGGATAGATCCGACCCTCTCCTTCCGGCCACATATCGAAGCAGCGATCGCAAAAGGCCTTAAAGCCCTCCATCAGATCCGATACACCGCCCGCCTGCCAGGAATAACGGTTAAAACAATCCATCACATCATAACACAAGGCTTCCTCCCAAGCCTACTCTATGGATCCGAGGCTTGGTGGACTGGCGCAGACCACATTATAAGATCTCTCGAACCACTATATAATGAAGCGGCCCGGATCATCACCGGCCTACCACGATGGACCAAAAGAACTAAACTCCTCCGAGAAGCAGGCCTACCCCCCTTAGAACATCTCCTAACATATCGCTCAAGAAAGTACGGAACTAGAATACTCTGCACCGACGCAACCCACCCTAACAACGAATCCCTGATCGAGCTCCTCCCATACAGAGAAGCAAACATCAAAGGAACAGGCCTACACCGAATCGCCTCCCTACTACTCCCATACCAGACCCCCGGAAATGCGAGAGATAAGTGGAACCAGAACAAACTACTACGTGATCACCTGTTGGAAGAATGGAACACACAATCAATACCGAACTACCATCACCGGGGGGAACTCCGCCCCCCTCCCAAGATAGCGAAACTCACCCTTACGGAAGCAAAGAAAGTTTTTCGGATCCGGTGCCTAACCACCCGAATCGACAAACACGCAGTACACACAGACCCCGAACCATGCCAGTGTGGTATGGAAAACTCAGCAAAACATATACTTATGGATTGCCCAGCGTGGGCTCGAATCCGCACCCCTCTGATAGAGAAGATCCCCGGAGCGATGACCTGGGAAAACTGGATGTTTACAAACCTGAGAACGGACCTCATCCTACAATTTGCAAAACAATCTCAACTCTCGAAATGGTACGAGTCGGCGGAGGCGGAGGCGGACCTGGAAGAGGGGACGGAAGAAAATGATTAGGAACGGGATTAGGAAGGGCAGTTTCCGTTTACTCTTTAAAATTGTTATTATTTTTATTTTTTGTTTGATGGATCCAGCGCTCGAGTCCGCTGAGATATGTTATTTCTCCTTGTCGTCGGGTTTTCTGGTCGAGTGTTGTTCCGGAAGTTCCTTGTTATTGTTTATGTTCGCTTGTGCGTGTTTTTGTTTCTGTTCTTGTTCGTCTGTGTTTGTGGTCGTTGTCTTTTTTCTTTTTCTTTTCTTTCTTTTGTTTGTTTGTTCGGTTTGGTTTGTGTTTTAGGCGGTTGGGTCGGCGTGCGATAAGTCTTGTACTTCAAAGCAATATAAGTTTCTTCTTCTTCTTCTGTATTCTACTTGCTCGCTAAGGCTCGCAAAGAACTCCCTGATAACAAACCTCGCTTCAAAACATTCTATTTTATTCCTCTCGGTTTACCCTGGTATACCATACCAGGTCGAGCCACTTCGTTCCCGATCGTACGGTCGCGTTTGTTGTTCCTAGCGAAAGAAACACCACGAAAACTGGCTTCTAGCGAAGAATTCTCCAGCCTTGACCTCCCGAAAGGAAGGAAAAGAAACCTTTCCGAAACATCACTCTGCGCCGCCAGAAGAACGGGACATTCAATTATGTCGCAACAAGCCTCGCTCCAGTCCTTTTTCACCCAGTCTTCCCAGCAAGGGACAGCCCCTCCGCAGAACAGGAACACTCAGAATCCCGACCCAACCCCATCCGGAACTCAGGAACAGGAATTTTCCACGACCTTTGCAACAGAATCCGACTATAACAACCCATACCAACCGAGAATCGACTACCTCTACCCAAGCGTCGTTCCCCAGGACACTCACACCCAGACGGACCTGAACTACATCACCTGGGCCATTAGACATGCCACCAGCCGAATCTGCCCACCCACCGACAGGATTGAAATCCTCGAAGAGCAAACGACCACACTCCGGAGAACAGTGGATACACTGAGGCACCAAATCGAGGCGCAAACAAACATGATCACCAACATGCACTCGGCGATCCATCTTCTCCTCAACAAACAACCACAACCGCAACAACCGCAGCAACCACAACAACAACAACAACAGCAGCAACAACAGCGAAAACCACAACAACCGCAGGGACAGAGAATGCCCCCTCCAGCGGTCCCCCAAACAGCTCCCCAAGCAGCGCCTCAGGCAGCTCCTCAGGCCCCCCCACCCGCACCCCCCCAACAAGCCCCTCCCCGTGGATGGAAAGCAGGCACCTGGGCCGCCGTGGCCTCGGCACCCGGCCCTGCTCAAGGAAATTTCCAGGTTGTAGAGAGAAGAAAGAAGTCCGCAAAGCCAAAAGCGGACCCTCTCTTCAAGCCAGAATATACCAAAATCAACAGAGAAATCATTGTTGAAACCACGGCCCCATCCGACGTCAATCCCTCCGAAATCAGGACCCTAGTTAATGCAAGAATTCAGGACGAATCCTGCCACTTTATTTCAGCAAGGAGAACACCCAAGGACAACTTCATCCTGGAAACAAAGTTCGTCACCCCTGCAACAAAGGCAATGGAATATGCCAAAGAAATTGAGGAGGCCCTCCTCACTCTACAGGTACCGGTCGCTGTAATCCGCGCAAACTCTAAATGGTCAAAGTTTCTCCTCCATGGAATCCCCACAACGGTCGGGGAGGGCATCGAGGCGGGACAATTGGTAGCATCAGAAATCAGAAGCAACTATGGAGAGAACTTCCAACTTGCACAGGTTCCCCGCTGGATCTCCAGAGCAGAGACTCGAATGGAGAAAACCCACTCATCAATGGTCATCGCGCTCCCAGGACAAATTACAATGGAAACACTAGGAGTTAAATTCCTATCTCTCTTCAACCGAAGCTGCCATATCGAGGCCTTCCTCCCAACCTTCCCGGATACTCAGTGTGCTAAGTGCCTCGAGTACGGCCATCGCCAGGAGAAATGTAAGAACAATGGGAAATGCGGCCACTGCGCCGGAGATCATCTTACCAGTTTCCACCCATGCAATCAATGCCAGGGAGGATATAGATGCACCCACACTCCAATCAGATGCCTGAACTGCAAAGGAGCTCATAAGGCCTCCGACCCAGCATGCCCCGAGAGAGCCAAACGCCGATTCCTCAATAAAGGGAAAGAAAATGCCCCACCCGCTCAAGACCCACTGGCCGCACCCGTCCAAGAGCTGCTTCCAATAGTTCAAGTACCAGCCACCGCCCCAGTCGGAGCCACACCCGTTCCCGAAGATGACCAACCCATGACAAATAATGCTTAGGCCTCGAACCACCGCGCTCGCACACCAACTCAATTGTGCACGGAGCGAACTCATTACCAAGGCGGCGGTAGAAGAAGCGGAAACAGACTCTAGTATTTATTTCCTATTATTACAAGAACCATGGACCTCAGCAGAGGGATACCCACCAGAATCAAATCTCTTTTATATTTTTACAGCCAGCAATACCAATACAAAATGCGCAACATACGTCCGCAAACATGCCAACCTCAAACCAAAACACCACTACACACACGATAATTTCATAGTATCGATTACGGTAGAAATCCAGAACAAGAAAACCCAAATCCTAAACATATACTCCCCAGGCCGAAGTGGCCCCTTCGCTCAAATAGCAAGTACAATCCAAACCCTTGATAATTGTCTAGTAATGGGAGACTTCAACTGCCACCATCAAATGTGGTACGGAGTAAATTCACATGAATATAGAAACAACATTCGAGCAGACCGCGTCAACGGCACACCGTTAAAACGATGGATAACCCGACAGAAACTGACCCTCCTGAACGAACCAGGCGTCTTTACGCATTTCCCCAGAGACAGAGGGAAAAGGCCCACAACCATCGACCTTGCATTTGTAAAAGGCCCAACACTCGACCACAACCTACGATGGAGCACTGAACCCTACGGAGTGGGCTCAGACCATGGGAGAACCTCCGTTCACTTACACTTGGAGAAACCACCTTTTGTACCAAGACGAATGTGGCGACAAACAGACTGGAAGCTATTGGAAAACCACATGTCAAACATTTCCATCCCTGCAGAGGCATGGGAAACCAAGGAACTTACGGAACAGACTGTCGATTTCTTTCTAGAACTGGTCAGGTCAACAGTCAGCATAGTAACACCGCTCTCGAAGGAGGGGGTAAGAGCCAACTCCTGGTGGTCAGATGAAATGAAAGAAATGAAGGCAAAGGTAAATGCAGCAGAAAGGAAGGCGAGGAACACAAGGAAACCCAATCATGTGGAGGAACACCGGAAGGCTTGCAGAGAATGGACAGTCATGATCCGGAAAGCAAAAGCGGATCAGCGGGAAAAGACGATGAACGAGGCGAAAGGTAGTGAAGTCTGGAGAATCCTAAACGTAGGAAGAAGAAGAGACACAATCATACCAACCATACAAGGTGAAGAAACGTTTGCGGGGAAGTGCCAAGCTCTAAGAGCCCAACTTTTCCCCTCGAAACGGACGTCCCCCGACCACCCCCCCCTAAACATTAGACCACCTTCTTTTGACCTTGGCAACACCTTCGACATAGTCACCCCCGAAGAACTTAATAAAGCAATCGACTCCTGTCCAGCGCACTCGGCGACCGGCCCGGATGGCATTCCTTATACCTTTATTAAAGCAATAGTCAAAGCAAACACAACTCTAATCCAAGACATGTTCTCCGCCATGCTCCGGCACGGCGTACACCCAGCGGAATGGAAAATAGCTAAGTGTATCCCGATCCCGAAACCCGGTAAAGCAAACTATCATGAAGCAAAAGCCTACCGGCCCATTTCCCTTCTACAATGTTTCAGCAAAATCCTGGAGAAGATAGTGGCCCAAAGACTCTGCACCGCTGGAGAAATTCTAGGCACACTTTCAGCGAATCAATTTGGAGGAAGACCAACCATCTCGGCAATCGACGCCCTGCTGAGAACCTTAACGCCAATACAACAAAACCTACTACTGAAAAACAGTACCGGAGTCGCTCGGCGAGACAGACCAGCGATCCTAACCAACGATATCCAAGGAGCATTTAACTGCGTTGACCACCTACTCCTCGCGGAAATCATGCAACAACAAAAATTCCCTACCTACTTAACAGAATGGTGCAAGGAATTCAATACCGGCAGGAAACTACAGTTTCAATTTAACCATGAGCTAGAAGAGCCACAGCCCTATGATTCTGGAGTGCCGCAAGGTAGCCCCATGTCCCCGGTGCTATTTATGATCTATGCTGGAGTAATCCTGGACCCAACAAGCAGCCCAAAAGAGATGGACACCACTTACATCGATGACGACGCGCTGGTACAAATATCCAAAACACCAGGCTTCACAATCAAGAGAATGGAGGAACGAATGAGAGAGAGACTAATAAAAGCTGAGCCACTCCAAATTAAATACGACCCGGATAAATCCGACCTGATCTTCTTCCGGCCTACCACATCATCCACACAACAACCACGACTTCCGGTCAAAGTTAACAATATCAATATACATCCCAAAGAAAGGTTGAAATATGTAGGAGTCTGGATAGATCCGACCCTCTCCTTCCGGCCCCACATCGAAGCAGCGATCGCAAAAGGCCTTAAAGCCCTCCACCAGATTCGATACACAGCCCGCTTGCCAGGCATAACGGTCAAAACAATCCACCATATCATAACACAAGGCTTCCTCCCAAGCCTACTCTACGGATCCGAGGCTTGGTGGACTGGCGCAGACCACATCATAAGATCCCTCGAACCACTTTATAATGAAGCGGCCCGGATCATCACCGGCCTACCACGATGGACCAAAAGAGCTAAACTCCTCCGAGAAGCAGGCCTACCCCCCTTAGAACACCTCCTGACATATCGCTCAAGAAAGTACGGAACCAGAATACTCTGCTCCGAGGCAACCCACCCCAACAATGAATCCCTGATCGAGCTCCTCCCATACAAAGAAGCAAACATCAAAGGAACAGGCCTACATCGAATCGCTTCCCTACTACTCCCATACCAGACCCCCGGAAATGCGAGAGATAAGTGGAACCAAAATAAACTACTACGCGACCAACTGTTGGAAGAATGGAACACACAATCAATACCGAACTACCACCACCGGGGGGAATTCCGCCCCCCTCCCAAGATAGCGAAACTCACCCTCATGGAAGCAAAAAAAGTATTTCGAATCCGGTGCCAAACTACCCGAATCGACAAACACGCAGTATATACAGATCCCGAATCATGCCAGTGTGGTATGGAAAACTCAGCCAAACACATACTCATGGAATGCCCAGCGTGGGCTCGAATCCGCACCCCCCTGATAGAAAAGATCCCCGGAGCGATGACCTGGGAAAACTGGATGTTTACAAACCTGAGAACGGACCTCATCCTACAATTTGCAAAACAATCTCAACTCTCGAAATGGTACGAGTCGGCGGAGGTGGAGGCGGACCTGGAAGAGGGGATGGAAGAAAATGATTAGGGACGGGATTAGGAAGGGTAGTTTCCTTTTACTCTTTAAAATTTGTTTTTATGTTCTGTTTTGATGGGTCCAGCGCTCGATTCCGCTGAGACATGTTATTTCTCCTTGTCGTTGGGTTTTCTGGTTGAGTATTGTTCTGGAATCTTCTCGTTACTGTTCGTGCTCGCCTGTGCTTGTTTTTCTTGTTTTTGTTTGTTTGCGTTTGCGTTTGTTGTTTTCTTTCCTTCTTTCTTTGTTCGGTTCGGTTTGTGTTTTAGGCGGTTGGGTCGGCGTGCGATAAGTCTTGTACTTCAAAGCAATATAAGTTTCTTCTTCTTCTTCTGTATTCTACTTGCTCGCTAAGGCTCGCAAAGAACTCCCTGATAACAAACCTCGCTTCAAGAACATCTTATTTTTATTCCCCTCGGTTTACCCTTACCAGGCTGAGCCACTTTGTCCCCGATCGTACGGTCGCGTTTTGTTGTTCCGAGCGAAAGAAACACCAAGAAAACTGGCTTCTAGTGAAGAATTCTCCAGCCTTGACCTCCCAAAGGGAAGGAAAAGAAATCTCTCCGAAACATCACTTTACGCCGCCAGGAGAACTGGACACTCAGTCATGTCGCAGCAAGCTTCACTCCAGTCCTTTTTCACCCAGTCTTCCCAACAAGGGACAGCCCCCTCGCAGAACAGGAACACTCAGGTTCCCGACCCAACCCCATCCGGAGCTCAGGAACAGGAATTCTCCTCGACCTTTGCAACAGAATCCGACTACAACGACCCCTACCAGCCGAGAGTTGACTACCTCTACCCGAGCATTGTCCCCCAGGACACCCACACCCAGACGGACCTGAACTACATCACCTGGGCCATTAGACATGCCACCAGCCGGATCTGCCCACCCTCCGACAGGATTGAAATCCTCGAAGAGCAAACGACTACTCTCCGGAGAACAGTGGATACACTGAAACATCAGATCGAGGCGCAGACAAACATGATCACCAATATGCATTCGGCGATCCACGCGCTCCTCAACAAACAATCACAACCGCAGCATCCGCAACAACCGCAACAATCGCAACAACAGCATCAACAGCAACAACAGCAACAGCAGCGAAAACCACAGCAACCGCAAGGACAGAGAATGCCCCCTCCAGCGGTCCCACAAACAGCCCCTCAAGCAGCGCCACAGGCAGCTCCTCAGGCCCCCCCACCCGCACCCCCCCAACAAGCCCCACCTCGTGGATGGAAGGCAGGCACCTGGGCCGCCGTGGCCTCGGTACCCGGTCCTGCCCAAGGTAACTTCCAGGTCATCGAGAGGAAAAAGAAGTCCGCAAAGCCAAAAGCGGATCCCCTCTTCAAACCAGAGTACACCAAGATCAACAGGGAGATCATCGTGGAAACTACTGCCCCATCCGACGTTAACCCCTCCGAGATCAGAACCCTCGTCAATGCAAGAATCCAAGACGAGTCCTGCCATTTCATTTCGGCAAGAAGAACACCCAAGGACAACTTCATCCTGGAAACAAAATTCGTTACCCCTGCAACAAAGGCAATGGAATATGCCAAAGAAATTGAGGAGGCCCTCCTCACCCTACAGGTACCGGTCGCTGTCATCCGCGCAAACTCCAAATGGTCAAAGTTTCTCCTCCACGGAATCCCCACAACGGTCGGGGAGGGCATTGAGGCGGGACAACTAGTAGCATCAGAAATCAGAAGCAACTATGGAGAGAACTTCCAACTTGCCCAGGTTCCCCGCTGGATATCCAGGGCAGAAACTCAAATGGAGAAAACCCACTCATCAATGGTAATCGCGCTCCCAGGACAAGTCACAATGGAAACACTAGGAGTTAAGTTCCTATCCCTCTTTAACCGGAGCTGCCACATCGAGGCCTTCCTCCCAACCTTCCCAGACACCCAATGCACGAAGTGCCTCGAATACGGTCACCGCCAGGAGAAATGCAAAAACAGTGGGAGATGCGGTCATTGTGCCGGAGATCATCTCACCAGCTTCCACCCATGCAATCAATGCCAGGGAGGATACAGATGCACCCACACCCCAATCAGATGTCTGAACTGTAAAGGAATCCATAAGGCCTCCGACCCAGCATGCCCCGAAAGAGTTAAACGCCGATTCCTCAACAAAGGAAAGGAAAACGCCCCACCCGCTCAAGATCCACCGGCCGCACCCATCCAGGAGCCGCTTCCGGTAGTTCAAGTACCAGCCACCACCCCAGTCGGAGCAACACCCGTTCCCGAAGACGACCAACACATGACAAATAATGCTTAGGCCTCGAACCACCGCGCTCGCACACCAACTCAATTGTGCACGGAGCGAACTTATCACCAAGGCGGCGGTAGAAGAAGCGGAAACAGACTCTAGTATTTATTTTCTATTACTACAAGAACCATGGACCTCAGCAGAGGGATACCCACCAGAATCAAATCTCTTTTATATTTTTACGGCCAGCAACACCAATACAAAATGTGCAACATACGTCCGCAAACATGCCAATCTCAAACCAAAACACCACTACACACACGATAATTTCATAGTATCGATTACGGTAGAAATCCAAACCAAAAAAACCCAAATCCTAAACATATACTCCCCAGGCCGAAGTGGCCCCTTCGCCCAAATAGCAAGTACAATCCAAACCCTTGATAACTGTCTAGTAATGGGAGACTTCAACTGCCACCATCAGATGTGGTACGGAGTAAATTCACATGAATACAGAAACAACATCCGAGCAGACCGGGTCAACGGCGCACGGTTAAAACGATGGATAACCCGACAGAAATTGACCCTCCTGAATGAACCAGGCGTCTTTACGCACTTCCCCAGAGACAGAGGGAAAAGGCCTACAACCATCGACCTTGCATTTGTTAAAGGCCCAACACTCGACCACAACCTACGATGGAGCACCGAACCCTATGGAGCGGGCTCAGACCACGGGAGAACCTCCGTCCACTTACACTTGGAGAAACCACCTTTTGTACCAAGACGAATGTGGCGACAAACAGACTGGAAGCTATTGGAGAACCACATGTCAAACATCTCCATCCCTGCAGAGGCATGGGAAACCAAGGAACACACGGAACAAACTGTCGATTTCTTCCTAGAACTGGTTAGGTCAACAGTCAGCATAGTAACACCACTCTCGAAGGAGGGAGTAAGAGCCAACTCCTGGTGGTCAGATGAGATGAAACAGATGAAGGCAAGGGTAAACGCAGTAGAAAGGAAGGCGAGAAATACAAGGAAATCCAATCAAGTGGAGGAACACCGGAAGGCTTGCAGAGAATGGACAGCCATGATCCGGAAAGCGAAAGCGGACCAGCGGGAAAAGACGATGAACGAGGCGAAAGGTAGTGAAGTCTGGAGAATCCTAAGCGCGGGAAGGAGAAGAGACACAATCATACCAACCATACAAGGTGAAGAAACGTTCACGGGGAAGTGTCAAGCTCTAAGAGCCCAACTTTTCCCCTCGAAACGGACGTCCCCCGACCATCCCCCCTTGAACATTAGACCCCCCTCTTTTGACCTTAGCAACACCTTCGACAGAGTCACCCCCGAAGAACTTAACAAAGCAATCGACTCCTGCCCAGCGCACTCGGCGACTGGCCCGGATGGCATCCCTTATACCTTTATCAAAGCTATAGTCAAAGCAAACACAACTCTAATCCAAGACATGTTCTCCGCTATGCTCCGGCACGGTGTACATCCAGCGGAATGGAAAATAGCTAAGTGTATCCCGATCCCGAAACCCGGTAAAGCAAATTACCATGAAGCAAAAGCCTACCGGCCCATTTCCCTTCTACAATGTTTCAGCAAAATCCTGGAGAAGATAGTGGCCCAGAGACTCTGAACCGCTGGAGAAATCCTAGGCACACTCTCAGCAAACCAATTCGGAGGAAGACCAACCATCTCGGCAATCGATGCCCTCCTGAAAACCTTGACACCAATACAACAAAACCTACTATTAAAAAACAGCACCGGAATCGCCCGGCGAGACAGACCAGCGATCCTAACCAACGACATCCAAGGAGCATTCAATTGTGTCGATCACCTACTCCTCGCGGAAATCATGCACCAACAAAAATTCCCCACCTATCTGACAGAATGGTGCAAGGAATTCAACACTGGCAGAAAACTACAGTTCCAATTCAACCATGAGCTAGAGGAACCACAGCCCTATGATTCCGGAGTGCCGCAAGGTAGCCCCATGTCTCCGGTACTATTCATGATCTATGCCGGAGTAATTCTGGACCCAACTAGCAGCCCAAAAGAGATGGACACAACTTACATTGATGACGATGCGCTGGTACAAATATCCAAAACACCAGGCTTTACAATCAAGAGAATGGAGGAACGAATGAGAGAGAGACTAATTAAAGCTGAGCCACTCCAAATCAAATACGACCCGGACAAATCCGATCTGATCTTCTTCCGGCCCACGACATCATCCACACAACAACCACGACTTCCAGTCAAAGTGAACAACATCAATATATACCCCAAAGAGAGGCTGAAATACGTAGGAGTCTGGATAGATCCAACACTCTCCTTCCGGCCCCATATCGAAGCAGCAATCGCAAAAGGCCTAAAAGCCCTCCACCAAATCCGAAACACCGCCCGCCTGCCAGGGATAACAGTCAAGACAGTTCATCACCTAATAATACAGGGCTTCCTTCCAAGCCTGCTCTACGGATCTGAGGCTTGGTGGACTGGCGCAGACCACATCATTAGATCGCTAGAACCACTATACAACGAAGCTGCCCGGATCATCACGGGCCTACCTCGATGGACCAAGAGAGCTAAACTCCTCCGAGAAGCAGGACTACCCCCCCTAGAACACCTCCTAACATATCGCTCAAGAAAGTACGGAACCAGAATACTCTGCACCGAGGCAACCCACCCCAACAATGAATCCCTGATCGAGCTCCTTCCATACAGAGAAGCAAACATCAAAGGGACAGGGCTACACCGAATCGCCTCCCTCCTACTCCCATATCAAACCCCCGGAAATGCGAGAGACAAGTGGAATCAAAACAAACTACTACGCGACCACCTGTTGGAAGAATGGAATACACAACCAATACCGGACTACCATCACCGGGGGGATTTCCGCCCCCCTCCCAAGATTGCGAAACTCACCCTAACGGAAGCGAAAAAAGTTTTTCGAATCCGGTGCCAAACTACCCGAATCGATAAACACGCGGTATATACAGACCCCGAACAATGCCAGTGTGGTATGGAAAACTCAGCGAAACACACACTTATGGAATGCCCAGCGTGGGCTCGAATCCGCGCCCCTTTGATAGAAAAGATCCCCGGAGCGATGACCTGGGAAAACTGGATGTTTACAAACTTGAAAACGGACCTTATCTTACAATTTGCAAAAAATTCTCAACTCTCGAAGTGGTACGAGTCGGCGGAAGCGGAGGAGGACCTAGAAGAGGGGATGGAAGAAAATGATTAGGGACGAGATTAGGAAGGGCGGTTTCCTTTTACCTTTTAATTTTGGCTTTACTTTGTTTTGATGGATCCAGCGCCCGAGTTCGCTGAGATATGTTATTTCTCCTTATCGTTGGGTTGATTCTGGTTGAGTGTCGTTCTGGAATTTCCTTACTTTTACTTGTGTTCGTTTGTGTTCGCTTTTGCTCTTGTTCGTTTGTTTGCGTTTGTTGTTTTCTTTCCTTTTGTTCTTTTGTTTGGTTTGTGTTTTAGGCGGTCGGGTCGGCGTGCGATAAGTCTTGTACTTCAAAGCAATATAAGTTTCTTCTTCTTCTTCTGCATTCTACTTGCTCGCTAAGGCTCGCAAAGAACTCCCTGATAACAAACCTCGCTTTAAAAACATTCTATTTTATTCCCCTCGGTTTACCCTGGTATACCATACCAGGCTGAGCCACTTCGTCCCCGATCGTACGGTCGCGTTTTGTTGTTCCAAGCAAAAGAAACCCACGAAAACTGGCTTCTAGCGAAGAATTCTCCAGCCTTGACCTCCCGAAAGGAAGGAAAAGAAATCTCTCCGAAACATCACTTTACGCCGCCAGGAGAACTGGACACTCAGTCATGTCGCAGCAAGCTTCACTCCAGTCCTTTTTCACCCAGTCTTCCCAACAAGGGACAGCCCCCTCGCAGAACAGGAACACTCAGGTTCCCGACCTAACCCCATCCGGAGCTCAGGAACAGGAATTCTCCTCGACCTTTGCAACAGAATCCGACTACAACGACCCCTACCAGCCGAGAGTTGACTACCTCTACCCGAGCATTGTCCCCCAGGACACCCACACCCAGACGGACCTGAACTACATCACCTGGGCCATTAGACATGCCACCAGCCGGATCTGCCCACCCTCCGACAGGATTGAAATCCTCGAAGAGCAAACGACTACTCTCCGGAGAACAGTGGATACACTGAAACATCAGATCGAGGCGCAGACAAACATGATCACCAATATGCATTCGGCGATCCACGCGCTCCTCAACAAACAATCACAACCGCAGCATCCGCAACAACCGCAACAATCGCAACAACAGCATCAACAGCAACAACAGCAACAGCAGCGAAAACCACAGCAACCGCAAGGACAGAGAATGCCCCCTCCAGCGGTCCCACAAACAGCCCCCCAAGCAGCGCCACAGGCAGCTCCTCAGGCCCCCCCACCCGCACCCCCCCAACAAGCCCCACCTCGTGGATGGAAGGCAGGCACCTGGGCCGCCGTGGCCTCGGTACCCGGTCCTGCCCAAGGTAACTTCCAGGTCATCGAGAGGAAAAAGAAGTCCGCAAAGCCAAAAGCGGATCCCCTCTTCAAACCAGAGTACACCAAGATCAACAGGGAGATCATCGTGGAAACTACTGCCCCATCCGACGTTAACCCCTCCGAGATCAGAACCCTCGTCAATGCAAGAATCCAAGACGAGTCCTGCCATTTCATTTCGGCAAGAAGAACACCCAAGGACAACTTCATCCTGGAAACAAAATTCGTTACCCCTGCAACAAAGGCAATGGAATATGCCAAAGAAATTGAGGAGGCCCTCCTCACCCTACAGGTACCGGTCGCTGTCATCCGCGCAAACTCCAAATGGTCAAAGTTTCTCCTCCACGGAATCCCCACAACGGTCGGGGAGGGCATTGAGGCGGGACAACTAGTAGCATCAGAAATCAGAAGCAACTATGGAGAGAACTTCCAACTTGCCCAGGTTCCCCGCTGGATATCCAGGGCAGAAACTCAAATGGAGAAAACCCACTCATCAATGGTAATCGCGCTCCCAGGACAAGTCACAATGGAAACACTAGGAGTTAAGTTCCTATCCCTCTTTAACCGGAGCTGCCACATCGAGGCCTTCCTCCCAACCTTCCCAGACACCCAATGCACGAAGTGCCTCGAATACGGTCACCGCCAGGAGAAATGCAAAAACAGTGGGAGATGCGGTCATTGTGCCGGAGATCATCTCACCAGCTTCCACCCATGCAATCAATGCCAGGGAGGATACAGATGCACCCACACCCCAATCAGATGTCTGAACTGTAAAGGAATCCATAAGGCCTCCGACCCAGCATGCCCCGAAAGAGTTAAACGCCGATTCCTCAACAAAGGAAAGGAAAACGCCCCACCCGCTCAAGATCCACCGGCCGCACCCATCCAGGAGCCGCTTCCGGTAGTTCAAGTACCAGCCACCACCCCAGTCGGAGCAACACCCGTTCCCGAAGACGACCAACACATGACAAATAATGCTTAGGCCTCGAACCACCGCGCTCGCACACCAACTCAATTGTGCACGGAGCGAACTTATCACCAAGGCGGCGGTAGAAGAAGCGGAAACAGACTCTAGTATTTATTTTCTATTACTACAAGAACCATGGACCTCAGCAGAGGGATACCCACCAGAATCAAATCTCTTTTATATTTTTACGGCCAGCAACACCAATACAAAATGTGCAACATACGTCCGCAAACATGCCAATCTCAAACCAAAACACCACTACACACACGATAATTTCATAGTATCGATTACGGTAGAAATCCAAACCAAAAAAACCCAAATCCTAAACATATACTCCCCAGGCCGAAGTGGCCCCTTCGCCCAAATAGCAAGTACAATCCAAACCCTTGATAACTGTCTAGTAATGGGAGACTTCAACTGCCACCATCAGATGTGGTACGGAGTAAATTCACATGAATACAGAAACAACATCCGAGCAGACCGGGTCAACGGCGCACGGTTAAAACGATGGATAACCCGACAGAAATTGACCCTCCTGAATGAACCAGGCGTCTTTACGCACTTCCCCAGAGACAGAGGGAAAAGGCCTACAACCATCGACCTTGCATTTGTTAAAGGCTCAACACTCGACCACAACCTACGATGGAGCACCGAACCCTATGGAGCGGGCTCAGACCACGGGAGAACCTCCGTCCACTTACACTTGGAGAAACCACCTTTTGTACCAAGACGAATGTGGCGACAAACAGACTGGAAGCTATTGGAGAACCACATGTCAAACATCTCCATCCCTGCAGAGGCATGGGAAACCAAGGAACACACGGAACAAACTGTCGATTTCTTCCTAGAACTGGTTAGGTCAACAGTCAGCATAGTAACACCACTCTCGAAGGAGGGAGTAAGAGCCAACTCCTGGTGGTCAGATGAGATGAAACAGATGAAGGCAAGGGTAAACGCAGTAGAAAGGAAGGCGAGAAATACAAGGAAATCCAATCACGTGGAGGAACACCGGAAGGCTTGCAGAGAATGGACAGCCATGATCCGGAAAGCGAAAGCGGACCAGCGGGAAAAGACGATGAACGAGGCGAAAGGTAGTGAAGTCTGGAGAATCCTAAGCGCGGGAAGGAGAAGAGACACAATCATACCAACCATACAAGGTGAAGAAACGTTCACGGGGAAGTGTCAAGCTCTAAGAGCCCAACTTTTCCCCTCGAAACGGACGTCCCCCGACCATCCCCCCTTGAACATTAGACCCCCCTCTTTTGACCTTAGCAACACCTTCGACAGAGTCACCCCCGAAGAACTTAACAAAGCAATCGACTCCTGCCCAGCGCACTCGGCGACTGGCCCGGATGGCATCCCTTATACCTTTATCAAAGCTATAGTCAAAGCAAACACAACTCTAATCCAAGACATGTTCTCCGCTATGCTCCGGCACGGTGTACATCCAGCGGAATGGAAAATAGCTAAGTGTATCCCGATCCCGAAACCCGGTAAAGCAAATTACCATGAAGCAAAAGCCTACCGGCCCATTTCCCTTCTACAATGTTTCAGCAAAATCCTGGAGAAGATAGTGGCCCAGAGACTCTGAACCGCTGGAGAAATCCTAGGCACACTCTCAGCAAACCAATTCGGAGGAAGACCAACCATCTCGGCAATCGATGCCCTCCTGAGAACCTTGACACCAATACAACAAAACCTACTATTAAAAAACAGCACCGGAATCGCCCGGCGAGACAGACCAGCGATCCTAACCAACGACATCCAAGGAGCATTCAATTGTGTCGATCACCTACTCCTCGCGGAAATCATGCACCAATAAAAATTCCCCACCTATCTGACAGAATGGTGCAAGGAATTCAACACTGGCAGAAAACTACAGTTCCAATTCAACCATGAGCTAGAGGAACCACAGCCCTATGATTCCGGAGTGCCGCAAGGTAGCCCCATGTCTCCGGTACTATTCATGATCTATGCCGGAGTAATTCTGGACCCAACTAGCAGCCCAAAAGAGATGGACACAACTTACATTGATGACGATGCGCTGGTACAAATATCCAAAACACCAGGCTTTACAATCAAGAGAATGGAGGAACGAATGAGAGAGAGACTAATTAAAGCTGAGCCACTCCAAATCAAATACGACCCGGACAAATCCGATCTGATCTTCTTCCGGCCCACGACATCATCCACACAACAACCACGACTTCCAGTCAAAGTGAACAACATCAATATATACCCCAAAGAGAGGCTGAAATACGTAGGAGTCTGGATAGATCCAACACTCTCCTTCCGGCCCCATATCGAAGCAGCAATCGCAAAAGGCCTAAAAGCCCTCCACCAAATCCGAAACACCGCCCGCCTGCCAGGGATAACAGTCAAGACAGTTCATCACCTAATAATACAGGGCTTCCTTCCAAGCCTGCTCTACGGATCTGAGGCTTGGTGGACTGGCGCAGACCACATCATTAGATCGCTAGAACCACTATACAACGAAGCTGCCCGGATCATCACGGGCCTACCTCGATGGACCAAGAGAGCTAAACTCCTCCGAGAAGCAGGACTACCCCCCCTAGAACACCTCCTAACATATCGCTCAAGAAAGTACGGAACCAGAATACTCTGCACCGAGGCAACCCACCCCAACAATGAATCCCTGATCGAGCTCCTTCCATACAGAGAAGCAAACATCAAAGGGACAGGGCTACACCGAATCGCCTCCCTCCTACTCCCATATCAAACCCCCGGAAATGCGAGAGACAAGTGGAATCAAAACAAACTACTACGCGACCACCTGTTGGAAGAATGGAATACACAACCAATACCGGACTACCATCACCGGGGGGATTTCCGCCCCCCTCCCAAGATTGCGAAACTCACCCTAACGGAAGCGAAAAAAGTTTTTCGAATCCGGTGCCAAACTACCCGAATCGATAAACACGCGGTATATACAGACCCCGAACAATGCCAGTGTGGTATGGAAAACTCAGCGAAACACACACTTATGGAATGCCCAGCGTGGGCTCGAATCCGCGCCCCTTTGATAGAAAAGATCCCCGGAGCGATGACCTGGGAAAACTGGATGTTTACAAACTTGAAAACGGACCTTATCTTACAATTTGCAAAAAATTCTCAACTCTCGAAGTGGTACGAGTCGGCGGAAGCGGAGGAGGACCTAGAAGAGGGGATGGAAGAAAATGATTAGGGACGAGATTAGGAAGGGCGGTTTCCTTTTACCTTTTAATTTTGGCTTTACTTTGTTTTGATGGATCCAGCGCCCGAGTTCGCTGAGATATGTTATTTCTCCTTATCGTTGGGTTGATTCTGGTTGAGTGTCGTTCTGGAATTTCCTTACTTTTACTTGTGTTCGTTTGTGTTCGCTTTTGCTCTTGTTCGTTTGTTTGCGTTTGTTGTTTTCTTTCCTTTTGTTCTTTTGTTTGGTTTGTGTTTTAGGCGGTCGGGTCGGCGTGCGATAAGTCTTGTACTTCAAAGCAATATAAGTTTCTTCTTCTTCTTCTGCATTCTACTTGCTCGCTAAGGCTCGCAAAGAACTCCCTGATAACAAACCTCGCTTTAAAAACATTCTATTTTATTCCCCTCGGTTTACCCTGGTATACCATACCAGGCTGAGCCACTTCGTCCCCGATCGTACGGTCGCGTTTTGTTGTTCCAAGCGAAAGAAACCCACGAAAACTGGCTTCTAGCGAAGAATTCTCCAGCCTTGACCTCCCGAAAGGAAGGAAAAGAAATCTCTCCGAAACATCACTTTACGCCGCCAGGAGAACTGGACACTCAGTCATGTCGCAGCAAGCTTCACTCCAGTCCTTTTTCACCCAGTCTTCCCAACAAGGGACAGCCCCCTCGCAGAACAGGAACACTCAGGTTCCCGACCCAACCCCATCCGGAGCTCAGGAACAGGAATTCTCCTCGACCTTTGCAACAGAATCCGACTACAACGACCCCTACCAGCCGAGAGTTGACTACCTCTACCCGAGCATTGTCCCCCAGGACACCCACACCCAGACGGACCTGAACTACATCACCTGGGCCATTAGACATGCCACCAGCCGGATCTGCCCACCCTCCGACAGGATTGAAATCCTCGAAGAGCAAACGACTACTCTCCGGAGAACAGTGGATACACTGAAACATCAGATCGAGGCGCAGACAAACATGATCACCAATATGCATTCGGCGATCCACGCGCTCCTCAACAAACAATCACAACCGCAGCAACCGCAACAACCGCAACAACCGCAACAACAGCATCAACAGCAACAACAGCAACAGCAGCGAAAACCACAGCAACCGCAAGGACAGAGAATGCCCCCTCCAGCGGTCCCACAAACAGCCCCCCAAGCAGCGCCACAGGCAGCTCCTCAGGCCCCCCCACCCGCACCCCCCCAACAAGCCCCACCCCGTGGATGGAAGGCAGGCACCTGGGCCGCCGTGGCATCGGCACCCGGTCCTGCCCAAGGAAACTTCCAGGTCGTCGAGAGAAGAAAGAAGTCCGCAAAGCCAAAAGCGGACCCCCTCTTCAAACCAGAGTACACCAAAATCAACAGGGAGATCATTGTTGAAACTACTGCCCCATCCGACGTTAACCCCGTCGAGATCAGGACCCTCATCAATGCAAGAATCCAAGATGAGTCCTGCCACTTCATCTCAGCAAGAAGAACACCCAAAGACAACTTCATCTTGGAAACAAAATTCGTTACCCCTGCAACAAAGGCAATGGAATATGCCAAAGAAATCGAGGAGGCCCTCCTCACCCTACAGGTACCGGTCGCTATCATCCGAGCAAACTCTAAATGGTCAAAGTTTCTCCTCCATGGAATCCCCACAACGGTCGGGGAGGGCATTGAGGCGGGACAATTGGTAGCATCAGAAATCAGAAGTAACTATGGAGAGAACTTCCAACTTGCCCAGGTTCCCCGCTGGATCTCCAGGGCAGAAACTCGAATGGAGAAAACCCACTCATCAATGGTCATCGCACTCCCAGGACAAATTACAATGGAAACACTAGGAGTTAAATTCCTATCCCTCTTTAACCGTAGCTGCCACATTGAGGCCTTCCTCCCAACCTTTCCGGACACCCAGTGTGCGAAGTGCCTCGAATACGGCCACCGCCAGGAGAAATGTAAGAACAATGGGAAATGCGGCCACTGCGCCGGAGACCACCTCACCAGTTTCCACCCATGCAATGAATGCCAGGGAGGATATAGATGCACCCACACCCCAATCAGATGCCTGAACTGTAAAGGAGCTCATAAGGCCTCCGACCCAGCATGCCCCGAGAGAGCCAAACGCCAATTCCTCAATAAAGGGAGGGAAAATGCCCCACCCGCTCAAGACCCACCGGCCGCACCCGTCCAAGAGTTCCTTCCAATAGTTCAAGTAACAGCCACCGCCCCGGTCGGAGCCACACCCATTCCCGAAGACGACCAACATATGACAAATAATGCCTAGGCCCCGAACCACCGCGCTCGCACACCAACTTAATTGTGCACGGAGCGAACTTATCACCAAGGCGGCGGTAGAAGAAGCGGAAACAGACTCTAGCATTTATTTCCTATTATTACAAGAACCATGGACCTCAGCAGAGGGTTACCCACCAGACTCAAATCTCTTTTATATTTTTACAGCCAGCAACACCAACACAAAATGTGCAACATACGTCCGCAAACATGCCAACCTCAAACCAAAATACCACTATACATTCGATAATTTCATAGTATCGATTACGGTAGAAATCCAGAACAAGAAAACCCAAATCCTAAATATATACTCCCCAGGGCGAAGCGGCCCCTTTGCCCAAATAGCAAAAACAATTCAAACCCTCGACAACTGTCTAGTAATGGGAGACTTCAACTGCCATCATCAAATGTGGTACGGAGTAACATCACATGAATACAGGAACAACATCCGAGCAGACCGCTCCAACGATGCACGGCTAAAACAATGGATAACCCGACAGAAATTGACCCTCCTGAATGAACCAGGCGTCTTTACGCATTTCCCCAGAGACAGAGGGAAAAGGCCCACAATCATCGACCTTACATTTGTAAAAGGCCCAACACTCGACCACAACCTACGATGGAGCACTGAACCCTACGGAGCGGGCTCAGATCACGGGAGAACCTCCGTTCATTTACACCTGGAAAAACCACCTTTTGTACCAAGACGGATGTGGCGACAAACAGACTGGAAGCTTTTGGAGAACCACATGTCAAACATTTCCCTCCCTGCAGAGGCATGGGAAACCAAGGAACTTACGGAACAAACTGTCGAATTCTTCCTAGAACTGGTCAGGTCAACAATCAGTATAGTAACACCACTCTCGAAGGAAGGGGTAAGAGCCAACTCCTGGTGGTCAGATGAAATGAAACAAATGAAGGCAAGGGTAAACGCAGCAGAAAGGAAGGCGAGAAATACAAAGAAACCCAATCACTTGGAGGAGCACCGGAAGGCATGCAGAGAATGGACAGTCATGATCCGGAAGGCAAAAGCGGACCAGCGGGAAAAAACGATGAACGAGGCGAAAGGTAGTGAGGTCTGGAGAATCCTAAATGCAGGAAGGAGAAGAGACACAATCATACCAACCATACAAGGTGAAGAAACATTTGCGGGGAAGTGTCAAGCTCTAAGAGCCCAACTTTTCCCCTCAAAACGGACGTCCCCCGACCATCCCCCCCTAAACATTAGACCCCCCTCTTTTGACCTTAGCAACACCTTCGACATAGTCATCCCTGAAGAACTTAATAAACCAGTCGACTCCTGTCCCACACACTCGGCGACCGGCCCGGATGGCATTCCCTATACCTTTATCAAAGCTATAGTTAAAGCGAACACAAATCTAATCCAAGACATGTTCTCCGCCATGCTTCGGCACGGAGTACATACAGCGGAATGGAAAATAGCAAAATGCATCCCGATCCCGAAACCCGGCAAGGCGAACTACCACGAAGCAAAAGCCTATCGGCCCATCTCCCTTCTACAATGCTTCAGCAAAATCCTGGAAAAAATAGTGGCTCAAAAACTCTGCACCGCTGGAGAAATCCTAGGCACACTCTCAGCGAATCAATTCGGAGGAAGACCAACCATCTCAGCAATCGACGCCCTGTTAAGAACCCTAACACCAGTACAACAAAACCTACTATTGAAGAACAGCACCGGAGTCGCCCGGCGGGACAGACCAGCGATCCCAACTAACGATATCCAGGGACCATTTAACTGTGTAGACCACCTACTCCTCGCAGAAATCATGCACCAGCAAAAATTCCCTACCTACCTAACAGAATAGTGCAAGGAATTCAACACCGGCAGAAAACTACAGTTCCAATTTAACCATGAGCTAGAGGAACCACAGCCCTTTGATTCTGGAGTGCCGCAAGGTAGCCCCATGTCCCCGGTATTATTTATGATCTATGCGGGAGTAATCCTGGACCCAACAAGCAGCCCGAAAGAGATGGACACTACATACATCGATGATGATTTGCTGGTGCAAATATCCAAAACACCAGGCTTCATAATCAAAAGAATGGAGGAACGTATGAGAGAGAGACTAATGAAAGCTGAGCCACTCCAAATCAAATACGACCCAGATAAATCCGACCTGATCTTCTTCCGGCCCACCACATCATCCACACAACAACCACGACTTCCGGTCAGAATCAACAATATCAATATACACCCCAAGGAGAGGCTGAAATATGTAGGCGTCTGGATAGATCCGACCCTCTCCTTCCGGCCCCACATCGAAGCAGCGATCGCAAAAGGCCTTAAAGCCCTCCACCAGATTCGATACACCGCCCGCCTGCCAGGTATAACAGTCAAGACAGTTCATCCCCTGATAACACAAGGCTTCCTCCCAAGTCTGCTCTACGGGTCCGAGGCTTGGTGGACTGGCGCAGACCACATTATTAGATCCCTCGAACCACTATAAAATGAAGCTGCCCGGGTCATCACTGGCCTACCACGATGGACCAAGAGAGCTAAACTCCTCCGAGAAGCAGGATTACCCCCCCTAGAACACCTCCTGACATATCGCTCAAGAAAGTACGGAACCAGAATACTCTGCACCGACGCAACCCACCCCAACAACGAACCCCTGATCGAGCTCCTCCCATACAGAGAAGCAAACATCAAAGGGACAGGCCTACACCGAATCGCCTCCCTCTTACTCCCATATCAAACCCCTGGAAATGCGAGAGACAAGTGGAATCAAAACAAACTACTACGCGACCACCTGTTGGAAGAATGGAATACACAACCAATACCGAACTACCATCATCGGGGGGAATTCCGCCCCCCTCCCAAGATTGCGAAACTCACCCTTACGGAAGCAAAAAAAGTATTTCGAATCCGGTGCCAAACCACCCGAATCGACAAACACGCAGTACATACAGACCCCGAACCATGCCAGTGTGGTATGGAAAACTCAGCGAAATATACACTTATGGAATGCCCGGCGTGGGCTCGAATCCGCGCCCCTCTGATAGAGAAGATCCCCGGAGCGATGACCTGGGAAAACTGGATGTTTACAAACCTAAGAACGGACCTCATCCTACAATTTGCAAAGAAATCTCAACTCTCGAAATGGTACGAGTCGGCGGAGGTGGAGGCGGACCTGGAAGAGGGGATGAAAGGAAATGATTAGGGACGGGATTAGGAAGGGCAGTTTCCTTTTACCTTTTTATTTTGTTTTTGACTTTGTTTTATGGATCCAGCGCTCGAGCCCGCTGAGATATGTTATTTCTCCTTGTCGTTGGGTTTTCTGGTTGAGTGTCGTTCTGGAATTTCCTTGTTTTTGTTCGTGTTCGTTTGTGTTCGCTTTGTTCTTGTTTGTTTGTGTTCGTCGGGTTTTCTTTTCCTTTTCTTTTCTTTTATTTTTGTTCGGTTCATGTTTTAGGCGGTCGGTTCGGCGTGCGATAAGTCTTGTACTTCAAAGCAATATAAGTTTCTTCTTCTTCTTCTGTATTCTATACCACGAATATTACTTTTGTTCTACGCTACGTCATAGGGCTCATCTTGGATCTCCAATCAGGATTAAACTATCCCATAGTCCATAGTCACGAATATCTTCTACTACGTTCTCGCCTCGGTTGTATTCCTTGGCACTATAGTCTCTCGTCCATAGACCCACGTTATATTACCTGCGTATCCATTCATATCCGGAATGGTAAAACACATCAAGATGTGGTCAATTGGTTTGAAACTGCTTGTATTCTTCACAACTTCTTACTTGACGAGGAGGAAGTAGAGTGGGACTATGAGGAGGACTTGCTCTTTGCTCGAAGGCATCAACTTGAAGTTGAGCAGCATCAGCGGGAGATTGAAAATGACGGTAGAAGAATACTAAATAATAGAAGAAAAAGAAATGGGGAGGTCATACGGGAGAGTAGTTTGAGATATATGAGAGCATTGTTTCAAGATTTACTATAGTACATATGTCAATCTTTATTTTTATTGACCTGAGACGAGTCCATCATTTCCATCTTTTTAATCACATAATCAAACCTGCGCATGGTTTCTAAATTTCTGTTTTCCTCCTTTTTTACAAGTAACTTCCGGTCCTCCCTATCTCGTTCCTTCTCGTAAACAAATCGTTCTCTCTCAAAGTCAAGCCTAGCGAGTTGATAATCCCACAAAATCTCCTCCCCAGATGATTTCTTAAGTTTTTTTATAGCACCAGTATGCTTTCCGCTACCACTACCAGATTCCCCATGTTTCAACGTGTTTTTTTGACCTCCAGCCGGTGAGTGAAATTCCAATCCATCAGGGTTCTCTTCATCTGTTACAGGCTCATCTTTGGGTATTGTAGGCATCGATTGTTGAGAGTTGCCATTGAAAACCTGAAGATGTAAAAGCTCTCCAGTCTCGGAAACGTAATGGGTAGTGTAGGACTTATCCCGGATCAGGATATCATCAAGCTCTTCGAAGTAAGGACATAGCTTGTTTAACTACTGTGATTGAATGCTTTCCCACTTGTCTTGGTCTGCCTTTAAGTCCCCCAATTCACCCTTGCCGGTGCTTTCTAATTTTGCTCGTACTTGCCGATGCTTTTCTTTCATTTTGTCCCACTTTCCTTTGATTGTGCTTGTGGAATGACGACCACCAAAAACATTTTTGAATATCTTCAATAGTGCGTCTTTTGCTTTGGTTTTGTATAATTTAAAGTTCCGCAAATCTGAAGAAAACCAGTCAATAAAAAGCTCAATATCCTCATTGGTATAGCGGGTAGAGGTGGTGGTCAGATCCGGGGTCTCAGTTTGAGAATATTGGAATACTGTAGGACGGTCTGCAAACCCGCTTGAAAGAGCGGGATCAATTGAAATATATCTATGATTTTGCATTTCGGAAACTGGATGCGCAAAGAACAAAGTCATCACCCGAGAAATTTTTTTATATTGCTACTTGCAAACCCTGACAGTTATCCTTGTCGCAATTTCAACTATACTCGATTTGTTCTTTTGGCTTGCACTATTTTTTCCTACTCGACCCTTTTATGAGTTGGAAAGCTGAGTTGAAGCCAGAATCCAAATTAACCGGGTGGCCAATCAGACAACTCAAAAAATTCCTGGCTCTGGCTCCGGCCCCAACCCATCCTCACTTTGAGTACCACTATTGCACAGCCAGAATCAAAGTGCAACTCCGCTAGCAGCTAGCTGCAGGGGTCTATTGGCGGAGACGAAAAGCCACCATGCAACTGCCAAGAATGCGAAAGAGAAAAGGGCTATGCAAAGTGAAGACGAGGGGTTTCTAGAGAAAATGTATGTAGAGAAGTATAGTAATTGAGCGTGTTTTTTCCAACTAACTAGAGAGGGGGGAATGCCCCATATTTATACTAAAGAAAGGTAACACAAAACATAGTAAATCATAACCGTATAAGTAATAGAAAGACATGACTAATGAATACCAGAGAAAGAATGAGTCAGAACCCATGATTCATGATGACAAATGAGAATCCTACAATACTATGAAATGTGCTGAGCGTACTATTTCAAGAGTTTCATCGGTCGGCGAAATAACATACCTTACACCGTTTTACTGACTCTGGTATTGCGGGCGGGTTAGGGTTAGGTACGGTTGGGTCGCGCGGGGAACCGTTTCGCCGTTTCGTGTTGCGGCATGTTAGTTTACTCCGCGCTAGGTTACTAGGCGAGAGGGAACAAGGTATAGTCTGAGCTGACGCAGAATCCGGAGAGCTGACGGGCGGTTATCGGTTCGCGATGTATTTTATCTCGGAGGCTGTATGGATGCGAGTGAGCTGCATGCATCATGGACCGACGGTTTCGGGGTACTTGGGATTGGGCTTGGGATTTGGGATTTTTTAAAACGCCCTCCGGCGATATTATTGCGGTTTTAATCTTTGCGATGGTACGTTGGCTCTCGGCGGCCACCGCAGATAAACGTCTCAAGGTGCGGGAGAGCATTATCATGAACGCTCACAAAAATTTGCAAAGCGCCGTCGATCGGCAAGCTTCCATCGCCAAAACGCAAATCTGCAACGCTCCCGGACAGCGAATACGCCTCATCATCACGTTATAGCCACCCATTCCCGCGCTCCACCACTCCCGGCCGCGCTACTAGACCACGACAACAAGACGAACATTCAGCATTTCCCGTCTACATAGAAATATCAATCAGAGGGTCGACACTCCTCCATGTGTCCCCCCCCCCAACGGTCTTATCAAACAGCCCTGCCAAGTCGCACGCGCCCCGCACTAGAGTACTTCGAGTCTCGCGGCAGCTTCCGTGCCAAGCCAGCAGGGATGGGCGATGAGGCTCTGTCTCCACTTGTGCATTCTCTCTCTGTCGCGCGCAGTCACCGTCGATCTCCACTCACCCCCTCCGCCATCAACGCCTCCATTCACCCTCCACCGTCACTGGGAACCGTGGCAGACGCGCGCACTGTCAGCTCTGGCCGGCGCTTTGGTCGGCGTTGACTATGACGGGGTGGGTGGATGGGTTGCGGGCGGTACGTACGCGCGGGGCCGGGGTATAACTGACTGACGCGGACAGCTTCTACTCGTCAGCGTCGCTTACGGCTCCCTCCTCCTCCCCTCCTCGTAACTCAGTGGTTCGGAGGGTCCATAAGCCACCGCTCCCCTCTTCTCCGCCGGTTTCCGTCTCGCTCGTCACCCCGCGTCGCGACCCCGCAAACTGTGGCCGTGGAAACGCTTGTTTGGTGCGACGTTGCCGGCGGTGCCGCTTCGTCCGTTGCCGCGTGGTCCGTGAAGTTTGATACGCCAATTCGCCTTAGTTCAGACTTGCCACATACAAATACGGAAGATAGTGGATTATTCGAGAATTAACGGTATGTTGGGCTTTCGAGCGCTGTAGACTGTAGTTGTTTGTATGTGGCTATCACTGTGGTAGTGTAGGAGGTTTAGTGTGGTTAGCTGGACGAAGCGTTATGAGTAAGAAGTATAGAGACTCTACATGCTCTATAGTGTTGATAGTAATAATATACAACCTTCGCACACTTCACACACAAAAGCTGGTTACAGCTAGTATGGTGAGCCCACCTCTTAAAGGTAGCGGATCGCGACGAAATGTCAATGGCTGATAACTTTGCAACGAAAAATGGCAAAAGAAAAGCGTAATGATAGAACTCTAGTACTAGTGATGAAGTTTAGTTCTATCATTGCAGATTCTTGATATCTGTCTGGCTTGTAATGTTATCAGGGGTTGAAATTGTGTATTTTTGTATGTAAAAAGCGCCAAGACTGGGCAAAGTGGAACAGTATTATACCCATTTATACCCCCTCAAAAGTGAATTGCGGCAGGAATACAGCAAAGTGGCTAGGAATAAGCCCCTCTCATTGGCCTTGGAGTTCACCTTGCAGCCACGATTGTTCCACTTCCAGATACCGCCGTGTCACCTTTAAGAGTGTGCGCACCATACCGCAAATACTGTAAACGCCTGCGCGGGCTTGATGATTTGGGGGCAGGATGTTCGAATTTTGGGGCAATGATCCCCTAGTATGATCTTTTAGTGAGGCAAGTAACGATTTTACACTCGGGTGACTAATGATTGGGGGGGGGGCGGCAGGACAAGCTGGGGGGCAGTTATTTCCAATTTTTGCGGTAGTAGGACAATACGAGTGATATTTCACGACCCCGCAATAGTTGGGGCGGTATAATCTGGCGGTTAATTTGTATCAGAAGGGTCGCACGCGATTGCATAACCAGTACATGCGGATAGCCACGTGGCAGTTTTGTAGCAAGGCATACGTCTTATGCTCTTTCTGGGTTCAGTCCTGCGCATGCCGCTCCTGGGTAGCATTGGTCCCCGTGGCTTAGCGCTTTCGGCAGCATTAGAGAATATTATCAGTTAGGTCTGAATTTACTTCCTGGCTATTCTGGACGCTCCGGAGGTGTGGTTGGTTCGGCGATCAAATAATGTTGAGCTTCAGTTCCACCGCCGCTAGTGGTCTGCAGTGTTACGACTCTCAATTTCCGCAGTTGTTGTATTCAGACGCTACCCTTTTTTGAGACCCGGTTATGCGCGGTGTAGCCTTCTTACTGTCGACTAATTGAGCTTGTAGTACTCCTAAAAACCCACCAAGACAGGGTGCGGGGGTGGTGATCAGTGGGAAGACACCCCTGTACCCTCTAACGCTAGGTAGCTCTCTTACTTGCCGCCGCCGCACTCGTGGTACGGAGATGTTGGATACTCGTCTTGTTGGCCTGTTGTTTGTGTGCAGCTTGAAGGATTATGACCGCTGAAGTATTTATGTTCCGTAGGAAGCTCTTCGCTTGATACGTTGTGTATGGGAAAACAACTCCAACGTCAACTTTCTCCACAGCCACGATGCGAGAAGATAGGAGATTTCATTCTTGTGATTCCTTATGCCTCTGTTATCTTAGGCTTCGTTATGAGCTCGATTGAAGTAGTTTCAAGATTTGGTTATTGTAGCCATTTTACACGGTTGCGACGCGAGCGTCCAGATAATTTTGATAATTAACCTACGATACCTAACCTTAGCGCTAACCTTTCCCATTGCTCGCATACTTTTTTTGTGTCTAGCTGCTTGTCTCCTCATGTAGAAATATTGGAGTCTCTACTTGGTTTATAATGCATCAGTAAATGAATCCCACCTCCAGGTTAACAAGGTGTGTGATGGAAAATGAATCGGTGTTCATGTGTTTATTAAGGTAATTGTCTCTCACGTGTACTTGCTGCGAGAATCAGTTTCCGCCAAATTTGTACGTGAAAATGCGGTTGCAACACAAAAGTGGCGGCGGAAACATATTCTCGCAGCAAGTACATGTAAATGAATAAACAAGTATGGGGAAACGAATCCGGAATTCTTAAAAAACAACAAAAAAAACTGATCTTGATGGAAGTTGAACTCTCGCTACATTGGGTGACTAGCATAGATCTCATCACTTACTACATAACTTGAGATGCTAGTACTTTAATTAGAGGTATCGAAAGTGGATTCATTGCTTCATTTCCTCGAAATATTCTTTTGTCCTACACTATGTTTAATGCATTCCCCGATTCCTTTTCCGAGCATTTGTAATATGTTGATACATCAACTGTTTCTATAGGGAAAGGTAGTCTGGTTCCCATACCCAAACCGGTATTTCTTTGGTTGTGGTGGTGGTTGAGTATTTTTATATCGGGGTGGGTCCGGTGTGCTTGCCCAAAAGATTTGTACCAGTTCTTTTCTGAGGGCGGTTGCTATGCCAGGACCCCGACTCTGGTTGCTATGCCAGAAAGCGGGCCGGGGTGACTGAGTAGCCCCGTAGCTCTGCCAAAACCCCGGGTGCTACCTCAAAACCACGAATGTTATTACTCCAGACCCAACTGGTGTGGACAACAATAAATCACGACCACGCTAAATTACTATCACACCAAAAATACTCACCCACCACCACCACCACCGGATTGGGTCTGGGAACGAGACTAGAGAAAACGCATTGGTAAAGATGTCAGGAAACGCATCCACTAATTGAAATGAGTCCGGGAAAGGCGTCAGGAAAGCCGTCCACTGATCATACAGACTCGAGAGAGGTGGCGCGAAATGTATTCTCAAGTGTCAATGAATCAAATGCTGCCTTTTCTATAGAGCGCTGAAGCAGATTGATCAAGAAATTGAATCAAATGGACATGTCAATGAATCAAATTTTCTTCTTCAATTAACGAACGTCCTTTGTCAAGAATCGATTCGTTTCCCAACCCTGGTTCGGTGGGAAATGCATCAATTGATTCGTTTCCAGAGCTGGTAGAGAGAACTAGAAGGTAACAAAAATGTAATGGATTGGATAGCTATATGGTGGGGTGAAGTCATTGGCCACTCTTCCATATCAGGAAAAATAGGTTTGCTCGGGCCCTTGCAAAAGATCCCCGGGAGGTAGTAGAATGAAAAGGCAAAAAGAAGAGGAAAGAGTTCCCTGTTGTTTTAATCTACACCCCTGGCTCAGAAGCGGTATTTAGCTCCTCAAAGTACAGGATAAAACCTTGTTGAAACACATACGTCTAGAGTTTCGAGATAACTGAAACGGATTAAGACAACTAGATTGAAGCAAATTACAAAACTGCGAAAGATAAATCCTCCAGTAACTGCCCCCCACGATAGCTATGTCGTTCGGGAGTCGAGGCTCGAGACCCACAAATACTATGCGTAATCTGTTTCGAATATATGTCCAGGGATTGCAGCATTCCTACGTCTCTTTCTAGCATGTGGACAATCTTAGTGCTCTCCCCATTCCGTGCAAGTTCAATGGCAGATACCGCATTATCGGTCAACATGTCCTGGAGCAAAAACCTGATTTTGGAAAGTGCCCTGGTTTCACGATCCTCAAGCGGTGGCTCTATAACCACTCTTTCACCATTAACAAACATATAACCCTGAGATCTCTGGTTTATTCCTTCAATTATTGCCGCTTCTTTCAGTGAAAATTGTGAAGAAATTGGTTTCTCGATAATTAATTCTGCCCCGCGGCTCAGAAGTAACTCCACCATCTCAGTATGACCTCCCCCTGCTGCTGCTGCCAGTGGAAGAACCCCGGTCTTCTTGGTCGGTTCCATATCCCGAATTAACATCTCAATGATATGCGAAAGGCCAGCTCCTGCCGCCTCCTCAATTGCGGCGTGTCCAAAGTCCTCGACACTTCCTCCATTAGGATCTGCTCCCGCATCTAATAAGGCCACCGCAATCTCCAGATATCCATACTCGGCTGCGGCCGCCAACGCAGTCCTCCCTCCCCCGGGTGCTGGAGGAAGATTCACGTCCGCACCTTTCTCCAACAAGATCTTCACCACTGTAGAATTGCCAATCTCTGTAGCTGCCTGTAGTATGGTGCGTCCGCCGTAAGGAGCAATTGCATTGATATCGCCATGAGGAAGTAAGCGTTCGAGGATTCTCCCGCTATATTCTGCTGACATGGCACAAACAAGTGCCGTCTTTCCCCCTATCAACGAAGGGGCTGCATTTATCTCAGCTCCTGCGGTCAATAGTAAGTCTATAATGTTTATAAACCCGCCACTGGCCGCTGCCTGTAACGCTGTTGCCCCGAATGCTATCCCGGGGCCCTGATTGACGTCTGCACCTTCGGTTAGAAGAAACTTAGCAATACCGAATAACCCCTTGCCAGTTGCGACAGCTAATGCGCTACGCCCATGGAACGAGGCGGGAGAGGCATTTATGGACGCTCCATGTTTCAATAGAATTTGGATAATTTCGAGATGTCCCGCTTCTGCCGCCGCCTGGAGAGGAGTGCGCCCACCACACATGTCAGCATCCATATCAGCATCTGCGCCTGCGATAAGAAGCTTCTTCACAATGTGTGTGTCTCCACGTGAAGCTGCAAATTGTAACGCCGTTCCATGGCTCACGGTATTCAGGTTTGCCCCTGCCTTTAGAAGAAGCTCGAGTACCGCCTCATGACCTTTGATAATAGCATAACACACTGAGCTGTAGCCGACTTGATGGGCATGAGACAGGCTCGAGGGGTGAGTGTAAATAACTCCGTGACTTTGTTCTGGAACCTCCACTCTCAGTTGCCGGCGGTAGAGGCTGCAAGCTTCATCATGAGTAGCATGGGGCTCATTAACCGAAGCACCATTCTTGAGTAGGTAGTCAACAATGTCCGCATGCCCTCTTTCCGAGGCGGCCTGTAGCGCGGTGCGGCCAGAACGTCGCGCTGCTGGTTGGTGTATATCAGCAGGAGGTGAGGCGTTGAGGAGGTACTCCACAACGTCTACATGACCATTACCAGCGGCTGCCTGAAGGGCTGTACGCCCTTCGGAAGACTTCGGAGCGTCGTTTATTAGTGCACCATTCAATGATAAGAGGAGCTTGACAACGTCGAGACGTCCAGCACCAGCGGCAGCTTGTAGGATTGTCCGGAAAGGTCGGAGTAGCTGTAGATCAATGGTTATTGCAGGATTGTCTAAATCACCAGCCTCTATAGCAGCCTTCTCCCGACTCTCCTTCCTCTGTGGATTGTCGAGGTACTTCTGCACCTCCTCAAGCGTTAGGAATACGCGGCGCTGGTGACGAAGAGTTAATAGTACCTGGTTGACTTCAAAGTGTGCCCGGCTAAGATATGGCTTCCTAGTTGATTCCGTTGCAAAGATCTTTTCATTCCACACCCATATTGCCATGTCTTCTGCTACGCTCTCTCTACCGGACTTAAATGCATCATGAATAAATTCCAGAACCACTGGAAGCATGTCCTCCTGATGCAGATCAACCTTTTTAAGTATACTAATAGCGAGCGTGAATTGTGCTTCAGGTTCACATTTATAGAAATAATTCGTCGTTCCATGCGTAGTGGCCTTGCACAGACATACTACACACGACGCCATAATATTAGAGATAGGTGCATTAAATGTCGAGATCCGTTCCCACAGTAGGTCCACAAGCTCTTGCTTGTCGTCTTGACTTTCGGGATCGTACTTATACCGTTCGATATATAATCGCAGTCTGATCAACCGCTGCTCTGATAGCGAGCGCAGTCGCGCCTCCTCCTTGGGTTCAAGGTTTACAACTCCCGTGTTTTCACACACCCACTGATCGATTTTCACCGCTTGGGTCCAGTTTCCGCCGCCATTAAGTTCGTAGCTGTTGGCGTAGTCCTGTTCATTCAAAAAGGCGGCTTTTAAAGGTGGAACTCTTCTCGCCCTTTTTAAGGCAAGAAAAATATAGAAATATGCCTCTTCGATGGTTCCAAGACCTGATTCAGAAAATATCCTTGCAAGTGATGTCATCTTCGAGTTATTGATACGGAATCTCACATCCGCATCATTTGCACAACTGCGCCGCTCTGTTTTACCACTCATGTATAGAAGCTCAAATGGCAAGGCGGACACAAAGGCGGCATAGATTTCTTGCGCACAGAGATTGACTACCGCGGCTTTGGACGAAATATACATATGTTGAAATGTATCGTTCAGAGTATATGGGTCAATATAACCAAAACATGAGTAGAGTTCCGTACTTGTAAGATCTAGGGTACCTATCGTCGGAGTTGTCTGTCGATGGATCCATATCTGGTAGTCCAAGAGATCTTCGGGGGTAGCTGGTCCAAGATAGATAATGCTCTCAAATCCAGGTTGCTTCTTTCTCTTCCCAAGCGAGGATACCCAGAGGGACATAACCGCCTCTAGTTGTGATACATCCGTTGCCCATGACATCCATTTTTCGTTCTGGTCCCGTTCCCGGCTCATTGTTAGTTCAATTGACGACTTTCTAGAATGGTCTCCAAGAATTGTAAATTCGACCGGAAGAGAAAATGTAAATGATGCTTTGTTCCACCAAGGGACGAGAAGTATTTTAGACATAAAGATCTCATCCATCGAGAGGTTGAGAGTGCGTTGTAAACTCTTGACAGTATCACGGAGCTCTAGATTCCAGTCCACTGACAGCTCTGCCAGCCGTGCTCTGGTGTGCATCACAGCTGTGGCTAGTTCCGAATTGATGTCCCCACGCCCCACACTGCTAGGAATACTGTTGGTATCCCATGGTCCATGTGAAATTCCTAAAAGCGGTGTCGAGCCGACCTTCCAAGCCACACAACCATGTATATGTAGCGCTAGCCAGTCAAGCTCATGACCTTCCACCTTCCCCGGATTACCGATGTCATTCTTACTATCTCGTTTAATGTGAGCGCATGAGCGAATTGCAGTCATGGTCATTACTGCCACCAACTGTACCAGCGTCACGGCGGGATGCATCGCACGTAACCCAACAAACTGCGCAACGAAACCAAAGAGTGTAGAGATTACACTGAAATACACAAGTCTCGTTCGATCTTTGCGTTTTGATTTGCGGGACGTAATTATGCCACGGGAATCGGTTATGCAGCGCGCAAAACACTCGAACCTCTGATCCCCCACAGTCTGCCCACCCTGCTGGAGCCAGATAACAGTCTTGATGGCAGCTGGGGTCTTAGGGACCCATGTTTCCTCATCAGTGCTGGACTCGATGATATGGGCGCAAAGATACATTGAGAGTGCGAGTATTACAGTTCCCGCTGTAAATATTGGAAAACCGTAGACGTTGATTGAACCATCATCCTCGTTACTAAGCTGAAGGACGTACTGGGAAGTGGCTGCGAATGCTAGGACGCCGCCTTGTAATACTAGTCCAGCGGTAATCATCAATACCAACATCCAGCGTGAGAGTGGAATCATGTTGACATTGAGCGACAAGTTCGGCGGATTCTCTCCAAATCCACTTTCCTTCGGTTCTGGGTGAAAATCATTTGACCTATTCGTATTCATGTAATAGCCTTTCTCTATGGCTTCTTTCAGCGTATATATATGACTTCCGCTGGAATCTTCAACGCAAACCATCTGCAGCAGAACAGGACGTCCCATGACCCTGACTACTCCCTCCCCACTCCATAGCTCGCATACATCTTGGCTTGTCGAGCTCATGAGGTCGGACTCGACTTGTCCCCTGCTTTCCTTTGCTCTTCCGACCAGGGCACGGAGGCCAGGACTGCCGGAAACACGAATAGCTGCAACAACCGCTGTGATTACACCGAGTGGGGCAAGACAGAAAAGAAGGTTGTCGAGATTAGACATCGATTCACTCAAGAATTGTTTGGTGACCTGTTCACCAAAGAGGGTGAGAATAGGGGCGAGTTCTGTGCCGATACTGTTGGCAAAGCCATCCCAGTCGCTCGGGACAGCGCAAGCGATCCCGCTACATTCCCCTTGGGTATGTGGTACTCCAGCGAGAACGAGAGGGAGTATGAGAGGGGGCTTGAGGAGGAGAGACGCCATTGTAGGCCTGAGGCTATAGATAAAATCTAAGATGTAAGCAATGCTAAACGATAGCTATGGAGCGAGTATACGTTTCGGTAGAGTGATTACCTTGGCTGAATGAAATTTCTCGCCGTCCTATTCTATATATTTTCAAACAAATATATGTAATTCTTCTGACTGTGGTGCGCTGTACTTCAAACACCGTATCTATCCGCTGGTGCTGTATTTTCCGTGAGATTCTCTATGATTGCTGAGGTCTCCAGACTCCACCGTTGATATGAACGACTGAATCTCCCCGAAATCCATCATCAGCATCTCATATCCACCGGGAAGGAGCTTAAACCACACCTACCTGAACAATAGGCGCCACCCAGAACGTATCCTGTCTCGGGTATGGTCTACGACCTTTGATAAAATCTGGTTCCTTGTGTATAGAACGTCTCGCAATTTCGTCGTACAATCGATGACCGTTACTAGGTATCGGGAAAGGAAAGAGAGCAGAGGCCCGAAGATGGAGCTGACCAACTAAGCTTTATGAAGATCTGTCGGATCCATATGCAATAGAAATATGTAGCATTTGCGAGCACGAACGGAAAAGCTATGTAGCACAAATTAAAGGCTGAACAGTGCTACCCCCCAGTGTGTTTTTCATGTACTGCCAATCAATGATACTTCGGGGAGCAACATCACTCAATGAGATTATACCGATGCTAGCGCCGAGTCCCATACTAGCGAATTGGTGTGTGTTGAAAGAAAGAAAGTCTAATCAATATCGTTCGTAAGAGCGAAATTAAAGAGGGGAGGTTGCACTGTTGACCCCGATCAGTCCTCTCCCGATAAATATGTATGTTTCCACTTCAACAGGTTACCTAAATCTACCCGGATACCGCAGAGATGAGACTTATTTGCACGAGATGTAATATTTACACAGAGAAAAGCGACGGAGGGAAGACGACAGATTGTAACGTTTACTGAGTATTTGTAAATGGATATTTAATTTTAAGTGACACTTCATTCTTGTAACACTTCGTCATTAGGGTCGAGTAGATAACCGTCTAGAAGAAATTTATTCAATCTGAGAGAGGGATGTAATTGACTGTGACCAGCAAGATGCTATATGTTGTTGTGTGTTCCGAATGCTATGGCGAGACAGGATATGGGATAACGAGAGAGAGAGAGAGACAGAGATGGTGGAGGTAAACGGGATACATAATAGTTTTCCTCGCTTTAAACATTATGTTTCAGGACAGGTTGTCATGCCACCTATCCCTTACCATAAGATAAGTCCACAGCCGCAGTATACGTATACGTCCATGATAGTCACATATGCCATACGATTATTTCCTCCACATATAACAAGAGACGAATCGCCAAGTGTCAAGATTTATTGCGCGATTTTTAGAGACCATACCACCTAATCTCATTTTGCAATCTCTCGGTTCAGTGCATGCGCTTGGTACTTCCTCGCCACAAGCCATCCGATACAAGGTGAGCAACATTGTGGAAAGAAAATACATATCCCTCGGCGGTCAGCCCAATTAGTATCTGTCAGGTTAGCGGGAGAATGCAGGTGTAATAGACGATACTCCTAAAACCAGTTATATCCTCACCCTAACTAACCATAACATTTTTTTCAGATGTGAATGAATGGGTAGATTTATTCATTCCCACGGTTCTTAATATCACGACATCCATACATAGTGAATTAAGCTGACAGATACTAATTGAGTCTGGCTGTTAAGGGGATATTAAAAGCTGATTCGGTCAAACCATAGATATACTTGGGCACGAGATAGCACCACGTGGGCTTGGGAGTAGGTGAAATGCGGCCTGCCGTCTCCTCCGCCGACTTGCGCGGGTAAGCCAACATCAAATCGTTGTGGAACAGTAACAAAAATGCTATCTGGAGGGCATAGAGCGCGGGGAAACGGCAGGTCATCTGCCGGGTTTTACGGAACCGCAACACACGTTACCAGGAAACGAATCAATCGCACATGTGTCGAGAGAAGGTGCCGGGAAATACTTCAACTAATGTTGTACGAGCACAATCGGAAAAGTACCCCATGTTTTCCTCCAACGCTGTCTCGTGCCAGCCTTCTTCTGATTAGCTGCTATATGATTAAGCTCAGCGAGAGGGACGATCCTTGGCGCGACATGATCTGAGCTAAGCACGAGACAGCCTTCAACGATCTTAGTGTTGCAGTGCCGCCAAGAAGGGCCCAGTCGCCGTTCTTGGTGGCCAATACAGCGAGAGATAGATTTACTGTAGAAACAGGGGTCCAAAAACAAGATTTGAGTTACTGACAGCCAATAGGGCTCTTCCCATACTTCTGAAATAATTTTACCACACGCCGTATGAAGAAAACTTTGTGGATCACTCTCAAAATGTCGTTGCCGAGAAAAACGACGACTAGATCCAGGCCGTATGTAGTGATTGAAGGCGCTTCAGATGATATCTACTCTAGAGTATATGTCAAGCCGAATACGCCAGCAAGCGCAGCTATATAGCACTAATATTTATCATAGGTGGAGAAGCAATTCGACAAAGTGAGCTCGATTTAAGCTTATTCCCCTTGACAGGGACCCTGGCCCCTCTCTGTTCCTGCCAAGTCGCACGTGGCAGCAGATCCTCACCCATGCCAGACGGGACTATCCGTGCCAAGATATCAGGGATGGGAGATGAGGAGGCTCTACGAATAACCACCAGGTCCTCTCCACTTTTGCGATCTCTCTCTTCCGCCGTCACCATACTATTCTCTCCACCTGCGCCATCATCGATAATTCTTTCAGTCCACATGATTCCACCAACTTTGGCGGGCGCTTTGTTCGCTTTCGGCCATGAAAGGTTACGCGAGGTACTCCGGAGTGTTGGGTTATATTTATCTGTAGAGCGGAGAACCCACTAAAACTGACATTGTCGTGACTACAATACGGGAAACCCGGGTGTGATTAGAGCCGTACAAGTTTTGCAGGTTTAAAAGTGCCGTAGTAAAACCATATTAACAAAGACACCGACTTTTCAAAGAAATGTATTTCTATAGAAGCACTTTTTTTTAATATATAGTAGAGAACTGGTGTTCTTCAAAAAGGGTCATTTTGGTCACAAGCTGTTTTTTAGAAAAAAGCGGGTTTTTAGAAAAAGCCGTACCAGTACGCCTTTAATATACCATGAAAATACTAAAATATTCAAAAGCATAGTAGGTGTCTGGAAACTAGCAGGTCTCCGATATACAATTGAACACTAATACAAGTAGTAGGTGTTATGAAGATTTCTCTTGTACATATGTATGTTGAGGTTGAAATCGACTTCAAGATAGAGTTACAATTTGGCAATTTCATCATTAGCATGATGAAATCAAAGCGAGGGGTTTGTTATGTGGACCTTTGGACGTGGACGAAGATGTAGACTATAGTTGCCAAGGAACACAACCGAGGCAGAGGGCGTGAGCTTAGACTATTGGTTAAGTGATATACTGTAGACTCCCTTGGTATGGCATACCAGGGGACGATGACTATGGACTGTGGAAATACTCAAGTGGGCTATCTAAATCCCAGGATTCAGGTGGCCCGACTCTGTGTAATGTAGGATGAAGATAGTATTATAAACTAACAATACAGAGAGAATAAAGAAGGTTGCGTAAAGAGGAAAGAGAGAAACAGAACATCAACGAAAGACAGAACTCCTTTATATATCCAATAAACCCAGTCCGAGTGTGACTCATACATTCATACAACGGAAACCAATAGAATCCAAAGGAAACCCATATTACTAATCCTAGCCTCGTTGCCAAGTACTTCCTCTTTACGCCCTAACACAATATCCCACCGTGATGCCAAGACGCCGTTACAGGGTTGCGGGATGTCTACATGTAAGTCCATATGTATATACATGTAGGTACGAGGGTTGTGGGTACGCGTACATGTGTAGATACGAGGGTTGTGGGTGTAGGTCTAGCATGAGCTCATACAGGCGAGAATTATGGATTTGCCTAAGCCATCCTCGATGGTGTTGTGAGGAAGAGAACATCAGCAGGCCGTACCTATGTACGATCGCGAAGGGGAATCGATGGGCAAGAGGCTAAAGTGTCTATTCAGACTACACTTTCTAGTCCAGTTAATAAAATGTACCATTCGGAGAAGTTCGCCAATGCGGCGCAACACCGAAGCGACCACTCTACACCACCTATGGAGTCTGAGTGGTCCTACCCATTAAGATTGGCCGGAAGTCGTAGATCATATATCATATCCTACTTGCGTTCGCCTTGCATCTCTCGGAAGTCTTGGGAACCTTTGGTTTGACTCGCTACTTTGAGGCAGGTGCCTACAAGACTCTCATCTCGCGCGATCAACATTGCATATGCCGAAACCTCTGATGAAGCCCAAATGAAAATCTGAGGTTGGTCTGCCCTCGGTTTACGGGGAGAGCAGTCTTCCACCTATAATCGAGCCAATGTGAATATTGTTTGTGTACTAGCATACGGGTGATAAGTAAATCAGCATGGGTAATTTTAATAGGCTATCTTTTATCGATTAGCTTTAATTGTAGAGGCACTAAATGTCTTAGACAATGGTCTTGTACCCCGCATTAAGTGGTCTATGAAACAAGCCTGGTCCGTGCACTACTTAGTCAGGTAAAATTCTTCTTGCTTTTGTGGTTGATAAAATAACGAATTCTAGAGTTTCGTTACAAATTCCACTAGAGGCTTTTAGTCGGTTGTAACTTTGTGAATGAGCTAAAGAACACTTTCTATCTCTCTCAAGCTTTTATGAGACACAAGTGAATGGTATCATGCAACCGAGCCTCAATTGGTGCGGCGCCGTCCGGCGTGGATACATGCTGTCTCAGACACTTAGAAAATCTGACATACCGCCAAAACTCGAGAAATTGGCTATGCATGCAAGATCGAAATTACTACTAATGGTCACTTCTGAGGCTGATCAATAGCGTTCAACCAATCGTTAAAGAAATAATCCCTGGCCGGAGATAGCCAATTTATCGAGTTTTGGCGGTATGTACATCCAACTATATCCAGTTTGATTGGTCCACGCGGCAGGGACCTCTACCAAATGTGAGCTGCATGTAGATCGGAGCATCAATGGCTGCTCTCGGGCCATGGCACAATAAATGCTCACACATGCGAAGCAGTATATGACCTGTCTTGCGCGTTACGCGCACCGTCTCGTGTGTCACATTGGCATTCACTCTCTCTGATTTCGAGGTTTACTCCGTTTCTCGATCTCTGCCACGTAAAAACGGGCCTAGCCGAGATGGAGTATTTATGCGTATAAACTCCCGATAATATTCAATGGTCGTAAGGGTTTCCGGTGTCGCAGTTGGCTTCACTTACATCGACTCGCGACTTCGTGCAGGGTGGAAGAAGGGCTTGAGTCCGCGATATTATCAAGCACTTGAATGTGGTGCTATCCCCGGGGGTGATGGCATTATTAAAAGTGCATTTACTCTGTTATCGCGATTCACTACCTTTCGGGGTATCCCGCATGATTAGAGTAAACATGCATATGATTCGGTCAATTTTCATGCGGTATGTAGTAGCTATTACCCCCCCATACGTGAGGAGTGTCTTGGCTTAGTTGGAACATTGGGAAAACAGATGATAAGAGGGTAAAGAAGAAGCACATGGGCTACCGCCCCCACCTTACAGCCTCGCATTAATGTGCTTCTATATGATATTGGACGATTGAGCATGGAAAGTTGACATTGGATCGTTCATAGATACAGTTTGAACTGCTAAGGATCACTTTGATTTGTTTATGTAGGACGTTGGATAAATTATCTGGACGTACTATAGCGAGGTAACCCCTACCGTGGGACTATCTCTAGATATCAGTAGGAGGTTTCCAGTGTTATATTAAACTCTATGTATTCAGCTCTGAGATTGCTCAAGTGACCTCCAAAGCAACCATCTCACTCCGAACATTACCTTTATATCGAAGAATATCGCTTGAGTATATATATCGTTGTATTACATTCTACCCGCCTTCATCGATAGCAAATCGCTCCATTACGGGTGTGACCTGCAACATAGAATCAACGCTGCTGAACATCACATTGATGTACCAGAGATCCGCCTCTTTGAATCGAATAATATTAACTTGAACTAGTTAAACCACGAGGAGACGACCAGGTCAGAGACTTTCGCTCTCCACCATAGCATTTTGCCCGTGGGTAAAGGTATATGAGAAGAGCCTGCCTTCATAGCCTCATAGAAGCGGATTATTGATAAATTAATAACCAGGACCTCACATAGAGCTTACATTGAGCGGTTATTGTACACGTTCACCAATCCTCGACAAACAAAAAGGTACGCTTTCGTTCAAACATTTAAGGGCATTCTTAATATGATATCTAGAGAAACGCAACCCCAAGAAACCCGGGAGTAGATTTGGCTTGGGAGCCATGCAAGGGACCGGACTCTATGCCGAAGGTATAAATATATACCGTGATTCCATGGCTTGTGTTTGGTACTGATTATCATTTTCAATAGCGAAGCGGAACTGGCGCTCCTTTACCGGACGTTCTACACATCATGACTACTTGGGAATTTCGTTTTTAGTTATGGTTCTTATTCTGCCTCTGCACGTACATGCCCTGTGTACCACTCCAGAGTGTGTCCCGAGGGACGGGTGGGATAACTTTGCCAATAACCTCGGGAGCGATCTGGCACCGTTCCTCGCGCTGTTCGGAGAGCAGGTAACAACTCAATACATGAGCGAATCACTCGATTGGATAGACAACATCCTGCTTGCTCTTGCACCACTAGGGATTATCACGATATTGGTTTCCGCAATCAGGGTGTCCGGTACAGGACCGTTGAAATCACTTATTGGAAGGGGGAAGGAGACACGCGGTCAGGTGGAGACGGATTTGATGTCGTCTACCTCGAGCGATGTGTGTGAGCTATTGAGCGGGGATGGTGTCGTTCGTGTAGTTGGAACTCCTGCACTTCTTCAGCTTATCTGGGTTCCTGAGAAGGTGGGAGATTCTGATAAGTCTTGTGGTCTCTACAACTTCCGGGAAACGCTCAGTAGGAACCTTTATTATACGAAAAAGCACTCAGACAATCCCCAGAGCAAATTACCCGATGGGCGGGTGAATTCTGAGAAGCTAGCATTAGGGGGAATGCGGGCGACAAGTAACAGGCAGGAACCTACACCGGACGCATTGATAGATCGGAACCCTCCGAACGTCTCACTTAATCTCAGTGTCAAGTCGGTATCTCGCCCGACCTTAATCATTTTCATCATTATCGGCATCATCGCGCAAGGTGCGGTTTTGGCATTTGCTGCGGTCTCACAATATGTTTTACATTTCCCAAAGAACGACTCAAAAATTTCCTTCTATGCATTTCCTGTTCTGTGCGCTGGAACTGTTTTTCTGAGCGTGGGAATCCTTCTATGTGCTCACGCCGTTGAAAGCAGCACTGGGGAGATAACCTGGGTTCCCAAGAGGCCGGGGACCACCTGGGCCCGCAAGCCTTTGATAACCTGGTGGGCTTCCAAGCCCGAGCCACAGGCGAAGACGTTTGTGCTATGGCTCCAACAGGGGGGGCAGAAAGTAGGTGACCAAGAGTTCGAGGCATTTGCTCAAAGTTCCAAAGACGAAATAATCTCATCCTACCGAGAAGAACGTGGAGTGAATCGTGGAGTGAATCGAAAGGCACTGGTATTCGTGGCGATTACCTTTACGCTGCTAGGATTCATCGCGCAACTAGTCGGCTTGAGAGCTGCTCACTCTTCCGTTACTGTGATGCAGATGGCCGCTATCATTATCGTGACCGTTTTCCGTTCCTCTGCCCATTTCAAGCGAGATAAAGGGAACATAATTAAAAAACCTCAACTGGTAGAAGGCTTTGAATTGGATTGGCTTGCAAAGTATCTTGGTGGTATTGCCGACTGGAGGGTGGACACTAGCGCAATCCCTGCAGCATCTCAACAGCCTGGAACACGACCTGTAACAGCGGCTCCTGCAGCTTCTGGACAACCCGGATCACTTTCAGCGACAGGGGTTCCTCCAACCCCCCGACAACCCGGGTCACAGCCAGCAACAGGAGTTCCTGCAGTGCCTCTAAACCCTAGGTTACAGCCAGCGACAGTGGCTCCTACAGGATCTCAACAGCGTGAATCACGACCATCAACAGCAATATTACCAGCGCGCACGGAGTCAATATCACCATCAGACCATCCCCGCGATATTATTGGGGGAGGCAAGATACAAACCGACAAGGAGACTGAAGAGATCTTGAATTATACCCCGCAAAAGGCCCTCGAAGCACGTTCCCGTCTAGCGGAGCTATCTGTTGACTGGGACCTTGATCTCCGGAAGAGTGTGAAGGGATTAAAGAATGCGATAGAGATGACGATGAACGATGTGTATTCGAAAATGACCCTCAAGGAAGAGAGGCACAAATGGTTGAGGTCTTCATTTACTTGGCAGGTACCTGTTGTTGTGAAGTATAAGGATAGCGATGTCACGGCCGGTGTACAGCACCTTATCAAAGTCAATTTGACTAGACAGACAGACGGGCCTGACGGTTGTTCTGATTGGAAGGTTGATGAGTATATGCTGGAGGCAGTGCTTGGCCTCTGGTTATCATCCCTCATAGAAGAAAAAAGAAGCGGGGAGAAAAGTGATGAAAACGCACTCGAGAACATTTGGCATATCGGACCAGCTACAGATACATTCAGGGGAGAGTACAGAATTTGGATCCGCCGTACCGCGCCGCATAAGAGTACCAAGCGCTCGGATAAGAGAATGCGACATTTTGGATGGCCCACCAGAGGAGAACACGATGAATCACTTTATGTTGAGACCGATCGCACATTAGAGGTCATTTGCACACATCAACTTTATTTTCTGTTTCTACATCGTCTGGCGAAGGATGTCCAGATGGTTGGGGGGGAAACAACGACGCGACTTGAAGAATCTAAGTTGGATGGTGGGATAGCGGCACAAGCACTGAGTACCGCTCGCCTTCCAGACTTCAAGCTTATGAATACGAACCTGGCATCGATTGCAACTATTTTCAAGGATTATGATCTAGGCACCATCGAGGAGGCCTATTGTTGCATTATCCCTGCTTTCCAAAAGGTTCAAAAGCCGCCATATCCAAGGGAGAACTTTGATGCTCAGAAGCAATCGTTGGATCATCGTAACCCGGATAAATGGAGGAGTTCTCTAGGTATTGATATCGATCTCTATACCACTATGCATTCAATAGGTCTTTCCCAAAACGAGATAGACACCGTCGAAGAACAGTTATACCAACGCCTCCACAGTTTTAGGGAAATGTTTATATCCAAATATGTGAATGCTGGAATATACGAGGATATACAGCATCTGGAGCCCATGTGGACTGGTTTATACTTGAGATGCAAGCTTATCTTACCAAAGCGGCCACTTTCGTCTATCAATCTCGATCTCATGGTTCTCTGTCTTACTCGGTACCGAATTAAGGGAAATTATGATATTAAGGCGCTGCATCAGTTAGTATCAAGTACAATACAATCACTAAATCCCAAGATCTCGCCTGACGAGATTTTGGGGAAGATTGAGGATGAGGACGCCAAAACCTTTAGGGATCCAGACCTGCTGAGTAGGTTTGTGTGGGTCCAAGCTAGGAGTGGCAGAACGGTTGAGGTGCCTCAATCGTCGAGTACCTCCGCGCAGAATATTAATACTGCTCAACCACCAAAGCTTTCTGCCGACCCGTCGTCACACCATACATCCTCTAAGGTATTGATCGAAGCCCGTCGAAAACTATCATACATGTTCACATCACAAACCTTCGATAAATACGTTAACAACCCCACTTCGATCAAACGTATGGCAGAAATGAGCGTGACGAAGGGCTTTGATTCTGAGGAAACTAGTAATCAAAGCCTTCCGGTTGATCTTCTTTTGATACAAGGATACAGGACACCACTTCAGATGGCAGCAGAGCTCAAGAACATGCGGATTGTGGATATGATTCTTGATTTTTGGCGCAAAAATGGGGGATTCGACGTGAGATCTGACCAGCCGGCGGCGGAGGACGGAAGGACAGCCCTCCAAGCGGCGGCAGGAGGAGGCCATAGGAGTATTGTGGAGAGCCTATTTGAAGCTGGAGCGCCAATTGACGCCAAAGCAGCAGAGACATCTGGACGCACGGCATTGCAGGCAGCTACGGAGGGAGGGCATGAAGAGATAGTACAATTTCTTATCGCGAATGGGGCCAACATCAACGGAAGACCAGCTCCAAATCGTGGTATAACAGCCCTCGAGGCAGCTGCTGCGCGTAGAAATGTGGATATTGTCAAGTTACTTCTTAAGAAAAAAGCAGATGTGAACCCAATTCCTTCTACCTACGGACGAACACCATTACAGGCAGCGGCTGAGGCGGGACACAATGACGTTATTGAATTGCTTCTGTCTGAGGAAGCCAATGCCAATATTAATGCCCCACCAGCTGATTGTGGAGGTCGTAGCGCGCTACAGGGTGCAGCAGAAAAGGGACATTTCGAAACAGTGAAGCTGCTTCTGAATAAGGGTGCCAATGTTGATGATGATCTACCTGCGAAGGAGTTTGGATGCACCGCGTTCCACGCCGCAGTATGTTCTGGGAGGGGGGATATTGTCGAACTCCTATTGAACAAGCGTACAACTACACCTAATCATGATGCCGACAGCCAGATGAGAACAGCACTGTACGCAGCAGTGGAAAACGGTCATGATAGAGTGGTGAAGGTTCTTTTGGACAAGGATGCTCCTATTTATGCGGACAAGACTGAGCCAAACGGCAAGACCATCTTGCAGGTAACACTGCAAAGTGGTAACGCAACGATCATTGAATCGATCCTAAAAGCCTCATTCGATCTAGAGGCTGCTCTTAATCATGCTCTAATCGAAGGTCATGAAGACGTCACCAGTAACCTACTCATAAACGATCAACTGGACATCAACCGAAGTGATAGCCAAGATAGCGACCCAGCGCTGCTAAAGGCGGCAACTTTGGGCCATGTCGAAGTGATTCAGTGGTTGGTGGCGAGAGATAGTCTAAATGTGAATATTAAGAATAGCAATGGCGACACTGCTCTATCAATTGCGGCCAAGGCTGGATTCATTTTAATTGTGGAGATTTTGCTGGGACGCCAATATATTCTTCTCAATGAAGCCAACAACCAGGGGTCGACGGCTCTCACCCTTGCCTCTTCAGAAGGTCATGTTAAGGTGGTTAAAGCATTGCTAGCGAACCCAAGGATTAATATAAACGCCAAAGATAGACAGGATAAAACAGCCTTCTCCACCGCTTGGGAGAACATGAACGAGGCAATTCTGTTTCTTCTCCTCAACGACAAACGACTTGAATCTTATAATGAGACACTTGAAGAGTATATGTCACAAAAGCCTTTACTGTTATACGAAGCAGTGAATGAGAAAGCGGCTGTTCTCGTCGAAAGATTACTGGAAAGGCCCGATATCGGAACTCAACTCAATGCCGCGAACCCTCTTGGTGATACTCCACTCATGATCGCGGTTCGGCAGCAAAAGCTAGATATCGTACGAATGCTCCTGGGATATGAATCAGTCACAGTGGACAAGACGGTATTATCCATTGAGACCTCGCCGGAGATCAAGAAACTCCTCAAGGATCCTTCTCGGGGTACCAACAGAGCAAAGGCCAAACCCCCAGCACAAGATACTTCTACAGCACACACCCAGGGCGCTAGTCCAAGTTCAACCTCGGATCCAACTGATGGCGTAGGGCTACCACATACTATAGAGGTACTCCACTCATTATCGTCTCTTAGTTTAAATTGAATGCTAATATAATCATGATTATTTGATAGCGCGGGAGGGATGGTGCAACTAAGAATGACAGCCCTAGATAACGAGTAGTGATCACACACCAATCGAGTAACCGTGATCTGAGAAGGTATGTTGTTCCAGAATGGTATCTTGTTTATTGGAGAGCTCTAATATCTCCGTGTGGTAGAGCTGGTTGGGGATAAATTGTTGAATGGTTTATTTCAGGAGGGTACATCAGGGCATGTTCTTTAAGATGATATAACGAGTGGAAGATTGTGAATAAGATTAACCAGCCTACGCTTTTTTCTTTTGTTACCCTTTGATCCGTCACCTGTTTCCACTAGCGTCTTAATGCCAAGGCCTGATACCTAACTCCATCAGCTTGGGCACTTGGGTTTCTAATTAGCGAGATGCCCAGATCTCTAACCTCGGTATTTGTGACGGGGGGACAATATCCATAGATTCTGAGCTAATGATATGTGATTTCCGGGTTTTCGGGTCCATCGATAACTTCCGGCTATCTGCGATTGGTTTGGTCAGGGGTGCAGCACGTACCGAAACAGTGCGATTGATATATATGAGAGATGCGCAATGATACAATAGAGCATTTTAGTCCGTCCCTGTAATGCATTATTCAGGCATGTTTCTTCCGCGTAGAATGGTGTGGCGCACGTGGCTTCTGCAGCAGAAATATGGGACTAAATCATAGGGTACAATTTCGAAAGTGTAAACTACCATTAATGTGAGGTGACCTATGTTACCCGCATTTGGGGATGAAATTGGCAAACAATTGTAGATCTAATTGGATGAACAATGGAATTAGGATGATCAATTATCCTACCATCATGGTATTAATTACAGATATATTAATACTCTATCAAAAAAAATACTGGAGGGATAAACCGGGATTGAACCTGCATCATTTCGAATATCTAACAAGTATATAGATATACCGATATGCAATGTGTTATTTAAAGGTTTTGATTGGCAAGGTTTGAGGGGTTTTCTTTTTCTCTATCAAATATGTTTGTCAGTAAGTAGATATTCTATCAAATATGTTGGAGTTAGTAGATATTCTATCAAATATGTTTGAGTCAGCCAGTAGATATTGGTTCCAACATACCTTGAGTCAACCAAATAGTATATCAGATATGTGCACAGGGCATCTTGGGGTTTCAGTGATCTTAAGCGTTGGTAAACTGATATTGTTTAAGCCATAACAGTTCCTACTCCGGCCAAAGGCCGGAAAATGCTTGTATAATATAAGCTGTACCATTTAGGCCATGAGGGAAGATATCAGTTCTCTGTTTCATTGTTATATCAATTAGGATAATGGCAGGAAAAGATAATTTACCCTTTCCCTTAGGTTACTTTGAACGAAAAAAACTCGCTTAGTCCTAAAGCAGTAGGATGAACCTGATTTAGTCTAAGACCGATTAAAAAAACCCAAATAGGGAAAGAGTAACCTGTATCTCTCATATTTCCGGTAAGTTACCACTAAAGAGCAAAAGTGTACCACTTTATCTTTCCGGGCCGATTCCTACACTCCCGAATCGGGTAAAATACTCTAATGCAAATGTCAAAACACAGCCTCTCATATGTGGTCATAATAATATATCAAATTATCAATCGACCAAACAATAATTTGACAGCAACCCACATCTTCTTCAACGAATGGGGAGAGCATTTTCCTATTAGTTTCGGCTGGGCGGAGACCAGCGAGTGTCAGCCTCCGGGCTGCATACAATTCTTCAATGAATATCAACCCTAACCCTGCGCCAAGCCCTTGCCGGGTTGCCTAGGATACAATCTCATTAGAGTCTCTAATGACACTGTAAATGGATCAGCAAAATCGTCGGTAAATGTATGTGGTAAAAGTATATTGGGAAAGTTGTTTCCCGATTTACATAGTAATTTTCATGCGGAGAAATGCATCAGTAAAGTCGTAGTTAGGGAAATTGTACGACTTTACCAACGACTTCACCGACGACATTACCAACACTTTACCAATTACATTGACCGTTTATTGACAGGGGGAATAAGTTGCTGTTGCTGTTCTCTTGATCGGTTACTGTCACTTCCGTTGGTGGTTGTACTTGTGATCGCAAAGCTCGGGAGCTCGAGCTGCTTCAATTGGAATTGACAACGCGATCCAATATCATGACCAGCGAAATCATACAACGGGGGGAGTTACAAAGTCAGAACTACCTCTATATTCAAATTGAACAATACATTTTCTAAATTTAAATTGTATTCCCCAAATATTATAAGCCCATTAACATAGGAGGACATCTGGTGATCCTATTGACATATCTAGTTTCAGAGATCAATTATCTTGAGATTATGGCAAAGGCTTCACCGGAAAAAAAATGTTTTCCAGCGGAAATGGAAATGGGTTCGGAAGTGGTAAAGTCATAAGTAAAGTCGTAGGTAAAAGGCATTACACGCTGTAAAGTCGTAAGTGAAAGCATCCACAGATACATTTACACAAGACATCGGCTGTAAATGTGCTTTTTCGTGCCTTTTTATGCCTTTTACCATTTCTTTGTGTGGGAAAAAGCATAATTGATGCATTTACCGGGCTATTAGAGAGTGGAGGCAGTGGCCTGGACTGATCCTCTCTGGTCAATCGTTTTAATCCATAAGTGGCGAATATTGTAAGCGATGGCATAGTACATTTAGACACTCAAAAATATCCCCCAAATTGATGTTCGGGCAATAATCGAGTGACCATTTGTTCCAGCAATCATTGAATCGGCACAGTCTGTAGACATGAAAGCCACTCGTGTTGGCCTGAGGATGGAGATATTTGGGTGGTTCCAAGAGCTTTGGAAGATTATGTGTTAGGAGGCCGGGGGAGAGTGAAGTGAAGAGAAGGACAAAAGGGGTTAACTTACGAGTAATGAATGGTAGTCCATGAGTCGGGATCCTTTATTGCTCGAACTTTTCGTCAACCTCAACTCTAATGCGTTAACGTATTTCACCGGGAAGCCGACCTTCCCCGGGTAACCAACCTGTGTAACTATAATGTCAAAATAGTAGTGAAGATTTTTCATGTGTACTCGCCTCGCCAGTTGCAATCAATCACGGTACAAAATGGGTCGAAGTCGAGCTCAACAGCAGGCCAAATTCAATAAGAGGGTAGATGATGCCAAAAATGATCTGAATGCGGGCACAATCAAGAACATCCGAGAGGCTGCAGAGGTGCATGGCATTGCATACTCTTCGCTAAGGGATAGATTGGCGGGTGCGAAGAATAGGCAGGAGGCACATGTGGAACAGCAGAATCTCACGCCAGTCGAAGAAAATGCGATTAAGAAATGGATATTGAAATTGGATGATTGGGGATTCCCTCCCAAGCATCAATACGTCAAGGATATATCTTGTGATTTCCTGCGCAGTCACGGTATCCGTAAGCCCAAACTCGGGAAAAATTGGATTACAAGATTTTTAAATCGATATCCCAATCTGGCGTCAAAGTTTTGTACGAGACTGGATAAGCAGAGGTCTTATGCTAGTAACCCATAGATTTAAGCGGATTTTTTTGTTAAGGTAAGGAGTTAAGCGACACCCGTCCAATTTCAGACTAGCCCCTCAATAGGATAGCGTTGATAATCAGATAAGCTACGACAGGTAGCGCAAACACATAATGTTTTGCCGGATGACACATATAATATGGATGAAAAGGGATTGTTGATGGGACGTTCATCTCGTATTAAAGTCATCTGTCGACGGGGCAAAAAGCGGAATTTCAAAACGCAAGATGGAATGCGAGAACTCATAACGGTGATCGAGACGATATCTGCAGGCCAATTCGTAATTCCTCCGACCGTCATATATAAAGGAGAAGCACAGTATCAAGGCAGGAGAGAAAGCTTATTTTAGTTATTCTAAAAAAGGCTGGACGAACAGCGAGATTGGGCTCGAGTATATAATGAAAAACTTTGAGCCAAATACGGCTGAGAGGTATGAAATCAGAGTCACGGCAGTCATTCCTTGAAAATATATACTTACTTGTATATAGCGCTGGCGGGAGAACACGGCTATTATTATTAGATGGACATGTCTCCCATTGTACCTGGCAGTTTTTCTCCTACTGTCTCGCTCACAACATTATACCCCTTTGCCTTCCGGCACACTATACTCATCTGCTGCAACCTTTGGACGTCGGAATATTTAGTCCTCTACAAAGACGTTATGGTAACGTGATTGATGATTGGGCACAGGATGGTAATGTGGGCATACACAAAGGAATATTCTTCCCGTATGTTCTAATCCGAACCCTGCATCGCAAAATTCAACCTTTGAATATACATACTTACTAGAATATTAATAGACTCTTGATGGAAGCCAGAAGACGTACCTATAGCCAACAAACCATTGCAAGCGCCTTCAAAAGTACGGGCATCTACCCTCTCAACCCGCGTCAAGTACTGGGTTCTAGCCTCACAAAAGCAAAAACCCATGCGGCAGAAAAAGCGGAACTCCTTATACCCCGTACCCCCCACCATGGAAAGAGAATAGCTACACATACAAAGTGGACTCCTGCTCTTATGGGTGGTGCAGCGGCCACTCCTGATAGAGTTCTTGCAAAAATTATGGTGGAGAAACTTTCCCTCGCAGCTGCTGAAAATGCCGCTGAAGTGATTATCTTAAAGCAAGAACTGGAGTACTTGCGCAAGAAAAACAAGGCTGCAGTGGACTCATCAAAGGTAAAGAGTAAGGCAGTACTCTCAAAGGTGTTGGTAGTCACAACAGAGGAGGTAGTACGACTCCGGACCCAATGGGAAGAAAAACAAAGTGCCGCTACCTTAAAGTCTGAACAAAGAACAGCCAGAGCAGCGGCAAAGTTGGAAGCCAAGGGATCCAATTCCTCAGAAAGATTTACGAAACAAAAAGCTCTACCTTCTACACCCGGGTATGTATCTAGGGAATCCTCACCTTCAGAGAGCGAATGGGAAGAGATAGAAGAGTTTATTCCTGTACCTACATCTCCTTATATAGGCAAAAGCGGAAAGTGTCCTAGTTCTAGTAGTAGAGTGCTGAGATCGCCCAAATAATATATCTATATCCTTCGTTGCGTGCAAGTAATATATCTAATATCCTTCGTTGCGTACGGACGACCGTTCCTGGGTCGCCGGCGCGAGTTCAATGATCATCGCGACATCATATTTGCCCGTTGCTAGGCGACGGCTGGTTGCTAGGTGACGGTCGGTTGCTAGGTGAAATACGTTACAGCGATTCTCTCAGAATCATAATTCAGTGATAAGCATCGTAACTGCAGGTCCTTGCAAGTTGATCTTGGCGCATGCGAACCTGGTCATGTCCAGAACGGCATTAATGTACTTTCAGCCTCATAAAGTGCACATCCCATCGCTTGATCGCCAAGCCAGTTTGGGGGAGGGGGAGAGCTCGCTAGACTAGCGTGGTCACCCCTCACTTCCCCAGGGATATCTACACCACCAATTCTGGTCCCACGAAATGGCAGAAAGCTCACATGCGAATGACTTCAAGTCGTCGTTCGGGCCCATGCCCGCGGTGCCTATCATCCACTCCGCTTGCCCCTCCGACCCGGAGTACCCAACGGTCCCTCAAGCACTCGACCACCCCGGTGCCTTTGAGCTACCCCCTAGCCATATGCCCGCCGCTGCGAGCAATTCTTATAAATTTCTCTTGGTGACGATATACACGGGGCATCTCCACTCGAGCCAGCAATATCGTGTTATTGTCAAGCGTGGCTTACCGGCCCATGCAGATAATACATGCGATAGAGACCTATTCATGGCCATGAGATATGCGTACAACCATAAGCTGCGAGCATTCTGGCAGCGTTGCTTCTCGCTCGGTGGTCTCAAGTATATCGGAATTCTAGAAGTATAACTCGCTACAGTCAAGATCGTACTTGGACTGAGCTTGCAGACCGATTGCAGATAGTATTCAGGGCAGTATCCAGTTCTTATGAACATGGATATCCTGTCCCGCAACTCCCTCCTCTATGCCTTCTACAACCCGTCAAAGCTCAAAACAACCGATACCTGGGTCAACTGGGTCTTCGCGCTTAAGAACAGCCACCCACGGCGCTACGGACTTGAGTTTGTTCAAGGCTGGGATGAACGGAAGATCATTATACTCGGCGCTGTTTCTTGGGTTAGTAGTGTGGTAACGGCGATTTTATGGGGAATTCTCGGCGACGTACAGACCGGTATTTCTGTAGCGACTTATGTTTTGACGGCAAGTGGAAGTACGCGTTCTAGTATTCCGACGATCGGTAACCGTTGCTAATAATGGTCAAGCTGTGCTGGCACTGCTAGCGATCGTGAGTACATTAGAAGGATCAATTGATGCTGGGGGTGAGACGGGTATCAAGGCCGGATTAAGCACAGTATCATCGCCCCGGCCGGCGACCACAAATCTGCCTTTCCCTTAGTCTATCCCCACTCCTTTCCAAGGAGAAGGGAAGTTGTATAAGTTGTGTTCCGTATCTCAGCCAAGACCTCATAAGGGCCACATATAATAATAAGTCTAGATCACCCTTTTATCCACAGTCGTCTAACGGCTTCCGGCTGGGGAAAAAGCGGTACCAAATCTCTGCAGCCGATTACTTTCATTAGTGAATACCTTTAATCACGGAAAGATGATACTGGAAATGCTCCATCCCTTACCATGGGGACCTCAGGAGATTTGTGAGATCCCGAAGTAAGTGTTGTGCCACAGCGCATCCGAGCTTGAGTGATTACAGAGACGAATAATAGTTCAAGGGAGTAAAGCGAGACAGAGAGGAGAACGACAATTTATACATCTGGTCCCTCGATCTGACCTATCTGTCATTCCCTCACTTGGTAGCCGTTTCCACTTGGCGTGCCAAGGCTTTTCTGTCGTTTCAAACGGTAGCATCACCGTACCTAACCAAGATAGATATAGCTAAATAGCCTGTCCATCTGTTTCATAAGTGAAATGGGAAAGCTTATCTAACGACTAGGAGTCCAGTTCGGCTCGGATCATGTCGCCTAACTCTTACTCGAGTATTTGGTAGGGTTAGGGTTGCGACAGAGGCTAGCGCTCTGAAGGTCAATTTAAGCTTTCCCGGGGTGATCATCCTCTTGGCCGCATGAGTCCCGGGGTGTGTGTTGCCGGGATGGTTCAATTAGCACGGTTTAGTAACCGGTAATAGTTGCTCGGGAATGAGATTGGCGAGGAGGCAATAAATAGCATGTTGCTGATTTTAGTTATTGTGCTCAGTCCAAGGGGGTTAAGAGCGAGCCTACCAGCGCAATAAAGATCGAATAATGTATAGATACTGCGAGCTTTATAAAGCTGTCTGGCAGTGATTCTGCTATTACCTTACGCGTGCTCGGCGAAACACATTTGTGACCATTTTGTGACCATTTTCCAGACGGCTTCCACAACCATTTTTCCGCCATCGGTGATTTTCGTTTCGATGGACTCCCCAATGAGCTGCCGTTTCATCATTAGATATTTCTCCTCCGATCTACCTGGCCCCTTTCCTGCTAATAATGACTCTCCGAACGACCCTATACACTCTCATTGTCCAGAACCACCTCCCGCAAACTATCCGACGATTTATCTAATCACTTCAAATATCATTTTTTTTTTACGGTTTTAATAACACCAGTTTTTACCGATACTACCCTTACAACACCAAATCTCCGTTATTCCCACAGCTTTCCTGCCGGATAATACAAGATCTATGCCTCAGCGCTCGTAGCTTAATTGTAGTAGGCATTATTGTGGACAGAGGTTATGATACTGTAAGGGTGCTGAAGCGTGTTGTCCTTTGGTCGGAGAACAATGAAGAGATGTTACCTACTCGTTTGATGTAGGATAAGACGAGGATCAGGCTCTCTTCCTGTGAGATCGCTACAATTTCAAGGCTGAATACTTTAGTGATTACACTCACTTCGTTAATAGTAGTAGTTTTGAAACCGTCGAGTCTTCCTGAAGAGTTTACGGAATGTGATGGCTAGATAACCTTTAGGATGCACCTTTAATTGTTGCACCTGTCACTGCTTGACCCCAAATACTAGCCTATACACATTAGCGATGCATTAGGGGACCTTTTGCCGAGACTCTACAGAGGTCGCGCTATTTCTACGTTCATGATACATTTCCTAATGCGTTTACTATGCACTACTTCCCTAAACCATCCAAGACGGGGGTTAGTCATGAGATGTCACTCGGACCATGGATAAGTCTACTCGCTCCTTGCGAGAATTATTGTACCAACAATAGACATAGGAAGAAACGCTTCCTGTGTTCCTGTGAGGGTTGATAGGGTGATAGGGTTTGATTACTCGAAATTCGGGCTGTAGGAGAGAGCGTTGGTGTATACATAAAGTATCACTCGGTCAGGTAATATCACTTGGTCATGTGAATGCCGCTGGGTAGACGAGCGGATAAGAAACCTCGAAATGGCTCAGTTGTGGAACAAGCAGAACCGCAAAGTACTGTTCCTTGTAGGGATCATTGGATTGAGAAGGGAAATTGCCGAAAGCTCGCTGAGTCCGGTCGCCAGGGAACAGGCAGGTGGGGGTAAGAAAGGTGGTGTTTTACCCGCTCTATCATGCCTCCGCATAGGTGTCTAGACCGGATGAGAAGACAGACATTTTCCCACATAGTGTAGACACCTGACCGATTACCGGAACTGCCATTCCGATGGTTCAGGACCTACCTCATGACCTATTTTCGCCGCTTCGCCGCCATCTCGGTGATTAGTCAACCCTTATTTTCGCCGCCCTAACGCCGCCCAGCCCTTAACCCTACAACATTTTGGCTGCAGCCCTACCTCCCGTGCTCGCTTAGCGCCTAGGTGTCTTCGCTGCTTCCCCACCATAAAGGTGCCTAGTCAATACGTGTTTTCGCCGCCCAGGCCCTAAGGTATTTTGGCCGCCGCCCCACACTCCAGCCCTTCTTTAGCGCCCTACCTTTTCGCCGCTCCCAGCCTTGACACCGAGTATAAATACCACCGTACCCTCCCTTCCTTCTCCCCCTTCCCTTCTACTCAACTGATTAGCAATAATCGTGCTGCCGGATTGTTCCACCGTTGCCTCGTACCTTCTCAAGAGGAACAAGACAAGGGCGGGACAAGCTGGACAGTAGGAAGGATTGGCTGATGGCCCCTGACTTTTGATCATCGTGCTTCTGGATTGTTCCACCGTTGCCTCGTACCCTCTCAGGGACGAAGCAAGGGTGGAACAGGCTGGAGAGTAGGAAGGATTTGCGGTTGGGGGCTTTTTCCCTTTACGTTTATGCGTTCTGCGGGAGTGAAGAGGGTTGTGTGTTTGATTTAGTGTAGCCTTTTTAGTTCTATGTAGTATCTGTGATTGTGAAGGGGGTGGGATTGTGTCGTGTGTGTGGTTATAACAGGGTCAGGGGTTATTGATGTCTTGATCGGAGATTTCGGGGGTATTAACGTATTTCCTTTGTCTCTTCCGGCAATATAGAGTCGCTCCATAACTCGTGGAGATTATATAAATGCAAGAATATACACCACGAGCGGTCGCCCATATGCTACATCTAGCCTACCCGACAAGCTCTACCTTTGCGACCCAACCCAGCCGGCAAGTGATAGATATTCTGTTTAATAGCCACGGATAGTACGCTCACCGTAATGGTTTCGCTCTCGTGTTATTCTAGAGGTCGCCGCGGTGTGTAGGAGGCTAACCAGAACTAGCGAAATATCAAGTAGCGGGTTGACAAGTACCGTTGGTTACGCTGGGTAGGGTACGTAGCGTCGGCACCGTAGAGACCAATCGAGTTAGGTTTATCATTCTGAACTGGGCAAACCGATCCCCGGCATGTCCTAGAACTCCAGGTAAAGACGCAGCTTTCCAGAATATACCGATACTCCTGGATTGAGACGTATATATCTCTAGCGAAATGAGCTCAGTGTTAGAGAAGAGCCCATCCATCGGATGGAGGAGCACTGTAGCATGGTCCAGATTCCTCTGACCCCCTGCAAGAAACCCCTGGTAGGTGCAGAGAAGGGCCAGATGGGGCATCTTTTTGTACAACTAAAGAACTACCTGGACAGCCAATTTCTATTCACTATCTGCGAGGCCAGTCATATATCTTACGTGAGATGCGGCCTGGTGTACCAAAAGCTAAATAATTGCCGCACGCTGAAAATAAATCAATTCACAACTCATGGATTCTCACTCGATTCCCGAGTCTTGTTCATAGACTATCACTCGCTCCTGTTTTTTTTTCTGTTTAATTCATACTCGCATGCAGCCCGTAGGCTAACTCGCTCCTGTGTCACTTATGCCTGATGCATGAGTTTGTGACTAGCGCTGTAAGAACAATGGAATTTGCTGGAATAATTGCGTAAAATAGTGTATAGAAGTGTATGCTGCGGAACCAGGCACTCCGGGACGTATATCCGAATAATGCAAAGTCAGAGAGTGAGTTCTTAGTATTAATAAATAGTATCAGCATCGGGCACGACTGGCAGTCTACAGTTCCCGAGGGATGTATGCGGTAAAGAGCCCTCTATAGGCACATATGTATTGGCCTGGCGTTCGTAGTGATGGGCATGAGACAATACCTGGCGAGACTTTGGACAAGACAAGACGACACCATGCAAAGTTAAACATGCAAATATGCAAGATCTCGAGGCCGTTTTTCAAAGGTATCGGGACTTTTTTTTAAGTAAAAAATATTTTTCATTTCGTTCATTTCCGCTCAACCCCTAAGCCTTTAATTTAACCCTCACCAAAACCTTCATTATTAAGACCCTAACACTCATTAAACCTCTCATTATTAAGAGATTAAAGGTCATTTAGTTGCCCCAGCCGAAAGAGACCAGTGATCACAAAGTCTCGAGACTTTGGTAAGTCTAGCACTTATCTATCTGCAATTACAAAGCATGAACCCTAAAGTTTCAAGGCGAAACAAGACTTTGCTTTCGTCTCGTCTCATCTTGTATTGTGCCCATCACTAGGTGTTCGCGAACTGCCCACCAGATTCAGGTATATTAAATTCGTCGCTTGCCTACATAGGCATGTTCCGGGCCATTCGCAAATAGCTCGGATTCGTGAATGGACTGCTTGCTCCATACATCTGGGACAGGACCGGTCCATTGGCGAATGAACTGAATAAAAGGTAGTGAAATTGAGTTTTTGAACCAACGCCCGAAATGCCTGGGCTTTAATAGAGGTCCTAGGGTTTTACAAGAGGTCATAGGGCTCTACTAGTGATCCTAGGGCACTAATAAAAGGTTGTAGAGGTCGCCGAGGCTGATAGAGACCACTGGATGTCACTGATGCTCGCTAAAGATCTTAAAGGTGCTAGTGTTGTTCTAGATTTGGTCTTCAGGGTTGCTGGTTTTTTTTTAGAGGTCTCCAGTGATTGTAGCAGCCGTCGCGATCGGGGGTTGATATAAATCATTGTTAGTTATCAGTTTTGAATAATTTACAACAGTTTCCCCGGGCTGTTCGCGAATAGACTGGTCCAGCTACAGATGTATGAGCCTAGGAGTCCATTCGCGAATACCTCAAGTCCATTCGCGAATTTGTCAAGTCCATTCACGAATCCGCCATATTTGCGAATCGCCCCGTACAGTTCCCTCTTCATCTCTCGCTGGCACTGTGCCTAGTGGAAGTGGAAATACAGACTCTGTACCCCCTTGAAGCTCGGAAATAGAATCTTTACCGCCCAATAACCGAGCTAAAACCTCTTGCACAGTCTATCTCTGTATCCGCTCCTTCACGCACCCCCATTCTGCGGTGGACTTCCGGGTGCCTCTATCTCGCGGAGAGAACACGAGTGCTAAAACGGACAAGGATATGCTTCTAAATCTCAGGTCGATATACTACGAGAAACTCTTGACCTTCTGGCGGCGCCACTTCTCTTTAAGAAGTTTAAAATACATAACCATCATCGACGTGAGTATATGAAATCTCCACACCCTACTCTTCTACTCACCTTCGGGGCAGTACACAGACCCCGAGGATCATGTGACCCTTAAGGTGGATGCCGCCTTCCGCAAATCACCCCTATACGCGTTCCGCAACCCAGACATGTTCCCCACCTCGCACAAGTGGGTCGACTGGATGTTTGATCTGGAGAACATGGCGCCGCGGCAGTTAGGGCTAGAGTTTGTGCAGGCGTTGGATCGGCGCAGGATCTTGATTCTGCTGGGAGCGATACCGTGGGGGTGGGTAGTTTATTTACGGCATTAATGTTGGGGACGAGACAATACGAGACTGATTTTGAGTTGGTCTCGTCTTGTATTGTTTTGTTTTCTACTGAATTTGAAAAGCTCGAGACCTAGATTGGGTCTCGAGACAAAGTCTCGAGACTAAAAGCTTTATTGAATACTAGTACTAAATCTCCTGATCACTACCTAGGTCTGTATCTTCATCATATTCTGCTCTTTTCTCGTCTGTAAGCTCCCATAATTCATAGTCCGGTTGCCCAATCCAGTTCTTGACTAAAAGAATGTGTTTAGTAGCGGTATCAAGCAATCTATTTCTTTTTTGTGTCACGACATCTCCAGCTCTAGAAAACAGCCTCTCCGCTGGGACACTACTAGCAGGGACAGCCAAGTAATCTCGAGCCATCCTACACAGGCCCTTTGGGTAGCGGTGATCATATAATGACCACCAAGCTGCGGGTTCTTTTTGCCAGCCTTCAGCTGGCTCGTTTAGCCATCGATCAGTTTCCTCCTTCTCTGCTGAATTGCCCTGGAAGCCGCCAGTACTGCCATAACCAAATAGTTCCGCCAGCGGGTTAGGTACTCCGTCCTCCTCCGGGTGTCGAGAACGGTTTTCATCTGTAGGCTCCGGCGCTCTATAGTGCTTCCTATAGATCCGGAGGAAATGTGTTTTGGATTGACGACGGATTGGTGCTGAAAATCCGAGTCTTTCTAAACCATCAGGTTTGCAACGGGGATCGAGAATCATTGCTATTGCCAAAGCTGTATCTTGATCGGTCTTGCACCAATACCTGTTCAACACCTCCCACGCCCTGTCATATGCGGAGGATATGATGTCGCTTCTACCCGGATCGCTGTCCGCAATATGAACAAAGTTCCCGAGCTGTTTTAGCAGTAGACTGTAGTAAGGTAGTTGAAGTTGAAGGGTTGAATATTTGGAACCGCTTAGGTGTTTTGTCGGATTTACAAATATTTCTAATACTCCGTGTATTTCCTCCAAAAGACCCCATTCCTCTTTGTTGAGAATAAAAGGTGTAAGTTCATAGTGTTCGGAGAAGGCAAAGAGACTTAGGAGGGCAGGTTTCAGATAAAGAAATCTTCCGATCATATCATGTGTGCTATTCCACCTAATAAGAAGTAGGATTGTGTTAGCAAACACCTTAATCATGATTATAAATTCAAGATATGGTAGTATACCTGACGCGCATATCCAGTATTGGACGCAAAACCTTTAAATTCTCAATCATTCCCTCGGCTTGTAAGGCATCATATAGTTTTGTTGAGGCACGAATCTTTGACACTACCCGTCTTACTTTCTTCAAAACCGTACCCGGAGAAAGGTCAGACTCGTACTCCCAACTATTTGAATCCGCCATTACAGCCTCCAATTCCGTTGCCTCGGCTTTAAAATGACTTAGGATTGTTTGTGCCGCTAGATTGATCACATGTGACATACAGCGGACTCAACCATCAGATTTTGACCAAGACTATATTACTCTATCCAATATATCCATCATCTTCCCATTAACGGAAGCATTATCCGCAGTGATGCATCCCAAGAAATCCAAAATTCCGTATTGTTGTAGTGTGTTCTCTACTACCCCCGCTAAATTCTCTGCCGTATGTGAGCCGTGAAGACGTATGAAATCTAGAACTATATCCCATAGTTTAAATTCCTCGTCTATCCAGTGAGCGGTGATCCCGAGATATGGCAGTTTATTCCCAGCTGTCCAAGCGTCAAGAGTAATACTGATTCTGCCACCCGATTTGATGTGCTGTTCAAGCTTAGACCGAACTGATTGTTGAAGGTTATGGTGCATTTTTTGGAGGTCTTCCATTACTGTTCGGCGGGAGATTAATGGACAGTTACTATTGCAGCATTGAACCAGGCGACGGAATGACTTTGCTTCAACTAAACGGAATGCAGAGTCCGTCTCCACCAAAAATGAAACCAAAAGCTCACGGTACTGATCATTATCAAAAACCTCCCCCGGCTTTCTTGCACGTTGAGCAGCCTCTGCCTGAGTCCAAGGGGTCCTGATGTCCTGACTGCTACGCAATCTCTTTACCGATCTCGACAGAAGTTGCAATTCAGAAAGCTTCGCATCGTAAAGGGATTGTTTTGATGGCAAATCTCTATGCTCGTCACCTATATGTCGTATGTAAAGGCTGGTAGTAGTTTCAACAGGACTCCGATTAACCCAAATCTTTCTACAGTGGCAACAGCGGACTGTATGTCTTTCTCCGTCCTCTTGCTTATCCCTAATCATAAGTTTCTTGGAATATATATAGGCGTGGAATTTCGATTTTGTGTTTGCCGGGTTGCTAACTGTGCGTGGTCCTACAAGAGTGTCTAAACGATATGAGTATTTGACATAGTATTAGGGTATCATTCGCCTTGAAAAACTCACCCCAGTTACCGACAAGTGCCTTCTTAAAAACCGAGATTGGATCCGGAGCGGAAGGATCATTGATAGTGCTTGACGAATCCAATACCTCTGAACAAGCTGAAATAGAAGTAGGAGCATTGAATTCGGAAGAAGGTAAAGTCCTTTGAGACTTCTGACCCGAAGACATTGGATTAGATTCTGTCAAACACGGTAACAGTTGCTGTTGATGTTTTCTCTTGGATATGCAAGCTACATGTTGACGGCTAGCGCGAGTGAGTGTGCTAAGTGAAATGTGCTGTTGTGAATGATGCTGATAGGATGAACAGGTGCGTTGGCATTCTTGGCTATTATGGGCTCGTTGGAGGAACAAGGGCCATAGGGAGTAGTTGTATTTGGAAAGAGAATTTCCGGCTACAATGCCTTTACAATGCATGCCTTTATAATGCATGGAGATCCAAGAGCTTGAATTGTGTCAAGGAAACGACAGTAAATGTTTACAAACACTAGGGATGACCTACCTCGGGTTACAAGTTCGCTCAGCCCAGTTCCATTTGAGAGAGTAGAGCTCTTAGTATCCTCCCACCTCAGTTTGATTCATTGTGGTATATTCGTATACTCCAGAAACTTAAATTCCCTCGATAACGAGTACGTTTCCGCCCTTTATTTGAACAAACCTTCTACCACCCCCTCCACCTACTTGCTACGAGAATATGTTTCCGCCACGACCTTTGTGTTGCAGCCGCATATTCACGCACAAACTTGGCGGAAATCTGTTCTCGCCGCAGATAAAACCACATACTTAAAGGATAGATCCCCCCCCAATTAATTTTAAATTGAGAGTTCATCGAAATCTTGGACTTTTGAACCTCATGAGTCCTTGCATCAGTATAACCTACCCTAACTACTGATAAATTTCGATCCTCCCCGTTTGATGGAGTTTGAATATTCCGCCCCTCCACGATTATAGAATTTATCCTTTATGCGGGTAGATTACCAAACAGGGTTAGGGTTTCCACACTCAACCAATTGGGTTGCTATGGCGATGGATCCCACGCCAGGAATGGCACTGTTGGGCACAGGAACTAGGTGGAGCAAAATTGAGGCTAGCCAGAAACGGCATATCGCCTTTCACTGGTATTATCTTACTGGATGCCAGCAGGCTGGCCTGGCCCCGAATATATGTTTCTGCTTTTTGATAGCCTTTGAGTATGTTGGTGAGGTGATGTTATGTGTGCCAGTACCAGGATCGGCGGAACATGGAGCTATCTCTGATGTTGGTGGAGGAGAATGGGGTATTTCAGACGACTGTTTCTCTGGGCGAGTCTCGATACCACTACCCAGCAGGCCAACCTCGGTATTTTTCGTTTCGCGGGCCAGACAAAGTCAAGAGAGATCACAGGGCCTTAATGATGATGGCTCAGTCACTATCTATGAAAGGGAGTTCTTGATCAAAGCGAACCTCCTATGCATTGAAAGCGCCTATTATCCGGGCTCACTGGCCCCCGAGACCACGGAAATAGTCGATGATAGCATTCTCGATCTACCTATTCATATGGCGCAAACGATCAAAAAAGAGCCAATAAAGTTCCGCGAGGGTACGATAGGAGGCCGCCGCCAGTCTAAAAGAAGTTTTTGGGAAGAGATATACTTGATCTACATGAAAAAGGCCGTCACTTCTGGCTCAACAAAAATTAGTCAAACAGTTAACACCGACCACTACGGACACACTTGCATGGTGTTATCTCTATACAGCGCTATGCATTGTGTAGCATGGAATTACCATTTCCCCACTGTCATTGAGATGCTACTCTGGCGTGGTGTCTGCTTGTCATTGATTTGCGTGCCGTTCATACCAGCACTTTTCAAATACTTCTTCAAACTCCCGTACATCAACAAAGTGGAGCAAAAGACGGTGGATAGATTGACTCATTTCATCAATAACCTAACTAGTGTCTATATCTTCTTATGTAGACTCTATATAATGGTAGAGCCGTTTGTCAGTTTGAGACTCCTTCCGGCAGATGCGTACCGAACTGTCGCGTGGGAAAACATCTGGCCTCATCTGTAGGTATGAAAGCTTTAAAGGTTGTGACGAGATCTAGATACAGAGGTGTTTGCCGAAGAATTTGCTGAGTGGTCTTGGGGGACCGAGTTTTTGTAGGTGAGAAGAACGGTATTGAGTTTGCTTAGTTTGGCCATAAATTGTACTTAATACGATCTGAGATTCGGAGATAGAGAGTTTCAAAAATGGAAGGATGCTCAGCTGCCTTGACCAGAAGGCATCAGGTGATGATAGCCTAGCAACTGGTAAATTTGGACAAGCGCATTAGCGGATAATCTTTATCAGTTGAGCTTCTTACCAGCTACTTGTGAGAGCTTCTCTGTTAGATGTAGTCTTATACGTCTGGTGCATGCACGTATGGGTCCAGGTTCTTGGTGTTTTCTTTCTGAAATATGTTCAGCGAAGATGTCGAGGTCCAATCTTAGCTACCCGAATAACGTTCGGCGATCTCCTCTTAGACCAAAGCGGATGCACTACGGAATGAAGTGTCCATGGGAAGTTAGATTTCATGGGTTAGGGTTGAGGAACCAGTTGCACTCCGTTGTCGGGACTCGGACAAACCCCACTAATTAGGTGAGATTGAATACCCGTTCACTTTACCTGTCGTAGAACTATTAGCTAGAGGATGTGAAGTGGTATGTAGTACCTGTGAATTGGAGTGTGGGAGAATAGACGACTTGAGGAGGGTTTGAACACGTGACCTTTGTGAGGAATATGTTTATAGTGCAAAGAAGATACTATTGCGCCGCTGAGTTCCAGCGACAACTATGGGAGTTTGTTACTCCTTATATACAGATAGTTCTTAGTACCATGTGATCCCCTGATTACATAATCCTAGCGCTAAGCCTCCTTGTTCCAACTATGAGTCATCCCTTATACATGAGTAATTACCATACATAACCGATGTCGCAATGCCATATTTTTACACTTCCCCTCACTTGCCACATCGTATCAATTCTGACAATTTTTGGTGAGCTGGTTTTGGTAGTCCTTTGGTTATTATGTCCGCGACATTGTCTTCGGTAGGGACGTAGAGGATTTCGAAGATTCCGGCTTCGAGTTGTTCACGTGTGTAGTGATAGTGAACGTCGATGTGCTTGGACCGGTCGTGGATGCGTGGGTTCCGACAGAGTTCAATAGAACCTGTGTTGTCGGCGTGTATGAAGTACCGGTATTGTAGTTGGAGTTCGTGCAAGGCATTACGAATCCATACCAGTTGTCGAGCTGCGAGGGACAGGGCCATGTATTCGGCTTCTGTTGTTGAGACTGCGACTGATTTCTGCTTCCGGCTTCTCCAGCTAATAGCTGACTTCCCTAGTCTGAACACGTATCCTGAGAACGATTTTCTGTCATCTAGGTCTGAAGCGTAGGAACTGTCTGAGAATCCGTCGAGTGTTCTAGTATTCCCCTTCGGGTAGAACAGGTTCCAGTCTTTGGTTCCGTTGAGGTATCGGAGAGTTCGCTTGGCTGCTCGTAGGTGGTCCTCGGTTGGACATGAGGAGTATTGGGAGAGAGCGGTAACGGCATGGGTGATATCAGGTCTGGTAGCTATACTCGCGTACATCAGTGATCCTATTATGGATTGGTACTCAGTTGGTTTCTCGATTTGGTCTTCCGGTTCGCCTTTGTGAAGGTTGAGGTTCGGTTCGAGTAGTGTGCCAACTGGTTTGCAGTTACTCATTCCAAATTTATCCAGGATCTTGTTGATGTATGCGCGTTGTGATAGCGTGATACCGTTGTTTGTTACCGTTATTTCTATTCCCAGTATGAACTTCGAGTTACCGAGATCCGTACATTCGAAATCTGCCTTGAGTAGTTGTCTGATTTCTTTTCTGAATGGGGAGTCGGGTCCGAATATCATGATATCGTCTACATACACCGATATGTATAGATGGTGGTTCTTATGTATGAAGACGCATGGGTCGAATTTGGCTGGGACGAATCCTTTCCGTTGAAGGGAGTCTGCTAGGCAAGCATACCATTCACGGGGTGATTGCTTTAGTCCGTATATGCATTTTCGAAGTTTACAAACCTTGTTGTCCTGCCTGTAGCCTTCAGGCAGTTCCATGTAGATTTCCTCCTTGAGTACACCATACAGGAAGGCTGACTTGACGTCCATTTGTTGTGGTATCCAACCGTTGTGTGCAGCTAGTGCCAGTAGGAGTCGTAGGGAATCGTATCGTGCAACGGGGGCGAAGGTCTCATCGTAGTCTTGGTACTGTACTTGGGTGAAGCCTTTGGCAACGTACCTTGCTTTGTACCGCTCGATTGTTCCGTCCGCGTTGTGTTTCACTTTGAATACCCACTTCCCTTTGATTACTGCTCGGTTAGTTGGTCGGTTGACAATGTCCCAGGTTTGGGCTTTGTCAAGGGCGTCTTTTTCAGTCTGTATCGCCTTTTTCCATAGGTCTTAATCGTCGCTGTTCATGGCTTGATGATAGGTTGAAGGTTCGGTTACAAGGTGTACACGGTAGATCGCAGGTTCATTGGATACATCTTGGTATTCTAGGTCCAGATCCTTTCTGGCATTTATGATGTCGGCTTTGAATTCTTCAATCATTGCTTGACATTCACCTTTATCCATTGGACCGTCCTCTCTAACTGATTCAATGTACCCTTTTTGTTGTTCCTGTAGTTGTATTACCTTGTTGTTGTATTCCTTCCTTCTTATTTCCTTATCAAGTTCATAATCCATTTTCGTACGGACGCGATTCGATCGTCTTGGAGCTGGTGGTGGATCTGATCGTTTTGGAGGTTGTGGTGGTGTACCTTTGGGTGTTGTTGACGCAAGTGGTTTTCCTTTGAAGCCTTTGAATGGTATGACTGGTGCTGGAATTGTCTCCCAGTTATCTCTTGGATCTCGCGGTTGTCCCATAGGTATGGCAGGTTCTTTTCCCTTGTGTGGTGTAGCCGGTGGTGGTTTTCTAACCTGTTCCGGTGATTCCGGGAACAATCCTGGCATTTCTGTACGGTTCTCTTCGATTACATTTGACTCGGGTTCTGGGTTAGACCTGTCTTCTGACTCGTATCCGTCGTCTGATGGTGCATTTGCCATGTCTGGTTTCAGGCTGGGGATGAAGTCGAGTTCCACTGAGACTTCCCCTGATTCAGGAGGGGGGAATGTGACGTCCCGACTTTCAATTACCCTATGTTGTGTTCCTATCCAGATACGGTATATTTTACTACTGTCTGAGTATCCAACTATAATTCCTTCATACGCTCGGGGTGCTAGTTTGCTTCCTGCTGGCCTAGAGTTTTCTGGGATGTGGACATAGCATTTTTTACCGAATGGTTGAAGGTGTTGTATACTTGGCTTGGTTCCTTTCAGGGCTTCAAAGGGGGTCTTTCCCTTAAGCGTACTGTGTGGTAGCCTGTTTTTGAGGTAGACAGCTGTTGCATATGCTTCTCCCCATAACGACTTAGGATGGTCCATGATCATGCACCTGACCATTGTGGTTACCGTCCTGTTGAATCGTTCTGCAACTCCATTAGATTCAGGAGTGTATGGTGGAGTCTGTTGATGAACTATTCCTTGTGTATGGAAGTAGTTCGTTGTGTCCTTGTTGATGTATTCACCGCCACCATCCGTTCTGAATCTCAGTATTGTTGTGCTATACTGTTTCTCGATCCTTGTAACGTAGTCCTTGATGGCATTCTTTGCGTCTTCTTTCTGTTTCAGGAGGTATATCCATGCGAAGCGGGTGTAATCATCGATGAAGGACATATAGTACTGAGCTTTCTCTTGTGACTGTATACTGAACTTTCCAGATAGATCTGAGTGGATTAGTTCGAATGGTCGTTTGGATCTAGTACTGATTGGTGCAGGTTTCTTATGTACGCTCTTTGATAGTGCACATTGACTGCAGTGGAAACTTTCTGGTTTGGGAGGCAGCCTGTGAATGTCGTGATACAAGTTTTCTAGTGTCGCAGGGTGGCCTAACGCTTGATGCCATTCATCGTAAGTGGTCAAACGAACTGTATTGCTAACTACTTGTACATTCCAAAGTCCCTTTTCCAATTTTCCCCAAATTATTCCTTTCTTTTCTTTTGTAACCAACTTGCTTCCTCCTCCTGACTCCGTTCTAAATCCCTTTTTGTCGAGCACAGTTTCGGAGACCAATCCCACATTTCCCAAGGTTGGGACCAACAGCACATCGGTGAGGAGAATGGAAGATCTACTTCCATCGGGAAGGTGGCAGCTGAAACTAGCGCTTCCCATTCCGGTGACAGCGTGGTTAGTTCCATCAGCTGTTCGGACATTGCCGGTGTGAGGTCGGATGTTGATGAGTTGGTATTGGAAGGGTGTGACGTGAGAGGTCGCTCCAGAATCAAGGATCCAAGTAAGGGGTTGGGAGATGTCGTGGCGTACTATACAGATAGTGGTTGTAGAGTCATTTACTACAACCGATGCCGAGTTGTCCTTTCTCCTTCCCTTCCTGTTCTTGTTCTGTTCTTTGAGCTTTCTGCACTCTGTGTACTCGTGGCCTTTGTAAGGCTGTCCCCTTTTCTTGCACCAGGTGCATTCCTTGTCGCTTGTGGTACTCCTGGTATGGAGTACTTTGTTTCCTGTTTGAGGGGCTACTTCATCCAGGTTCTGTAGTCGTTGGCGTACGTCTTCGTAGGTAACATCCTGTTTGGTCTGGATGTTGTCGACAACGTTGCTCATCAATTTGGGTAGCGAGCTTAGGAGGAATGCCGCCATGGCTTCGTTGGATTTGGTGAGGGGTAGGAGAGCCTCAGCGAGTTTGTGGTCTGCGCTTTGGCATCTGGACTTGAGAGTATTCCAGTTCGCATCGAAGGTTGCGAGATGCTCGGTCAGTGATCCGCCTTCTTGCATCTTCGTGTGTAGGACGCGGCTGAGGAGGGTGATCGTGGTGTTGGGTGAGACACGATCGTAGAGGTCTTTGAGCGCCTTCCATGCGTGGAATGCATTTTCGGCGGAGACGACTGTTGGTTGTATTTCTTCGCATACAGCAGAGATGAGAAGGCTGTGCATTTGTTTACGAGCCTTCTTTATCTCGGTTTTGCTGAGTTCGGTGTCATTCTCGTCAGGGTTCTCGATGCTCAACGCTTCCCACCAGTCTACAGCGTCGAACGTTATCCTCCAGGCACTCGCTCAAGTTTGGTAGTTGGATTGCCCTTGTAATTTAGGGAGTCCATCAAACTTGAGACGAATGTTACTGGTGGCTGTGGTCTCTGAGGGTTTAGTCTCAGCAGCACTGGATGACGATTCTCCTCCTGAAGGCATGATGTTGTATGAAGTGTTGTTGAGTTAAGCGAGGTGGCGATGGTGTAGTGCGGATTCTATTTGGCAGAACCCGGGCTCATAACCTGTGAATTGGAGTGTGGGAGAATAGACGACTTGAGGAGGGCTTGAACACGTGACCTTTGTGAGGAATATGTTTATAGTGCAAAGAAGATACTATTGCGCCGCTGAGTTCCAGCGACAACTATGGGAGTTTGTTACTCCTTATATACAGATAGTTCTTAGTACCACGTGATCCCCTGATTACATAATCCTAGCGCTAAGCCTCCTTGTTCCAACTATGAGTCATCCCTTATACATGAGTAATTACCATACATAACCGATGTCGCAATGCCATATTTTTACAGTACCTTCCTTGAGCTGATAGCTAAACTATGGTGAATATCGAAAGTCAAGTTTGGTATCCCGCCCGACCGGGACTCGCTAGGATAGTATATCTAAAGCCCTATCTACGATTACGCTATATGACTGTGCCATGAGGGACTCTTGTGGCGTTTGGGTAGTGGTAAACCCGGATTCAGGTTCGTTCCGCCGCTAAACGCTTATTACACATGTAACTATGTAGTATGGCGGGTAAGAATGATGTATGTGTGGCTTCTCCTACACTGTTAATCGATATATGCGGTTATAAGTGGCCAGTTACTTCGCTTGATCATCTGACGTTAAAATATAGCATACCGTCTCGTGGCACACAGGTGTCATAATTCCGAACCTCCTGCATCTGTTAACGGTCCATCAAGCCTATGCCTGGGAGCTCAGTAATTCCAAACAGCATCTTCATTCATGCATGCCTCGAATATGACATCGACTACGATAATGCAAATTACCATACTGACTAGTATCGCCGATACCTACGCACTCTTGACGAATCGGGTGTCTTGCACTTTATACAAGAGCTTATGTAATAACGAATAAAAAGTAGCTAAAATGCACCGATTTTAACGCATAAGGCTCCGGCGCTTGAATAAGGCCTTTATTTTCCAGGAAAAATATGGTATCTAGTTTTCGTAGGTAGTGGTACATAGATAGCTAAACTAGAAGTGTTTGCCGGCCAGGCCTAGGTGCAAGCTCCATTCTCTGTGCTGTGGCAGTCTTTGTGCCAATCCCACTTCGCGTGTCTTGGCATCTTGGCACAGTGTCGAATATGCCAAGCATTCAACGACGTCTCTAACTAGGAAGCTTCGAATGCATGGGTATAATATCTTTACTGGCTGCCTAAGATGCTTAAGGATGTTTAAGAAGATGGTGGGAAATTCGTAGTTGTCGAATTAAATGGCTCCCCCGTAAATCTTCATTCTCATGCTTAATATGATCATTAGGTACTGTTGGCGTTTTTAGTCTAATCAGCTTGATGGGAAAACGATCAAAATTGATTTTGTGCAAAAACGATAGGGTCAATTAACGATACTTCTTGGTCAATTCGCTTTTTTTTTGAAGCATGTTTCATAGTCCTAGCACAAAATCACGCTTTTTTTTTTTTTGTTTAATTCGTTAATTACATGCCACAAAATCCCGTTGAAAATACCTTCTAGATCTATTTTCTTTTTGATCGTTCACGATCAGACTAAGAATTGAAAGAATACCTGTAAAGTTTCCTCTTTCTTTCTTTTTTGTCTTTTTTTTTCTCACGATCGAACGAAGCATTGAAGGGACGAAAAACTTTAAAAAAACCGTTGTAATTGAGCTTTAACAGGCACCCGCCAAACGTCATATGATACTGAGAAACAAGTATCTACAGGAAATCTGAAACTGAAAGAAACCGAAATCCACCTTAATCCCAACGCCCAACCACCCCACAGAAACCCATCCCGAACGATAACCTTGACCGAATTTGAAGACACTATATGCACTGGTTAGTATTGATCCGAAGGGGATAAAGTGAAGCAGGACAGGAACTACCTCTTAAGAACTTCATAGACACATAAGACTCGATTTACTTCCCCATTATTTGACTTGGAACCTATGCATATCCGTTAGCATGGACTATCATGAACGGTGTGAAAGAAAAGGAAACTTACCACTCACAATGGCAGAATATGAACAGGGTAATGTTTGAGAACTCATGAGGAGGCAGACCAAGCCTAATGCTGGGCCGGAGCCTCCGCCTTGAGAAGACGCAACTCCTCATCGTATTTCCTGATGAGGGGTTTGAGATCCATGACCTTGTTAAGCAACGTACTTCGGTCTCTCTGCATCCGGGATACCTGAGTCGAGGTGAACTCATCATCCTCGAGAAGCTGTAGACTAATCTTGTCGATGGACGCCCAGTATTGGTCGTTGAGGACCAAGATCTCAGCAATCTTGTTGTCGAGATCAGTGATCTTCTCTTCCTTGGTTTGAGTTGTGTCAGACATTTTTGAAGTTGAAAAAAAAAAAAAATGTTGTTCGAAAGAGTATTGAGGGGAAAAAAAAAATTATTTTTAAAAGAAATATTGTGAGGGAAATTTGTTGTTGACAAGAAATATTGCTGAAGGAGGGAGGTCACAAGCTTATGTGTTGTGGGTGGAGTTGGTCTTAGTGAAGGTGGGTTGTGCATGTTGGTGGGCGGCAGCTGGGTACTTATACCATTCGGCTCACCCCCGAGATTTGGCGGAGCAAAACGCACCCCCTCTCATTCTATTTCTCACGAGTGGAGGTCAGCCAGTACCCGGGAGATTAAGTTTTCGAAAATCAAATTTAGAAGGGAAGGTTCGAGTCTTCCTTTTCTGATGGTTTTTTTAAAATATTTTGCCTAGCATTTATATGTCACAAGTAAAATCTGCGGTGAGAATAGCTTACTTTCTGTACCTGAATACACGATTATAGTGTCTCACAAAGTGAGCTGTGAAACCTGTAAGTATAGCTGGCGATCATTCCATGTCAGATATTGTCGGCGTCCCTGAATGTTGCGATATTTTCACAACCTTTTAATCATTGACATCTAGACTGCTCAATTACTCCTTCTCACATGTCTTCATCTCCACATCACTAAGTAGTAATGCAATGTAAAATACTTAATCTTACGTTCTCTTCATCCGCACCCTATGTTGGGGTCACCAACTATAGACAGAATACAGCCCGCATGCAAACCTAATTCTACGCTTTTGAACGTCCCAGCCTCCCAGGAAGGAGGAGTTATCTTCGCTGCTGACTACTCGTGCACGTACATCTTATATCGTGTCTTCCTCAGTACTACGGAATGCGTATGATATTCCTGTCGATCCCATTGTTCCTCTCCAGATATCGATCTACATCGTCCATTCTCATCGGTGTTGATAGTTCACGGCCGCGTGATCGATCTCCGGGCTCAGCTACTGACTATTTAGTCCAAACAAGACGATTTTCCACAGAAACCCTGGATTCTATCATTTCTATCTCGTACTTTAACCCCTCCCACTAATGCGTCTACGCATAGATATCCAAGGCTTTGTCCAATTGTACCGAGTGATAGTCCATGATGCGCATCAGACGAACTAACTTATCAGGCTAAACCTTCAAGGGAGTGAGACATAGAGACCTCCGGATATACATTTGTTCTATGCAGGCATTCAAGGTACTTTTGGTAGTGAACCTCCTCCAGCTACCTCGCCTCAAGGAGGGTAACCACCGCCGCGCCATAGAGGGCCGCGCCATAGAGGGCCGCGCCCTCGGCGCCTATCCCGAGAGGCCGGAGAATCTACAGTTACGGGAGACGACCCAAACCACAAGCTTTCACCCACAGAAGTTTTTAAGTTCTCTGCGAGGTAGTTAGTTAGCGAAACCTTAATTTTGTACTTAGCCGATCTCCTAGTGCGTCGTGTTCGGGAGCTAGTAGTGCAGACTCGGCGACGGCTTGACAATAACGGCGCGCGCTTTAATGATTGAGCCGGCCTTTCACGTAACATCGAGCAGGACTAGACGTCGGTGACATGGCAGGGATGGGTAGACCCTTGCCCGCAAGCAAGGTCATGGCAGTTGACTTCCCGGCTCGCCAAGACTTAGTATGTAGTTATATAGAAGCTTACCTAATCTACTAATAATTGTTCAACCCGTAAAGTACACCCGCAGGAAAAAAGTGAGGAAACAACGAGTGCAACCAATCTGAACCCGAATGAAAAAGTGAAAATGGAAATGAATAGAAGTAATATGACTACACAATGAGATACAGAATAGATACTACGGCCTCTGAACTATATTTACGACTTTTTATGACTTCCTTTGTTCTTTACTACTGCTGCAATTCTCTTTGGTATGCTGTCAATGATTTTATATACATTTTCCCAATCTAGCCTTTCCCACTCTTCCCTAGCTTGGGCTTCAATAACTTTTATGTTTTCATTCAGAGTAGCCTCCCTTCACTTTCCGGACTTGTCAAAAGGCATGGCTAGGGAATAATCGCGGGGCTGTAGTGCGGGTGCGGGGATGTCATGTTAGACGCACTCGTTGTCACGCTACTCGTTATTTCCTCACTTTTTTCCTGCGGGTGTACAAACCGACAGCGCACCAATTGCTGGGGGAGAGGTATTTGATTTTGCACAAGCTGCACCGAAATAAACTGCCCTAACAACTCTACCTCAACTCCGAATAGCTGTATCCTGGTAATTTCTTGCGAGAGATTGGTTAAGGGTTAGGGTTTGCAACTGTCGTAGAGTAGAGTGGCCGTTTTGTAGGATCCTGAAAGCTCAGTTGACGGATCACTAATAGACCACTATCTTTTGAGGCAGCGCAATAGGAACACCAGTTACTCTTCATCAGTACCTTCGCACGTCTCTGCCTACATCTTGCTGCTCAGCGGTAGCAAGTGGCCGGTGTGAGATAGAGTATTCCATTTCTTCAAATGGTACTCTACAGATTCAAAGATTAGCACGCCATACATAGAGTCGGGGTACAGAAGTTTTGGTAACTTTTGGTTGCCTTTGCAACACAAAATTTGTATGGGAACAGCATACAAAACTAGTGTGTGCCTCTCAAGAGGGTTAGTAGCGAGTATTCCGCAGGGTACGAAGGGGGTAGTAGAGGTTGGTGTGGGATCTCGCAATAGGGGTCCTGAGAAATTCTAGCGTCGGTGAGGGTCAACGGGGCAAGGGGCAGCGAAGCGGTGGTCTCCTTGAGTAAAGAAGAGGAGAGTAATATTGTATAGTAATAGACAGCGTAGGTACAGAAGATGTTGCGTAAAGAAAGAAAGGAAAGGAAAAGAACAAGAAGAACAAACGAACCCCCCCTAATATACCCAAGGAAATCCCAGCGATGACAAATCCGAAGTGACTCATACATTAACAACCAACAGAACCCGGTAGAACCCAATAGAACTCTTCTGACTAATCCAACTCCTCGTAACCCAATGTATTCACTAATCGATCCATGAAAGTGCCACGATTCGACTTGATTCGATTTGGAGCCCTAAATCGAATCAAATGATTAAACCTTTACCTAAAATTGTAGTCATGATTTGGTTTGGTTTATTTGTCGCAAGAAATCGATTTAAATCGAAATCATACATCAATAGAAATTATTTGCTCAAAAGCCTTTCAGAGTGCTCTTCTACTAAATTGAGATTTGGATGTTTCTTGAGCTAATCTTCGCTCACTAAAATAACTTGGAAAGGTACATATTCCGGTGTATGATTGAAATCGATTGGAAATTGATTTTGTATTGAGCACAATCATAATTATGATTTGATTGCATGTTGTAATTTAAATCCAAATCGAATCAGTAAATCGATTTTTCAAGTCACCATTTTTAAATCATGTTGCACACTATACAAAATGTTACGAACTATATTGCTGTATTAAATGTATGAGTTATTAGGAAGTCTGGAAGGTTCCGTGGGATTAGTAATCGGTTGTTATTTCCTTACTATAAAGAGTCGTCTGTATCTTCTGTTGTCTCCCTTTCTTCTCCTTACGCAACATCTTGTATTCTACTTTGGGTTATTACTTTGGGGGATTTACTTCGCTTCAATACATTACTTTACTCTCAGTTCACGTTACGTCTGCTGCCCCTCATGCCCTGTGCATCCGCTGTTATGATCTTCGCCGCCTCCCTGTTTATCGCCGCGTCCTTCTCGGCCCTCGTCGCTGTCCTCTCCTCTGTCCTGATACAGACCGCTGTCCCTGCCTTCGGGTATACCACTGCCCCATCTCTCGCCCTCGCGCGAGACCTATCCTTCCCCTTGGGGAACCAAGTCATGTCCCTCGACCCCTCAGCTCTCGCCTCGCCCATGGTTCTTTACACTATGTTGCGTCGTTTAGGGTCGACTGACATCCACCCACTCGCCTCGCTTATGCGACCATCGATACCCTCGCTCTCCGCGGAGACCATAGACACCATCCTAATGTTCGCGAACGCCGTATTCTTCCTTCTAGCCTGGACTATAGCCTACTTTTTCAGTAGGCTCTATATGCAGGCCATGAAGGAACCACTTGCCGATCACCTCCCACCACTGAAGCCACCCCGGCGTACCCGCCGTCTACAACGCCGCCTCCTCCGACGCTCTATCCCTTGGGGGCGGCCGACAGGGAATGACCCGGGCTGGTGTTTTTTGACACTAGCTCCCCTACCCTTCCGGCCGTACCTCACCGGGTTGGGACCCTACCCATCCCCGGTTAAAGTCTTGAACACCCTCTACCAGCTAGGAGCCCCACTACTCCCCGCACTCGTCACCCTTCACGGTGGTACAGCCCATGTCGAGAACGGCCCCGGCCCACATACTGCTATGCGACTACTACGGTCAAGACGGATAGGTGCCAAACTCAAGATTGGGCAACTCCACCACCCAGGCGACTGTGAACCCTTTGAGATACCGATACTGCTGTCTAGGAACAAGGACAATCTCCACGCCCTAGTCGACACAGGAGCCACCGGGTATGGATTTATCGATGCCTCATTTGCCCACTCCCGCGGCTACACCACCGAGCCGCTTCCCGCGCCTAGGCAGTTACAGGTAATCGACGGCCGACCTATCGCCTCTGGAGATATCACTCATTTCTGCAAGCTCCGCCTCGAAGTAGGCGCTCATGTAGAAGGGATCTCCTTATTCGTCACCCAACTAGGTGACTCTAAGGTAGTACTGGATCTCCCCTGGCTCCAACACCACGCTGCCAAAATTCAATTTGCCGATCGATCTCTTTCCTTCCACGCCGACCGATGCAGACAACATACCGCCGCCTCATGGACCTCCACCCTCACTTCCTCCCCGCTGACTGCCGCCGCCGCCACCCTGCCGCCACCACCAATACCTCCGAGATCTACCGCCGCCGCCACCTCGCCACCACCCCCGATACCCCCAAGGCCTACTGCTTATCGCCGTACCATCACCCTGTCGGCGGCCCGCTTCCGTAGGGAAGCACAACAGCCCGAAAACCACCTCTTCCTCCTGGCTGCTCGTCCCGCCGGTCCGAACCCAACGCCGTCTAACTCCACCGAAGAATTGGTCCCTACCACCTACCACCCGTACCTCCACCTGTTCCAAGAGTCAGAGGCCCAAGCGCTCCCTATCCATCGGTATATTGACCATGAGATCCCCTTGCAAGAAGGCAAGCAACCGCCATTTGGCCCATTATACCGCATGTCGTCAGAAGAGTTGAAGACCCTTCGGGAATACCTTGATGACCAATTGACTCGAGGTTACATACGCTCTTCTTCCTCCCCTGCCGGAGCCACGGTCCTATTCATCAAGAAAAAGGATGGCTCCCTACGACTATGTGTGGATTATCGCGCCCTCAATGCCCTCACGGTCAAGAACCGCTACCCACTGCCGCTGATTAACGACACCCTGGATAGACTCAAGGACGCCAAGATCTATACTAAGCTGGATCTCCGCAATGGGTACAACCAGATAAGGATAAAGGAAGGGGAGGAATGGAAGACCGCTTTCCGGACTCGGTATGGATTGTTCGAATACTTGGTGATGCCCTTCGGACTCACCAACGCACCCGCCACCTTCCAAGCCTTCATGAACGACACCCTCCGGACCCACCTCGACGACTTCTGCACGGTATACCTCGACGACATCCTGATCTACTCGAACACGGAGGAGGAACACCAGCGACATGTCACTACCATCCTGGACAAACTACAATCGGCGGGGCTCCACTGCAAGCCGGAGAAGTGTGAGTTCCACGTCGATCGTACGGAATACTTAGGGTACATCATATCGGGCGAAGGGGTTACCATGGCTACCGACAAAACCAAGGCGATACAGGAGTGGAAAACACCTACCTCGGTACACGACATACAAGTCTTTTTGGGATTCGCCAATTTCTATCGGAGATTCATCCGCGATTACTCCAAAGTGGTATCCCCGATGACGAACCTGCTAAAGAAGGATACCCAGTTTGTATGGACCTCCGCCGCGGACCACGCCTTTACCCAACTAAAAGAAGCTTTTACCACGGCCCCAATACTGAAGCATTTCGACCCCGAACGGGCCTGCATATTGGAAACCGATGCCTCCGATTTTGTCGCGGCCGCCGTGCTCTCCCAGAAAGACGACCAAGGAATTCTACACCCAGTGGCCTTCTACTCCCATAAGATGACACCAGCCGAATGCAATTACGACATCTATGACAAGGAGCTGCTGGCGATTGTTCGCGCGTTTGAGGAATGGAGAAAGTACCTGGAACCGAGCAACCAGGAGATTACGGTATACTGCGACCACAAGAACCTGGAACACTTTATGTCCACGAAGATTCTTAACCGTCGCCAAGCTCGCTGGTCCCTAATGCTGTCTTCCTTCAACTTTGTGGTTACCTATCGACCGGGGATGAAGAATGGAAAACCTGATGCCCTTACACGTCGATCTGGAGATCTCCCTAAGGAAGGGGATGAAAGACTGACCCAACAGCATCAGGTTATACTTAAGCCAAAAAACCTCCGTCTAGCCGCCGTACTAGAGGTCCCCAGACCCGCCAAGGTATCACCCGACCGCTACGATGAACTGCAGGCTGCGTTAGCCAACGACCGGCTGTCCAAACAATTGATGAAGGACATCATCGCCAGGAAGAAACACTCTCGCTTCCTCCCCATCGGGGAATGCACCATTAAGGATGGGTTACTATACTATCAGGGCCTACTATATATCCCCGATGACGCCGCTATCAAGCTGGAGATCCTCCGCACCAACCACGATGCACCTTCGGCCGGACATCCGGGACGCGCCCGCACGCTGGAACTCCTGTCACGGAACTACTACTGGCCCCAAATGCGAAAGTATGTCGCCCGCTATGTGGATCACTGTGACACCTGTACCCGGATCAAGCCGGCCCGACACGCCCCTTATGGCCTCCTTAAACCCCTCGTTCCCCCAGTTAAACCCTGGTCCTCGTTGTCAATGGACCATGTTACCGGCCTACCAGAGTCCCAAGGATCCAACGCCATCCTCGTAGTGGTGGACCGACTCACCAAAATGGCCCACTACATCCCCACTAGAGATACCGCGGACGCCCCCGAACTGGCCCGCCTATTCCTACAACACGTCTGGAAATCTCACGGGCTGCCAAAAGACATAGTATCGGACAGGGGTACGACCTTTACATCGCAGTTTTGGAAGGCACTGTGCAATCAATTGGACATCAAACCGCGATTCAGTACCGCTTTCCATCCACAAACCGATGGACAGACCGAAAGAGTAAATGCAATTATGGAACAGTACTTACGGGGATACGTCAACTACCAACAGGACAACTGGGCAGAGTTTCTCCCGCTGGCAGAGTTCGCGCATAATAACGCCACCACGGAACCCTTAGGGGTTAGCCCCTTCTTCGCCAACTATGGGTATAATCCCCAATTAGAGGTCCTACCCGCCGAAGAAAGACACGAAGCCACGCCGAAGGAAGTAGTAGAATTTGCCGACTCGATCACCACTCTACAGACCGCATTGCGATCCGAGATCCTGTACGCCCAAGCCGCTGCTACTGATAGCGCCAACAACACCCGGCTCCCAGAACCACGACTAGAAGTAGGGGATTTGGTATGGTTGTCGCGAAAACATATACGAACTACTCGGCCATCAGACAAATTGGACCATAAACGCTTAGGGAAATTTAAAATACTCGAACGCATTGGATCTCACGCCTACCGACTGGAACTCCCTTTATCGATGAAGTCCCATCCGGTGTTCCACGTCTCCCTACTAGAACCCGCCCGAACGCAGCCTCTTCCTGGCCACATACAACCACCCCCACCGCCGGTAGTCGTCGAAGGGGAAGAGGAGTTTGAAGTGCAGGAGGTGCTAGACTCGCGGATACGTCACCGGCAACTACAATACCTGGTTAAATGGACAGGCTATGAACAACCCACCTGGGAACCCGCCCGGAACCTCGATGCGGAGTTAGGATCGCTGCAACGCTTTCACTCCCTCTACCCCACCAAACCCGCCTTAGTTCCTAAGAGGACCCCACGTGGGAAATGGTAATCTTACGACCCTCGGTGCCGGTCTTCCCTATGTGTTTAGTTAAATTTTTCTTTTCTTTCTATTTCTTCTTTTCTCTTTTTTTCTTTTGCCTTCTCTTTTTTATTATTACTTTGCTTTTGTCTGTCTGCTCGCAGGAGCTCGCCCTTTGGAGGGGGGAGCTAAACTGTTACGAACTATATTGCTGTATTAAATGTATGAGTTATTAGGAAGTCTGGAAGGTTCCGTGGGATTAGTAATCGGTTGTTATTTCCTTACTATAAAGAGTCGTCTGTATCTTCTGTTGTCTCCCTTTCTTCTCCTTACGCAACATCTTGTATTCTACTTTGGGTTATTACTTTGGGGGATTTACTTCGCTTCAATACATTACTTTACTCTCAGTTCACGTTACTTCTGCTGCCCCTCATGCCCTGTGCATCCGCGGTTATGATCTTCGCCGCCTCCCTGTTTATCGCCGCGTCCTTCTCGGCCCTCGTCGCTGTCCTCTCCTCTGTCCTGATACAGACCGCTGTCCCTGCCTTCGGGTATACCACTGCCCCATCTCTCGCCCTCGCGCGAGACCTATCCTTCCCCTTGGGGAACCAAGTCATGTCCCTCGACCCCTCAGCTCTCGCCTCGCCCATGGTTCCTTACACAAAACCTGAAACACTCAAATAATGACTTTAAAAAGTAGACCACACATGCCTGAAGAATAGACTCAAAATTCTAGAATTCTCTGAGCTCCATCTTGATAAAATTTTCAACTGTCCTTGAAAAGTATGAATTTTTTTGATGAGGTTGGGTGGCTGTTTCGGGTAGCGAAACGTGGCTACTTTGGCTGTAAAAAGGGTATATTACCAAAACTTCTGTCCTAGTTCTATATGTCTGCTCTGAAGTTGTACTAATCTGCACGTTCCAAATGCTCACTGCCGGTTCGGGAAGATCGACCTTTGCGACTACAAGGCTCTGGCATAAGGTGATCGGACGGGCAAGGTTTTTAATAAAAATAAGCGAGTATGATTTTCCTAGAATACATGAACGGCTAGCTATGAGAAAAGTGAAAAGTGGAAAGTGAAAAGTGAAAATAATATCAGTACTTTGTATGACTACCATTTACAGCGCGCACTGCTTCAACCCGCTGTGGTAGAGAATTGACTAGGGAAGCAATTTCTTCTGAAGTAATTGCATCCCACTCTTCTTGGATCGCAATGCGGAGTGCAACATTAGTTCTGCAACGACGCCGAGAAATTTTGTCCTTCATAATACGCCATACATTTTCATTAGGGTTACAATCAGGGGAGTTCTCAGGCCAGTCAAAATAATACCAGAAAATTCCTAGCTAACGCAGAACTCATGCAGTGAACTTATCACGATGTGGGGGAACTCCATCATACATAAGATATATGTAGCCTGATTCACAACTTGCCCGTGATAAATTCTGCCAGAAAGGAAATAGGTGAGGTCTTACAATCCGTTCACGGTAAAGGGGTTTCATGGATCGATTAGTTAGTACACTGGGTTATGAGGAGTTGGATTAGTCAGAAAGATTCTATTGGGTTCTATCGGGTTCTGAGGGTCGTAAGTGTATGAGTCACTTTGGATTTGTCATCGCTTGGATTTCCTTGGGTATATTAGGCGGTTTCGTTCTCGTTTCTTGTTCTCTTTCCTTTCTTTCTTTTACTACGCAACGTCTTCTGTACCTACGCTGTCTATTACTATACAATATTATTTCTCTCTTCTTTACTTAGGAAGACCATCGTTCGCTGCCTCCTTGTCCCGTTGACCCTTACCGACGCTAGAGTCCGTCAGGACTCCTATTGCAAGTTCCCACACCGACCTCTACTACCCCTTTCGTACCCTGCAGAATACTCACTACTCGCCCCCTTGAGACGGGGTCCATTGAGAGTAGGTCCCCATGCCTTGTCCCAAAATCCAAGTGGGCCTTTTATATTACCTATTCATTCAGTCTAAGTCAGCATAATTTGGTCAGGGTAGTGAAGTAGTCTGTACCATAAATACAACCCCATACCATAATAGTCTGTAATTTTCGGAATTTGGGTACTAAGCAATCTTCTACATACGCTTCTCCAGGTTTCCTAGTAACCAATGTATTCCCAGCAAAACCCCCATCATTAAATCCGCACTCATCCGTTCAAATCACCTTTTGGAAATCTTCAATACTCCAGTCATGAATATTACCTGCCCATGCTAAGCGTTGGACCTTCGCAGTAATGGAGAGAAAGGGTTTGATGCGGGCTACTTGGCGGTGATAACCTTCATCGGCAAAAGCTTTTCTGAGGGTTCGTTTGTTGACCGAAACACCAAGATCTTCTGCAATTTCCAGGAGGGTTTTGCTTCGATTCTGTTGAGAGGCAGTGGCATGTTCCACTAAGAGTTTTCTAATCGTCGGAGTGATAACAGGTGGTCTGCCCATCCTGGGTCAGTGAGGAGTAGAGGGCTGCTGGTAGATACTGAATACGGTGGAAAGAGGTACTTCAAGTTCCGATGCAATTTTCTAAATGGCCAGAGTACTATTTTACGAAGCCCTCTAATCTTAGAACGAAGACTATTTGAGAGTTTAACCTGAAGTGCTAAAGGTTTTGATTGTGGAGGAGTGGTTTTATATTCCATAATGGGTCGTGAAGTTGAAGGACTCGGATTACGGGTGGAATTGCTATTCTTTTATACTACCTGAAAGTTATCAAATATTATCCTCATTGATACGCGGGCAAGGCTTGATACCTACTAATTTAACTTTTCTCGTCAAAAACTTGAATTAAACTCCACCTATGTACATTGATCTTTATCTATGTCATGATGCAACAGTGTGGCCTGTTGTTGCAAACGGCCCAAAAGGGGTTGTTCTGTACTTTTCGCCCTCAGAGTCCTACCCGATCCTTAATGCGGACCCTGACCGTCCGATCACCTTATGCCAGAGCCTTGTACAGGAGCAACTCGATATGCCGGAGGTCAGGCCTAGCCGAGTATTGGCATCCCGAAATCTGACATATCGACGTGAAGTTACTGGCATTTAGGGTAAGCGAAAGGTTACGCTACTCTAAACTAGTGCCAAGTCCTGCATGCATACTCCACCTACATTGTGTGCTTGGCACTTCCGACAAAAACCTTCTGTATGTGTATCTACTCGTAATTTCATAACGTTTCCGAACACGACCAATATTGCATGACATACAAAAAGGTGGATTTGACGCTTTTTTGTATTGTATGCAATATTGGTCGTGTTCGGAAACGTTATGAAATTACGAGTAGTGCTCGAATGAGCACCCCAAGAGAGGCCAGTTAATTCCCTCTTTCCCGGAAGTCTGGTTACGCATGGAATGGCTCTCCCGCTACTATGTACTTGAAAGTCTGTATGAATCTCTGTCAGGTAGATGGCGGATTGAGTAGTGCTTACAAGGGGTGCATACATATGCATGGAGGAGGACTCTCAAGGTCTGGCAGCGGGAGAAAGAGTGCACACCCTTCCGCTCTTGAACCATTGCGTAATTGGTCATTGAATACAGTCAATTAAATCTTGATATATAATCATTGCCGGTGCAACCAAGTTCTGCATAATATGACAAGGCAAAAAGAAATGTGAAATGCTAGTGCAGCAAGGCGGCCAAGTTCCGATGTTAAGTAATTTTATCTCTTGGTGTTGTATGACCTGACCTTGTGTCACCATTAAGGGGAAAGAAACTCTACTGAGTAATATGTTGCGAGAAGGCTTGGAGGGCGATATTGTTAACCCTGTCAACCACACAAGTTCAGCGTAAGATCTTCTTGTCTCTGACGGCCATGGAGTCGAGTTCAAGCCTCTTCAATGTTTGCTTCCTAGAGCCAATGAAGGAATTGGTTGAATTAGTGTGTACGTACAGGGTTCTCGAAGTCGCCCGCACTCCCTCTCGCACCATAGATAGAGTAAACATGCACCTGTCCCATGGATGTAGTGCCACTGACAACCGAACTCTAGCTCTACTATACTTGAGTGTAAATTGAATATCATCCGTCATATCGTGTAAGGGGACACCCTAGGGCCGGGGAAGGAATGCTCTCTAAGATTTTAAAGATTTCCTACGGAAGAGTAAAAGGGTCCGGATCGGAAATTAATTGATTCTTAGTAGTAAAATGATATTGCCGAAATATGATATACGGGACAACTCGGGCTCCGGCGCATTGAGTTCCGGCGTATCGAGTTGCGATGTACTCACAACCAGCTCACACAACATTATATGAGTCTTGGAGCTGAAATTTTTACTGGTGCTAACCAATGCTTACGAACTACTCGACCAGAATTGATCTCGACCAACATCTAGCGCGGCATTTGGCCTCCACAAAAGAATATCAGCTTTGACGTACTGTGGGATAATATCATTCCGGACGTACGGAAATGAGCACTTTGGGCCAGCCCCCGACAGATTATTATGCCTGAAAGCCTCTATTAGGATGGTGGCGTTTGTGATATATCATTAGTTTTGCTAACCATTAACCCGGAAAGGACTGTCATTGGATCTTTAGATGCCTTATTGATCGATTTTCTCATCCCTGCGCGTGGGATCGGCAAGCACACTTCCGGATTGACTGACAGGGATAACTAGGCACGCGCAGTGATACGCTAGCCTCTCCTTTACAAAAATAGTAGATACGGTGGCATACGCTAGATCCCCTTCACCTTATATATATATATAACATGCAATGGTTCCATCATATTCGGCATTTACCAAATTTTACAACAGCTGTTTCATCATATTCACTCCACCGTAGCAATAACCATCATGGGGCGAGTCCTATCTAAATTGAATTGCACTGTGAGGAGGGACCCACCGACGGAACCGGGATCAAATTCAAAATCGCGAGCAAAAAACACCTCTCCGGGGAAATGTAGCTCTCAATCCAATCAGGAAAATGATGGGCCGCTTATTGCCGGTCAAAAGCCATCGGAGGCGCTGTCCTCTGGACTTGAAAGTAACCAAGCTACCTTACCAAAGCCAGCAGTGTCTGTTACCGTACTGTCCACCATCACTATTGATAGTTGCTGATACATTATCTTTCTAGGAATAGAGAGGAACCTCAGCACAGTGCCTCTGAAATCGAAACAGCACCGAACCTCTCTCGCAACCCAGCTGAGCAGCTTGAGACAGTAGGCTCCGTTTCATCGGAGACTGAGGGTACTAGGCTTTCGTCTACGATCAACGACCTTAGTCAGGTGGAAAAATTGCCTGGCGTTCCTGACGCGAACAATGGGGTTGAGACCTCAAGAGATCTTCTGAACGAGGTGCCTAGAGATCCTATCCCGGAGGTGCCTAGAGCTCCTGGGCATGATCAAAGGTAATCATTAAACCGCATCAGATCATCCTAATAAAAGATTTACTGACTAGTCTATCCAATAGATATTCAGCTTCCTGGTCCCAAGCGCTGGAGAAACTAAAAAAGGATAAGGCAGTTGAATGGGATTCTGATTCAGACTTTGAATCAAATATTGACCTAATTGCAAGTCTAATGGGAGAGGTAAAATCACAAAAAGAGAAGTTCGACAAAGGCCGGTGGCAATATACAGATAGCGATGGAAAGCAGAAAATATACGCCGCAACATTCCTCGAGCACATCGAAAGGTACTCTGCGATTGGTACGTTAGCTGTTCAGAAGAGCCCCGAGATAGTAGGGCTAGTCTGGTGTTCGTTGCAAATACTCATAGAGGTAAGCTAAAAACGTGTAAAGTGTTGTATTATCATACTGAATTCATACAGATTGGATTATCATTTGAACGCAACATGGCCTTAATTGATAGCAGTTTAGAGTACATTGGGGGGATCATGTGCTGCTCAGAGATTTACGAACAGTTATATTGCCACTATGAACATAATAGTGTTGACATGTTGAAGGGAGACCTGGTTGACCAATACGCCAGCTTGATGAAATATCTTTTATACGTCAAAAAAAAGCTTAAACAAAGAAAGACAGGTTTGTAAACACACAATGTCGTAAGATTGTTCAATGCCTGACCTTTTTAGAACAAATCTTCAAGAGTCTTGCTGCGGAGTTTAGCTCTGCTCTTGAAGAGGTCAAAACGTGGAGTGCAAAAGTGGCCTCGAGTGCAGATATGGCCGAGAAAGCGGGTACGAAACCCATATTCTATCTTGGGTCCCATATATAGCTAATATCTTTGAAAGTTTCATCCAAGGCTCGATTTGGTAATCTCAGCCCGTAACTTATTTAGGTTACAAATGCTAAATCTATCAACAGATCAACAGGCTAGGGATAAGGTGCTTAAGGAGCACCTCATACAGATGAAAACATGGATGAAAAGGATCGAGGACGGTGTGGATCGGCTCGGGTCAAAATTGAAGGACTTGTGGAAATCCGTTGAGAGTTAGAGTTCTCGCCCCTATGGTGAGATATAGTCTATACTAACCTAATAAGAGGATAGGTTTTACGAAACTCTTGATTGGGTATCTGCTGTTCCGTTTGGACATATACACAGAACACATAAAGATAATCAATTGGATGGTGTTGGAGACTGGCTGTATCAACACTCGTCATATCAGGCATGGCTAAAGACGACGCCCGCCTCGAACGTTATTTGGTTACACGGTGCTTGTAAGTTACCGATGGGGTTGTGAAAGCCATTCCGTGTTTGTGGTTACAAGAGCGAGACTAATAGCGCGACACCTCAAGCCGGGACTGGAAAAACAATGTTAGCGTAGGTTACAAAGATGTATCTTCATACTGGTTTCCCCTTCAGTAACATCTGATATAGGTCCAAAGTAATCGAATCCTTATTATCAAAAAAGCGCACGGGACACGCCGTAGCGTACTTTTACTGTCGCTACAATGAGTCGAATCGATGCAAGCCGGAAACAGTTCTGCAAGCAATATTAAGACAGCTTTGTATAGCTTATTCGAACCCCGGATCCGTGGAGCACAAGCTACCCATATCTTTGACCGATCTCCGAAACGAAGCGCTAACAAAGTCAATGGGACCACCGAGTTTACGTGACTGTTGCAACATCATCAAGGAGCTATCGGAAAATTTCGGACGAATATACATCGTGATAGATGCATTGGACGAGTGTAGCAGCAATAGTAGAACAGAACTTCTGGATATACTTTCTGACCTTGTGAGATCTTGCAAGGATGTGCGGATGTTTATCACTGGTCAGGATACGAGTGATATCGGTTCTGTGCTCAGTCTGCCGTCAGCGTTCTGCATCCAGTCGAGAGGTACTGATAACGATATTCGATTGTACATCAAATCTGAGGTGCAAAAGATGTGCCGAGAGGATAAAAACCTAGAAAGCTTGGTGAAACAACAACGCGAAAAGGATATTATAGAAGGACTGGAGAAGGATTCAAACGGTGTGTAAGTATACGAAATAACAATTCACATGGCGTGTCTTACAAACGTAACTAACCTACATAGGTTCATGTGGGTTCGTTTGAGGATGCAGGCCGTACGTCTTGAAACAACGGTTGAAGGTATGATTCAGGCACTTACCAGCTTCCCTAAGGGGTTAAGCGCAGCCTATACAAAACTATTGGAGAAGATGGAGAACGAAAATACAGTCGAACATGATGCTGCAATGGCAGTAATTAAGTGGCTTGTATATTCATGCGTCGAATGCTCTCCCGACACGGTCATTCAGGCTTTACAGATCAAAACGAGTACAATTGAGGCCTTTGAAGGTATCAGAGGGCTGGAGCTATCCCGCCTTCTCGAGATATGCCGGAATCTTGTCTTCTTTGACCAAGAGACGAGGGTCATCCATTTACCGCATGGTTCATTGAAGCAGTACCTACAAACCCCTAGTAATTATGACCATTGGAAGCCTGATGAGGTCAGGTCTTGGATTGCAGAACTCTGTCTCCAGGTTCTCATGAGCGATGAATACCAGAAACACCAAGCACTAGATTGTCCTGCACCTCAGCTGCGGGCTTACGCTGTCTTTAATTGGGCGGAGTACCTAAGACAGACACAAAAACGAAGCGACGCGTTAAATGATCTTTGGAAGGGATTTCTGAATATCAACAACGAGCAATATTGCCGTTGGGCTATACAAATACGCATGACCCACAGCGTTCTCACCGGAAAGGAGAATCGGCCAATCAGCCCTCTGTGGACAGCTTGCCTCTATCAGCTTTACGATGTTTTCAAGGCACTTCTTGCTGACGGCGCGGATCCGAATTGTCATAACTCCAGCGGGCAGGCCCTAGCACATTACTGCATCCAGAATGGCCTCGACGATTTTCTCAATCGATTAATAGATACTATTAAAATAAGCAACGCCGCGGGTACAGAAGTTGATCAAGCCTCAAATGTCGAAGGCACTACAACCGTTGAGAAATATGAATCTGTTAGACGCTCAGACCTTCATCCGTCTTTCGACGTCAATGCTGCAGATTCACAAGGGAGGACGGCTCTGTTTCATGCTTCATTACTTGGTAATGAATCTATCGTACAGCGTCTGCTGGGGACAAAAATGTGCGAAGTGAACCTTAGAGACCAGAATGGGGATAATCCTTTGCTCATCGTTGCTTCCACCGGGAATATCTTCATTATGAAACATCTTCTTGCTCAGGATTCACTCGAGCTGAATCAAAAGAACGAGGAGGGTGACACCGCATTATTACTCGCTACTCGCTTAGGATTTGAAGGATTTGTGGAGACTTTCCTTCAGCTCGCTGCACACCGTTATCAACGTCGGGAAGGCTCGGCGGAGCAGTCAATAGATCCTGCCGGATCAAAGATGACGCTTAAGATCACCAGTGATTTGCAGCTTGATATCAATTGTACGGATGACCTGAATCGGACACCACTTATGAAAACTGTCGAGATAAACAACCTTAACCTCGTGAAAATTCTGTTGAAGGAAGAGGGACTAGATCTCGGAGTGAAAAGCCAGTACGGCTTCACAGCGCTCTCATATGCGGCCTGGAACGGGTACACGAAGATAATTGAGGCCATGCTAGGAAGTGACAAGGTCCTGCAACAGCATCTCGAATTCAAAGATGAAGATGGCTTTACCCCACTAGCACTTGCAGCGTGGTGTGGATATTCGGAGATAGTGAAACTTCTTCTCGAGAAAGGTGCGGACGTGAACACTAGAGATAATTGCGGATGCACCCCGCTCAGACTTGCATCCTATCGAGGAATGCAAGAGGTGGTAAAGGAGATTCTGCAGCGTAAAGACGTTGACTTCAAGACCACAAATGACGCAGAAACCACACCACTGAAGTCAGCAACCGAAGGTGGTTATTCAGACATCATTGGAGATTTACTTCGCAAGTTTATCACGGAAGATGAAACAGACTTCAAAGATGAAGATGGTAATAACCTTTTGCTACTTGCTTCAATCCATGGCCAGACAGAAGTTGTTAAGTTATTATTACTTGACAAGCGTTGCTCCGATCTCAAATACGTCAATAAGGGGGGGTTGACTGCTTTGGAAGGAGCTATCAAAGGTGGTCACACAGAAATCATCAGGCTCCTTTGCGAGAGCAACGCCGATATCGAAGGTTTTGAATCCTATGGTTCGGTCATGCTTTCCCTAGCTCAAAACGGTCCTTTTTCGTTATTCAAGAGCCTACTTGAACTAAATAGCGATGACAAACTCGAAGTCAGGGATGAAGAAGGAAATGATGTTCTAATGCGAGCGACCATTGGAGGCAATGAAGATATTGTAAAATTGCTCCTTGATCAACGCAAATACGATCCGAATGTTCCCAACCGCGAAGGACTCACGGCCTTACATATAGCCTCTGCAGCTAAGCACTGGCAGATCTTAAAGCTGCTTCACACGAAAGGCGCTGGTATGGACAGCACAAAGGGACTTTTAGCAGCTGCTTTGGATGGAAAAAACGAGATCTTTCAGATGCTTCTCGAAGATTACGATGATAAGGAAGTACTTGACCACAAGGATGAGGACGGGGATACAGTACTATTACTTGCGGCAATCGGTGGCAACGTAGAGATTATGCGTTCCCTACTTAATCCGCACCGGTGTGAAATCGATTATGCGAACATGAGGGGCGAAACTGCATTGACACTTGCAATATCCCACCGGCATCCGGAGGTAGCGAATCTTCTTCTTGATAGAGGTGTTAAAAGGAACATTTCAAAGATCAATGGTTGGACCCCTCTACATCTTGCAGCAAGCACCGGAGATCAGAATCTCATCCGCAGACTACTTTCATATGACGATGTGGACCCCAAGGCTCTAACAAGGCATGGATCCACGCCACTCTTAGTGGCAGCTGAAACAGGTGTGCCCGAGGTGGTAAAACTGCTGCTAGAGAAATACGAACCCGGTATCGAAATTCCAGACATGGATGAAGACGGGGAAATGGTATTTCAGGCGGCTGCTTATAGTGGCAGCAAAGAGACCGTCGATATTCTCCTCGATCATGGTAAAGGCAACATCAATCATCTAAACAAGGCGGGAGAAACAGCGTTGATCATGGCGGTAACGCAAGGACACAAGGAAGTTGTTCAATCATTGCTTGGAACTGAGGGGATTGATGTCGCGATAAAAAATTCTCATGACGAGTCAGCGTTTGACATTGCGAATTATAAAGCAATGATTTGGGGGGAAGAGGGACAACATTCAGAGATACTTACATTGCTTACAGCTTTTGCTGATAAATCGCTTTCGAATGGCTCGTAGCTTTAGATTCGTGTATATAATTACATGCTATTGCTTGGTCTCAGCGGCGGCAGTGGACAGCATGACTATTGGGGTTAGGAAATCTAGACGTCTTGTTAGTATTCAACACAAATGAATGGTCTATGCTCTATCGATTAGTTTTGTAAACCAAATACTTGCACGCTATCTCCCCAATTTCAATCCTCATAGATATGCTATGTTTCGATCCAAGATAATATCCTTGCAGGCGGTAACAAAATCTGGTAAAGCTCTATGAGAAACATTGTCCGGTTTGCCAGTACTACCAACCCTAACCCTGAGTGATCTCGAGGCGTTAGCGCAGTAATGAGGCACTGGGGGACCCCTGTAATGGTAGCCTAGTGCCAAGATAATGCTCTGCCCGCGTCTCTCAGCCTCATCCTTGGTCCTTTCCTTATTATTCTACTCTCCAGGTTACGCGGCGGGATATGGAGATCCTGTAACCTGGTAGGATTTTTTGGAGGATGGGAGGTGCTCCCAGTTATGATTTTTCGTTCCTTCGTTTGGTCCCCTAACCCTGCTCACGGCCACCGCCACAGTCTCAAGCCTCATCACCCCACTTCGCTACCCGAGAGCCCCTCACCAGCTTCAAACCCTCGTTCGCTGCTACCCCGCACCTGACAACAACCACAGCAATCCTTTGCGCGACAAAGAACCGAATTCTCCAGACACACAATGGATATAACTGCAGCTCTGCGAGGGACGGCAACGCCGGCGCTTTGAGAGGTGTTGTGCTGCTGGGCACAGGGTGGTCGCGAAGGACGCGTTGGCGTTTAGGGAGTTGAGGGTAGCTTAGGTGTTGACTTGATGAGATTCTGCAGCACTTACCATCATCACGCGGGTTTAACATCTCAAGTAGGTAGGAGTGGGTATTTGAGGAGGTTAGCTAATACGCGATCGAGCAGCAGGACGGTGTTAGCGGGTGCTGGGTCGCTGCCGGGGGAGGCACGAGATGAGGGGGGGTGGTGTGTGGGAGCGTGCGTCTGGTAATTGGGCACATACGAGCTGCGGTAAATGGCATGTTGGCAGGAGGACTTCCCTGGGGTGGAGAGCGGGTCCAGTGGAGAGGGGCGACGCAGGTCGGGAGAAAGGGGGGGGGGGGTTGAGATCTGGACATGGAGGCAGATAACAATACACAGTTGTAGTTCCTCTTTACCCCACCGCATCGATTTAATCTCTTCTAAATCTGTCGAGCAAATAAAGCGCAACGTTGCGCAATCAGCAACGAGCCCCGGCAGATGTCGCATGATTTCTATCCACCGTGACTCGAAAGCTTTAGCCTCCTCATACCGACCCTGAGCTGCCAAGGCTCTACAGAGACCATACAGCGAGTTATATGCGACGTGAAGTAGTTTTGGGTGTTTTTTAATCCCCTCTAAAGAAATGTGACCTGATTCCTCTCCATAGAGAGGCGCAGAGAGGCCATTCGACGGGTACACGATCGCAATATAAGCTTCCACACGTTTTAGTTAGTGAAGATGAAAAGCCTCAGCGTCATCAAATCGTCGATGTTCATGCAGAACATATGATAGTAGACGGAGGTCAGCCGCGGTATCCCTAGAATATAACTCAATATTAAGATATTTGTTGACATGCCTGAGCGCGTTTCTGATGTGTTCTATAATAAGGCGTTTGTACCGGGAACTATCGAATTCGCTGGTGTTGCCTATGGCCCGTGTGAGAAGCTCTAAAGCACCCATGGCGATAGATGTGCACTCAAATAGATTAAGCCGTTTATGTCCCCATAGATGAACTAAGGGATGAATATCGAAGCTGGGTTCATCCTCTACCTTTCTTCGATGTGCGAGCGAGTACGAGAAAAGTAAGGATAGCATATCATCCAGTATGGTATCTATATTTGAGAAGATATTAGTATACTGAGGGCGTCCAGAACATGTCAAAAAGCATACCATCATCCCCTAGCATCATACCGAGGCGGAAAATATCGTCTCTAATCCCCTCGTTTGATAAGAAAGAACAAGTCGTTAGCAAGTCGGCAGCCCGAGGACTTGTTTCATGGAATGCCTTGTAAGATATCTCCCAGGTAGTTCGAACGGTACGCTCTCCGTATGACCAGACCGCCTTTGACGGTTTGGCTCTCATCACCTCGTCGAAATGCTCCTCATATTTTTAGGTACTTTTCAGGTTGCATCTTTCGAACCGAGATATAAGCACCACATTGCACAATTGCTAGTGTAAGCCCGCCCGGCTTTTGAACAATATTCGCCGCAAGTGGGTGATATATAGAACGCCTTAAATGTCAGTAGCGCTCAAGTACACTAATCGTCCCAATAGATGCCACTTGGAAACATCGAGACCTTTGTGGAATACTTGCCTTCTAATGATGCGCTCTTCGAGAACAGGGCTTTTCCTTCCTCTTCCTCCATGACATCGACATCTAATCCAATACCAAGTGCTGCGCTATCGGTTCTTCTGCTTGTCATTATCACCGTGCCATGGCTAGTAGTCGGGATAAACGTATCGATATCGGAGTTATTGAGGTCGTCAACATTGTCGAGGACAAGAAGCCATCAATTATTTTCTTTCTTTGAAAACCACGACTTCACACCTTTGACAATTTTGTCGCTATTTTTTATGTTTTCAGAAAGGTCGCCGTTCTCATCAAAGACATCCACCATATCTAAATACTTTGCTATAGATAGGTAGTTGGGCGCCCCGTGAGAATCCTGGCATATTCTCGTACCAAGCGCTGCGCAATTACTACGAATCCAGTCTCAGCAGATTGCTTTGTGGCCGCGTTGACCCAAAATATCGATTGGTAGTCCTGTTGATGAAGATAGGTATATTCGGACGCAATCTGGGTTTTTCCTGTGCCTCCTAATCCTATAAGGATCACAAATGCCAGATCGCTGGAAGCGTGTGCTTTCGCAATGGCCAAATGCATCTCATCCAAGATTGACGTTCGACCGGTAAAGTGCCTATTTCGCAAGTATTCAGGTTCGAAGGGTATATCGAATGTCACTTGAACCCCATCGCTTTCCGCATCTTCACCCCCGTCAGTTCACCATTCAACGAGCTCGGCGATAATCTACATACCTCTTAGCCTATTCCATCGTTCCCACCTGATGGAGATTACTCCAGGGGCATCCGCTACCATCAGCTGGATGCAGGCCGATACCTTCCTGTACCCATCATCCTCAACAGATTTATACCTGACCATTTCTTCTGGATTATTATTAATTGAGAGAACCTCAACGTTTTGGGCCCCTGGTATTGTTGATGGACTGGGACGGGTGGGCTATGGCATAATAGTTAGTATAAAAATAGCTAAATACTGACATGTTATACTTGCCTTATTCTCACTTGATGTTTTATATGTGCCATAGAAGCATCTAGTGACAAAATCACTACTTATATGATTATACTGAGCCATTTGCTTTTGGAGTATCTCTGATCCCTCGGATACCCCCGTTCACTAACTCTGGATTTGTCTTTTTTAATCTTGCAGCATCGAATATTTTCCTGGTGAACTTGATAATATCCGCCCCTTGATGGGGAGTTCCGAAGTATAATATTCCATAGGTCGATGTCTTAATCGCATTATGATGCTCCAAGTTATTCTTATTTGCTGAATTTGAATGAATAAGCTCCAGATAGTATTGTTAGATCTTTCTCTCGTTCAGTACTGTTCTGATCCGTTGACCAAGACGTACATTTGGCCAAGTGGGTGCCCTATGGAGCAAGATGATAGACGGGGCAATCCATTGGCCGAATGGGCGTCTTGATGGATTGTTGATCCAACGATCAAGTGGCCATTCCCGACCAGTGTTTGTAATGGGATATCGGTTTGGCGGTACATACTGGTACAAAACTGAGTAATAATGAGACAGTTAGTACAGTTTGAGCTTCAAGTGGTGGTGGTAATACTGAAATATGATGCACCCTAAACCGATACAAACCAACTAACAAAATCGTACGGAATATTGTTTTTCCGCCAACTTCGGTAGAACCTTTGCCGCTCCGGAGCAACAGTTGGCTCTGAAACACCCGCCAAGAACCCTAACCCACATACCATTTAGATAAATGGTATTACCGGTTTAACCATGCTGGAAGAGGTAGTTAAATAGTTGGTACAATTTTGAGTTTCTGGTGGTACAAGTAGTACAATACGGTGACGTTTTCATACCGGTTTGTACCATTGCAAACACTGTTCCCGATATAGGCTTTGTGCTATTTCCTTCTGCCAGATATGCTAATGAGTTCAATACTCAAAAGCCAATACTTAACCAGAGAATTCCGACTCTTTCCTCAAGTGTATACTTTAGAGGAATTACAGTTTTTAAACAACCATTAGAGTGTATTAGCCACACTAGACTTTCAAGTTTTGAGTTCAAGTTCTGAGTTCTTCGCAGCGGGGAGGACCCACCTATGCTATGGTCTCAATACTTCAGCGAACACCAACATAGGTTAATGGAATACAGGTACTGACACAGTTCGGAACCTCAATTTATGTGTACTTGATGACTTGAGTAAAGCCATTACGCGAGCTTACTGGATGGAGCGCCCTATTCATCATAATATGGGCCTTTTCAAAGGATCGCCCTATCCATCAATCTTGAGGAATTGTGCGCGCACTTGACCAAATCGACGTCTTGGTCAACAGATCAGAACAGTACCCTGACATAACAGATTTTCCATCTTACATCTTTGAGGATAATACCTCCGACGCTATGTGCGATGAAGATAATTGGCCGTGTGCTCGTCTATTTGTGGCAGTTGTCAGCTTTTCGAACATTCTCTGCTAGAATAATCCTTTACCTTTGTTGATTCACGATACAGTGTCTGCTCAGTGACAAGACCTATAGCATGGTCATGCAGTCTTTGGCAGCTAAGCGGAGAAGAGTCGTGGGTTCTCCCATCGTAGCCATAGGTAAGGATACGCGCATGAGGAATGTCGCCAGGAAGAAAGTCTTGGAGCCAAAGCTTTTTGTTATCCGCTGTCCAGCTAGACACTGGCCCGCCGTCAAGCCCATGTACCGCAACTAGCTTAACACGCAACACTTAGCTCGTGCTCACTATCCTCTCCTCGACGTGATTGTAGCATACTCAACAATGGGATCAATTCCTGCAACTAACTGCTTGATTCCATATGGTTTCTCATCTTGGGAACTCATACCCGCAGTGTGGTCGGATGATGTTTAATTACTAGCTGGATCGAGGATTGATAGTATTGGAAAGATGGTGCGACTGAAAAGTGCCTTGCTTTAGTTTTGTGTCTATCTTGCTAGGAGGAAGATGTTATTGAGTGAGCTTAAGGACCACCTACATGATTCCGTGAGATGATCAGCTATATACGAGAAATCTGGGTTAAAGTGCCCTTGCCATAACGAATTTATGATTGAATACCTTTATGAACATCGACTATGGCAAGGCTGAGTCTTACTTACTGCTGAAGGCCTATATGATAACGCATTCAAATCTTGGAACGCGCGCATGACTTCACAGACAAATCCACAAGTCTAGGAATTTCCGCCGGGCTCAGCTGTAATGAAGATTGTAACCCCCCAGTCGTTCTCCAGCACCACTACTCGCGGTAAACGAGTAGATACATCCATTGCACCTTTGAGTGTGTTAGAGGTGAGGCGCTTCACTGCGGTCCGTAATAAAAGAATTCGCTGAACTGGTAGCCTCGCGCAATGTTGGTTAAAAAGGAATGACTCATTGATGCTTGCTGTACAATATACATAGTTGCCTAAAACAACACTTACAGTTGTGTTATGTAAGATGATTCCGTCTGCGCCAATGATCACCTGTACACTTGATATACTGGAGATTTGGTTCGCTCGAGCACCGAACCTCTCACTAGGGAAATCAATGTGGAGTAACGTATTCGCTGTCATCCAGTTCCTCATCATCTTAATAGCGTCTATAGAATGCGAGCCTAAGTTGGGGCGCTGGGATTATGCATATCGTAATGCATGGAACACACGTGGTCTTAATTATTTCAATATAATAGTACTCGTAGTTCTTTTACGTTTCCGAACTGGACTGGGTCTGCATATGGGCGTAAATCGTGCTTGACAACCACATCTTGGTGGTGTGCGACCCAGTCCAGTTCAGAAACGTTAGAAAACTACGAGTACATACGGGCTGCGTCGCTCGTACAAGTTAGATATCTTTTACGTACCTGAAAAAATCCACTAGGTATCTCTGTCTTGTGCTCCGCCCATTCCGCTGCGTGCTTCAGGGATGCCCTCCGAATGTGGTACATATGGATGCCCACAGTAGAGCATATGTGGCTCGCCGGTGCGCTCATCTCTAGAGCGGTAACTCTAGATCTTGCCCTCTGTGTCGGTGTCGGATCGGAGGCTCCGCTGAGTGCATACGCCTCCTACCGCAAAGATGCCGATGTCAGGAATATCTAACCTGAGTCACCAGGGTTTCCAACGGTACAAACCGGTTGTGATACTCGGGGCAGGCAATAAGAACCTGAAAATGCAAGCTGCAAGCAGGGGCTCAATTTGGTGTAGCTTTTCGCCAGCCGCGAATCAGAGGTCGTTACCATAAAAGTCATTTTCAGGTTCTTCTTGTCCTGCCCCGAGTACATACAAGACAAAACCGTACCGACCACTAAAATGCTTAAGGCCAAACTGCATGCACCAACTGAACCAAATGCTTAACTTGAGAGTTCGAACCGGTTTAACCCATAAACCGTGGTTCTATGTCTTGACAGCTGAACATGCGCATGACGAGTGTTTGAGTTTAGGAATTGGGTGTTTGAGTTTAGGAACTGGGTCTTCCAGCTGACTAAGTATGATGTTCGAGCTCATGAACAAACCGTTTAAAGCGCCGGGATAACCGGTTTTAAAGATTCGTGAACAGTTTAACCGTTGTTCAAGGAGGTACAAACCCTACCAACTACTTAATTAAACGGTTGAGTACAAACGGTTTAAACCACATAATCGGCAAATCACTAGAAATCCTGCCTGAGTCAGGGGGCCGGCTCGTGCCAAGCCTCTTCCCCTTGGACACCCGGGCGAAGGCAGTGTGGGTGGTCATGGGCATTCTCAAGACCTTGGTCGAGTGTTGGTTGTTATTCGTTTGTTCACTAGGCCGAGAGATTCCATAGGCGCATTTAGCGGTCTCCCGACGCTCTGACATTTCGGAAATCTTAACTTTCGTATAAACCAGATCGTTCAAATACTATACATATAGCTATAACAGTATGACAGTAGAGTACAGAGATCAGATTGAGGCTTACACTAGTTCCAACGCGTAACAAGGCTACTGTTCGGGCTATTCTACTGTTCGAGCTATTCTACTGTTCGGGCTATTTTAAGATATTCGCCACCTAACTTGGTGGTGATTACTTTGCGCGTGGAGCCTTGTCTCGGTGCCCTGGGGAGACACGCCTGCCCCTCCTAGTGAGACCCGGGCGGAGCCCATATCACTATCAACATCCGGCAAATGTTACATCATACAGGACATAGTTAATTGTTTCTATCTAATCTCATGTATAGATATGCTTACGCGCGCCTGGACTCCCGCACACCCACCCTTACCTACATTTGAATCTTAATTCTTTAAATCTTCATTCATGCGCACGCCCGTCAACACTCTGGCCATTTCGGCCGTCATAAACAATGTTTACTTGCCTACCCCTCGCGTCCATAGTTCCATAAAAGATTTACGTACCGCAACCGATATATGATTTAGTCTTCACTTGGCTAGGCATCCGACGAGAATTTAGCGCTGCTCGTGGAGTTAATTCTGTTATTGAACATCAACACAATGCTCCTTGAATTATGTCCAATTAATAAACCGCCCCCTTTACCTTAATGCAGTGCTATTTAAACTATACAGTAGCGGCTCCAGCTTATAGGACATGAATGGTACGTCTCTCATTACCTCCACTCATCCGGTTAGTATCATTTCCTCTTTTCGAAGCTGGTGTCATGATTTATCTCTCATTTACATATCTTTCTGCCAAGCGCATCCTTCTTCTGAGTTGACAACCTCACTTAGTAATATATATATTCTACTATACAAATCCCTCCAATTGCCATATATTGTCAAGGTCATCATCAATAATTCCAACCTCGACGGGTGTACGACTCTTTATCTGCCGCCCAACCGCAATAATGCGACTTGATCCCGGTGATGGGGGTGAGACTGCTCGAGACCGGACTCGCCATGGCCAAGTCTGAGAATTCTCAGCAACAATGAGCCCGTTCTCATGGGTTCATGAGAACGTTGCAACCACATTAATCCAGTATGGTATTGAATATACGCTGCTATAAAAACTCGAGTGGAAAGAACAACAGGCAGATCTCGTTGTAGAAACTACGAAAATTTATATGAAAAGGGTTGATACTTGAGGTCAACATTCTGCTAGGTTCTCTTCCTTTTCTGACAATTTATTGGATTATAACAGACGATTTTATGAGAGTGTTCTCATCAGAATGACCCACTTATTTCCTCAAATATACTAGTATTACCTCGCTTATGCTAATTCACGCTGTCTCTCAATTCTCGAGACCAAAAGTCTCACGGGTTTCCTGAGAAGTCTCAGGCTCACCCCCATCACTACTCAATCCATGTACTAGCTTCGCCGGTACAGAGAATTTTAGTTTTACGTCCTTTAAACCTAGGTTTTTATGGCATACTGTGCCATCAATCATTGTTGTAATGGTGACAACATAATAGGCCTCGAGAGGTTATTTCTCTAGACACAGATATTAGGCAAGAGAGGAGGAGGGGGTAATTAAGCAGGATATATAGTTCGGCTCAAAACTGGCTTCAGGAGGCGAAAGGATATTTAGAAACATTGAAAAATATTCCAATATAATGGTTTTAATTTTGCCGCTGGCAGATCTAGGTGTTGATTGGAAATTATATAATGACCACTCTCAAATATATATCCAAACCCTAACCCTGGAACTAAGTCCAAGGAAGGCGAGATCAGATCACGCCTCGTCATTTTCCGTCTCGTGCCCATCACTAGACTGGTTCCTAATTCTGATAATGTTTCCCTACTGTGTGTACTCTCTCATCAACGAGACCATATCTGTCTACTAGCTTTGGAAACAAATGAATTGATTCTTTCCCACCACCTAACACATTTCTTGATACATTTCTGATGGTTTCCTATTGCCTTTCCTTGATCATGCCTTTCCATAATACACTTCACTAATCCCTTCTCGTACCCACTTACACGATTAATTATAGATTTATTAATAATTTCTTTTCCTGCTGAATTTCTTGCACGCATACCTGTTCACATCTGCTGACACATTTACTAATATTTTTAATCTATTAACACATACGGATAGTGTGGTCGACGAGCCGGCTCAAGTCGAGCCCTGGCCATGGCCCGAGCCAATTAGACTCGTGGAAGGTTGGGCTCGTGCTCATGGGAAAAATCTCAAACTCTCAAGCTAAATCATGAATTTAATTGCGAAAGAACAGGCCCCATGTCTGCTCGATTGTAGGTATTCCTGCACATGTTAAAACCCTTACCTAAGACCGGATAAAAATAAGTGATAGAAAACCTACCAAGAACTATCCCATTAAGTCTAAATATCTAATAATATAAACATACAAATAGCTCAGGCTATCTCAAGTCGAGCCATCGATAGAGCTCGAGCCAACTCGGCTCGTAGCCAATCTGAGCTCGTAATGCTTGAGAGAAAAGCTCAAGTCGAGGACTTGAGACAACTCGACTCGTCGACCACACTACATACGGATTAATCGATTCGTTTCCTGATGGCTTTGAAAGGTGTTAGGAAACGAGTTAGAAATGTGTTTGTCATGTTGTAATAAATAGCATTAGGAAAACCCGTCAGAAAGGATCTTTGGAGAACCCTTAGAAACAGTATCAGAGAGGGTGCATGATGGGAAGGGCATAGGGAGATCTAGATGTGTCGGAAAAGGTGTCGGAACAGGTGCGGGAAAAGGTGTTGAGAAAGGTACATGTTGGGAAAAGTATCAGGTGTATCTGTTACGGCTCAACCACGAAGTCGGTTCAGTGACGAAGTTTCGCCACTGGGCCAGTTCATTCACGAAGTTTCGTGACTGGACCGCATTCTTCTTGACCGAACTAACAATGTAGACTCTCCGTCCAGTCACGAAGTACTCATCTAAACCCTAGTCCAGTCACAAAGTACAACGTAGAGCTGCTCTAGTGATATGACTAGCGCTGAAAATGAGTGCAAGCGCTAGTATATCTCTGTAAGCGTCACAGAATCCTGTTGTAATTTTCTCCCACACACTTTGTTTTTCTCCCGCGCATTTTTTTAAGTGACTGTACCATTGCTGGATGGGGCCCCAGTCGTCGACAGGTGGCACCTGGGCTCGCCCCAGGATAGCTGTGCTCGCACCACCATAGCTGTCCGTGCCCAGGGGTTCTAGGGTTGTGAGGCGGTCAGTCCAGTCAGGAAACTTCGTGACTGAACTGGCATACAGCAGGCCCACTTTAGTGACAAAGAATATAGTCCAGTCATGAAACTTCGTGAATGAACTGGCCCAGTGGCGAAACTTCGTCACTGAACCGACTTCGTGACAGGGCCGTAACATATCCATGGGTAGAGTGTTTTATATCTCTTCCGATCCTGAACTTAGTAGCGTTATCAGGTGTAGTATATACATACAACTATTATTAAACTTTATATGATCATGAAATCTATATGGTGCCCCAGTCTTAAAGGTAGCATGGGAAAAAACGTCAAATCGCTTATAACTTTTCAACCACGATAGATATTAAAAATCTCTCAAGACAAACTTTTATTCATCACGGTATCCAGCTCTTATCTCGACAGATTTTTAACATCTATCGTGGTTGAAAGGTGATAAGCGATTTGGCGTTTTTCCCATGTTACCTTTAAGACTGGGTAATGGAAGACATCCCTGGATATTATGAAGGCGTTCAAATCTGAAGCCTTAAAGATAAATTACAGATTGTGCATAGCAACCGGTCACCACATCAAATTTTGTAAAACCGGACCCAGATCAGCACATAGGGCTTTCTTGAACAAAAGCCGGGAAGAAATAAGGCTTGTAAACATGATATCTATATCTTCAATGACTAATAGTGAACTGCCAAATCTTATTTTTTTGGAATTTTCAGGTATTGTTTTAGTCATTTGAAGTGTCGGAGTCGTAAGCAAACTGCCAGGTGAGTGAAGCTGTAGACACCCCCTGGGGGGTCTATAAATCACATTTGAACGCCTATAAACCTTCAAAAATATACACGGGATGTCTTCCAATGTATCGATATATAGTGTAAGCGGTAAGCTTAGCACTACAGTTGATAGGTGCCTCAATGAGAGTTTAATTCTCTCATGACTCAAACTTTCCTTTTGCTGCGATCTCAAATGAATTAAGTTAAGGACCAGGAAAGGCATCGCTTTCTCATGTAGTGTGCTATTTTAACAAAGTGAACTTAAAGATTTGTTTACTGATCCATTTGCAGATCTCGGATATTAGTAGCATTGTTGGATATATTAACCTAATACATTTCCTCAACAAATAGCTCGTAACCTTCGATTGGTCACGGGGCGATTTGAATGGCAGGCAGAGTAGTGAGGACGTCCAGAACATCGGGGCTGCTAGCGAATCAATTGATACGGAGGATGGTGAGTGTAGTCTACTGGACCGTATCGATGGTGCCGTTGGCGAAGCCTATTGCGACGGGGGTCAGAAGGAAAAACGAGGGGAAAATACTGTACGCCCCAGTCCCCACATCGACTCCATTTATCTCCATCCTGACTAATACGCCACATAACGCCTTTCTTCAAGGATCACATCATGACCATCATAGCCTATAACGCGATGTTAATTACGTTGCTCCCCGCACCATGGCTCATAATCTGGTCGCCGACACGCTTCAACGCTGCGAGTAGCACTCCGAGTCAACGGGCATGGACAATGACCTGGCTAGCTATGGGACAGGTCTTTGGTGTGCTTGCGATGAGCTCGTACTCCTGGATACGTATACGTGTCGATCAGTATATAGCAGCGGCTGGTATGAATCATGATACGTTCGCAATAATCATGGTCTTTTATGCATGTTTGTATACAGTTCTGCTTTCGTTTGGCGCTGTGGGCGGAATGGTTATGGTGGCGAAGATGATTATGGAAGATGAGTTTTGTTCGAGGATATAAGGCGTATGATTAAATTATAAAGATGTGGGTTGGGCTTATAACCTCTGGCTATGTGGAAACAGGCATAATGTTGGAATGGTAGACACTAGCCTTGCTCGGGGGTGCGTCGCGGGATCTCACTCGATACAACAATTCACTACTTTTTGTCTTGTTTAACCCACTCCGTGGTCTGGTCCTGAGACTATTATATCAGGTTCTTATCAAGTAAAATTTGATAACGTTCCTTAGCTCATATTTTCGATCAACCGATACAGAATCCAATGACATACATAAATCATACCATTCGCATCAAACTCAACTAAAATACCGAGATTTGGCCAAAACAACTATTGCCACAGCATTGAGAAGCACTTGAATATCCGATGCAGGTACATCAATATACGTAAGAGTAACTGAAAATCCAGATCCGAATGCCCAACAATAGTAAACCGCCCATAGTGGCTGCAACGTTGAACTTTGCCAAGCGTCACACAAATCGAGGTCTTGATACGAGTTTCGGGATTGTCCCCCGAAAGATGCGACAGCCTATGGAAAAGATTTTTGGGAAGTAACGTAAGTAAACGCCTCCCTCTAACTTTCACATGTACAGCGCGCTGACATAAATTATCGTATTCGCGCGAAAAGTAACGAATCACATCAAACATGACGTTTACCCACAGTTCCAAGCACCTAAGCCTCTAATATTGAATAGATAGAGACACGTAAGCCCAGACTCAGTTTAAAGATCTATTTGTGCACGACAGTTATTGAACGAGTTGTATGGGGGAGAGTTGTGTGAAATCTACCAAGTGTGCCCTGCACAAATTCAAGGTCTTGGTAGGCATTTCATAAGAATTGATTATTTTTACCAAAAATGGCTTGTTCAACGATTCCTCTTTCTTTATATTTGGATTATAAATTACCTCACTTAATCTGTGGGTTCAAGGTAGTTATGTATTTTCGGCGTAGTGTACCGAGCGATTGAAAGCGACAACTACGGCGGGTGAGTAGACACTCGTGCACCAGGGTCAGTCGCGAACTCTAGAAACTGGCTAATATTGATTGGTTACAATGATTGAATTGGTTGTGATGCGCGGCTGACCCGGGTGCGCGAGTGTCTACCGTCTACTCACCGGCGGTAGTTGATTACCCAAAATGGGAAGACACCTATACCATATTTGCGAGAGATAATCTTATCAATTGTGACCAAAAAGAATTTTGTTAACGATAGAGCGCGGATAATTACTATATAGCACACTTTTGAAAGTTTACTGCCAGCTTGAAAGTGGCCATGTCACCATTACTTGCAGGGCGCCAATGGGCCGTGGCCCAACCCGTGAAGCCCGGGCTCACTTCAGGCTATTTGGGCCGGGCCTTCTGGTAGATAATAGGGGCCGGGCCGGGCCTCATGGGAATCAAAGTCCGGGCTATTTGGGCCCTCTTTGGGCCCATGAAGAATCGATATTTCCAGGTCGAATGTTGAAAATCATGTCATATCTTTCATACCCTGACCTCCATATCTAGGTGTTCCCAGTCATGAACAGGGCATATATTAGATTGGGCCCTTCAGGCCATGAGCCCGGGCATGCCCGGGCTTATGAACTTGGGCCAGGCCTAGGGCAACAACATCGGGCTTTGGGCCGGGCATGGGGGTATTTCAAGCCCGGGCCGGCCCATTGGAGACCCTGATTACTTGGTACAAGATTCTCACCTGAATCCGATTATGACCAAGAACTGTGCCATACATACTAGACACCAAAATCTTCCCAATCCGACTTGACTCAATTTCAATCTCAATGTCCAGATGGCGCACACAAGTCTGTTCAGATGCTACGCTTTCCAGTGAAAACGGCGTGCTAGAAACTGGTGCAGTCGGCGTTTCTACCGTCCCCGAAACAATGCTTTTATGAAAAGAAACTACAATAAGACTGCCGTGATTAGCCAGTATCTTAATTTGTTGCTATTGTTATGTGTCGATGGGGTAGCTCGATCTAAATTTTGGGACGATTAGTCCTGAAGATGGGTGCCACGCGCTAAGCGTTGACTTTCACATCCCAAGCCACTCCCTCGGCACACACAAACTTCCCGCCGGTATCGAGGCGCTTTCAATCCCAGTGTAAGTTAACCGGAGGATGCCGGAGGTGCATCATGAGATATATATCAGTCGATATCATTTTGCCAAACATACGTTAAAATCGGGCTTCCGAGCTAGGAGTTGTTTTTGTTATCAGTTCATCAAGTATTTTCAGGCTAAGAGAATTATTTCCTTGTCACATGAATTGCTATTACTATTAATTGATATTCCTATGGTGCCCGGAAATGGTAGACGTGAGAAGTCCCTGGATAATCTGGTATGCGAATGGAGGCGTAGATACCGGTGGCACACTACCTTACTGTGAGAACGAGGCAAGGAAGCGACGATTTAGAGGGAGCGTAAACCTAAGTTCCCTTTATTTCCCCAATGTGACGTGATATTTCTATTTGGCCGATTGAACTTCCTATTTCAACGAAGGTGTACTATGCAGGGACAAAGTCACTGTAATCTCAGGCGTAAGTACAATTAAAACTTGACGGTATTAATACTCGCTGTTAGTCTCGTTCCCAGACTGTTTTGTCTGCATGTGCGCTGAATCAAGCAAACACAGGCTGGGCACGAGACTAACTCGCTGTAGGATAGAACGCCCTTGCTATTACAGACACCATAGCAGAAGCCTTATCATAATCCTCAACTAGTGATAATCAAATCACGCTCACAAAGCGATCAGTATACCGGAAAACGCCCATGGTCATCACGGAGCAGGATAAGGATAAATCCCAGTAAGCATTTCAATATATAATGTTTTGCGCAAAATGCCTCCAGCGAATACCGTCACCTCTACCCTCTCCCTGGACAAAGGCCTCGTCAATCATTCTTGTAGCAAAAACAGTCCGACCCCCGATAGCGACGGGAGTTCCCCTGTTTACCACATTTCCGAAACCTATCCCAGCTTGAAACACCCGCAAATTTCAACATCAATTTCAAAAGGACGATCACTTCCGCGGGTCGAATGTGATATATAGCTTTTCCCACGGTTCTAACCAGTCATCTCTGTAGCAAAAGCTGTGCCTGAGGTAAATAAACCGAATTAAAGGCCACATAACCAATGTCACTAATATATGGCTTGAAGTGAACAACTGATTTCCAGCCTTAATTGGCGCTGGTTCAGCAGCGAATGCATCCAGGGTTAGGGTCCTCCCTAGCACGCCGCGCATCTATTTTATCTCGATTTCAACCTGCATAGAAAGATGGTAAACCCCAAGCCACAAGCTGACGCAAGGAAACAAAGAAAAAGAAACAAACTACATTATTTTACGAAAGAGTTGGTTTGACTGTGAACCGGGGAACACGTAGTGTCGCCGCCGTTTCATTGGCGGTAAACTAGAGAAGAACATCGAATGATTGCCGTGCTCTCATCTCGGAGTTGCGGGCGCATCTTGACTTACCTTAATTGTCACTTGCACTTCTGCCTATGCTTTTTATAGTGTTGAATTATCATGACGCGAAATACCACCGCCGTTTCCCCGAGGAGCAAGTGGCTGGAAAGGGATTAATGTATATATCTCTTGTGTTACTACCTATAGTTTTCTACGGGAATTAGGAACCGTATCCGTGGTCTACGATGGCAAGTTTTCCCTACACTACGTCATGTCCTCCGAGATTATTATCTACTCCGCTAAGTAATATTTTTATTCATAGAGCCTCACCACCACCACAGTCCCATACGGAACCTCATCCCACCATCCCGACCTACCCATCCCTTCAATCAGCCAATGCACCAGCGCTAATTAAACCCTCCTAGTGTTACAGGAATACGAGCACTGCTCTAAGTCGAGGAAACAGGAGGAATACGAGTAATGGGTTGTGATGCGGGTACGGTCGGGTAGCGGAAGAATAAGCATAGAAAGGTACCGAGGGGTGTGGGAGCACCGGGTGCAACCACACTAGTATTAGGCTATTGTGAGGACACGCTTACTATTGGATGTCTCACCCGGAACGGAATAGAAGCGGGGTTTATGGCTGCAGACCATTCTACTTAAGGAAGTAGCTCTAGGACAATAGTATGATACAGCTCGGTTACTGGCAATTGCGGGGTTCATGGTTATGTGTCAGAATTAGAATGGAGGAACGGAACTATGCGGGGGCGCTTTTCTATCGGGGCTATCTTCGGGTTGATTGTCTTATTTTATTATCGTGGTATTAGTAGTATTAGAAAGCGGGCCTTGGCATAGGTTCCAATATGTATAAATAGGGTAGGATTCTGCCTCGTCTTAGTGGCATCATCAGTCACTCAGCGAGCGGAATCCGGTTTACAATATTACAAGTTTAAAAGCTACAGAATCATCGCTTAGCATTGGCAATTCCCCAAACACTATATTGTCCCTTATCCACTATGCTATTATTTTACCAATCGCATATTATCAACGTTCTGATAAGACAACTACTTGCTTAGACCAATACTTGAGAGTATTTTGTGTGGCGGATAGTCACCGTGCGCTCAAGTAAAGGAATAAGAAAGTAGTCTATTAGAAGGGCTCTTTGATATCTTATGCATCCTCGAGTAGCAACAGCAGCTATCAACAACTTCACTTGCACTACCTCCTTCATCGTTCGCAGAGGCAGTGCCGAACATCTCTATTGCGGATACTTTGAGTACGCCGGGTTTTTTGTCGAAGCAGGCACTACTTGCACGTTCGAAGAACACGACCCGGAAATCCTCAACTACCCTGAACTCTTCCCCATCAAAGTCACCCTCAGGCAGCAATCCTACGGATTAGCTCACCCCGTCCCTTGGTTCGTCGTTCAACCCTGGTGCAGAAGACAGCCACAGCTCAGGATCGAGCAACTTAGCGATGTCAAGGGGTCCTCAGCAACGACTGGAGGAAGATTACAACATGGAGAGTTCAATCACAGTGAGAGATCGAGGTATAGTCGAGACCCAGGCGAGACAGCGCCACAGGAGGGATCTGGACATGCCGATCAGCGACCTCTTCAGATCGACTCAGCTGGCCGAATCCTATGGCCAACCCCGCTCACGCAGGCAAGGGGACTATCGAGACTATTCCCCATACAAAACGCCAATCAGAGAGAGGTCTTCTATTCCGAGGCCCTCGGTCCCCAGGGTAACGGACGAAGACGAAGATACGAATATGGACGTCGAGGAACGCCGTATCGAGCACCCCTTTGGAGAAATCATCGGGCAGGAAATCGAACGGAGAGGAGCCCCAGTGGTTCAGCAGCTGAGTCGCGGACTTGGAGACCTCACTGTGAGCGTCCAAGACCTCCCTGTAATCAGGGACATCACTCGGCAGCACTCCGCGCAGCTCGCCCAGCAGCATGAAGAGCAGACCAAACTCATCCGCGAGTTGCAGATGAAGTTCGGCCAGGACCAAGAGGAACGGGAGCGCCGCGAAGGATTCATCCTCGCGCAAGTGCGGGCAGAGACAGCCGCAACCACTACGAATCTCCGCCAAGTCTTGGAGCAGATCGTCAACACTACTAAGGCCCACCAACAGCGGCAGGAAGAGCAGGCCCAGCATATAACCATGCTGGCTGACTGGATCCAAAAGCTGCCGAAAGACGGCCCAGCCCAAGTCCCAGAAGGCGTAGCAGCCACACTGGCACAATTGGAGAGGACCATGCAGCAGCAGGCCTCACTGGTAGATGGGTTCTCTGGAACGAAGACGGCTCTAGAAGAGATGATGGAGCAAATGAAGGAAACAGCCCGTAAAACGGCTGCGGAACGACCACTGGCCCCAGAGACAGGTGGCGGCGGATTAGGCCCGCCTCCCAAACCACCTCCCCAACAACCCGTCGTTCCTCCAGCTGGCTCCGAATCCAGTGAGGACCCCGAAGGCCAAAGCCTAGTACCAAGAAGCAACCCTGAGCGTAGTAGCCAACAAGGGAAGCAAGGAGGTCAAGGAGCACAAGGTGGAGGCAATGGAAATGGCAATAAGGGAGGTAACGCCCCTGGTGGACCGGGACCTCCAGGATCATCCTCATCGGACTCCTCAGATTCGGAAGACGAATGCCGCAGGCGGCTGGAACGTAAAAAACGGAGATAGGAAAAGAGGCGCCAACGAGAGAAAGAACTCTCGCACCCCCTTCGAGCCACCGTGGGTGATGCACCCAAAAAAGCCAACATTCCCTTCTCCGGAAGAGCCGATCAAGACGTAAGACTCTGGATCGACCAGATGGAGATCCTAATCAGTCTCCAGAAAAAGGTCCAATGGGATAACGGCACCAAGATCATGTGGGCATCCCTTGAGTTTACCGGTAGTGCGGGGAACTTTTGGCGAAATTTTACGGAGAGGTTAGCTTTGGATAGCAGTATCGGAACCTGGGAATGGTTCAAGCAAGAACTCCGTACCCAATACGGCAACCGTACGAGTCAGGAACAGGCCAAGCAGAAGATGGACAAACTCCGGCAAACTGGCCCAATCGACGACTACATCAATGAGATGCAGAACCTAGAATGGGACGCACGAGTTGGACCAGTTGTCATGAGATCTATGATCCTAACGGGAATAAACTCCTCGCTGGAACAACGGCTCTCTAATGCGATTGAGGAACCTAATGATTTCGTGGACTGGTTAGCCTGGGTACGAAAAGTCGGACGTAAGGACCACGAGGTGAAGGCTCGGAAAGAAATCCTGCGAGGTAAAGATACTGTCAAACCTCGCGAGGAAAAGACGGAACGGCGAAAATCGCGCAACAATGCAAATCCTCGGAAAACTTTCCCCACATCAGCCAACAACTCCAAGACCTCGGATGACTTAGGTGTCACCAAGGAAGAGAAGGAGAAATGGCAGAAGGAAGGAAAATGTTTCCGTTGTGGTAGAGATAACCACTTCGTGAAGGATTGCGTGGCGACGAGTAAGGTCAGGTTAACGAACCTGAAGAGGAGAGAGCCTCCTTCCGGGAGGAAGGACCACGGAAGGGAGGGTGATAAGAAACGAAAATTGGGGCCACAAAATGAGGCATTTAGGGCAAGAATTACGAATTTGGAGAACTAAAAATTGATTGGGTATTTCTATGTTTTACGGTTGTTTATTCTATGTTGTGTTATGGGTTTTTTTTTCATGTCTGGTTTTTACAAGGGATCGGGTTATGTTATGTTCTATCGGTTGTTATTCCGCGCAATTTAATTCTCTTTACATATACTCTGAGAAGTGGGGTCACACCCCGAAACGCCTGACGTATAAGTGTTGCACGATGACCTTCATCAACGCTTGAATTGTCTATATAAACTCCCTCGCCCCGCGCTCAACAACAAAGAACCATCAATATCAAACTCACTTATATCCAAGAACAACATACCTTTACCTTACACTTCTATACATACAAACATGTCCTTACACAACCAGGAAACCCGCCTCGAGATTGAGATCTCCTGGGCACACCCCGCAACTAGTACCCTTTATGCAGAAATAGTCAATGCACTCCTAGACAGCGGAACCGAGGACTGGGTTATGTCCTGGAACTGTATCCATCGTCTCAAGATCCCAACCCAACCTCGACCTAAGCCTCTCATCATCAGACAGGCCGATGGTACCCCTATGCCTAACTCTGGCACCCACATCACTCAATCTCTTACCCTCCGCATCGGCAACCATCTAGACAGAGATATCGTCTGTGAGGTTGGCTCGTTCGCAGGAGAAGACCTCGTCGTACCACATCGATGGCTCAAGGAGCATCAACCTACCATACATTGGGGTCAGAATAAGGTCACCTTCGACAACATCTATTGTCAAATTAAGGGATACTTCATGACCATATATGACATATACGAAGAAGACCCAGAAGAGCTCGTCATCAGACTGTTGAGGTCGTCAACCGAGACACAGATGATGATCGAGGAACACCCCTTCTGGGCAAGGGAATCGGTAAACGAGGCTCTCGTTGATGCTATACCAATGGAGTATCAGGACTTGGTCAACGTCTTCTCCAAGGAATGAGCCGATCGACTACCTGATCACTCTGAATGGGACCACACCATTCCCCTTATGGAAGGAAAGCAGCCTCCATGGGGACCGATCTACGCGCTCTCCCCAGTGGAGCAGAAGGCACTCCGGGAGTACTTGGACGAAATGCTAGCCTCTGGCAAAATAGTTCCCTCCACTAGTCCGGCAGCAGCACCCATTCTGTTCGTTCGCAAGACCAACGGGAAATTAAGGTTATGCGTAGACTTTCGTGGCTTAAACGCTATTACAGTCAAGAATCGTTATCCTCTCCCACTTATGACAGAGTTGGCCGATGCGACGAAAGGAGCAGAGTTCTTCACCAAATTAGATCTGAAAAATGGCTACAATTTGATTAGAATCGCTGCTGGCGAGGAATGGAAAACAGCTTTCAGAACGAAATACGGCCACTTTGAATATAGGGTAATGCCTTTTGGCTTAACCAATGCACCAGCGTCGTTCCAGGTCATGGTTAATACCATATTCAAGGATCTATTGGATCAAGGCGTAGTAGTCTATTTGGATGATATCCTAATATATTCAAAGACTAGAGAAGAGCATACGACTCTTGTGCGAAAAGTATTGGAGCGACTGCAACAAAACCACCTATACGGGAACCTCGAGAAAACGGAATGGTACGAACAGGAGGTAGAATTCCTGGGATTTGTACTATCAGGAAAAGGGAACCAGGTCTCGCCTAAAAAGGTGAAAGCAATCACAGAATAGTTAGCACCCACCAAGGTTAAGGAACTTCAATGTTTCCTCGGGTTCGCCAATTTCCTACGACGGTTCATCCACAGGTACTCCGAAATTTGTCGACCAATGACCGACCTCTTGAAGAAGGGTTCCGTATGGCGATGGAGCAGAGAACAGCAAAGCGCTTTGGACGAACTCAAGAAGAGATTCACGTCTGCCCCAATACTACGACACTATGACGAACACCGTGAAGCAATCATAGAAACTGATGCGAGTGACTGGGCCGAGGCCGCAGTACTCTCTCAGGTGTTCGAGGAAGGTATTCTACACCCGGTAGCTTACCACTCTTGCAAGTTCAACGAGGCGGAAGTTAACTACGAGATCTATGACAAGGAGATGCTCGCTATAGTTTCTGCTCTCTTGACTTAGAGACATTGGCTGGAAGGAACGGACATTCCTATCCAGATACATTCGGATCATCAGAACCTACAGTATTTCACAACGACCAAGAAGTTGTCGAGAAGACAAGCCAGATGGGCCGAAAAGATAGCACCTTTTCGCTTCAGGATCCATTACCGCCCAGGCGAAAAGAACGGCAAGCCAGATGCACTCACAAGGCGCCCAGAGTTCGCTATGGAAGGGGGAGTGATGCGTGAACAACCCGTAAAACAGTTGCTCAGCGCAGAACAGTTTGTCAGAAAATCACGGACCAGCGTAGAAACTAGACCTAAAATTATCGGCAACCCCGAAGAAGGAAGGACTCCGTTGGATCAGTGGTACGACATACCAGGCGTAGAGCTGCCTCAGCCACTACAAGACTGGTCTGAACAGGACAGACAATGGGTTCGGAGAGTGTTCCGGGATGAACCTCTCCCTGACACAAACCTTGAAGTCTTCGGGTCAGCGGAAGCTGCTGCCGTAATAGCAGAGCTTACTACTGAATGGACCTCGGGATCGAATGAGGCTACCCACGATGGTCGTTGGGTAGTGCCAGGATATGCGGTCAAGCAAGTCATTGAGGATCATCATGACAGACCCGTAGCGGGGCATCTAGGAAGGGACAAAACCCTCGAGTTGGTCGATAGGAACTACTGGTGGCCAGGAATGTCTACAGATGTAGCCAACTTCGTCAAGACTTGCGATGTATGCCAGAGAGCCAAGCAACGTCGGAGACACTTGTCACTCCCTCAACCCCTAGAGTTAGCCACCACCCCTTGGACTGATATCTCAATGGATTTTGTGGTAGAGATGCCAAAGGAGAAATCAGGATTCCGTAACGTATTGGTAGTCGTGGACCGTTTTACGAAAATGACTCACTTCATTCCAATGACGGGAATCAATGCGGAACAGACCGCTAACGCATTTGTCAAAGACATCTGGCGTTTTCACGGACTTCCCAGGAGCATTGTCTCTGACAGAGGAACACAGTTCGTATCGGCATTCTGGACGGCGGTTACAGAACGACTTGAGATTCGTAGAAGACTCTCAACCTCGTTCCACCCGCAGACAGATGGCCAAACGGAAAAAACCAACCAGCACCTCGAATCCTATCTTCGAGCCTACACCGCAGGTACAGGGAAGAAATGGAAGGACCTGCTACCAATCTGCGAGTATGCATATAACAATGCGAAACACTTGTCTACAGGACAATCGCCGTTTTATTGTAACTACGGTTTCCACCCACGAACGGATTGGCCAACAGATGCGGATATCGATCGGCTGGACGTCAACGGAAACAACTACTTGGACAACCTTCTTCAAGCTCACGAGTCAGCGAGAGATACGCTGCAGAAGACCCTTGACAGAATGGCGTCAAGACCAGGGCCAGCAGTTCAGCGGTTCGCAATCGGTCAAAAGGTCTTGCTGGATACTCGGAACCTCGGGGGATACGACAAGTGGTCGGATAAGTTCACTGGACCCTTCGAAGTCGCTGCAGCTATAGGAAATAGAGCTTATTGGTTGAATCTTCCGGTAGAATGGAAGGTTCACGATGTATTCCACGAAATGCTGCTACGACCTTATCGAGAGGACCCCAACCCAGGAAGACAACAGAATATACGGAAACGACTTGCAACACCCGATCCTCAAGAAGCGCTCTTAGATGAGAACTTCAAACCAAGTACGAATACTCGACCCCATACGCGGAGTCAAGGGCCAGTCACCGATTCGAGACGGCCTCCGAAGCGACAACGGACTGGGAAAGACTAGCTCGATACCTTTCCTACTCTATGACTTTTCCCCACAGGGTTTTTATCATAGAGAGGTTTTAACGGTCGAGGGCGACGTCTAGGAAGGGGGAGTAGTGTTACAGGAATACGAGCACTCCTCTAAGTCGAGGAAACAGGAGGAATACGAGTAATGGGTTGTGATGCGGGTACGGTCGGGTAGTGGAAGAATAAGCATAGAAAGGTACCGAGGGGTGTGGGAGCACCGGGTGCAACCACACTAGTATTAGGCTATTGTGAGGACACGCTTACTATTGGGTGTCTCACCCGGAACGGAATAGAAGCGGGGTTTATGGCTGCAGGCCATTCTACTTAAGGAAGTAGCTCTAGGACAATAGTATGATACAGCTCGGTTACTGGCAATTGCGGGGTTCATGGTTATGTGTCAGAATTAGAATGGAGGAACGGAACTATGCGGGGGCGCTTTTCTATCGGGGCTATCTTCGGGTTGATTGTCTTATTTTATTATCGTGGTATTAGTAGTATTAGAAAGCGGGCCTTGGCATAGGTTCCAATATGTATAAATAGGGTAGGATTCTGCCTCGTCTTAGTGGCATCATCAGTCACTCAGCGAGCGGAATCCGGTTTACAATATTACATGTTTAAAAGCTACAGAATCATCGCTTAGCATTGGCAATTCCCCAAACACCTAGCGATCTATAGCCCTCCACCGATACCGACAAGAATAGCGACCAACAATCACACACCACCGCTTGCGCGCTACCATCAAGAGCCACAGCACTACCAAGCGTGAATACACCTCACCCTATCACTCCTCAACCCACCACGCATCCCACCCCAAAAACCGATCCGTGATCGGTCCCGCTAATCACAGGTTCTCACTCGCCGAGTGACAGTTCACGACTAACCCCCGCGTCATCCATATATGGCACCTCCGACGTAAACTGCCACTAGTCATGGGCACGGGAGACACAATGCCAAGCAGAACATGCTTAGCTATGCTATAAGAATTCATTAAGAGTGAGAAGCCATACTAAGATAGACTAAGAGTCTTCCCTCGAAAATACGAGTGATTGTCTGTGACCCGATATCAGCATCTTGCTGCCTTTCGCCAGCGGCTGGGAAAAACATCAACTCGATGGCCCGAGCACCTAATACGAAAACTGGGTGCTTTACGCAATCTAGGGCTCTGGGGCTGGCGGTTCCCCTACGGTATAATTCTTTTGGTGTATAACGGTAAATAATCCACCAGAGAAGGGTGATTTACGCCAAAAAGCCCGAAATTGAGGTTTTTGGTAACGCTTCGTTTATTTATCCGGATACAAAGATAGATTTTAGGCTCATCCTCCAGCGCAGGTATGTAAGCTCTGGGAGTGGTAATTAAGCTCCAGTAAATCTAATTAACCTATAAGGGCGATAATTTATCTATCTTGATTTTAGCGTGGTCCAAAAAGGGATAGAACAAGCGAGCCCAGCAAGAATAAAGATACTCACGGCTAGGGAATGATGTATCAGATGGCAGGTCAAGAAAATATATCCACCTACCACCAGTGAGCGGTAACTACCCCAATAGCTTATCTTTTCGGGGCATGAAATACAATTCAAGTAAAGAAAGTCATAGTATAGGTGACATGAGTTGCAGCAATCAGTCAAGATTGTCTGGGTTCGAACCTCTAGAACTTGGTTTTTAAAACATTTTTATAATACTTTATCAATTTACGAAGTTTACTTACCGCTTATTCAGGGCAATTCTTTCTCAAGTTATCCTAATAGAACGGGTAAACAGGCTACTCTACAGGGTATCATATCCTCTCCGCCTCCGACGTCACCGGCCATTACAGAGAACCTATCTTTACGCCATTGCACCCTAGGGGTTTGGGGGCCGTTTTTAAATAATGTAGTGCACGGGGAGAGCAAAGGCGACCTCTAGTGTTGTATGATTTTAAGCTAGGTCAATGAGGAGTGGGCAAACAACCCGCGGAATGCGTACGTCACTATTGCATCTGTGGGCAGAATACACTCCCACAACCGCCCACCACCAAAACCTCAAACCTGAAGACCTCAAGACTCCACCCCACCGACCACCCCCGATCCGCAACTACGCTACATGACACCACGCCACACCGCATACCGCACAGCGAGAGAGTCCAGCGCACAACGACACTCGTACTTCCCCATGTCGTCCAGCACCGGCCGAAAGACTGCCAGCTGGAGGCGGGGGCACCTTCGGAGGTGCGATTCCGGAGGTGTGGGTGTTTGGGGTTAGCAGGGGCTACCGTCTCGGGGGTGGGTGGGGCGGATAGTAGGGGGTGACTGGTGACGGAAGGGGCGAGAGGGTAAGGGAAGGGTGGTATAGGGCGGCAGAGAGGTATATGAAGTCCATCGCACAGAGGCTGGCTGTGATTATATAGTTACAGAGTGGTATCAAAACCAGTATCGAAATAGGGCATCGAACCAAAAAAAGAAAAAGAAAAAGAAAAGGAAAGAGGAAAACCGACGCCGTAACTAAACCCAACCCGCTACCCGTAAAAGAGAAATCGACAAAAAAAGAAAAAAATTAAATAAGTCAAAGAAAAGTCAAAAAAAAAATAAAAAACACAAAACACTGAAAATAAAACAAAAATACCCTTTAAAAAAAACACCTCCCGTAAAAGCAGGATCAGACCCCCCTCGCCCTCCTCCCTTTCACCAGCCCCCACCTCTCCTCCTCCCTCATCCCCATCTCGTCCATCACAACCGCCACCTTCCTCGGCCGCTCCTGCACCTTATCCCCATCCTCCCCCGCTGCCACCCCCCCCTCCCTCTCTTCCCCCAAGGCAGTTCTAAATTTCCGTTTCGCGCTCTTATTGCCACCATCCAAGCCCAGCGCGCGGTCAACGTCAGGACTAAAACTAAGCACCCACCCCTGCACACTCTCCGCGGGAGAGACCATCCCGCTGTCCGCCACCTTTCCCTGCTCCTCCCCACACAGGCCCTCTACACCCGCCTGCTCCTCACCCCCCTCCTCCCACCCCTCCTCCTCCTCGCCCCAGCCCACCGCTTCTTCACTCCCGTCCCCATACGGAAATACCGGCCATCCCGCAGCAGCGCGTAAGCGCCTTACGCGCCCACACAGCGCATGCAGCTGCAGCAGCAGGGGGTGCGGGAGCGGCCATCGGGAAGGGTCGGGGGTGGTCAGCGTGATGACGTCGCCGGGGGTGATCTGCGTGCTTGACAATAGCTCGGGCGGCGTGCTGGAGGAGTAGACGTAGCGGGAGAGAGGAAGAAGGGACCGGCCGGGGAAGGAGAGTCTTATGTCGTACTAGGGGTGTTAGCTGTGGGGACGCCGGGGGGGGTGTGCAAAAGAAAAGAAGGTGGAGAGGTGGGGGCGCTCACGCTAGAGACGACACTAGGGTCGTAGCCACCACTCCAATTGCCGGTGTTAGGGATCGGTACCATCTCGATCGCGCCAGCATCAAAGTATCTGTGTGCGCGCGGTTCGAGGGTTATACAGTTCGCCAACTCGCCCACCCCCGCTTCCCTCCCCCCCCTTGCCTCCGATCCCGCTCCGTTTGCCAACTGTAACGTAGCCCCCCTCACCCTCTCCGCACCCTCGACACCCAAGAAGAGCGCCAAGAAACCCCAGAACGCAGCCGCCTTGGCTCCGCGGACAGAGAACGGAATGATGTGCGCCACTTCGAGCGCGGTGGGTTCGCTTATAGCTGTGAGCACGCAGCGCTGGGTGTCGCGCGCTAGCGTCGAGGCGCGGAGGGTCGCGGAGCGACCGGAACTTGAGGAGCGGTGGCTGTGCGTGGAGGAGGAGGGTGGCGCGGGTGTGCGAGTCGGCGTCGGCGGAGAAGGGGTTGCATGGTTCGAGCTCTGTGTAGGAGTCGGTGAGCGCGAGGACTCACGAGAGGAAGCCCGCGAAGGCGCAGGGCTGCCACCAGTGCCACTAAATGCCCTCAGCGCTACCGTAATCGTGTCCGCCCACGTCACCAGCTCCCGCCCTGTTACCGTTTTGTGTGCGAGGCGGGTTAAGAAGCCCCCCTCCCCCCCATCCCCCTCCCACTCCGTAGCCGGTAAATGCACCACAAACCCCGTCACCGCACTCACGACACTCGCTTGCATCTCACCCGTGAGCTCCGGCGTGACCTCCGGTCGCAAGCTCCGCATCGCAGCTTCGTAGAGCGCCTGTGTGGGGGGTGGCAGCGTGGTGATTGCGCTGTGGAGGAAGGCTGTGAACTGGCCGTCGCTAGGAGGCTCAGGGGAGGAGGAGGCGATGTAGGGCGGCGGCAGCGGGATGGTGAAGAACAGCGAGGGCGGCGCGGTGGTGCTGGGCGTGCTGTGGGTGTGGGTGGTGCGGCGGCGCTTGGACGATGTTGTGGCGGGCGGGGGCGGGGGCATCAGGGTGGCATCGGTGTCGGCGGTGTCGGGGGCGGGACGTTTCGGTGGCATTGGGGTCGCTGCTGGCGGCACTGCGCTGTGTGTTGCGGGTGAAGAGAGATGTGGAGAGATGACAAGGCTTGGCTGTGGCGTGGATAGGGTAACCACTGCACCCGCCACACCAAACGTGCCACACCCGGAAAAAGGGCGAATACGCGAGCAACGGGTGTTTGCCAGTGGTGCATGTGAGCGCGATACTGGCGATACTGCAAACAGACGGCGGGGGCTCGCGGTGTTGAAGGTATCACCGAAATCCTCATGCTCCCAAAAAAGACGAAAAGAAAAAAAAAGAAAAATGTGTATGTACATATCACGCCGCGAGTGATAGGCTACGACGCATGGTGCCACCACTCGAACACAAAGTCAATGTTGGACAGCAGCAATTAACCCGAGTATGTGGAAGGTAATATCGCTGTCCGCTTCCGGCGCATGTTATGTGAGACGGAGAGTGCGTAACCCCCGCTAGTCCCCGCACCCTGCCCGGGCCGCGGAACTAATCTACTTCCGGGAGTGATCACGCCATGACTACGCGGTGAGCACACCTTCTCCTTCCGACGAAGCCCTGAGAGTATACACCCGTCCCGCAGTCAGGGAGGGGGTGCAAATACCGGATTGAGACGAGCCCTGATGGTCCTGTTAGCGTGCTGTGCATGCGGGATGTCGTTAGCCGGGTGTGGCTAGGTCCCGGGAGAGGGCGGGGTGAGGCCGAGAGAGCGAGGGAGTGAGGAGGCCCTTGATGTCCGGTACACTGTCTCGATGCCTCACGGCATCTGAGGTTGTCGTCAGCTTTAAGGATGTTGACCCCCCGGCCTTGCTCGCTCCTACCCTCCGCGAGTTGAGGAAGAGGTGGGGGTGGGATTTGGGGGTCCCCGGGGGGGCCCCGGGGAGGGGGGGGGGGGGCCCCGGGGAGGGGGGGAGTCGCGAAGGCAGGGCTATAGAGAGTACTAGTGGGCTTCTTTCTCGACAACTGCTAAGATATATCGATATGGTGTAATGAGTTGGTGTGAAACTAGGGATCGGGAGACTCGTCTTCAACTCTCGTTAGGCTTTTATTGAATATCTTATTTTTCTTTTACTGTGATCAGATTACATAATTGAATTGGTGTTTTCTTAGTATTTGTAGGGCCTCTCACCCACTTTCTGTCTGTTTCTTCCCATTCTTTTTTTACGCAATGTATTTTTTGTGTGCGGGTCTTTAGTATCTTCTGTATGTCCCTTACAAATATATTTCGGCTTCTTCATAGGATTACTATCGCTGTATATCTCATAAAGTTACCTATGGTTATCTTTAAATACCGCAGCCTGCGGAACACACTTACCAGCAGCATCGTCCCTTGCAGAGACCTGAATTCATTACTATAGATCTAGAAAGTAAATAAGCTTTATACTGCCAAAGGTCCTTGTGTGGCCCTTATTTGAAATGTATGCAATGACAATTTTAATTCTATTAGACATTTTCAATCCAATTATCATTTACACGTCGTCATGCTAAATCTTCCAGCGGAAGTGGATCAATGTTCGAAACTAGTGCTCGGCTATTTGTTGCTTTTTAGATGTACCATCATCTACTCTCCTAGTCCAAGGGTTTAATTCTCTGAGATGGATTCTGCTATCTACAAAGTTGTGAGTTCAACTCTCATTGTTATTGGATTTTTTATAACAGCAAATGATAAGACGGCCAACATGTGGTTTAAGAACGTGGTTTGTTTAAACTACGGAGATCTGTATGAAAGAGAATTATGCGAGAATCATTAATAGAACCAGGATATTCTAGCTTTCCACCGATACTTCCGGCGTGCGAGTGTGAGATCGCGCTGAAGAACTTCTGTACCGCCAGCCCTGACTAGAAGGCCTTCGTAACTGGACTCAAGTAAATCCACTACATTGGCTGGGCGGGTCCACGTGGCCCACTGCTCCCAGCGCGGTCCCATGACTACATATACATATGGCGGCGGATCCTCACCCCACATCCTTAGCTTTTTATTGCATTTCTCCTCTTGCTGTTCCTCAAAGGTGTGCAAAAGGGAGTTAGCATACGGATCTAGCAATGTCATTCGACGAAATTTCATAGGCCGGAAAAGGTTCCTGTCAGGCTCTGATTGCGGGAATTCTCTGCCCGTAGAGAATGGATCTCTCCCTTTCTGCACTACATCCAGGTTATTCAGACCGTCACGGGAACGTGGAGCGTCAAGCTTCGATAGTGTGGAGGAACGGGTTCTCTTCATGTCGTCGGTGCCGTCTATCTTGTGGAGTTTCTCCTCCATCATCGTAAGACCATCGCAGTAGAGGTCTATTATAGATGCTGCACGATAGGATCTGAGGCTTACATTATCGCTGGAAGTCGTCTTATTTGTGGTGCAGCGCTTGAGTCCTATTATATCGTGACTAAAGTCTACAGTGACGTCCGGTGCCGGTCCTGTAGTATGTTTTGGAGTGTCCCAGTCGCCCTTCCCCGGAATTGGCGGTGCACTATAGGAATGATTGGATGATGAATGTGGTGCAATAAAGATGACATCCCCGGAGCTCCCTTCAGACCGGTGATCCGTGATATTCCCCACTGTTATGGAGCCGTGACTGATCATCTCTAAGCCCCGCGAGAAGAGTCAACGATTGTTCCGTCCTTGCAGATAAACTACCTGCGATAGCTCTGTCACTATGTCAGCTCCTGTGCATCCGGTATCTTTGGACAACTGAGGAGGCTTTTACAGGTTCACGGCGGTCATCGTCATATCAATCGTCAATTTGTACCCCGCAAGACTAGTCCTAAGCTCCCCGACCTCCTCCTCTCCAAGCACAAACCGCGACTGCTTCTACACGCTCCGCCAAAGGCCCTCTCCTGGTTGCTTGGCGTGCACACACAAAATCTCCTCGAAATTCTTAAAGTCCACCATGATTGAGTCGAGAAGATCCAGAAGCAGGTCAGCTGGAAACTGTGGATAGGCCGAGAGGTCATGGTCTCGGAATATCGTTTCGAGATAGCCCAGCGCTTTGCAGAGTGTTTCCAGCTCCCTGCTGAGAGAAACGACCGTCTGGGGAACAGATCCTACACGGTTAATAGTTGTGTAGAGCATGCGGGAAAGCTTGGCGCCGACAGCAACAACACCTGCAACAGATGCTAAGACGGAGAGTGGATCAGACATCGTGAGCAGGTCTGCCGAGGAGATTTCGGGAGCGCCGTGGCTATGATAGTCGAAGGTTCAATGCGCACGTCAGGAGGACTGAGCCTCGCTCGCCATTGCATTGAGTTGGCAATCAATGCCAAGATATCTGATTAATAACCGAAACCCTAACCCCGCATTGCATCTACTCTCAATGTCAAATTAACAAACGAAATAAACAAATTGACTAACAGGGTACAACTGGATGACGAGGGGTGCTCATTACGTGCGAAGAACGGTGTCGATAAACCGACAATCCGCGCCAATAGCCCAGACGAAAAAACGACTTATTAGACACATATAACTAATGTGGTTTTGGAAGCAATTAAATATATATTCTAGTAGAATACCTGCTTCCAAGCGGATAAATTGTGAAAAACACTGGTTTTGGGCAGGCGATTTTTGTAGACCTATCCACTCCTTCAATAAAACAAAATAGGGAAACAGGGAATTAAAGGGGATCTGTACTCCTGGTGATTACCTACAAATCCTATTTCTTGGAATTAATTTCGATTTTCTTACTTTGGATGACAAGGTAGATCAGGCGCGGGGGAGTTTCTGCGAGGGAAATACTGCAGGTTTATCGTGACCAGCACCACAGAAGTATATATTCCTCGGATTCCAACCCCCGTATATACTAGAGCTATGGCAGGCCTGCCCATCCCGACTAAGCGGAGGTATCAACCATAAACAGCGGGAAATATGTAACAAGTACAAAAGAAATATTTCGCCCGCGAATGATTCCTCCATCCCTATATACTTAAATACTTTACACATACTCTGCACAATCCCCGTCCTCCGGTGGATAGGCTCATCTGTTAATTCCACGCTTCTTGTCTCAGCGTATAAGAATAACTCTCTCTTCCCGTCCTATCTGTCCTCCTCGTCACAATATACGGTCCATCCGTGCTCTCCTCAACCATATACCCTCTCGCTGCACCCGACGGCGGTGCTGTCACAGCCCTATTCAATCTCGGCTTCGTTCTCTGCTTCGGCTTATCCCGGGGAGCCGTACCTATACGCTGACGTGTCGCGCCCTCTGTATTAAGGTCATAGTTCAAGACCGCCGTCCTCGACACCTTACCCGTGGTCGAAAACGTATCAATATTCTTCCTCGACCTCAGAACCCCTGGTGGAGGCCACCTAAAGCTTATCCCCTCCTCCGCCAGCTCGCTAAGCAGTCGCTCCCAGTTCCAGGGTGCGGGGCTACGTTTAGGCTTTATTGTGGTAGCGTCTTCGCGGTCGCTGAGGCGGTCTGACTCCTCGCGCTCCAGAGAGGCGATGCTGTCGCAGTAGAGGTCGATGATTGAGCTTGCGCGGTACGAAATTACGCTTCGAGAGGTGCGGGTTGTACAGGTAGTGCGGGCAGTGCGGACTGTGGCGGTCCGGAAGAGGGTGGTGAGGGTGCGGGTGGAGGTTGTGCTCATGATTGAGGCGGGTCGTGACGTTGCGCTGTGGGAGGTGTGCGAGAGGTCGGTGGTGGAGGATGAGGGGTGGAGGGGCATGTCGCCAAGGGTCGAGCCGGGAGTGTGGTCGGGGGTAAGTGAGGCGGAGGTGTGGCCGAGCATGAGCTTACACGCCACGATCTCGTCCCTCAGTTCCGCAAGGAGAAGCCGCGACTGTTCGATTTTTGCGGAAGACGTGCCCGCGATAGCGCTATCCGAACGTCAGCTCACAAAACATTACCACCGCTAACCACCCCCAAAACCAAACCTACAGGTTCACCGCCGTCATCGTCATATCCATCGTCAGCTTATACGCGGCAATGCCATTCTTCAACTCCTTAATCTCCTCCTCCTTCAACGTCAGACGATACCCCTTCCACAGACTGCGCCATCACCCATCGGCAGCCTTCCCCCTGTGTCCCGCGAGAAAATTGTGGAAGGCGTCAAAGTCTGCCATGATTGAGCACAACAGCTCGGCCAGCTGGACGGCGGGGAACTGTGGGAATGAGGTGATGTTGTGCAGCCTGAAGAGCTGCTCGAGGTAGCTGAGCGCTTTGCAGAGAGAGTCGAACTCACGGCTGAGGCAGACGGGCGTTTGTGGCGCGGTGCGGATTGAGTCGATGGTGGTGTAGAGGGTGTGGGAGACTTTGAGGCCGGCGGCGGCGGCGGCGGCGAGGGAGGCGAGGACGGAGAGGGGGCCGGATATTGTGGGGTCTGTGGAGGGGAAGAGGAGGAGAGGAGGGGGTGTGTCAGAGGTGGTGTTTACTGCGCACTAAAAATGATAGTTAGGCATGTAGCTGTGGCTACTCTGAGTTGTCATGGGTGCCAAGCATCGCGGGGATGTGTGCCGATTGGCTGCATTGCATCTGCAGATTTATGTAGAGTAGGTAAAGCCGACTGTACTACGTTACCGAATGACCATGTTGGTAATCGAAGTCTCTTTTTTTTTTTTTTTTTCTTTTTAGTTCATCAATTGCATGCAACCTTACAGTTATGGCGGTGTCGCACTAAGCCCCTGAACTTCCCATCTGCCTCCGCCGCCACTCACAAAACCAAACTTTCAAAATAAAAAGCATAATCAAAGTCTCGATATCTAAGAAGTGATAGATCAAAATCTAAAAATAAATATAATTATATATATATTAATAATAATAGTCGGGGCCGTTCCAAATCTGACCTTGGACTGGACCGGATTGGCTTGAATGTGCACTAACTATTAGAATAACTTGAGAAAGAAAAGCCATGAATAATTGATATAGTGGAATATGTTAGGTGCTCTGATCCAGCCAGTGACGGCTCTTATCCAGGGACGTCCCTGGTTGGTATGCACCAGTCATGGACGTTGTGGCACATAGCTGTGGCGAAGCCACTAAATAAGACTAGAAGCAACGTAATCGGAGACAGGACGCCTAGACTAGAAACTCAACCTCATAATATGATCAGTTGTCTCTCTTGTTCATATCGATTCTGAATTGTGATCGATCTGAATGAGACTCTAGTGAATACAGAAAACAGCCTGCAACGTCACCGGGTAGAGTAGAGCAAGCAGATGTCGCTGTATGGTACGAGCTAAGTATATAGCCAGGGACGTCCACGGTTAGTACAAGGAAGTAATAGCAGAACCAGTGGGGAAGTTCAGGTGAATCGAAGTTGTGACCTCCAGCTGAGTGCTCGCACTACAACCCACCAGGCACTATAATCTCCTATTATGTACATGCTGGATTAACGATTTTTCTGAGGGTCTTGCAGTCTGATTGGTCGAGAGCGAGGAACCCTAATCCTGCATAGCAACCGGCTTACCCACCAAAAATTAGGAACATGCATGACACTGGCATGCCCGGTATTAATTTAGTATGATGAGGGGATCAATTATACTACGGCCGTACGGGAAATGGAGCTGAAAGTAAGAGGGAGGAAGTACTGGAGGTGGAAAGTAGAATAGAACGATGGCTTGAATTGACTGAGAGCATCAATCACTATTATTACCTGGGAACCGTAACTATCTAATAAGTATATAGATATAACCTGCATATGCATGTACTCTTATAAGCTTTTGATTGGTGGAATCCGAGGTTTTCTGTTTCACTTCTAAGATTAGTCAGCATCAGTAAATTAGTTTTTTTTTTTTTTTGGATTCCCGAGTTGGTTCTTGAGGACTTTCTTTTTTGTTTACTGAGTTGGTTCTTGTGGAGTTTCTTTTTTGATTCCCGAGTTGGTTTTAGAGGTGTTTCTTTTTTGATTGCCTAGTTGGTACTCAAGGGGTTCCTTTTTTGAGGTACTAGTTGGTTCTCGAGTGTTCTTGTATTGATGCCCGAGTTGGTTTTTGAGCAGTTCCCTTCTTTTGGTTCCTGAGGATTATTTTTAGTAGCACGATATTAATTTTCACTGATGTCACGGGGCGTGTCCGGGACTTGGTTTGGGACATGAGCGATGATGAGAATGAGTTAGACGGAGGTGCCTCTGACTGTACCAAGGGATACAATTATTAAGATAAGACTTGGGCTGCTGGTGGTTAGGAAGTCGATATAGAGTTGTCTTCTAGGAATGAGAATAGCTACGCACAGGCCGAGACGAGAGCAGAAAGGGGAGAGATGGAGTGCAAGTGTATCGTGTACTGTCCTATGGAATTAAGTATCAAACTGTCATGGAGATAGACAAACATAAGCGGAGATGAGAGACAGATTTGGAGGAAGAGATTGGAACAGAGGACAGGAGACAAAGATTACTTGATGTAGATACAGATCAGTGGGTATTGACCATCGAGACTGTTACGGTATGAGTCGGAATAAGGATGGGAACAGAGGTCAGGGGTCTAACGGGCAGGGCGGGGGCAAGGATCAACTCGGGATACGTTCGAGTTCGAGCTGAGCATGGCTGGGGGAAAACTAGGACTTGAATGTCGAGATGGTCTCACTCGATCCGTGGATTGGGCTGGACTAGTACGTTCGGAAACAACAGAATAGTCTCAAACGAGGAAAGACAATAGTATTGTTCTAACAAGTATAGGAATAAAAAGAAGATGTTGCATAAAGAAGAAAGAAAGGAAAGCTACAAGAGCGGAGGGCGAGCCTCCTATATAAATACCCAAGAAATCCTGATGACTAATCAGTATAACTCGAACCAAAAAAAAAAAAAAAAAAAAAAACAGAAACCAAATACGAAATCCGAAACTTCTTTACGCATAACAACACAAAATCAGCCTAGCGCTTACAACCAATCCCTGACCGTAATCCAAAAATAGTAAACAACACCGAAGCCACACTGATCCTTCAACTAACAATACAATTCTGAAGCTGCCTCACTGGTAAGCGAGGTAGAGGTGGTCGGGCTGTGTTAAGGGGTTACGTAAGAGATTATGTAACGGAGCGGTATCGGGGAATCAAGGAGCACAACCGAGGTACAAGGTAGGGACTGTGATGAAAACGAGGATGGGATCAGGACTTGGTCCAAGACGTAAAAGCGAGATTCGCTTCGATGTCGAGAGTTTACGGAGGGGGCAGACTCGATACCGTTCAGTCAGGGAGGAGGTGGTCAGGCTGGTATAATCTACTAGAAGAGGTTAAGGTTATACGAATGAATATATTCAGAGACAATGAACACAATAAGAACCCAAGCTGATGGCAAGGGTGAGAATAAGAGCAATGCGTAAAGAAGAAAGAAAGAAAAAGAAACATGGAAGTACAAGACCCATATATATATACTGCTGATCCTTCGCTGAGGATGACTCACAAACCCATGTAACGTAAACCCATAGAAACCTAATAACTAACACTAAAGAAAATCCAAACAATAAATATTAACACATGAAACCCAAAACCGACTTTACTTCTTTACGCTGACAAAATTGAAACCGAAATACGCCGTGATAGAGGCAAATAAATCAGAAAAGTTGAGGAGAGTACGATGTATCAGGCTGAGACAGGGTTGTAGTCTAGGGGAAGTGGACTTTACGAAGAACCTTGCATGTTCAGGAAGCCTAAACTAGGCAATGAGGTTCTTTAGAACTGGAGTTCGAGGCCGAAGAGTATATAGAACCAAAACTAGAGAAGTAGAAACAAGAGTTTGCGTAAAGGAAAGAAGGGAAGAAAACCAAAACAGAAGCAGAACAAGACTCGCTTATATACAAGAAACAAAAACGTCAGAACAGATGCTTAGAGAAACCAAAAGAACAAAATTTACTAAGCCAGAGAACTGGCAAACAGGATTGGTGCACAACATATCTATAATGGGAAAGACAAGAACATGAAATAAGGGAACTAAAACAAGCTGGCAAATAAGAATACAGATAACAGGACGGAAACTGAATCAGCGTAAAGCCAGAACTGTAAAATGCCGAAGCCAGCCAGAAGGACTTTCATTCAAAGATCGAGCCAATTCTACTGTGAGCCTATGGTTGAATTGTCTATCAGCAACTCGAGAATCAGGGATCAGGCAGAGAGAGCTCAAATCAGAGTTTCGGGAATCAGGGAACCAGGAGCGAGCCAAAATAGGAATAACATCAGTGTCGAGCCAACTTTTGTGAATATATGGTTGAATGGTCTATCAGGTATACGGGGGTCAGGGACAAACTAGGGCCAGGGCATATCGGGGGAATAGGATTGTGTATTAAGACGCCTTGATACTGAGATACATTGTGATAGCCGGAAGCCGGTGTAATAGGGGTCTCTCGTAAGAACAATAGACTAGGGTAGAATAAAGACGGCCGTACAAGATAGACAATCAGGTTGCAGATTATTCAAAGATTCTATCACTAGAACTCAATAATCTTTAAGGACTCTGCGAGTGAGAAGGACTTGGTTTTTTTCTTCTGATGAAGACTGGAGCGAAAAGGACTATAGGGCGGGAATGAGCCTGAGTACTTATACTCCAAAGGCCTCTTTTCTCTGCTCCCAACTCCTTACTAAGTTCCTGTAACGGGGGTCCTTTCTAAGAGAAATAGAATAGGGTAGAATAGAGACGGCCGTGCAAGATAGACAATCAGGTTGCAGATTATTCAAAGATACTATCGCTAGAACTCAATAATCTTTAAGGGCTCTGCTACCGATAAGAACTTGGTTTTTCTTTTCTGATGAAGACCGGAGAGAACAGGACTGAAGGGCGAGAATGAACCTGAGTACTTATACTCCGAAGGCCTCTATTCTCTGCTCCTAACTCCTTACTAAGTTCCGGTGGGCCTTCCCTCAGTACCGGAAACAATACCACCGCTACCCCGCTTTTCTCTAAGCATCAGCAGGTGTTTCCGATACCCAAGGCAACCACCCTTAGTCAAAGCCTTTGTAACACCTGCAGCCTTGGTTGCCACACAACCGAGGACCTGCACGAATGAGCTGCCGCTCAGATGTAAGCTTAATCATTGCTGTAGAGCTTTCGCTTATTGTAGACTTCCCTAGCATAGTCCCTGCCCTTCGGCGGACTTACAATGCTCAGAGGATACAGAGGATCACCGGGCAATCAGAGCTTCACTCTGGCCGGTCTTCTAGACACTGGCGAGGCATAGACTCGTCAGTCATTGCTTCCCATGAATAGATCCTCTTCCTAGCGCCCGGAATGTAGTTACTCTAACAGCTGGTAGCTAGCCACACTGCCGGTACTTGCATATCACCGTGCAACTGGCTTCTAACAATAACTCTCAGCATGTAACCGGGCCCTGTGTGTACTCATACACCAGACAGTTGAAATGGCTCCGTTACACCACTCCCCTCTTCCAGGATCTTGGTCTCCGAGATCTATAACCATTCTATTACCATCCATTCTATATGACAAGAAACTCCGTGATATGCAAGGAAATGAAAATCCAAAGGAAAAAATCTACACCCCAACAATCCGCTTGTCCTTGGGTTTCTTAGGATACCTCATATGGAAATCCCGAAGGGCTTCTTCAGCACTCTTCTTGAGATGCTCCCAAGGTTCCCATGTAGCATCCTCATTTTCATAACCTTCCCACAGCACTAGGTATTCCACTCGTCTCCTTTTCTTATTGACCCGGCTATCAGCTACCTCTCGGACAACCCAGTTCTGTTCTCCTTCAATCTCTTCGGGCTCCGGTACAGGAACTCTTCTCTCAGGATCTACCGGTGCTCGGTAAGGTTCCAGAAGAGAGACATGGAAGACCGGGTGGATTCCCATTTGGGGGGGAAGAGAGAGCTTGTAGGCACGGGTACCAATAGCTTCTAAGACCTTAAAAGGTCCCATCTTCTTCTGATCCAATTTTCCCAAAGGCCGCTTTGTTTGCACATTGTGCCGGTCCAACATAACTTCATCTCCGGGCTTGATTTCAGGCGGTGCCAGGGCATGAGCATCATACCACCGGGCCATCCTTAATCTAGCTTTACCCAAGCTGGCGTTCATAGCCTGCCAGATAGATTCCCATTGAGATATCATGACCTCACTTGCTGGATTGTTCCATTCTACTCCTTCCTTTGGGGCCGGCCAGTTGGTCCTGGGTTCATAACCATAGTTGGCATAAAAAGCCGATACTTTGGTAGACTCAGAGACCGCCGAGTTATATGCATACTCTGCCAAAGGCAAGAGTTCTGCCCAGTCATCCTGTTGATATGAACAATAACTCCGCAAGTAATGTTCCAGGGTCTGATTAACTCTTTCTGTTTGACCGTCCGTTTGGGGGTGGAAAGATGTGGACATCTTCAGCTTCACATTGAGGAGGTTCATGAGAGATTGCCAAAAGTGAGAGATGAACCTGCTATCTCTGTCCGAGACTATGTCATCAGGTAAACCATGGAGTCTCCAAACTTCCTTCAAGAACAATTTAGCCAAATCTTCCGTTTTATTGAGGGTAGGAAGAGGGATGTAGTGGGCCATCTTCGAAAAGCGGTCCACTATTACCCAGATCTTTGTAAACCCACTAGATTCCGGTAGTCCCACAATGAAGTCCATAGAGATGGAAGTCCATGGCCGATAGGGTATCTCCAACGGTTGGAGCATACCAAACTTCTTGTGTCTTGAGGTCTTATTCCTCTGGCAGCTGTCACAGCTCCGGACATATTCCTCAACATCCTTATCCATTTTGGGCCAAAAGAAGTTATTTTTCACCCGCTCTAGTGTCTTAAATTGGCCAAAATGGCCCGCCACCTTAGAGTCATGGGTATCGGACAGTATTTCCATCTGAAGCTTCTTGTCTTTGGGTATATACCATCTATTCTTGTAGAAGATAAGACCGTTCTTGACCGACAAGTTCTGGTCCAAATTTGGTTTCCTTTCAACCAGGGAGCGGTGCAATTCCTGCCAGAAACTATCCTCTTTAACAGCCATGTATAGGCGTTCTAAGAATGTCTTCTGCAATTGATTCACCCTGACAGCCGCTAACTTTGCAGGATCCAAAACCAATTGACATGGCCTAAAAAAGATCTGTGGCTCCGGCTGCAGAGTTTCACCTCCCTCTCCAAGGCGGTGATCCCAGCGCCTAGATAGCACATCAGTCTTGCCATTCTTTTCTCCCGGTCTGTAGACAACTTTAAAATTGTAGCCTGCGAGGTCTTCAGACCATCTAGCTTGCCGCCTAGTGAGAACCTTGGTAGAATTAAAGTACTCCAAGTTCTTGTGGTCTGTGAAAACCGTGATCTCTTGCTCACAAGATTTGAGCATGTGTTCCCATTCCCGGAAAGAGGCTACAATAGCTCCCATTTCCTTATCATGAATGTCATAGTTGATCTCAGCAGGGGAGAACTTCTTAGAATAGAATGCCACCGGATGTAGCTTCCCATCATCCCCATACTGAGAGAGCACCGCTCCCTTGGCAAAATCACTGGCATCTGTCTCGACCACCGTTCTCCTACTAGGGTCAAAATGAAGGAGGATTGGAGCGGTTGTGAACAGCCTCTTGAGTTCTTCAAAGGCCTGCTCATGTGCTGCCGTCCAATACCATTTCTTGTCTTTTTGCAGGAGGTCAGTTAATGGCTTGCAAACCTTACTGAAGCCTTCAATGAAGCGGCGATAGAAGTTTGCAAATCCGAGGAATGCCTGTACAGCCTTGATATTCTCAGGGACCGGCCATTCCTTAACTGCCTCCACCTTGTCTTCTGACATAGATACTCCTTCTTCCGAGATATGATAGCCTAGGTACTCTACTTCTCGGACATGGAAGAATGTCTTGCTGATCGAGGCACAGAGCTTAGCTTCCCTGAGCTTCTGTAGTACCTTCTTGACCAGTAGCTCATGCTCTTTCTCAGTTTCCGAGTAGATGAGGATGTCATCAATATAGACAACCACTCCTTCATCCAGTAGTTCCTTTAGCACATCATTGATCATTGCCTGGAATGCGGAGGGGGCATTGCATAGACCAAACGGCATCACATTATACTGATACAGTCCATAGCGGGTTCTGAAAGCGGTTTTCCACTCATCACCTTCAGCTATCCTGATCAAATTGAAGCCGTTCTTCAGGTCTATCTTTGTAAAGATCTTGGCCTTGAACAACCTGTCTCTGAGCTCACTCATGATAGGCAGCGGGTACTTGTCCTTGACAGTGACCTTGTTCAATCCTCTGTAATCCACACAAATCCGCAATGTACCATCCTTCTTAGGAATGAACAGTATGGGCGCCGCAGCAGGGCTATTAGATCTAGAGATCTTTCCTGAAGACAATTCTTTGTCCAGGTACTCTCGGAGGGCCTTCAACTCTGGAGCGGAACATGGGTACAGCGGGCCGAATGGGGGAGCGGTCCCAGGCAAGAGTTTGATCTTCAAATCATTATGGGAATGCGGCGGCATTTCCTCAATCTTCTCTTGACTGAACACATCAGCCCAATCCCGGTATAGGTGGTGTATTTTCTCTGCAATATCACCTCCGTCCTCATCATGCCATACTAAACCAACCAGTTGATAGACTGTCTCTTCTTCTTCCAACATTTGGTATGGAGAGATTAGTTCAATCTTGGTGGCCGCTGGGAGACAATTCTGCTTGCAGTAGTCACTCCTCCAGTTCATGGTGTTGAGTTCCCAGTTGATGTCCGGGTTATGCTTCCTAGCCCAACTAATTGGCAGGTAACCGGTCATTCCTTCTTCCAAAGTAGCCACTTCCCATCGGAGTGTCTCCTTATGATCTCCCATAATCATGCAGACCGGGTGAGTGTAATACTCGCCTCCTCCCATCATGACATCTCCTTGAGCATCAAACATTGTCAGAGGTTGATCCCGCCGCACTAAGGGAATTCCATGTTTCCTGACAAAACTCTGGTTGAGGATAGCTCCTGTGCAACCGGTGTCAAACAGGAAAGATCCTTGGGCGCCTTCATCCTTTCCTTTGACCGTCCATGACAGTCCTGCCTTCAGTATAGGTCTTTTTCCATGTACTGGTAAGGAGGGAAGCCTCTGTTCCAACCTTCTCTGCTTAACAGCGGTTTCCGGACTTGATTCTCTTTGTCTTTTCAACATAGCTAATAGCTTCGGGCACTACTAAGATCAGGGATCCTTTGGTTCTATTCCCAAGCGATAATATAGCAGATGTATTGTGTAGTAGTCTTTTTAGCAGCGGTTTGGAAGTGTCTTGGTAGCAAATATAACTTTAGAAGAGCACTGACAGACCAGCTGTTTCGGGTCTTAAACCCATCCTCAGAGTGCTTGGAGCAATCAAATAGGCGGAAACACAATCATAATTTTTTCAAGAAAAGCATAGAAACCGAAAAACCCATATAAAAGAAAACTAGTAAACATAGACTAAAACAGACACTTTTTCTACCAGATGATTTCATTGTCCGAGTCTTGCTCAGGCTGAAAAACAAAATCTTCTGTAACCTCCAGGAGTACAACAAGTGGATCTTCTGCTACTACAGCAGCCACTTTAGCCTTCTTCTGAGAGTTGGACTTGCCATTCCCTCTTTTCCGCTTTTGTACTCTCACTGCTGCCACTCGGACAACAGTAGGTTCCTTGGACCAACAATCGGTCCATTTGTGTCTGGACTTGCCGCACTATTGCACAAGTCAGTCTATGCACTCTACCAATAGGGAGTACCGGAAGGTCATACCTTCAAGCATACTTCTGCTTTCCTTCTTTCTTCTAGAATATCCTCCGGGATACCCTTCAGTTCCACCGCTTTGTCTTTAGGCCCAGGAGTCTTCTGGGGTCCGGAGGAGCTCGCAGCTTCTCTTTTCCTCTTAGGCTGCTGGTCCTTCTGAGCGGGAGGATCTTTCTTGGTCCGAGGATGCGCTTTCTCAGCTGCCATTCCTTGGTACCTCTCATGGGTGTGCCCTAACTCTCTTAGAGCAGCTATCCGCTCCATCAAGGACTTTGGCTTGGGATTAAAAAGAGCCCAACTCATGCCTAGGTCCGGGAGGAGGGAATTATGAATCTTATCATCCACCAACTGACCCTCATAGCCAGTCTTCCACATCAGCTGAATGATAGTATTCAGGAAGAGGTCTATTCCTCCTCGAGCTGTGTGGGTGAGGGTATTCCATTGGGCTACAGCGTCATCTCTAGAGATGGCTTCACCGAAGGCAGCTCTAAATGAATCCACAAAGGAATCCCAGCGCTTCCATCTCTGATCCAACTGCACCGGCATTCCAGCAAGACGGTTGGCAGAGGCTTGATCAATTGAATTGTGGTATGCCTCATACCATCGGATTGCTGCCTCGCCTTCCATCAGATTGCCTGCATATCGGATCTTAACCTCCTCAGAGGTAAAGGACAGGCTCTCAATGGAGAACACATTCTCACATTGCCGGATAAAGGTTTCTACTTGCTCCGCCTTGCCCTGAAACTTAGAGGGTGGTGGTGCCTTTGGTTCTCGGGCTCTGGTGGAAGTAGAAGGGTGGGAGGTGGTCGGAGGTTGATACTGCTGGGACATCATTGCCAACAGATTCTTCTGTTGCTTTTCCAACTTCTTCTTAAGGTATCTCCGCCAATCTCTTCTGTTACCACCTTCTGGTTCCGAGTCTGAGCTGTCAGAATTATCCGAATCTCCTGGAGCGGGAGCGCGGGCTGCTGGAGGTGGAGGGTTCTGATTTCCGCCACTTCCTCCCTGCGCCTGAGCTGGAGGGGGAGCGGCGGCCGCAGCAGGAGGGGCCACAGGTGCTACTGGTGCCGGGTTGCTGGCCAGTGGTGAGGTTGCTGCTGGTTGAGCAGCCCCAGACATGGTAAACCTTCCTGAGTTCCTGGCTAGCGGACTAGGAGGTCCTCGGCCTGCACCTGAGAAGAATTCTCCTTCATAGTCAAAGGATCGGTCGGCTCCTCCAAGGAGTGGATGTGTTCCACCGAAGCGGCTAGGTGGCAAGGGTGAAGCCCCCACCGCTGGCTGCACAATAGGGATAACTCTCCTAGTGGATCGGACCGGAAATGCTGCAAAGGGGCTGATCTTCCGCTGCATTGTCCTGGTAGCTGCTCTGGAAGAGGACCTGGAGACTGAAAGTGGTGCCGGAGTTGCTGGTCTACCCACCACCAACCTTCCTTCATCAAGAGCTCTCTGTATCTCGGCAACAAAGTCTGGTGGGGTGGCCGGATTTGTCCACTCAATCTCCATGGCATCAACATCGGCATTCAGTTCATCTCTTTCTGCATACTTCCGGAGCTCTTCCTGAACAGAGTTGACTTCCGACCTCATGTACTCTAGAGCTTCTGCCATCAGAGCATTCTGTGCTGCCTGGCGCTCTTGTACAATGAGCAGTGCCTGACTGCCTCGGTTCAACTGACTCTGCAGGCTGTGCTGGAGGTAGGTCTGAAGCTCTGTGAAGAACTGTTGTAAGGAAACCTCATCGGTATCCTGCCAGGCAGGCTCACAGCCGGGAATATAGGCCTGTAGAGCGGTCCTGGGTTTCTTAACAAGATGTGTCTGCCCGGTGGCATCAAGCTGGAGGGGCACCGGCTGCCATTCAATCTGAAGGGGTGCATCTGGAGCCGAGAGGGCGGACATTTTGTATAGAGGAAGAATAATCTGAAGGTGACTTGAGCCTTAAAGATTATCTGTAACGGGGGTCCTTTCTAAGAGAAATAGAATCGGATAGAATAGAGACGGCCGTGCAAGATAGACAATCAGGTTGCAGATTATTCAAAGATACTATCGCTAGAACTCAATAATCTTTAAGGGCTCTGCTACCGATAAGAACTTGGTTTTTCTTTTCTGATGAAGACCGGAGAGAACAGGACTGAAGGGCGAGAATGAACCTGAGTACTTATACTCCGAAGGCCTCTATTCTCTGCTCCTAACTCCTTACTAAGTTCCGGTGGGCCTTCCCTCAGTACCGGAAACAATACCACCGCTACCCCGCTTTTCTCTAAGCATCAGCAGGTGTTTCCGATACCCAAGGCAACCACCCTTAGTCAAAGCCTTTGTAACACCTGCAGCCTTGGTTGCCACACAACCGAGGACCTGCACGAATGAGCTGCCGCTCAGATGTAAGCTTAATCATTGCGGTAGAGCTTTCGCTTATTGTAGACTTCCCTAGCATAGTCCCTGCCCTTCGGCGGACTTACAATGCTCAGAGGATACAGAGGATCACCGGGCAATCAGAGCTTCACTCTGGCCGGTCTTCTAGACACTGGCGAGGCATAGACTCGTCAGTCATTGCTTCCCATGAATAGATCCTCTTCCTAGCGCCCGGAATGTAGTTACTCTAACAGCTGGTAGCTAGCCACACTGCCGGTACTTGCATATCACCGTGCAACTGGCTTCTAACAATAACTCTCAGCATGTAACCGGGCCCTGTGTGTACTCATACACCAGACAGTTGAAATGGCTCCGTTACAGTTCCAGTGATGCCTTCCATCGGTAAGGAAAAATACTACCACCGCTAACCGACTTTTCTCTAAACGTCAGTGGGTGTTTCCGGTACCAAAGGGAACTACCCTTAGTCAAAGCCTTTGTAACACCTGCAGCCTTGGTTGCCACACAACCGGAGCCTGCATGAATGAGCTGCCGATCAGGTATAAGCTTAATCATTACTGTTGAGTTTCTGCTTATTGTAGACTTCCCCGGCATAGCCCCTGCCATTACCGTTGGACCTGCATACTCAGAGGATGTTAGAGGTTTCAAAAGTCCACGGTGTTAAACAGTCGGACTGGTCCAAAAATAGTCAGTCCAGTCCAGTTGAAGCTATTCTGTTAATGGTCCAGTCCAGTCCATATTTTGAATCAGACTAGTCCCACTACCTATTTTGATATTCCTTATTTTGGCGTTTTATGGCTTTACTCCTCATTAACTCCGAATCAATTTTACACAACACCACCCCTCACATCCCTCACAGGCTCCAAAATGTCTCAATCTTTACGATAAAACTAATATGAGAATATTATGGTACAGGATTTCCATACCAAAGAACTGGTTTTTGGTGAATGATGCGATAGTTGGCAGAAATATTATGGACTGTATAACTTGGTGGTTGGACCAGTCTGAAGCTTAAATAGTCCAGCTATTCCAGTCCGAGCGTGATGATAGTTGGTCCATGTAACGGAGCCATTTCAACTGTTTGGTGTATGAGTACACACAGGGCCCGGTTACATGCTGAGAGTTATTGTTAGAAGCCAATCGCACAGTGATATGAAAGTGCCGGCAGTGTGGTTAGCTACCAGCTGTTAGAGTAACTACATTCTGGGCACTAGGAAGGGGATCTATTTATGGGAGCAATGACTGACGAGTCTATGTCTCGCCAGTAACTAGAAGGCCGGCCGGAGTGAAGCTCTGATTGCCCGGCGATTCTCTGTATCCTCTGAGCATTGCAGGACCGCCAATAGTGGCAGGGACTATGCCCGGGAAGTTTACAATAAGCGAAAGCTCTACAGCAATGATTAAGCTTACACCTGAGCGGCAGCTCATTCATGCAGGCCCCGGTTGTGTGGCAACCAAGGCTGCAGGTGTTACAAAGGCTTTGACTAAGGGTAGTTCCCTTTGGTACCGGAAACACCCACTGACGTTTAGAGAAAAACGGGGTAGCGGTGGTATTGTTTCCCGGACCGAGGAAAGGCATCACCGGAACTTAGTAAGGAGTTAGGAGCAGAGAATAGAAGCCTTCGGAGTATAAGTACTCAGGTTCATTCTCGCCCTTCAGTCCTGTTCTCTCGAGTCTTCATTAGAAAGAAAGTCAAGTTCTTATCGGTAGCAGAGCCCTTAAAGATTCTTGAGTTCTAGCGATAGTATCTTTGAATAATCTGCAACCTGATTGTCTATCTTGCACGGCCGTCTCTATTCTACCCTATTCTATTTCTCTTAGAAGAGACCCCCGTTACAGTCCAGTCCAGTCCGAGGCAAAATTTGAACCAGTCCCGATTACTGGGACCTCTGGAGAATGTAGAGGATCACCGGGGATTCAGAGCTTCACTCTGGCCAGTCCTCTAGTCATTGGCGAGGCATAGAATCGTCAGCCATTGCTCCCATGAATAGATCCTCTCACTAATGCTCAGAATGTAGTTACTCAAACAGCTGGTAGCTAACCACACTGCCGGTACTTCCATGTCACTGTGCACCTGGCTTCTAACAATAAATTTCAGCATGTAACCGGGCCCTGTGTGTACTCATACACCAGACAGTTGAAATGGCTCCGTTACAGCCGGAAAAAACTCATATGGTCTATAAGGATATATTTCAATTCTAATTTGCCAAATTGTCATATTCTTAGAGAAAAGCTGTACAGTACACGTATTTGAGTACTTTGCGAGAAGAAGCCTCACAGAGGCTTCGTCACTCAGGACTTCCAATGGGCCAACCTGGATTGGGAAACACCCAATACAGCTCAGCCCGGCCTATTTAGCAAAAGCCCAGCCCGTTAAGAGCCCGGGCAAGCCTATTAGGAGCCCGAGCATGCCAATTAAGATACGGCCCATTGGAAGGCCTGCTTCCACTAACAACATCAATTGACTTTTTGAATTCACACACATAGCCATAGTACCCGGCCGAAGGCCGGTAATCACTTATATTAACTAAGAGGACTGATATTCCAAGTTTAAATGGTCTACCACATATGTGGAGCTGGCTCTGGAGCTGGCAATATGGCTAACTGGGAGAACTGGCAATGAGCCATGGTCAACTCCTGGAGCTTGCCATTGCGAACTACTACTGGAGCTGGCCATGGACAACTGGCTACGGGCAACTACATAGCATAGAGGTGGGAGAGATTCTCAGGTGGAAGGAGACCTCGCGGTCGCGAGGTGGGCCACTACTAGTATTACTGTACAGTAAACTAAAAATTCGAAACTTCATTTTCATAGCGTGATTTCTCTGAGCTTTGGAAAAAGATTTTTCTCTCGGAGCGACCACAGCATGTGTCAATGTTATTTTCTGAAGGGTCGTGGTGGGTAGAAGCTAACACAATTAACATATTTTCTCTGTATGCCTGCGGACGTCCTTGACTGGTACAATTAGCGTATACCAACCAGCAAATCATGCCATTCACGACTGGTATGATCCAGTCGTGGATGTTCTGTCCCATTCGCCGGCGCTACCTATTCACCGGACATTTTACTATCGCGTGCGCGTATAAGAAAACAAGAACAGCGACAGCCCTTGACAAATTGTCGATGTGGTGAAGGGTAAGTGCCAATATATACTCATATAGTCTTCTCATTCTGTGAGATTAAAAATGAAGGGAGGTTTGAACTTTGAAGTCGAGTTCTTGATGGGCCGACGGAATAAGGCAGATGTTTCTACTTAAACTCTGGTGGTACTTAATCGTTATATTTTTCCTTATCGCAAGTCGCGGTAACCTACTAATTGCAGATTTCTATCTGAATTACTGATGATCATGCCCGGAACTCCTCACAAACTGCCATCTCAATCTCCTCCCTTCCTTCCGATATCAATCGACTTTTTCGATGCTAACCAGCTCCTGTCAGACATAAACACTTTATCCCGACATGTGCGCTGGGCCTTTCCACCGTGTGAGCATGTATTTCATCAGGTCCGGTGGCATAGATTCCACAATTACACAAAGGTCCAATGAATGGGATGCCCATCCACAGGACATCCGGAATATCCAAAGTGTCCATCAGATCAGATACCCAATCAATGGACGTCCGGGGAATGGTAGAATCTGCGAATGGGACAGAACAACAGCCTAGGGATATTAATATCAGAGTACGGTATAGGATTTGTCCGTCACTTGCCTAGGAATTCGACGAATAATTTAGTTTTGTTCGTCGATTGCCGGTGTTCGCGGACTGCTACAATATATATACTAACTGTAGCTGTAGGTTAGTTATACCCGTTAGTCGACCGTCCATCCCGTCCGTAAAGGCTAACGGATAAGAGAGGTTTATTAACAATGAAGCAGAAGAGCTAACAGGGTATGACCTGGTCGATCAATGGAGTAGGAAATTAATAATTCATTGACCAAGCTCTCATACACAGCATTTCAGGGAAGTGGCCCACGAACGATTCCTAGCCCATGCCCCGCGCGAAGCATCATTTGCGAAAAATAAACAGAAATATCCTTCCAGACTTGTAATACACATGTCAAACTGCTTTAATCAACCAAGTACACCGCGTAATGATCGGTCAGATATTGATCACACACCACCGCAGGATTAACGCCTTTAGCTGAAAGTATCTCCAGAAGCTCCTCTGACCCGGCAACTAGCGCCATGTGTATGGGACACATATATTCTCGAGTACAACCCTGCTGTTTTGCTCCTGCCTTCAAAAGAATCCGAACAATGTTCTTCGATTTCATTTCAACCGCAATCTGCAATGCTGTTTTCGGACTGCCTTCACAGCGCGATTCTACATTTGCTCCCCGACGTGTTAAAACACGGACCACTTCCTCACTCTCCATCTGAACTGCAATCTGTAATGGTGTGCTAGGTACCTGCTTGGTACATCTGTCGATGTTTGCGCCCTGGTCTAGAAGCTTTGTAACAATCTTTCCATCTCCGTATTTTGCAGCGAGCTGCATGGGTACCATAGACGATGTATCGTGATACCCTTCAACCTTTGCCCCTGCGTGGATAAGAAACAGAGCAATCGGCACATTTCTCATTTCGATGGCTAGTTCCAAGGGTGTTCTAGGCATATTGTCGGTGCGTCCATCGATGACAGCTCCCCAATTTACCAGCATCCTTGCAATGGGTACGAAACTGGGACGTTGCATCTTGGCAATTGCCTGTAGAGGTGTGCGTTTAGGATTACCGTATCCCTTCTCGGTATTCGCTCCATGTTCTAGGAGTCTCTGGATCATAGGGTGGTCTTCCTTGTCAATCGCTTTTTGCAAGGCGGTACCTATCGGCTGCCCGTAGTACTTATTGATATCTGCTCCGCACGCAAGGAAAAGGTCGATCATTGCGTGGTCTTTATTGTCGATTGAAATTTGTAAGGGTGTCCTAGGCTCCTTGGCTGTATGACTCTCAATATTCGCCCTCCCAGCCAACAGCAGCTGCGCAATGTGCAAAGAATTATCGATTGTTCCCGTAGCGGCTGCCTGTAGTGCTGTGTATGGATAGCCCTTGTCAGGGTTTGCTCCACGATCGAGCAGCATCGAGATCATCTCGCTACTACCATACAGAATGGCTAATTGTAGTGGAGTCTTAGATTCCTCCTTGCAACTCCCTTCAATATTGACTCTCCGGTCCAAAAGAAACCGCGCAAAGGTAAGGGGATCATCGTGGAGTCCAATAGCGGCTTTCTGCAATGGTGTACAGCGCGGGTTGCCGTAGCCCTTGTCAGGGTTTGCTCCATGGTCGAGCAGCACGCTGAGCATCTTATAGTTGCCAGCCTCGATTGCTAGTTCTAGAGGTTTCTTACGCTCTTCTTTGCAGTTCCCCTCTATATTCACCCCTCGCCCCAAAAGAAACTGTGCAAGCTCAGGGCGATGAGGGTATCGCCCCAGGGCGGCTGCTTGTAATGGTGTCAGTGGTGGCTTGCCGTAACCCTTCTCGGGATTCGCTCCATGGTCGAGTAGCACCCTGGTCATCCTGTAGTCGCCAGCCTCGATTGCTAGTTCTAGAGGTTTCTTAGGCTCTTCCTTGCAGTTACCTTCTATATTCACCCCTCGCCCCAAAAGAAACTGTGCAAGCTCAGGGCGATGAGGGTATCGCCCCAGGGCCGCTGCTTGTAATGGTGTCAGTGGTGGCTTGCCGTAACCCTTCTCGGGATTCGCTCCATGGTCGAGTAGCACCCTGGTCATCCTGTAGTCGCCAGCCTCGATTGCTAGTTCTAGAGGTTTCTTAGGCTCTTCCTTGCAGTTACCTTCTATATTCACCCCTCGCCCCAAAAGAAACTGTGCAAGCTCAGGGCGATGAGGGTATCGCCCCATCGCCGCTGTCTGTAAAGGTGTACATGGTGGAATACCATGACCAGCCTTCTCAGCGTTTGCTCCACGGTCGAGGAGCAAAGTGATCATCTCGTAGTTACCAGCTTCGATGGCTAATTCTAGAGGTGTTCTACGCTCCTCCTGACAGCACTCTTCGACGTTCACGCCCCTATCAAGGAGTAACTGCGCAAAGCCAAGGCATTTATCGAATCGTGACATAGTCGCTACTTGCAATGGGCTATAGGACGGCTCCTCGTAGCCAGCCCTCTGAGTGTTTGCTCCACGGCCGAGAAGCACAATGATCATATCGTAATTTCCACTGTCGAGGGCTATTTCTAGGGGTGTCCTCCGATCCTCCTCTGAACTCCCTTCGATACTCACACCCCGGTCTAGGAGAAATTTAGCAAGGTCAATAGAGTAACCGACCCGCCCCATCGCCGCTGCTTGCAATGGTGTACATGGTGGAATACCGTGGCCGGCCTTCTCAGGGTTTGCTCCACGGTCGAGGAGCAAAGTGATCATCTCGTAGTTACCAGCTTCGATGGCTAATTCTAGCGGTGTCCTATGCTCCTCCTCGCAGCTTCCTTCAATGTTCACGCCCCTATCCAGGAGCAACTTCGCAAGGCCATGACGTGCATCGATAGCGGCCCCCTGCAGTGGTGTACAGGGCGGGTTCCCATAGCCCTTCTCACCGTCTACTCCGTGGATAAGGAACAGTTCGATAAGATCGAGCTGAGGCGATTTGAGCGCAAACTCAAAGATCCTGTGGTCTGGTTCTCTGTGAAGGACCTCAATGCACGCTCCCCAGTCTACGAATAGCTCAGCCATAGGTATATTTCCGTTGTAGACTACCTCTCTAAATGCATCCGCTAACTCATCTCCAATAGAAGGGCCAAATCGTTTTTGAGAACTCCAAGACAAGAGTAGGTCTATCGACTGTAAATCGTTCTGAGTGATGCCTGACAGTAGCTTTGCATTTAGAAAGGTTGAAAGTTCTCCACCACCGCTGACATGGCGAGCAAGGTCCTGGCTCAGGCTTCGGGGAAGCGATGGTGATATTTTGTATTTCGAGGCGGTCGGTGGATGTCCGGATTCGTTCGTCCCAGTTCTCGGATTTTTGGCTTTAAGCCCGAAAATCGATAGAAGGATGCATAGACCTCCCGTCGGGAATTCTAATGAGCTATTGATTTCCGGGTATCGCCAGTCGTTGTAAAATGTCATCCCATCTATCGGCAAGAATACCCGAGGTAATTCTTTCACCTCAGAAATCTTCTTTGTATCTAGGTCTAACCAGCTAGCGGTAAATGGTAAAGCAAATACCGACGCATTGGACCCAATTGTAAATTCGGACCATGGAGTTGCCCGTTCGGATGTAAGTACAGACTGGGCCGAACTATCGAAAGCTTTGATACTGGCGTATGGTCTGGTGTTTCGCAGTTTTGATGTCAAAGAATTCACCGACCGAAGGCTAACGGTCCTACCAACAGTCATCAGGGACCTAGCATCTCCAACTGCCATATTGGAGCCTGAGATTGATGTGTGGGAAATATTTCCAGAGGCGTTGCCGTATAAAACGTTATTATAGATTGATAGATCGGGGGGTTGCGATGGGCCCCGATACCCCCGATCCAGAAGACGTGTTAAGGTGTCATTTAAGAGGTCATTCGAGGCCTCAGCTTGCGCAGATGAGTCGCTATATTCCGTAAGCCTAGATCGCAATACAGTAGGGATGGTAAAACAAAGGGGACTGCATGTATCACAAACCTCGACCATATTGTGAGGAGAAGAATTAGTGTCACTTTATGCTGCTGAATGCGCGTAAGGAGTTTAGCGAGGTCACCATCGGACAACGCCCATCGGATGCGCTGTATGTAGTCCATCTTTGATTGTACCAATAATCGATTCAGAATCTTCTCTACTTGGTTAAATGTAGCCATAGAGGATGCCACGGTAAGTCTAAGTTGGGTCGTGTCGGTCGTCGCTCTTCCTAATGGGGTTATCTGCTCTCTTTGCCATACATAATGTCTGAGCCTGTCAAGAGCGTAATGGAAGTCACGAACTTCGTCCCGTGTAGTATGAGCGATAAATGGGGCATCCTGGCATGTAGAGACGAACGTGTTCAGGGTGCTGTAGACCTGAGCGCCCACGCCGAGTAGGCCTACTATTGCTGATGCCACATCCATAGTATATAGCGAAAGATGGCAGAGTCGATATTGCGGTGAGACGAGCCTTCCCCGCTTTCTGGTGTTTGCCATAAAGCCTTGGTAACGAACCCTAACCCTGTCTAGCCCGCACTCAATGATTCCAAAGCCTATTATAGAGGATGGAACAAAGAATAGTGCCTTGGGTGACGGACCTGAGCGCAGATTCATACGATGACCCTTAATATAATTTTACATTCATCGGAACTCGATAGTTTACAATTAAAAACGGGTTGAGAAACCTCGAGTAACCTTAACCCTGAAACCCCTAGGCTACAATTCCGAAATGGTAAACTACCTGTTATATGGGGGGACGAGAATATCCGCCCACAGTGTCCTTTTAGAAGCATTTAAGGATGAAATCCAACACAATAGTAGATCTGATTGGATGAACTAGCTGATCAAGGTGGTGTATCATCTATGTACTCTATTAAAAGAATATAGTGCAGGAATAACCAGGGGTTGAACCTGCATCATTCTGGATGTACAATAGAAGCTGTACCATCTAGGCTATGGGGGAAGATACTAGGTATGTGTTCTATCAGTATATGATATAGGGTAGTGGCAGGGAAAGGGTAGTTTATCCTTCCCCCTCGATGACCCCCCAAAGACTAGCAGGATACTTTGAGAAGAAAATTCGCTAAGGCCCAAAAGAGCAGGCTGAACCTTATTTACCCCCAATAGGGAAAGACCAACCTCCTCTACTACGGGAGTTAATGCATCAATAAGCACATTGCCCACACAACCTGGCGTGTAAAGGGCACCGATTGATGCAATTACCGTCGAGGCCTGTTGCAAATGAATCAATTGATGCAATTACTATCAATACCTGAATAAATTGATGCAATTACGGTCGAGGCTTGTTGTAAATGAATCAATTGATCCAATTGCATACACTATTACCAGCTACGACTTTTAATACAATATAGGATGCAATTTGCAGAACACATTATTCTACAAAATAAACCGAATTTTGATTTTAGGTACAGTTTGCAAGCACAGAATGAGGAGGGAAAAAATATTATCAGTAGCTTAGCTGGTAAAGAATGGAGTAGCATCCTATAAGTCATAGGTTCAACTCTCGGTGACTTCAATTTTTCTTTTCTCAATAAACACGATTCATTTTGCGATGCCTTTGCACCTCTTGATTCGTTCCCCGATTCATTTACTCATGCATTCCTTCATACATTCCCTCACACATTGCCTGATGCATAAAAAGCTTATTCCCCGATTCGTTCCCCGATTCATTCCCTGATGCTTTCGAAATTGTGAGTTATTTGAGGACTGTATTTTACATACACATTACGGCGATTAAAAAAAAATACGACTTTCCCTGATTCATTAATCCTCGTAGTAGAGCTCTATATCTTATATTTCCGTTCAATTACCACTAAAGAGCAAAAAACCACCCCCTACATCTTATCTTTCCGGTAAATTACTGCAAAAGAGCAAAAGAGTACGACTTTACCTTACTAGGCCCATTACTACACTCCCAAATCGGATAAATTAGGCACCTCGCACCAGAAAAATTGTACCGCAGGGAAACCAACGTAGACCTACGCACTCTCACCATGGGAGAAAGAGGAAAGGATTGGCGTTACGAGTAAACTGTATTCTGCGTGGCGCGTTTGGAAAAGGATAGACGAGGTGGAGGAGCGGGGTGTGTGTTATGTATTTTTGGTTGTGGGTTGCGTCGGGGGGCGCGGTGGGCGGCGTTGGGGGCGTTGCTTTTCGCCGAAATCGAGGTTTTGGAGCGGAATGGGTAGGGGGAGTAGGATGATTGATTCCTGTTGCTGTAAAGTTCGGGGTCGTCTTTGGATCTCGGCGGCTTGCGGTTGGGTTTTGTCGGAGGTCGGTACTGCCATAATATAGCTAGAACGTACGTAGCATGACGTTCGGTTCCAGAAACCACTCTCAATGGTTCCGCCGATGTCAGCGCCGCACAATGATCACCAAGCCGTCCAGATACTGGCACCCCCATAATCCCGTTATCACGCTCTGCAGACTCGGCAATATAGAGAGCCAGCAGCGACAGCGCGGATACCAGATTTCTGCGTAGAATGAGGTGGTACAAGCTGTCTTTCTCTTCCTGACGTCCGCTTCCGAAATACGAGCTCGAGATGCTGTAGCAGTATAGTGACACCCCCGGAAAGGTGGGAAAATGTGGAATTTCGCGTGTCCGCGGTGGCAGTAGTAGATCAGGATTATAGCTGTAGCGCCAGTACCCTCTCTAAGCAGTATGAACGGCGTTGCGTTGCCGTCGTGGTGCGTGCTATCACACCCGACTTCCGATCAAGGTTGTAGACCGTAGACCTAGTGTTACCACCTGCCGAATCACCGTCTGCAACTCCCACCCATTCGTTGCCCGTACCCAAGCGCCCTGGTAAAGCGCCCATGCTCGCCGGCGGGGGGTTGGAAAGTCTTGATTGATGGAAGCGTCGCGCTAGTAAGCGATGTTAGCGAGCTCTGGAAGAGGTGGGGTAGAGACTGTAACGACTGCAGGCCAGGCGCGGGCTGGGAATGCTACTTGAGAGCAGGAATGTATATTCCAAGTCTAGATACATGGATGAAACGTAGGTTGATATCTGTCAGGTCGCGACAAACAGGTCGCGTCGCGTCGTTGTTGTCGTGTGGGAGAAGAAGAGACGTGGAAAAGAACACAGTGGAGGAGGAGGTGATAGCAACGTATCTTGGGGATGGGATGACGACGCTCTGTACAATTAGGTGGCTCTAAGCGAGAAGGATAACTCGGGAGGAAAGGAAGGAGGGACTCCTCTTCTCTTGCCCTCTCTAAGGCTCTAGACTCGAAGAAATTCTATAATTCGAGTCTATTACATCTAAATTCCCCCTGAGCGAGCGCAAGCTCCACATTACTCACCCCGCACTAACCCACAAGCCCACTAGCCCGCGCAACCACGGCTTCTTCCGCGTTACACAGCCAGGGCCCACCCCTCCATCCCAGCACCCACGTTCCGAACCGAGCCGATCTGCAAAACGCAGATCCGCTGCCGGGTGTGGCATCCCTGTCGTCGGTGTTGAAATAAGCTTTCGAAGGACCCTGCCCGTTCTCCTTGCGTCGCAACGGCAGGGGTGTGCTGCTGGGTACGGGCGGCGAGGTTAGTCTGTGCGCCGTGCGGTAATGCCCGGAGTATCGTGCGTAACGGCCGATCAGGTGTTGGCGCGGGCTTCGCTAGTGGTGGGATGATAGACTGATACTCGTAGCATTTTTAAAGTACAACCCTCTTTAGCACACCCACAGGCCGTCCAAAAAGCACCAATTCTATATCGTTCCGCGGAACTTCTACATCAAATTCTGCACCCCAAAGCCACATCCCAGTGAGGCGCGAGTGGACAACACGCACAGCGAGCTCTGCGGAATCGTGGTAGGTTCCACGGTGTCTGTTCGGGACTGCCCGGATCCTCCGGATCTGCGTAAGCGCATGCGTTAGTTCTAGGAGCACTAGCTCTGAGACATGTATGCCGGTATACGCTGTGGTCGCGCGGCTACAGAAGCGGCTGTCGGGTGGTGAGATGATGCGGAGAGAATTGCTGCGCGGGATGATGGATCGCTGTCAACACCTTTTCTTTTTACAGCTAAGCTGACTACCAGGTGCTTGACCTTTAATCCCCAATGTGAAAACATAACCTCTGCCCCCGAAGATACGCCCAGACGCACAACCCCCCCAAAGAGAAAAAAGACCCAGCAACACCCTGCCGTAGTACAAACCTGAATCTGAAAACACAGATCACGGGAAAATCCACCTGGGAAGCAAGAGCTGTCCCCGTAATGCAAATCCCTTATCGTCTCATTCCCGGTGCGTTACGTAGCTCTCCCATCGCGACTACACGAATGCGACCATGCCCGCCAAACCACAACGCGCTCAAGAATAGGAAGACGTACGGAGTGTGGGTAATTATTGTACAGCGGCATGCTGACGCCTCCGCACCGGAGCACAGCATATCTACATTCGATAGCCGGATTTCTGGTGTGTAGAAATGTGTCCGTTGCGGAATTGGACTTATAGCGGTGCGAGCACCCCGCTTTCGAATTTCGGGTGGATATAGCTTTCGATAATAAATTCGCGGAGCTCTGTGTGTGGTAGTAGACGGCCTCCGAGGCGACAGAATATGACTGTTTGCAGCGGGAATTTGCACATTCTGCGACTATAATTCCACCGCATGTCACACCCGTACATAGAACGCTTCGCATCCCACACCCCCATACATAGAACGCTTCACCACCGCACCCCGCCGACCGGTCCAGCCCGTATAAGCGTAGGTGTAGGCCCATGAAGAAGCCTGGGAAGCGCCGACTTCCAGCTCGGGGTGGGCAGTATCCACAGGAGAATTCCGTACCTCACCCCCGCACCTAAGAGAGCAGGGCAAAGCTAGACGACGGGAAATGCGCGGCAGTGCATCTGTTGTGCGGTGGCGGGGGAGAATTAGTTTACTGTTATAATTCATCGCCCGGAGGTGGCATGGGGTATGGTGAGGGCGAGTTTCGCTGTTGAAAATGTGCTACGCGGAGGCTGGGAGAGGTGTGCAAGGGGGGGGGGGGGGGGTGGTAGTGCCGTGTGTATGCCTGTGTCGTTTGTGCACTTGGGAGGTGATCGATGATGGTGGGTCAAATTCTGTGCTACAATGAAGAAAGTACTCCACAAGTACTCTGGGCGGTAGCTAGCCGCGTACGCGTCATCCACTGCACTATGCCCGAAGACCGATGACAACTCGTTCCCGTCATTGCACGATACCGACATTCACTTCTTACTATCGCATACTCGTACCTATCAACACAACTTCCGCGAGCCCGGGATCTTTCATTCCTGTCGAGTAAGTGTACTATTTTGCACCGGAACTAACCGGACACTCATACCCCTAACTAACTCTAACTCAACTGGCGCGGAAGAGCGCTGAGAGGGGGCATGCGTTCGCTCTTTGAACTTTGCTGGTTTTCTACAACTAGACCCGCTCATGGAAACGAGGTCGGAGAGAACGGGGAACTGCTTTTAGGTTAAGGCAGATGGGAGAATGTAATAGCATTACACGCGCCATGCTTTCGGCGATGGAGGTAGACGGTGGTGATGCGAGCGATCGTTCAATTCAATATGACTGCTTGTACGATATCCCAACTCCTTCCGGGTGGGCTGTCAAATTGCCAACCACCCGGTCCTGAAAAGATGAGGTCTTGCTGTAACATGGAGTGGTAGATCGATTAAATGATAAAACTGAACGTGGAAAAAATGAATGAAGATAACCATACACGTAAAACAACGAACGAACGAAACAAGACTAGAGAACGTACAAACTAATCGCCATGAAATATATCCATAAACACAATGGCGAGAGGCGATACAAACATGTCAACAATTAGAAGAAGGAAAAGCAGACCACATTATCGTCCTTAAAGAACCAAGCTACCAATCTTAGTAGCTTTATATTTTCTGATGGATTATCGATCTCTTCCAACCTTGCTGGTGGGAGAGCCCTATCCACAGTTCCTACTAAGAAAAGGGTGAAATGTAGGTAAGGAGAAATTACTATAAATGGTCACAGGTTAGTGTCTTGCTGAAGAGGTAATCCGACGAGTAAGGTTCGTGACTCGTGAGTGCATACCTGATGAGCGGTTATAGGTTCGACAGGAAGAGATTGGACGGGGTCCGATACATGTTCTGGCCGATAGCATGTACGGCCCCATAATATGAACGTTCTCCATATGGGCTAACCCACCGCTGGACGGGGTGTGTTCACCAGGATGGCTACCCATGGTGGTGTTCACTGAAATGGCTACCCATACTGATCTTCAGTACCCGTTGATGACGCAAGCCGACAATAAGGTTTGCAGGGTACATAGGATTTATTTAGGGATAGAGAATTACGCTAGCATGCAGTTACTACTATAGTGTAGTAGTATAAACATCTGACATATGTCGGAGTGTCTGGGGTTCAACTCCGACCTGTAATGGGTTTTAGGCACTACGATATATAATTGAGGGCCTCACAGGTGCATCATATTGTCTACAAAGAATGGATAGATTCCATGCCAACTGAGGAAGAGGGTTGTCCGACTTACTGTACCATGAATTTATTCCTCTGAAGGTAAGGGCGTAAGACTCCAGCTGTTTATCTAATGCTATCCCACATTCTACATGAGTAAAACCTGAAGATAACCAGCTAGCATAAGTCAATGCAGTTTTTTTCTACAAACCAATAGTGCACTATAACACTGTAGCAGTACCACACTCACAGGAGCACTTCAGCATAGGTGTTCACCCCTGGATCTCTCTAGTGCCTGTATTCGCCACTAGAGCTCTACAACAGCCACAGCGGTTCCCTAGCACCTCTACCCACCCTTGGTGTCACACCGCACCTACAGTAGCTTCCTCAGCATCTGTGCTCACTACTGGAGCTCTATCGAACCTGCCGGAGCTTCCCTGGCATCTGTATCTACCACTAGAGCACTGCCACATCCAGAGCAACTTCTCCAGCTCCTGTGTGCATTGCTGCAGCTGTACCACACTCCCAGCAGCTTTCTCAGCATCTCAATCTGCCACTGGAGCTCTATCACACCCAAGGGAGCTCCCCAGTGCCTGTATTTGCCACTCGAGCTCGACGAAACTGACAGTTGTTTCCCCACACTTGTAGGAGCTTTCCCAACACCTGTACCCATTCCTGATGCTCTACCATATCCACAGGAGCTCCTCAGTACATGTACTCGCCACTGGAGCTCTACCACACCCACAGCAGCTTACCCAGCATCTGTAATCGCCACTGGAGCTCTACAACACCCACAACAACTTCCCTGGTGCCTATATGCACTGCTGCAGCTGTACCATACCCACAGCAGCTTCTTGAGGGTCTGGATTCGCCACTGGAGCACTACCAAACCCACAGGAGCTTCCTCAGCACCTGTATATGATGCTGCAGCTGTACCACACCCATAGGAGCATCCCCAATACCTTGAGTCACCACTCGAGCTCTATCACACCCATACGAGCTCTACCACACCAACAGGAGCTTCTCCAATGCCTGTATTTACCACTAGAGCTCTACCACACCAACAGGAGCTTTTACAATAGCTGTATTTACCACCCGAGCTCTACCACACCCACAGGAGCTTCCCCTGTGCCTTGACTCGCAACTGGAGCTATACCACACTCATAGAAGCTCCACCATATCCACAGGAGCTTCCCAAACACTCTGACTCGCCACTGGAGTTGTACCACACCCACAGGAGCTTCTCCAGCGCTCTGAACCGCCACTGGAGCTGTACAACACCCACAGGAACTTCTCCAGCACTCTGACTCGCCACTGGAGCTGTACCATACCCACAAGAGCTTCCACACAACTCTGACCCGCCACGGAAGGTGTACCACACCCACAGGGGCTTCCCCAGCGCTCTGACCCGCTACTGGAGCTGTACCACACCCACAGGAGCTTCTCCAGTGCTTTCACTCGTCACTGGAGCTGTACCACACCCACAGAACCTCCACAACACCCACAGGAGCTTCCTCAGCACTTTGACTCACCACTGGAGCTGTACCACACCCACAGAAGCTTCCCAAGCGCATGGATTCCCCACTGAAGCTCTACCATACTCACAGCTGTGTCATCAGTATCTCTGTACGGCAGAGAAGCTCAATTGAAATATGGGCACTCCAGTATAGCTGTAATACCAGCTGTGACTTTGCTTCTTCGCTCAAGAATTGCTTGATGCCAGAGCTTGCTCTGCTGAGCTACATAAGGACGGTTACCCATCCGCTGGTGTGATATTCAGGTTAGGTTCTGCATATCTCTCATATTTCATTCATTATGGCTTCTTCTTCTCGCTCCCTGACTTTACCATTTTCTGATGCCTCTCGTACTGCTTGGTTTCAAAGACTCTCTGGACCTGACAACAAAAACCACTTTCGTCTAACACCAGACAAAGTGCTTCTCTACACAGAGATTCTACTTGATGTTTGGCCCGAGAAAGGTAGCAAGGCATGGAGGCAGAAATTCGATTTCAGGGCCCGGTTCGAACTTGTTGATGGAAAATTGAACTACAAGGAAAAGAATGACATACCTTCCAAGCTAGTTGTTACGGACTTAGAAGTATTTGATTTGATTGTAGCCGCTCATCTTAATCTAGGTCACAGTGGTCAGCGGAAAACATGAGACGAGTTGAATTCTACCTACCACTTTATATCACGGGTGGAGATTGAATGGCTCTTGGGCCATTGCTCTACTTGTGCCGTCAAAAAAATACAGACAAAGACAGCTCCGTTGAAACCGATTGTGGCTAGCAAGATATTCGAAAGGGTTCAGGTGGATTTGATTGACTTCAGCTCTCGTCCTGATGGTCGATACAAATAGATATGTCATATGAGAGACCACTTTAGCAAGTATTCACAGGCCTACCCGTTACAGAGCAAGCACAGTGATGGCGTAGCGGAGGTGGTGAAGCTTTGAGTAATGCACTTTGGTGCAGCATATATTCTGCAATGTGATAATGATGGAGAGTTTAAAGGTGCTCTCTTTATATTGATGAAGGATCTTGGTGTGAAGGTAAGCTTATCGGTTTCAGTAATTGATTGATGCTAACTATTTCTAGATTATTCATGGGCGTGCCCGTCACCCACAAAGCCAAGGGCTAATCGAGCAAGCAAATGGTATTTTGAAGGAGAAGTTGGCAGCTTGGATGCGTGATCATCAAAGGGCTGATTGGACGCAAGGCATTGACGAGTCCATTTTGAGTATGAATTCACAACGTTACACTGCAACAGGGAGGACACCCTACGAGGTTTTGTTTGGGCAACGACCGTTTACTCAACGAACTATATTCACTGAACGAGACACCGTCACGGTCATTGACGAAGCACCTCCCCAAAGTGCATTTCTGTTTGAGCCATCAAACACGCAGAGCCAAACGGAAGACACAGAAGTGGACATAGCACCAAGAGCAAACAGTGTTGAGTTGGCTATCAACGTTGATGACCTTGAGTCCGAATCAGATGAATCACAAAACACCGGCAATGAATAGGAGGAGGAAGTACCTATCGACCCTGCTCTATTAGCCATTGATGACCCGAGTTGTCGGGATCACTCTCAATCTGCAGCTCAATCGAGTCAACAGGTTGTTGAGGTTCCATCTAGCCCTCCAGAACTACCACAACAGAATAGTACCGTATTCCGAGAACGTCTCCGTATCACTGTTCAGAGAAGCGCCAGAAGATATAGGGACCTTATGGTGGCAAGAGAACGGAGGTCAAACAAATTTCCGAATTTTGTTGTTGGATCACTCGTTACACTTAAAATTCCAAAGCCTGATAGGCCAACAGTCAGTATGAAACGGTTGATATGTAGGATTATCGCGGAGAAATCCCCTGGGCATTTTACATTACAGTCGAAATATGGGGTTATAAACAGATCTTGTGTCCCTTATGAGATGGAAATTATTTCCGATTTGATCTCATTTCCTGAAGCTGGACAATGCAGGTCTAAACCAATCACGGTGAGATCAGCATCAAAGATAGAGAACGAAGGTAACCATGGTCCAGTAAGAAATATCCTCTATATATCATAATATATCCTTACTAATAATTGTGTAGTCGATTACCTTCTGCTATTGCAAATCGTCTTGTCAATCAACGCGATGCTCTTGTTTCAAAGCCGGAAATGTCTGTACCTCCCGTTGTCATACAAAAAGCATGAAAGGTAAAGAACCGGGTTGTCAAAATAAAGAGACTGTGGAGGGAAGTGATAGTTCGGAGGTACCAATAGTGGACGGAGATAACGATAATATGGAAGCAACGGAAAATGGTACGTACATGTATATGTTTTCCAATGTCAGATACTGATACCTACACCCTCAGTGCCTCCAACCGATGCTACTGAGGATTATATTCGAGTTACCGCTCCCACGGATAATGGGAAATCAGTACAGCGTCAACTGAATACTACAACCTCTCGTATGTTTGATTCAAATCTCATTTGGTATTACTGATCTGATTGGTGCAAAATAGTTGCTTCTCGATTGCAAGCGATCATCGACAAATATGAGAATAATCAAGAATCTCTTTTTGATAAAGCTCGATCTCAGGGCTGGCCATCATTAGAGCTGTTGCGCCAGAGAGCCCAGCCAGATGAACTGCAGAAACGAATTGATACTCCAGAACCAATTAAAAGCATCATTTTTATCATCCAGAACTACAACAGATCATTTTACTATCCATCCTTTCTCCAACGAGCACTTGAAGAAACCTCTCATGGACGAGAACGGGCACATAAAGAAGCATGGCGTTGGATGGATGATATTCCTTCTGGGTACTACTCACAAGCCCATGCAGATATCGGCCCAATGATATTGGAGAGCTTCGTGTCCAATAATACCCTTGCTTTGCGGTCGAGAATGAGAGAGATTGAGACACCCGATGTATTATATACTCAATTGTTGATGGAGGTAATTGCACCCGAATTCATTTTAACAATGATACAGCAAGATTGTGGGATTTCTAGATCTGAGGCGAGAGTGATACTGGAGGACCCACGGGCAATGGACTATGGAAGGCTAGTATTTGGATATATAGATAAAGATGGGCACATTACTACGGGAGAGACAAACCCATCGGTTCAGGAGTATCAGGGGCCAAGCAGAAGAACTCGCAGCAGTAGGAATAAGTAGTTTAAAATATTCCGCATTCTTTATTCGTCATATCATTCTGTACCATTTATTAAATTAAACAAATATTTATCTGTCAATATACTTAGCTCCTCATTTGGCCCGTGAGCATAATGGTCTGGCGGGCTACATACATTGGCCTGTGAGCATAATGGTCTGGCAGGCTACCTACTTGATCAACGCACCCCACTGACGAACAGGCCATCCTATGTAAAGCATGTTCAGCTAAATGGACGGCCCATAGCCCACACGTTCCTCATAAAGGCTGACCTTTTCGCATTATGATAGTGGGCAGGGTGCGTTCACGTCACGGGCCAGAACACTTCTCGGTCTGAGTATCGAATGGTCGTGTTTCAAAGACCGTGTCGCGAGCCGCAGAATCTGTCGGATGGGGAGTAGTCTTTACGACGCCATCAGCGACCGGCGGTGTAGAGGACTTCGAAGATGTAATGGAGGTTTCGGCGGGAGGGGATTGATTCTTCGAAGGTTGGTCGGGAATGACATTATGGGGAGAGTAGCCAGTGCTATAGAAGTATACCGCGTTAGAGTTGCCAAATATCAGCGAACTACATCTCATTGCCATACCTCACGGCGGTGTTTTGTGTATTCCGTCCCAAGCTCGTGTTCGGCTTGGATACCCGAACATTGTCGGTGCCGTTCCCCTGCGCCCCAGAAGTTCTGCTAGGCTTAGAGCATATAACCCATCGGTCGGGATGTCTTTTGAATTGACTTTTTCTTTGTGAGCGTTTCGAGAGGAGTAGGTTTATTGCTGGTTAGATGTGTGCTAGAGTATGCTGTTCAAAACTTTGTGCTATGGGTGTAATACGTTAGAGAATCTGAAGAGGGTAGCTCAAGAGGGACAGCGCATCAAACATCTGTCCTAGGTAAGCCATTTCTGACTTTCTGGGCGTGATGCATCCCAGCCATTGGGTGCAAATGTGCGCATACTCGTGCGCAGTGCAGTCCTTAGGCATGGTATATAATTGGCCATGCCGTGACTATCGCCGCATAATGCGGACTGCATGTTCCGATGCGAGTGTGTTTACTTGCATGTAGCACAATCAACCCCCGAGAGCCAAGGATGTTATCCTACATACATATTCTTTATTTTGTTTCCGCCTAGGTAGAGTCGGTGGGTATCCTTTAAGTTCCAAGAGGATATCTATGGACAACGGGGGTATTTAATGGAACGGGGACGAGTGTTCTACCACCGTCCTGTGTGCTGACTATCGACCAAAACCAACAGTGGTCTGGGAATCGGATCTCCCACCTAGTAAATCCTCGCGAGAGGTTGGCGAGCTCTTGATGCAACAACCAATCTGAACCCTGCCTGTGGCACACAGAACCCTGCATGTATATGAACGGCAATTAACGATTTTCACTGGCTATGAACACAACGCATACGGCGCGTCCCTCTTCAATAGAATAAAAACACAAGTAGGTATGTAGATAAGCCAACGCGAAAACAGAGGCCCAGGCCAAGTTGAAAATGCAGGTACAGTCGAAGGATACGGATTGGAAACCTCCCAAAATCGGATCGCAACTTTCATTTCCCCTCGCGTTTCCGGACGAACACGACCAATATTGTGTGGCATGCGAACAGGTGGACTTGTAATAGCAGTCGCGCTCGGAAACGACGAAGTGGGTAAATAAGTATGTACCTCTATGCGGAACAGGGTTAGCGTTAGTTCAGTTGATTTGCAGAGGAGGCATGGAGAGCAGGCATGGATTAATAGAGCTGAGGGACTTGAGCTCAATCCTACTTCTTCTATAAGAGGACGTAACAAAAAAAGATTTCGGGTACTCATGTGGCAAGCATTCGGCCATTTAACCTTGATTTTGCGCGCGGGGGCTTGGGGTCATGAATTGATGTCTTAATGGGGCCGCTATTTTGATGACTCGCAGTAAGTACCCCTACCACGCTCATAGGAAGAGTCTGCTGTCCCTCGCTCACTGAGTGCCCATCCAGGTCCCGTGCCGCCAAGCCTCGGTGCTCTCGCTCCGGCTAGGGCGGCATGATACGCTTAGCTACAGGCGGTTAGCGGGTAGCATCTTGGCACAGTAAACGCTTGGCGCTCCACCATCGCCCCTCTCATCCATCCCCCCCACGACACCAGCACCTCACACCAAGCACTCCAAGCACCCGAGTCCCCTCGTTACTCTACAAACAAACCCCTGAGGACGAGTATTTAACTCCTAGACACCAGTCCCGCCCAACGAACCCCACCAACGCAGACCCGCATCCCACCCACTCCTCCCCGAACCGTGGACACCCCCCGTGGCATTCCACCAACTCCCCTATTCTCCCACGACTATCACTCCCTCGCGCCACAAGCCATGACCGCCATGACCACCGCGACCACATACAAAAACCAAAGCGCAGCGATCGACCTTCGTCCGGACATGGTCAGCACGAGACGCCCCGGAAGCCCGCGGCGGAAAACGGTCAATAAGCGCATCGAGGACCAGCAATGATGTCGGGGTACGTGCACTGTAAGCTCAAGATGCGCAAAACTCCGCTACGTTTACAAGGGACTTGATAGCCGACGTTGGTACACTAGATAGCAGTGCGGTTAGTATCCGCCTCCCCACCCTCCGCTGGATGGATATCGCGTAGCGCGTGCGTGTGGTATCCGCGACGCTAACACCCGTTTTCAGGCTGTTCGTGTTCGTGACCTTGACTTGATAGGTTATGGTAGGCTGAGAGGATGATCGATTGACTACAAGACAAAGCCTGGTTACGCTAAGAGACAGGTATGGCTTACCCGGTCTAGCTACGAAGCCGCTGAACCGTGTCCGAACACAGTTTCGCCAAGGCTGCACGGCGCCGTCCAACAGCCCTCACTACAGTACCGCGCTCCCAGAACATCGATGTTACTCCGCTGCGAGCCTAGCTTCCGAGCGCACCGCTCAAAGCTCTGCAGACACACGACACAGGCGCTGTTATAAACGCGTGCAACTGCCCGCCCCCGCCCACCACCACGCACCACGGAAACGGAAAGCCAAACAGACCTCCGCGGCGGTGGGGTAGGCGCTAGACGGTGGGCGCGCGGCCAACTACGACCATCGCCATCGCCATCCCGCCGCGTCACCCCACCACACCACACCCCCGCACCCCCGAACCCCCGAATCCCCCGCAACGGCCAAGACAACGCCACAACATCACTCCTCCATCCAACCACGCCACACCACACCGCGACAGCGGCACCAGCACCCACGCCGCCCAGGCGATCCGCGCGGCGCCCACCCCAACCTAGCTAAGCACGGCCAGTCCGACCGTCGCCAACGCGTGAGGCGGCGAGCGCAACACATACATCCTATGCCCCGCTGCTACTAAGGCTTCGATTTTCCGCGGTGATTGGACTTGCGCGCGGGGAGGTGTTGTACCGGCGTGCGCGCTGTACCGTGCCAGGCATCCCGAAGGGTAGGGGTGAGGCGGACTATGTGTTTCTGGTGGAGGAGGGGGGCTGTCTCTTGGTATTCGGGTCGGGGGAATGGCGGCGGAGATCTGGTGTTGGTGGGCGGGTGTTTTGTGTAGAAGGGGGGGGGGTAGTGGGAGGGCGCTAGCTGGAGTCGTGGCTATTGCGTTTTAACGCATCAGGAGGGTGTGCTGACCGCCGCGTATCCAGCAGCGGGGGGGCCGCGGGGGGGGGGGTGTTTGTGTGGTGGGTAGGATGCTTGTTTTATACATGTAGGCAGTTTTAATACATATCCTGGTATTAATTACCTTCTCCTGCGTCGAAACGTTTAAACCCCGCCCTCTAACGAGGTAAATGGAGTGGCATATATCACAAAGCCCCGTGCTGTATGTCGTGAGTGATGCGTATTGCTAGTCCTAGTTCGTAGTTTCGCTCGCGATTTTGGTTTCGGGATAGGTACTTGCGGTGGACGGTGGGATCGTTCAACGAAGTTGTCGGGTCATCTGTTAACATGGTAGTAAAGTAGGTGGTAGACGTGTCATGTATTAACAAAATCCCCCGGCAGTGGACGGGATTGTATAAGTACTTAAAAACCCCACACTCTCACCAGAGATGATCCGTCCCACCCGCCGGGCCAAACAAGAAGCACAATATCCCAAAGTCCCTATCCCTCCCCTCCCCCCAATAGAAAAGAAAATCTTTCGAAATCAAATTTAAGTCACGGGCCATCACTCGCCCCACCCCCCAACCCACCCCGCGCAGATATTATCCTAAACCGTCTAGCACACGCCGACCCGCCACTGCAACGCCACCCCTGATGCTCGCAGTCCATGATTTTGGTTGCAGGTGATACAGCTGCGTCGATCGAGGGCGCCGTTACTTATCGCGATGGACCGGTGGAGATTGCCGCGGGCCTTAATGGGATGAAACATTGCGCCTGCTGTGTGTGGGGCTATTTCCATAGGGCCGTTTCTTGGCTACGCGTTGTTTCTTTTGGTCGGGTTTTGGTGAGGAAGTAGTAGTAGTGGTGGTGGTGGGACGTCAGGTGGGGCGCATGAGAGGACGGCGGCGGTGTATGCGGCGGGTGCGGTCCTGGTGCTGTTAGTGATGTTCAGCACGCGGTCCATCCTCAAGCAGAGAAATCGAGGGGTGTTACAGCACCAAACTACCACATCTGAACCACAGTCCACCCCCGGTAAGCTAGGCTCTACTACTCCACAACTCCCGAACCGCGCCGCACCCGCCACATTCCGCTATACGAGCGGGAATCGGGGTGCCGGATAAAACTGGGTTGGACGGCTGCGGGTGCGTCACGTCGGAGCGGGCGACGTATTGTTGGTTCGTGGTGTTGTGTTTAGTTGGACTGGGTGTGTAAACTACTTGACATGACGCCAAGTAATGAGGCCTTGTAGAATACAGAATTAAAATTAGGGTTAGGGTTAACTAGGTTTTGGATGTATTCTTGAGTTTGTACTCGCTTGTCAACTATGTATTTGCCCAACCAGCAAAACACACCAAAAATCCAGGTTTTCAACAACTCATAAAAGGTCCCATAGTTATACCAAAACTGCGACGACCAAGTATAGTATAGTTTCGATAAGGGAGATTCATGCTTCAAATTCTTGCCCTAATTGAGATACTGGTAAAGGTGGAGAGGAAAGCAATAAAAGAACTTTTAAGACACCCTTCGCCTCGTTCTTTATGGATATGGCCTAAAAGTGGCCTGTAGAGTCTTTCAGGTGTCTAGATAAAAGATGCATAATTTCAGGGGAGATGGGAAAGCTCTCGAGATTCTATATGTTTTGCTGGTTGCGCAAAAACATACTTGACATGCGAGTACACGTATCAATCTACGTATTAAAGCCTCCGCCTGGAAAATACTTCATTTTTCAACATTCTACATTGTTTCGAGACGTCTCGAGACTGCTGAATGAGTCTCGAGACTAATTGTCTTGCCCAACTACAGGTCTCGTCTTCTCTCGTATCGTCTAAGAAAACAATGTCTCGAGACTTTTTGTATCGTGTGCATCACTATTTCAACACCACCAATTCTTTCCGGCCAGCTACATGTAGCTAGCTGACGGCAAAGAGATACATCTATCTTCATTGATTACTGTTATCAAAATTCAGAGACAATTTAGGAGCTCGGAAGCTCGGGGGGAATGATTTGCGATCATATAAAATAGTTTATTGGTTAGCCTTAAGAACATTTATTTTGCCCATTCACTGAACGTTCACCCAATAGGTTACCCGTATGGGGGACGCCAATTTGTTTGCAAAACCACGACCCATAGGCGGAACGTTCAGTAGATAGGCATGTTCGTTGTACGTATCAGAGCAGGGTATCGTACTTAGGGATGGGAGGGACATGGGTAGCATGTAAAATGCAGCATGGCAGCGGAATGTGGGTTTTTGGTAAGTAGTGGTGGATTTAGTGAAATAAAATATTGCGAAGCCTCATCGTTTGCCAAAGATAGACATGATCGGATTCAGGAAGTTTAAAAATATATCGGACTCAGGTAAACCATAGATGAACAAGAAATCGAAAAACCGAGAAAACGAAAAATAAAAACACAACAACCACGCGTATAGAATCCCGCACAAAAACGTCCCCCTTCGGCGGTAAAATAAGCAAAGAACTACCATCCTGTCCAAAGTACCACCTCGTAATGACAGTACACAAAAAAACTAGAAATCAGTGTCACCGTATATCTCTCCTCGCAGAAGATACTACCACTAAATACATATTTTATCGAACCAGATGAAACGTGCCCAAATGAAATATGCGGCCATGTATCTATTACTTCGCCGCTTTCATCACTATATCCAACGAATTATCCCGACCTTCAGAATTATCCTGCCTCTTCGACGTTCTGTGTGATTGCCCTCACGGCACTGGGTAGTGGGCTCCGAGCGGTGGTGGGTAATTGGCGCTCCTTCGCTGCTATGAAGAGATCCCTAGTTCGCTCAAGTTTCGACCTGTCAAGAGAGTGTCCCCTGAGATAATGAGTCTTCTGCAGCCCGGGCACGTGTCTACTTTCCCACAGGGATGTAGATATTGATTCGGAGGCTATGTTGGAGTTCTCTGATTTCAAGAAACTTTTGCTTTTGCCGCGGGGCGGGTCCTGGCAGCGTAGAAGTTCATTCAACACCGCCTCGACCACATCGAGAGGTGACTGTCTCTGAATCTGTCCAGAGGTAACATCAGCACCTGCTTCTAGTAACACCTTTGCAGCAGCCTCGCTACCAGAAAATGCTGCCCAGTGAAGCGGAGTGAATTGCTGGTAGTCCAGAGCTCGATGGCTGGCGCCGTGGCTTAATAACATGCCAATCATCGCTTCATCATCATGTCCAGCCGCCCAATGAAGTGATGTATGTAGTAAGTTGTTTTGAGCGTTGTGGTCCGCGCCATGCAGGAGTAAGATTTCTACAGCAGGAAAGCAAGAAGCCTTTGCAGCCCAAAGGAGCGGTGTATCACCATCATTGTCACTTAACTTAAGATTGGTGCCACGTTCGACAAGTAATGTCAAAATAGTTCTGGACGAAGTTAACTGTGCGAGAGGCGTTACCCTATGCAATGCCGTCCGCCCATCGGAGTCTTGGGAATCAATTTCGCATCCCTTCGACAGCAGGTATTCCACAACGGATTCCGCACCGGCACCGGAAACTACGGCCTCGTGTAGCGGTGTGATACCGCCCTTGTCCCGGTGATTAATGTTTGCACCAGCATCGACCAGAACCTGTACAACATGTCTATTACCCTTAGACGCGGCTATATGTAAAGGAGTGCGGTTGTTATTGTCCAAGGCTTCTATATTTGCCCCCTTCTCGATCAGGTAGCTGGCGAACTTTCCATTCGCCCCAGGTCTTTTTGCTGCAAAATGCAGCGAGGTAATTCCCTCACGGTCGTGCGAGTTAATATCGACACCTATATCAAGAAAGTACCCGACAATCTCTTTATCCCCGCTAACAACCGCATTGTAAAGCACATAGGAGTCATTGCCATCCTTAGAGTTTGCCCCATACTCAATCAAAATACGTAAAATATCTTTGTCGCGGAAATATAAGCCATACAAAAGTGAGGCACAGTCTCTTCCCCAGTAAGCTATTTCGGCGTTATGCTCGCAGAGGATGCGAACAAGCGATTTCTTCCCCGCTAATACCGCCATATCCAATGGCCTACTCCCATTGGTACTCTCCGCCTCAATGTTTGCACCCGCCTCAAGGAAAAACGTGCGACAGCTTCGTGTCCGCACTCGGCTGCTATATGCAACAGCGTGTGTCCATCGTGGTCTTTGAATTCGACAGATGTTGAGTCCTTGAGGAGTATCTCCTCTACCATCGCACGGTGCCCCACCATTGCTGCTATTTGAATTCGGGAAAGGCCTATCCAGCCTATCGAACGCCCCATAACCTTCCTACTATTCGTACGAAGAACATTGAGCATCTGGAGGTATAGAGTGGCGCGTTTAGTTTCAGAGAGAAACTCGCGGACATATGAGAGGGTCTTTGTCTCATCGAAGGTGACGTGGTACGATAGACTATGAGCAATATATTCTAGTAGGGGATAACGCTCAATGCGTTGCAGATAGGAGAAGTAGCTCAGTATCAGAATAGTTTTACCACCTATCACTTCCAACTCGATCTCAGGAATATCGAAGGAAAGAAAAGTCAAACATGCCCGAGCAATTATTTGATGCATATCATCGGCAACTATTCCCACCTTGAGCAAATACTGGTGTACAGTGAAATGTGTCAAACGAATTTCCTTGCTCATCTCGTCTATCATGGCAAGGCCACAACATATGTCAAGTATGATTGCTGGAGGAGGCATACGGTCTTCGTCAAATTCGTTGTGGCCCAGCTTGATTGCAACTGCGGTTTGGAGCTCCCGGAGCGTGAGAACACGACGGGCTGCCACGAGCCATGTGAGAATCTTGATGCCAAGTTCAACAGATCGGGGGTTCTGAGCGCGGATGCTCGTCATTATTCTGTCGTAGGTCCTATCCATTCTTGTTTCTTGATCTCCCGAGGTTTGAATCTTCATGAGCTCCGCTAGTACATCGTGTCTAGTCGGCTGCTGACAAAGAAAGTCGACATTGAGACTAACGAATAATATCCTGGCTACCTATCAGAATTTAAATTCGAGAGAAAATAAATTAGAAATTGCACATATACTCCATTCGCAGCGTTGATAAGATCTGAAAAAAGTTGATCTTCGATCTTGTTACCCCTGATCAGAGTCTTCGCCTGAGGGATCATGTCGATTCTGGTTTTGATGTATGCTTTGATATCTTCATCTTGCGCTATGTAATTGATACAGGGCACATCCCTAAATGAATCCTTAATGTCGATTGGATGTGGCCGACTTGTCACCAAGACCTTGATACCATTGATACTCAATTGGTGAAACAAAGGAAGTAACGCCTCCCTTTGCTCCTTCTGATCACATTCATCCAGGGCATCCAAAACTATAAACGAACGGGTGAATAGCTTTGCCAACGCCAATAATGAGGAACGCAGTTCGTGAAATTGCGGTACTCCTTTTGACCTATACCTCTCGTATAGGTCCTTCAGAGGACTGGGAAGTTCGGGTAGTCGACCCGCTAGCTGTTTAATAATGCTCGAAAGGGTATGAACAGGCTTTTGGCGGTCCCTCTGTTTATAGTCAAAATAAATGTACGAAACTCCGACACTAGCCGAGGCTTCAAAGCTTTCCAATAGATGATCGACCACTACTGAGCTGTGGAGAAAGTTAAAATTAGGTTGAACCAACATAATTTGAAACGAGAGGTTTTCATACCTGAAATACGTTTTGCCTGATCCGGCTACAAGGTCTTCAGTTAATATTATTACGGAAGTAGAGGATATGGGAAATTAGCTGAACTCACCAATACCGGCAACCCAAAGCAAAGAGGATAAGCCAGCTGAGTCTCCTCCCAACCACCGACAGAACTCAGGAGTCTTCAAAGCCCATTCCCCGATCCCGTCACTCCGCTTATCCGATATGTCAGCATGTCTTTTTGCTGTATCTTCCGAACAGAACCAGTCCAGGATTCTTTGTTGCTCAGCTTGTACTACATACTAGGGGTGCGCCACCTCGCGACCGCGAGGTCCTCTTCTCTCCCACCTATGTGTAGTATCTAGGCACCTCTAGTAATTAGGTAATTTTGTCTTAGCCGTCCCATGGTCTGTTTTCCCGGCCATGTCGCATAAATGCCTAAATCTTGCTCTGGAGATCTATTTCCGATTTTCAATGCCAGGTCCAGTGCCAGCTCTAATGCCCGATCCGGTGCGAGCTAAAATCAAGGTCAGCCCCAGTGTCAGCTTCGGTGTCGGCTCAAATATATGCCAGCTCTAGCCGGGGCCGCCCCAATGCCATCTCTAATACCCGCTCCAGTGCCAGCTCCATTAGATGCCGGCTCCAGTGCCAACTCAGATACATGCCAGCTAGAGTGCCCGCTTCTCTGCAAGCTCCAGTGCCCACTTCTCTGCAAGCTCCAGTGCCCGCTTCGCTTCCAGCTCCAGTGCCAGCTCTGATGCCCGCTCCGATGGCAGCTCCGGTACCCGCTCCGGTGCCCCCTCCGGTGCCAGCTCCGGTACCAGCTCTAACGCCCACTCCTGTGCCCGCTCTTATGCCCACCCCTGTTCCCGCTCGTGTTCCTGCTCGTGTTCCCGCTCTTGTGTCCACTCTGGTGACCGCTCGAGTGACTACTCCGACGTTCGCCTCGATGCCAACTCCTGTCCCAGCTCCAATGCCGGCTCCAATGCCCCTTCCGGTGCCCGCTCCACTATATGCCAGCTCCGGCGCCAGCTCCATTGCCAGCTCCAGTACCGGCTCCAGTGCCAGCTCTGATATATTCCAGCTCCCTTCACTGTTCCTCCACCGCACTGGCACCTCCTCTCCCCCTCTTACTGGTCTTCCCTCTCCCAATTCGCACCCCCAGCCAACTACTGTTCGTCTCACTGGCCTATTCTGCTCACATTTGACTACTAAATAGCTATATTTATTATTTAATCATAAAGGGTTCCGTTGATTGGGCTGGTCTCATGGGTAAGGTCAGGGTTAGGGTTTGGGCTTGGCAAGAAAATAGGCAGGGTAACGGCCCTGAGCAGGCAGGGTAACGCTCAAAAAAGGTAGGGTAACGCACAAAAAAGGTAGGGTAACGGCTCAGAGCAGGCAAGGTAACCACACTAATCGGGTAGGGTAACCATCTCAAAATAGGCAGGGTAACTGAATAAAATCGGGTAGGGTAACTGCACCAAAGACACGAAGTTGATGTGTCGTGCTTACTACACACCCCTGTCGCTCTCGACCAATCATATTGCAGAGAGTTCAGAAGAAGTGTATTCCAGTACATAATAGATAGAAACATCTATATTTAGCAAATCAGGTGCGTGAAAATGAATTGCCGCCTTTGTTACATACAGTTTTTCGCTGCCGCTCCTCTGTCTTGTTCTTAAATATAACGATTATTTTAGTAACCTAACCCCTCGCATATATATGTTTTGACTCAACCGCTACTCACCACTAGCATCTTTGAGACGCTTCATGCATTTAGTCATATGGGCTACAACCGAACCGTATGTACTATTTCCCCGCGCAGGGAACTTCACAATATCTGTATGATCGGATTCGACGGGGATCCTGTGTTCAAACGGCCAAAAGAGCATTGCAGAGTTTCGATTTACCATCTGAACATTCTCGCCATCTCTAGTCCAAGCGTCCGAGGAACTCTTCGATACAAATGTTAATATTAACGTGTGGTATATCATAGGCTTTGTTTCAATTAAACCTACCTTACTTACAGTCGGCGTCTTCTTGGTTTCATAGAACGTAGCAATTTCAATATCGGATGAGGACTCCCAAAGACTGCTGATATCCTCCCGTTGACTATCGAGAAAGCTCGAGCCTTCTTTAAGCTGTTTGATGAATTCGATCTTAGACGTCGGTCCGGATGCTGTATCGTGCACCATTTCCAGGAGCTCTTTGACATGAAGGCCTTGATGTGGAGTTGCGAAGAAGCTGATGGCCCTCGTGGAATCAAACAAACATCTGTACTGAGTTCCTGCCTTGGCTTGGAGGAGTACCTATCATCAATGAGCATAGTGTGGGTAGGAAATAAGTTGATGAAATTATGCATATAGCTTACTTGGAGAATTAAGATCCCACCCATACTATGCCCAATGAATATAATCGGCCTCGACTACAGCAATTAGTATCATCATTCCGCATATTTAATTACTTCTCTGTTGAGTATTTACCTCATTTTCACTCCTCGCGTCCATCAATGCACGTATGAAGCTTCTTCTATAATCAACAAAGGTGTGGTTGACTATATCTCTGGTCAGACTAGAGTTATAACCATAGGTCATGACCCGCATATTATCAAGATCAGTCGGTAGAAGATCCTGTAACCACATGCAACCAGTCTTTCGACTACACCAGGATCCAAAAGCATGGCCGGCTAGACCTGTTACTGCTACCACGCTGTAAGACGCTCATAATTAGCACATATACATAGAAAGCACTTTTATCGAGGCTTTGCGTGTAACTTACTCTACAATAGCATCGTCACCGGGAGTGTTGAGAGGTGTTAAACCAAGGAGGTGCTTGTCAATAACTAGATAAATATCAGGATCACCCTCAATCAACTCGTATTGCTCCTGCGTGGAGTCGATGCGCCGAAAGTATTCAGAACACATGAGCGGATCTAGTCGAAGTAGAGCTGTCTGAGTACGACCGCTGCAAGCTGGAAAGAGTGAGAGCTTGCGAGCGTCATTGAAATCAGGATCAAAGCTCCTGAGGGCGAGAAGTAGGTCATCCTTATTCCATTTTACGGGAATGCCACTGATCCGGAAGCATGTTAACTTCGACCTTGGCTTTGCCGTCGACATAGCTGGAGCCGAAGATGCTGGCCATGACTCATTTCCTGTGACGCCCTCCTCGGAGGAGGACCCTGGCTCGGTAATCGAACAAACCCGCTTGAGCTTAGACGTATTGTCCTCGGGTCCGGGTGAGTTTCGCTCTTCGTATGTGCGCTTTCTGCTCAATATTGTTTGACCGTCATCTGCCATGATCGCTGTGAATAAAGGTATTCGAATAAGAGAATGGTGTAAATGAGGTAAACAACTAAAGTCTTCAGGGCGCTGAGCGGGGTAGGTCACTTCAGTTACATATTAGCTTCGTCGAAGACACGTATGGTGCGCCCTGAGTGGTGGAAACATTGTGGCTGGAAGGAGAGTTTGGGCCACTTAGAGGACCTAACTCGAGCCACTTTCCTGTACCTCTGCCACAACTGCTCAAGTTACTTTTAGGGCGATAAATGGGTCCAATATTAATATTTCAATCCGGAGCCGTGGCGCTCTTCACATCCAGGATTAGCTTTGGAAATCAATAAAGCCTTAACCGATTTACTTAAATTTAATTACCGCTTATTAAACAAAACTCAGGAAGAATTTCACTCTTAAGCTCAGTGAAAACATCAAGTAACAGGCCTGCGGTTTGATTTTAGCGAGATGAAATTAGTACAACCGTGATAATCTTGAAAATGTATAAAGACGAACATATGATCCAGTTTTTGCGTACTTCCCTTTTCCAGTGAGGCATTGACCTTTAGGATTGGGAATATTTTCGCCAAGATGTATGCGAGGGTGGGGCTCAAGCGACATCCTTACTCCCAACTCCCACTAGCGGCACCGAGTCCCGGCCCGCCAAGACATATATCCATCTCCATTAAAACCACTCCCACGATAGACAAACCTCGCTAGAGATATCGGAAGGACGGATCGAAAGAGAGGTGTCCACTAGCAAAACACAAGTTTTCTTTTCTCCAGTGATTCGTAGGCCGGAGACGATTGCGAAGGGGTGGATCGATTTATGATTAGTTTCACTTTGCTTCTTCGTGAATTCGGAGGAGGGAGAGGGTTTTAAACGCCTTGTTCTAGACGAGATTTCGATCTCAAGACGGTGTATGATAATTTAGATTTAGGGGAAATACGGCGGGCGAGAGCTTCCAGCATAGCTTTACCCACCTGAAAAACCCCGTCTTTACTAGTTACGCCCGGCGCGCAGCTAGCCGAAGATTTTTCGCCGTGAGATGGAACTAGAGATAAAGAAGGATTGATTTTCTGCGAGCTACTACCATAGGAGAGGCATTACAGAAAGCCACCCTATTCCCAACCGCGCAACTAGTAGTTAGGTTACTCTAGTACTTCAAACTTAGATCGAGCAATTACGCAAGGTCGGAGTTCCTTTTTCATACTAATATTAGTGAGAGAATCAGCGCCAATAATTACATAGGCATGATCTGATCGGCTAAGGTCATGCTGTGCTTATTGGTACTTAGCCAATCCACGGCCAAAGATCCTAATCGGGTATCGTACTGTAATTAAGGCTCTGGAATAAGTACACTGGCGGAATGCAACTTTGACCGGATCAATTCCAAGCTTAAGACGGTATAATACGTTCCAGAGTCTGCCCCATATTTCCTCCGATCAAACCCCCGAACTAAGATATGATGTGGAGGTATACATCCAGATTATATGCAGAAGACATCCGGTTTATAGTAAACTACTCTTACCACGGCCATAAAACACCTTGCCCTGTGGTGACAAAGCTATAACCCAGGCCACGTAAGAGGACACCAAGACCACCAGAGCCGGCGCGCCACGCTACACTCCACCGGGTCCCTTAACCTGTCACTTCCTTCAAACTACTACCCGGACCCTCGCCTCTGCCGGACCATCAACCTACACCCCCTTCCCCCCGAAAGCGGCAATTCTGTACCCGGGTCCGGGGAGGTATCAGTATCTCCACTATCCACCCGACTACACGGAGGTGTCGGGCACGTCATAGTGTATCACTCGATTTGCGAATAGTTCGCTGGGGGTGTGTAGGTGACTCCGCGGGTGCTGGGATTGGGCTTCTGTCATCCTTAGTCTTCTACGGGGATGTCGGGGGGATGCCTGGATGGTAGACGATTAGGTATGGTTTTGACTGCCTGTTTGGAGGTCTTCATCATCGGGATAGCTTATGTCGGATCACTCTCGAGGGCGGCTTACGTAGGTTTATATACAAAAAGATCGTCTGAGATGTTTCACTCTTTTCAAAGCGCACTACACGTAGTTACTACCAAGACTACATGCATCATTAGATGAGGTCTGTTATAGGTCGCTACCCCCTCATCCCTCGATCAGATACGCGCGATCAACGAAATTATATTAATGGTGAGGACGTGTATATAAATTTTCTTGAACTAGTCGAAACGTACCTGTTGCCCTCTATATAAAATATCTACCGCTTGGCGAGAATCTCCTTATCGTGACTATCACTCGTTTCTTTGTCTGACGGGACGCCAAGGATATGCACTGATCAATGCCGCCAAGCCCTGCCAAGCATATGGAACCTGATCATTGCCGGCCAGGCGAAATTCAAACGGCCCCTGTTTCTCACAGAGCCCTACAGCTGATATCGTAACCTTGTCTGAGTATATGGCTAACCAGTTGATTCAAAAGCGATGTACGACACGACCAAACGATTATCACTTGCTGGTGATTTGATTTGCACTGGAGGTTATCATTAGGGAGCTCGGTCAACTGCTGTACCTGCTGAATAAAGTGCGGACAACATCGCTAATGGCCGTGGAACGATGTGGGTAACGGGACGAGAAATTTTGAGGTTATGATGGGTGTGTGAAACCACCCCACGCGTAGAGTAGCGGTCGGGAAGACGTATACAAGTGTAAAGAAATTGGGCGAGCGGGAGGAAGGAACCAATCTCGACACTACCGCCTCTACAAGTCTGGCCATGTTTTTACCCAGCCCTCAAAACGCAACCTAAAATTTTGAAGAAACGGGGTGTAGACCGGCATTCTGCCTGTCTTGCATCTGAGAAGAGAGGGTCTTGTGGCTACAGAGACCTAGGGTAGGTCTCGCGCAAAGTCTCGAGACCACAACTCCACCTCTAGAGATAAGTTTCAACTTGACGCCAAGTAATGAGGCCTTGTAGAATACAGATTAGAATTAGGGTTAGGGTTAGGGTTGGGATGTATTCTTGAGTTTGTACATGTATCAATCTATGTATCAGACCCTCCGCCTGGAAAATACTCCACTCCTCAACATTTTACATTGTTTCGAGACGTCTCGAGGCTGCCTGAATTGAGTCTCGAGACTAATTGCCTTGCCCAACTACAGGTCTCTTCTTCTCTCGTATTGTTTAAGAAAACAAAGTCTCGAGACCTCGTGTGCATCACTAGGACTCGGGGCCGGGAAGTCTAACGAGTATAACAAAACCTTCAAATCCTCGATACCTTTGACATCGCGTGTAATCGAAACAAATTTGAAAAGTTACTATATCCGATTTATGTGGACCTTAATGAAGTTACACGTACTTGGCACTTTGATGGTAACTTCTTTTGATGGTGATCTTACGAGGGAGGATCTTACGAGGGAGGAACTGTCCTCCGCTCTTTAACCTCGCTTAACGAACATTGTTGGCATATGCCAAGACTTATACTAGTACAGTTCCCTCCTGTCCTCGTAGCTTACTTACCCTCCTGCGGATGTCCCCTCCTTATACTAAGAACATGCTTACTGCACTTCATTTACATATTGAGGATTCTTTGACATCCTCTATTGCATTAATTGTCATAGACTGTCACCATAATTATGCAAGTATCGGAGCTTAGAGAGTCCATTCTAATTCCAAACCCCGTAATGAAAGATTTCGAGGGTTGAGGGGGCCTACGATCATCTGGAAGAGGTTCTTGAATTTGCATACTAGAGCCTGAATTTTGGGACTACTCGTTAGAAATAAAGATAGTGCGCACACTCTTAAAGGTGACACGGCGCTATCTGGAAGTGGCTGCAAGGTGAACTCCAAGGCCAATGAGAGGGCTTATTCCTAGCCACTTTGCTGTATTCCTGCCGCAATTCACCTTTGAGGGGGTATACCGCAGAATCTCAGGAATAACGAATCGGACTGGGCTGGAATACCACTTACCCCTTAGTCAAGATGACCAAGAGCTACGCTTTGGGTCTGTCGGATTGAGGCTCAACACTCATTTGACCAATCTAAAGCCCAGTATTCCCAGTCCAGTTCGATTCGTTATTCCTGACATTTTGCGGTAAATGGGTATAATACTGTTCCACTTTGCTCAGTCTTGGCGCTTTTTACATACAAAAATACACAATTTCAACCTCTGTTAACTTTACAATCCAGACAGATATCAAGAATCTGTAATGATAGAACTAAACTTCATCACTAGTACTAGAGTTCTATCATTCCGCTTTTTTTTTTACCATTTTCCGTTGCAAAGTTATCAACCATTGACATTTCGTCGCGAGCCGCTACCTTTAAGAGTGGGCGCACCATACCCGGTAGAGGGATGATTTATGGATGCTCTACCGGCAAAGGCTCGGGGTGTTCGGCTATAAAATCATTTATAGATATATATAGCATCGGAATGCTATATGTGTTGAGCCTAGGTGTTCTCGAGCCTGCTCCCTCGCCCGTGAGGATGGGTCGTTTTGGCTATCCGCGTGTGACGACAGTCTTGGCGCCAAGGTAACCAAAAAGGTTCCAGCCAACCCTGTCAAGAGATCGAAAACCAGATAGGCGAGATCGGCGGGATCGGGAGCCAGATAAGCGAAAATATATCTCACTGCATGTCGGCAATCTCCGCATGCCTGGATGTCGTTCAGGCCCATACTGACCTCCCTAAAGTTCGGTTGTAGTTGCCTGCGTGTGATTTGTGACTCGGTTTATGGCCAGTTTTCCCTTGATACGCGATAATGTAATTCCGGAACCGAAAACCAAAGAAAGCATAAACCAATACACCGTAGGATTATTTTCCAACGGGACGCATGGTTTCGGCTTTTGCGGGCAATGGCTGGTAGGCAGATACAAAACCAGGAAAGATATTGACTCAGAGAAATGCTTCAAAGCAAGAGCAGTTTGATAAAATGTTGTACCAGAAAGATTTCAACATACGGCGTTTTGAGCTAGCATTAACGGTCCTCAAAGTGGAGATCAAGTCAGGATCAACATCAAAATTAAGTGTGCTCTGCAACTAATGAGAGCTTCGACTTTTGGAGTCCACTTTGAGTACCCATACTGTAGTAGCAACGAGATCAAATCAAATTTCCAGGGTAAGGGTTGTCCACACGCAAATTTTGGCGAGGGGTGAAATTTGATCTTGATCCTAAGTTTTGATCCGACTTTTTTCAGGTCCAAAAGCCCAACCAAGATCAAATCGAATTTAGCCGGTCGGCCAATCACAACCTCCATTCTCACTTGATCTTGATCTTGATCCTGACTTGATCCTCACTTCGAGGACCTTTACTGGATGCGATGCTGAAATACCTGTCTCACCTATTAATACCTGATTACTCTGGTCTCAAAAAGACGCAACCCTTGCACTTTCCGTTGCTAGGCTTCCCAATGGGTATACCCGGGCCGGAAAAGTCCATAGACCGGCCAAGCCCGCCAAGGCAAATTGAAGACCCTACCTAACACCCTTTGCACGGGCTTTTACACTTAGCCCGAGTAAGTTGTAAAAAGACCTGGCTACAAAAAACATTATCGCATGGCAGAAAACTATAGTAATGATTGAGGTTTATGTTTGTGAAATTCCACTCAACCCCATATCCCAATCATGTTTGATGCGAACAAGACATGGACCGGGCGCTGAGAATAAGCGTGGGGTACCCCGTTTGGGGAATTTAAAAGCATAAGGGTCTGGGGAGGACTCTGGTTGCGCGGATATACATATCTCTTCAATTAAAGTGACACTCGGCAGCCAAGCAAGTAATTGGTAGCTTGTTATCATGCAACCTCCCTTGATTCTATTAATGCCTTTTACGCAACGTTTTGTATGGGAAACGTCAAAATTGATGAATCTCCACGGATACTAGAGAGAAGCCCCTAGTATATATACGTAAAGTTGCTCCCAAAGATTGAGCATTACTGTAACGATCTGTCGAGTAACATTAGGTCTTACCTAGTGTTCAACGCTCCCTGCAGACCCTGCCAATATGAAGTCATTGTATACCCATTGAATAGTGATCATGTTTAGTAATGGTGCTCAATGAGATTAAGATTTGTAGCAGATTGAACTCACAAGTTACTGTACTTTCATATCTGTTATCGTATAAGAATGGTGAGGGAGAAAGATTTACATAGTGTGGTCGACGAGTCGAGTTGTCTCAAGTCCTCGACTTGAGCTTTTCTCTCAAGCCTTACGAGCTCAGATGGGCCACGAGCCGAGTTGGCTCGAGCCCTATCGATGGCTCGACTTGAGATAGCTTGAGCTATTTGTATGTTTATATTATTAGATATTCAGACTCAGTAGGATAGTTTTTGGTTGGTTTTCTACCACTTATTTTTATCCGGTCTTAGGTAAAGTTGTTTACATGTGCAGGAATACCTACAATGGAGCAGAAATGGGGCCTGTTCTTTCACAAATAAATTCATCATTTAGCTTGAGATTAGCTTGAGAGCTTGATATTTTTCCTACGAGCACGAGCCCAATCTTCTACGAGTCGAGTTGGCTCGAGCTATGGCCAGCGCTCGACTTGAGCCGGCTCGTCGACCACACTAGATTTACACCATGTACGTTTATATAATTATCTTGGCAAAGAACCATATACAACATCCTACCTCAACACCATGTTACAGATTTTAGTTACATAGATTCATCATGCTACCGCAGTGAATCTGCCCGTACAAGAAAGGTAATTGATACGGAGACTGCAAAAAAAGCGAGCTCTGATTGCCTGCTTCATCGCTTGCCGCGGTTTCTTGGGCGGTTGCAAACTGACAAAAGTAAGTTGAATGTATGAGGTAGATTCAATCTCGCATGCACAATTCTCTCTGGTTGGCGTGGAAATTAATTATAACACATAGGGAGTATTCATCGACTGTCAATTTCAAGAATTTAGAAATTATTGGGGCTCCAAAATGGTACCGGGAGTGTAAATTTTGATTTCAGTGCAGGGTACTGTGGAATTTACTGGGAGAATTAATGCGAACGTGGTTTTCTCGTGACCAGATAGTCCCATTGATTGGCCCTTAAAGGAGCTTTTGCAGTGAGCATGGGCCAAGAAACCCACCCTTTTTGCTCTCAATTTCGCAATAATTCTACCGGAGTCTGTGTTTTACCCTCTGAAAGGTTTTCCCCAAGTGTCTCGGGGCGTGGTCGGTATGTCTCCCAATCCTTGGACTGCGTGGAGTAATTTTTCTGGGTTTTCAGTGATTGAGGAGAGCCAGAGAGTTATGGTCGATCAAGGAGTCACTAAAGACTCCCTCTGCCCGTAGTATGGGAAGAGTACCCTGTGTTACGGAATTAAAAGCTACGAGGGAAAGAGAATATTCGGGCCAAGGGGGAAAGGAGGACAAAGAGAAATGACACAAATTATTTTCAAGTAGTTACTTTTTAGTTTTATTTTGTTAGTGGTGGAGGCTGTTGGGAAGTTCTGGGGTAGTGTGATATTCCCATAGACGGAAGTCCGCACGCAATTAATGAATTAAAAAAAAAAAGAAAAAAGAAAAAGAAAACTCCCTCTCCCCGTTATAGCTAATATGACACCCCTTTGGTGGATAGGCATTCCATCCACGACCATTCTCGAAATATGGGGTGCGTTCGTCGCTGGGATAGTACAAGTAATTACATTCTACTGAGTACACTTAGCCATATCTGGCTCGGCCACGATTTCGATTGTGCTGACCGCCTGGGATAAGCTGACTAACACCTGAAGTGACGAAGCAATGACTAAGGCGAGATGCAGTGTTGGTCTTTACCTATTGGATCAAACGAGTTATGTCTTGGCACCCGAGCGGGGGTGACAGCAGCGTGCCCTGTTGGTAAGATTTGTGTAAACCATCAAAACCTACGACAGAATCAATATTATGGAAACCGCTGCAGCTATTATTGGACTGGTTGCAATTGGTGCCAAGGTGTTCAAGACGTTAGGCACCTTCATCTCTGGTTGTAAGGATGCACCATCGATCGCTCAGATTACGTACAACGAAGTGTGCGAGTTTAATTTTGCACTTCAAAGAGTTCAGGATATCTTATTGAAGAAGCAGGAAGAAGTGGAGATCAGCGAGCTTGGAAAGTCCGTCACAGATGTTAGCCACCTTACGTTTACCCTATCATCATGTGTGTCTACATTCTCGGAGGTGGAGAGAATCTTGGACCGTCTCATGCCACGGCAGGAAAAGATACTTGGTAGTCCGTCACCTCTCCCGCAGCTCGGCTACAGAAAGAGAATACGTTGGACCATGGCCGGCGGAAATCTCTCCGAACTCATCAGACGCATTCAGCAACATAAGATTAGTCTAACGTTACTCTTGACAATCTGGCTGACGTAAGGTTCCCTCTTGCCAAGATGGGAATATCATTTGAGCAGAACAGAGGTTGATGGAGATGAAAGTGAATCGACCGCCGAAGCAGAGTATTCAGTTGATTGCCTGAACGACGTTTTGACTGGCCTTTGCTCCGTTGATCGCAAGGCAAGACCATCGCCAGCTTTCAACCCATCCTTTGAATCATCGTTCGGTGTCGACAAACCGATACTACCGAATCCTCACATGACGCAGACTTCAGCAGGGTCTGATGCAAGCTCACTTATGACGATGAGAAGCTCATGGAGCACTAATTCCAAACGTTCCCTTGCATTTTTATCGCAGCTGCATAACACAAGGCCATATAGACGGAGCTCTGGACTGGATAGTACTACAACGGTCTCTACTCGCACATCCCAGCGCTTGGGAATGCAATTTTCTCGGTTTACCATTGGCTCAAATGATTCCATAATCTCCTTAGCCTATACCAAGTTTGAGCAATCTGGAAGAACACTCGGGCAGGAAAATGATGCGGCTCGAATACCTGTACAAATAACTCCCGAATCCATGTATAACCCCTGGTGGTACACCATCTCCTCCTTAGAATCACAAATCATTCAAGAGTCTCCGGCAAATAAGATCGCGCAATCGTTGTGTGCGGTTCTGCGTGATGCTACAACCAGAGCCGACACAGCCGTCCTAGCTACGGAACTTTCACGTGCACATATGGATACATCGTATTCTCTCTTTGTTATCTGCCTCTTGACCGCTATATCGAATGGTGGTACCACAGTAGTTCGCTGGTTATTGTCCTGGATGGCGGACAGGGGTGAGGAGGCCAGCTACTCAATTGCTAGTGCGACTCTAGACCGAGCCCTCTCCATCAAGCAGAATGAGTTAACGATCTGTCTGTTCAACTGGATCATGGAGGAACGCCGACTCTCACTCTCGACCCTACTTGAAATTACTTTACCTAAAGTAATAGCGCACGGTGATAGCACTTTCATCATCAGATTATTCGATTCGATCAAGGTTACGTTAGGGTTAGAGGACTCAAGCACACTTGTGATAATCAAGCATACCCTCCTGACCACGGTAGATAAGAAAGAAGTGGATATGGTGATTCAATCATTGAACTGGATAAAGCACGAGCTTCATCATCTCGAGCACATCTCTCTACATGCTCTCGCTTTTAGAGGAGCTTTGATGAAACACGTTCCAGTGGCCATTGTCCTGCTTAACTGGGGATTTGAGTACAAGTTGCTTTCAACATTTCAGTTGCAAGAAGAAGGCTTAGACAGGGCCGTGAGTGTTGGCGATCTTGATATGGTAATATCACTTTTGGAATGTGGTACTCGGGGAGGTAGGACCAGGGAAGAGACACACAAACTGGCAGAAAATGTCACGGTGAATGGCCATACTGCGATGGCCGTTGGTCTGATAGATTGGCTACTGAAAGATGATTCGGAAGAGGCGTTTGACACCGCAATGCGTCTACTAGACAGCATGAGATTGAAGTCTATGTCATTAGATCTCTACCCCAAGGTGCTTAAGACAACCTTGTCAAGGAATGATCTCACTACAGCCACAAGGATTTTGGATTGGATGATACAAGGTTCTAGATCATGGCGGCACTACCTGTGTAACGAGCACTCACAAGGTGAAACACTGAACGCTAGCCGTCCTGTGATGGCCGAGGTCTTGGACCTGATGGCAGAGAAAGACATGGTCCATGCCGTTCGGTTATACACCAAGCTTCTTAATCCTATATCGTGGAAGAAGGACCGGACTACACCGATAAGGCTACTGTACTGGATGATGAGAAGCGATCAGATACGAGAATTTGCACTGTCCAACGATGCCCTGATCTCTCAGTTGAACAGCGACCAGGGCACGATGATCGGGATGCTGGACTGGATGCAGACGAGTTCGAGTGGCATGGCGTCCTCACTGCTTTCAAAGCTTTCGCACATTGCTGTGTCGAACAGTTATCTCACGATGGCTGTGAGATTGCTTGATTGGATTCAGAAGAGAGATGGGTGTGGCGCGAGCGATCTACACATTTCTTCTTTGCGTACATCCGTTGAAAAAGGAGACGTTGTCGTGGCCGTGGGGCTACTAAGATGGAACCAAGAAGGAAAATCGACAATGGAGAAAGCTGCACTATGCAAACCCCTTCTCGAGAGCGCAGTGCAAGAGTGCTCTCGTCCAATGGTGATCGCGATACTGGATTGGATGGGCGCGGGTGGTGTGGTCGAAGCAGTAGCATTACAGGAAACCGCAATGAAAACCGCAATATCGGGGAAAACTTCAGGAATGGTCATCGGGCTCCTAGAGTGGATCGAGCAAAAAGATCCAGAGGAAGCCAACAGGCAATATGGAAGGATTATTGAGGCTGCTCTACTGGGAGATGCTGTTGAGATGGTCATCGAGCTACTTGGATGGGTTTTGCAAAAAGACAAGGATAAGGCATTATCATTGTATTCAAGCTCCGTACAATTTTCGTCATCGAACCCCCAATCGGCTATGCATCTCGCCCTGCTCAGTTGGGATGCGATAAAGACATAGGCTATATTGACAAGCGGTATCTCATTGTAATGGTGAGGGGGATGCAGCACCAACTGGGCCTATGGGTATTAAAGCGAAATATTGGCTATTTATTGACGAGCATGGTCTAGAAAAGGGTGGGTGTAACATTAGGATTGAATGGTTTTTTGAATTCGTATTTAGCGCTCTTAATGTCATATGTGCACCATTTTATTCTAGCTTCGAACATTTATCCTGTGACAACACGTCCGGTGCATGGATGATATTTGCGAGTGTCAGATAACCTCCAGTGGCCTGTGGTTCTGCATGAGCCGCGGCACCCGGGTCACCCTTGGGAAATGATCTATAACCACATAATCGAGGAACTAGTTGCAAAGTAAGTGCTTGTGAAGTCGGTCAATCTGGAGATAATCCAGCTTATCCGAGAATATTCCTGACCTGCACGGTCATCTCCCTTATCTCCCCCGATAAACCGAATCGCCAGGTTGACTAGAACACAAATATTCGTCCTTGGCCTATGCCAAATAACCGAACCCTAACGATGCTCAGGGTTTGGGCGGTGAAACCAACAAATACGGATGCCTGGCGTCGGCCAAATAGCCAAAAACATAGCAATCACTAGGGTTTACAGCCGTGGAAACAACAAGTCCCAGGAATAGTCTGGGTTAGGTGTGGCGAAAAATATGGTATCTGTCTACCTATTATGAGAGGAGGGTGTATGTTGGTCTTGCCACGTGTGTCTTGGCATTAGGCCACATAGAGAGTTGTATCATAAGCGTGTCATTAGGACGAGGATAAGAGAGAGAGAGACTCCTCTTAGAACGATCATTAGTCAAGATAGTAATCAACTTATAAGGTACTACAAAAAATGTAACTTTGCGCTTGAAAGTGGCGGGAAGGAGGGCGAACATGCGGGAGCGAAACAAGGAAAGTGCGAGAAAGCCATGTAAACAATGGAAACCGCAAACATTGATTAAAGAAGGGTCTAGTAAATTGCTAGAAAGGGCTCGGAGAAAGGAGCCGCGGTCTGGAAGCATCTAGAAAGAGCGATGATCTTGAACAAACATTGCACCAGAAGCCTCTCAAGCGCAAAACTCGCCGCGATATTTGTAAACCCCTCCATCCTATCTCCCACCAAGGCACACCCGCTATCTTCACCTCCGCTTCCGACGAGACTGTGATTTCCTCTCTTGCCGGCGGCGTTGGACCGCAAAAAGACCGTCTCGCGATAAGTTCCGCACCGGAACACCCCCCCCGAAATCCTGTACCCGGCCGAGGAAAACATACACAACAACTGGGCACCTACCCTTCCGCTGCCCGTAATGGTGTGAGATGTGTGCACGCCGCTCTTGCGAACAGGAGTAAGCTCCGATGCCTCGTTCGACTGATCGAGCTATGGTTGGTATCCGAGTGATATTCTATGACTCCCACATGTTTTCTTTTTTTTTGTTTAATTCATTCTGCACATGACCCACACACTGGCCCCTATATCCCTTCGTCAGTTCCCGGGCATCAGGGGGCTACGAGCGTAGAAACGGTGTCATGATCAACCAAGATCCAACGACGATCGTTTAAAACACTACCCCATCGAGTACTTTTACGTGACACGTGGGATCCCTTCTGCACCGCCGACTTAGCTTCTGAATTTTGTGTGGTGAGTCAAAAAGCTCGCCACTGGTTCTGGAGATGCGGACGAAGGGGTGAGAGTCAAGCCGCGCCGCGTGTTGATGCTGCTGAGTTGGTGCTTGCGCCGCTCTATGCTTGGGGGGTGTGGCGGGGGTGTAGATATCGATAGGCGTCAGGCACTGGGATTTGCAGGCCACGAATATGCATGGGGGCGTCTCTTCTTACTGTGGCAATGTTACGTTCATGATCATACTCGCGCTCCCTGCACGCCCTCGCCCCCCCCCCCCCCTGGGGCCCCTCTGGCCCCTGCTCTAGGCCATATGCAAACGTTGTCTGTTTGGGGAAGCCAGTGTGTGGCGGGTCGCTGTCTGGGGATATTCGGCCATGGCGGGGGGAAAGCCGCTGTTTTAGAGCTCCCTCGGGGGCTAGTTCATGTGTGGCTTCGAATATGGCGTTGTCAAATCCCCCGCTATTTCAGCATTTGTCGGAGGTCAAGAGAGCTCTATTGTACTTCTTGCAATAAGATATTATGCAACTGTAATTCTTACAATAGGATATTATGCAACATCCAATTGATTGGCCAATTGCTTGCCGAGCGTGATCCGACCGAAGGAGGTAGATCTATTCAAAAACCCTGCTCAGAGTCATTCGTACATAAGCCGTATAAGCAACCCCACGCGCGCACTCCAGAACCGAGCAGCCCATGTATTCTCAATTGATCGTCGGTTCTGTGCGCCAATACATACATAGCCGCAAGCATGATCCGAGAGAAAACTAAACTAGTAGTAATACGTTCTGAAATGGTCACCAAAAGCGCAAGCAATAAAACAGGGTCAGGCTTAGAGCTTTTTGGATTAACATAACAGAAACAACAAATTTCATGTCCAACGATATGAGGAAGTCTTTGCAGTCTCTCATTCCTCACGCCACACCGGGAGCCCAGAAATGGCCTAACGGTTAGGGAACTTCCCAAACAGCCGCTTTCTTCCCGCCATATATGGCTGAGCATTCCGATATGACGACCCGACATATCCGAATCTCCCCACAGTGGACCAGCTTAGCATACAGCCTAGAGCAGTAGCCCAACCCGCCCTCCATAGTCCGCCTACCCCGTCCTTCCTCAAACCGCCCAAAACTCTGGCGCACTCCGCAGACCATGGTTCCCAATACCAATTGCCAAGACACCATATAGCGCCGTAGGTACGCTGCATCTCGCCCCCCCCGCGTTCAGTTGAAGCCACCCTCACGCTGCGGGCCGGGGTTTCCCATGTAAGACTCACATATCCACAGTGGCACTCCCCGTCTGCGCGGAGCTGCTGAACGAGCTCATGCGTTCGTGTCTAGCCTGTTGAAGGAGAAGCTAGGCCGCGTAGGCACGAAGCCTCATCTCGCCGAAGGATTTCTGCACGGTGGGCCGGAGGTGCGCGTTTTGTGTGCTGCGCTGCGGGGTGTGGATGCCGCTGGGTAGGAAAGGGAAAGGGGTGCATGCAGGAGGGTGTGCTGGCGGTAGGGTTAACGCCGGTACAGGGGATTGGAGGGTTTGGCTTCTTGATGGGCGTGTCGTGTTCCTTGGCGGGCAGCGAGAAGCGGGCGAGGCAGCGTGGGCGTTCCGGCCGACGATATAACGACACCCATCACAATACAGTACTACCCGCCTTCTCTTCTGCAACAACGGGAATCGCTGGGACGTTGTATCCATACAGTAATGGCGCTGGAAGAGAAAGCTGTGCTCGCGGGGGTGTGTGGACCAATGCGGCCATTGGCGCGGTTACTAAGCTGTGACTGGCGGGCGGACATCGGTGGCACGTTTCCCGTGCTAGTTGGCGGACCGGGGCCGTGAGACGGGGACGGGAGACATGGGGAGTTAGACTGCTGTTCCGGTGTGGAGACAATGAGGATGAAGACGGTCGGCGGGGGTGTACGTGTTGCGCTCTCCCGCCGCGCCACGTTGCAGCTGACCAGCTGGATCATCTCGGGCAGCGGGAAATCGCCTGAAGGACAAGATCACGTGGCAAGGAGTAATCCCGTCAAGGGGTAAAATTCGAGACAGGGCCGATGACCAATGCGCCAGTTACTCCGAAGTATAAGATGACCGGAACTAGTCGCCGTGGGTATCGTCCGCCACACAACACCACATATCGCGCCGCAATACACTCCAGCTGCCACCTTTACCGACCGCACCCAGCCTTACCCACCCCTGCCCGCACTCTCCGCGTCCTCGCCCGTCCCTATCCAACCGCCGATCTACTAGAGTACAGGCCCGCACCAATCCCCTAAGCCCCCGCCACCCCCGCCTCCGCAGACCGCCATATCAACCCACTCGAAGCCAGCTAAACCACTCCGTCATTCCCAACCCGTGCTACTACAATACCCCACTGGTTGTCCGCGGCCTCGCACAAGGGTCTGGTGACATTGCATGGCATGAGGTGCGGTGTGGTCTAGTGGTGTTCTAATGATTTGACCCGAGGAGTGCGAAGGGGGCTCTGGGTGGTGTCTTCGGTTGTGCGCCATGCGGTTACAGCAACTGCTCTCGGACACAGGGCTCAGGGGCTTGGTGTGGTGTGGATATGCGGCTCGTGTGGTCGGGGCTTGGCGATTGGGGCGGGCGGATAGGGGGGTGGTCACGGTCGGGGGTGCTCAGGAGCACCTCCGGTGTTCTAGGCTGCAAGCAAAGCTGGTCTCTTTGGAACGGTTATCAGATGGCGCGTCGCCATATCGGTATATTTCGCCATGGTGGGAGGAATCCGGCTGTTTCGAAAGTTCCCAAGGATCTTCTAATAATGGATTATCACTTCCTCGATGCGCAGCCAATCACAGAGAATCACTCGATCATCTTCCCATACCGTATCACCCGAAATGCGGATCATTGATCTTTAACTCATCCCACAGGCGGTCACGCATTATCACTTGGGTATTGATCATACAGTATCAACCGGTGCGTACGCACGCATGAATAATCACACGGTCCGCCCGTCACGGATTATCACCCGCAAGACACGTCGTCACCAATGATCACTCGACAGTTGGATCATAGGTTCTCACTTGGCATAGAGTCATGAAGCTTCACTCAGTACGCTGTGTGTCACATCGAGTCACACGAAGATGAAGTCGTGCATTATAATCCGTCAATGAGTTCATGGACTATCACTCGCTTACGGGAATCAGGGGATATCACTCGTATTCGAGTTCGGTGCTTGACTCGCTCACCCGACATATGCATGCACTTGTAGAGCCTATTCTTCCATGGGGAACTGGAAACGTGACAGTAAGAATAAAGGCGGGGGGGGGGAATGGCCAACCCTTGATCTCGGCTTGATTTTGCTGAGCGAGGTAATCGCTCACCTTTTCGTAGCGTTAATTGATAATCTCGGTTGACCCGTCACATGCACGATCCTTTGTTGAGCTAGTGGAAGGTGTTGTGCCCTTATTCGTTGTAAAGGTAGGCTTAGGTAGTGAAAGAAGCGAATGCCAGCGCTGTCCTAGTACTACTAGCTGGCGAAATTCGATGTTGCACTCCCGGGTGTTGCAAACCGTGCCTAAAAAGGCGGAAGGTTCCGTACTTCTAAACGCACTGCTTGCGTTCACGAATGCAATACCGTACAACTATCTTTGACATTAATAGAGCTTTGTATAATATACCGGCATATGAGTACTGTGTCTCCATCCACATTCGAGTCCAGCCTCAACCAATGGGTTTCTGTTAGCCTGTTTCCATCATCATTACTTTGGAGCTTAGAGAAAGGTCTTTGTCTCCTCATTCACCTTCCGTAATAAAGTGGTTATTTGGAAGTCTTTCGAGAACGTTCTGGTTGGCAGTTTGAGTACTTTCATGCCTCTCTAGACCCCTCTAGGTCGGTATCGTGGATTCCGGAGGTCTTTAGACTCCTCCATATCTGTGTTTGTCTTTGCCTCGCATCAAAAACAGTGTTTGCGTGTCTGTGTGAACTGCTAGAAGCTTCTGCGTCGCAATTCGCCTGTCTCTCAAGAGGTCTAGAATCGTCTAAACCAATGTTTGCTTGTTTGCCTGGGTCTATAAGGGTCTAGAGCAATGTCTGTCTGTTACCATAGGATTCTGGAATTGTCTCAACCAATGTTTGCTTATCGCCGCGGAGATCTAGAATGGTCTAGACCAATTTTCCTCTGTTTCGGTGCAATCTAGAAGCTCCTAAATCATTGTTTGCGTGTTTGCTTTGGGGTCTGGAATCATCCAAACCTATGTTTGCCTGTTTTTCTGAGAATCTAGAATCATCTAAATAGGTGTTTGCTTGCTTCTCTGGGGGCCTAGAAGCGCCTAAACCAATGTTTGCGTCTTTCCGTGTTGAACTAGAACGTTCTAGACAATTGTTTGCATGTTTGCTCGCCTTCTAGACGATTCTAGATCAATGTCTGCGTGTTTGTTTATAGTGATGTGCACACCAAATCAACGTATCCTTGGTACCCCAACCCTTACCGTTACTACCAGAGGGATGCGGTTATGCACACCAACCCTAACCCTGGTGTTTCAGTGATGCGGATGCGCACCCTCAGTGGAGTATATAATATGGGCATCCTCCCCTCCCTCTCCTCCTTACAAAACTCAGCCCGCCACGAAAACTGCAATCCGCTGCAAAAAAAGAAATAAGATAAGTCATAGCCTTTACCACAATCAATAGATCGACAACAGAACTACAACCCTCTCGAAGCAGTCTGACTTGTTTTCCAGAAGCCGGCATTCCGCCGGAGTAGGTTGCCCCCTCCAGCCTCAGACTACCTAGTTATGCTCGACCGGCGCTCCACGCGGGGCAGGCTTTCCTTCTCTTCCTTCGCCCCTTCCTCTTCTCGGATTTACTAACCCCCGCATCGGGGAGATGGTCTGGTGACGGCATCCCTCGGTGAGGCTTGAACGAACTGCTAATCTCTGAACTGGGAGGTGGTCTGGGAACGGCATCTCTTGGCGAGGTTCAACTCTTTGCTAATCTTCGAGCTGGGAGGTCGTCTGGGAACGGGATCTTTCGGGTCGATTAGCTGATACTCCGCTCATCTTCGAACTGGAGAGGTTGACTGGTGACGGAACCCTTCAGGACGCTGAGCTAATAGGGATCGGTTCTCGGAACCCACTGATCGTCGAACTGGGGAGGTTCTGGTGACGACCGGAACCCTCTAGGGCGATGAGCTCTAGGAACTATCTGCTAATCTTCGAACTAAAGAGGTGGCCTGAGAACGGCACCCTCTTGATGAGCTGAAACACTTTACTAATATTCGAGCTGAAAAACCGTACTAATCGTCGGGCTGAGAGGTGCTGGCACCCTCCAGATCGATTAGAACTAATACTAACCTTCTGGAAATCTTTACTGATCTTCGGGCTGGAGAGATGCTGGTAACGGCACCCTCCAGCTCGTTTAGCGTTAGGGGCTTTTTGTATGATAAGAGTGAATTCGTTAGTAGGCACGGGGCAAGTATCAAGACGAATATGTAGTTCTTTTGTCTCGACTTTCCTTCCTACTATCAGTTATATAAGATCTTTAATCCGCTATTATAGTGTTAGAGTGCAAGAGGAAGAGCAGTAGGTGCTTCAGAGGGGGGTGCAGCAGGTGCATTGGAGGTATTGGAGTCAGACATTTTTAGACAGGTAGGTAGGCAGGCATGGAAGAACTGTTTGATGATGGGTGTAAATGAAGCGAAAAAAATGGGCTATTTATCTCTCTCTTACAGCTCTATTCACTGTGGGCATTCGCAAAATACAGTCACTTACACTAATGGTAAACCAAAAGAACTCGAAGACAGACTACGGCGGACTACGGCGCACCAAACTCCCAGCGCGACGAACACCCTCCTAGCGCCGCACCGAACTCCAGCGCGCGCGCAGCACCTACCAGCGCCCAGCAGCGAAACCAGCACCCTTCGCGGTCGCGAGGTGGCCCACTGCTAGTCTTTGATATACCACAATATAGTTAGCATCGCCGACAACAGAGCCTTTCCAAATACCCACATCGAGCTAATCAAAGCCCCTTACCCCAGCCGACTCCAAAGCCCGGGCTGGGCCGGGGGCGCGGGCGCAACTTGGACGATCGACAGGAGCTCGATGGACAGCTGCACCTCCGCATCGCAAAATAACGCATTATCGGTGGAAATCGTTGATACATGATACACACATTGCGGTGAGACGTTGTGTGACATTAGTGATGGTTAGTCGTTAGTTCTTTTTTTTTTATATCAAGCTCTATTGTTTCTAGGTACAAAGAATTGCATAAAGTATAAACTATGGCGTAAAGACCTATCCCTGACTGACTGTTTTTCTGCCTATAAAAAGATTACAAAGACAAAAGAAAAAAAAAAAAAAATTAAAAAAGGGGGAAGATCCTTAGTGGGGCCTCCGAGAACCTGGTCTTCTGGAGGTAGTGGTGGTGTGGCGCGCCGTTTTTATGAGATTTCCATCGCGGTCTGGGGATTTGGGGGGGTCGGGGGAGTGGTGGGTTTCCTGCTGGGGCAGGCTGGGGCGAAGAAGCGGTGGGTCCCGTTGCAGTTGATGCACTTGGCGGGAGAGATTTCGCAGCAGTTTTCGAGAGATGCCGATGCTCCTTTGCACGAGGCAACTGGGCAACGGTGGTCTTGGAGCTTGTGGGGGAGGGTGTATAGGGGGCAGGCGACAGGGGACCTGCATCCCTGAGTGGCGTGGCCGAGTTTGCAGCAGTTCCTGCATTAGGTGGTGGAGGATGCTCGCCACATGACGTTGCAGCATCTGGGGTGGGAGAAGAGGCGGATGGTGGTTCCAATGGTTGCTGCCTCTTCCGCCGTAATGGAGACGATGACAGAGGTGGTGGCCTTGGAGGAGCGGAAGGTTTCGTCCGTGTTTAGGAAACGGACGGCAGAGGAAGTGATGCCAAGGGCTAGTTTAAGCGCGGAGGTTAGGATCTCCTCTAGGCATTCCTGGTTGGGAAGCTCGTAGAGGGGGACACCATGGATGGTGAGATCGACGTTGGTGGGAGCGGGGCGGAAGGTGGTGAAGGGGTTTTCTGGGGAGTCTACCTCCACGTTTAGGATCGTAGTGAGGGCCTCAAAGAAGGGTGTGTAGACCGTTGATGGGACGGTGGATGGAGCGGTAACAGAGACAGTGCCTCTGTTATTGATGGTAACGGTGAGGGAGGTGACGGGGGCGACTTGGTGGCTTCGGGCCAGGGCTTGGCCGAAGAGGTGGGGGAGGGTTGCCGACAGCCTTTCGGCATTGGCAATGGGACTGGGGGTTGTCCTGGTGGCGAAGAAGTGGCGGTGGGCAGATGGTAGGGGCTTCGCCTTCGGGGCGGATCCTGGGGCCGGGGCTGCGGTTGCCTTGGCTGCCTTCTTGCTGGCGGGGTTGGGTGTTAGTCGTTAGTTCTATCGACGGTGATGTCATATGGTAGCCTAGCGCCAAGACAATTGTAGCTCCCCACCTTCGCATCTCAGAGTCTCATTCCTTGGCACTGTCGCCTCGTCCTGCTATAGTACAATAGAGAATTTTAGCTACACTCAAAATCAACTATCGAAGGAACTTTCGAGGGAACTTTCGAGGCAAGCTAACCAGGATGCATAAGTAGCGTCAAATCAGGACCAATTACCAACCAGGACCTAATATTTGCACTGCGTAAATCTGACACATTTGAAGTATCACACTGCAAGCTGCGTGTTATAGGAAATACGAACACTGCTCCTGAGTCAAGGAACAAGGATAATACGAGTGATGGGTTGTGATGTGAGTACGGTCGGGTAACGAGGGAACAAGCATAGAAAGGTACCGAGGGGTGTGGGGGCACCGGGTGCAACCACACTAGTATTAGGCTGTTGTGAGGGCACGCTTACTATTGGGTGTCTCACCCGGAACGGAATAGAAGCGGGGTTTATGGCTGCAGGCCATTCTACTTAGGGAAGTAGCTCTAGGACAATAGCATGATACAGCTCGGTTACTGGCAATTGCGGGGTCTATGGTTACGTGTCAGAATTGGAATGGAGGAACGGAACTATGCGGGGGCGCTTTTCTACTGGGGTTATCTTCGGGTTGATTATCTTATTCTATTATTGTTATCTCTTTAGTATTAGAAAGCGGGCCTTGGCATAGGTTCCAATATGTATAAATAGGGAGGATTCTGCCTCGTCTTAGTGGCATTATCAGTCACTCAGCGAGCGGAATCCGGTTTACAATATTACAAGTTTAAAAGCTACAGAATTATCGCTTAGCATTGGCATTTCCCCAAACACTGCGAGGGTTAGGTGTCTTTATGCAATCATCCCGGTCATTTTCCCTCGAAAGTTCTCTCGATTGTTGATTTTGAGCATGGCTAAAATTCTCTAATCCCTTTATAAGGGTTTGGGTTATAAGGGTATTCGCCTTATAAGGGTAGGTGCTTGGGACCCTCAATGGGATTCGTAGGTACAAATTTGCTCCTCCTATAAAGGTACACACCCTATGAGGGTACGACTTCGCGCCACTTTTGTACCCTTGTAAGGAGATTGTACTGTATCATAAACGTTTTGCTTCTATCTCACGCTTCTCTAGGACTAGCATGTAGAAGATTCGCTGTATTTCGACAGATATCGTTGAAGTAAATGTACAAGACCACCAATCCCGGAAACTCCTCCCCTAAACCCTGTTTCACGCCATACCCGCACAACGAAACGGCCAAGACCACCAGTTCTCGAAGGAGGGGGGCGCCCAAATCCGCACTCCCAGCCCAATAGGCGAACAGCGGCGATGGGTGGCACAAACCTCCAACCCGCGGCCTCTCCCGGATCCGCACTGCTTACGCTGATTACTAAGCTATGACATACCCCCCGTACCAGTTAATAGCCCGTCTCCTACTCGCTACATTCGCCGCGGCTATTTCCCCTCTACCTAACTAGTACGAATCCGTCGCTGCCGGTATCTAGCCAATCTTGCTACCGCGGCACCCACACTCGCTATAAGCTTCGTACGTTAACACCACTGTTCTCGCTCCGCATGTTCCACGTGACGGCATCTATCACCGCGCGATGACTTCCCCAGCTAGTTTTCTCCGTTGCATGCGTTCCGCAATCGGCTTAACTCTGTGCGCGAGGCTATCTTGCCGGGATAGGCGGGGGGTGGTTGCCCTGGTGGTGGGGTTGGGGGTGCTGGAGATTGTGGGGATGCGACCGTTGGGTGGGGGGGGTCGGGTGAGGTGGTGGTGGCGTTAGGTAAGGATCTGCTAGCGCTGGTGCCAATGCTACGAGTGCGGGTACTCGCGCTGGGGGAGAAAATAAGTGTTGCAGCTGTTTACTCCCAGTGGTAGGCAGGTGCAGAACGTGGTGATCTGTATTACGGGTAGAAGAGTGCTGTGCCGGTTAGGATGTCAGTTAGGCCACGCTATCTGAAGTCATCGTCGCGGGGATGGCACATTGAGGGGGGGTGGGACAGGAGTGGAGTATGCATACAGAGAAAAGGCCCGCCGCACATTCTCAGGCGTGTGGCCTATGCCACGCCCTTCGACCCTCCACCCTCGACCCTCCACCGAGCAGTTCCATCCACAGTCTTATGATGTTGATATATAGTAATAATTGTTTTTTTTATTTTTTACAGATCATCGCCGAACAGCACTACCCCGCTCGATCCACTCACTCGGGAGCCCTGCGTGGTGGAAAGACCGAGTTTGAAGGTTTTACATCGGGAGAGTGGAGGCTGTAGACCACGTTAGTAGAAGGAAGCGTCGTCGGCATGATCGCGAGATAGCGCGGTACCGTGGATGATGGTGATGGAACAGTGGTCGTGGTTTGTCGTCGTGTCAACTGAATGGCTGTTGAGTTCGTCGCTGAGGAGCAGAGAATGAATAGATGGAGTCAGTATATTTGTGTGTCTGTGTGTAGGGGAAGGGAGAGGGATGCAGGTGGTGGGAGAGCCGGGGGATGTGTTCTTGGGGACAAAGATGCCAAGACCTCGCTTAGCGTTAGTCTTTCAGCCGTAAGTTTAGCCGCACCACTTCACAAGGCCGATGCATGCGGGTCCCTTGCTGTCTCGTACGAGATCGCCTGAGAATATTTTTTTCCTACTCCAAAATCAATTTGCTGCCCCGGATTTTGGGCTCTCCCGTACGAAATATCCTTAGAACCCCGGCAATCCGGCATCTCGAGTTGCGACTGTAATAGACATTCAATCACTGAAATTTCGACCTCCCTGGCCCCGGACGTACCTACAACTTGGATAAGAGATAAGAGGATCTGTTACTAAACGAAGGGCCACCTGGCAGTTTCCGCTCATATGCTTAAAGTGGGTAAAATGAGAATTGTTGATCGGCCCAATCATTAGGCACATGCGTAACCAAGAGCAATTCCCCGGCTGACTTGGTCTTAGTGCGCGGGTAAGCGATCAACCAATCAACCACCACTCCCCAATGTGTTCTCGAGATGTCAGGATCCCTTTGGTGGAGAGAATATGTCTGCATACACCTGCATATGTATGTACATGCATGCACGGAGAGATTGAGTTAGTAGCGAGTGAGCACTGCAGGTTGACTGCCCTGCTGTTGTTACGCAGTATCTCTGCGCACTTGAGTGTACGTGTGCACAAGGCTGAGCGATGATAAGAGCGAGGGCTCCTCCTTCTCATTCTTGGACTCACTTGAAAACACCATCTCGGCCTATTTCCTCATCATTCCTGGAGCGCGCGTATAAAATAGCTGGAAGCATAGTTAGAGCTCCGCTTACGGACAGATCTACGATAATTGGAAATACTTGTTCCTGATACTTTTTCCGGAGGTTATTTGGTATATCTTCCTACTTTCTTAAATCTTCTGAGCAGGCAAACTAACCAATTGCGATTTCCAAGTCTCCTTTTGCAAAAATTGAACACCAAACAGTCCTCCCCCGGCTGGTTTAGTGGTACCTTTCAAGCATAATACCTGAGACATACCTTCCATCACCGCGGATTGTTATAGGATAATTGAAAAGATCCCAACGTGTTTCCTTAGACACTAGGTAAGAGACATCCCCCGTCTCCTAAATAAGTTCAGAGCAAACAATATTAACTGATTTCCATTTTCTATAAGATAGTAGGTCGGACAACAAGTCAACATCTCTCGGATCTACACCGATATTGAAACAAACAAATTGCCATCCATTCAATCGAGTGGAACTTGTGAATTCCCCTCAACCAGGAAATATACAATCACCGGAACCACATACTCTCCCTGACAAGCTCAAGATCAAGCACTCGCCACACATTATCCACACGATTGAGCGGGCAGGAAACCTGACCGAATCTCGTCTACCCACTTCCCTGAAGGACTCAATATCAAACACACATCGCCAACCCATTCCATCATGGTACAACAGGGAAACAAGACTATGCCCGATGCCGGTCCCGACATATCTCTCCACGAAACAAGCACTTTAGATCCTATACAATCCTTTCTCAGCCGGCGTGATTCGGGGGATCCCGACCCATTTGAATACGGCGGAGATGCCTTCATGCAAGCTGTTCGAGACGGAGACATAGAAACCGTGACCGGTTTTATTAGGAAAACAGACAAGTTCAACCCATTCTTTGTGTGCGATCTACAGGATGCACTATTGGAGGCTGCAGCACAGGGCCGCAACGATATAGTACGACTCTTGCTGGATGAAGGTGTGACACTTGATTCGGTAAAGCTGTGTTACCGCTGGGATAGGGATGTCACCTTATCCCGGTACGAGAAAGGCTACCCGGAGAAACACTGTGGATGCAGAGGAACGGCACTGCAAGAAGCTTCAAGAATAGGGAGTCTAAGCCTAGTTGCTTTCTTATTGGAACGTGGGGCCGACCCGAACTTTGAGCTGATCCCCCATGTTGCAGAAACAGCTTTACAGCGTGCGTCTGGAGGTGGATACGCTGGGGTCGTAGCGGTTTTGATAGAAGCAGGCGCGAGGGTCAATGCCGAAGCTGCTCCTTATTTTGGGAGAACAGCGCTGCGGGCCGCGGCCGAGGGCGGGCATGCGGAGGTCGTAGCGAATCTGTTGAAGGCAGGCGCAGATGTCAACGCCCAACCTGCCCGCTATGGTGGTAGAACAGCGCTGCAGGCGGCAGCTGAGGGCGGGCATGCGGGGATCGTAGCGAGTCTGTTGAAGGCAGGCGCAGATGTCAACGCCCAACCTGTCCGCTATGGTGGTAGAACAGCGCTGCAGGCGGCAGCTGAGGGCGGGCATGCGGGGATCGTAGCGAGTCTGTTGACGGCAGGCGCAGATGTCAACGCCGATCCTGCTGATAATGGTGGTAGAACAGCGCTGCAAGCGGCCGCGGCGGGAGGGCATCTGGAGATTGTAGAGAGGTTGTTGACGGCAGGCGCAGATGTCAACGCCGAACCTGCTTTTTTTGGTGGCAGAACTGCTCTCCAGGCTGCGGCTGAAGAGGGGCACGCGGGGATCGTAGCGAATCTGTTGACGGCAGGCGCAGATGTCAACGCCCAACCTGCCCGCTATGGTGGTAGAACAGCGCTGCAGGCGGCAGCTGAGGGCGGGCATGCGGGGATGGTAGCGAGTCTGTTGGCGGCAGGCGCAGATGTCAACGCCGATCCTGCTGAATCTGGTGGTAGAACAGCGCTGCAAGCGGCCGCGGCGGGAGGGCATCTGGAGATTGTAGAGAGGTTTTTGACGGCAGGCGCAGATGTCAACGCCGAACCTGCTTTTTTTGGTGGCAGAACTGCTCTCCAGGCTGCGGCTGAAGAGGGGCACGCGGGGATCGTAGCGAGTCTGTTGACGGCAGGCGCAGATGTCAACGCCGAACTTGCTTGTCTTGGTAGAACAGCGCTGCAGGCGGCAGTTGAGGGCGGGCATGCGGGGATCGTAGCGAGTCTGTTGAAGGCAGGCGCAGATGTCAACGCCGAACCTGCTTGTCTTGGTGGTAGAACTGCTCTCCAGGCGGCAGCTGAGGGCGGGCATGCGGGGATCGTAGTGAGTCTGTTGACGGCACGCGCAGATGTCAACGCCAAACCTGCTCAGGATGGTGGTAGAACAGCGCTGCAGGCGGCAGCTGAGGGCGGGCATGCGGGGATCGTAGCGAGTCTGTTGAAGGCACGCGCAGATGTCAACGCCGAACCTGCTTATGGTCGTGGCAGAACTGCTCTCCAGGCTGCGGCTGAAGAGGGGCACGCGGAGATCGTAGCGAGTCTGTTGACGGCACGCGCAGGTGTCAACGCCGAACCTGCTTATGGTCGTGGCAGAACTGCTCTCCAGGCTGCGGCTGAAGAGGGGCACGCGGAGATCGTAGCGAGTCTGTTGACGGCAGGCGCATATGTCAATGCCAAACCTGCTCCTGATGGTGCTAGAACAGCGTTGCAGGCGGCAGCTGAGGGTGGGCATGCGGGGATCGTAACGAGTCTATTGGCGGCAGGAGCAGATGTCAACGCCGCTCCTGCTCGCAGTTCCGGTACAACAGCCCTACAGGCGGCAACTGAAGGGGGGCATGTCAAGATTGTAGCCAATCTCCTATCACTAGGTACCGTTATCCATGCCCAGCCTGTCGTGCCTCTTACTAAGATCGCGGTGTGGGTAGGACCAAGCAAGAGGCATGTTGAAGCCCTTGACGCTTCGCCTGACACGGATTCACAGGTCCAGCAACTTTCAGTTCTGAAAGATAACCTCTCAGCTGTTGATCCAGACAAATGTCTAATCTGGAGCATTGCACAACCCAAGGTCCTTCAGCTCTTACTGCACGCTGGAATGGACACCTCTGTCTTATCTACGGACGGCTCAAGTCCTTTGCACTGTTCCGTGAAGCAAAAAAACATTCGCTCCGCCGGGCTTCTCCTACTCTCTGGAGTCAAAACAAATATCCGCGACCATGATAATCTTACTCCTTTTGATCTTTTACTAGGAAGTCAGACATTCTTTCGACCACAATGTTTACGGATCTTCCTATGGCTAGGCTGTGAGATCAGAGGTCGTCCAATCCAATTATGGCACGAAGCATATAACCAACCCGCACCCAAGCATTTCTTAACCCTAACCGCTCTACAAATTCCGCATTCAAGTAGGATTCACGTCCTTTCCAAGGGACAGACACATCCTGCTACCAATGGTGAGCGGCTTCAGTCAGGTAAATTGGGAAAGACGTCAATTCAAATTACATCTTCCGACGACCTACCTGACGTGGAATGGGGTGATCGTAGGAGTCTTCATCAGTGCGTATTGATTCACTCGAGGGCAATGCAATCCTGAAGTCGTACTAAGCCTATTAATAGTTCAGGAAGAGATCTTGAAGAAATATTGCGAAAGCCTAGGCAGATAGTGGTAAATACGTATGAAAGACAGTTCTATGCGGTGGTAGATGTACGGACCGAAAAGAAGGCAACATGTATGAGACAGTGGGGATGGTGTCGGGTAATGAGTCGAACCATATATAAAGACCAGGTCGGAATCGGCCTTCCCTCTCATCTAAAAATGGATACCACAGAGTTGGCTGGAGGTTAGTTCTATGTAACCGGTTTCTCTTGGTAGTACTGACTTAATCTATAGCATTTTTAACCTGCTCTGTATCATGTGATTACCTGATCCAAATTGGTGGACAGGGCAAGAAACCCGACGACCTGGCCAACGCATTCAAAGTAACCGCAAAGAAAAGCACAATATCCTGGGTCATGCAAAAGCCGGGCACAAAAAAAGACCAAGACTTTAGACCTATACTACGCACAATAGATCTCGTCAGTACTTTAGATATAGGGTGGGTGCCAGAGGACGCTGTCGATTTCTTGAACTCCTACATAGTTGGTTTACACAAGAAATGGAGGATCCTCCTTGAGGAAGCAGACATACATCTAGATAATAGCGTAAGCCCAAGATCTTCTTCGAATTGAGACAATTGTGCATGGCCTATATGCAATGCAAGATATTGACCTTTATACGAGCTAATCCTGGTGTTATTATACAGAGAAAGATACTTTTAAAGAAACAGGGGAAAAGCGCAGGATTTATTGAGGTCCTCCTGCTGGATGCTCAAACATGGAGCGAATCCCGTTCTCTGTTGCAGACCCAGGTGCGAACTGCGAGGGATATCTTAACCGACTTCCTCGAAACGAAATATCTGCAAGATGAGATTGTCGATGCTGTAGCTGCGCTGTTCAAGCTTGCAGAGGCAATTAACAAGATGGAAGCGGAGGTACTAAAGGAGATCAAGGATTTGGATGATAAAACGCAGAAGATGATCGAACTTGTAGGTTTCATACGCCTAGAAACCGTCATTAGCCTTTCTCCTTGATCTAACGCTGGCATGAATTCTGTTTAGGAGTTCAATCTGGTCTCGATTTATGAAAGTCGAACCTCAAAGGAGATGGGTATGAGTATGAAGCGGCTGAGTTGGATCACGGTACTATATGCTCCTCTTTCCTGTAAAACATCCAAACTAACCTACTGCAGTTTACGTTCTTACCATTGATGTTTGTCACGGTAATCGATCACCTCGCTGATGTACTTCACTACCCTTAAATAAGGTCTAACTGTGTTCTTTATACCATAGTCGCTGTTTGGGATGAATATAAATATCATAAATGGTGGGCCCAAGTGGACATGGGTCATCATTCTTGTGGTGTGTTTGTTTACTGTCGTGATATCGATCTGGGGTTTATTAAAGTGCTTCCCTGTAAGTATGCCCATTCCTCTAGTTTCTCTTAATTAATCATATTTTTAGATCGATGAATGGATCCAAGAGCATAGAGAACAAGTAAACACCGCAAACCTCAAAGGCAATACCCATCCTACTAAGTCGTACGGATGGGGTTTTTGGCAGAAGGAAGCAGGTATGGAGGATCTGGCATCAGGAGGCATTCTAACTAAGGAACAGGTGAACACTGCAAACCTAAAGGGGAACACGCATCCAAAGTCATACGGATGGGGTTTCTGGCGGAACGAAGCATATAATGAGGATCTAGAATCAGGAGGCACATTTCAGTTCACCCGTCCCGAGAGGAGATGGACCTCGAAGTTGAAAGATCATTAGGATATGAGTTGTCATTTACGGGCAAGGTCTGTAAGGAGAATTTTTTTGATTTAATTCATTAACTGCATGCAACCTTACAGTTATGGCAATATCGCACTTCTGTAAGGGGAATAATGAGATGGAGAATGGATGAGAATGGAATGCTTTGATTATGTTTCTTAAATATACGTTTCAAAGATATATATTACGGAGTGGTTTTGCCTGTCTTGAGACTTGACCTTACACCTAAAACAGGTTCCGGAGATTTATGGCAATTTGACAACGTCGCTTATTTACCACTGGATCTGGAATCCGGCGCGGGATACAATGGGGGTCGCGCATCGGGGGTAAATATACACTCCGTTCTCACAGCATTTGGAGAGATCACTTTTAGTATTAGCTCTCCCGGTTGTGCCAATTGATGGCCAGAAATCCCCAGTAGCCACTAGCTATGGGCCATTGATAGCACGACGGTGGTAGACATGTGATCTGGCGTCAGTCACAGAGTATCACTCGGACTCTGGACTGCCCTCTGGACTTTTTTTTTTTTTTAATTCATTAATTGCATGCAATCTCACAGTTATAAAAATTGTGCCCGATGGACTGGATCTACTGATTAGTTCTTTGTTAGCGCTGTGAACGTGTGCTTACTGATCAATTGCATGACAGTCTTCTACGGTCATGATATATAACGGTCTCTCACCAGATTTCAACTCCAGGCACCAATCTCGCTCGGCAGAAGTCTCTAGCGGGGGTGGAGGTGTGTCAGTACGTACACGACCCATACTAAATGTCGTGTAAAAGGCGTTAACTGACGCAATCTCTGGGTAAAGGTATGCATGTCTCTTTCTCGACACTTTCCCGGTGTTTCCCGTCCTCCGCCGGAAAAAGGCGCGTTTTTTGATGAGGTGAAGCCCTTTCTGTGGATCGCAAGATAGTCGAGTCCCCAAACGAATATTTAAATAGGGTCACCGAATGGTAGCATGTATCCATGGGCTTGTAACAGTCTGTAGCGGGTGAGGAAATGCTAGTGATGGGCATGAGACAAAACATGGCGAGACCTTGTCTCGAAATTTTGGACAAAACAAGACGAGACCATTGCAAGTGCAATATGCAAGATCTCGAGACCATTTTACAAAAGCCTCGAGACTTTATTTTTAAGCTAAAAATATGTTTATTTTCATTAATTTCAGCCATGAGTTTGAACTAATAACCCAAACCCTGTTAAAGTCCCATAACTATGAATTGGTGGCGCTATCCAGAGGTTTTGATAGGCCTCAGGTTTATATGGGCCGGCCCGGGATTCGGCCTTCCAGGCCAGGCTTGGGCCAGGGTATCTGAAGTCGGGCCAGGCCGGGTCCTAAGGCGATTGAGGCCCGGGCTTTATGGGTTATTCATATGGGCTGAAATGATGCATATTTCAAGAATATCCATCATTTTCAATCCTCATTTCACTCTATGAAAAGAAAATCTTCGAATAAATATGAGATTTTACCACAATAAGCAGTCAAATATACTTTCTTAGAATTATATGAATCATCAAAATATCCCGGAATTAGGCCCGCATATATGGGCCAGGCCAGGCCCCGGCTGGGTTTTCTGGGCTTGGGCCAGTCCAAGCATGTTTCGGGCCCGGGCTGGCCTATTAAAACCTCTGGCGCTATCCCTTTTTGAAATTCTCACTATGAAGGCATCTATGTCGTTTTAGGCGGAAAATATCTGTGAGTACAAAGTCCCGCGAGTTCGGCAAGACCGATCGACCCTTAGGTATTGGCAATTACAAAACATGAACTCTAACATTGCAAGACAAGATAAGACTATGCTCTAATTTCGTCTAGTCTTGTATTGTGCTCATCACTAAGAAATGCATCAATCTTGACATTTCGCATACAAAATGTCGTGTAAAGGGCATTATTTGATGGTAAAAGCATTACTGTCTCTTTACCGACACCTTTACTAATGCCTCTTTCAGGAATCAGGAAAGGCATCAGTAAAGTCGTAAAAAAAATAACTTTCCGATGTTTTCCGTTTTCCGCCGGGGGGGGGTCAAGGTTTTCCGATGAAGCCGTTTCTTTGGATCTCAAGATAGACCTGTCCTCAAAGATAATATTTCAGTGGGGTTGTCAAATGGTGTCAGCCATCAATCTGCTTGTAACGGTTGGGAAATACAATTTAATTTTAGTGGATCCATTGTACGGCATTTACATTCAAGCAATCCTGGCTTGATGCTTCTGGTATAACAGTAGGATGCCCGGCCCTGTGACGATTCGTTCCATTCGCGATGCCATTAAGCGGCCAATCATGTGAATGATCACCGGTTGGCAAAGGTGTAGAAAGAAAGTCAGCAAAGTGGCCTATAAAGGCATCAGTAAAGACGTTGCTAAAGTCATTAAAAAATCGTCTGTAAACTCGTCCAGTTTCCCTTAAAACGACTTCCCCTCCGCCCGAATATTGACATTGCCAAGGGAGATATAATAATTTCCCGACGACTTTTCTGGGTGTTTTTGGTGTTTTCTGGGCGCGCGTTTCCATGCACCCTAGAGAGTTGGGAACAGAATTAAGGATTGGGAGACCTATTCTTGGGCATATATACATGCTTTGCGAGCCTGGTGTGATAATGTGATGCCTTCTGATGATCCGTTGATTCGGCGATGGCCGCGTTCAGTTACGTGAAGCATCACCGGTGGCCAAAACCGGCCCCCAAAGAATAAAAGAAAATTGTAAGGCTATTGGAAAAGCCACCCAAATTCTCTTACAATGACGTCCCCTCCAGCTGAACATTGACATTCCCGAGCGAGAATCGAGACTCGAAAAACGAGACAACTTTGCTTGATATTTGAGTACGTACCCCTAAGACAAAATACACATTCTCCTCTTTCTGCGCCGGGAATCAGTGTCGAATATGCAATAGTTGGTAGACCGTATCCCCCACCCCCGCAATACTCAACACCTCTCACACAACCCTATCTTCAGTAGCTCAAGTCTTTTTCATTTCCCTGACTACATATCTAAACAGCGCAGCTTGTTCAGGGCCGTTTCGTATTAGTGGAAGTACAGTCTGCATCCATACACCAAAGTAATAAAGGGGCCGGGATCGTTGTCGAACCATCTTGAGGGTAGTAAGACCAGGTGTATAGTATAGATATATGCCCGTAAGCGTCATTGCGAAAGAAAGCACCGATCTTTACATATCCATAGACAGTTGACTTTGTAAATAGCAGTAGTTTACTCATTCGCCGCCGGACGTGGCAGGGCACTTGTATGGGGTGTGTACTACAAAGTCATACTCTGCGCTTTCGGTTTCCTCCCACCATTCTACGACACCGCTTGTCTATTGGTGCCTCACGCGGGGATGGGTGTCAGGCGGCTGATCATTTCCCCCGTAACCCTAACCCAAGAGGAACCCTAACCCACCACAACTCAATGCCATGCTGTTTGATCGTCGTCGCCACATTGTGTAGTCTGCGTTAGAGCACTACAAAGCCAATAGAAATACCTGCTGCTGCCACGTTCTAACAAAGTTAAGCCCTACTGAGCATATCGACTCGTGGAATGGAACTGGTCAAGGTCTTGGCGGAAGTGAGGGTTAGGGTTGGTCGTTGGGGACGTTTGCATCGCGGTTGATTGTATTTTTTCTTGTGAAGGGAATAATAGAAACTGGTGTCGAGAATATAAAACAGAGTAGGTGGGCCGTATAGGTGTCTGATATCCTGCAGTTTTACTCGCGACGTGGGTCTCGGTATCACCCAGCTCTCTGCCCCGGAATCTCTTGGCAACTCCAGATACAGCACAGGTACAGAGTTTACGATGTACCTGTTGTATCCCCTTACCTCTTTAAACCCTGCCCTGTCTCCCCCACCGCGAGCCCCACCCGGAGCCCGCACCCCCGATACCCTCTCCACGTACGGCGCGGATCATACGCCATCACTCGCCTTACAACCCCCGCGTAAGCCCACCCGCCACCGCCGCCACGCCCGCCAAACGGCGGTCCTGTCCTGCCACTGGACCTTGGCATTGCACAAACCCCCCAGGATCCCCCCTTCCTACACGGGCAGAGCCATTCCCCCCCCCCCCTCACCCGCGTTGCGGTGAGGTGTTTCCGCGGGCAGGGTGAGTGGATGTCGCTGTCTGCTCCGTGCAGTCTGCCGGTTGGTACGCTGGATGCGCTTAGTACTGCTGCGGCTCGACAGTTCCTGGATGCGCGGTGGATGCGCGCGCTAGTGGTGCAGAGTGTTCTTGTAGCGCTGAGTGCGGTCTGTGTCCGGATAGAGGAGCTTGCCCGCGCACCACGAACAACGAAGCGGCGGGCGGGCGTAGTGGTGCGGAGCTGCTAGATTGGTTCGACAGCTGGTCAATCGTACCGCCCGCACCCACCCCGGTGCGGTTCTCGGTTGTGGAGGGCGGGGCGGGGTAGGTGGCGGATGTGTCTGGGATGCGTGGGACGGGGTATTTTCAGCGTTGTGGCTTTGGGGGGTTGGATGTGGTGTGGTGCTGACTGAGGCGGCTGGCGGGGCGGCGTGCTGTGCCTTGGCAGTGGGGGGTTGCGCGGTGTCTCTTTGCCACTTCCGCGAAGGCGGTAATATCGGCGTTGCGCTTGCGGGCTTGCGGCGCGAATGGCTGTCGGTTGTCTTGACTTGCGGCTGGGGTGAGTTGCGCTGCCACCAAACGATCAGAGCGGCTTACCACTAGGCAGGAGTGGTCTCTCGGATGTTCTGGCGGGCATGTTTGCGTGTTTGCGTGTTTGCGTGTTTGCGTGTTTGTTTGGCGGTGAAGGAATCTAGATGTTACAAGTCTGCTCTGTTTGTGCAGTTCTGTGGGCTTCGATGGCAGGTTTGTATGTTCGCTGGCTCGCTGGAGACCTCTGCAGCCGTGTTTGCTCCTCCGGCAGCTTCGAGATGGATGTTTGGCCGTCTCTCGGACATTCGAGGCTCTTCTTTGCGCGTTTGCTTCATCTCCAGAAGCTTCTGTACCTATCTTTCCTTGTTCCTTGAACATTCGAGGCGCATGTTGGCCTCTCTGGAATCTTCCATATAGCTGTTTGCCAGCTTCTCCGCCATTCCAGGCGCATGTTTGCTCCCTCTAGAAGCGTCCAGACACTTGTTTGCCCGCTTTGGCCGCCCGCCAAGCACCAAACCCTATGTTTGCCCCCGCCAAGCCCTATTTTGGCCGACCCGTAGCCCCAAACCCTAATTCAAGTGGAATTGGATTTTCGGGGGTTTGGGGGAGTATATATACAGCCCGTCCTCCCTTCTTCCTCTTCACTTCACCTGACAGCGAGGTTTTCAAACCTGACCTCTACCTTACTAGGTGCTTCATGGGAGCGAGTGGAAGAGATGGATCGGAGGAGTGAGGTAAGTGTTCCGATCACCAACTTGGAGATTATATGCTAACGTTGATTGATAGGGATAGGACCTCTTGATTGACAGGTAAGGTTCGTGTTCGAGCATCGATCAGCTCGACAGGCGTCCTCCGAGGACAGGCTTTACTTTGTCATTATTATTTCTTAATATTTCTGCTCGACCGGCGCTCTCTGAGGGCAGGCTTCCTTTCCTCTTTATCTTTAATCTCTGAAGAGTTATGCTCGACCGGCACCTTGAACAGGTAGGCTTTCCTTATTTTACGTTTTAAGAGAACTCCTGCTCGACCGGCACCTGTAAAAAGGTAGGCTTTCTTTACTCTCCTTTCCTAGAACTCTGCTATTTCATCTGCTCGACCAGCGCCTATAAAAGGTAGGCTTTCTTTACTCTCACTTTCCTAGAACGCTTCAATTCCATCTGCTCGACCGGTGCCTATAAAAAGGCAGGCTTTCTTTTGCTCTCCCTTTCCTAGAACTCTCCACTTCCATCTGCTCGACCGACGCCTATACAAAGGCAGGCTTTCCTAAACCTTCTGCTCGACCAACGCCTATAAAAAGGTAGGCTTTCTTTACTTCCCCTTTCCTAGAACTCTTCTATTTCATCTGCTCGACCGGCGCCTAGAAAAGGGCAGGCTTTCTTAAAAACTCCACTTTCTTCTGCTCGACCAGCGCTTATAAAAAGGCAGGCTTTCCTAGAATTCCGCTTTCATCTGGTCGACGAGTGCCTATAAAAAGGTAGGCTTTCTTTGCTGTCCCTTTCTCAGAACCTTCCCATTTCATCTGCTTGACCGGCCCTTGTAAAAAGGCAGGCTTTCTTTACTCTCCCTTTCCTAGAACTCTCCGCTTTTATCTGCTCGACCGGCGCCTATAGAAAGGCAGGCTTTCCCAAAACTCCTGCTCGACCAGCGCCTATAAAGAGGTAGGCTTTCCTTACTCTCACTTTCCTAGATCTCTTCTGCTCGACCGGCGCCTATACAAAGGCAGGCTTTCTTAAGAGCCTTCCGCTTTCACCTGCTCGACCGGTGCCTATAAAAAGGTAGGCTTTCCTAAAACTCCTGCTCGACCAGCACCTATAAAAAGGTAGGCTTTCCTTACTCTCCCGTTCCTAGAACTCTTCTGCTCGACCAGTATCTATAAAATGGTAGGCTTTCTTTACTCTAACTTTCCTAGAACTCTCCTATTTCATCTGCTCGACCGGTGCCTAGAGAAAGGCAGGCTTTCATAGAACTCCGCTTTCTTCTGCTTGACCGGCGCTTATAAAAAGGTAGGCTTTCCTAGAAGACCTTTGCTCGACCGGCACCTATCAAAAGGGAGGCTTTGCTAGATCTCCTTGTTTTCCTAGTATTCCCTCATTTCTTTGAACACTCCTCTTCTGTGAACTTTATCTCGACCGGCGCCTGTAAGAAGGCAGGCTTTACTTTCTAGATCTCCTATCCTTAGTTTCAAAATCTATTAGCTCGACCGACACCCTCCGAGGGTAGGCTTTTCTGAAGTATCCTGTTCCCTAGAACACAACTATCTCCTGCGGTTCGTCTATTTCCTCAAACTCTTTTAGCTCCTGGGCTCTTCTATCTCCTAGACTATTTCCACTCGACCGGCGCCTATAAACAGGTAGGCTTTCTTTATTCTCCTATTTCCGAAATCTCTAGTCTTTCCTTGAAATCTCCTCATTCCTAGAACTACCATGTCCGACCAACACCCTCCAAGCGCAGGCTTTCTTTTCTCTACCTTTTTGTACAACTCCACTCTTCCTAGATCTCACCTCTTTCGTTGGACTGCTCTGCTTGACCGGAGCCCACAACAGGCACGCTTTTCTATCACTCCCGCATTTCTTAGAACTCTCATCTTTCCTTAATCTCAGTTCGACCGGCGCCTGTAGAAAGGCAGGCGTTTCTAAAACCTTTCAATTTCGTAGAAAGCCTTTGCGCGACCGGCGCCCTCCTAGGGTAGGCTTCCCTGGAACTATCCTCTTCTCTAGAACTCTCCTTCTTCTTAGAACCCTCTTAGAACTCTTTTTATCTCCTAAAAGTCTTCCACTCGACCGGTGCCTATATAATGGTAGGCTTTCCTAGACATGTTCTGATCGACCGGCACCAGAATATATAGGCTTTCTTTACCCTCATATTTCCTAGAATGTTCCTGTTCCCTGGAACTGTCCTCTTTCCTAGATCATCTTTCCTAGGAACATCATCGTTCCACAAGCTCTACCTCGACCGGCACCTATAAAAAGGTAGGCTTTCTAATTTACTACCTATTTCCTAATTCTTATGCCCGACCGGCTCCTATCGAAAGGCAGGCTTCCCTTACTCTCCTAGTCCCTAGAGTTCCAGCTCGCCCGGCGCCCAGCAAAAGGCAGGCCTTCCTTGCTATACATTTCCTTCAATACTTGCTCGACCGGCGCCCATAAAAGGGTAGGCTTCATTTCCTTCGCTGATTTCCATCTATACTTGCTCGACCGGCGCCTATAAAAGGGTAGGCTTTCTTTAATCCCATGTTCCCAGAACTCTGATATCTTTCTAGAACTCTCCTATTTCCTAGAGTTACACCTCGGCCGGCGCCCATAAAAAGGCATGCTTTCCTCATTATCCTATTTCCTAGGACTATCATTATTTTCTAAAACTCCCCAATTTCATAGATCCTGTCTGCTCAACCGATGACCGGCGCCTAAAAAGTAGTCTCCCTCTACTACCATCTTTCCTAGCTACTCTATAAATAGGCAGCCTCTCTTTACTCTCCGCAACCCCTCTTTGTTGGAACTCTCCTAGAACTCCAGCTCGACCGGCGCTATTATAAGGCAGGCTTTCAAGTTTACTCCCTATCTCCTTAGCTTTATGCTCGACCGGCACCTTCCTTTAGAAGGACAAGCTTTCCTTACTCTCACAGTTCCTGGAGTTCCAGCTCGTCCGGCACCTATCAAAGGCAGGCTTCACTTTACTCACTGATTTCTTTGTAGATCCGCTCGACCGGTACCTATCAAAGGTAGGCTTTCTTTACCTCTCTTTCCTAGAACTCTAGCTCGACCGGCACCCTCCGAAGACAGTCTTCTCTCCTTTCTTACTGTTTCGTAATACCCTTGCTCGAGTTGCGCTTTCCAAACGCAGGATTTCTTTACTCTCATAGTTTTCACAGTTCCAGCTCGACAGGGCATTAAAACGGTAGGCTTGCTCTACGTCCTATTTCCTTAAGCCTCTGCCCGACCAGCGCCTACTCAAAGGCAGGCTTCCTTTACTCTTCTTTATTCTCGAATTTCTTATTTTGTTGAACTTCTTCTCGATCGGTGCCCATAAAGAGTCACCTTTCGAATGGCAGGCTTTACTTTATCCTATCATATTTCCCGATATATCTTCTCGAGCGGGAACCAGATTGGATAGGCTTTCTTTTTCTGAAACCGTTCTTAAGATATCAGCTCGACCGGCATCCTCCTGAGACAGTGTTCACCGTCTCCTTTCATTTTCTCTTCCTAATTTACCACTCGACCGCCATCAATAAACAGACAGCTTTGTTTTCTCACCTTCATCCCACCCGCGCTACACCACCGACAACTTTCAAAAGGCAGGCTTTCTTTAATTTCAGTTCTCCAAATATATTCGATTTTCCCTGCTCGACCAGCGCCTATAAAAAGGTAGCTATACGCTTTGCTAGATATTTCCTATTTCCTAGAACTCGTTGCTTGAGCGATACCCTCCGGGGTAGTGTTAAGTCTCTGTTCTGATCCGTTGACCAAGACGGTGATTTGGGCAAGTGCGCGCACAATTCGTCAAGATTGATGGATAGGGCGAACCTGTGAGAAGGCCCATATTAAGATGACGGGGTTAGACTACTCAATAAGAAGAGCTCTGGTTGTGCCTTTCATCAAGTGAACACCAATGGTGTTCGGGTTTCACTGATCCCTAAAGGATATGGTAAAGTATAATTCATTGAGAGGAGATCCTAAGCTTAACATAAACAATATTCGAGTAGCAAGAACAGTCAATCGATCCCCCAGTACCTATGCATCCTCCAGTGCCTACTCTTCGCCAGCAGACATCCTTTTACGCTTCGGGACCTTTTCTTTTGTACCCTACTAGCCCTATCACTTCGACCCAAATCAACTCCTATATACATTAGTGATTATAGAACGAGAGAGTGAAATATAAGGGCTGTACCTTCAGAACTATGAATTAAGGTTGGCTCATTACGAGCTACTGTAATACTTTCATAGATCGGGCTTGAGACACCTTGTAACTGTGATTCGGGGAGATGATCCTGTTGTTTTGATCGATGGTAGTCGCAGTTGGGATAGTGGCGGGTTCGGTAGTATGAGTTGAATTAGGTATAACTGGAGTGATCAGAAATCGTTGAGGACTATCAAGTGTGATACCCTGATTCTCCGGAGCCCAATAATCATCTCTATCACTCTGATCACCTGGTGTGAGTTCCTCCAATCCCTCGAGTGTTTCAGGCATCTTATTTCCACAAATGCTTTTACCCCCAGCGTTGGAAAAATGGCAACGCTCTGAGCATGACTCATTTGACCTGATACAGATACAACGATTGCTCTTGCAAGCACCCCGATAGTCACATCCTATCTAACAGTATCAGTATCTTTCTTGATTGATTGCCGTATTACTTGTGTACAGTATTAATGGACAAATGAATGAAAGGGTTCAGAAGTTTCTTACCTGACTATCATTTAATCGAGCTGCAAGACAGGTAGCTGTACCCAGACCAATCCAACGATTGGTGTTGTTTTCTGGGATTGATATATCAATGGTATCAGGTAGCGTCTCAATGTCTTTGGCAATGAATGTATTTGCCAACACACCGTACTTGGTTTTTACCTGATACCTATTTGGGTGCGGTTTATAATGAATCAACCCAAAGAGACGACGAGGGTGTGTTGGCCTCCAGTCTTTACTAGGAACTTGAACACTAACATGTTCTCTAATGTTGAAAACATCCTGATCATGCGTCTTGGAACTCTTGTCTACCATTTTCTGTCTGGCAGTTTCGGTATTCGCTCTGACCTCAACCAACATCTGATCATGATTTGACAGAACTGGGTCCATAGGAATGTTTTCGGGAACTGGTATCTACTAGAGATCATCAGATTGTGGATTGAATATGATAGGAGGGGGTCCTTGCATTATCAACCTCTATCTCGACTAATTCATATTGGACTAAAGCTTGAGGTCTTTCATTCGGTAGACCACGATCGTCTGGATTCATTCTTTGCTTGAACACTACCTCGTATGGTGTCCTACGCGTAGTACTATGATATTGGTTATTCATAGACAGCAGAACCTCCGGAATCGCCGCTACCCATGATGAGCATTGATTATCGCTGAGCCAAGCTCCAATCTTCTGCTTCAGTACGCTGTTCGCTTGCTCTATTAGTCCTTGAGTTTGTGGTTGGCGCGGTCTGCCATTGATAATCTGAATCCCATGTTCCCGTAGAAGACTGATAAGGGCATCTATTATACACTAGTCAGTTATGAATAAATAAATCAACCTATATTTTACATACCTTTGAATTCGGTTCAATTATCGCATCCTAGAGGCGGCCCAAAAAATATCATCCAATATACCACCACCTTTTTCACTTCTTCACTACTCTTAGTATGCATCGGGAAGGCAATAGAATACTTGCTAAAGTGATCACCTGAGTGACATATCCATTTGTATGAACCATGGGGATCACCCCGCATATCAATCAAATCGATTTGTACAAGTTCGAAGAGAGTATTCATTACCAAAGGTTGTAATGGGGTGTAGGATTTGCAAACTATTTTGGTAATACATGTTGAACAATGACTGAGTAACTATGCTACCTCAGCTCGAACAATTCCATAGTATCTGTTCTTGATGTTCTTGTATATCTTGTCGATACCCGGATGTTGATTGCTGCAATGTGCCGCTACAATCGCGTCAAATACCTCGTTGGGCCTGATAACATACCTGACACTATCAGCAACACCACGAATTCTTTATTGAACCTGAAAACATACCTGGCGCCATCAGTAGAACCATCGATACGTCTCTTAAATAGCTTGACATCACATAAAAAGAACTCCTTCTTAGCTCTGCTCTTGAAGTCATCCTCCCTGGCAGATTTCGCTGGTTTTGCGCGGTTCAAACAGAATGCAAACGGAAGTGAGTGTTCCGGTTCGGTGAGGTAAAACCTATTACGGTTCTCTGAACGAGAGTAATAGAGTTCAAAGGCAACACGTGCATTTGAGCTAAAGGGTGAATTGTGAATCGAAGAGCTGGAAGCCATTGAAACCTATGGAGAAAGGGTAAAGGTATAACTGTCATGAAGCTGCCACAGAGGACGGGGCTTTTTTGATATATAGTGGATTAGAGTATTCCAATTCCGTGGTGTGTACAAGCACTCGTACAGCTATACCACACCCGCTGGAGCTTCCCCAATGCATGTGCATGCCACTGCAACTCTGCCACACTCATCATAGCTCCCCAGCACGTGTGCATCGTATTGCAGTTCTACCAGCACCTGTGCACACCACTGGAGCTGTACCGCACACACTGGAGCTTCCCCAGTGCCTGTGCACGATGCTGGAGCTGTACCGCACCATCCAGAGTTATACCAGCATCTGTGTACGCCACTGAAGCTGTACCACACCCACTGGAGCTTAACCAGTACTTGTGCATGGCACTACAGCTATACCAGGGCCTGTGCACGCCACTGCAGCTATATCAGTGCCTGTGCATGCCAGTAGAGCTCCAGTAGTTGTGATATACCGGCACCCTTACAACTCCAGTGGCGTGCACAATGGCTGGTAGGGCTCCAGTGGATGTGGTACAGCTATAATAGGTGTGGTAAAGCTATAGCATTGTGCACAGATGCTGGAAAGCTCCAGTGGGTGTGATACTGCTCCAGCAGTGTGCACTTGTGCTGGCATAGCAGTGAGGGGTGTGGTACAGCTCCAACATTGTGTACAGGTATTGGGGAAGCTCCAGTGTATGTGGTACAGCTCCAGCATCGTGTACAAGCGCTGGAGAAGCTCCAGTGGGTGTGATACAGCTCCAGTGGCATGCACATGCGCTGGAGAAGCTCCAGTGTGTGTCGCCCACCGCCAGGGAATGGTCACGTTCCTCAATACCTCTCACCCTGGCAAGGTCCAGTGGAGGAACCCTGAAGCTCATTGTATTAGCGTTTTATCATTGATCCATTAGACACTATAGTAAGGAGAAAAATAGCTCACACTTCGGCGCCCTAATTGCTTCGGAAAACGCTCAAAGTTGTTTAGCAGTGGGGGGATCCTTTAGAAGCTCGATGATGACCGGAGTTATGGAGTCTGCCGGTGATGAAATGGTGAGCGCCAGTCTGCTGTTGCCATTCTGAATGAGAGAGAACTCTTCAATGTTATCTGGCGAGGCTACGACTGCCCACCAGTCGCATCTGATTCTGGACACGACGGTGTAGAGGTTAGGTTGCGGACAAAGGAAGCCCCCGTCAGCGCAGGTGATATGTGCAGAGCCAGTCGGACGGGCATGGTAGCGATATAGGTGTGTAGGTAGGGAGATTCAGAAAAGAAAAAGGAGACTGTAGGGGTGATACAATTACTCCAGAGGAAAAAGGCTAGGTAGGTGGATGACCTGTCAATCATGGCTGGGGCAGGTCTCACTTTCCTGTGAACCCGCAATGCCCGATATCGGTGATCATGAATCATGATTAATATAGCATGACTTCGGACTGGTTGACATCTGCATTATCTCCCTTAACTCTGAGGTGATGATGACATCGAATGAGGTTCAAGCAGCTCATGCTATTGTAAACATATAACGGAATCAACCGGCGCTTTAGAGCTCTTCTATGAGTACCGTGTCTATACCGCACTTACTGCAAGGGAGTGAACCGTCGGATGTCTATATGATCTCAGACCTGGTTGTATGGATTAGATGACCAGTGGGGGTTGCGTGAAGGGTACCGATACAGACAGACAATAGCAAGAAAACTTGATACGTAATTTTTAGGGTATGTGTTATGTCCCAGCGATGAATGCTCCCCATTCAGGAACGGTCGTGAATCGGACATCCTATTCACGAATGGAGTAGTAATTTAGCGCTCCAATCACGAACGCACTGTTATATCGGACAAGACTGGTAATTAGACATCAATTCCAGCTGCAAGGTCGGTGTCAATGTCAGTTTCTTGTTTATTCTCAAGTCACTTCAGAAATATCAGCAAAATATACAGCAGGCTGGAGGGAGTTTAGCAGAACTTTACAATATACTATGTATATTCCCAGATAAGTAGTGGTGCTTGAGGAATGCCTCTATGGAATATCCTCTACTGGTCTGGAGATGTTCTGGCTCAGAGATAATATACATGACCCGAGACCGGTCTACCAAGGCTTATATATCTGCCAACAGTGCGTAGTTGTTAGGCGTAGGTGTGGCATTCCTGACTGGTCGCTCTACTGGCTGACGCTCCGGTATAGGATTGCATTCCTGAATGGAGAGCGTTCGTCGCTGGGATGTAACATATGCAATCCAGCCGGAATAGTTTCTTATCCTGTTTCGTACACATGATCGTTTCTGCACACATAACAGGGCCCCACGAGACATCTTTCGGTGCGGATACCAGTGAGAAACTCGCTGATATCAATTTAGTCGTGTCTCGTCCTGTGCCTAGGAACAGTGGAGGAGGAAGAAATATGCATATACCTTTTCCCATAATATGTATTTCGCTCTTCGTCCTCGCCACCCCGAGAGCATGCATCCATGGTGGGTGGGTGGGTGAGCCATGCATCATTCCGAAGCTGGTCTTACTTGCACGTGAACGTCACGCAATACCCGCCAACGTTGACAACCCCAGTCAGGATGCAACAATCGATCTGTTACTGTTGGGGTTACCTCTTTATATGTCAAATCTAACAGTGGTAACTGGCTTCGATTTCAGACAACGCGGGTTAAATGAAACAGGTCACATTTTGAAACAATTGAGAACTGAAAAGGAACCAGGAAACAACTTCTTGTATTGAGCTCATAAATCGGCGACCGGTCCAGCACTCGCCCCTGATACCCTAGCGATAAACTAAAAAAGCTGAATAATATCTCCTCATGAACGTACAGCGGCTATCATCCCGCTACTACAGCAATGACCTCGTGGTGATGCTCATTCGCATCCTCCGATCTACCATTCCGGCATGTATCTCACCGTCCACATGCGCGGCGGGACATCATCCGCTGCCACCACCGCACGATACTTCTCAGTCTCTAGGTACACGCTTTCCCTTGTAGTCAATGCAAGGCCAGCCTCCCCCGCACGTAAGGCACCGGTATACACCGGCAGCTGGCTGGGGCTAATTCTGTCAGCTCATTCTCCATCCCACATCTCCTAGGCACTGAAGGTATTTACACACTTGATATTCCTCGTTCCATTGAAGCTCCAAACCTGCTCAGGGGTCATAGAACCTAGGTTCGCAAGAACAACGCTACGAATGGGACCCATGACTACACGGCGGGTGAGTGATCGCGTGTCGTTGCGGCTAAGGGTGAAATCGTTGGGCTTTTCTTGCAGAACGGTGATGCGCCACACCCCGCAGGGTTCGGTGGATATGACGGCGCCGGGGGTTCGGTAGTCGCACAGAGAGGCGGTGCCGGTGGTGATGAGGGCAACACCGTTGATGAGATTCATTGTGATGGAAGGTGGTAGATGTAGGTGGGAGTCGGTGTTTGTGGTGGTGTTTTTGTGGGAGTGCTTCCGGTGGACATGGGCTTTATATACATGATCACTAGTAGCTCAGCAACTGCGGCGGAGCAGCGAGAAATTGATCTCGCGTGGTGTACTACTTCGGAAACATGTCGTGAGGTTGGCCCGGTTTTCCATTAATATCAATATCTAGGGACCGGAGCAGAGAATACATGTGTAATCCCATAAGTGGTACCCGAAAACCATATCTTCGGAGACGTGGAAGTCACCTCGTCATGCTAAACCGATTAAGTTTCCGTCTTACAAAGATACTTACAAATTCTTACACCTTCAGGAGTGCCACTACTACCATACATATCCGCCTCGGCAGTGTCATGTCAAACAGCTTTCTTCTACGAAGAGTATCACCGCGCTCTTGTCTAATACTGCGGATTGCACAGCGCCGAGTTAACTTGAAGTTAAGTACTGCATTCCCGGTGTGCAACTGAGACATCAACGCAACGGTCACATGTGCCAGCATGCCAAATCTCTCCCAGTTCCATTCCCGCTGTCAACCGTACGACAAAATGCGACCAACTACCCCTGTACCTATCGGGAGCAAGTATCTCCGTTTCGTTACGAAATACAATGGAACGTTCTATCGGTAGTGTGTGAGGTTTAAATCGTACGTCCTTAACTTTTCCGGGCATCGGGAAGTGGCTCCCTCGCAGACAGGATGGTGGGATGACTCGTGGTCGGGACGGTGCATTACCGTCGAATGATTTGGAATCGGGTGATGACGTGTGATCAGTCCCGCGCGTGAGACATCATGATTTAGTGACGAGTGAGAGCGCATGAAGCGGCGAGTGACGGATTAAGACTCGCGAGGTGGGTTGATAGCGCGTAACTGTAAGGTTAAATAATAGTTTGTAATTTCTGAGTCAAGTGATAGATTACAGTAGAACCCAGTGATAACGTGTGAACTGTTCTAACCGATTGAGTGTGTGTGCTGGTATGACGAGTGATAGTCTGTGAGTAGGCGTCCGAGTGATATCTGGCGATCGTACTGAGTTAGGGTAGATGACTGCGTGAGGCTTCGTTTATGCCGATAAAGAAGCTGTTGTCGGCGGTGGGGATGAAAGTGAGTGAAAGCTTCTGACGGGCGGATTCCAGTAGTAGTGATAGCTTCAGCGGATTCGCAATCATCACCTGGCGGAAGGATTCTGGGTATTACTTACGTTTGTGTGGCCTTCCATGCAAACGTTGTGCATTTGCCAGCTGACTAGAATCCTCTCGGGCGCCGGATGTTTGCTTGTTTGCTTCATGGAGCTCGAACGAAGATGCTAGAGTATTTATGTTGGTGTTTCTATGTTTGCTTCCTCTCTGGAATTATCTAGTGGGTTCGATTCTTACCCGCCTGCCCGGCCTAGCCCTAGAAAACGAGCCTGTTTATCAAACCTGGGGTCTTTTTGGGGGTTTCAAGTTAATGTTTGCCTATTCCATGACGTTCTATGGTGATGTTCGCTTGTTCTCGAGCGCGGTAGAAGCCTCCAGAGCGAACGATTTCATTGTTTGCTAGTTTCCCTTAGTTTCTAGCGCTCTGTTTGCTACCTTTAGCGCCCGCCAAGTAACCCAACCCTAGGACTTTGGCCGCCGCTAGGCACCAAGCCCTAATTCGGAAGAATGCAATTTTTGGATTTCTAGGGAGTATATATACAGCCCTTCCCCTCCTCCTCCTCTTCACTTCACCAGCTCGACCAGCGCCCCAATAAGGTAGGCTTTCATAGAAGTCTCCTATTTCTTAAAGACTCTGCTCGACCGGCGCCCTCTTGGGCAGGCTTTCCTTATCTGCTATCTCCTAGAACTCTTTCCTAGAACTCTTCAGCTAGCTCGACCGGCGCCCTCCTAGGGTAGGCTCTGCTTATCTGCTATTTCCTAGAACTGCTGCTCGACCTGCGCCTTCCTGAGGCAGGCTTTCCTTGTCTCATATCTCCTATTTACTAAAGCTCCTCTGCTCGACCGGCACTTTAACAAGGCAGGCTTTCCTTTTTTGCTCTTTCCTATCTCCCAGTGATCTCTTGCTCCACCGGCGTGCTCCTAGGGTGGGCTTTCCTTGTCTGTAATTTCATAGAACTCTCATCCTAGAACTCTCCTATTTCCTAAATGTCCTGCTCGGCCAGCACCCTCATAGGGTAAGCTTCCCTTACCTACTATCTCCCATTTCCTGGAACCTTTCCACTCGACCAGTGTCTATAAAAAGTAGGCTTTCACAGGATTCTACACTTTCCTAGAACACCTCTACTGGACCGGTGCCTATAAAAAGGCAGGCTCTCCTTATCTCATATGTCCTAGTACTCTTTTGCTCGACCCGTGTTCGCAACGGTCTAGGGCACCCGCCGGTCTGCCGGCCGGGCCCTTCTTTCATATGAAGACCGGACCGGCTAGAGGATGTAGTCCGTCCGGGTCTTGAACTTGAGGGACTGCAAAGGACCGAAAGGGTCTGCGGGGCCCTGCACGAGATGCATGACGGCAGAGGACTACGGGCAACACCGGGGAACTGCAGTTGACGCCAAGGACTGCAGCCAATGCCAGCGGACTGCAGCCAATGCCAGCGGACTGCAGTCAACGCCAGAGGACTGTAGTCAACGCCGGAGCACGGCAGTAGATGCCAGCTGATGCCGGAGACTGTGGTCAACTCCAGTGGACTACACTCCACGGCGGGGGACTACAGTCAACGGCACAGGACTCCAGTCAACGGCGGTGGACTGCAGTCGATGGCAGGGGGACTGCGGTCCATGAGCAAAGCCTGCAGTCACCGGTGAATAATGTAGTCACCGGTGAATGACTGCAGAAAGCCATGTAAGACGGCGGGTGACGGCTTGTATGGCATGCTTCATGATATACCATTCAAAATTATGTCAGTTTAGAGTGCGGATGGATGGCTTCTACATGTGTGTAGTTCAACTGACTTGATACAGGTTACAGGATTACTCGAGTGTAAGGATGACTCTATATAAAAAGAATGATATCCCCGAGAAGCCACAATCGAATATCTCTATACAGTAAAGGCTACACTCTCTTCATGTCCCAATACTCTGATACCATTTTTGTTCGCCGGGGAGAAGCCTCTTCAAATCTCAGGCTATATCTGATACTCCTCCTTCGTCACCCCCTCAGTTTTCAACTGTTATCGAGCCAGATATATTAGAGAATATGGGTTATAGAATTGATTCAGATGCAGTATTTTCAGATGAGCAGAGTAATACTATACTGAGTTATTCGTCTGCGCTCTCGCAGTCTCAGATTCCGGGTATTTATCAGCCTAAGAACAAGAAGAGAAAGAGTTGGATTTAACGGCCAGAGAATGGGAGTGAGTATCATCAAGCTGGGGGGACGAGGTTGAGATGTGCATGCTGTAAGTAAATGAAGAAAGCAATCCGAATTTGATTATATAAAGCTGATCTGTAGTAGGCCCTCAAACCGGATCGAGCTCTGTTACATTTTCAGATTCTTCGACTAAAAATATGCTTGACCATGTCAAAGAGATACACAAATTCGATAAGAATGGTCCAATTTTGCTCCAACATGGGGAGAATCGAATCAAGGCCGTGTTTGGTAATGGTTTACCACGAATAGCTTTCAATCAAGATCTATTCAAACAACTGTTAATAAAATGGATCGTCACAAATCACATCAGCTTCAGACAAGTTGAGAACAAGTCGTTCCGCCTTCTATTGATGGATCTTTCTGCTTGTGTTAGTATACCTAAATTCCGGCTGTATTTTACCCATCTGACATGCCCGTTTCTATTGGTGATTCAGACTTCTTCATATACAGTGATAGGGCGTTGCCTTCCAAGGTCAGAAAACACGGTACGCTCCTGGATACTAACCGCCTTCAACGTCGCAAAGGAATCCTTGATGTCCCAATTGATTATGCTTGATACCACAATACATTACTCATTCGATCTCTGGACCTCACCAAACCACCGAGCATTTCTTGGTATTGTTGCCCATTGGGTTGATAAGGGAGGGGCTCTCAGATCAACAGTATTAGGGATGCAGCGATTTAAAGGTCGGCACACCGGGGAAAACCAGGTTTCTCATTTTTGGCGTGTGGTTTGTGACTATGGTATTATCCAACACATTGGATATTTCACGTTAGACAACGCCAGTAACAATGATACGACGATGCTAGAAATCAAATTACGTCTGCAGTCTATGAATATTGAGTTTGATCATATTGGACGTCGTTTACGTTTCTTTGGACATGTTATTAATATTGTGGTAAAAGCATTTCTTTGGGAAGATACGGCAGAGGCATTTGAGGAGGATATACAAAGCCTTCAAAACCGCCGGAAAGAGGAACAAGAGCTCATTGGATGGCGTCAAAAGGGACCGATGGGGAACCTATACAATATCATTACGTGTATAGGATGCAGTCCGCAAAGGCGGGAACCCTTTGAAGAGAAGGTACCTACGCTCAGTTCTATTGCTCATTATAAATACACAAACAAACTACGAGCTAAACTGTCATATAGGTAAAACTGTCAGACCCAGCTACGAATCCACTATCCTTGATACAGGGGAATGATACACGATGGAGTGGGGATTATGATTCAATTGTTCGAGCTTTCAAATTGAGAGAATCGATTGAGGATTTTGTTTCCGCCACCATTAGAAAGAACGTGGAGGGTGCAGGAGAGGAGAATATCAAAGCCCTTAAATGGGATGAGCTGAGTACTCAAGATTGGGATGAGCTTCGTGATATCATTGATATTCTAGGACCGTTCCGGAAATGGCAGCTCATATTGCAGGGAAAGACACATAACGGGGCACTGCATGACATTTTCCCGGCTATGGATGAGCTTCTCACTCATTTGGAGGACACCCGCACCCGGTACAAAGCAGAACTACCGGAAAATCAAACCAAGCATCCATTACCTCAATTAACAGTGCATGGTCGAGACTGAATTAGTAAGCCACATTGTCCTATTGCATATATGAATAACGCGTAATATCTCCCTCGCATGAAGACTTACTAACAATACCTGTACCAGGTACTACGACCTTACCGGTCCTACTCCTGTGCATATGAGTGCAATTGCACTCCATCCTGAAATGAAGCTGGATTATTTTGATGGTGAATGGGAAGACAAGCCTGAATGGATATCGAATGCGCACAATTCTTCGCGCAGACTTTGGGAAACTGAATACAAACATGGCTATATTAGAAAGAAATCGTCAACTCCGAATATTGATGAGGATGATGTGTCTGCAGCGGCGGCCCCTACTATAATCCATGATAGAGAGGTGGATGAATTGCCTATCTCGAAACGAAAGAAAAGAGCCCGTCTTGCAGGATCAAATCAGGACGAGTTTGAGCTTTTCCAGCCGCGAGACTGTGATGAGGATTTAACATTGGGTCCACTCCAATATTGGGTACAAAGAAATGAGCCAAGACAGAAGCAACGCGAAAGGATGGGCATTGAGATACATAGCATACCAGCAATGTCTGCTGACCCTGAACGGCTGTTCAGCAGGTACTACCTCTACCCCCTTCACCAGAGCTCGCTGACAATAACAGCTCTAAGCTGCTCATATCAGACCGCCGAAATCGATTGGGAGATGATATCATTGAGGCGTCAGAGTGCCTAAAGTCTTGGGCAGCAGAAGGGTTAGTGCTTTCAGAGGAGGTGTCGGATATCTCACAGATGGAACTCATGCTACGAGATCTTGAACTGCAGGTCACTACAACTATATAGCTAGCTAGATTGTCTATTATCAACTGTACCTGAAATGAATGACTCTATTATTACCCAAAACACTAGAGGCCCGTGGGCTTAACCACAGTCTGTGGTCTTGAACACCCGGGTAATGTCCGTCCTCGTCAACTGTCAAAGACGGACGGCGCTGATAGTCCGGTCCGGTCCTCAGCTCAAGACGGACGGACTGCCCCGTTGCGAACACTGGCTCAGCCTCGACCTGCGCCATATAAGGCAGACTAACCTTCGATTCTAATTTTCCTAGACTTTGGCCAGTGCTCGACCAGCACCATACTCGATAGGCTTTTCTTATGTTCTATCGCCGATTTCGTATAATCTTTCTGCTCGACCGGCACCCTCTTCGGGCAGGCTTTCGTATGTCCTATCTCCTATGTCCTAGAACGCGCTTGCTCGGCCGGTACTAATTGAAAGGTAGGCTTCATGTTCCATCAAAGAACACCAGATAGGCCGGCACGCTAGAAGGTGGGCTCTCCTTACTTTCCATTTCCTAGAAACCATCTCTATCTTGGATCTTTAGCTCGACCGGCGTCCTCGGGCGTAGCCTTTCTTCCTCTTTTGTTGCGTCTCTTCCGACCTCAGCTCGACCGGTGCCTCCATAAAGGTAGGCCGTCTTCTCCTTTCTTACTGATATCTCATTCCCTATAATTTTCCTATTTCATGGAACACCCCTGCTCGACCGGGATCCTCGTGGGGTAGGCTTGCCTTATATCCCTTTTCCTAGAACTACTTTCCTCCACCGGAGTCCATAAAAGGACAGGCGTTCCTAGATCAACATTTCTCGACCGGCACCTTAACAAGGCAGGGTTTACCTCGATCTTAATATTGCTATAGATCAGTCAATACCCGCCCCCTACCCTACTAGGCAGGTGTTCGTGCTCTACCTTTCGTAGAACTCCTGCTCGACCGGCGCCTATCAGAAAGCAGGCTTTCTTTAGTTTCCCCAGAAATCTCCCATTTCCCAGAAGTCTCAATTTTCCTTTAGAACTCCAGCTCGGCGGGCATTTCCCAGGCAGGCCTCCCTACTCTATCCCAGAACTATCTTTCGAGCGGGACGCATAAAAGAGGGACTTTCCTTTCTTGCTAAAGATTAGATATTCGGCCCGAGGGGCGCATGGAAGAAGGCCAGCTTTCTCTACCTCCGATTTCTTATGATTATTCTCTTTACTAGAACCCCGGCTTTCCTCGGTCAGTGTTCAATAGGTCCTTATTAAACTTGGAAGGCAGGCTCTCTTCGCTCTCAGCTTTCCTCATCATCTGCTCGACCGGCACCCAGGACAAAGGGTAGGCATCGTTTCTACTTTGATATGTACCTTGCTATACTAGCCTAGCTGTAGACAGCGTTTGCAATGGGACGTCGGTTTAGTGGTACAAACCGGTTCAAAACTAAATAATAACGAGACAGTTAGTACAGTTTAAGCTTCAGGCGATGGTGGTTATGCTGAGACATGATGCGCCCTAAACCGATACAAACCAACAAACTAAATAGTGCGGAATATTATTTCTCCGCCGCCTCCGGTAGAACCTTCGACCCTCCGGAGCAACATTCAGCTCTGAAACACCCGCCAAGAACCCTAACCCACATACCGTTTAGTTAAATGGTATTACCGGTTTGACCATGTTGGAAGAGGTGGTGGAATAGTTAGTACTGCGATAATGGGTAATAGAACCCAGCCCAGCTATAGGCTGTGCACACAACACCGGACTCCACGAGCATTTCCGGCGCGCTTCACAAGCACCCACGCCGCCAAGCATCTAGTGATAACTGGTCTCTCAGCTCGCGACATGCTCTTTACTCAACGAGCTTCATGGCCATACGCCAAAGAAACCTTCTTTCCTGTTCTAGCCGTCTTCATCGTAGATAGCCTATGGTCCTTTCTGCCCGCGGCCCAACCCCACCCCCGTCCCTGTCATGGGCACCCCCGGCAGCCACCGCAACAAGAGACCCCTCCACGTTACCTGACATACTCCAGGTACCGTACGGCCGCTGCGCCGACACAGGGTGCAGTAGCAAGCACCGTACTGCTAACCGACGACGAGCGGAATTCAAATAGCTCGGAGGTGCGGGCGGGGATGTTTCAGACCTCCCCATTGGTTTTACGTTTAGTGTAGAGCGACGTGGTCGTTAACGGCGGGGAACTGGCGATGGTGGTAGAACCTGAAATTAAGGAGAGAGCAGGTGCTTGTGATGTTTGTTGTAGTTGTGAAGTTGATGGAGGGGTGTCGTGTAGCTTGTACGCTTCTCTTGGCGTCTTGGCGCCCGGCGGTGAAAGCATACATGCCGTCATGTCCGCATCAGCTACGGACTACAGGACAAGGAGAGATATGTAACTACCACGTCGAGTGTGGTTCAATGACCGTTTTCAAACATAGTAGCTGTCGGACAACGATTGCGCGATGGGAAAGCGATGGAAGTATATGTTGCTAATATACAGGCACAAGACAATCACCCAATCGCAAAAACCGCCGCTAATCAACTAGCCGATTTCGGAAACATGAGCGGATACTCCACTGCCCGCCCCGCGCTGCGACTGCACTGGCCGGCGGCTACCGCACCCGGGTTAGCAACGCATTGACCTTACTCCCTGTTCGATATCTTGACAGATAGTTGTGTCCGCTCAACATTCGGTTCCCGGAGGCTATAAATGATACGGGATAAAAAGTAGGGCGCAGCGATAACTAGGTAAGCAATGTATTCTCGCGCAATGGGCAGTATGCTCTGATCCGTTGATCAAGATATCGATTTGGTCAAGTGCATGACCAGCTCGTCACGTTTGATGGAGAAGGCGACCCGTCTTGAAGGCCGATATTCAGTTGGACGGTCTAACCTGTTGCTCAAGGTGCAAGCACACATCACGCCCGATCACCAAGACCCCCACCGATTGGTTGTAACTCTGGAGAAAGCAGATGCACATCCGATTGGGAAAACCAACAAATATAAATCTCAGATCCCGGTTCTCGAAGTAAGGAATATATCGAGATGACAATTTCATGTAATAATGGATGGTAGGAGGAGCCTGGACTCGAGTCTGGGGTGTGCGCCTGGGTGTCGGGCGTCGGTGCTCTCGGTCACGGTGTTCTGAGCTAATTGAACTCTCAATCGCTCTCAAAAAAGGTCGGGTATTTTGAGGTGCTTGGCCATCGGTCCAACCATAGGCGCACACTTGACTAAACCGACGTCTTGGTGGATAGGTTGGAACACAAGAGTCAATCTTCTCTTTATATCTTTCAGGACTCCATCGAATCTACTCCACCTACCCGGTCCCACGGCATATTTCCTTGCATCGATCTCACACTGACCAACCGGCACCGTCCTGGTCATTCTCAATCTCGTGACGGAGTGCAGTACCTGATTCGTCTTCTCGACCAGTACCCCCGGGGTAATCGTTCCCTTCTTCAGTATCTCACTCTGCTTGCCCACCACCTCCATTAGTATGCCTTTCTTCTTCTTTTCTCCACCGGCACCGTTGTATGGCTTGTAAAACACTTGGCCTGAGATACAACATCCACCAGTAATGGTTTCCACTTGCAGATCGATCAGGTAAGCTTCCTTCATCACGTCATATCCTTTCCTCAACAAATCTCGTTACTGGACAGTTTCTTTTACAACCCCCAGCGGCTGCTGGAGGGGTGCGCTTTCCTTCAAAAACCACTCCATCCCTCAGCGAGCGCGCCACCACGTCGCACTCGTGGAAGCCGCAATGACCTTTGTTCCACACACACACTCCCCACGCGTCCGCCCCGGAAGCTACTACGACCATCCCAGAACGCCAACTCACGCGCCTCTCGCTCTCAATCAACAGTCCTCCGCCGTGCAGAATGTACCAACACCCCTGCATGTGTATCGGACCTTGATGGCACCAGCGGGAGCGGGGCAGATGCTGTTTGGGATGGGAAAACCGACAGTTAGTCTGTCGTGCCACGTTCCGGGCTGGGGGGGGGGGGGGCACATGCATTTAATGCATTATCGCACTTATTTTCTCGACGCGGGGTTGCGATAACGGGAAGTTGGAAACTCTCTTTCCCCCGCGGGTCTGTTCTGTTCTCGTTGATGCTGCGTTTGATGTGTGGTTCCTTCGTGACCAACATCGGGGACTGTGATCGTAGTGGTGGATAGTGTTTGGAGTTGTGGTGGTCTGGGGGGGGGGGGGGGGGTGACGGGGTGAATTGCGTGGTGTAGTTCACCCCCGAAGCTAAAGGAGATAACTATAAAAGCACGCGCTCATCATCCATCCTTCGGCTCCTCAACCCAATCTTGTTTCTCTATCGCCACTTCCCTAACATACCAGTTCCCAGAGCCCACCTTCTACATCTCCTTCCACCCCACCACCACCACCACCACTACAGCGCCCAATAACCATGGTCCTCCTCCCCGGCTCCGTCGGACTTTCCTGCGGCGTCACCCAGCTCTGCCCGACCCTCTCTGGCAATGTCGCGACCTCTCTCACCCCCTGCGTGATCCCGTGGGGTATCAGCTTCTCAGCCGCCGTTGCCGACGCCTTCACTTTAAGCACCACCACCGGCAGCATCACCTTCGGCGCCGAGATCGGCGACCCAGTTGTACTCGGCCCCCAGGGCACTGCGACCTTCTTCAGCTCCGCCCCGCTGGTCCCGCTGGTAGGGTATTTATCTCCCCCCCTTCCAAGCAGGATAGAGCGCTAATGTGGTGGCAGCAGTGAGACGAGCGTGTTTGTGGGGCCCCTGCTGGGCGCGGGTACACCGGCGGTTGGAGTGGGGTTGGTCACAGCCGCGGGGGTAACGCGGGTGGTGAGTACGCCGGCGGCGAACGCGACGCTCTGTAGAATTTCGTATCTGGCAGTGAATGTGGGGTAGCGCGTGCGCGAGTGCGGAGGGGTATGTGCTGCTGTGGGCGGGTATGGAGGGTTGTAAGGGTAGCTACTAGCGAAGGTTTGTCTGGTGCTTTGATTGCTGGTGTGTGTTGGCCGTGAACCGAAAGGACGAAAAGGTTGGGGGAAAAACAATTGTTGGGGGGTTAAGCCTGCCCCCCCCCGGGGTCCCCGGCGGGTGGGGGTTTGAAACTGTGTACCCTACCGGTGCTTGCAAGTGACAGTGGCTTAGGTATGCCTAGTGTAAAGTCCCAAGCTATCGGGTTATGTGCAGTGGTGATCTATCGGAACTTGCTACCGTCAATACTGCCAGCAGGATCCGCTGGGAGTTGGGGTTATCGGGTGATGCTGATACTAGTAGAAGTCCGCACAGGTTTGATTAGGCTCTTTCTTGTTTTGCCTTTTGCGGTTGATAGCAAGTGTAGTACTACCAGACACTCATCTTGCAACAAAGGCTCTCAAGTCTAAGGTAGACAGGGCCAACATTCGCGAGAACTACTCGGGTGATAAAATATAAGTAAATGAGTTGAAAAAAAAAAAAAAAAAGACTCGGGTGACAAATCTTGATTCCTGCACGAGTGATGCCCCATGATCCCGGTGGCGGGTGAGTGGCCGTGACCACAAGATGGGTGATAGTTTGTGGCTCCGAAAGGCTTGACCAAGTGATAGTGTATGTATCAGGCATCGGGTGATAACCCGTGACGATGATGCGAGCGGGATGACCGTTCATGATTTGTGGCGGCGAGTCACCGAATCTTCCCCAAAAGACCAACTTCGCATACGGACTAGAGCACCGTATGTAGCAGATCGACGATGTTTAATTGGATCGTTTCGCTGTATGTTTACCACGGTCCCTCACTCGCTTGCTAAACTAGATAAAAGGTTCGGGTAGAAACACCTTACCGTTTCTGGTAACTCGGACAGCTGGCTTGTGATGAGATATATTCTATCAAGGTTACAACAGTGATGTAAAGGTTTAAATACCAAGTGTAGACAGCAGTGTCATCCGTCCTCGAAACCTGAAAGAACATTGAGCTAGTAATTTCTCTTTACTCTCAGAACTTGAACGAGAGACCCCCCCCCCCCAAGGCACGAATGCTGAGGTGACGTGTTGGTAGACTTTGATCGCACTTGGCACCTCCGGAAGCAGGAACGCCGATTTTTATTTTACTAGTGATTGAGCAACTGTCTTTTAAACACGTTTCTGCCCCCGTTCATCTCAATTTCTGTCTCCACCTGTACGCTTATCGTTCTTCAACTCGTCTCTCGAACTACCGAACCCTTACCCTTTACCTCGCTATTAATCATGCCACGCCTACGTCTTGGAAATTGATGCTATACTCCAGAGGGTTTTCCATCAACCTTTGCTAACTGCTAGAAGATTCCGTGGTAATGTTTGCTACTCTTCAGAAGGTTCTCTACCAATGTTTGCTACGTTCTAGACCTTTTCAGCTCAATTCAGCCACCCTAGAAGATTCTGTATCATTGTTTGCTATGTTCTAGGTCTTTCTAGGTCAAAAACTCTAACGCCTGGGCCTTTCCAGCCCAGCATTCCTACGTTCTAGGCCATCCGAGCCCGAGTTTGCTCCATTCTAGGCGATTCTTTGACGTTGTTTGCGACACCCTAGAAGATTCTCGAGCGATATTCTCGACCTTCTAGGCCTTTCTAGACCAGGTTTGCTATGTTCTAGGCCATTCAAGCCCATGTTTGCTACGCTCTAGAACGCTCTCTTCCAATGTTTGGTACGCTCTAGATAATTCTATACTAATATTTGCTAGATTCTAGACCTTTCGAGCCCAGGTTTGCTACCTTCTAGAAGCCTCTCTGATGATGTTTGCTACGTACTAGAAGATTCCGTAGCGATGTTTATTACGGTCTAGGCCTTCCCAGCCCATGTCTATTAACATTCTAAAGGCTTCTCTGCCTATGTTTGCTACTCCAGAAGATTCTTTTGGAGCGTCTCCTACGTTCGAGAACCTTCGAACACTAGAATTCGCCGCCTGGGAGGGCTAACCCCAGCTAGCCCTAATTCCAAAAGAATGCAATTTCCCATATCCCAGGGAGTGTATATACTGGGCTTCCCTCCCTCTCCCTCTTTCATTCCTCAGCTCTTCCTGGCCCAAAATCCTCACCAAAAAACAATTAGCCTGCGGTGGCGTCAGGTAAACTCGAACACCACTAACAGTTCTGAGCAACGAACACCCCCACAAACTACTCGAATGGTATGTAATGGTAGCTATTAATCCTCCCTTCCTTTGTTCGGATTTACTAACACCCGCATCGGGGAGATGGTCTGGTGACGGCATCCCTCGGTGAGGATTGAACGATTTGCTAATCTCTGAACTTGGAGGTGGTCTGGGAACGGCATCTCTTGGCGAAGTTTAACTCTTGGCTAATCTTCGAACTGGGAGGTTGACTGGTGACGGAACCTTTCAGGTCGATGAGCTGAAACTCTGCTAATCTTCGAACTGTGAGGTCGACTGGTGACGGGACCCTTCGGAACGTTTAGCTGAAATCACCTGGCATGGCCAACTAACCTTCGAGCTGGAGAGGTTGTCTGGTGACGGGACCCTCTGACTCGATGAGCTGAAACTGCTAGAACTCTCTGCTAATCTTCGAACTGGGGAGGCTCCGGTGACGACCGGAGCCCTCTGGGGCGATGAGCTTCTGGAACTCATGGAACTCTCTACTAATCATAGGACTCGTGGAACTCTCTACTAATCATAGAACTTGAGAACTGCTCGACCGGCGCCCGGGTGGGGTAGGCTTTCCTTCTTTCTCTACTAATCATAGGACTCGGAACTAATCATAGGGAACTAATCATAGAGCTCTAGGACTGCTCGACCGGCGCCCGGGTGGGGCAGGCTTTCTTTCATTTTCTGAATTTACTAACACCCGAGCTGGGGAGATCGTCTCGTAACGGGATCCCTCGGTGAGGTTTGAACGAACTGCTAATCTCTGAACTGGGAGGTGGTCTGGTGACGGCATCTCTTGGCGAGGTTGAACTCTTGGAACTACCTGGCATGGCCTATTACTAATCTTCGAGCTGAGAGGTCGTCTGGGAACGGGACCCTCCAGGACGCTGAGCTAATAGGGATCGGTTCACGGAACCCACTAATCTTCGAACTGGGGAGGTTGACTGGTGACGGAACCCCTCAGGTCGCTGAGCTGCTGGGAATTAAACGATCTGCTAATCTTCGAGCTGGGAGGTCGTCTGGGAACGGGATCTTCCAGGCCGCTGAGCTGAAACTCCGCTAATCTTCGAACTGGGGAGGTCGTCTGGTGACGGGACCCTCCAGGACGCTGAGCTAATAGGGATCGGTTCACGGAACCCACTAATCTTCGAACTGGGGAGGTTGACTGGTGACGGAACCCCTCAGGCCGCTGAGCTGATGGGAACTATCTGATCTGCTAATCTTCGAACTGGGGAGGTGCTGGCACCCCTCCAGCTAGATGAGAGTTAATACTAACCTTTTAAATTGAAATCTTTACTAATCTTCGCGCTGGGGAGGTGCTGGTAACGGCACCCTCCAGCCCGTTTAGCGTTAGGACGGATTTACTGGAACTACTAATCTTCGGGCTGGAGAGGTGCTGGTAACGGCATCCTCCAGCCCGTTTAGCGTTAGGTCGGATTCACTGTAGGTCTCTACTAATCGTCGAGCTGGAGAGGTGTTGGTGATGGCAACCTCCAGCTCGATTAGCCTTTGGACCCGCTTACTAACCGGTCGTCTGTCCTTTATTTTTAATGCCAATTTGTCTCCATATGTAAAGACTTGATATACCTTTTATTTCGTGGATAGCATTCCCATTTCCTTACGAGTTCACTAGTATAGGTGCAATTTCAACTCTATAATTCATCTATTTTTCAGTCTTGTAATATCTCCAAGTTCTCGGTTTCCATTGATAATATGCGTAGAGGTGTAGCTGAATTTCTCTAGGCTCATCCTGTAACTGTTCAACTATAACAGAAAACATAATATTCATACATTAAAATCATGAGACAAGTTAACACTTAATCGATTAATTTTCATCCAGTCAGTTCATGGGTAAAGCGGAAGCTAATTAACGTCTAGATCTATAGACGCATATCAATTCAATTGAATCAATACGTTTCGGGGGCTTCTGCTTTACATTTACAAGTGAACCATACAACCCAGTCGGATCCAGGAGCTGTTAATCCCAGACCCCCCGTGACTCATGCCCTCCTCCGGTCAAGAATGACCATACATTTCCCTCGTAGTAAACCCCCCTCCCACCCTCCATACCCAACTCAATCCCAGCCGCCGCTATGCGTAATTTCCACTCTAGCCTTTATCGAAGCTCCCAGCCATCTAGCCCGGCAAACCCCGCCGGAGGAGACCATTTGATATATTGACACTATTCTGTGGCCTCTGGATGTCCCTGTAAATAAGGTAAGAGCACTAATAGATTAACCACAATTTGCAGCTGGAGAAGGTATTCGAGCTATTACGGGAGTGGGTGTAAAGATACTGATAGAGTAGAATATACTCTGTTCGTTACGTTGTGTTTGGGAAAATGCCAATGCTAAGCGATAGTTCTGTAGCTTTTAAACTTGTAATATTGTAAACCGGATTCCGCTCGCTGAGTGACTGATGATGCCACTAAGACGAGGCGGAACCCTTCCCTATTTATACATATTGGAACCTATGCCAAGGCCCGCTTTCTAATACTAATGAGATAACGATAATAGAATAAGATAATCAACCCGAAGATAACCCCAATAGAAAAGCGCCCCCGCATAGTTCCGTTCCTCCATTCTAATTCCGACACGTAACCATAAACCCCGCAATTGCCAGTAACCGAGCTGTATCATGCTATTGTCCTAGAGCTACTTCCCTAAGTAGAATGGCCTGCAGCCATAAGCCCCGCTTCTATTTCGTTCCGGGTGAGACACCCAATAGTAAGCGTGCCCTCACAACAGCCTAATACTAGTGTGGTTGCACCCGGTGCCCCCACACCCCTCGGTACCTTTCTATGCTTGTTCCCTCGTTACCCGACCGTACTCGCATCACAACCCATCACTCGTATTATCCTTATTCCTTGACTTAGGAGCAGTGTTCGTGTTTCCTGTAACACGTTGCTCAACACGAGAGCGTATGTACAAGCTATCACTCGGTCACCATACATCACTCGGCTCATCAGCCATCACTCGATCTTCTTATATCACTCGAATATCATGTCCGTAAGTTTTGATTGTTCTGACCGAACTAAGGTATTGACGCCTGAAATGTTTAATAGTTGTATCAAGGTGGTGATAATAAGATTTTTATAGATTCCGGCGATCCTTCTAGTTGTATTGGAGCATACTAGGTTGGTATTGCATCTTTATCGATCGAGTAATCAAGTCTTTCTTTCCTCAGGCTGAACTCGTTTAGAAGTAGAAAATTGTTATGATATAATCATTACTTTTCTATCGTGAAGGGAGGCCCTGTTCCTGTCGTTGGTGCCCCCTCTGGTAGAAATGGGTCAATTTCAGCACTAAACCTAACTCCCTCCAGCGCTTTTATTGGGGATGTGTCAGGTTATTATTTTGATAGGGTTACCTTTTAGAGCTCAAAATTAATCAAAGTGAGTGGGGATAGTAATCGGGAAATTATTGTTATCTTCGCCTTCCCCCACTTAATTAAGGAGTTGTACATGCCCCGAGAAGAACCTCTTACGCAGTCACATCAAACCAATCATATCTTTCAAGATCGACCAGGACGGCTGCACTATTCCAACAATGATCTCGATGCATTGATAGGACCTCTAACGCACCCATGAGCTGTGAACGACGTTGCAAGAGACCGCAAAATCATCTTAAGCGCTCCTATATCACCGAGTGATATACTACGACGCGCCCCCGGTTAAGGGACTCACCTCTTTTGAACGATCTGCTGGAATATCTTCTTTTTTTCTTCTTTACCCATTCAGACGTACTTGTAGTTAGACCCTTCTCTATCTATATCCCAAAGCCTAAATGGAACTTCTCATAAACATACTACTGAGTTTCTAGCTTTAACGGTCAGTGGACTGCTCGGACACCAAAGCAATCCTCAACTATACGTTCTATTTGGTAGTGATCCTCTTTCCACCTTCTAGATAATTTCTCGAGAGCTCTCGCGCTTCCCGCCAATGCGCGCGAAACAGGTCAAGCACGCCAAAAAAACGGCGCTTCCCATGCAGTTAGAGATGGATCAAGGACAGTGCGACTAGAAAAGCGTCAACGTCGGGGACCGAAATCTTCGTTTCGTAGCTAGATATCCTTCGTTTGGTCGCCTAAACATCGTTATCCCTTGACATCAATGATCACTTGAAACTCTATCTTTAACACCATAGAGCAGACTATGGCACCCACCACCGGTTTTCGTTCCCAAAACGTCTATGCAGTATTAGTACAACACCCTTCTAAAAACCCCATATCAGCACCCTAGGCAGCGGCAAAAACCTCAAACCACAAAGCTTTTATTATAAACCAACGCATGATACTCGATTCATCCTCTGCAGACCACGCGCACCCCCCCCCCCCCCCCTTCTTCGAGTGCACAGCCGGACGGCCCAACACCCACCATCCAAGAGTCAAGGTCAATGTCGCACCTTGCGGGCGAAATCCAGTTGATATACGTGATGTAGGTTGCTGTCTCCCCGCGAACACTACCTGTTTCCAGGACATTGTGTTACAAAGTGAGGATAGAAGAGATGTGGGGCATCAACCGAGCTGGGAAGTGGGGGGGGGGGTGCTTAAAGCCTCCGGAGGACGTGGTAGGTATTACCCATCCTACACCGTAGACGCCATGCGACCCACCACGTCCTCCGCGACGAGTGACCGCGTGTCGGTACTTATCTCACAGACGGGCGATAATGTACCACTGGCACCTCCGGCACCACCGGCCACCCCGGAACGATGAGGACGAAGACCGTCGCAAAGCATTGGCAGAGCGAAAGCGGGGCCCCCCCCCGGTGGTAGCCACCAAAGACCAATCACCGTCGACCCATCCCTTGAGGATCCCAATCAAATCCCATCCCCTATCACTCCCGCCCTTGGCCGTGTACGGCTGCAAACTGGCCCCATCTACTCTCTTTCGGTCGGGTTTATGTCATCTCAGGTGCCGTCCTTGCATGGTCAGAATACACAGCTACTCGAGCTGGATTCGGAAATAGATTGGCCGGATTCTCAGCCCCGCCTCGGCGTGGAATTATCACAGGAGCTATTGGGATATACCCAGGTTTAATCCACCCAGTATGGACCTCCGGCACTTCCGGGACCTTCTAATTCCCAGAGTTTTACCCACTACACAAGTGCTATCGCCAATAGTCAACAGGAATCTCGGCCACAATTCAGAATAAACATTAAGGGCTTCCCCGCCCCACTTGTTGGATATGACGCTAACTACCAGAAACTTGCAGACGCGGTGAAACAATACCTAACTTGGGGCTCGGACGGTTTCTTGCAGTACCGGGCTAACAACCAAACCAAATGGCTTGTGATCGATGACGACGCAGGTTGGAAAAAGCTGTGGATAGATATGGGGCGGTTGGGGCCACTCTCAGAGTTTCGAAGGAGTCGGATTTTATTTCACCTTCATCGGATAACGGTGACACCGAAGGCGAAGAAGAGTCCACTCAGCCATTGGCTTCCCACATCCACCTCCCTGCCCCCAACCAACCAAACCGTCCCCGATCCGCGCAAACCCCCAAGCTGGCTGATTGCAACAACCACCCCACCCCCCCAACCACCACACCAATCAATCAATGTCCACAGGTGGTGGATCATAAAGTATCACTCGCTAGCGACCCCCCTTCCTTCCTCGGCACATTGATTCTTGTAGCTAGCGGTTTGTACGTACAGTTACGCACGGTGATGCGGTGCGGCGGTAGACGGGTAGCCCACAAATACTACATGCAAGGGGGGGCTCTTTGTCCGGGATGTGCGATGCATGTCTCTGGCTAGTAGTCATCTTTGTCGATCGGGCCGCGAATAGTGCGAGACGAGACGAGACGGCGGGGATGCGCCGCAACTGGCACTGACCTCCTCCGGCCATGCATGCATTGCAGATGATCCGACCAGCTACACACAGAACGCGCTAGGTATAGCCTATGGAACATTTCATCTCTGCGGAGATGGACTATGTTGCGGGTTGGAAGAGGGTTAGCTGGCGAGGTAGTGACACCATTGATCCATCCCCCCCCCCCCCCCGGGTTGTGCGGGAGAGGCGTCAAGAGGGTAGATCGCGCCGGTAGATAGTGGATCCGGGAATGCATCCATCTCAGGCGCAACCTAACCATCTACCACTAGCTATCGTCTCCTACTTTGCAGCTGGGTCAGGTCAGAAATGTCATCGTGTGAAGGCTGAAAGTTATTGAAGTGACCCTAACCCTGCCCGGTTATATAGTCGGAAGAGCCAATGTAAGATTGGGGGAGGGGGGTGCGCCTTTGCTTGGGCGATTTGCGGGCGTGGGCGCTGGGGTATGTGGGGGAAATGGGTGGCGGCGCTGTAGCTGGGGGTGAGGTTGGTTCAAGCAAGGAACGGACTCGCTCGCCGGTTGATGCGTTATTGCATAGAGTATACCTAGGCTCGTCCCCAACCTCCCCTGCTTCCATCCTTCCATTGGGGGATGGGTACGAGACTAGCAGATACCGTGCATGTAAAACAATCGATCACCTCCTGTAGCACAGTACAAAGCTGCATTGCGAGAAACTTTCACTTCGTAAACGAAGCCACCCCCGCCCGGTGATCTGGCTGCCGCTGATTAAAGCCCACCGGAGCGCCACACAGAGGCGGAATCACAACGGTTCAAAACGACGCACCGGAATATAGTGTTAAATCGCCAGAACGACGACCACACCCACCAACAACTCAACAAAAGCATATGCCTACAGAACGAAAACACACGGCATAAAAGAACCGCCGCATCCCGCGCACACGCACACACACGACACACCACCGCCCCACACCCCACGGCATCACAGCTACACCACGGCCAAGCCACCACCATATCCGGCCTCGTCCCCGGCCCCACCGCAACAAAGACACACACGCAAAACACCGCAAAAAAAGCCCAAGAACGGCAGCCACCCACCACCCACCAGCCGCAGCAGCACGCCCGACAGCACGGCCACCACGAGCAATGGGTATGTCTCGCAAAGTGGTACGTACCCCGCGAGATAGAACACCGTCTGGAAGAGGGATGTCACGACGGTGAATTTTAGAATGGACCTTGCGATAGTGGCCTGGAGCATGCTGGCGGTGGTGGTGACTTTGCTGTGCTCTGTGGGTGCTGCGCGGTGGCACGGGGTGGGGGTGGGTGGGGTGGACATTGGGTTGGGTGCGGTAGATATTGGATAAGTGATAGACGGTGTGTAAGAGATAGTTAGCGGTGTAGGGGGGCAGCGGTGGTTATTTATACGCTGGTTTTTACGTGGTGGGGTATTTAAGAAGTGCTGTATTCAATTACATCATTGTGTCCGGGAACTAAAGGGGATACAAAGCCGAGCGCACGTGGGGGGGGGCTCATTCTGACGGTGTAGCCCCTCCACTGCTAGTGTATACCATGTTTGCTTACTTACCCGACCACTTCCGCCGGCACACAGCTCGGGCTATCTGTTCTCTCCATATATAACATACACAAGACTAGTTCCGGAAATAGCAGATGCCACAAGGTCACCAATTCCCCCCTCCCCCCCCAAGTCAGTCAGTCAGTCAGTCAGTATCTGAGATCCTCTCATACCGGGAAACGCAAACTGATAATAGCGAGGAAGAATTCACCCATACCCCCAAGCCTTCCTACCTTTCTCAGCCCCAAAACATCTCCGGCCAAGCCCTGAAACCAGTCCTAACAACCGCCACCCCGAACGACCACGCCCCAGAATCAGCGATGGAAGAATCGCGTATTATCACTCGATAGCGACTTCCTTTCCTCGACGCGCGCCTGACCCAACTGATGTATGAACCACCGACCCAACGACCTCGAGCGAGGCGTCGCGCCCCTATCGGAAGCAAGGTCGATCCCCACCAGTGGAGCTCGTCATAATTGGCTGTAACTAGTAAATCAAATTGCTATGTGTCGCGAAAGGGTAAAGATTGGAAATGAGGTTTTAAAATATGGTATTAACTAGCTGGAAAAAAAAAAATCGACGAATAACATATATATCCCAACCTCTCAACAACAAGATAACAAACGAACACACAAAGAAAAGGAAAAAAAAAAAAAGAAAAAACGATGCTTCCCCGCGCCCGCACCCACCACATACATGCACACCCGCAAGCCGTACCGCACCCTCTTCAATGACTTAAACAAAAAAAAAAAAAAGAAAAAAAAAAACCACACCCCCCCTCAACACCACGGCCAGGCCACTATCACCCCCCTCCTGGCCCCCGGCCCCACCGCAAAATAGACATACACGCAAAACGCAGCAAAAAGGCTCAAGAACGGCAACCACCCACCATCCACCATCTCCACTAGTGCCAGCAGCACGGCCGACACCACGGACACCCCCGTCCAGGGGAAGGACCTGCACAGTGGTACGTACCCTAGGAAATATAGCACCTCCTGGAAGATGGATGTCAGAGCGGCGAATAGTAGAATACGCCCAGCGACAGTGGCCTGGGGCGTTCTGGACGTGGGCTCGGCTTCACTATCGTCTGTGGGTGCTGGGACGGAGGGGGCGACAGGGCACGGGGTGGGGGTGGGGGTGGGGGTGGGGGTGGTCATTGTGGTGGGTAATTAAGAGATGGAGCGGTAGATATTGGATAAGTGATAGATCGCGGGTAAGAGATAGTTGTTAGTGGTGTAGGGGGGAGCGGCGGCTATTTATACCCTGGCTTTTGGTGGGGTATTTAAGACGTGCTGTATTCAATTATCGGATTCGGGAACTACAGAGAATACAATGCCGAGTGCATGTGGGGGGGAAACTCATTGTGATATCTGAAGATGGTTTTGTCCAGTAGAATATGTATGCCTTCCTCTGCAGACCTGGCACTCGGGGAGATAATTGTCGCCAAGCATGGAATAGTGGTGCGGGCAGTCAATAGAAAAAGACGGTTTAGCAATTGGTACTACCGAAATGCCGCACATGGGACGGGGAAGGATCTTATCTCATCTCCCTTCCCCCGGGTTTGTAGAATATCTTCGATTGTAGTGAATTATACTCTACCGCGTATTATCTGGGATATGTGGATGTTGATGACTAATCACCGGACACTTCTGTTTAGTCTTCGAAGGTTTTCAAACTCGAACGTGGCATGCAAACCTCTCCGATACACTGTGTACAAGCTCTCAGTAGACATTAATTTCACAGGCGACGGGAGCTGGGGTAGGCACTTGATACAGACCACTAACTACTCAGGGTCAGGGGCGGAATATAGGCAGAGTCAACGACTAGGAATTAAACCCAATATTTTCATCTCCAGGCATTGAGACGGAGATCTAGATGTACTGCACCTAGCCTAGGATATGGAACCACTATTGGTAAATTGGTAACGATAATCGATTGGCAACTTTAGCTGTACTTGTCGGATGAGATATCTTGGCACCCAGTACGAGTGATAGACTGTGGCCGGGACTTGCAGGGAATACTTCCAATCGCTCAAGGGGATAATACTATTGTCCTGTCTCCCACGTGAATCTGTATTTGTTTTTGCGGCAATCGGGCTTCTCGGTAGCTTCCGCATCAGCCTCATCATGCGCGAAATCTGCCAAGCTTCTTCACTCGGCAAATCTCTTGGCACTTGATTACGGATGTGGGATACGGACGGTTACACGGGAGTTTATAAAGAAGCGGGGGAAAGTGTATAGCTAAGTGATGTAGGAGTCCGGTGCTGGGATATTTATCATGTTTTCTCTCTCTCTTCAATAGCACTTCGTTTATCATCCTTTGTTTCTCCGTCAGACACAGGATACCATCACCACTTCCCTCCATCATTCATCTTCGTTCGTGAGAAATATTAGTGGAGAAGTACCGCCTATACATCTAAATTCAATCAATTGGAAGAAAATTTCTCGATACATGGAATTCAGCGTCTTGTGTCAAGTTATGGTATTTATCGACGGGGAGCAGTCGTGTGAGCACTCAAGACGGCGTTTTAAGAAAAAGGTGAGCGGAGATTCCACCTCGCCATGAATTCCGAAACCAGAGGGACACCGATGTAACCGTAGACTAACAGCTTCTTCTATTTCTATGGGCAGGATATCGCCTGGGTCGCTTCCGATCAATTTTGGAGCCATACCTGGGATGTTAATGTAGGCGACGCTTAGGCCTTGGCGCCAAGCCCTATAGCTGCCTGATTGTTTCCCCTCTTTTCCAAATCCACATCTCTCCTAGCTTAACAGCCTCATTTTTCGAGACAGAGCAAAAACCATCTACAGATCATGGCCGAATTCGTTGGTCTAGTTGCTAGTATTGTTGCCCTCACAGAGCTCACTGGAAAGGTCATTGGGCTGGGCTCTCGCTACATCTCGGGGGTGAAGAGCGCAGAGCAAGACATGAAAGCTCTCAACCTAGAGCTCGTGGCTTTGGCAAGGGTCCTCAAAACACTCCAAGATCAAGCAAACCGGAATTATAGTCTCGTCGAGCTTCGTGTACCAATCCAAGAATGCACCAAGCAGATGAGGGAACTTGAATTGCAGTTGCGGCCGAAGAAGAGAAGACTGATCAACCGATGGAAATGGCCCCTTAACGAGACACATACTTCTAAGGTTTTAGAATCCATCGAACGCAGCAAGAGTCTCTTTACGCTAGCGTTGACAGCCGAGCAGTTGTAAGTTTAGCTGCCTCATCCCCCAGTTACGTAATTGATATTAACTACTTTTAGTTATGTAACCCTCGCGGTCGAGGTTTATACCCGGAATGCGGACCGGAAACTTGACGATATCAAGTCCTCTCTCGCAGCAGAGCTCGCCATCGTAACTAAGCAAAGAGCTTTGGAAGAAGAGCGTCACAAGGGTAGGGCCTACTCATTCCTCAATTCTCTATATGCTACCCCTCAAAATGCTTACCCCCGTCAAAGTTAAGGAAAGGGCGGCAATCTTAGAGTGGCTCTACAATCATTCTTTCGATGATATGCATTGCCAAATCAGCAGTAGACGACATAAGCATACGGGACAATGGCTTTTCCGGGAACAAAAGTTCAGAAATTGGATTAAGGATCAACCAGACTTTAAATTACTATGGGGTTACGGAATACGTAAGTATTAAGCCGTCATCCTCCACGGATTGATCAGGAATGCAAATCTTAGTTTGTCCGACAAGGCTATACTATTATCGGACATTCATTCGCTAACCAGTTCTCGGTTTTAAACAGCGGGCGCGGGTAAGACCTTCATCAGGTATGATAATCTATACAGCTGAACCAATATCAAGACAGTTAATTGGAGAGAAACTACATAGCTCCTTAGTCATTGACACTCTGCAATCAACATCGCAACAGTCCTGCTCTGCCGTGGCATATATTTACTTTAATTACAACGAAAAAAACAAGCAGACGGTACCGAATGTGCTGAAAAGCCTCATCAAACAGCTTGCTCGTAAAGCGCCTCGAGTTCCTGACAAGCTTCAAACTCTGCATGAGGCATACAAAGAAACACAGGAGCGACCGAGCGTGAACGAGTTACAGCATGTCCTGGTTGCGGTCATAGAAACACTACCAAGAGTCTTCTTTGTTTTTGATGCTTTAGACGAATGTGATGAGACCAATAGATGCAAGGAATTTCTCCCGCTATTTCACCTTCTCGGTACTAGAGGTGCAAGTGTTTTCATAACAGGTCGACCGTATCCGCGAGATATGCAAGAGTCTCTAAACGCCAACTGCGTAACCCAGATTCAACTTCAGGCACACGAGGAAGACTTGCGAATGTACATAGAGCAGAAGATAGAGGATAGCATACATGCTAAGTACTTGATTCAAGGAGAACTACGAGAGGACATAGTTAAACGATTAGTGGGTTGTTGTAAGGGAATGTAAGTTGTCCACGCCATATCGTTTCTCTTCCATTCTGACCTGCACGTCAGGTTTCTACTAGTGCACCTCCATATCGAGGACCTCTGCAAGTATACATCAGTGAAACAGATACGAAGCGCTCTGGGTGAACTTGATTCTTCCTTGAGGCAGGAGGATGCATTAAATGGAATTTACAAACGTGCCCTAAGCGATATCGGGAAACAGCACAAGAGCAGACGTATCCTTGCTTTACGGACCCTAGCATGGCTTTCATGGGCCCCGGAAGTAGATAAGACCGAAGCCCTTTCTCTGGCGGTTGCGGTTGAGGACGGAATGGCTGATTGCGACGATATCGATAATGAAAGTTTACCGGATGTCACGATGATTCTGGAGGTTTGCAAAGGCCTGACAATCATGGATGAAAACACCAAACGGATCACTCTCGCGCATTACTCGGTCAAAGAATATCTTGTCGGAGACCCTGACTTCATTAGTCGGGCGGGTATTGCTATCATAAACACTTGCTTCACCATAGTAGGCCTCAAATCATTGCGTCATTATTACCAGATCCTCAGGTTTAAGCCAAATTGGGAGCTACCCTGGTTGCATGCAATTTACCATGTTCATGATCATATACGCACCTTTGATCGCAGCCTCACGCACGGGCCATACCTAAAGTTTTTAGATTCACCCACCTTCTCCATCTATTATAAAGCCTGCTGGTGTCTGGGGATCAATTTGGGTATCTACAAGCTTCCTTCTGCGCTCCAAAGATTCAGACCATCTTCCTTCCTACACGCAGTTAGTATTGGTCACGTGAGTGTCGTAAAACACTACATAAACCTAGGCGTCGATTTCTCAACTCCCACATCCAGCGGCAATACAGCACTATACATCGCAGCACTTGAAGGATATGAGGAGATAGTGCAGGTGTTACTAGAGAATCACGCAAACCCACATGCCAATGTGTCCTATGGCGAAACAGCGTTGCATGTAGCATCCAAGCAGGGGCATGTAGCAATACTAAGCCTATTGCTGGCTACGGGTGCGGATATAACTTTAGGGAACGGCGTGTCAGGGAATACACCGCTGCATGAAGCGGTTGAGAATGGGCGACTAGAGTCAGTTAGATTCCTGATTGATAAAGGTGCTGAAATATCGATCATGAACCAGCTTGGGAATACGCCTCTACATCAAGCCTCCTCACTTGGTTTACTGGATATTCTTGTCATTTTACTAAACAGGGGTGGGGACCCTTGGCGAAGAAATTACGACGGATCTACAGCATTCGAATTGGCTGTAGATCATGGCCATATTAACATTGTCCGTTATCTATACACTAAGCGCGGCCTATCGCTACGCCCTGGGGTTCCAGGGGCGCTGATGCTGCAGAGAATCTCGAAATGGTGCCCTCGGGCTCTCCATCCTCTGCTAATGTCAATAACAGACCCCGCAGCTCGTGGATGGGGGGGACATCCCCCACTCATCTATGCCGTCCGACACAGCTTCAGCGATGCAGTCGTACACCTACTGGAAAAAGGCGCGGATATATCTGTGAAGGATAAAAATGGAAACACCGTACTCCATCATGCCGCAGGGGACGCAGATATGTTTCGACTGCTATTGGATAAGGGTGCGGACATAGCCGTTGCCGGAAATACATTACTTCATCGGGCTACATACAAGGGTTATCTAGACGTCGTCCGTATTCTCCTTGAGAGGGGTAGTGACCCCTCTGCACCTGACTCTGCGGAGGACAGTCCTCTCCATATGGCCGCATCTCGAAACCATTCAGATTTGGTTACTTGCTTGCTGCAATTCGGTGCTGATCCGTCTGCGAAAAATGCTTCAGGGTACACGCCTCTGTATCATAGTGTGGTGAGAACACCTGACCCTTTTTTTCACGCACAAGTTGGTAACTTTAATATATATACCAGTTTACCTGCGCCGGACAAGACTTCGGGTATGGTAGAAGCAGAGATCTTTCTCAAATAGTTCATACTCTTCTCCCATACTGTGATGAACCCTCGATTCAAGACAAAAATGGAAATACAGTTCTTCATATTGCTGCAGACAAGGGTTGTCTGAACCTTGCGAATGCATTTCTAGAGAAAGGAGCTGATCCGTCTTTAAAGAACCTCAATGGAGAAACCCCTCTGCAGCTTGCGCTGCAGAATGGTCACGAGAGGATAGCTATTTCACTCATGAAGAGTGGTGCAAATTTATCATCCATAAACTCCGTTGGATCTACACCACTCACCATTGCCGCAGGAAAGGGAAGTCTGGAGGTAGTTCGTGCACTCCTCGCTGCGGGCTTAGAGGTCTCGGCAGTGGGAAATTATAGGAGAACAGCGCTACACAATGCAGTAATCGGAGGTCATCATGATGTGGTACTCAAACTACTCGAGGCTGGTACTGATTTGTCTGTACAAGACAAAGATGGGTTTACCCCTTTACACCACGCAATTATTGATTCGGATGTGGATATATTCTCCATACTAGTCAGAGGAGGTGCTGACCCATCACTAACACTACCGGGTGGGCGGGGAGGCATCCACATTGCCGTATTGGCAGGACGATTGGATGTGGTGGTTGAACTTCTCAGCCGTGGCGTAGATGCGTCATCACAAGATGATGACGGAAATACAGCACTCCATATTGCAATAGACTGTGGTCATCTCGAGATCGCGCGTATACTGGTGTATAAAGGTGCCGATGTCTCCATAGCGAACTTGGAAAACTATACAGCTCAGCACCTTGCACTGAACAGTGACCATATTGAGATCTTTGATATAATCTTTCCACACGGTGCTCGACCATTGGAGCTCACGAATGATGGCTTTACGGCTTTACACCTCTGCATACGGTTTCCTGAACGTGTGCAATCACTCTTAACGCAAGGCATTGACGCATCCTCCCGCTGCGCAGAGTTCCAGCGTACACCCCTTCACCTGGCTGTAGAAGAAAAGTGTTTAGAAACAGCTCGTATCCTACTTGACGAAGGATCCGAGCTGTCAGCAGTGAACGTTGGCGGCGAGACACCACTTCATCTAGCTTCAAGCAATATCCAAATGACACGGCTACTTTTAGACAGGGGCGCCGATGTGTCTGCGCGAGACAAACGTGGCCGGACACCATTACACCATGCAATATCAGCAGGTGTGGCTCTACTTCTATTAGAAAGAGGGGCGGACCCGTCATCACAGTCCCTAGGCGGTCATACTCCATTACACGACGCAGTAAATAGGGAAATACCAGAGCTTGTTCGTGTCTTATTGGAACGAGGGGCAAGTCCATCAGCACAGGCACGGGATGGCTGTACATCACTACACTATGGATTTTGTAGGTATGAAATAGCCAAACTTCTATTAGAAGGTGGAGCAGACCCCTCCTCTGGAGACTTATGTGGAATAACCCCACTTCACCTCATCGCTTTTGGTATTGGCCGGAAATTTACTTTCGTTTCAGCCAAGGACGATGGTGGCGGTGATGGTGGTGCTGAACAGCCCGATGTCTTCAAACACCAGTTCAACAAACATGAAGATCGGAATAGGGTAGCCAGGGTTCCAATTACGCTATTAGACGGTTCCGAGGGGTTTATTCAATACTGGATTGGCAACCGGTCTGAAAGAATACACCCAAATATACAGCTGGATGTGGTCATGCTACTCCTTGATTCTGGCGCCAATCCGTCAGGAAGATGTTCCTCCGGATGTACACCACTACACTTTGCCTCCCAATTTAACAAGGTTGATATTGTCCGTGCTCTTCTGGCTAAAGGTGCAGACCCATCCCTAGTTTGCGCCCATGATGAAACACCACTCTCGATTGCCATACGGTTCAAACGTAAGGACGTTGTTCGTGCTCTAGTGGAGAGTGGTGCAGAGGCCTTAAGGGCTGTAGAAAATCGTAGCAGCCTACTTTATGAAGCCATACAAGGTGGTCATGAAGGCTTGGCACGATTGTTGTTAGAGTCTGGCGTGGACATATGTGGAACAAACGATTACGGCTTAACGCCATTACATCTCGCTATACAGGCTAAAGACATTATTATAACCAACCTCCTTCTGCAACATGATGTCGATATCTCGGCGCGTAGTCCTTCCGGCTTATCACCACTTCATGCGGCAGCACATTCCTCTTCTGGGGTCCCCATGATATCAGCTCTCCTTAAAAAAGGCGCCGATATATCCGAACTTGATTCCGTTGGGATGACTGCTCTCTATCATGCCACACTTGCCGATAATATACGTGTATTCAACTTTTTGATAGAGTGCGGTGCTCATCCAGCTACAAATCTTCTGAGTCTAGAACCGGAGTCTTTTATGGCACGCCTTAAGACCTTATGGGAGATATTGAGCCTAGATATCTACGAACATCATAGTTTACTTGTGCAGGTCGGTATCAATCTTTCAGTGACCATGGACCGAGCTTCAGAAGACAGTGTACTCGAGCAACTCGAGAACATTTTCCTTTCCGCTTGAGGCGACAGCTCCCGATGATGACAGGATCGCGGTTGGTACAGGTGTCGGTAATCTCCACACTCGCAACTTGTCAATGTTGTCGTAACATACGTTTCTTATGTTGTTGCGAAGTGTGGGTCCTTCCCAATTCATGTTTCGTCAATCTCCTTTGTTTACGTGCTCTCATATAACTCATTTAAAGTCTGTTCAGTGCGAATCATCTCGAATTTTTTGTACACCAAAGAAGTGGCCGCGCAAACTGTAGCATAGTTCTTACTGGGTACCATATATAGGATCAGGCTGTTCTATGGGTAGATAATATCAATAGGGGTGACAGGCCACGATGCTATCTTCGCTTTGTCCTGCTTTTATTCTATTCGAGTCACCATTATGTACCATATGTACCTATTAGCACCCCCGGAAGTCTTACATCACTCTTTTTGCTATGATGTGCCATCATCTTTCAAAGCGCGGCAACTGAAGTTCCGAATTTCTTAAACCCTTGATAATTACACAATACTGGCATCTTGTACTAAAGAATGCGAAAATGGTGGCCTCTCCTACAGATATCATTGACATGACATGATTACGTCAGCCATGCTTCAACGAAGATACAGGTATTGTGACAAATGACCTCAAAATAAATGGGCACGAAGAATTTCAAGACGCTGTCGAAACAAAATCGCTTTACACTGCCTCAAGACCCTTTATCCGCGTCACGCTGTGTTTGGGTTGTGGGGGGGGCCGGAGGAAGATAAGATGATGTGCATGTTGCTAGCGCGCCAAGCGATCCGATCAGATTCGGTCTGCTATCTAATCTCGAGGGGCCGGTCGCTAAGATATTATCCACCATCTAATCTCATCGGATCATCTAGCTATGCTTGTGCTGCGACAGCACAGAACCCACAAGCACAATGTACTGTAAGGTACATATAGAGAAGAGATGTCTCGTTCTCTCGCTAGAGGGGATAGCGCATAAAGATACTCTGTCAACCTTATAGCAATTTCTTTTATATCAGTTCGTTCAAGCATTGTTGGGGCTTGTCCCATGCCAACCTTCTGCATGTGCTAATGGAATATTTCGGATATGCACCCACTGGCAACGACTCTGAGAAAAGCTATCGATCAGAAAAGGTGTTCGGTACATATCTTAGGTGGAGTTTTTCAGTCTGAGCTGGGCCCTGAAATCGTTCTGTTTTGGAGTCGGAGGCTTCGTGCATGTGCGTGTGATGTGGAACCACCGCAGACCTCAAAGAAGCCAAGTACCTGTACATTAAACATCTTTAGTTTTTTTTTTCATTCTCCGGAAACACTTAAATTGAGATCGCGCAAGGAGCGATCTCCACTGTTTTGTGCTCAAAAATACTTAGAAGAGCGTCGGAGTTCACTGTACAACAAGCTTGCGATATCTCAATCCAAAAACCTAGATTCTAATGACAAGATTGAAGGCTTAGAAAAGCGTGGTGGTGAGGCTGAGAGAGGCGCTAAGCGAAGTGAATGAGTTGTAGTTCGAGGAAGCGCGAGATTAGCACAGGTTAAGAGGCAGAAGACTCTCCTCTCCTCGTTTAGAATTACCACCAATAATTGTATCCAAGTCACAATTACAGATACTTCAAGCCTTGCCCACTTTTCCTTAAACTTGGGATGAATAGTGGGCGCGAGACAACACCTAACGAGATCTCGAGAGTATAGTTAACAAGTCTCTAGACTTTGCTTTGCAGGGAATTCCGGAAACTGTCTTATTTTGAGACGTAAGGATTTTAGTATTCCCGCCCACTTGATGTAGTCCTGCAATCCCGACTCGCACACGGAGTCCTCGAAATACAGACCCGGAGGTGCATCATGAGATATCACTCGCGTAGTGCCACCACCGCAGGATGGTTATCCCGCGAGCTGGGCCTTGGTTCTGCAGGCAATACTCCGACGTACAGCCTCGCAGGTAGCTGCAGATGTAACTATACTTTGGGCAACCTTTCCCGCGACTGTACCAGGTCGATTCGAGCTCTTTAGACGTAACCACCATCTCGGGGACACTTGACCGGTGGGTATAATACTAAATAGGTCTCTATCATGGAGCGCATATGCGACAGGAAGAGATAGACCCGTTGTCCCCTTTTCAGTGGTTGTGGATCTCGTGTCCTCGTGGCTTTACCGCTTGTGTACAGCCACCCGCTTGCCGCGCTGCGCTTGGCGTGCTTCCAGTCGCATTAATATTGTGGCAATTCGAGCTGTGGTTTGGCTTATTTGCGATGGGCGGCGGGCAAGAGGCTGGAAAAGGCGAGTGGCCCGTAGTTAAGAAGTCCGGTAACTTTCGTCTCGGGAAAGACACCCAATTATCCAATATTTCGGGATTCCAATGCTTCGGGATGAGTACCCAATCCAAACCAAATCTACATCTAACTCTCATCACGTCTCATCTCATCTTGTGCCGCACCCGGCACCACTTTCAGTACCAGCGAACGTGCAAGTGGCCCTGCACCTCCCAGGTCCTCTTCGCTGCAGCCCTTGAACCCCATCTGGCGGTGCATCATGAACTATCACTCGGAGACCCTCCTCCGCTGGGTGCCCGGGGCTTTTTTTTTTTTTTTTGTTTAATTCATTAATTTGGGTGCCGGGGTTGTTGTCCTGCGCGCAGGGTGGTAGATGGCTGGCGAGGCTTTTTTTAATTTTGGAGTGTGTTGCAGGTGTTTTGTTTTTTTGGTGGAGGTCGTGGATGGTGTACCGGAGGTTGTGGGGGAGATAATGATTTCGCAATTTATGGCAAGAAGATCGCCATGGAGATTAAGGTATCGACTCGCCATGCCTCGGTGGTGTCGGTGCTGGTTGGGAGTGCGTATAAGTCCGTTTGTCGACGACGGAGGTGCATCATGGGATATCACTCTGGGTATGAGAGCTGGTTGATTGGTGGCTTGGCTTGGGCATTATGGGTTATTGTGCGGTGCTGTGGTTGGCGGATAGTAGCCTGAGAGGTTTCTAGTGTCCCTGTAGCGGCGGCGAAGAGGAGATTGAGTGTTTTCCGTATAGCCTACCGTCGCCGGAAGGGTTCACGGTAGTGTCTATACGCGCAGACTCGTTATTAGCGGACACCTCAGTCCTCGGTGCGCCGCCTCACCCGTGGGCATCACCGGGGGGCAGTATATCTGAATCCTGACGAGCATCCTCTCCTCCGACCGCCCACCACCGACGCCCGCGAAGACTCGCTGCCATTACACCGAACTAGCCAATTCTACGTCACTGGCATCCATAGGGGGGTTTACGAGTCAACTAACCGCGATTGGTCTCGACTTCTCCAACTAGGTGGGGTGTGCTGGTTGGGACGCCGTAGAAAGCACGCTTAAAGAGTTGAATTCCATAGAATGGAGGTTCGATGAGTCATTCGACGCACCCCCACGACTGCCCTCGATGAGATCACTGTGAGCGCTGGGTGAGGGGCGGTGGCTCGACTTTGTCGTGCTCGGGAGGTCGGAGGACAAGGGAATACTTCTGGGTGCGCGAGGGGTAATGGTGCGAGTGAGATGTCGTGATGCACCCCCGGGGGGAAGGATGGGGATGAGTGTGCGGCTGATTGGATGATGGGCGGGATCTACGATACCCCGGAAGGCGCAGCTGCGAGAAAAGACACCCTGGTAAGACACCACAACCACGGCACAGCGACATCTCACCACAACACACCACATCACGTCAGAATCATCTTTACCATCACATCACGCACATCACAATCACTACGACGGAACTACGAATGTTACAAGAAAGGAGCGATTGATTAAACTACCCTGCGCCCTACAGGCAAACTTACAACAACCCCCGTTTCTATTCTCCCTTTAATCCAATTCCCCACCCCATCCCACATCCCCATCGCCAATCCCCCCCCATGCTCCATCTAAATCCAACTCGCCAACGCCAACGCCGTCCTCGCCCCATTCATGCACACCACAATCCCGCCCATGCGTTCCCTAATTCTCAACGCCCGCGCCCGATCCCCCATCCGCACACACTCATGGAACTCAGCCTCGAGCGCGTCAAACGTGTTGTTCAGGTCGACCATGTGGTGCAGCAGGATGCTATGCTTCATCGTCGCCGGCGAGACGGGGCGAGCAGCAGTGGTGGTTGTAGTGCGGGAAGGCGAGGGAGTGTCCGAGGTGTCGGAGCCGTCAGAGTCGCCGGACATGGACGCGTCGTCTTCGTAGGTAGAGCCGGCATCGGAGCACGATGAGGGGGACGGAGACATGAACTCGTCGTCGGTGGTCTCCGGGTCGGAGATGAACTTCGGGTCAGTGATAGTCTCGTCGTCGCTCGCCATAGCCTCCTCATAAGAGTTAACGGCATCGTCGATGGTCATGTCGCTATCTCCGTCGGGCTCATGATGCGCGGAATGGGTGGACTCGGGAGAAGAGAGAACCCCTACAGCCTCCACAGCATGGGCAGTCTCCTCGACAGTGATGCTAGCAGCGGAGGTATTGGAGGTAGTCATATCGCTCTCCTCCTGGTCGGACAAACAATCAGTGGAATCCACAGACTCGGCAGCGTGCACGACCTCTACGGCATATAGAATCCCTGTCATTTCTGCGGCTTTGACAGCCCGCTTGAAAATGATGGGGGTAGGTGGTGGGGTGTTATCGGTGGTGTCGGTATCTTCGCCGTGGTTGTTGCAGACAGACTCCGTAGCCCGAACAGACTCATCGCCAGACTGAGAAACGTGGACACCGTAAAAGGCCTCCGCGAGGATAGTGCTAACTGCAGTTTCAAGGATGGTATCTTCGGTGGTCATGTCGACATCCTCGTTGTTGGACACAGACTCGGCATTGGAAACCGAATCCACGGCAGAAATAACCTCCAGAGGAATAGTCGAAGTGGTGACAGTACCAGCAGACAGAGCTTGGACAGCTTTGCAAGCTTCGACTGCATTCACAGTCTGCAAAGAACTCTCGGAATCCGCAGATCCCGCCGAATCCGCAATCTCCACACCCCCAGCAGCACGAGGAGCGTCAAGAAAGCTCCACTGATGCGCACCTCCACCCACTGCCGCGGAGGGAACTTCGTCGATAGTCATGTCGATATCTTCATTGTTCGACAAACTCCGCGCTCTCGAAGTCCCCACATACACCACGCTTAGCACAGAATCCTCAGAGGCCGCAGATCCCACCGAATCCGCAATCTCCCTATTCCCAGCAGCGCGAGGAGCGTCAAGAAAGTTCCATTGACTAATATCGCGACTCACGGCTGCAATGGGAGCCTCATCGGTGGTCATGGTGACGTCTTCGTCGTTGGAGACCGCTTGCTCTTTAGAGACAGCCTGCCCTTCGGAGATAGCTTGGTCGTTGGACTTAGCCGGAGTCTGTACTTTGGAAGATTCCACATACACCACACTGAGAACCGAATCCTCAGTGTCCGCAGAGCCCACTGAATCTGCGATCTCTATGGCCCCCCCAGTACGGGTGGCTGCCACAGTGGCTTCGATGACGCTCCACTCACCCGCACCCGCACCCGCACCCGCGCCTGCGCCCGCACTCGTAGTCGTACTCGCACTCGCGCTACGCCCCCTCCTATTCCCATTATTATTCCCAGGCCCAGGGCCAGGCGCAGGTACAGTATAAGAACCCCCAGAGTCCTGCTCCACCCTCACCCGCGCACGCTCCGCTTTCTTCGCCTTGAGGCCCTCCCAGTGGTGGATTGCGGCCGCGTTGACGTTGGATTTGAGTTCCTTTCTGCACATTAGCACAGATTAGTTTAACTGGGGGGGGGGGAGGGGAGAAACAAACCCAAGTCGGCCGCCACAACGTGCCCGTCCTCGGGTCACAGCCGGCCCATTGGATGCGGTAGGAGGTGAAGGTCTCGGAGAGGATGCACTTTACGGGCCAGGGCTTGGTGATCCAGGTGCTGGGAATGGAGAGGGGCGGGGTTGGGTGCTGGTTGGGCATGGGTGTGGTTGTGCGTGTTGTTGTTATATCGTGATTTGTTATGGAGAAGGGTTGTGGAGAAGGGTTGTGGTTGTGGTTGTGGTTATAGGAGGGGGCGAGAGTTATATGGTGGTTTGGTTGTGTAATTATGGTTGTGGTTGCGGTTGCGGTTGTGGTTGTGAGATTTAACCAACTAGTTCGGAATGAGTGTTCGTGGAAGAGACAGCTAGAGAGGGGAGGAGGGAGCTGGGTATTTATACCTCCACCCCACCAAGCACCAAGCATTTCGGGGCTTGGCACTTGGGTGTGGCCGGTTAGTGCCCTGTGGGTGGTGTGTTGAGTAATTTTGGTGGGTGCTAAAGCTTAGTTGGCGGGCAGTTGGACGTTTTGGTGTGTCAGTGGTTGTAAATGAGAGTGGATGGATAAGGCAGGGGAGGTGGGAGAGTTTGGGGGGGGGGAGGGGTGGGTGTTGGTGAGGATTGTAGAGCGTTGGAATGAGAGTGAAGAAACGGTGGAGGGGTGGACAGGCATCTTAGGGTGTCACTCGATGTGGTTGTGCAGGATTTTGGTTGGTTGAACATTCCGCACTCTGACGTTTTCTTTACACTCTGGTAAGGCCGGGAACCTGACAATAGACAAGATTGATACTTGATAGCTGTTGATGAGGGGTACAACAGCAGCCATTCTATTCTGGGACAAGAAGATATGGAATGTGATCGATGGTTGGTAAGCCAGAGCTCACACTATCTGGGGCCGTCCCCGTGGTTCGGTCAGAGCACGAGGATGACCGGTTGGTTTGGAGAGGTCCAAGGGTCGAGTGCAGTGTTTGCAATAAGACGTAGGTTTCGTGATTGAGACTAGATAGTCATGAGACGGTTAGTGCAATTTGAGTTTCAGCTGCAGGATATGGCGTTTATACCCAGCCATGTTACACCGGAAATAGACACGAACCAACGAAGTAACTGGTACGTATTATCTCTCCGCACCTTCAAAGTAACTTTCAGCCCCTAAATAATCGCAGTGAACCCTAACCCGCATACCGGTTTGTATCACCGCTTCAACCATTTTGGAAGCGGTGCTTAGAAGGTGAGTACGTTTTGAAGGCTTTGCTGGTTCACATAATATAATACGATACTGGGTTGCACAATTTCCAGCACTGGTTGATTGTGATGAGTATATCGGCGTCCGTCCGTATGAATGAATGTTCGTGCATGGAAACTTAGTGTTTGTCGACTTGAACTAGAGCATCTCAAACAAACTACCGGTGTTTATTTGTGATAACATTAGGCTTTCTTTAGACGCCTGGCCTGGGATCCTTGTTGTAGGCCCGGGCCCATTGAAGCCCTAGATCTGACCGCTATAATACCGGAAATGGAGATAAATCGCGGACGGCAGCACGATCGTGAGACAGGTAATAATTGACAGATACCCTGGTGTTTCTTCAGGTCTTGCGCCTTCCCAAAAAGGTAATCATAGGAGGCTTCCTATATTGGTGGCGGCTTTCCGGAGATGTGCGTCAAAGGATACGCGTATCAATAGTAAACTGAATCCATAATAAACAAGAAATGCGTTGAGTTTAAAATACAATAGTTATAAATGATTGTTTAAAGTAAGCATTGTTTGGCCAAAAGTAAGTTCCATGAACTCGTACTCGGTAGTAACCCAGGATTTTTGGGGTGCGGCTTTGATGTGGAACACCCAATCTCTACCGTTAAACCTTATTTAAGTGAAAGACTTCATTTACACGCTTGAAAAAGCTCCCAGACATAAATCAAAAACCAACTGCGAATATGATCTTCCTAGATATGTATATATGGGATGTTGCTCGCAGGTTTCAATGGAGTCTTTAGATATAGAGTAGTCGAGTAGTTGAAGTTCATTGGCACCGTTAAAGCAGCTTTCTCGTGCTGCTCCATTTATTTGCTAGTGGAGGTTTGGCTCAAATGCATCCCCACAGACACCTTCATGGCATAGAGGGAGCTGGACTATGTGACAACAAGCGATCATTATTACATGTAGCTATGGTAGGCGGGGCGGCGATCATGGCCGTCTAGCTGTGCGAACACATGAAACGTTATTACCACGGCAACAGAAATAGGGGTGATATTCGTGCGGTGGTCTTGCATTATAGATACCGTCTTCTCAAGAATGATACATTCCCCAAGATGCCGATATAGGTCAGTCATCTCGAGAAGTAAGTCAGACAGGTGATACGCATTACAGGAAGAATGCCATTTGTCCAAACTCTCGTCTTCTAGAAAATGTCATTGCGCGAGCATAGTACGCAAGACTGCAGATGAATCGGCATTAGGTCTTTAATGCCGTCTTCTTAGGATTGCAGTAGCGCAACCATAGCGTGCAAGACTGCGGGATGAGCGGTATGGTGAAGAAGCTGGTAGCACGGTGGTAGGAGTACCGCATTCTATGTCACATTACCTAATTCGGAGTGCGGTAGGGGGTATCGAGGCACTGTTGAATGTAGAATAATATGTCTTGCTAGCTGAGGTAGTCGTCTTACCATCGCTCTACCGTATTTCTTCGATGATTATGTACTACAGAATACCAGACAGAGAGAGTCTGGCGACGGCATGCCATATAATGTCAGTTTTCTCCCTAACCGTTAGAATACTGATATGCTACTGTATTCTCCTCGAGGTTATATTCCTGAGAGTGTAGTTGGGCTACAAGATTACTATTTTATGCCCTCTCAATGCCGTAGAGCTATGGTCTGATGATCGAATCCACATTTATGATCATGTCACCTTCTCTAAATGTTTACTGGTACGAGATTGCTCATGCCATGCACAGTTGACCAGATCTTATCTAATCAATGATCATTTATTATGATACATACTCTACTCTAGATACAACACTCGCCAAAATTCTAATTACATAACCCTAAGCCTGATCTTGATCCCATCAAGGAAGGGGAAAGTGACAAGGAAAGCAAATATTAGAGTGAGGGAAAAAAAAAGGGGGGGGGGAAATCATCGCGACGAGAAAATCTTAGAACAAACTTGAGAGACGAGGGAAAATGATCGGGAAAGGGAACAACGAGTAAGCAAAGAAAAATGGGGAGTAGAGGAGCTGAAGGCGACAAGAGATCATAGAACAGAATGAATTACAAGAGGAGCAGGAACTAAACCTGTCGGTGATAAAATCCCATCAACAAGTATCTCAGGAAAGTATTTACTCTGGTGTAACTCTGCATGCATGGTGTAATTTGAATTGGTCCCCTGTGAATCTAGAATGGGATAGCACTGAGCACAGTATGGTCTGTAAGCTGTAAGAACGTACCTTCCAATCCCGTATTGTTTGTGTAAAATCTCTACTCCAAATACTTTTGCAGTTTATTCAGAGATTCTGCTTTATACACTAACGAGATTGCGCGATCATTAAATCTCTTTACGCGATATCGATACCTACCAGAGGCCACAAAATCGAACTGAACGTTTCCGCGTTGAAAGTCGGGACAAAGTAATATCTATATCCAAATTAATTGCGTGTTATGTGTTTTATTCCAAGAATTCTGGTTTTGTTGAGGCATAACGCCAATGAATGTGATTAGGAATGTTGTCACGATGACCTCTTCCCCAGTATCTAGCTGTAAATTTAGTGTTCAACGACCGGGTATTTTAACCTGCTGTTAAACTTAGTTTAAATGAGAAATAAGAATATAATTTACATAGTTATACCTATTTCGGTAATTACTGTGAATTATATCCTTTAGAACAGTTATATGTAATGTTTATCGTTTGAATTATATTTAATTCCACGCGGTTTCGAAACATATTAACTCCTATTAAAAGACCCACTAGTGAAAACTAGCTGTAATTGAAACCCCTTGCCGACTTTGTTGCTATTCACTGCTAGGCATTCCGTCATGCCCTTCTCGCTGCTCCCGGAAGGGCCTATCATTAAAACCAACATATTACCCACTTGAGTAAGACTGTCAACTTCGAACCCCACTGTGGTGATGTACATGCCGGTAATGCTGTGATATGCATTGTGGTACAAGCCAAAGCTCTTGAAGAACACTGAATAAGGAAGCGAGACACTCTTAGTGTACACTGGTGTTGACTCTGAACGCAGTGTCGGAAGCACACCATTGACGAAATTAGACAAGAGATAGGTACGAGTTAGTGTAATAAGCTCCGACTCCGTGATAATACGGTTCCTCCGATGTAAAGGTCAGGAGGAAAGGAATTCGATGCTGCCTTGGTAGACGATTCGGCGCACACAAACTTTAGGTAACTGCGGAAGAAGACTTTCTGACAGTATATCCACCGAGTCGTAATCTGTGAAATAAACCCAGTCTTTTGACAGTATCTCCGAAAAACCGATAATATCTCAAGTGCCCAAAAGAATGAGTTCAGGCAAGTCTGAGCACTGGGATGGGTAGGTGCTGCTGCCGGGCATATCTTCTTCAAGTTGTCTAACGTTATCTGGTATTGCAGAAGCAGGTAATTGTTTGGGGAAATGCCAATGCTAAGCGATAGTTCTGTAGCTTTTAAACTTGTAATATTGTAAACCGGATTCCGCTCGCTGAGTGACTGATGATGCCACTAAGACGAGGCAGAATCCTCCCTATTTATACATATTGGAACCTATGCCAAGGCCCGCTTTCTAATACTAAAGAGATAACGATAATAGAATAAGATAATCAACCCGAAGATAACCCCAGTAGAAAAGCGCCCCCGCATAGTTCCGTTCCTCCATTCTAATCTTAACACGTAACCATAAACCCCGCAATTGCCAGTAACCGAGCTGTATCATGCTATTGTCCTAGAGCTACTTCCCTAAGTAGAATGGCCTGCAGCCATAAGCCCCGCTTCTATTCCGTTCCGGGTGAGACACCCAATAGTAAGCGTGCCCTCACAACAGCCTAATACTAGTGTGGTTGCACCCGGTGCCCCCACACCCCTCGGTACCTTTCTATGCTGGTTCCCTCGTTACCCGACCGTACTCGCATCACAACCCATCACTCATATTATCCCTGTTCCTTGACTTAGGAGCAGTGTTCGTATTTCCTGTAACAGTAATAGACTGTTTACAATACCTGAATATATTTTACCCTCTGGTATTATGGGAACAGACATTACCGAGCTTCTTCAGTCAATTCCTACAACTTTGACTCGACCATATACGATATTCCCAGTGAAATCTCAAAATTTGATGCAATCCAAAGTAGTTAGGAGTACTTCGTTTCCCACCCTTGCAAGCTCTCCTGAAGTAGTGCATACGCTCTCCAGCCAGACATTACCATGGCAGGGTTGTATCTGTTATGTCCCAGCGACGAACGCTCCCCAGTCAGGAACGGTCGTGAATGGGATATCCTATTCACGAATGGGGTATGAATTTAGCCCCCCAATCATGAACGCGTTGTTATATCGGACAACACTGGTACTGAGAGTTAGCACCAGCCCAAGTGTCGGTCATGTTAATGCTGGTGTCGGCGTGAATGTCGGTATTGTCTTTGGCACCCGCTTGTTGAATCTCAAGTCACTGAGGAATTATCCAAACAAATACACTACATATATACTCAGATACATAATGGTGCTTGAGGAACCTCTTGTACTAGTCTAGACCCAATATACATGCATCCAAGGCTGGAACACAAGGTTTAAGTTGGTAGGCGCGGGTGTGGCGTTCCTGGCTGGGGGTTCTATCGGCGAACGCTCCGGTATACAATTGCGTTCCTGAATGGAGAGCGTTCGTCGCTGGGGTATAACATATCGGGTTGTTGATAATTAGACACATGCTGAAATGCGGAATCAATTTTAGATCATTGAGCCACAAACGGGAATACTCCGACTTATTGAAATAGTATGCCAACTTTAATGTTTCTGTTTTTGGAGGTGTCGAATTGGAAGAAATGTGTACTAAACAAGCTTTTATTTAGGATAAAGGGAACGTCTTCCGATCGTTTTCCTTTAGAGTCTTCATGGTATTCGGAAGCGAAGAGATACCACTAGGGGTTGTAAGCACCCAAACTTCCATCAACCCTTGATATTGGGACGTCGATAAATCGGAGGCTGTGACAAAGAGTATCATAGCCAAATGAATCTCATCAACAGGATTTGCAGAAGGTATATATGGCCCATCGGCTACTCGTTCAACAACAATAGCTGCCTCTCTTAAAACCTCAAACTGCCCTATCGCCGGTAATACCCCTGTAGTGGTTGTACTATACTGTCTGCCACCCCTACTGCTGGACATGGTTCAAGCGTAGCTGATTCATATCCCATAGTTGTATCCAGTTCTAACTCTTCCACTGATATTTCTTCAACCGCTTTAGTATTTTGTTTCTTCGGCGGCTCTCGATTTCCAACAGTCCTGTTATTCTCTTTGTCGCTGATGCTCTCCAGGTCCGGATCTTCATTATAATTTATTCCCATAATGTTGACAGATAGGGATGGCTGAAGCACAGACATCGGTGGCTGAATATCATGTTCGTGTGCTATTGGAACAGGATCCTGTACCTGATCGTCAACATCATCCTCGAAAATCTGCAATTGCTGGAACTGTGACAATAGGTTAATCGGCCTCCTATATATTCTCTGGATAGGCTGGCTGAGGCAGATGGACACCCAACTACACGATGAGTTTCTGAAGAACCACCGAGTTGGGTAGGCACTATCGGAATATACTATGAACTATCGTAAACAATCATGTAGCCCACTACAATAAATTCACATAGACGCTCAATAGGTGCATCGGGGAGGTCATCATTAATTCCCTTGTGTGTTATGGCTGATCTAGTCAACCTGATAATTCGGCTTGTCGGGGAAGATAAGGCAGTTCACAGGTCAAGAAAATAATATTCTCTAACAAACTGGATTATCCCCGGATTGACTGTCTTCCTGGGCTGATGGTCAATTCAGGAATCTGATAACATCGACTAGTAAATACCTGACTTGGTTGGGAAGTATAACCGACAAATCTCAAAGAGTATTTTCAGAGTCGGTATGTTAATAACTGCCATGGATACAAAGCCTCTACTATCAGTAAATGTTGATATCTACAGTAGAATCCCGATAGTAGCATACTCGATATAATTATAGTCTCGATTGTAGCGTATGATCGGGCAATCTCAAGAAATTTGCTAATGGAAAATTTGTATATCCCGGGAGTAATATATGCTAAATTCGGCAACAAAATATATGCTAATATGAATAGTATTAGCAGTCCCAGATGGCCACATACACAGTATAGGCAAATGCGTGAGGGTAAAAAACATTAATATTGAAGTATTTTAGGGTTTTTTTGAACAATCTAATTCAATATTTCCGCATTTTTGAACTTATACGATGTCACAAAAAGCCACCCTCCGTCCCCCTTTTTCTGCCCCTGCCACTTCTGGTCTCTCTTCTGTTACTGTCCGCCATACCTGGCCCCAAAAAGAAAAGTTAGAAATCCAAACCTACAGTAATCTACACCCTGATAGAACATGGAAACAGTTACAGCAACGGTTTGCAGATAACCATACGGAAAAGACAACATATCAGTCACAAATTAGTCGTTGGGAGAAAAGAGAGCCACCCGCGTCTAATGAGAAGTTTAGGCTAGAGCAAAAAATTCCTAAAAAAGGCCAAATTTCCCGAACTTGAAGCTGCATTATTTGAGTGGCATCAACAGATTTAGACTCGGATCAATATAACAGGCATAAGCCTACAGCATAAGGCCCAATTCTTTTTGGTCAATCTGCCGATGTATAAGGACCTGCCAGAGTCCGAAGAGCCAAAATGGTCAACGGGATAGCTATCAAAATTCAAGAAACGCTATGGTATTCGTGAGTTTATTCAGCGTAGGGAAGCTACATCTGCTACGGACATTTAGGACGTAGAGGAATCTATGCATGAGATACAGGAAATTCTTATGTATAAGGAGCAGAACTAGTTTACAACATGGATGAGACGGCATTGTTTTGGCAAATGACACCTGATATATATCTCACAACCGAGCAGCTTTCAGATTTCGAAATGAACAAAAATAGGACGACGGCTGCCTTGTGTGCAAATGTAGATGCTAGTGATAAATATCCCCCATAGTTTATAAGGAAGTCTCAAAATCCCTGAGCATTTAACCCACGTTAAGGTGCTATTCCTTTTACTCCGGATCACCTCTGAACATTAACCTATGGATCAAGGTATGTGGTATCAACCATCGCTCCTGAAAAATTCGTTTTTTTTTTGAACCTTCATTTTTCAGGTATTATACGAGCCTGGAATGCCTACTACTGATGCCACATGATCCTTTACCTTACCAAGTATCTAGACAAAGACTCTGCCTTGATTGAACCCCATAAATATATGAATTTGCTACATGCAATTTCCTAGGCCAAAAAGGCATGAAGGAAGGGAGTTAAGGAAATCACCATTCAGAATTGCTTCCTTAAGGTGAAGGTTAAGGTACATGGAATGGGACTACCTGATGCTGATAACCCACGCCTTCGATACCCAGCGAGAGAGATGAGAATAGAGATTAATAGGTTGGAGGATAAGTTAGAAGCAGTTTCAAGGGCCTTGGGTACTCATGATCCATTATTGATAGACCAGTTACTGGATCATGCAGATGAAATAGTGCAGGATGAGGAGCTTACTGAGCGGAAAATAGAGGTATTAACACCCTTCTATACTGTGCTGCCATCAAATAATAGTTAATTGAATTCTAGGACAGAATTATACAATAATATCATCAGGCTGAAGAAAGGGTTGAGGAGGAACTAGAGGATAGACCTGTTGAAGTTATATCCCGTAAATAGTCACTGGTGGCCCTAGAGTACCTCCATCTATATGGGGTTCAAAAGAGGATGAGGTCGCGGGGGCAGAGTGACTTAGAAGGGAAGAGAAATCAGCTATCCAAAGGGAATTGCAAGAGAATGGGAAGAAAAGAGAGAATCATTGAGGGATATTTTAGAAAAGTGTAAATATTCTTATATATCATCTATTCCATTCTCACTATAATCTGTAGGCCTCTAATGGCAATGGTTGTTGTGTTCGAAGCCATAATTGATCCACCTGCGACCTCCCTCGAACGCGATCATGAAATATCAATCGGTCATCTTGACGCCGAGCTTGACTCTCCAGGTGCCAAGCCTGCTTCACTAACAGCATATTCCCGATAGTGAGATGTCCTTTCTCATTCCCAAGCGTATACTATTATCCGCAATCCGCTGTATGTAGGTCAAAATACCTATTAAAAATTGGCGGATATGAAGGGTTGAAAGGCAGGCTAGTACGCTTCCTATATTCCAGTCACAAGAGATTGAGAGCTATGTTGATTAGCTTAAAGATACGATAGATAATGTGGCGATATTCCTGACTTGACCGTCAATACAGGGACACAGTCAATGAAGGGATAATCTAGTTTACCGGAGAATATTGTCCACTTGACCAGTAAATTGGCTTATCTCCCCCCGATAGACGGTATCAATAGCTGAACTAGAACTTGACTCACAATGTCCCGTCGTGGTTGATTGAGTTTGTGGATGAATTTTATGACTAGCAGCAGTAGCCTATAAGAGACTGGGATGATACGAAGGGAAGTACCTAGACAGAGATTCGCGTATCCCATTCCCGTACCCGATTCTGAATGCGCATGGGTGTATCATGAAGTACGCCTAAACTGCATATGCCTTATTCTAATCCCACTATCCTTATATGCACTCCTTATCCTCCAAATCTCTCATCCTCATCGTAATCCTCATTGTTATCTTAATCCTCACCCAAATTCTCATAATCCTGAATATCCTCTTCATTCTTGTATGGGTATCATCGTGCACTTTACAATTGATACTATTTTAATTGATACACTGGATATCAAGAAACATGACCAGAAGCAAGATGTGAAGAAGTACGAGCTATTCTGGATGGCGCATATCATCTGCAAGAACTCCCCCGGTGAAGCTTTGTAGCCACGACTTTTTACTCACTTCAAATATCCCTGGCGATACCAACAGAGTCAATCCCTCTGCTTCCAGGTGCAAAATCATGTATGCGGTCTTTAAAACCCTTGTGATCTACTCCACACCCCACAATCAGGTTTATTAATCTCAATTGCAGTACCATAGGAATGGCCAACCATCCCACGCTCGTTGAATTCGGCATGAAGAAGCTGGAACATTTATTGAGCTTATCGAGAACGGTTGGGAAATTGAGGTTACTGTTCGTGGAAAGCCCAATTTCTTCGTTTGGAATTTGGAGCGTTGCTACAGCGTGATGATTTACAGGGAGATTTTCCGAAGTATGTCGTCGATAGTTGTTGGGGACAATAAAATGAGTAGATCTCATAATAAGCATTTATTAATCAGTAATATCTTAATCCGTAAGAGTGTTGTTGGGTGGAGAATAAACAGTCTTCTCTATCTTCAATTTCAAATGTTATCGATTAGAGCTCCTGGAGCTGTTAATCCCTACCACTTTCGGTTAGACTATCCCATGTCAGAGCTTGACATGTAGTCTCTATCAGCTTAGCGAGTATACAACAGTAATCCAGAGAGCCCATCCTTTTTTTTTCCTCACTGGTCTCCCCTAAAGTCTAAATCTATCACTCTTCTCAACATCACTGTCAGCCATTATTTCATCTCCGTGCAGCAGTATCTTAACTCTACACTCGCTTAGTCATCATATATAGACTATGATGGGAAAAGGGCCGGATAAAACTCCTCGTCGGAATATTTCGCGATCCAACAAGAATACCGGGCTAAGAAATACACCTGTTAGTCCTCCAACACCCACTCTTATACGTTTACGTTTCCATATACCTAACAATCATGTCCAGACCCCCATCGTTACACCTGATCATGAATTCCAAACTCAGCCACTGCACTCTAGCAGCAGTAATCGCAGCAGTAACATTCACAACAGCAGCACTTGCAGCCATCGCAACCATTACAGTAAACAACTTAGCTGTATACCCCCGTACTATTCGGTACCCTGCAACAGCATTAGCAATTGTTACAAATGGAACAGCAGTTGCCGGCTAGCCAAATTCAGATTCAGTTTTTTGCCCTTGCTCAACATTTTGGGACATAGAGACAGCCTCCTACACCAACCCCCTATACCTCGCGTCAATAAGTGGAGCCTGAAGAATCTCAGGTGTTGATTGACACCAATGGAGATTCTGATACCTCCGAAGGCTACAAACTAGTTCTCTCGTATATGACAGAGGAAAATGTGGAGACGGAATACATGATCAAGGTATATAAACCTCGCTCACCATAGCATCTAGATTCCGATACTAACAATAACAACAACCCGAAGGGGCTTGAATTGCAAAAGGTAGAGGATGCTATAAACAAGGCTATAAATAAGGCTATATATGAGTAGCCAAAGACCAAATGGTGGCACGATAGCAATAGGCTTGATGACGAATTCAAGGATGTTGGTAAATCTTTCAACGATCTTTTCAGCAAATCCAACATGATCTTTGCTCGCTACTTTGGTATCCTCGATCAATGGATTCCACGGATGATCAATGATTCGGCTGATAGATTGATAAATATCTCATGGACTGGATATCTCAAATCATATAATCAGATACTTGCTTGGAGGAATAATCAGTTTAGCGAATTCTTTATTAACGTCGACGCGTTTCAGCGCCGTATTCAAAGTGACAACATGGGATTTACGGCACTTCCACTGGCAGACCTTGGATGTCTACATATTGAAATGGAGTTTTGCCGACTTCTACAGTCTTTGTGGCACCACTCATGCCATAATTGATTGGGGTGAAACCCTTCCCAACAAACCGATGTTGGCCTTGAATAAGACTATATTCATGTACAGTCTAGTGTACTCTCACAGATTATGCTATAATCTAGAAAGCTTTACGGGGGGGAAGCCTTTAATCGTGAAAGGACAAACGGTCCTGCGGAGGAGTATAAATTGTATGGAATTGAATGTTTAGTGTTATTACCACCGAAACTGCTAAGCAAGGTACGGTACAGGAAGTTAAAGAAGAGATGAGAAAGATGATATATTTGTCCCATCTGCCACCCCTGAACCCGTCGCTCTACCTGTCGCCATTGTTGCACTTGCTGCCACGTCCACACCAATAAATTTCGACCTCACCCCACTCCTGTCAGTAGCGCCCTTTCCGTCGATGAAAATGACAATGAAACTGAGCCGGGTGTGAATTAGTTTTCTTTTTTAACTTATTGTTTCTTATTTCTTCTTCTTCTTCTCTATTCTTTTATATACTATATTTGATTTTTTCATATCTTATATTATTGCATCGTTTTTACCATGGTTTTATATACGGGTTCATGTATTCTTTTTTCACACTGTAATGCTCAAGAATTCTTATGGGAGTACTATTTTTATCCAGCGGGCGTCTCTATATAGTACATACATATACATATGTTTATTTGGTGAGGTTAGATGGAGTGCAGCAACATATTATATCCATGTATCCGTATTCTGTACCGAGGGTTAATGTATTCGATAATGGTAAAGATGCACTTATACTCATTCCGGAGTTTCTTGCATTACATGTATGTTTCTCTATGTAAAGCCCGGCACTCCTACCCCATTCGGCCCAAATACTTTCACAGTATAGCAGCCCTCTCATATCAATAGGGATACGGTCGGGCTATGGCATTATAAACAGACTATCTTCTGTATTGATACCGTCGCCCTGCCACATTTTTATCAATTTGGTAGGCTGACCAGATTTAGGCGAATACTGGTTTGTGCGGCAGATCGTAGTGCAACCGCAGTAGAGCTCAATACTGTACCCTGTCGTTGTTCTAAAGTTTGAACATCAATGCGGTACCACTACGATCTTATTGCGGCTCTAAGCCCAAGTGATATTATTAGGTAAATGCTGCTTCTACAGAATATAGCACTAATACTAACTTCAAAACCAGTCAGTCGTGTACATAATCAATATTATATAAGATGTTCTCTTCTCGATAAGATGACACTACTGCCCTCTTCTACAAATAGAATCACGCTACCGTACCTTGAACACCCACTTTTTTGTTGCAGCCTGAATACAGTTTTGATATGATGTCCCTTACAATTCTTTTTCCGTGTAACTCCAGGCTAACATTCTGAATACTGTAGTTTGATGATTGGGCATCACTGGAATTAATTTATCAATATGGTGTTCCTTGGCTAACTGTGTAAATTCTATTAACGAATCATTAAAAACCAGGGCTGTCACAACAATAAATATTTCGAAAAAGAAAATAAAAATTTCAACACTACTACTTTAACCTCGAGGGGTTTTGCAAAAAAAATCTATTTCTGGCTGTATTATTACGGTATTCAGTCTACACCGATTTCCCGTATTTTTGTTTGCAATTACTATTCATTTGCCTTATTCATTTAAATTGCCTCTCGTCGTTCTTCCATTGACAAATACGCCCAAATTCACAAAGAAAGGTTGAGTCCCCGAATGTCATCTGTAAATTACTTCGGGCGTTATGGATCACAATCTCATTTGTAAGTCGTGGACATTGAAAAGCAAATAGGTTAAACTCTAGTGGCCACGTAATAAGACCTCCACCGCTTTTCGCACTTTTTAGATATTTGCTACAAGCACCATTGTCTTGGCAAAACGGACAGTATGCCCCAAGGCGGCATCTTCACATATTGGACTCTAGCCACACCCTCGGTACTACACTAGAATATATAGAGGGATAGTAGTAGGATCCTTTATCTCTTGAGATACTAATCTATACTTGAATCCTTTACACAAACCAGATTCCTGTAGATTATTCAACCTGTCGTTCATAAGTAACCACGGGTATGTAATCCTCCCAGTATATGGATTCTTCTGGAGGTTAATAAGATTTAGGAGATTAGGAGGAAATAAATTTCTTCTCTTGTCAGTTTTATTACATATCACACCTTTGATTTCATCAAAATTCCATTGTAGGAAGATATTCGTGGAAACGAAAGATGAGAATTCTCGTTGGTCGGCGATATACAATGTTCATTGTTCTGCTCTACCCCACATCCTCGGAAAGGCTGTCACTCCTCACCTGCCGCGTACATATTACAACTCTACACACAAACAAACTTAAAACAAATCGTTCAGAATAGCCGAACTTGCCGGACTTATTGCCAGTATTGCCGGGCTAATCCATATTACTTGGACAGTCGTAGGACTCAGCTATACCTACTTAGCTAAACTGAAAGATTTGTCATCAGGAGATCAAAAGCATCCATAGCGAGCTTTCGGCTCTACTTAGTGTATTGTCGATTCTGAAACAGCAGACGGACGACAATAAATCATCGGCTAAGCATCTTTTAGTTCTTGAAGTCCCGTTGGAGGAATGCAACCATGTGATAAAGGAGATCCAGATACAGTTGAAACCGAAGAGGAGTTTGCTCGGAAGGGCATTTCATCGGAGCCGATGGCCCTTGTTGGAAGGCCAACTCTCGGCAATCCTACTGAAGATTGAAAGGTATAAGAGTTTGTTTGGACTTGCAATTTCCGCCGAGCAACAGTAAGTTACCGTCGACCATCACTAGAAATCCAGCTGACAGCATGCTCTTAGCTACCTATCTACTGGAATCGAAGTCCTTGCTAGGAATACCGACATGAAGGTGCGCGATCTCTTGGATCGTGTTCAAGTCGAATTCACTGCTGCAGAGCAGGAGAGGAACAGAAAGATCGAATCTGGCCTAGGTGATCAACTATCCTCTATATCATAACCCTGGTGCTGACTGTCTATGTGGTTAAGCAAAAAGCCGAGCGAGGATCCTCAAATGGGTCTATAGAACACCCTTTGATGAGAGGCACCTTGAGATCAGTGGTAGGAGACAACTAGATACTGGGACCTTGCTTACTCTAAAACCCGAATTCCAATCTTGGGTAAAGGAGAATCCAGATTTTAAGATTTTGTGGGGAAATGGCATCCGTAAGTACCGTTGCCTTTTATTCGTAGTGTGTTTCAAAGTCATTTTGTTAACGCGAGTCTACTCAACAGCGGGTGCTGGAAAAACATTCCTCAGGTAGGCAATATTTATTAAGTACAGCGTCTATTATTCTTGAAGGTTGAAGCTGACTTCATCTCCATAGGTCAAGGGTGATTGACTACTTGACCAATAATATAACTTCCAGATTACCTGCAAATATTGGTGTCGCCTTCCTCTACTTCGATTATAAAGGGCGAGCAGAACAATCGCCCCCTCTGATACTTTGCAGTCTTATTCATCAATTGGCGTCCCAGCTGTCGTTAATTCCGGCACCTCTTGAATCGTTGTACAATGACCTTTCTCAAAAGAACAAATCCTTGAGCTCTGAACCTACTCCTGCTTACAAGCTCCTGCTGGAGATCCTGAAGATGTTCAAGAGGGTATATTTTGTTTTCGATGCCTTAGATGAGTGTGAAGAAGAAACTCAACGCCGAAATCTGATTCCCATGTTTCATGGGCTTGCAAGCTCAGGTGCAAGTGTATTCATAACCAGTCGGTCCTATCCACTTGATATAAATGAATCCTTCTCGGCCTCAACTGGCGCTGTATCTATCACCCTTGCGGCGCAGGAGGAAGATCTGAGGATCTATATCGAGCAGAAAATCAACGGCAATACACACGCTAGGAGGCTCATATCGCCTACGATCAAGGATAATATTATCCAAAAGTTGGTCGACTGTGCGAAGGGAATGTATATGATCACCGTTGCACAGGCTTACAGAGTGCCACTAATATTCTACAAAATAGGTTCCTGCTTGTGCATTTCTTTATCGAAGATATCTGCAAGCGAACGACTGTGAACGAGATAAAGCGATCTTTACAAGATCTAGATTCAACACTGGCAGAAGAAGATTCACTCCTTGGTATCTATCAAAGGGTAATGGATGACATAAAGAATGAGCACGAAAGCAGACGTAAACTAGCGCTTAAGTCGCTTTCATGGGCGGTTAAAGCTATTACACCCCTTTCTGTCCACGAATTCTGTCAAGCAGTCTCAATCAAAGAGCACCTTCAGGATATCGGCCCTGGAGATACCCCTGATATAAGTATGATACTGGAGGTATGCGAGGGTCTTTTACTGGTCGATTTGACGGATAAAAAGGTCAAGTTTGCACATTTCTCTGTGAACGAGTATCTTACAGACAAATGCAGCGCCATTCAGGACGCTTCGTGTTATAGGAAATACGAACACTGCTCCTAAGTCAAGGAATAAGGATAATATGAGTGATGGGTTGTGATGCGAGTACGGTCGGGTAACGAGGGAACAAGCATAGAAAGGTACCGAGGGGTGTGGGGGCACCGGGTGCAACCACACTAGTATTAGGCTGTTGTGAGGGCACGCTTACTATTGGGTGTCTCACCCGGAACGGAATAGAAGCGGGGCTTATGGCTGCAGGCCATTCTACTTAGGGAAGTAGCTCTAGGACAATAGCATGACACAGCTCGGTTACTGGCAATTGCGGGGTTCATGGTTACGTGTCAGAATTAGAATGGAGGAACGGAACTATGCGGGGGCGCTTTTCTATTGGGGTTATCTTCGGGTTGATTGTTATATTCTATTATCGTTATCTCATTAGTATTAGAAAGCGGGCCTTGGCATAGGTTCCAACATGTATAAATAGGGAGGGTTCTGCCTCGTCTTAGTGGCATCATCAGTCACTCAGCGAGCGGAATCCGGTTTACAATATTACAAGTTTAAAAGCTACAGAACTATCGCTTAGCATTGGCATTTCCCCAAACACTATATTGTACCTTATCCACTACGCTATTATTTTATCGATCGCATATTATCAACGTCCCGATAAGACAACTACTTGCTTAGACCAATACTTGAGAGTATTTTGTTTGTGGCGGATAGTCACCGTGCGCTCAAGTAAAAGAATAAGAAAGTAGTCTATTAGAAGGACTCTTTGATACCGTATGCATCCCCGAGTAGCAACAGCAGCTATCAACAACTTCACTTGCACCACCTCTTTTGTCGTTCGCAGAGGCAGTGCCGAACACCTCTATTGCGGATACCTTGAGTACGCCGGGTTTTTTGCCGAAGCAGGTACTACTTGCACGTTCGAAGAACACGACCCGGAGATCCTCAACTATCCCGAACTCTTCCCCATTAAAATCACCCTCAGTCAGCAATCCTACGGATTAGCTCACTCCGTCCCTTGGTTCGTCGCTCAACCCTGGTGTAGGAGACAGCCACAGCTCAGCATCGAGCAACTTAGCAATGTCAAGGGGTCATCAGCAACGATCGGAGGAAGACTACAACATGGAGAGCTCAATCACAGTGAGAGATCGAGGTATAGTCGAGACTCAGGCGAGACAGCGCCACAGGAGGGATCTGGACATGCCAATCAGCGACCTCTTCAGATCGACTCAGCCGGCCGCATCCTATGGCCAACCCCGCTCCCGCAGGCAAGGGGACTATCGAGATTATTCCCCATACAAAACGCCAATCAGAGAACGATCTTCTATTCCGAGGCCCTCGGGCCCCAGGGAAACGGACGAAGACGAGGATACGGATATGGACGTAGAGGAACGCCGGATCGAGCACCCCTTTGGAGAAATCATCGGGCAGGAAATCGAACGGAGAGGAGCCCCAGTGGTTCAACAGCTGAGCCGCGGACTTGGAGACCTCACTGTGAGCGTCCAAGACCTGCCCGCAATCAGGGAAATTACTCGGCAGCATGCGGCGCAGCTTACCCAGCAGCACGAAGAGCAGACCAGACTCATCCGCGAGTTGCAGATGAAGTTCAACCAGGACCAAGAAGAACGGGAGCGTCGCGAAGGGTTTATCCTCGCGCAAGTGTGAGCAGAGACAGCCGCAACCACTACGAACCTCGGTCAAGTCTTGGAACAGATCGCCACCACTACTAGGGCCCATCAACAGCGGCAGGAGGAGCAGGGCCAGCACATAACCATGCTGGCTGACTGGATTCAAAGACTGCCAAAAGATGGTCCAGCCCAAGTCCCAGAAGGCGTAGCAGCCACACTAGCACAATTGGAAAGGACCATGCAGCAGCAGGTCTCCTTGGTAGATGGGTTCTCCGGAACAAAGACGGCCTTAGAAGAAATGATGGAGCAGATGAAGGAAACAGCCCGTAAAGCGGCTGCGGAAAAACCACTGGCCCCAGAAACAGGTGGCGGCGGATCAGGACCACCTCCCCAACCACCCCCCCAGCCACCAGTCGCCCCTCCAGCTGGCTCCGAATCCAGTGAAGACCTCGAAGACCAAAGCCAACAAGGGAAGCAAGGAGGTCAAGGAGTACAAGGTGGAGGTAATGGGAATGGCAATAAGGGAGGTAACGCCCCGGAAGCACCCGGATCATCCCCATCGGATTCCTCAGATTCGGAAGGCGAACACCGTAAGCGGCTGGAATGTAGGAAACGAAGACATGAAAGGAGGCGCCAACGAGAGCAAGAACTCTCGCACCCCCCTCGTGCCACCGTAGGTGATGCACCCAAAAAGGCCAACATTCCCTTCTCCGGAAGAGCAGATCAAGACGTAAGACTCTGGATCGATCAGATGGAAATCCTAATCAGTCTCCAGAAGAAGGTCCAATGGGATAACGGCACTAAGATTATGTGGGCATCCCTCGAGTTTACCGGTAGTGCGGCAAACTTTTGGCGGAATTTCACGGAGAGGTTAGCTGTGGATAGCAGTATCGGAACCTGGGAACGGTTCAAGCAAGAACTCCGCACCCAATACGGCAACCGCACGAGTCAGGAAAAGGCCAAGCAAAAGATGGACAGACTCCGGCAAACTGGCCCAATCGATGACTACATCAACGAGATGCAGAACCTAGAATGGGACGCACGAGTTGGACCAGTTGTCATGAGATCCATGATCCTAACAGGAATAAACTCCTCGCTGGAACAACGGCTCTCCAATGCGATTGAGGAACCTAATGATTTCGTGGACTGGTTAGCCTGGGTACGGAAAGTCGGACGCAAGGACCACGAGGTGAAGGCTCGGAAAGAAATCCTGCGAGGAAAGGATACGGTGAAACCTCGCGAGGAAAAAACGGAACGGCGGAAATCGCGCAACAACGCAAATCCTCGGAAAACTTTTCCCGCATCAGCCAACAACTCCAAGATCTCGGATGACTTAGGTGTCACCAAAGAAGAGAAGGAGAAATGGCAGAAGGAAGGAAAGTGTTTCCGTTGTGGTAGAGATAACCACTTCGTAAAGGATTGCGTGGCGACGAGTAAGGTCAGGTTGACGAACCTGAAGAGAAAAGAACATCCTTCCGGGAGAAAGGACCAAGGAAGGGAGGGTGATAAGAAACGGAAATTGGGGCCACAAAATGAGGCATTCAGGGCAAGGATTACGAATTTGGAGGACTAAATTGATTGGGTATTTCTATTTATGCGGTGTTTTATTCTATGTTGTGTTACGGCTTTCATTCTGTTTGGAAAAAAGACTTTCTTAAGGGATCGGGTTATGTTATGTTCTATCGGTTTTGTTATTTCGCGCAATTTAAATTCTCTCTACACACACTTTGAGAAGCGGGGTCACATTCCGAAACGCCTGGTGCGTAAGTGTTGTACTATGATCTTCATCAACGCTCGAATTTTCTATATAAACTCCCTCGCCCCGCGCTCAGAACAAGAACCATCAACATAAACCCACTTTCAAAGAACAATCCGCCTTACCTTACACTTTCAAAAACATACAAACATGTCTTTACACAACCAAGAAACCCGCCTCGAGATTGAGATCTCTTGGAACCACCCCGCAACTAGTACCCAACATGCAGAAATAGTCAACGCACTCCTAGACAGCGGAACAGAGGACTGGGTTATGTCCTGGAACTGTATCCACCGTCTCAAGATCCCAACTCAACCTCGACCCAAGCCCCTTATCATCAGACAGGCTGACGGTACCCCTATGCCTAACTCCGGCACTCACATCACCCAATCTCTTACCCTCCGCGTCGGCAACCATCTAGACAGAGACATCGTCTGTGAGGTTGGCTCATTCGCAGGAGAAGACCTCGTCATACCACATCGATGGCTCAAGGAGCATCAACCCACCATACATTGGGGTCAGAACAAGGTCACCTTCGACAACATCAATTGTCAAGTGAAGGGATGCTTCAGGACCATGTATGATATATACGAAGAAGACCCAGAAGAGCTGGTCATCAGGCTGTTGAGGTCGTCACCCGAGACACAGATGATGATCGAGCAACACCCCTTCTGGGCAAGGGCATTGGTAGGCGAGGCTCTCGCTAGTGCTATACCGATGGAGTACCAGGACTTCGTCGATGTCTTCTCTAAGGAGGGAGCCGATCGACTACCTGATCACTCTGAATGGGACCATACCATTCCCCTTATGGAAGGAAAGCAGCCTCCATGGGGACCGATCTATGCGCTCTCCCCAGTGGAACAAAAGGCACTCCGGGAGTACTTGGACGAAATGCTAGCCTCTGGCAAAATAGTCCCCTCCACCAGCCCAGCAGCAGCACCGATCCTGTTCGTGAAAAAAGCCAATGGGAAACTGAGGTTATGCGTAGACTTTCGTGGCTTAAATGCTATCACAGTCAAGAATCGCTACCCCCTTCCCCTCATGACAGAGTTGGCCGATTCGACGAAAGGAGCGGAGTTCTTCACCAAGATAGACCTGAAAAATGGTTATAACTTGATTAGGATTGCTGCTGGCGAGGAATGGAAAACAGCTTTCAGAACGAAGTACGGCCACTTCGAATATAGGGTAATGCCTTTTGGCTTAACCAATGCGCCGGCGTCGTTCCAGGTCATGGTCAATACCATATTCAAGGATCTTTTAGATCAAGGCGTAGTAGTCTACTTGGATGATATTCTAATATATTCAAAGACTAAGGAAGAGCATACGACTCTTGTGAGAAAGGTATTGGAACGACTGCAGCAAAACCATCTATACGGGAACCTCGAGAAAACGGAATGGCACAAACAGGAGGTAGAATTCCTGGGATTCGTACTATCAGGGAAAGGGAACCAGGTCTCGCCTAAGAAGGTAAAGGCAATCACGGAATGGTTACCACCCACCAAGGTCAAGGAACTTCAATGTTTCCTCGGGTTCGCCAACTTCCTACGACGGTTCATCCACAGGTACTCCGAAGTTTGCCGACCAATGACTGATCTCTTGAAGAAAGGTTCCGTATGGCGATGGGGCAGTGAACAGCAAAGCGCTTTCGACGAGCTGAAGGAGAAATTTACGTCTGCTCCAATACTACGACACTATGACGAACACCGTGAAGCGATCATAGAAACTGACGCGAGTGACTGGGCTGAGGCCGCAGTACTCTCTCAGGTGTTCGAGGACGGTATCCTACACCCGGTAGCTTACCACTCTCGCAAGTTTAACGAGGCAGAGGTAAACTACGAGATCTACGACAAGGAGATGCTCGCTATAGTTTCTGCTCTCTTGACTTGGAGACATTGGCTGGAAGGAACGGATATTCCTATCCAGATACATTCGGATCATCAGAACCTACAGTACTTTACAACGACCAAGAAGTTGTCGAGAAGACAAGCCAGATGGGCCGAAAAGATAGCACCTTTTCGCTTCAGGATCCATTACCGACCAGGCGAAAAGAATGGCAAGCCAGATGCACTTACAAGGCGCCCAGAGTTCGCTATGGAAGGGGGAGTAATGCGTGAACAACCCGTAAAACAGTTGCTCAGCGCAGAACAATTTGTCAGAAAATCACGGACCAGCGTAGAAACTGGCCCTGAAATTATTGGCAACCCCGAAGAAGAATGGACTCCGTTGGATCAGTGGTACGACATACCAGGTACTGAGCTGCCTCAGCCACTACAAGACTGATATGAACAGGACAGACAATGGGTTCGGAGAGTGTTCCGGGATGAACCTCTCCCTGACGCAAACCTTGAAGTCTTCGGGACAGAGGAAGCTGATGCCGTAATAACGGAGCTTGCCACTGAATGGACCCCGGGATCGAATGAGGCCACCCACGATGGTCGTTGGGTAGTGCCAGGATACGCGGTCAGACAAGTCATCGAGGATCATCATGACAGACCCGTAGCGGGGCATCTAGGAAGGGATAAAACCCTTGAGTTGATCGATAGGAACTACTGGTGGCCAGGAATGCCCACGGATGTAGCCAACTTCGTCAAGACTTGCGACGTATGCCAGAGAGCCAAGCAACGTCGGAGACACTTGTCACTCCCTCAACCCCTAGAGTTAGCCACCACACCTTGGACTGATATCTCAATGGATTTCGTAGTAGAAATGCCAAAGGAGAAGTCAGGATTCCGTAACGTATTGGTAGTCGTGGACCGTTTTACGAAAATGGCTCACTTCATTCCAATGACGGGAATCAACGCGGAACAAACCGCTAACGCCTTTGTCAAGGACATTTGGCGCTTTCACGGACTCCCTAGGAGCATTGTCTCTGACAGGGGAACACAGTTCGTATCGGCATTCTGGGCTGCGGTCACGGAACGACTAGGGATTCGTAGAAGACTCTCGACCTCGTTCCACCCACAGACGGATGGACAAACAGAAAAGACCAACCAGCACCTCGAATCCTACATCCGGGCCTATACCGCAGGAACAGGAAAGAAATGGAAGGACCTACTACCGATTTGCGAGTATGCATATAATAATGCGAAACACTCGTCGACAGGACAATCGCCGTTCTACTGTAACTATGGTTTCCACCCACGGACAGATTGGCCAACGGATGCGAAAATCGGACAGCTGGATGCCACGGGAAGCACCTACCTGGAAGACCTTCTCCTAGCCCATGAATCAGCGAGAGACACGCTGCAGAAGACCTTTGACAGGATGGCGTCAAGGCCAGGGCCAGCAGTTCAGCGGTTTACAATCGGCCAAAAGGTTTTGCTGGACACTCGGAACCTCGGCGGTTATAATAAATGGTCGGACAAGTTTACAGGCCCCTTCGAGATCGCCGCGGCTGTAGGAAATAGGGCTTATAGATTGAATCTCCCGGTAGAATGGAAGGTTCATGACGTATTCCACGAGATGTTGTTGCGACCTTATCGAGAGGATCCCAACCCTGGTAGGCAACAGAACACACGAAAACGACTCGCAACACCCGACCCTCAAGAAGCGCTCTTAGATGAGAACTTCAAACCAACCACGAATATCCGGCCCCATACACGGAGTCAAGGGCCAGTCATCGACTCGAGTCGGCCTCCGAAACGACAACGGACTAGGGAAGACTAGCTCGATACCTTTCCTACTCTATGATTTTTCCCACAGGGTTTTTATCATAGAAAGGTTTTAACGGTCGAGGGCGACGTCTAGGAAGGGGGAGTAGTGTTATAGGAAATACGAACACTGCTCCTAAGTCAAGGAATAAGGATAATATGAGTGATGGGTTGTGATGCGAGTACGGTCGGGTAACGAGGGAACAAGCATAGAAAGGTACCGAGGGGTGTGGGGGCACCGGGTGCAACCACACTAGTATTAGGCTGTTGTGAGGGCACGCTTACTATTGGGTGTCTCACCCGGAACGGAATAGAAGCGGGGCTTATGGCTGCAGGCCATTCTACTTAGGGAAGTAGCTCTAGGACAATAGCATGACACAGCTCGGTTACTGGCAATTGCGGGGTTCATGGTTACGTGTCAGAATTAGAATGGAGGAACGGAACTATGCGGGGGCGCTTTTCTATTGGGGTTATCTTCGGGTTGATTGTTATATTCTATTATCGTTATCTCATTAGTATTAGAAAGCGGGCCTTGGCATAGGTTCCAACATGTATAAATAGGGAGGGTTCTGCCTCGTCTTAGTGGCATCATCAGTCACTCAGCGAGCGGAATCCGGTTTACAATATTACAAGTTTAAAAGCTACAGAACTATCGCTTAGCATTGGCATTTCCCCAAACACTTCGAGGAACGTCACCGCCGACTATTTCAATTTCTTATCATTGAAGAGCTTCGAGAGGCCATGTCAATCGCGCGAACAGTACGCGAGCCGCAAGCAGCTGTATCCGCTTTGGGGGTACGCAATGATCAATCTCTACAATCACGTGTATCTTTGGGACAAGAACGAGCCCTGTGAGCCTTTTTTGAGATTTCTAAAATCCTCGGCGGTACATACATACATTGAAGATCGCCGCAACTTCTTGTATTATCGCGGAGAGAGGCTCATTTCACACCTGAGTTTTCCGAAGTTCCCCTTCTCTCAGGCCGTTGAGGGGTGGTATACGGGACACACCGCCACTTTCGTATACCTGTGAAACCTTTGTCAGAATTCGGATGATGACGCGCTTGGAGAAGCTGGCGGATTATCAGTGATGTGGATGGGAGGCCAAGATATGACAGTGGCTTTCAGTAAGAGGGTTGACTTAACATCGAGCAAGAACGTTGAGAACTTAAGGAAAAACAAGACGATGTGCCTCGAATTTATTCAGGACCGGGAATGGGCGGCGCACGAGGGCCGGGAGATGGTAAACGAATATTCCTCTTACCCACCACATGTATATGACATTCATACCCTTGGCACCTTTGGCCGGGGGTTTGTACCGATGGAGGCTCGATGGAGGCGCAGAGATATATTGGTGGCATACCTCTCTTAGGTTAGAAAGGTTATTCGCCCTTTATTCTTTCACACGTTGTTCAAGATGGAACTTTGAAGCCGAGATTCATCCCCATGAGAACATTACTCTATTGCGAATCTCTATACCGATTAAATCATGGATTAAGTGATGCAGCTCGAGCGTGTGGTAGTGATCTAACAAACGATATATTGGTGCTGTTCTGAGCGGGTCGTACGAGCGTTGTTCGGTCCGAGTCGTAAGAGCGTGCTGTGCAGCAGAAACTGTGATTGGCAGTGTGGTCGACGAGTCGACTTGTCTCAAGTCCCCTATGGCACAAAAATGGTTCTGCTAATTTAAACACGCGCGAGGTGAATCTTTGGGATAAACAGGATACCTGCTACCGACTCTAATGACTCTGTAAATGAATCAGCAAAGTCGTCGGTAAAGGCATCCGGGTAAATTTGTATTGGAAAGGTCGTTTTTCGATATACATAGTAATTTTGGGTGTGTAAATGCATCAGTAAAGTCGTAGTTAAAGAAATTGGACGACTTAACCAACGACTTTACACCACATTTTACCAGCGACTTCATGGCATTTAGGGAGGGGGAATAAGTTGCGGCCTCCTTACCTGTGATTGTGATCGATCACAAAGGCCGGGAACTTGAGTCCAATATCATGATCAAGGAAATCACACAACGGCGGAAGTTAAAAAGTCAGAACTATGTCTATATTCGAATTGAACAATGCATTTTCTAAATTTAAATTGTATTCCCCAAATGTTACAAGCCCACTGACATAGGAGGACATCTGGTGATCCTATTGACATATCTAGTTTCAGAGATCCATTATCTTGAGATTCTGGTAAAGACTTCATCGGAAAAAGAGATATTTTCCGGCGGAGATGGAAAAGCGTTCGGAAGTGGTAAGGTCATAGGTAAAATCGTAGGTAAAATGTATTGCAAGCTCTAAAGTCATAGGTAGAAGCATCAACGGATACATTTACACAAGACATGGGCTATAAATGTGCTTTTTCGTGCCCTTTTGTGCCTTTTACTATTTTATTTGTCTGGGAAAAGGGATAATTGATGCATTTACCGGGCTATTAGAGCGATAGGTTATGGAGGGATGTAAAATATCTTGGCTATAGTTCTTAGTAACCTTCGGAGGTTTTAACATGAACTGTGTGCTGTTTATTTGAGGTCAGAAAGACAGGGAGATCTAACTATATCTATGGTACATGTTCGATCCACCACGAGTCCCCCATGATCACCCATGAGCCCCCCTCCTATCTTGCCCCACCACTTCTGTCTTCGCTGCCAAAAACTAACATCAGTGGTGTTCAGTATGGCTCCACGACCGAAAGATCGGAGAACGGGCTACTGGAGAAGGAAGGAAAGGCGGTTATGCGCGGTACAGGTTAGTTCAAACGGTTAGGATTCTGGTAGCAAGTCACTTACCGGATTGACTATATGAACATAGTCTGGGGTCGCTTTCAGTATTTAACTGGGAATCAGGTGACCTGCAATGTCGGATACGTCGCCTAAGCCTTCAAGGGCATTGGCAGATGTGTCGCTTTATCGATTGGATCAAAATTCCCTCCCCGATCGCGGGAATTCATCTCGTTCTTTAACAATCATGATGAGCCCGAGTGATAAGTCATGACCGCAATTGCATGAGAATCTGATCAATGCCACACAGAATAATCCGAGTGAGGAACTCTTGAGTGGCGAGAGCTGAAGCATTAGTTGATCAAAGATGATCGGTATCTTGCAAAGTCACAGTTTCAGTCTTAATTAAACGAGTCATAAACCATGATACACTCGGCGGATCTGCGAGTGATAATTTATGATCCCCAGCGTCACAAGCGACCACCCAAGGTGCATCGAGGCCGAGTACTGCGTGATTACTCACCCATCGTGTGCTGAACAATGTCTCAGCCACCGAGCGATAATCCTTGCTGATTCCCCCAAGTGATGGATCATGACCCGCCGTCCACGTGATATGTGGAGACTAAGGGGTCGAGTGATGGCTCATGACCCACTAAGTGGTGCGAGTGATCTCCCATGATCGCCGTTCTTGTTGGAAATGGTGGCGCAAGAGGAGCGGCTGGTGGGGATTGGTGGTGTAGTTCGAGAAAAAGTCAAGGACCGGAACTCTTTCCCAGCACGTGAGGACACCGGCTATAATCGTGGTAATCTCCTGCGCAGCCAACACCCCCGCGAACCTCCCCACAGCTTCTCCGTGATAATGCTCACCATATCTAGGGTATCTGATTTCGAGCATTCTCTAGTTGACGCCGGGGCGGGTGGTGCGGGCTGGTAGGAGAACTAAGCGAGCGTACACCCTGCAAATATCTCCTCCCCTGTCGACGCGGACTGCCTTACGAACGTTACCTCCAGTGGCCATTTACTCACAATTGGTTAAGGAATTAACGATATTTCTCCTTACCATGTGATGACGACACATCAGGTATCACCTGACACCAATAACTTCGCTCTGGGTGCGTCGTTTCTTGCCTACGACTAATGTTCCGCTTAACACCAAAACGTAGTCTTGGTGTGGTAAGGGGATACCTCCGCTAGGATCGTTACCCTTGTAAGAAACGCCGACGATACCATTTTACATGGCCCGGCGTAAGAAGTATATCCGAGATCTGACCTCTGTGTACCTGGGGTGTGAACCAACCACCACTCCTTGCGTCTTGGCGGCTTGGCGTGGGTCAGGTGTAATGCATGGTACTCAGGCAATGTTTTCATCTCAAGTGGACAAGAACTCTGTCGTCTTTCATATGCCGCGGCCGATACCTAGACTGTATGACAAAAGACACCAGCCGGGCCCAATAACCGAGCATAGCCCGCACCACACAATCATTTCATAAGATATCACTCGCCACTCTCGTCTTAGTATGGTCATAATAGAAATCGCACATTTTAGCCCGGTCCAATGATACAACACAGTGAATCTCCTCAACGTGTCGCGGGGATGATCGTACAGCCGTTGTTCAGCGCTGATATACGTTCTCCGTGGCTGAACACTCAGCGTTCGTAACCGTTTAATTAGGCGTCCGCACGTATCTCCTCATAGTGTAGGTAGGCTTCGCCAGCGAGGCAGCGATTTCATATCGAAGTCAAACACTACCACCTTCGCTACCCGACCACGCATCTGGGGTTACTGTGGATGCTTGAGCGTGGAATATACCTTCCGCTAAGGAGGTGTTGAACGAAGAAAGCCCTCTGGAACACTAATGAGATGGTGGGTCTCGAGCTGCCATCATATGTGAACCAAGATCATACCTGGTAAGTGTCCCCAAAAAGAGCATTTGTGAGTGATTGCTGGGTGCGAGGGGCGTTCTAAGACTCGGTAACTGCAAGTAACCAATCTAATATGTGTACCTGGCAGGAGCGCCCTTGCGGCCTCGTGATACGCTGAGGGCGCTGATGAATGTAAGTCCGAGGATTTAATACGTAGCTTTATTACCCAACTCACCATTATATACGCGGCTATCGCGTCTGAAGGTGTTCGCACCGCGAGCGGCGTGCCAAGCTAATCGTCAATGGCCATCTAATCGATTACCAGACAGCGAATTAGTTCACTGTATCTCGAGAAACCTACTCGGAGTACGCAGTTTAATACTCTAGGTCGATATAAGGAAATAAGCGCCGTTTTTCACACTCCATCGCGAGATCACACGTTCTCACTCGGGCGGCGAGTGATGGCCCATGACCGAGGGATGAGTCATATAATATCACTCGCACAGCAGGGATTCGTGATCGGAAATCAATTTTTTTTTTGTTTAACACATTAAGATCGGAAATGGTTGATTGATAATTCATTAATCTTTCAGAATTGGAAATGTTATTATGACCTTGAGGTTCTGCGTCTGCTTTCAACTCATAACACTCGAAATCGTGAATGTACTTTACCAGCAACGGGGGTAAAAATTCAAGGCTTGTAGTAAGGTTACCCAGAAGAAAAAGACTGATATCAAGCCTATCTGTCGAAAAAGGGTGGTATTAGCATTTTCTCTGTCTAAGGGCTATAATTAGGTAATCATGCACCGAATAAAGGGATTATATACACCTTTAGCTCTCCATACACATTGAATTTATATAAATATTATTAAATAAGTTAAGCCTTTATACCAGATATGTCTTATTTATCAAGTAAGGTTTTTTGATGGATAAGGTTGATATAAGACTTATAGATTCCGATTTTACTAGCATTTCACCGGCTAGTCTGCTGATATATTACCTCCAGCAAGCAAATTTCAGTTCTCCCATAGCTTTGTAGGTAGAAGTAGCATCCGGTATATGGTACCTACAATGCTCTGTTTTCAAATTTCTTTTTTTTCTTTTTTAACCACCAAGGACATGTTCTTATCTAGAAATAAGGTGTAAATAAGTCTTAAAATCTCAAATAAGGCTTATTCCAAAATCGGACTTTCCACTCATAGTTGCTTTCAGTAGGTTTATCTATAAAAAAGGAATAAATCATATAAAATGATTAATTTAGGCTTATATAAACATGTATAAGCCTCTTTCAGGCCTTACTTTTCACCTCCAAAACCGGTAATGTAACCATCTTATTTTCTAATGACTTGGCAATATCACTCACCATAGAGATTCCCGCTTGTGACTTCCAACCTATACTTCCCAATTACCAAGGTCCTCTCATGAAATAACCCAACCCTAGGTCGGTCTTAATAGTGGCCTCAGCTAGCCACCAAAATATGTAATATGCAAACTCCGAGAATTGTACGGAGGTTGGTAAAATTATTGCAAAAACAGGGGTTTAGCGAGTGCTGTACGGCTGGAAGGTGGAGAGTGCTGTAATTGGTGGGTAGAGGACCTCAATGGTTTACGGAGAGAAAATTTTTTTTGTCGTGTTATAGTATATAGAATAATAATAGAGATTTAAAAAGCAATCAGTTCACCTATGTCTTCTTGCCTGTATTGATTCCCTCAGCTGTTCGCAATGATGTCTATTCGTACAGAGGATTTCAGTTACAGTAAGAGATGTTATGTGTAAGCTCTTCAGCATGCAGGTTGGACCTTTCAGCGGATTGTTAATGAATATTTACTTATTATATACAGAATATCAGAAATCAATTTGGAATGCTGTCTCCTAATTGGCCTGTCTTATCTCTTGATCTTAATTCAATTGAGAATATCTAGAGTATTCTCAAAATGCGCCTGCATGATAGAAGACCGAGACCTAGAGGAAGAGCAGAGATTAGAGAGGCAATACTTGAGGAATGGGATCTTATTACTGAGCAGGACATCATCAAATGTATCAACAATATGCTACAGCAGATAGAGGCAGTCATTGCTGCCAATGGGAGTCATACCAGGTGGTAACTTGAAGGTAGAGGTTCATCGTCTGGAACAAGTGATCGTTGCTTCAGGCGTTCGTTGTAGGAACCAGGTGTTCGTTGCTAGAACTCTTGTTAGAAACTGTACTGTAGAAAATTCACCACTCGCCACTCAAAATTTGATACTCGCTAGGCTTTTTTTAGCGCACTTACTTACCCCTATTTTCGCAATAATTTTACCAACCTCTGTAAGCTAAACAGTAGCTCGGATTCAAAACGATAACATCATGCTTAACACGATGTACCTGTTTATCTAGTGAAGTGGACACTCGTGCTGAAGAGTCCGTATGCCTTGGTCGTTTCAACGAGGGAATGCACTCTCCGGATCATGGAATTAGAGAAAATGTTTGTAGAGAAGTATAGTAATTGAGCGTCTTATTCCAACTAACTAGAGGGGGGAATGCCCCATATTTATACCAAAGAAAGGTAACACAAAACATAATGAATCATAGTCGTATGAGGGATAGAAAGACATGACTAATAAATCCCAGAGGAAAATGAGTCAGAACTCGTGAATCATGATGACAAATGAGAATTCTCCAATACTATGAAATGTGCTGAACGTACTATTTCAAGACTTCCCCTCGTGAACCACAGTGAATAGTAGAAGAAAATAAAACATGCTTACCCTTATCCAATCCCTTTGGAAGTAAATCCGGCACGTTTTCGTTTGTAGAGATATATTCCAACTCAAACAATTTATCCTCGTATCGTTCCCGAACAAAATGAAAATGCACATCAATATGTTTATACCTTTTATGAAAGACAGGAGTTTTAACCAATGACAAAGAACCATTATTATCACCACGAAGAATAAAAGAAAGTTTCGGTTTCCGTTCCAACTCGTGTATCGCATTCCTTAACCATATCATTTGTCGACTGGTATCCGAAAGAGCCATGTATTCTGCCTCGGTGGTAGAGGTAGCGACGGAGCGCTGCTTATAAGAGCGCCAGGAGATGAGAGCTTCCCCTAGCATAAAGCAGTGGCCGGTAAAAGAGCGGCGGTCGTCGATGTCAGAGGCATAGCTTGCGTCACTAAAGCCGATGAGTACAGTTTCATGGATTAATTAGTTAATACACTGGGTTACGAGGAGTTGGATTAGTCAGAAAGGTTCCATTGGGTTCTATCGGGTTCTGTGGGTTGTAAGCGTATGAGTCACTTTGGATTTGTCATCACTGAGATTTCCTTGAGTATATTAGGAGGTTTCTTTCTCGTTTCTTGTTCTCTTTCTTTTCTTTCTTTACTACGCAATGTCTTCTATACCTACACTGTCTTTTTCTATACAATATTATCTTCCTCTTCTTTACTCGAGAAGATCACCGCTTCGCTGCCCCCTTGTCTCGTTGACCCTTACCGACCCTAGAGTCCCTCGGGACCCCATTGTGAATTCCCAAACCGACCTCTACTACCCCCTTCGTACCCTACGGAATACTCGTTACTCGCCCCCTTGAGAGCAGTTGGAGGCGTTTTTGCATATACGAGTGACCAATCGAGGGTACCCTTTAGGTAACGAAGGACGCGATGGACTGCTCCCAGGTGAGCTTCAGTGGGGCAGGAAAATAATTGCGAGAGCATATTGACAGGGTAAGCGAGGTTCGGTCTGGTACCGATTACTGCATATATTAATGAACCGATTATGGACTGATAGATTGTTGTAGGTCAATTTTTCTCCACTTCTGTTCCCTTTTGTAGGTGAATATTGTTGTCGATAGGTGTAGCAACAGGTCTAGATTCATCGAAACCGTATTTGATAAGTACACACTTGAAATAGACTTTCTGTGATAGGATCATGCCGGTCTTAGTGTGGATCAAGTGGATTCCAAGTGCCCAGTTGGCTGTGACAGTTTCCGTCTTTTCGAATTCTGCGTGGAGTTGGAGGCTGACGTGGTTCTTGAGTTTAACAAACCAGTAGAAGATAAGTATATCGTCTACGTAGATGGCGATGACAACTTCCGCTGCTTTGTGAATGAAAACACAAGGGTCGAAGTCCACTTTTCTGAATCCCATTTTAATTAGCGTTTTAGAAAGATGAGTATACCATTCCCGAAATGACTGTTTGAGCTTATAGATACGTTTGATAAGTCTGCATGCTTTACCGGGAGTAGGGTAGCCAGGTGGAGATTTCATATAGATTTATTCCTGAAGTTCACCGTATAGGAAAGTGCTAGTAACATCCATCTGATCGCATTGGCCGCCGGTTTGAACACAGTGAGCAGGAAATAGTCTGATGGATTCGTATCGGGTGAGGGAAGTATAGGTTTGATTGAAATCTTGACCAGGTACCTGTGAGAAATCTTTTGCGACTAGTCGGGCTTTCTACTGAATTGGGTTGCCATCGGGCCCGAGTTTAATTTTATATACCCATTTGCAGTCGACCAGTTTTCAGTGCTCTGGTGTGTCAACCACATTCCATGTATTATTCCTTGCGAGTGAGTCTAGTTCAAATTCTATAGCCTTTCGCCATATTTCAGAGTCAGGACTGTTGATTGCTTAGTGATAGTTTGTTGGTTCTGCAATGTTGGTATAATACTGAATGTTGTATCCGTATCTGACCGCAGGTTTCCGTTCCCGTAGTGGGTTGCATCTCGGTTGATCAGTGTCTGTGTCAACATAATTGTACTTGGTACATTCAAGAGTAAGTCTCGAAAAGCTGCCCCCCCCTAAATTGGCATCTTCTTCATCTTCTTCTTTTTCGGTTTTGTCATCAGTAATATGTCCTATATTTTGCCGAAGTATTTGCTGGTTGAACAAGTTTTCTACATCGGAATCGGAGAGTTCAGCAAGTGGTGTTAGTGGTCGTGAGTATGGTTCTTGTTTGATCACAATTTGTTTGGTTTAGCGGATGCATGGGCTTTGATTGATATAATTTCAATGTCTTCCCCTACACATGTACCTTTAAACCTAAAATGATGAGAGAGAACTACTTTCCTTTATAATGGTATATAAAAATGGCAGATTTTATCAGAGTTTCCATAGCCGCAGAATTGTCCCATGATTGCCCTAGCGTTTAACTTTGTTTCAGCTGATCGTGTTTCGACAGGTATGTGAATGAATATTGTTTCATCGAAGAACCGGGGATTTCCAATGAAGGGTTTTTTTCCACTGAGTACTTCATCTGGTGTCATATTTGGGATTGCTTTATGCAGGAAATGATTCTTGACATATACCATTGTATTGATCGCTTCTGCCAATAGATTCCGTGGAAGGTCGTGATTGAGCAAGTTGGATTGTGCCATTGTTGCTAGTGTTCTGTTCAAGCATTCTGCTGTTCCGTTTGACTCATGAGAGTAGGGTATAGTGAGTTCAAGCTTTATGCCTTTGGACGCAAATAATTGTTGGAGGTCGTTGGAGATGTATTTGTTGTCATTGTCATTTTGGAACCGTTTGACCGTTTTATCCAATTGATTCTACATGTATGCGATATACCATTGTGTGACAGCTACTGCATCTTACTTCTCTTTAAGGAAGTAGAGGTGAGAGTACCTGGAATAATCGTCAATAAAAGTAATATAGTAACTAAAACCAGCAAGAAAAGGAGTGGAAAACTTGCCACTCATATCTGAGTGGAATAGTTCTAGTGGCTATTTGGATCGTGATTCGGTAAGAGGAGCAAGGTGTGATTTGGTGGATTTGGCGAGTTCACATGTATTGCATGTTTCTATATTACCTATTGTGGGGAGAGACTTTGGATCGGTGACCATGTTATGTAACCGTGAGAGCGAGGAAGCGGGGAGATGTCCGAGTCGTTGGTGCCAGTCATCGAGGTTGCTGGCGATGGATATGTGTGCGCAAGGTTCCTTGGTTTCAAAAATATAAAGACTAGTACTATTTGCGTTAACGAGCCCAATGATTTCTTTGCTGTTCGGTTTATAAATGGTAAAGCCGTTTTCCATTCCTGTTGTAGTGAATCTCTTTTTGGCAATACATGAATAAGTCATTAGATTGGTATTGCTGAATTCTGAGATAAAAATACATTCTGCAGAGTAATAGGGCCATGTGATCCGGTGATGGTAACATTTCCAATTCCAGTTATCTGTAGCTTTCGTCCGCCGTCAACAGTGACTGTTCCCTTATAAGGTGAAGGGTTGGTAACTTGAGTTCTGGTCATGTGGTTGGTTGCGACAGGGTCAAAGATCCATGTCTTATTATCAGATGTGGAAGGTCCTGCAACGAAGCCAAAGTCATCTTTCCTTGTTCCATTTGAAGTATTTGAGAAAGCGGTAAAGTCGAAGGAAACCAGCATAGTAAATGCATTAGCTTCTCTGAGTTCAGGGAGGTCAGAGAGGTCAATAATCCAAGAGAGGTCTAGTTTTGTATAAAATTCAGTACCGGACTCGACGTTGAGATTGCCAGATGCAGCGGACTTCTCTTTGTCTCTGAAAGCTTTGAATTTCCGGCAGTCTTTCTGCATGTGGCCTTTTCTATAATCGCCATTTTTGATGCACCATATACATTTGACATCATTTTTGTACTTTTTTTGTTCTGTGCCTTGCCAATATTGTTGTTACCTCCATGTACTAGGTTTCCTCGCCTGATATTGTAGGCCTCTCCAGCCGAATATCAAACATTGTCACACTGTCAGTCCAAATTCAACAGCTTTTCATACACATTATTGAAGGTGATGCTGAGCTTGGTTTGCAGTTTGTTAACAACTGATTTGAGGAATTCGTACCGGAGTGAGAGAAGTAGGAAAGATGCCTTCGCTTCTGAGACAGTTTCGAGTTGGTGGAGGTGATAACCGAGTAGGTCTTTGGTTTTGTCCGCAGATGCTGGTTCTAGTAAGGAGGGATGATCAAAAAGCATTTGACTTGGTTGGATGTTTCTTGATGCCTTTGTCAGGCGTATACTGTAGGGTTACAATGTTGGCAAGAAGCGAGTGGAAGGAAGATACAGTTTTTCGATCAAAAAAAATTTGTCCTTGAGTTGAGTCCAGAGGTGGTGAGTGGTATCTGTTGGAGTGAGCGTGAGAATGATTTCAAATTCGACGTTGGTTTGAAGGAAGAAGACCGCGAGGTTATCTTTCTTGTCTCATTCGCTGATTTCTTCAGCATTATCTGTGGTCTCTTCTTCTTCCTCTTCTGCTGGTTCTGCTGCTGTACTTTCTGCAGATTGTTCTGCAGTTAGTGTCGCTGTAACTGTAGTTGTGGTTGTGGTGAATACAGGACGCTTACTCTTACGATCGACTAGAATCCACAAACCGTGAACTTTCAACATGCGATAAGTGAAGTCCCTCGAAACAGTTTAATGTCCTCGGCCAGACAGCTTGCATGGTGAAGTGGGAATTTTTACGCTATTGTTCGAAATGTTTTCAAGTGAAATGATAAAGTGTACTTAATAATAAAAATGGTTTGGAGTGTATAAGCGTAAATAGTCTCCAAGCTCATAAACTAGAGAAATTATTTATAGAAAAGTTTAGTAATTAAGCGTGTTATACAAACTAACTAGAAGGGGGAATGCCCAGTATTTATACTAAAGAAAGGTAGTACAAAACATAAAGAATCATAGCCGTATGAGTAATAGAAAAACATCACTAATAAATACCAGGGAAAGAATGAGTCAGAACCTGTGACGCCTAATGACAAATGTGAATTCTCCAATACTATGAAACGTACTGAGCGTACTATTTCGAGACAGTTTACTAACACAGAAGAAGGGCAAAAAACATATTATCAGTAGTTTAGTTGATAAAGAATGGAGTAGCATCCTTTAAGTCACAGATTCAACTTCCGGTGACTTCAATTTTTCTTTCTCAATAAATATGATTCATTTTGCGATGGCTTTATACCTCTTGATTCTTTACCCGATTCATTACCCGATTCATCCCCCGGTTTATTCCCCGATTCATTCTCCGATTCATTTCCCGATTCATTCCCGATTCGTTCCCCGATTCATTGCCCGATTCATTTCCTCATGCATTTCCTCATACATTCCCTCATACATTGCCTGATGCATAAAAAGCTTATTCTCCGATTCGTTACCAGATTCGTTCCCTGATACTTTCGAAATAATGTATTATTTGAAGCCTGTATTTTACATTATAGTACACATTACTCCAATTAAAAAAAAAAAGGAATTTCCCTGATGTATGAATCCTCGTAGTAGAATGGTTCAACACCCTGCAGTGATTATTGTACTAAGTAGCTTTCCCTAGCCCCTTCGGTAACGTTCCGGTAGTAATCAGAAAGAAAAACAATCAAAGAGCTTTCAGATGAAGATAGCGAGGAGGAGACCAGGGAAATGAGAATGGGGTAGGGCGGCCTGAGAGAGAGTCCATAGCCCCGTGATTGTTTCAGGAGTCACTATTTCTTATTTCATAAGTCACTATTTTTTACCTTCATAAGTTATGATGATTTCCATTTATTACAGGCTACTAGCCTATTATTTTGTGATTATCTCTTTATTCCCTTACTGTGTGAGAGGTGGAGGGAGTGATTGGGAAGTTCTGGGGCAGTGTGATATTGCCATAGACTACGGTCTGCATACAATTAATGGATTAAAAAAAAAAAAAGAAAACCGTTCAACAACCCTAACCCTGTACTGACGATAAGTAGAATATAGCGCAGGAGTTTTTTGGAGAATAAATCTTCGAGAGCCGGCGGTTATAAGAAGCTAACGCTCTCAAGGTGCTTGTTGAGGTTTTGGGGGGGGGGGGGGGGGGGGTACAGTGAGAAAGACGAGCGATCTGTTCTGCCATTAGAAGAGGGTCTGCGGAGAAAGATCCGGAGATGCTGAAGGCTGGACTCATATAGCAAGATTAAGAATTCCGGAACAATCTCGACCAATTTTCCTGTCGCCGGAAATAAATAGTTCGTGCGATAACTTTCCGCGACATAGGTTGCACTGCCACACATGAAACAGAAACACACCTGCAAGAACCCCCGAATACACAATACCCCCCCCCCCCCCCCCCAAAGACCACCAACAGCCACAACCACAGCTCGCATCCCGCAACACCCAACAGACCCTCATAGCTCATTACCCAGATCACCTCTACAGCCTCGTACAGGTACGATCACCCAGTATCAAGTTCGCCGCCATATACATGCCCCCCACGGCCGGAACGTATATCACCGCGGTCGCGAGGAGAAGCACCAGCGGGAACGCAATCCGGCACATTCTGCGAGGAGCGCTCGCCACTACTTGCTGTAGAAGAGTGACTACCACCGCCAGTAGTACTCCAATGTTGCTGTTGACGATCCACAGCATGATCAGCGCGCGTTGGAGCGGGGTGCTGTTGCCGCTGTTCCAGCGGGTGAGAGTGCTGATGATGATGTATGGGGCGGCAAAAAATGAGATGAGGAGAAGGGCTAGCAGGTATTTGCGGATCTGGAAATGGTTGTTTAGCGTTGTGGTATTGAGGTGGGTGCGGGGTAGGGGGGGGGAGTGCAGGGACTTACTATCGTTCGGCCCTTCCGCTTCTTTTCTCGCATTTTTTGATCCGCCGTTCTCATAGTTGGGTTCACTGGTCGTTCAAAGCCTCTGTAGACATAGCCGACGGCACCGCTAATCTTGCTTTCAACCTCGCGCCTCTGCCTTTCATCCCACCAATACTCGGGATATACACTGCCTGACTCTTCTCCGTTGTCTGCCTCTTCACTAGCTATCCGCTCCGACATCGCCTCTGCCCACCCGCCATCGTGTATCTCATCTGTCGACAATATAGTGGGCGGCACTTCCGGATGATCTTTACTCGCGGGGTCTGGCTTCTCCGCCTCAGTTGATCAAGGATACGAAAACGTAAGGTATGACAGTAAACTCATACGCTAGGTAACCGTGCCGCTGGATCTGCTCCTCACTGACCACGTAGAGACCCCAGTATCCATACACAATGTGGAGGGTAGCCGCGCCCGTCTTTACGAAGCTGTAATTCGACGCCAGCCGCAGCGGCGAGGCACCGTCATGTCTTGAACGCCCCGCACGGGATACAAACCGGTGATATAGTGCCGTCGCAGGGCATTGCGCTTCGGCAGTGTCGAGTGCAGGAGTGGACAGACAGAGAAGGAGGGGGTACAGTCACTAGAGCGTATTCAGTCCATAGAGCTTCCCGTGATCTCGCTCCCGCTTCCTCGTGCTGGTGCATGATGGTGTTTGCTGACTGCATCACCAGCGAACCCGGCGATGACACATCTGCCGGAAACTGGCCATGGATGGTTGTCGTAGGGGGGTCGATGTGGGCCAGTTTACGCATCCGATATGGGCCTTCTCTTCTCAACTCTTCATCCTGCGGTAAAGACTGTTCAGCGGAGACAGCAGACACCCCCTGCTGCGTCGCTCCAAGTAGAGCTTGAGGTGTGCTAACCTCCTGACCACTGTAGGTGGAATCCACCGGAGGAGCCCACAATTCCGGCGACGGCCCCATCTCTCGAGCTTTACCATTAAGGCTAAGCAGCGCTGTGGTAACCATCATACAAAGCGCTCCCGACTTCAGCGCCGCCTCCGAATCCGATTCCGCCAGCACTGCTACCCTATATATAGTCGGGATCGCAATTATCAACCCTCTGCACGGGCTGGACCATAGCGAGCAAGGAGTTGACACTAGTTGTGATGACGGTGCTGCCGGGTGGGTTGACAACGGTAAGGGCGTGGAGGCCGAGGTTCAGGACAAAGAACTTGATGAAGGCAATCTAGTCGGCTGGCCTGCAGAAGCTGTTGCCACGCCCGAAGCTTGGTGGGGTATTGGCCATCGGGGTCAGGAGTGATTGGTCGATGGTTTTGGTGACGTTTCCGGAGATTTGAGAGTTTAATAGATATAGGTTCCGGAAGTGTACCGGAAGATTGGAGAGCACAATGCAGATGCTTTTCCCATTGTCCGGGAGAGAGGGGAGAGGTGAAGGAGGTAGAGGGGGAGAAGAGAGTTGATCAAGACTTGGCTTCTGGAGGTACGGGATCTTGATATCTGGCAGTAGTTAATGTAAACAGTAAATGATACCTAGTGTAGGTGAAGAGATGTACATACTGAGGAGTAACGAGGTCTTGAACTGATCTCTCCGCCGCCCAGTCTTAATCCACGCATTCATGTGACTGATTGGGTGCGACTTGTATCGCCTGGTAGGCCGAGACCTGCTCAGAATCTGGTGCTCTGCAGGCTCGGCGGCTTGGCATCAAACAGCTGGCGATAGCTGTAGCTTGAGCTTCAGGTGCCTCGCTTGAGTCCGCCCTCGCACCCGTTTGAGTCCGCCTGAGTCCGCTCTCGTCCCTGTTTGAGTTCGTCCTTATATCCGCTTGTATCCAGGTGTTCGTCGATTGCCATGCTGCGAAATAGAAAAGCCGTTGAAAACTCAAGAGTTCCTTTGAGACCGATCATCAATGATAGCCGCCTGCCCCGCATATACTCGTCAGTGACATTTCAACCTCTAGTACATAGAATTCCACCGCATGAGGGGAAGACAAACCTGCCATCTGAGATGGCTGCGTTAGGGGTTTTCAAACTGTTCTGGAGTGATGAGCAGTTGCGCTACATTGCGGACTCAACAAATCAGTATGCCGATGAGTTTTATGAGAAAAGGAAAAAAGTCAAGCGGGGAAGACATCTTACATGCGGGTCAAATTCAACTGCTTGCCGGTGTCGTCCATGGAAAAAAACCAATCCAGAAGAAATAGTTATATTCTTAGGAGTTTTGATCCTCCTTGGAGTTCTAAAGGCTCGGAAAGTAGAAAATTGTTGGACAGGGTCGGAATGGGGTAAGTACCTGATACGATAGAGTTAGTAATTTTGCTCTAATAGTATTATTAGGATTCAGTTTGAGAAAAAGGTCTGGGATGTCGTTGAACCAGTTCAAACAACTCAAACAGTTTATTCATATACCCCAACCAATTTCATCAACAACCATACGCAACAAAGACTAGTGGCATAAACTAGAGCCATTACATAGTCATTTACGCCTCGTATCAAAGAATTTATATACACCGGCCAGTAATGTTAGTTTTGATGAGATGATGGTCCGGTGTGAAGGGCGGACAAAACATACAGTTCGTATGCCAAGTAAGCCAATAAATCAGGGGTACAAGATATTTGCTTTATGTGACTACGGATATACATGGAGTTGGTTATTGACCTCACGATCATGTGGAATCGCGGAACTCAAAAATCAAAAACGTTTGACACCTACAACATCTGCGGTCTATCAATTGGCATCCGAGCTTTCCTATACAACACACCAATACAACGTGTACATGGACAATTTATTTAGTAGTATTCCGCTCTACAGAAAACTCCGGCGTCTTGGAATCGGTGCATGCGGTACGACGCGTACAGGGGAAGACAAATTCCCTAAATCTCTTCTTGAAGACATCAAAGGCATAAAATCTCAGTGGAATGACCTGCGGGGGGAGACAGTCGGTGATGGAGAAGTTCTTGCTCTGCGGTGGGAGGATAATAATACAGTCAAAATGCTTACTACCCTTCATACTTTGGAGGAATGTGTGTTAAGCAACAGGCGGAAACCCCGTAATACAAGCACACGTGGTCCAGAAATTCAAAAGTATTTCGGAAATGAACACAGGAAGGTGTTCGCCATACCTGCTGCTGTTTTTGATTACAATCAAAATAAGGGCGGAGTTGATATAGCAGACCAACGCCGCTGTTATTGCCCTACCCAGCTGATATCCCGTCGCACATGGCTTCCTCTTTTTTATTGGCTGCTTGATATCGCAATCAACAATTCCTTCCTCCTACTACAACGTACACATAGTAGTAACACTCACTATTATCAGCGGATATCGCAGGTAGAAGTTCAAAAACACCTCATATCTCTAATCCTAAGTACGGAAGCAGTCGGAAAATATAAAGAATCCAACTCAAAGAAACATCGACTGGTTTCCAGAAAAGAAGGACATGCGCTCAGGTGTCATGCTTTAAGAGCCCGCTACTACCAAAAGAAAACAGAGCGAGTATACGCCTCAAAACATGCAGCCTGCCCTCTGCCTAATTCAATGGTTAGTACCTCGCACCTAATACTTGATTGATTCACTATATCTAACCCCCGTACCATGCTAGATCCCCGCCAGCGCCGAGCCTTCAAGTTCCGAAAATGTACTGAGAGGAATTGATATAGGCGGTACTGGACATTTTATTATTAGAAACTACAATGAAAATGGGAAAGTCAAGCGTCTGAAATGTATTTGGTGCAGGTTTAAGAGAAAGAGCCGGATTTCACAAACCATTTTTATCTGCAATATATGTAAACAGGCACTTTGTAGGGAACGTTGTTTTGAGGAATACCATAATAGAACTTGAGCAACGAGGTTGAAAGATCAACCAAATAGGTACCAAATACAGCTAAGACCGCTGCCAAGTTGCCGAGCATGCAGAGCACCAGATTCTGAGCAGGTCTCGGCCTACCAGGCGATAGCAATTCATAGGTATTTGGCTAATACACCCATTTGGCGAACAGGGATCAAGGCTAATAAGGATTAGAGCATCTTAGACAAACTCGCCGTTCGACTGGTTGCTGACTGGTTGCCACATACAATTCGCCAAATGGGTGTATTCGCCAAATGCCCTTGAAACGCTGTAATATTATGCCTGCTAGGCATCAGCATCTGCCAGGTCACGATGGATGTGCATTTTCAAGCGATGAGTATTCTCAGGATACTGATTTTTCGTGAATCGCACAGACTCTTTTCGGGCGAGTGGAGGATGGAAGAAACGATGATTGGATTAATGGGTCGTCGCATTTTATATCCTCCAGCCCTCTAACCCGACACATATGCTTGAGTGCTTCCAATCACTTAGCCATTGGCCTCAATCTCTCTGTCGCGCAGTAGGGCGTCAGGCCGGTTCCGAATGACCATAAGTCGCTAGCCCGAAACCACTCCGCAGGCAGGCGTCGTTGGTAGCGAGGTTCGTATGACTGCATTAGGCAACGGGACGAGGGCACAGATAACGGTGTTGGTGATAGGGCAACCTTCTTTCAGCCTCACCGTGGGATATTCCGCCAGCCAATGAGATTCATGATTTATCACTCGGTCACTACTCGTAAATTCATGACGTTTCCGAACACGACTGCTATTGCATACCATATAAAAAGCGCTAAATCCACCTTTTTGTATGTCATGCAATATTGGTCGTGTTCGGAAACGCTATGAACTTACGAGTACAGCGAGGCCGGCCAGCCGGGTGCTTAGTTGCGGGACTCGAAGCTGGATTTGGAGTCGGAGGTTAGTTAGCGGCCATGTTCTGGACTCGAAAATTTAGATTGTTGCTTACATACTGGATTCTGTGTTCGGAGGTTGGCCAGTTGCTATATTCTGGATTCGGAGGTTAGTTAGCTATCAGAACCTAGACTCGTGGATGAGGATTCACTTCTCAATAAGCTGCTCGCTGCTAAACTTGGAGGTTGACGAGCTCCTATGCTGTATCTCGATCTCGGAGGTTAACTCGCTGCTTGCTTATGAGGATTAGGCTGTATGGAGGGCTCAAAGGTTGACTAGCTGCTGGCTTATGCTGAGTTTCGTTCTCGGGGGTTACTCGCTGCTTGCTTAGGATATATCTATCCCGCTCTTCCGAAGACACGTAAGTAGCTGTTATGACCAATGCTACTCTCGAGCTTTACTAGTATACCAGTCACTGATCTCTCCGGATGGTATAGTTACCGCGTGCCATTCCAGGACACATACCAGTTGTGAGTTGTGACTGGTATATTCTACCCAGGGACGTCCTTGGCTGGTACTCTATGTACCATCCAACGACGTCCCTGGATAAGGGTTATCCTTGGTTGGGGCGTAACAACTCTCTGGCGTTTGGGTGGTCGAGAGCGAGGAACCCTAACCCTGGATAGAAACCGGCTTACCCACCAAAAATTGGGAGCGGGCTGCGAACATGACACTGGCATACCAGGAATTAACTTAGTATGATATGAGGGGATCAATTATACTACGGGAGGTAACCAATTACATTACAGGAGAAGTTTTGGAGTTGGGAAGCAAGAGGGGGTAATTTCTGTACTGGACTGAGAGCAACAAATCTCGCTGGAAGCCGTAACTGAGAGAAGAGTACGAGCTGGCCAGGTAGGTACTGGAGCTGGCCAAGTACTGGAGCTGGCCATGGTAAACTCCGAGGGCTGGCTGTAGACAACTACGGGATCGAGTTGGCCATGGTCAACCGTAGGAGCTAGCCGTGGGCAACTACTGGAGATGGCCAGCTACCACATAACTAGAGTACTCGTGATGGCTAACTACTATCCCTTGGACGTACGAGACACTTGGAGAATCTCTCTCATGCATTAGCGTGGCCTATCTGGGAAACGATTTACTGTAATAAAGCAGCAACTTGCGAAGTTTTTGGCATCTCTGAACTGTACTCCAAAGACCAATAAATGCAGCAAACTACTTACCCGGACGTTTTCTCAGCCAAATTCTAGATCACATGACTGCCAATTCGCGCTAATCCATGAGAGAGATTCTCCAAATGTCTCGTACGTCCAAGGGATACATGGGTAACTGGAAGTACCTACTACTCGTAAATTCATGACGTTTCCGGACACGACTGCTATTGCATACCATATAAAAAAGCGCCAAATCCACCTTTTTGTATGTCATGCAATATTGGTTGTGTTCGGAAACGCTATGAATAGACGAGTACATGAAGGTGGGAGAGATTTTCAGGTGGAAGTAAAACCTCGCGGTGGCGAGGTGGGCTACTACTTGTGATAGGTACTGGAATGTGATATAGGAGTCCGAGTTGTGTCGGAAGTGAAATGAACATTTCTTTTTGTACATACATATGTCCTCTAAATTGAGCTTCGAAAGCCACTCCGACGTCGGAGAACCTCCAACATGCCGAGGGAAAAAAGACTGGCAGAAGGTCGGAACAATAAACGATCCTGGTTTACCTACCTACACACATATCTCATCCTCGAGGTTGTAGAGTGTGTAGATCCTCCATTTAGAGCAGTCCTTACAGCGGCTTGTCTTCATGCGTCTGAGACGCTTTGCTTTGGTTGAAGTTAGGTGGTTGCGGGGGGTCGCTTTGCATCCCTGCAGGCTGAGCCTCAGCAAAATTTCTGTCAGGCGATTGCTCACGCGGATAGGCGCGGGAATAGCTTCCCGGCATAGATAACGTAACCACCCTGCAGGGACCATTGTGGTTGGGAATCGGATCGACGGTGTTGTTACCCGGGTCGTGAGGTGCGGGCACGGACCCTGATAGCCTGCATGGATAAGCGCGCTAGTGCAGGCTGATTTAAGCATCTTAAAACCTACACCACTCCCTGTACCCCACATCAAGCGAGCGGCTGGCCGCTCGGGCGCCACTCCTCGCCCGCGTGTCAACCGCACCTCTGATACATATTAACCAAATTATGGGTCTTGGTGACACAGATTATCGATCAGCAACGCCGTTTTGCATGGAGGAACTCTAGGAATAATTAGATAAATACATAGCATCATTATATCGTTTAAATTTAGTATGGGTGATAAGTATAAATATAAGATAATACTTCCACTTATCGTCTTCTCTCTGCGTGCACCGCAGACCATGGACCATGTATGATGTAAATGATGCGCCTTCTGGGCTCCGCTGCGCCGGGACACCTTATATTTGTTACCTAAAAGCTTTCCCTTCCCCTTTTGGTATCGAGAACGTAGCTCATTCAGCTCATAGATCGTGTTGGACGAAAATTAACAACACAACCGTATGTATCTCGCCCACCGATATTTTGGTCAGCCCAATGACAACGCAACTCTGTAGTCCAGTCTAACCCGGCCTGGTTTGTTGATCCCGGGTTCCTGTATGATTGCTTATCAGCGCACACATACCCGCCGAAAATACTGAATGTTGTGGCGCAGGCTAGGCGGTTGTGTAACTACGTGGGGAACTCAGGTCAGGGCAGGTCACCAAAAGCAACCGTTAGGTACAGCAATTCACAGGCATTTGGGAAATACACCCACTTGGCGAACAGGGATTAAGGCCAATAAGGACCAGAACATCTTAGACAAACTCGCCGCTTGACTGGTTGCTGACTGGTTGCCACATACAAATTCGCCAAATGGGTGTATTCAGACGTTACGTCAACCGGTTAGTAATCGAGGGGGAGCGCATGTTTGCATGCCGGCAAATGCGCGCGCGGGCGGGCGGGAAATACGAGGTGTGTTTCGTGGCATGCAACTAACAAAATGCAAGTGTGCCCTACTCGCAGCTCCTTATAGGACCAAATTTCTTTGTGTTGTTGCTGCAATGCATAGGTGAGCCTGTATCCCCACGGGCCTCTTGAGCGCGTGGGACATTGGCGAAATCTCTCTCATGCATTAGCGTGATATGTCCAGAAAGTGATTGACTGAATAAAGCGGCGACCTGCGAGGTTTTTGACATGCAGGCGTACTACAAGTACTCGTAGTTTCCTGGCGTTTTTGGACTGGGCCACTATTGCACACACCCAAAATCAGGGTCTTGGCGTATTTTTGTATGGTATGCAATATCAGTCGCGTTCAAAAACGTTAGGAAGTTACGAGTACAGTACTATCTGGAAAACGCATTGAACAGCCTACCATGACGTTTCCTCAGCTAAATTTCGAGGTCACATGACAATATTTATGCATGAGAGAGGTTTCTCAAATGTCTCACGCGCCCAAGGGATAGGTCCAGGTAGCGAAGGTCGGGGTAAGTGACTTAACCGAACCTTGAATATCCGTGGTCGATATTCCGACAATAGAGGCTTTCAGTTGATCCCTGTTTTCCATTTTCAAAGTGAAAAGGAAACTCCTGCAGCCAAGAGCCTGTCCAAAGTGCATTGAACTATCGACAAACAGAGCATCCTGCAGGTGCAGACTGAGAGATACTCGAGGACGGAATATTTAGCATTAAGTATTCATCAGAAAGTGACATGTCAGCTGCAGAAGCAGACGCAACTTTCGCTGCATGAGGTTTCCTTTCACTTTGAAAATAAAAATTCGGGTCAACTGAAAGCCTCTAATCCAGGACTTGATAATTGAAGTTGCGGCTGTATCGCCCTGCGGGTAGCAGGTTTGATTGCCGATGGGCGGAGCTGCATTTTGAATATTTCCGTCTTGATCTGTGGTTAAGAGAGTTCCATCAAATAAATACGGAGATCGCCGCTACGTGTGGTTGCACACATGCGCCAACACACAGGATAGATCATCCACCGAGCTAGTTGTATAATTATTATGCGCGTTGAGTCTCAGTCAAACTGCGCAGACCGTATGTAGAGTGGAGGCCGCATGATAGAAGCACCCAGCCAGTCAATCGACTCCTCCCTCCAATCAGTTCGTTTTTGGTGATAGAGTAGAGTTGATCTGTCGATACTCTGTAACCCCGCAGTGGAGTCAGAAAAGGTTACTTAATTACTGTCGTTCACTCGGTATTGGCTGTTGTCCATACTTGGGATAAGAAAACATCAAATTAAGGTTAGCTGTTTCACTTCACTGCAATCCATCAACACCCAGTGTCCGTCGTCGTGACCCCAGCAATCATACAGCGCAGATCCTGTGGGAGAATAAGCTAGGCGAAGGGTTTGTATTAGCTCCAATCGCCATAAAGAGCCCCAGGGTTCATCCAATCGGACTTGGCAAATCCCGGCTAAGCAGATATCTAGTACAGGACCAACGAGATACGGGATAATATTCTTATCGAATTAGGAGGCGGTCCAAAAGAAAACGTAATTGCCGGCCCTCCGGTGTTCTCGGTCTAGTGTTGAATGCTCCTGGCACACTTCTCCCAGGTCAAAAGATGGGAGCGTGAGTTGCCTTGCATGACCATCTCTATGATTTATATTACTGCTCCCCCTTTTCTTCTTCGCCGATTTATTTCTCTCAAGTAGCCGCCTCTCTGAACCCATCGAAATCCTTACACACGTACTTGCTTTCCCACCTGGATCCTAAATTTCTTCCCGAATCCATCCCCCCCCTCGATTTTATCAACATGAACACTACGAGTCTGGGCGGGTTTGAGCGGGGAGACACCGTCTGCAGGCCCTCAGGGTGGAGGGACGTGGCACAATTCTTTTTGCTGAATTATGGACTACACGCGGTTACAGTGCTCACGGAACCTGGGAGCAAACCCCTCGCCTCTATCCTTACATCATTCACAGCTATTTTAATGCCATCTGCGGGGATCCTGCGTGCCTTTGACGAGATTTGTCTCTTTGCGATATGGGGAGCGACAGACCTCGACGTTGCACTACGGGCGGGCGCCCTTTGCATGTTGGTGCCAACATTTCCGCCTGATCTCGAGAAATCCCCCTCAACGACTGAGGACACCCCGACCCCCGTTGATCCACAAAAGTCCCCGTCGAAGATTGAGACGGACCAGATTTCTCCTGACCTACCTTCTAGCAGTCCTACATGTACAGTCGATCGTAGCAAAACGTTCAAGAGCGCATCGCTCGTGCCAGTTTTTACTTCCCTGACGGAGGTACATGGCGAATATCCAACAGATCTGAAGGAACTCGCCGTCGGGATCAAAGATCTGGAGAACGGAGCCCGCGGGGCTCCTTCACATCGTGATTACTCTTTGGTTGTAGTACCGCGCACGTTCACAGTTTGTGGGAATATAGACCAGCCCAGCGATAAGCAAGTCTCCAAAGCGAACAACTATTATGGCGTTATTAAGGACTGGTTCAAGAAGCAATTCTCCCAATCGAAGAAGTCCGAAAATACTCCATCCGGTCAGGGTTCGGCATCACTTGAAAAACCGGGGGCGGGAGACTCTGTTGCCCAGGAAGTGCAACATGCGCCAAAACCGGTGGGTGTTGCTGATGCCAGTTTAGCCAGTAATTTTGACTTCGTCAAGACCATCGCCGCCATTATTCAAATAATATATGGTTCCTTTGAACTGTACCAGGTTTCGAGACCACAACTAAGCCGATACGGGTATACCTCTTACCAACTGACTGTCATCCCATATGTCCTCATGTCGTTGGCGAACCTTATCGCTGGGCTCACAGGTCCCCGGTACCCCTCGAGATATTTGGTTCATTACCACGGGCTTCACGCTCCTGGTAAGCAGGAGGACCCCAAGGGTGAACAACAAACACCAAGCGGTGGGAGCCAGGAGGTCTATCCTCAGGGGTGGTGGAACGAAAATGAAAGGTTGCTAGTAGAGCAACAGACAAGTGGTGCGGTGGGACGGGTCTACGGACACTTTCCAGAACCACAATGGATTGATCAAGTAGTGGTGGGTGGGGGGTTCTGGAGGTGGTATTTTGACACGCCCAAGCGGGTTTTTGGCGAGCTCAAGCAGGTTCATGACTCGACCAAGCAGGATCATGACTCGACCAAGCAGGTTCATGGCTCGACCACGCAGGATCATGACTTGATCAAGCAGGATCATGACTCGACCAAGCAGGTTCATGACTCGACCAAGCAGGATCATGACTCGATCAAGCAGGTTCATGACTCGACCGAGCAAGTTCATGACTCGACCAAGCAGGATCATGACTCGATCAAGCAGGTTCATGACTCGACCAAGCAGGATCATGACTCGACCAAGCAGGTTCATGGCTCGACCAAGCAGGATTATCTCTCGCCCCAGCAAGCTAGAATTTTACATGAAATGAAAAGGGTAGGCTATCTCAGGTGTGAAATATTTAATGCGGAAGACGCTAATTCTACCACAGGCACTTCTTCTCATGACTAGTATATTATTACTACTATGGCTCTTTATAGCCTTTTCAATAGCACCCTACGTAATTATCTATATTCTCACCAAATTTGATCCAGGTCATAGTACCGTCAGTCAGCGGTCATGGATCATGTGCTTCTTTATCCTTACGCAACAGGGTTCACCGCTATTGGCCCTCATTAGTGGGAGTAAGAAGTTTCGGTACTTTGCCGGAAGTAAACCAATTTTGGCCTTCTTAATCACCGCCCTCATCACTGCCCTCTTAGCGATTCCAACTGTAGGTGGATTTGTTGTAGTGGCTAAGATGATGTTGGAAGATGACACCTGCCGGAGGTTGTAATTGATGTGTTTTGACAGTTTCTGCTTTGCCCTCAGTTTCTTTTGTAATGTTTGTTTGATTTGTCCTTCCGTTTATGTCCTTGTATTTATTAATAAACACAATGTCTATCTTGGTACAGGGGTGTGACACCGGAGGTGCCCAGAGCTAGCGGGATAACCGTAGCAATTTTTAACTCAGGTTTTACCATTAAGGCGGGAATGGCGCATGGTGGAATTTGGAATACCTAATTCTAAATCATGTCATAGAATCTCCAATTGCTGTGTGGAGGAAATAGGTAGGGCAGTCCGATATCGCTCTAGACGGCGGGCGGGGTATTAATGTTTTATCATTTCCCTTTCGGTTAGCCTCCCTCTTCACATGTGCATGTTTTAAGACAAGAGAAATCGTAGTTTGTAGGTCAGTAGTTCCAGGTGATTCGTTGACCGTATCCTTTCCTCATGATGGGAGTTACGTTACTAAGCCATGGAGCCGGATGGAGGTTTCTCGACAGATCTTCAATCGAAAGGACGCCCCACTCCATATAATATTTACTTGCATACCTTACATCGTCTCCGTTCTCTCATCAAATATAATAGAATTGGTAAAGACTGAGAAAAGGACCGAGAGAGAGCCATGGAAGGGGTGTCGACAAAGTTGTTGGTGATGTGGGGGGGGGGTGTTTAACAGGAAACATAGATTTCGGAACCCTGTCCCCTACCTCATCCTAAAGCCACGTTTCAGCCACATCAGAGGAATCTTCGGCAGTGTATATCTATATGTAGCCTGGGTGTATTAATGATTGATTAAATGTCTTGGCGCTGCTCTGTCTGGTAATGAACCCTAACCCTGGGAGGATAGTGCTACTGTCTCGGGAGATGAGCCCGGGCTTGATCATCCAAAAAATAAAAGGTGACTGGAACCGGCGAGACGTAAGGCAACCAATTGAACAGTTTAGACTCAATAGATGCGCCAGGCTCTTCTTTCGCGCCTTTGCAGCATGTAGTTCGTATTTTGGGAAATGGCCTATGCTGAAACTGGAACGCGTAGTTCATCGTAAAGAGTATACTTCCACAACCGTTCCTTATGTCGGTGTGCGTACTACAATCTGGTAAAGGTTGACATCATGTACGGACAGTCAGCTAGTAGAATAGGCGGACAAACATGTGGAAAAGACCGTTAGATCGACCTCTTCGCTCTCCCGACCTTTTGACAGGCAACTCTGATTTAGCAGAAAATGCTTTCTGGAGAGAGACTCTATCACTACATGGTCCTAAACTATTCTAGCGAAGTTAACCCGACACGGCTGAAGTCATGAATCAAAAGGACATTGGTATCAAACGATAACCTTTAACCAGGAACAATTGCAATTAGTGAGGGTATTAATTCCTGAGACTCTCAATATCGGAGAAAGGGGGTAGCTTGTAGAAGGATAAAGCTACCTTTGTCGGTTTGGCTTCTACCTACTTGGTCTGAGTCGGTGAATTAATGAATTAAACAAAAAAAAGAAAAGTTCTGAGTTGGTGGATTAGGGTTGGCTTGGCGGGAAGGCAGGGTTAGGGTTTCAGCCCTTTTTTTTATTGAGAACGAACGAAATCTCCATTGAACCCCCCCCGCAGAGTCCACACAGTATCGCTCTCCGATATATATCTTCAGTCAAAAGAAGCCGTCTTTAGCGCCTAAATTAACACAGAAAAACTAGGTGCTACTCCGAGCTTTTTAGTCCATATGGGAAGATTGATAATGGAAGAATCTCCTAATATAGACCGTCCTTTCGTATATAGGAGATCTCTACCGTCAATTTCTCTTTTTGGTCAGGCCATTAAGGAACTACATCTTTTCAATTACGGAATACGTCCGCGCTCTCCATTCCGACGTGAGTAATACATGAAATTAAAAGGGGGAAAAATGGTCCGAAGGAAGAAAAGAGTATTGAGGCATACACATATATACCTTAGATAATTAAGATGGAGCGTTCACTAATCTTTCGAAATATAGACTAATTACGCCCCAGAATTCAAGAACAATATATAATAGATGTGAGTGAGTGTTCAATCTGAGCCCCCAGGTCAGACGCTGTGTGTATGATATTAGAAGACTTTTCCTTACAATTAGCAGTAGTAAAACATTCCTAGAAAAGGTTTCAGGTGCAGCTACTCACCCTCGATCTATAGAACGACGAGTTCTCCGTCACAGCGTAACCTCGGCGTGGCTGGCCACTGGCAAGCACTTCTTGACCCTGAAGAGGCCCATCCTACTATCTACCTCCCCATCTGAGCACCTTTAGACCTGATAAAAATGCGCTACCCGCAAGAAGCAGCAGCAGGAGGACAACAGAATGATCCCACAGCCTTAGTGTCCAGGGTTAGGGCTCTTCATCCCAATGTAAAGCGCAAGAAATATTGCCGAGGTCCTAAAGGCATCCTCTTCACATGCTATTTATATCTAACGCAGCCTATCCGGTGCCTCTAAAACAGACCGGAACGCAACGCGCACGTGCAATACCGCGCATTCATGGGATATCACTCGGTTGTGAAACCTAACCCTATGGTTGTCATTTTTTGTTTAACTCTTGATTCTTTGTCTCTAATACATAAACGTGGCGAGTATAGTTCTTTATTATAGTTGGATGCTCACCAGCTCCCGGTCTGCGGTTTTTCTGGACGGTTGCCTGGTGTGCATGGTGGTGGGAGCTGTTCTGACGCGGTGAGGATGTGATTCCGATATTGAAGTTGAGGTTGGTGCTCCCTTGCATGGCACTTCCGCGAGTCAAAGAAAAGAAAAATAATATTATATTGATAGGAGATCAGTACATACATAGGCTTATTTCTCGATATATATCTGTCTTTGCTGCGTTGTTCCTATACGTTACAGAAGTAGGATATAAGGGTAACCTGGTATGAATTAACAGTGTTATAGGGGGCAGAAGTTACATGCATATATGTAATAAAGGCCTGAGGTGGGATAGCCCGAACGCTCGGAAATTGTTATAGAAACATGCATATCGAGTGCCACCGAGGTTAGTCGTTCCTATTGGTTGTGAGCGACCTTACTACTCCTCGGCGATAGTTACTAACTGTTCGAACTAATATACAGCCACTCTGCAAAAGTGTTCGTGATTCTGATTTCGAAGTGAGACATTTTTCCATAGGTAACCGTAGCGGAGCATCAAAAAAACTCCAACAGAAGACCTTCCCAGTGATCAATGGCGCCCGGAATCAATGAAGAATAAGATCAATGACCTATCTTCTTTTATATATAGTCACCAACAATATTATATATTTTTCCTTATTTTGAATCTCAACATTAATAACATCAAGAATACGGGTGCGCCACACTGCGCACTGACATTAAAACTAAATCACGAACACTTTTGCTGAGTAGCTGTATGTATGCTATCAACTACAAAGAACACCATTATATGCAGGTATTTGATTGCGCATACTTTTAAATACCAAAACCTTCTTCTCTTCACTGCAGCGAAGACCTGTGACAGCCCAACTATACCCAAACAAATACAGATACGGTCGGAAAACGAAGGTTGATTAGTACTCCGGCTACTTGCATGCCTAAGTATATGACAACATTCGGAATCTTCTTAGACCCATTTTTAATGCTGAAATCCAAGGCCGTCTTGGCGTAAGGAGGTAGTGAGCAGCACTGCGGGGGAGTGGGGTCATGACCATTACAGCGGAGCAATGTCAAAGGTTGATCGACAATTCAGGATGTACGCAGGCTGTCATTACATTGATGGCGATATTGGATATCGAACTCACTGGTAGATATATATACGGAGTCATCCGAACTTTCTTTTTTATGTTCGCTGCTGTCTCAAAGCCTCTGTCGAACCTGATCCCTGTCAATAATCCCTGTCATTACTCTAATCAACACCTGTCATTAACCAGAACACTCTCGCGTTAGGAGTGACCCGATAGGTTCTAGCTCTTTATATTTTTTATTCACAAATTCTACATTCTGGGCACCCTCCGATTTACCCCGCACCATAGTCCTCCGGATCCCAGTACTTACAGTTCAAAACAAACTTTAATTTTCCCCTTGCAATTGCGAAACCTCACAAGTACAGCACGAAGAAACACTGCAGCATAGAATCACTTTTGCCGGCCATGACATATGCCAAAGTTATATTTTCCTCCATATTATACCTTGCGATCCTCTCTGCCTTCCTCATCTTGTCTACCTCCGGAGCTGGGGTTCCTCCTGGCAGTCTGGGGCTAACGGACTCAGAACCAGGGGGAATAAATAAGCTTGATCTGAGGGACAGCGCTCTCGTGGGCATCCCCCTTGATACGCGACCTGATGCAAGCGATAAACCTCCGGCTACTGGTCAGGTCACACCAGACATCCCAATGGGTACACCCGGGTATCAAAAGAGTCTGTACCCAACCCGACCCGGCCTCAGAATATGTGTACCCAACCCGGCCCAACTCATGGGTGTTTTACCCGGGTAAACCCGTCGCTTATATGGGTATAAATCCGGGGGTATACTATTTCTTTCATGTAATTTGGGAGATATTTGAGAATTACTATAGTGGGGATTTGAAATGTATTAATTCTTTTAATTATGAAGTGCCTTTTTCTCACCGATGAAATAGCTGGGTATACCCGGGTCAAAATATAGGCCATACCCGGCCCGACCCGTTGAAGAAAAGGCCGTACCCAACCTATACCCGCCGGGTGCTACCCGGGTGATGCCCGGGTTGGGTGTCACCCATTGCGATGTCTGGGTCACACCTTTCAACATTTTATGGGCACTCGTATCTCTCAACTTTACATATGTCACACGTCCCTTAAATAGGTCACTGTGGATTCTGCCGTGCTACGAGTTTCACGTTCACATTTCATTTTATGCCCCTCTCCTTGATGCGCCCTTGCTATTAGTGGAGATCTGGTACCATATACGCGACAACGCCGAGAACGGTCACACCGCGGTCAGCGGTATGGTGAGGCTAAGGCGCGCCATTCAAGGGACTGCGTACGGCCGCGAGAAGGCAAACTTCACTGAGGCCGCTAACGGACCACCTCTGAAAGCCTTTTTCTCTAGTTCGCGACCTCTTCTATACGTCAAGCTCTGCGGATATAGCAATATTGGGAACTACTTCGCCTTCGCAACACTTCTTCTCGTCTCCTGGTTAATCCTCGAGATTGTATACTACATAGCGGGTTCCAACCAAACGTTAGATTTACCGGACAGTAGCCCGACAATTACACCTGAACGTAGGGTGCCCTCTGAGGATGCGTTCTGGTTTACGGCGGCGGTATGCGCGGGGATATTTGTCCTGATGATTGTCGTGAATGCATCGATGGTTGTGCTGGGCAAGGGGGACTCCTTGTTCGAAGAGGTGGTGATAGCATCCTTCGCGGTGGAGAGTTTATCTTTGGCTGTGTTTCAAGGCTGTTTCAATTTAAGAGGACTGGTCTATGCTATGCTAGTGTTTACTTTGATCACTCAGACTTGGTTCTATGTGAGACTATTCTCCCATCAGGACCTCTCGCTCTCGAAGAAGTCCAGTTGGACCGAGATGCTACCTTGAACGGGAGGGCGGCATGTCCGTCAAAGGTGCTACATATAAACATCTCGTCTTTTTATTGATCGTCAAGTATGTATATTGGCATATTCGAGGCACATCTAATCAGTGTATAGATGGAAAGAGTATACAATGTGTATTTTAAAGGTCCTAACTGGCCGCCCTTTGGACGTTTTCTTTTCCTCGAGCTATTGAATAGGGGAGTCAGCGAAAAAGAAATGTTATGTTGGAGGCTATTGTTTCTTTTTGTCCTTCTGCTATTCGGTGATTGTTATACGTTTTTGTGATTTTGATATGTTGTAGGTATTATTTGGGAGTGTTTTGCAATTGTATTTGTGATATGTTTTTGGCGATTGCACCATGGTGACGGTACACCTCTTTAGCAGGGAAGCGCAGCGGCAGTACACCTATATTGACTGTACACCGGCCCTATTGTGTCGGTAGGGCGTCTACATGTATTTAGTGACACTCTTCATTCTTCCTTATTTCATTATCCTCACCAATCAAAGACCAGAACCAGCTTGTAGAATATATATATACTTATCTTATTTATCCTGTATTCTTTTTGCCCGACCCAATCAGTCTCTTCCATTCCTCCCAGACCACTATGGCCATGACTCTCCTGTTGACCGTTATACGTGTGGCCCATATAGTCTACGCCGATTTCTACGATCTCGTACTGCATGTAGATTACAGCCTGCAGCTGGTCAGCATAACCACTTCTGTACAACCCCATCACAAGCACAAAATCATTGTATGGGCTACATAACGTACATAAATTCCTGTCATGCCAAATGACTTCCTTTCCCGAACGCAAGAATACCTCGTTACCGGGATCCGCCGACACATGCCCACATGATAGTTCTTTAATTACCTCTTGAACATACGAAAACAGACCCGATTCGATCGGAGAAGACATAGCTGCATGCAGTATTTAGCAGCATTGGACGAAGTTATAGTAGTCCGACTATGGCAAACTCGCCACAACTAGCCATAAGAAGTCGAAGATTCTACTTCGTGAATCCCGGACTACTTTATACCTCAAAGAGCCCAAACATAATCTACATGATCACTCGATTCATAACCATAACCCTGGTCTCAATGATACACAGTTTACGTGGAGTAATACGATCTTCAAGCATAAGTTTGTGATTAAATTGCCGAATAAGACGCTGGCTATGTTTGATCGAGAGGGTCTATGGTTGGGATTTGGGAGGTCGTGGAATTGCGTGGGTATTTTAGGTTCACCGTTGGGAACTGAAGCAGGCCTAGGGGTGGCTGTGATAACCTGGTGGAAATGTATTAATCCTCGTGAGATATAACCATATTGGAGCAGGTACGGGGGTGGAAAAAGCAGAATGGCGTTAGTCGACTGATGTCACTACGCCTTCCTACGGAAGTTGCTGTATTCCCGTCAGAATACGACTCACATCTACTTGTCTGTTTATGTACCCGTTAGAACGCAATCCGAAACATCACGGTATACATCGATCAAAAATGGTAACAAGACTGAAACGACGCATTTGGAGTGTGGGTTTCCTCGGTATCGGAGGTGATTGATATCACTCCCGTTGGAAGGTGTTGGGCCCGGGTGTTGGTTGGCGGGATATTATCGGAACACTAGATATGACTAACAAAGGCTATTGGAATAACGTGAATCAAGGGAGTTTCAAGAAGTAGATAGTACGTTTTGGCACTGTTGGGATTTGTGCTGTGTGGAAGTGTTATTTCTCTAATCTTGGAATCGTGGTTTATCACTCGTCTGGTGAGCGAGTGGTGTTGCGGGACTATCACAGGGATAGAGGTGAAGAAGCCAAAGACAGGTCTATCATTACTGCCGGGGGAGACTCTTGATTTGTAGTTAGGTGCTGTACTGTAACTATGTCTTGATTAGGATAGTGCTCCACTGACTGAACTGGCGCTGGTTAGTGATGGCTACGAGACAAGACGAGACCAGATTGACAGTTGTTTCGTCTCGTATCCAGTTGGTGAGGGATAGGTCTCGGGAGTCTCGAGATGTCTCGAGAGTACCGGGAGATAATTGTGATCTCGTATTCAATAGCACTAAACGGCTTCAATTGAGAGAATATTTGAATTTAGACAGAAGTATAATCACGTGATCCATAAAGTTCAAGATTTTGGAGAATAGATCACTAAATAAGTAGTGCCAAAGTCTTGCATTCAGTCTCGAGACCAACCTCAGACTCGTGTCAAGATATTTGTCCTTCCATAATCGCTGTATTGCCAGATCTTGTAGGCAAGTCTCGAGACAAGAGCTCGAGACGTCTTGTCTCGTGGCCATCACTAGCGCTGGTAGGTAATATACCGAAGAAATTGTGTATGTTTGAGCATGATTGACGAAGACTTTCAACGGGATTTTTAAAAACCTTTGTAGTACACTGTTACGATACAAAAATCCATTGTTTGTTCCACCTAGAAAGGCGACAAAACAAGGCATCCGGCCAGAAATAGATGCTGCACAACATGACAAAGCACACTAAAATCGGTAACTAGACTTGCGAAAAAAATTTAAGTGACCAGGAATACTCCAAGGTGTTAAGGGCAAAGCAAAAATGGGTATAAAGAACCTTGATTCTCTTGAACCCAAGTAAAACCACCAATTGTCGTATCCCCACGCCACAGCTAGTCCTCGGGGGTGAGAGTTACTTACAGTACGATTAGATTATGACTTAGTACACATACAAAAGATTATATACGAAGCTAGATAGAGACTATCAGGCTCATAGGTCAGTACTTTCACACAAATACACACACATCTCTTAAATGACAGAATCATGTTATATCACTCGCCTCTCGAGTGATCATCTATGACGCCGAGGTGTAAGGTGTGTCCGGGCTGCAGACGAGTATCCATGCATTGCTGGGGGCGGGATACTTATCCAACAAAACTTCGACTCCAATTCTGTGTGGATATGTCGTCTCCTGTACCTTCTGCTGGTGGTGGAGTGGTAGTTTCGTACTGTCTCGGTCATGACCGGTGGTGGAAGACGTCTCAATTTTGCTCTTTAGAGGCTCAGAGGCCACTATCTGATGCCGTAGCCAGAATCTTTGAGCTGTTTTGAGTAGGGGGGTAGAGAATGACATCCTTGACTGGCGCTGGACAGGTAATACTAGTCCTCCTGTCGTAGGACTTGCGGTGCGTTGTTGGATATCAGATATGCCTATAGTACATAGAGCGGCCGCGGAGATCTAGAATAGTTCGATTTTTACATTTTATTTTCTCCTATATCTCCGACGTACTTGATCTCTCGTTATGCTATTACTACCAGCCCCAAATAATTACCCACGTCGAGAGGAGAGGGGGGATAGGCCATAGATACTTTTCTAACTGCATAGATGATATTCTGACCTGCTCATCAATTGCGCCCTATCAGTCAGTCAGCGGTAGACGGTGTTTATGGCTAAGGCTTTCGGTTGGTTTGGGGTACAATATTGTTTATCCATGAGGACGAGAATCGATTCTGGTGATGAGATGATCGGATAGACTCCTGGTAGCATGTTCTACTCTACCAGGCCAAATAAACATTCATCTGAAACCCCCTTATAGAAATATAGTAAAAATCTATCACAACTAATTCGACCCTATCGGAATTCCATCCTTACAAACACGTCCAACATTCAAAGAAAACAAACCTATATTTTTCCTACAAATACCTCTCTATAAATTCAATCCGTTTCCCGCAAAACTTGGCAACCGCGGAAATAAAATTATGGTAGGTTTTGCTATATTTCCATAAGTATCATGTAAGTTCTCATCAGCTTCGTCCCTTTAATTTCACTCCCGTCACGTCATCCAAGTTGACTCTACCCACCCTCTGCTTTACATTGCAAATATAAGTGAGGAGTGAAGACATAAGGCACACCCCATTGGTGACCAGGTACGTCCTTCTGACCACCGAACCCCGCCCCCGGCCACAAACCCAGCCCCCCTCATCACCGAAATCATTCTGCACACCAATATGCTACCTTAACCAAAGTCTTCCAAACGCTTGGGAGCATATCGGAACAGCGAACCTTCCCCCACCACTCCGGACACATACGTAATTGAGTATAGATAACCCTAACCCCGGTAAATCATTCGAGTGAACGCCTAGCCCTATTGGTACTAGTGCATCCTGACAACCTCTGACGCTACTGACGTTATCGTCTTCGAGACATTATTGCGGTGAGTTTTGGTGTTCTATTCTTGCATTTTAGCATCCAGCGGCCGTAGGTAGTATAGTAGGGCCAACGAATCGGAATCACCAACTTCGTCTCGAGTCAGACGTTTTGGTGCTCGGCTCTTGGCGCTTAGTAATACATAGAATGGGCTACAGAGGAAACATGCCCGACGCGACAGGACGGGGGAGGAAACGTAGGTATGCGGGCACAGCAGCGTTTAGTTCTCCACCACTCGTGGTCGTGGTCGTACCATTTATCGGTTCGGCTGGCTTTGTTGTTATTAGTTGGTCAAGATCATGCCAAGCCGAATTGAGATTAGCACCAACTCACGACATCGCCGAAGTACTTACATACTGTAGTCTTGACAGCGCAAGGCTGTAACATGATATTATATCGGGTGTGTGGTAGTTGGAGTTTGTAGTCTTCTTCTGATAGTAAAGCGCCTAGTACGTAACAATCGCGAAAAAAAAAAAAAAAAAAAAACAGAAACAAATCCTTCTACTGTCAACCTTAAACTTACACCCGTGGCATCAACAATCGACCATGCCACCACATAGCGAAACCATAATCCATCGCATGCGATGATCAATACCGTACCCCTATAAGTCCTCAAGCATATAGCCGTTCGCACACCCCCCGGACCTGCACCATGCCAAGACCGGAATAAGCTGACAAGCCGGGTGATAAACAGTATCCGAGTGACATTCCATGTCTCTTCTTGGGGGATTTCTGCGTCGACTTGTGCTCTACCTATTTTATACCACGATATCTGTTCATGAGTCCGAATCTGTTAGTATTGAGAGAATATATATGTAGATAGGTGGCCTTCATAATCCCCGCCAACGCTATGCCACCTTTTCTGTACCCGCCAGATCCTAACGATGACAGCAGCAGCAGCGCAAAACAGCACCTATACCCTCCCTCCGAACCACACCTGCCAAGAGACCGAGGGATAATCCATGTCTCGGAGGTGACCACCAATCACACCACCAATCACACCAACCGGGCCTTAATCCCCAGCAAGACCACAAACGATGTGTGACCTGTGACGACTCCTCCGCAATGAGGTTATTTAAGTTGTGGGAGGGATAGAGAGTGCACGGTTACGAGGTATGTGGGGTGCTTTAGAGAGTATGGTTATGCCTGGCAGGTTGGGACATGGAATCTGGGATAGACAGGAATAAGTTATGAGCCATATAACGGCTAAGGATGGACGCGAAGAGAGAACAGTATGGCGGAGATGATGAGAGTTATTTAGCAGTTAAAAGAGAACAGCTCTCTATTTGAAATATATAAAGCCATACAAGTAAAAAAAACCCGGTGTAGACAGATCTCCTCGTTATGTTTACGCCGGAGGGGAGAAGAGGATATTCCAAAAGAGGTATGACAAGTTCACCTCCCAAAGAGTAGCATTAGTCGTTATGTTCCTTCGTCCCATAACCCATCTCCTCGTCCCGCTTCCATTTCCTCATCCTTCCAAAGAAGTCCCTAGGATTACGAGTAACTGATGCAGGGTCTCTCGTCTTGTGCCACTTGTAGAATTTCGGAATCTAATGCTTCGGTCAGTTTTCCTCTTATTTTGGGGAAATGGGGCACACTGACAGATGTGCATTTAAATAAGAACCACGCTAACATGACAAAAGCCATAAAAGGCGCTGCTGAGATTGGATACCATTTCCATGAAGGATTGACTTCGAGAACATCCACGTTCATTCCGAACAAACCCTATATCTCGTCAGTCGAGTCAGTGAGATTCTCGCCCCATGGTTTGGCGTTACTTAATACTTACAGCTACAAACATCAAAGGGAGAAAAATAAACTTCGTACATTGTCAGTGTAGGTACCCGTACTCGCATGGTTAAACTCACCGTGATCCAACTGAGACGTTTCATGCTCTCTGACATCTTTACTGACTTCCTTGCTTCGTATATAGAGACGAGATTAAACTCCTGGATTATATTACATGTTAGGTATCGCCGGAATGGTTGTATAAGCAGGGGCATGGTCGATGCAACTCACAAGCTCGATCATCTCCTTTGTTTCTTTATCGAGGTCTGACAAACGATTTTCACAATCCTTCTTCAGAAAATCGACCCTTTTCTCTAATTCCCAGATTTTTTCAAGAGCTCCAAGCTCCGCAGGTTGGCCAGCCTGATCCACCCTAGGAGATGGTGGAGGTAATCTAGGAGTTCGAGGTCGAGGTACTATGATGTGCTGTAGGTTCTTGGCATTCCTTGTAATCACCTGTGCAGCCGCATGAGTTACCATGCCAGGCTCGGGCACGCAGGTCTCAAATAATCTCTCATTCTCCGTCGCAACTAAATCATAATCTTGCGGTATGGCGGCGGGAGATAAAAGTGCTCCATGAAGCATTTTTGTATTATGGGTTTTATCAAATTGGTCTTTTTTCGGCTTTTTGATGGTTGATATCAACTCACCAAATAATGCTTCCCTTTCCTTGAACTGCTTTAAGAGATCGCTGGCTTGCGTAACATGCTTACGCAGCGTTTCTCGAAGCTTATACCATTCACGACTGTGTGTTAGTAGAGATTTGATTACGTCTGGATTTCTTCCCTCAGCAGCTAATTGAAAATCACGCTGAAAATAGTTAGTAAACTGGGGTGAAGCTGAGAATGGTGTATTGTGAGTCTCATAACTCACTATTTTAACAAGCTGCTGCGCCGCTTTGTCTAACAACGCAGTCCAATGATCGCAGACATCAACTAGAAACCATACTACAAACTCCGCTGCACTCCCAGGAATAGAGGGAGCTTTCCAGGTAAGGTTTCCTCTATAGTAGATAGTCTGCATTGTGCTGGCTAGTTCCTTCTCATTACGACTTCGCTTGGCCATTATCCACGAAATTTCGATCATGCGTTCGTTGGAAGTAAATCCTTTGACGTCGGGGCTAGTGTTGCCTGGCGCTGCAGTATCACGTATGGAGAGAGGCGGAGCCTTAACGTATATGCGAGGCCAATCCAAACGAATATATGGAACAAAGAAAACTAGGATTCTCAATCAATATACTATCCCATAGCGGCTACCGCTGCTAGCGTGGACTCTTACCTCCCGATTTCATATCCTGATTGGTTGGGACTCCGATTCGGAACGGATGTAGTTCTACACCAGACTGCAACCTCTTGATAAATGGAGCCCAGGCCCACTTGATCAAAGATCCCTCCTCCGGTATGTCCGGGTATTCTACCTTGAAAACGAAAGAACTCGGTTTTACAAAGCTCTTATAAATCTCAGAGTCCTCACGCTGTAGATACGAGCTTCACACCAGTATCAATCAGCTTATATCTTTTCCACACTATCCATCGTATGGAAAAAGGGTGACTATCCTACCTAGGAAAGAGGATGGATGTTTTCGGATTCCTTTCCCACTCATCAACATTAAACATCTCGCGGGAGGTTGTTTTAACGTGCGTGCCATTACTATGGTTGTGACAGAGTAGTATAAAATGCTGATCGTCATTCATATTTCCCATGGGCGCTGTATGTTTATCTTCGAGGATATGTGCAACCACGTGCAGCTGCTTAAGTGTAAGTCCGTCGGTTCTTGCTCCTTTAGTGAGCAAAAGCTTTGCAGTTCCTTTATGGCTTTTTTCTATCGCAATTCTGAGAGGTGTGTTGCCCAGTATGTCGCATATCTCCATGTCTAAGTGTTGAATATCGAGGAGGCATTTTATAATCTCTATATGATTACCCTCGACTGCGAGGTGGAGCGCGGTAGATCCTGAGAAGTCCTTCAAGTTCAAAGTCTCCTCCGCACATGTCTCTACCAACGCACGAAATAGACCCAGATTTTCGTCGTCGCATAATCTGTGTAGTGCGCTTTGTCCATTGTCACCTATAGTGTCGTAAACATTGGCATCTGCCTTGAGGAGGCGTAACACAACTTCACGGTGGTTGTTCTCCAACGCTGCCTGGAGCGCTGTTCTGCCATCAACATCTGCAGCTACTGCATTGACATCCGCCTGCTTTGACAGTAAATATTCGACAACATCGAGATGCCCGCCCTCCGCAGCCCCTTGTAATGCTGTCCTCCCACCGGTCTCTGATGCAACCGCATTGACATCGCCCCCCTTTGACAACAAGTATTTAACAATTTGTAGATGCCCACGCGCCGAAGCCGTTTGTAATACTGTCCTTCCATCTCTTAATGCTGGCACATTAATGTCGGCTTTGTTGTCTAGGAGGAACCGAATCACGTCGTAAGCCCCGCGTGTCGCCGCCGCTTGCAGTGGGCTATTGGATTTGGAATCATCTCGTTCCTCTCCCTCAGTTACTCCGTCGACATTTGCGCCTTTCGAGTGTAGCATTTTGATGAGATGTAGATCCCCTTGTTTGGCAGCTAGACCGAACGCTAGTGACATGCTTACTCCTCCGGATCCCGATACAAGCATCGCAACAATCTCCTTATGCCCCCCACGCACTGCCGCTTCAATAGCGGTTACCCCACGCCATTCTGCACCCTTTGCATGGATGTCCGCCTTCAGTGTCAGAAGCCATCGCACCATTTCTTGATGACCTTGCTCTGCCGCCGCTTGTAACGCTGTTTGACCGCCGTCTTTCGCAGGCTTTGCGTTTATATCCGCACCAGAAGCGTGTAGGCACTTCGCAATATCAATATTCCCACTTTTCGCTGCCGCCTGCAATGGAGTTTGAGCGTCTTGGTATTCCAATGGTTCGTTTACACTGACTCCAGGGGCGCCGAGAAGTATCTTGACTACATCGATGTGTCCTCCCAGGGCCGCTGCTTGTAACGCCGTTACGCCCTTATAACTCGCCGATGCCTTCGCGTTGACCTCAGCACCTTCCTCGAGAAGAAAGCGAGCAATCTCTACATGGCCATGCTCCGCCGCTGCCTGCAATGCTGTTCGTCCTTCTCCTTCTGCTCCAGGCGCGTTAACATCCGCCCCAAGCGACACTAACCAGCGCACCATGTCTTGGTGGCCTTCAGATGCCGCCGCTTGCAATGCGGTGAACGCGTCAGCGGGTGCTTGCGCGTTGATCTCCGCACGATTGTCGATAAGCAAGCGGGCAATCTCCATATGTCCCTTACTCGCCGCCGCTTGTAATGAGGTTCGGCCACTGGTGGGCGAAGGGGTCTCGTTGGTACTTGCGCCCCGGGCAATAAGTAGTTTGACGATATCAAGGTGCCCTTTCTCCGCGGCCGCCTGCAACGGAGTTCTGCCATTGTTATCTCCTGCACTTTGATTTACAATCGCACCGGCAGCGAGCAAAAGCTCTACCATCTGGATGTTTCCGCTCGCAGCAGCAGCCTGCAATGCAGACGTACCGTTTTGATACCCTGCAATCTCATTGACATTTGCGTTTCGGGCGATGAGTAATTTGACCATATCTTTGTTTCCTTGCTCGACAGCCGACTGCAATGCCGACCTTCCATCAACATTTCCAACATCGTCGTTGACTTCAGCTCCGTGCTCGAGAAGAAGCTTCACAATCTCCAAATGCCCTTTCCTTGCGGCCGCCTGTAGTGCCGTCTGGTCCCGTGTATTCTGCAACTTCTCATTGACATCGGCGCCTTTCTTGATTAAAGCCTTAAAAATATCCAGATGGCCTTCTCCCGCTGCCGCTGATAATGCCGTCAGGCCAGAAGACTCCGATGAGGAGTTATTAATAAGTGCGCCACGATCAAGAAGATGTTGAACCATACGTAGCTGACCTTGACTACATGCAGCCTGCAGGGCTGTTCTCCCGAAATTCTTCCCAGCGATTTGATTTATGTCTGCGCCCCTGCGCAAAAGTAGATCTACAGTTTCTTCACACCCACGCTCTGCTGCCATCTGCAGAGCGGTAACACTCCCTAACCGCGCGGCTGGCACATTGATCTTTGCTCCCTGATCAAGTAACAGTTGCATAAGCTCCAGGTTGTTAGTTCCAGCGGCCCACAGCAACGCAGTCCGACCGGCGGCGGTACCTGCTGGGTCATTGACATCACCACCAGAGTCTATTAAGAACTGCACAGTGCTAAGGTGACCCCCAGCTGAAGCAGCCTGCAGAGGGGTCCAGCCGAGTTCTTGTACGCCTCTTTCAGTCTCTCGCGTGCCGAAATAATGAATCAAACGGACTAATGCTCGCGGTCGGTCGTTAAATATTTTTAGGATTTCTAATCCGTGACATATCGAAGTCCCTAGCGGTGGGAAGTAGCGCCCCATCACGTCCGCTCCAGCTTTCACAAGGCGTTTGACCTCCTCCAAGTCACCCTTCTCGGCTGCACATACTAGGTACTTCTCGAGCTCACTCTGGTCCGATTCATGTTCGTTGTCTGATTCGATTGCAGACGTGGGGCCTTGGGTGCTCTTAAATAAGTAATTGATATGTATCAGCAAGATTCCGGAGGCTGCAACGGAAAACGCCAACGCGGAGTGCTCCTTACCCGTTGCTCGGCACAAGACATATTCAGGTTGGAAGGAGTTTCTCGTTAGGTTTGGGTTCCAGCGGCGGAGTAAGAACTTTAAGTATCTGATAGTTGCAATATAGGGGATAAGATGTCCGATCTACTTTATATTAGATCTCTCGTGTAGATGAGTCGGGCGGGGTGCCTTCTTCTCTCGTGGGCTTGCTCACTTACCACTCGTGGAGACAGTTCCGAAAACTAAAGCACTTAGGTCCGGTAGGGACACTGATACGACGGTGTTCGAATTCGACGGTAGAAGAATATTTGGATAGGATGCTAAAGAAAGCTTTCAAAACCGCTACGAGACTGTAGGTTCTTATAATACCGGAACCATCTATCCGTTGGCACGGCCTACTCTGTGGGATGATCCATGGTGGAGATTTCTTGCCAAATCACCATCTGCGCACGCCATGCGCAGATCTGATTTGTGATCATACATGCACAGTACTGCAGGACTCGTGCAGGGATTATTCCCCTGATGATTAGCTGTAGGGAAGAGATCAGCCTCAGGTGAGAATTTACTTATATCCGCTACAAATGTTCGGAGCAAGCTAATCGAAGAGTGAAATTGAGTACCCACAGAATGCAAGCCTTGTCATTCATTGATCTACATATGCGGAAGCGGATAACCACCCCGTCCCGGCACTGCAGGAGAATATTCGATAGATGATGAGTCAGATTGATAATGGAAGTGTCTGTCGGATTAGAACTAATGGAGCTGGAAAGATCTCAGCTCGAGTCTCCTCATACAGTGTATGTGTCCACAATATATTAAGGCAACGTGTTCTGACCAGTGATTAAGATATCTATGCTTGGACACTCGGCAAAAACAACAACACATTGCCACATTCACTGGCGAGAGCGGAACAAACCTCTCTCCGTATTGACATATTTGCCCTTCTCGACGGAAACGTTCTATCATGGCACCCCGAGGGCTCGTTCGGCGATTTTATTGTTAGAAATATCTGTTACGCCAGTGCAAATTTAAACGGCCCGCCGAACATGCATGATATTGTGGGGTTGTCAAAATTAACCGGAAACGAGCTTCTCAACCAAGCAAATGGCCTACAGCTACCAAATTTTGAAAGTGCCACCCTTGGGCCCGTATCAAAATCCTAGACAATACAACTGCCGCAAAATCTCAGTTCGTTCGGACGGTTGCCAAGAGCGGTGTTGGCTGTAAAAGGCTCTGATCTCTTCCTTTAAGGGTGATATTTTTCAGCTCCTCTGCAAAGCCGTCCTGTTGGCAACCGTGCGAACGAACTGAGATTTTGCGGTATAGAGGATTACCGAAATGAAATCTCTTGTCTTATTCCTGTTATGGTTGTGATGTAAGGCGACGTTGAAGTTGCATTCCTATGCAAACCTTAATTACAGCGCAAATTTCCGGTTATTTTACAACAACCAATAATTAGAGTACTTATCGAGTTTGGGCATCGCAACAAAGCGGAAATGCTCCCGACTCCGCAGTCAAGGACGCTAGTCACCCAGAACAAACCACTCCGGTGCCAGCAATGTGCTTTGAGACACCAAGGCTGCCTCACAAACTTGACAATAACGAACGGGGCTGGGCTGAGATCGTAAGACATTTCTTGCATTCTGATGTGTCAAATGAGCGTTGAGTCTCAATCCCGACCGCCGAAAGATTGAATTTCCCAGTGAAAGTGCAGTATTCCAATCCGGCCCCGTTCGTTATTGTCGGGTTTTTGCGGCATACATTACTGCAAACTTGCAGTTCGGACATACAATTAGGCTGAGTACTATGCGGTTCGCCCTTGGGAGCCCGGCAGAGTAGACGCGCTTACGTGGGTAATTACAGCCGTTTTCATAAAACTTGGCCGCGTCAACTTTTCACACACATTATAACCGATTCCCTAGACAGGCAATTTATATTGCCTAAACAAGTATCTGGAATTAAACTTTCAAAAGGGTTCCCTAACAAGGCTATCCGGATTGCTCAAGTAGGTAATCAATTTAAGGTTTTTCAGATCGCACCGTATATGTGTGAAAGATTGACGCGGCCAAGTTTTATGAAAACGGCTGTAAACTAATCCGCGAACGACAACTAAATAAAATCTTTTAGCCACCGACCGTAGAAAAGTCCAAATGGAAAGTCCCAAGAAATAAAAAGACCCAAGACCATTGTGCATGCGTTAGAGGGACTTGGCCCGCATGGGATTAGGAATACTCTACCTTGACAGGGCAATCCTCAATATTGGGGACTCAGAATGTCTTCAAGCGTACTTCTAAGTCTTGCGATTAAAAATGACATATCACATGCAACCTACACGCAGAGTGGTCTTGGAACTTCTCATTTCTTGGGACTTTTCTACGGTCGGTGGCTAAAAGACTCTAATACCCTCACCTAACGCGGTCGTGAGAACCGCACCCCCGGGAGCCCGTCCACGTCTGATTAATTATTGGTGTGCTCTCGCTAAATAATCCAATAACCCTACATCGCACCCGTCTGCTGTATGTACTCGCGACAGGCATGAAGTACCCGAATATGCAGCTGCAAGTTTTTGGTGTATTTTTGACTTCTAATCCAATGGAAATTGCAGATTAGGACGTGAACACCCTGTACGTCCGAGCTGCGATTCTGCGGCAAAGATGGAAGATCATGCAAGGCAATCTGCACAAGCATTAGGTTGTTCAGCTCATATCGGAATCTGAGCCCACACCTCGCTCTCGTAGAAACCGATTCGAAAACGAAAAGGAAATCCATGCAGCCAAGCCTGCGTCTGCCATTGCAGCTGACATGTCACTTTATCAGAAATAGACAGTGTAGAACCTTCAATCCTCAAGTATTTCTCCTCTATCGTATCTCCAGTGGATTGTTGGCTTATTGAAACAGAGCTATTTTCTTATGAAGTCCGCTAGCACCCAAGGGAAGATTGTTTTTTTGGTCTGAAGTTTGGTATTCTCAGCGCCGAGACTCCTACTATGTACTAGCATATATTCCTACTGCCAAGCCTCGGCAACCCAAAGAGCCTCAATCTCGGCAAAGTGCAAAACGAAACCCACGGAAAGCAACTACAGCTCCCACTCTCACCATTTCATTCTCCACCTCTCGCCCCTCTAGCCCTCCACCCTACACCTCTATACCTCTCCACCCTCCACCCGCCACTCTCTATCCCGCTACCAGTCTGACATCACCACCTTTAGACAACAACCCTCAGCACCACACCCAGCGCCCTCTCATTCGCATCATCGCGCGCATGGCCTCGAACTCTTCGCCGGGGTCGGTAGAGAACACGAACCAGTAGCCCCTGATAATGAGCGTTGTCGTAGCGCCGCCAGCTGGGGACCCGTGGGGGACGAACCTTGGGCGACGATGAAGACAGTGGGGTATCGGCACGGTCTCTCACGGCCGCTGCACCACTCTCCGCTGCGCGTCCATGGTGGATGGATGGATGGTGGCAGTAGACGCAGTGGCGGCTAGATTCAGTCGAAAGACTACGGTACCAGATGGTTAGGAAAGAATGAGGGCAGGAGCAGTGCGGGGAGGTTGGAGGGGTGGTATTTTTACGCGGGATGCGGTGACGCCATTCTATGGAGCGAGAGGCGGTCTTTTTTACGCTTCAGGAGATGGTGGATGCGGGTAAGTGCATTTGGTCCCACCACGCAGTTTCATCACCAACGGTTTTCTATCTCCCGACAGTCAGCCATCTCGAGGCATAGTTATACGAATACTACACCCCTCATCCATACGCCTCGAAACACAGCCTCTTTATCCCGCAACTGCCATCCGTTCTTTCCTTTCTGCCGAAATCTACGAGCGAGCCTCAGAGACGACGGAGGTATCGCACAGTTACAACGCCGTGGTACGGACCGCCCCCCAAGCATCCTGACCGAGAACGTCATGGACAACAGTCGCCGATGCTAGTACTGACTGGTCGACCTCCACAGCGGCTGACACTGGTACGGGTGTTTATGACGGAACGGGGAGCGCTTTCACCGGTGGTGGCGCTAGAACTACCGGGGCTTATTGAGCTTGGTTGTTATGGGACAGCCCCGGATGGAGCTATCAGAACAGCTGCTGGGACGTTTAATTCGATGCACCTGTGAGATCCTATACGGTTGGCGGTGGGGGCATGCAGTGGGGTGAGGAATGCCACTGCGTCGTGGAATTGGGGGGGGGGGGGGTTTACACGTCGAGAACGACACTACCGTGGGCCGACTTTTATGAAGATTGATATCGAAGGTACGTGACCCCACCCCCGGTGCAAAAGGTATCGGAGCGGGGGACTGGTAGCGTCACCTCCAGGGAGGTGTAGGTGTGGATGTGATGCACCCCCGACCTGGAAGTGGAGTCATGGGATATCGCTCTTCCCGACTGGTATCCGGCGACTAAATGGTTCATAATTCATTAATTGTGAGGAGCCCGGAGGCTATGACAATATATGACAGTATCACCAGTAATATTGGTGAAATATACAGATTGATTATTAATTGATTGATCTATTGTCTAATCGTGTGTGAATATCCAGTGTGTTTTCTGTGGATAAGGAACTGTGGAATGTATTAAACTCCATTGCTACTTGGATGTTGTAAGGTAGAGACCCACTTACAGATATGCCCATTTAGCTCCCTTCGTACCCAACACAAAATAATCTTCCACTATTAACAGATATATCTTGATATACATCTGCCCCCCCCCCCCCCCCCCAAAAGCTATAACAAAAAGTCTAAAATCAGCGTGGCATTTTTGAACGATTATTTGCTCTCAACCTTATAAAGAAGGGTCAGCGAATGTCTTCCGGGAATCGTAACATAAGCCAAATGACCTCCGACTGCGACTGAGCTACATATCTCCCCCCCCCCTCCCCGCTCCTCTGATGCCGAACATGTGGCGAAAGGAGTGGAGAGACAGAGAGGTGTGCTACGACGAGAGCCCACTGAACGTGTTAAGTTCCAAGAGCGGTCTTGGTAGTACGGGAGGAGTATCTAGAGATAGCCTCAGAGTGTAGACGGAAAATATCGCTCGGGGGTAGTGGGAGGAGGTGGCTTGTGTGTACGATCATGATTAGATGAAAGGTGGTATCGAAGGTACTTTCCTCATACACTCGATTCACAGGGTAAGGCGTTGTTTGTACAGACGGTATAAGCTTAGGTGGGGGTAGACGTGTCCATATTCTGAACCTCGGGGATGATGACTTAGTCATATAATATCACTCGGTTTTTCTGACCTGGCAATGATATCATTGGAATTGCCGACAGAACAAGGTGTCGGTGCCTCCATCTTATCCAGAGTTCATCACTGAGCCGCATGAAAGATATTAGTACCCCCCATCCTCGCCTTCTTGCTGTAGGGAGGCCCGCTCGGGAGTGAGGCCGTCATTTGATATTGTACTTCTGATAATATGGAAAAAGCAGAAAATAGACGATGGGTTAGGGGCAGAGAGCGGAGTGGTTCCCGCCGGTTTGAATTGGTTGGAGAAGGGTTGCGTCGATTTGGTACATATAAACTGACCACTGGAGTAGTGTAAAATTTTCTGATATGTGTGTTTGAGTAGGAACAACTTAACAGTAAGAGGCAAACGACGCTACGAATGGACTTGTACTATGCGAAAAAAGGTTGTGTTGTGATGATTGACCAGGATTGCGCTTGTAGTATATTTGAATATATTTACTCATAACCTAACTCTTGTGATCACATAGAAAGGCAGTGTGGCCCAGGTACATCAAAGACGTTACTATTTGATATGAGAATAAGGGTTAGGAGTGCTTGCTCGTCGTGTCGGGTTGATTGTGGTCTAAGTTTCCTAGGCTTTGGGTAAGTGGATAGAAGTTAATATCTGAGCATGGTATTAGACTCTTAGTGTACAAGTCGAATAGAATCCGGAGGTCGACGTTGTTATCAACTCAAAGCCGGAGGTCCGGATTTTGGCCGCTATTAGTGTTCTAGTCAAGCTGTGGATACAATCTATCGGGGGAGATAAGCCAATTGACCGGTCAAGTCAAGAATATTTTCCGATAAACTAGATTATCCCTGAATTGACTGTGTCCCGGGTTGATGGTCAAGCCAGGAATATCGCCACATTGTCTAACGTATCCCTAAGCTAACCAAGATAATTTCAACCTTTTGGTACTGGAACACGGGCGGCGCACTGGCCTAACTTTGAACCCTTCCGCCAATTATTAAGAGTATTTTGACCTATATATATTAACATTTACTGATAGTAGAGGCTTTTTATCCATTTCATATCCGCTAATTAGTAAGAGGTATTTTGACCTATATATATAATAACATTTACTGATAGTAGAGGCTTTTTATCCATGGCATTTGTTGACATACCGTCTCTGAAAATACCCTTTGAGATTTGTCGGGTACACTTCCCAATTATATACTGGTGTTATGATATTCCTGAATTGACCGTCAGCCCAGGAAGACAGTCAATCTGGGGATAATCCAGTTTATCGGAGAATATTCTTGACTTGACCGGTCAACTGCCTTATCTCCCCCGATAAGCCGAATCGTCAGGTTGACTAGATCAAGTCCATTATAAAATATTGGATTTACCTGTACCGCCTGTCCAACAACTGGTCTATTATCGCTTTGGATAGAAAATGGGTAGCTTTGCAGTAGTGGTAATGCAATAATGAGATATCACTCGTTCTTGGGTGTGGCTAGTTTCCGATCCTAGCATAAATATGGTTGTAGTTACAAGTATGTAAAAACGCCGGCGTCCAAAGAAGCTCACGTAATTACTGATACGTTGATTTAACCTTTAAATTCTCAAACATAGAAACACCAATGTCTGCCCTTGGACGCCCAAACTATATAAAGCATGAGATTAGCGGCCGGTGTTTCAGGCGCAGGTATTCCCGACCTGATGTGTTCCAAGGCTGAGGAGGGAATACTTTACCAACGGAGAGCCTTTTGTTAAAAATTCATGTCGGACAAATATGTGACTCTCAAGTGCCTCCAGGATTATTGGCACACATGTCTAGAATAAAATTCAGATAGCCTTCTGTGGCATTAGTCTTTTTGAATAACGTTCTTTTATTCATGTGGATCTAGGAAGCTAGAGTTAGTACAGCATGATAGTCCCAAATCGAGCAACCATTTTCTGTCCTTCTTTACCTTATCAGGGAATCCTGATAGCGTCCGGTATCTCTTTGTGATGTGTTTTGTGTGGTCGGATATGGGCGTCGGATGTAGGCTTCGGAGGTATATCAAAGAATTATGTCCAAGGTTTCGAGAAGTAATGATAATCGATTATACGACACTGTGAATGTCACTTATTCGTAGGACAATAAGTTTGCGATACAACAAACTAGCCGACAACCCCAAGTTTTCCACATACCTTCGCAAGGTATCACTTGTAATCTCAAATCACGTGATATCAGTCGCCTGATGATTCTTGCGGTGCGTCTTGGATCCGTGGTTCGCAATGTGGTTCCCAATGTGGTTCGCAATGTGGTTTGCAATGCATGTGGTTCGCTTTAAGTCGATTTGCACCCTAAATCAAAGCCGACCACCAATGGCTGGCCTCGAAAACAAACCCTACACCAATATAGCTATATAGAATTTGGAATATTTGTGAATCGATTTCTATTTTGTCGAATCGTGGTCACGATCGATTGTTAGAGATACCAGAACCGAGTTAAATCGAAAAATAGACTTTTCAAATGACGATAATTTGTAGAACATTGTACACACTATATGTATTAATATCGAGCTTGAGAAGTGCTTATTTTTCATGCTGACAGAGCGTTCCGATATATGTAGCCGTATCTACTAAGTATGTATTAGCGGTTATATGTATGTAGTTACATGTAACTCGGGGGTGTTTGGGCGGCGTCCCCTTCGCAATTCGGGGTCAAGAGCCTCCAACGTTCGTGATGAGGCTCGACAGCCTTTGGTGGGGGCGTTCTCTGCGTGGGACATGCGCATTAAGAGGGCGGCGATTTGATTGGCTCAAGGATCGATCCCGCAATGGTTTATTCTTGGCAGCCAAACATGTAGCGCAAAAGTTGAGCCTCCTGGCGCCTAGCGAGGTAAGACAGCGCTAACACACTGTGCATGTGCCTTATAAAACACACGCTCTCACCTGCGGATTCTGCCTGACGGCTATGCTTGTAGTAATTTCGCCTTGGCGTCTCAAGGTTAAATTAAACGAGAGTGACCGCCACGTCGTAATCCTCTGTAGATAGGTGGGCCAATACTCATGGCAACAAATAGAAGCACTTCGCCGCTCGATGAGGGTTACGTATTTATTTGTAAATTAAGAAGGGATCTATCTGTCGAGACGCTATATCTTTTGTGATATCTCGATGATAACATCACGATTTTCGGGTGTTTCGTGCGTGCTAGGTGATTGGCCTGAACGCACCTCCGAGTTTACCAAAGACTAATTTGTATTTTGACTCTTGTCATGCGGTTGTCAGTTGCCATTCCCGGGATGGTGTGGCGGGTGTGGAGGTATCCTAGTAATGCATATAGCTTTAGCGCTTTTGAAAGAATTGTATACCGTACGGGCGCTGTACCTGGGCAGTAATCTGACTTTAGACTTTCATTATATATCTATTCTGGACATACAGAAGAAGTTAGCCAAGTACGCAATCAATACGGGATTAAACAAAGTGGGGCTAGGTGAATTATTTTCCTTTCTTTTCTCAGGTCATAAGCTTAAAGAATGAAGAATGAGGGAGAACGGCGTAACTACGGTAATCTACTTCTACCGTAGTGCTTAGCGAAGAGCGTTCAGTGGATGTTCTAACGTGATGTTGTAGGTAGGGTTCATCGCCTAATCGTGGTAAAGATCTCTGACATGCATTGCGAGTTCAAGGATATCTGTCCTACCGGGGTGTTCCCCGGATGGCTGTGAAGTGATCTTCCGATAACGCAGATGAAGGGACGAGGGAACAATGCTGCAAACAAAACTCTAATTTGATTAGCTGATTGTACGGTAGCAGGCTTTGGTAGTAGAACGGCATTACTCAAAGACTTTACCAACCAGTCCTAGTAACGTCGTGCGCATTCTCACGTTTCTCGGAAATACCGTAGGAAGCACTTCTAAGTCAGTGATTGAGGGGGAGTGCGGGTGGAGAGCTGAGCGCGATAATGGTAGATGTACCAATCTTGCCGTGCCTGTCTACAGTAATGATTGTCATTAACATTTATCCTCTTGGCTGGGCCAATACTCGCCTTGAAACTGGATCTGATATGAAGCCAATGTTAGAGTTAACCGCATACCTTTGTAACCTAACTGAATCGTATGTGGAGAGAAGAAAACTATGATATGGATATGATGTACACTTCTCTCGAATCGAGGCCAGAGCGACCTGTCGGGGGTGTATCATGAAATATCACTCGCTCGATTGCTGATCTATTTAAAGAATTGTGCGCATAGTGAGCTAATCATGCAAAACTGTTTTTATGATCGTTTTCCATTTTGTAAAGGAGGTGCGATTCCTATATATCAAAATGATTTAGTGTTGACGTAGGCCGTTCGAGAGAGGTATACATATACATGTATAGACTCATGGATTGTGCACACCACTCATTGCATCAAACCCAATCGATTCTGTATCATCATAACGACAGCATCGTGGGTAGAAGGGTGGTAAATGGTTAATGCGAAATAGCGTTGTGCTGACAATCCAGTGCGCAGGCCACGGTATTAGCGGCCCACAAGACTGCTCGCGCGTCTTTGTCAAGAATACTCCATGTGAACACTAGTTTGGGGGTTTCATAGAAGAGCGAGGTCTGGTAAAGTATCCTTGGTGAAGACGCGCGACTATATGTAGCCTGAAGTCAGGAAACGTTGTCAGAATTAAGTTTGACAGGGGGCGTCCTTCTGGACCTCACTCGAGACATCCCACACATTTACCCATCAGGTGAATCTGTCATATCTTAAGTTTTCCTTTTCGAAGTCGCGGTAATATCGGTTATCACAAATACATTACCATTGATAACCACACTCCTGGCGAGAATTAATCAGTTGAATCGAGGGCAAGCGGAGCTTGCGCCAAGTCCTTAATCTTCCTGTGGTACCTGCTATAGATAGCTAGCAAAATTGACATGAATGAGGATGTACGTGTACGCCGTACCCTATCTCAAAATGTACATTGTGTCCTGTAAAGCTGACTGGTGTGAAGGCATAGCTAATGGTGAGGCATCGTTGATATCTGATGGTTATCACGCCCAGAATGAACTGTGGTAGCGCTTGGAGCTTGTGCGCGCAAGGTTGGCCTGGCACTACCGTCTCGTCGGAAGAATTGAAATATAGCTCAAGACGGAAGGACCCCGAAATGCGTGTGTGCGGGCATGTATATGTAGTTAAACGTCTAGTAAACCGCAGGTACTAAAGTGCACTTAAAGATATCCAGGGTTGTCCACGTCGCCAGCCTCAAATCGGCGGGGAATCGCCTTCATGAGCATTCCCAGATACATCGGTATTGCAGCTACATTACCCGTATTTCCTCTCAAACCAGATAAACATCATTTCAGAAGCGTATTATGACGAGAAACCCGATTTCATTCTTAGAATTAAACCACGAAAACACGCTTCTAAACACCCGACCTCCCAAGAGTGACTCTATTGCTATTGAGAGGGACCGAAGGACAACCTTCCGTATAAGTAAGATTCCAGTAACCGTCTCGAAACCAAAATTACTATCCATTCTCGACCTGCTATTCTCTCAAACATCTTGTCACGGACAGCCTGCGATTCCTGGACGGGTCTCGGAGTGTTCAATTGCTCCTTCACCTATGGACAGTGGAAGATACCAGATTGCAACTGTGACCTTTGAGTCCATACCTACACAGCTTCAAGCATGTGGTGGAAGTGAGGAGTGGGTATCTTTAACAGCCAGAATCGATTCGACGACAACAAAGTTAGTGTTTGACTCCCACTTTATTGGATTGACTCCTCTTCAGGGGAGCAATGGTGATTATCAAGTTGAGTAATACATCCCGTCCGAGATTGATTTACATATGAAAATCCCCATTAACCGTTTCACTGGTATCGTTGTTAGTCTTGTTTTCGTTACCGGTCTTGCCGGTCATGCGTTCGGATCGTGGAAAGCGAGGGGTGAACACACGATGTGGGTGAGGGACTTTCTTGTTAACGACCTTGAATACCGGCAGCCCGGAAAGACGCGCGTTCTTACCTACGGATATGATACAAGATTGCTTGCGTCGAGCTCAACTGCAGGAATTGACGAATTTGCGTGTAGTCTGCTAGACGCGGTAAAAAATGCTAGGAGATTTCGTAATGTATTTAGACTCCGGAGGTGTGTCTTAGAGGGTTAAGCTCAAATCCTTGTTCAGGAACAAGTACGGCCAATTATATTTGTGGCGCATAGTCTGGGGGGTCTTGTAGTCAAAAAAGTAAGTAGATACAGTCCGTTCTAGTTATTCACAGTCCCGCTGATTGGGGAAGGAAAGGCTCTGCTACAGGCTTCAACCGGCACTGAGAGAGACAGGGGCGTATCTCGCTCGGTGCATGCTTGTTTCTTTCTTGGGGTGCCACATAGAGGCATGAATAATGAACAACTGAAGTACATGGTGAAGGGGCAGCCTAACGAGGCTCTTATATCAGATCTTGGCATCGGTTCACAGTTTCTCAAAGACCTCGAGAGGTCATTCAACGAGACATTCACACTAGATTCCCTACGCGTTTTTTCAATATATGAGACTAGCTTATCTGCAACGGTTCGGGTACGATAATTCTGGTGCCATGATTGTGATCTGTTGCTAACTTTAATAAAGCGGAGTCCAACCGGCATATGGGGCAGAACAGGCCCAAAGGTGGAGATGGTCACCAAGGAGTCTGCATTAGACTGGTTAGACGATGACAGAAGACATACTCGGATACCAAGAAACGTCGATCACTCGACACTCGCGAAGTTCACGAGTAATGCCGATCATGATTATGAAGTCCTCCGCTGCCATATCTTGGAATGCGTTGAAGAGGCTGTAGAAGAAATGTCAAAAAGACTTTCAGAAGTTAATGATATTTTTGCCGATTGTTATTACGATGGTATACCTACTGGCCCTTTGGTGCTAGGATATCATATTGCCGAGCTCTCAAACACCTGCGCCTCCGGTATCAGCTCTGATGTTGCTAGCCTTGCAAGCCTTATTTGCCTTAGATTGGTTGTTGACTCGCTCAGGAGCAGTCAATGTGAAGTTTCAATATTTCAGAAAGAAGTTAATGGAGATGAAGTACCGGTTAATCGTCTATCGAGTGTGGAGTTCACCTACAGCAAAACAATGGAAATTGAATGTTCGACGCACAGAAAAATCGATGTTGGGCTTCCGCCTCACGTGAGAACACAAGTTAATTCTCGAGATGTGAGGAAGTGGCCTCAGAGGCTCGGGAGGACCGTATCGTTTTTTCGCCGATCTCTCAAATTTTCGCTTAATGCGAAGACCAGACTCCTCAATACTATTCTACAAGCCAAGGAGGCATCACTAGACATCTCCAGGCATTCTGTCCCAAGATCTATCCGATGGTATCTAGTAGGGAAGAAGGAAAGACTTACTAGTACTCACATAAGCGCCCTGCGTAAGACCGTTCGCAGGGGGGTGGTCTAAAGTACATGGAGCATGAGGCTAACAGGAACAGAGAGATGGCGCAATTTATTGGAATCAAAATCAATCACTCGCACACATTCCTCTGGTCATTCGTTTTACTTGTCCTAGACGATTTCGGTTTCTGTGGTTATCACTGGATACATTGGTTCTCACTATCATGGTTTCGCTGGTCCCGACCCCGGAGGTGGACTGTCGCCAGGCCCGTTATAAATGGAAGGTCTGAAGTCTGGCCTCAAATCACCGACAGTCCTTGGAGTGCAACATGTCGAAGTGAAGCAAAATTACTCGGAGTGTCGTTTTATGAATGGTGAATGTATATTAGTAAACATCGTAATGGTGGTAGCTATTCTACAGGGTTTGGGGGTAAGGAAATACGCGTTATATAAGGCTTAAATAAGGGTTAAATAACGGTTTTTGGTAGTATAAGGCTTATTTATCTTTCAAGTCTCCAGTAATAAACTCTGGCAGGACCTGGCCGAGAAAGGAGGAATCTCATGCACCCTAGCTCTAGATCTGCCTCCTACTTATTCCCAAGGTTTCCAGTGGTTCGGCGGTTAGGTGGTTGAAACCGTTTTAACTGAACCATTTAAGTTAGCAGTTGGTACGGTTCTTATCATTTATAATACATGGTTTGAACGGTTTAGAAATCTTCAAAACCAGTTATACCGACAGTTTAGACAGTTTACACGACTCCTGTTCGTGAGCTTGAACACCCCAGTTCCTAAGCTCGAACATCCTGTTCGAGAACATGAACACCTATTTTGCGGACCCTTACCACGGTAGATGTGCCAAGACATAGAACCACGGTTTAGACGGTTAAACCGGTTCAAACTGTCAAGATAAACAGTCGGTACAGTTAGTACGGTTTGACTTCCCCGAGTTAGTGGGCGGTGCGGTTTTGTCGTGTACCAGAACTGGTTCCTACCGTTGGAAACCCTGCCTATTCCACTCCTAATCGGATGTGCCGAAACCTTCTGCCGGCCGACGTGGTGTAGGATATCCATTCAGCAACTTTATCGTTGGTTCATCAGTAGAGCGATTTATGAATTCCTGCCGGGAGTGGATATAAAATTGATGGCCGGGGGGGTACATAAACAGAACTGGATTGATATGATCACATCGTCGTTCGAGAAACACCTCATTATATTATGCATCTCATTATAGACCTTTCCTACAAGATGTGATAGCAAGTCATATAAGCTGTTATCAACATGCGGTGGAGATGCGTGGATACGCTTAGGAGCCGATATCTCGGTGATAAAGAAGACTCTATACCGAGAAACACATTTTGACAGATAAGGTGTCCACTTCTCATTGAAATAAGTTGAGAGACTGGTGAGAGGTGGAAATCTCAATTATATCGTGACTAGATATTCTGTTCTCTCGGTTACGAGCCCGGGTTTTCTCTCATTATTAGGATTAGGGAGGGCTACCTGCTGATTTGTGGGTGCGGAATCAGGTAAAGGGTAAAGTGAAATGTGCGAGTTGTAAACTATTATGAGTCCGATACAATAGCTAGGTCTTATATAGCTTATATTTGCTCGTTGACTAATAGGTCAGAAGTCGTTCCAACGAAACCTCCACACAGAATTCCGACATTCTAATTAGCGCGTGAGTATCGGCATATGCAGGCACAGCTGCATGTATATGCAGGAACATTCATGCACTCGCCTACAAGCTTAGGAAATGGAAAGTACAGATAAGAAAGGCAATGATTATCTGCGCCCTTCTGAAATATAAATAATCCTTGTATTTAGTAACGGTATTTTCTGGCTCATATGGTGCTCTAATAATTACTTTTTTTTTTTTTTTTTTTTGTTTATTCCATATATGAAGTTCCTCCGTTTGAGAGCATTTCCATTTCGCAGGATACTGTATCAGCAGATCCAGCCATGGCCGGAAGAAATCTACCGTTTCGGATGTTCCTAAATAGTTGGGCCATATATGGACTTCCAGTATGGCGTAAGGAAAGAAATTCACGAATAAGATGTTTTCATTATTGCGATTTCCAGGCGAACAGCTCCAGAGTCCAGACCTGTGGCAGTAGCTCAATTGGGACGATATTTCTGATATCAAATAATGCTTTCAGGAATTAACAACAAACCCAGTGATTGTAATACTGGACGCATAAATTCGCTAGCATCAATTGACAATATTGAGTATACAATCCAGTTTGTCTTACATAACCGCTCATATACTCATGAGTAGGGCTTGGTGAAATATTGATTATGCTCGACAGGATCACGCATGCCAAACAAATAAGCCTGTAATTGGGTTGAGGATAATCTCCCGAGGTAAGATCATCTGGGGAGATCTCTTGGCTATCGATAAATCCTTGAATGTCGAAAGGTTTGTTAACGGCATGCTGGAAATCCACATATTCCCTGGCGGTGTGGGAACTTCTTAAATTGTTGTTTGCTTCCCGCAAGGGCTGAGCGTTCCGAGCGGCGACCCGTCGTATATAAATCTCCCCAAAATGGCTAATGTTGCATACAGACTGGGTCATGTCTTCGTCCTATGCTGAGATAGATTGTGCTGTTGGATTCCTAGGCATGTGCAAGCTGCTGGTGGATTCCCGGTCTTCGTCTAGTTTCCTAAAGATTGTGAGTTGGCGGGTTTAAAGCTCGATGTCGACCTCACCTTTCTTCATCTCCTTTCCTTTCCGCACAAGACCCCTTTCCCCCGCCTCCATCTTCGTGGAAAGGGAAGGGATGACATACCCTCCGCGCGGAGTTAAATAACTAGTCTCCCGCGTATGGCGAACAAAAGCGAGAGATTTCACTCGGTCAAGCTCAAATCTACCCCCAAAGAACATGGAAAGTGAACCTCCCTCTACCGGCTTTCCCCCGGTCCAAGACACTCCCGGAGCCACATGTCAGACGCACCCCTAACACCAGCCCACAGCTTCTAATAGTCTATGCGTCTCGTGGTCCGGACTACTCACCACTGGTCCTATTCCGCTGTTAACGGCCGGTCTAGTCCGCTATAAAACTAGGCTAGAATACACTGCGCTAGTCTCTAGACCATGAAATTGGTAGTTTGAAACCCCTGGTACTGGTACCAATATTTACCCAGAACCTTGAGAAAGGTCTCACGCCGTGGCGGAGAAGTGTTTAAACCTTCCTCCGGAGGCGGACAAACAGTACATGGGCGATGTCGTGGTTCTGGCTACTCTGACCATGGCCACTTATTCCGTGGGCTGCATCAGTTTGCCTTCTGTTCCTGAGGATCAGGCCTGTGTTACCCGATTGTGATCTACACTTCGGCCCGAGGAAGCTCTGGCTCTCACCTACCGTCCGCCGGAAACTAAGTAGCTGCCCGCCCATGGAGAATAAAAAGCCAGAGGGTTATATCCCGACCAGGTTTCAAGAAAAGGGCTTGCAGAGGACCTGACCGTTACGTTAGCCCCATCTTTGCTGGTGCGGCGAAACCTATTGCAATTCCATGACCGGCCGGGTCTGGCTGGAATTATCGGAGAGATGGAATTGGAGGTGTTGGTTATCAAACCAGAGGTTTTGTTCCCTCCGAACGCCGGAGGTTTGGTAGGGATGGAAATTTTGAGAGGGTGAGGCTGAGATGGGTTTCTCTGTGCCTATCTCTACTGAATCTACGTACTTGTGTCGCTCCGCCCCTGGGCACGATTATGATCCGCCATTAGCCGTGCAGGAGAGCAAGAGGCCGGAAATATTTCCATCGATCATGTCGGAACATTCCGCCCTGGTTTTTGGTCTGGCTGGGTGGGGAAGCATAATTTCTTTCCGTATATTGCCGCGTCGTTCGGACGACCGTGGTGGGGCGGTGAAAGGTTTTGTAGTCCAACTTAAATCTCTAGCCGGGGGTTCCGGTCTCTGATCATAACGCTGGCGTACATAAATGTGGCGTGCTCCCTTTAATCGAGACAGAGTCAAGATGAGTTAGTACGTTAGTTAGTCCATCTCCCTGCGGTGATCTGGTGTAATAAAATGTCGTGCTTCCTTTAATCGAGACAGAGTCAAGATGCAATTAGTAGATTCGTGAGTCCATCTCCTTGCGGCGGCCCGTACCCCAGCAATCCCCATTCTCGCGGTTTACTAAATCACCACCGTGACCTCCGAATGGATGGCGGTGATCCGTATGAATGAAATTCCGCTGTTACAATGAAGGAAAGAGTTGTGTGGTGATCCGGGTATAATAGCTGGTGCGCTTCCTTTAATCGAGACAGAGTCAAGATGCAATTAGTACGTCCGTTAGTACATCCCCTTGCGGTGATCCGGGTAGGGTGGTGGTGCGGGTATAATAAATGTCGTGCTTCCTTTAATCGAGACATGGCCAAGATGAGTTAGTACGTTAGTTAGTTCCTGTCCTTGCGTTGGCCCGGGTATGATAAATGTCGTGCTTCCTTTAATCGAGACGTAGTCAAGATGCATTAGTAGCTTCGCTAGTACTTCTCCTCCGCGCACCATGATCATGTGCGTAGGTAGCTATTCGGTATCCATCTGCGGGCCTTCCACCACCTGATGACCTTCCACCACTTGCCGGACTACATCCATCGGCGGCGGTAAACCAGGTGCCTCGTGCTATGAGCGCTTGTGATTTGTTTTTTTTAGATTATTATTTTATGTACCCGGACACATGCACCGATGGAGGGAGAACACATAACCTCGTCGCATGAGCGGCGGACATACCGCCCTCGGGGCTGCGGGCCTCGCGAGGGGGCGGCTTGTGTTTTTTGTTTTTGCTTTTTTGGTATTGAAGCACCCCGGACCCCCACCCACCGACGGAAGGCAGGACAGGACAGGTGCCCATCGCATGGGGCGGGGAGCGGACATACAGACCTCGGGGCGGCTTGTGTGTGTTTTTTTTTTTTTTTTTTTTTTTTTTTTTTGAATTTGTACATATTTATGCACCCCCGCCGACCGTCTACTGGGCTAGCTGCCGCAGTCGGTTGGACTGGGAGCTGTAGCGGTTGGTATACAGCGTCTTGATCGATCAAGGCGCGAGGAAAGCGCGGAGAAAAAAAATGTATTCCGTACATACATTCCCCCACTCGCACCTCCCAGAATCAACATGTGCTGCACGGCGGACATAAACGCCTCGGGTGGGTAGTGGGGCGGCTTGTGTTTTGGTATTTATGCACCCCGGCCCGCGGTGTGTTTGTTGGCTGGCTGCTGGACGAAGTTGATTGCGCTGCGCTGGGGGATGTTAGTGTAATGATATGCCTTGGTCGATCATACAAGGAGGAGCAAAAAGAGTATTCCAGAAAACAAACACTTGGCTTACATTACATGCCCCGTGCCAGAAATGAGAGAGAAAAAAAAGAAACAAGAATTCTAAAAAAAATCTTGCAAACGGTTATTGTTTATGGTTTGCGAAAGTTTTCCCCCGCGAAAAAAGGGTCTACAAGCGGGGGGGGGAGAGAGGGGCGGGAGGCGCCTTATATCGCTGCTGCCAGAATCATTTTGCGGGCGCCAAGCCCCCACCCTCACGCAGCATTCTATGGACAAGGAAAGGGGGAAAAAAAAAAAAAAAAAAGAAAGAAAAAGACGTATGTATGTATGTATGTATAGCGTCGGGAAAACGCCAAGAGGGGCGGGGCTCGGCGCTTTGAGGCGGGTTCATTGGGAATGGTACCCGCAGGGGGAGGGGTGGGTTTTGGTAGTCAGGGTCTCTTCCGGTCTGGGCGGGGCGGGACGGTGGAGCGCACGGGGAATAGACAGCCAGTAGTGCGCTCATTGGGGGACCTGGGGGGAGCGGGGGGGGGGTGATTGTGCTGGAAGCGAGGAGGAGGGAGGTATTTGGGGCAGGCCTAGGGAGAGTGGACGAGGGGGAATATCCCCCCCCCCCTGAGGTAAAGGCGAAGGAGGATGAGATGCGGTAGGAACAAACGTGGGTGGAAGAACGAAAAAGTCGGCGGTGGGGTGGCAGGTGCACGAGCTGCGGAGATGTCAAGAACACTGGAGAAAGCGCCGAGGAGGCTGGGGATGGATGACGTGGCGATGGCTTGGGGGGGGGGGAGGCAGAGGGATGGCGGTCGGGCTAGGGGGGGGATCTAGTTGTGTTTTAAAGGGGTTCCATCGAATAGATTTCTGCAGTTATGAGAAGATGGGGGAGAAAAGAACTGTAAATGCGCGAATGGAATGGGGATGCTGAAAAGGAGCGCGAGACAAAGGAGTGAAGAAACTACATATGTCATTGGCTCGCAACTCTGGCTGCTCTCTGAGAATGCACGATATGCGGGGGGTGGGCAGAGTTATTATGAATACTTACATATGTGTTAAAACACGTTTCAATGGCGACGTGGTGGTCGGACTCAGTTGAGCATACATGTATGTATTATTTTCGGAGAGCCTATATGTAAATTACACCGCGGCACCCCCATCCTTGCTCACACCATCACCACTCTCATCTTAAGCATCCGGTAATCTTGCACTACCGCACTGTCGAGTTCGGAGATATTGAGAACTCGATCAATAGTGTGGGACAGCATAATTCAATGAAGTGCATATATCCGGGTGTGCCAAGACATGGCAAAGTCTCCCGGCAGACTCTCTTGGCAATATCTCTTGGCAGATTGACAGGGATGGCCTTTTTTCAGGCCCGCCGGCTATCACAAACCCGCATCCTACTACATTTCATTTCCAGACTCTCCCGCTGTTCACCAAGGTGTGTGTGCCCCGCCCCGCCCCCCCCGAATGCCCTCGCCGTCCATTGCTCACCGCATCCTGCAGCCACACCCAACGCCCTCCTCACCCTGTCGCTCCGTCCGACCAATGTCGCCCCCGCCCCCATCCACCCTCGAGGACGTTCTAGACCACTACACAATCCGCTCCACCCTCTTCTCCCTCCTCGACCCCCTCTCGCTGATCCGTCTCCAGCGGTGCTCCCGCAAACTGCACAGCCACGCACCCGAGATGCACAAAACCCAATGGAACCTCCCCCGCTTCCTCACCCGCTGGGTCCGCGACCCCGCGGCCTTCCGCCGCCAGATGGCCGCCAACGACGCCATCCTCGCTGGCTCGGCCGCGCTGCAGTTCTTCGACCGCACCCACTACCCGGACAGCGACCTCGACGTCCTCTTCACGGGCGCCGGCAACAACGGCCCCGAGGCCACCAAATGCTACGCCAAGCTCGCGTCCGTGGCAGCGCACCTCGTCGCGGCGGAGGGCTACACGCCGCACGCACCGCCCGGCATCGACTGGGCGCGCGCGACCGGCAAAGAGCTGTTCGGCAGCCTCGCACGCCGCCGCCGCCGCGACAGCCCAGCGGCGCACCGCGAGATCTCGGGGACATATCCGCTGCTGTTCGACGTGTTTGAGTTCCGCAAGGGGCCGCGGCGCGTGCAGCTCGTCATGTATGAGCGCTCGGCGCTGGAGAGCGTGCTGACGGCCCATTCGACGGTGGTCATGAATTTCGTGGGCTGGGATTGCGCGTATAGCCTGTTTCCGGCGTACACGTTTGGCAGCAGACAGAGCCTGGTTAATCGTGTGCCGGATGCGGGGACGGCGAAGGTTATGAGCAAGTGGCGGGGACGCGGGTTCGCGTTTGGGTGGAAGAAGGTGGTGGGGGATGGACTGGGTCCGGAGAATGACGTGCGACCCCCCCCCCCCCCCCCTTCCTCCCCGCGGGCCCTTTCTAACAAAGGAGACATAGGCCGAGTTCCAAGCGCCGACAATGGATCCGTTCCGCCGCGTGCGCTCCCTGGCGGACCGCCACTGCTGGCGGCTCGAGCTGGATACGGCGGGGCTGGAGGATGTGAGTGCGCAGACGGTCTCGCGGGATATGGTGTTTGGGACGGTGTGTGATTACTTTAGCGGGCGGGATCCGTTTGGTTACCCCGGGGCGTGTGTGAGCTTTCGATTCTTTCGGTATGATTCCCCGGTTGAGCGCCCGGAGGGTGTGGCGGGTGTTGTGGGCGGCGGTGTGTAGGGTGGCTGGGTAGTGAGGTCGGGGGCGGTGGTGGATCGGTGGGTGGGCGGGGTGCGGGTGGAGGTGCGAGTGAAGGTGGTTTCTCGGTAGTTTTGCATGTACTGTCTCTTGGGCGCCGCCTGTAAGACCCGCTGATACGGCCACACCCACCTCGAGCTTGGTCTAGACAATGCAAGCCTGTCTGCTACTCGCAGTGCTCCCGGGCCCAAAAGTGGTGCAAAAACGCGGAGTTATTGCTAGGCGGGCGCACTAGAAAGAAAGGCTGTCAGTGGCCCTATACGTATTGACCGAGCCCTGGTTCTGAATCCCGTGGTGAACGCTCGACCAACTCTACAAAACACGTATACCCTGAACCCACCCACCGCTGGTAATGATGGACATAGAGCCCGATGTCAACGGGCCTGCTGAACGCGCACATTACTCATAACACAAACCCCGCGACCCGCTACAACCCCGCGTGCATTCTAACAGCCCCAGCTAGTGGCGGCAATGACTGCACCCTCTGGCATGATGGCGCAGATGGAGATGTCCTGTCTGCTATGGGGCTAGTCCGGTGGTGCGTCGGTGTCAGTGCCCCCTACAAGAGAATCCCACTTGCTGTTACCAGTGTTCGTCGGTGGGGTATTCCTGTACATTCGTCAACGCCAATCGAAACAAGCGGGCGTGGAAACTGATATCCACCGACCCCGGCCGGCCCTCGGGGCGGAGTAATGTATGGTTTGGCGTCTGGCAGTACCAGGATGATATATCAACCGAGACAGTGATATTGAAGGCAGCCCACGTGCGAAGGGTGGTTTAGTGTACTTTAATCTCCCATCCACTCGGCGTACAGGAGAAAGCACTGTGCCGGCGCGCAACTACGTCGCGGAACTCGACGTCTTTAGTGATACAAGTAGTAAATCTCGCGAGCATATCACCGGGGTTTCCAACGGTACAAACCGGTTCAAAATGAAGGCGAAACTGTACCAACTGCTAAAATTAGTACGGTCAAACCGTGCCAGCTGAACCAACTACTTGAACTTGAGAGTTTGAGCCGGTTTAACCGATAAACCGTGGTTCCATGTCTTGACAGCTGAACATGCGCATGATGAGTGTGCAAGCTCCTGCAGGAACCTGGGTGGTCGAGCTCAGGAACCTGGGTCTTCCAGCTGACGGAAGCATGACGTTCGATCTCACGAACAGGCCTTGTATAAACCGTTTAAAGCGCCGGTATAGCCGGTTTTAAAGATTCGTGAAACGTTTAACCGTTTTATTCAAGGAGGCAAAAAAAACCCTACCAACTACTTGAACGGTTGAGTACAAACGGTTTTAAAACCACATAACCGGCACAACCACGGGAAACACTGACTAGATGTTTTCTACAGGTAATAAATCGCTCACGCGCATACCACCACGGGTAGAGATGCCCAATCACCGCCTGTAATCAACACACCAAAGTGCGTCCCAGCCACCACGATCTCGCTCCCTCATCCTGGTGCAAGTCACGGTAGATGACTTGACGATGGTAGCGGAAGATGCTGTGCGATCTAGCATGGTCGGGGGCGAGTTATTGGTTACTGTGTAGTGCGGAGTGATTTTTATCGCTACTAGTCCGTCAATATATTGATATGGGACGACGGGACCGAGAATTTAGTGGATTGGTAGAGATACATAACTGCTGTGTAAGTATATTTTGCCTTTCACTTCGAATTTCATTGGTCTATCTTGCAGCTTGTATTGACGCAGCCCCATCATGCCTCGGCGCGCTCCGCTCCTGCCTGATCCGTCGTAGTGTTTAATTCGCACCATCTTTGGCGTCCTCGGGATCTCGAGATGTTCTGGTCCCCCCGGTCCATCCCGCTACGGGAGCAAGTAAAATCAATCGTGATGACGCTGGTAAATGACAGTAAATGAATCTCTGAGTCAAATACAGTAGCAAAAAAAAAACAAAACGGGGTGATATCACTACGGTAGAACAGCGCTACGGCATTAATTTGGGTGGATGCCGTATTTGAGGGCATGCAGGGATTGTATTTGATTTGGATTGAGAAATGCCCGCATTCCTACGACATTTACTTCACTGACCCAAATTCCTATGCTATATGACTAGCCTGAATGCATGAATGAATACATGCAACACTTGACTGTAGTTACACTCGGGTTTTGCTTACATATCTCCATTGAGGCATCTCAACTTTCCATTAAACCACCACCAAGATTCCGAACACAATAGCTCAATTCATCAACAGATCTATAACTGCATCTCCCTCATCAATGGGTTCCAAAGATCTAGGGAATACTTTTGAAAAAATAATTTTTTTAATTCTATGTGCCCTTATTTTATACTGGTCTGATAGGGTATCTGACTAGGTGTAGGAGTACGGACTACCAAACCGCATGGCCGCCTCACCTCCGCAAGGTAAGTTATTGATCGATCAGTTAATCAGTTAGGCATTTAAAGCATAGGTTAGACATTTAAAGGCACAGGTTAGCAGTCTTGCAAATGCCGCTTTACAACAGCATTCTTAACAATGCGACATTCTTTGAGAATGCCGCAGTGCTGCCATATCACTTCAGTAGTAATTTCACCCCGATTTTTGCTACTGTATGTCCCCTTTTTTTTTACACATTAGCTGACCTAGTCTTGAAAGGGATTTTCTAGGCGATCACTTATGTATTGTTTGCCCAAGAACAGCAAAGATTATTGCTGGCAGCGAGAGTTGAACCCAGAAGCTCCAGAAACCATTGATAGACTATATCACTTACGGAAAATAATACACAATTATTATGGACTTATGCAGAGAGCAGAGATAACCCGAAAATGGTGGTAATGTACACACAAATTGTATTTTAATGTACAGAGAATGTTGCTTTAAGGTGTCACGAAAGGACACTCGGTAAATACATTGTAAATGAATCACTTGTCTCATTTACAAACGACGTTACCGGTAAATGAATCAATTGATTCATTTACTCAACTCGCCTTGGGGAGTAATGCATCAATTGATTGCTTTTCATTTCTAGTAGAGTCCTGGTCTTCCTCTTTATAGGTGACCGCTGTTGTAACACGAGCTCCGTAAAGGATTACTACTAGGTGTTTTACGTGATGAAATTGTATAGGATGATGTACAAGTCTACACGATGTGGTGGTGGGTGATGGCACCGTGATTTTGACGAACGTTTGGCTTGCACCGTCTGTGAATATGTTTTGGTGGGTGATGGCACCGTGATTTTGACGAACGTTTGGCTTGCACCGTCTGTGAATATGTTTGGTGTTATTGGTTGGAAGGAGACGATACCACTCATTTGATTCCTGCTCCTGCTCTTCCGTTTCCTTGGACGGCTACCGCTTCTCAGTAGCTCGATGACTTCTGCAGTCTTTATCTTCCGTCCGCTGATTTGTGATGGTGGAGATGACACTTTGTCGATAGGGTTCCTTTTGATCTTATGTGAAGTGTTTTGAAGCTAACGAATCACGTCGGGGTCACCACGTGGTTGGCTGCTCACAGTGTTCTGATTCCTCCTTCGATCATATACAAGCAGGAAGCATGATGATGATCTATTCTAGGAGGTTGGTCTGACTAGTTATGACATGCTGATCCTGCTGCGTTACAACTAGGCTAGTGTCTGCTTTAATCAGTGCCAAGACTGATTACATAAACTAGACAAGCATTCTTTGGATGACCTGTTGTCAATAACGGAGCTATATCGTCACCGTTGAGATCGGAAGAAAAACTCCCCTGGCTCTCCGAGGGTGGCGTAGACCTTCACAACCTGCGGTGTATCGGTCTTTGACAGACGTCTCCGGCTGCAGGCAAATATCGCAACGACAATTATCGTGACACACCGAAATGCCACCGTTGCAACCTCGAATTGTAGGGAAGATTTGTCGCTCGCTACTAGAGCGGGCCCCTGGACGTCTTTAAACGTTGCCCATGCTTTCGTGATTTGCAGGGCACCTTTAATCATGGTCACCACCTTCAAACTTATAGATTAATAGATAAGTTGCACCAGGGGCTGTCTTATTGAGGGTGTCTGCCCGGGTCAGGAACTACCCAGTGGCGCAACATAATCCCGGCTGAGATGCCAGGAAGATTGCCCGGGCACCCCTCGGGTGAAGAATTCCTGGATTTTCTACCCCGCAAAGCTACTGCGGAAACTTCGAAGACCAGTGACCTCTTGTCTTTTGGTAATAAACCTCACTCCTATACTCATAGTTAGTAACAACCTTGGCCATGAGATTCGTTAAATAAACTTACGGAGTATATGCAAGTGGGGCTTCCATACGAGATCAGAGGGTGCCGTCTTAAGGTTTCTGCCGAAGGCGGGAAACTCCTCAATAGTAACGAGGGTAGAACGCCGTAACCAGGCGGCCTTTTGTAACCGCCATCTACTAAGAGTTTCCAAAATAATGTGAGTCAAGAAATCTTTCAAAACGCCAAAAGGCCGCACCACGGGGAGAACGTTATAATACCTGCTACTTTGTGCATCACTTGTCGATCCGCCCTGACGAGCGGGACGAGGCACCAGATATTCTGGGCTTTGTTGGCTTCTCAACGCTATCCATCAGGTTTTGCTGATGTTGTACTGAGCGTTTGTAACCCATTGGTGAGAGGGTAAACATCTCGTGGCCTCTGTGGGTTACGATACCTGTACGGCAACGGTTATCTGGGTGAATCATTATTTGTTAGAATACTGATGTTACATCTGGGGCGCTAATGAATTTCATACCGCTGATTTTCGCAAAGATATCTTCTTGACGCGGTAGCGGGTATGCGTCTCTGGGGACTAGCTCGTTGAGCATACGCATGTCGATTACGGGATTTCTTTGCCCTTGTGTCTTACGACGAAGACTTGAATGCTGTAGGGTGAAGGTCTGTCTATTCTGGCCATGCGGCCTTGCGGTACGTTTCGCTACACCGATGGAATGGTGATGATGGATGTTGAAACCCAGCGTGGGAAGTGGCTGAAGTGAGGTAGAGGATTGCCATAATCCCGGGTGTTCCTCCAGGGGTACGGACCCCATGGAACGAGCACGAGGTCTTCTCATAGGACAAGAGATTCAAAGGGGAAGCACCCAAGATAGTCTTGAAGGGTGAAGGATTGGCAGAAGGAATGGTCGTGGATGCGAGTGCGATGTTGATGATGGATGATGAAGAGGAAGAGGAGGGGAAGGAGGGGCTTAAATACGTTTCCGAGACATGGTTGTGGACAGGTGGTATGGGGTGTTGGTGCGGAGTACGTTGCAGGTCCGTGGTATCGCCAGGGGTGCTGTGGGGTGCAGGGGAGGGGAGCCGCGTGGCTTTTGAACAGAGCTGCGGCATGTATGATATTTCTCAGGGCACCGTGTCGATTACAGTGGGTGTTCTCGCTTATCGAATGCACGAAGGTGCGGATAAACGATCTTTGCACGATTCAATACAACTGTGTCCTTGCCTCTCCTCCGCAGGCACCGTGGGGGACAGGTGCACCACGTCTCCAAGAACACCACCCAACCAGGCCCTAGACGCCCATATCTGTCTTTGCATTCCCACCCTCACATCCTAAGTTAAAACCTCACCTGTAATCAGTTTTGTGGGATACATGTCGCCGTGGGACTTGGCGCAGGGTTAGGGTTTCCAATGAACTACGAATACCACAAATGTCACGCTACGAAAGGACATAGTAATTACATCGTGTCCCCTTCGTTGTTCAAAGTTCTGGGCCAGTTCCGTTTAGACTTCCGGTAATGCTTTAGACAGCGAAATAAGAACGAGTGTTGTCTTGTCCACTTAGACCAGTGTAAGACACCCCCAGAGGACACATCGAGCATATGCATCCACAAACCCATACCAACAAACTCCAACAAAGGCTTCCGAGTACTTAGACACCGTTCAAATGGGTCCCGCAATTGTGGTCTCATCCTCTTTATCGATATATAACCGCCATCTCCCAGAACCCCCCACACTGCCTACTCACCACCATCCCCACTCCACCACTTCAACAGCAAAAATGCGTCCCAACACCCACAAGCCCACAAAAGTCGCAAAAAGGCAGTACCAGGACCTAGACATCACCGCCCCCGGCCCCGCCCCCGCCCCACCCCACCCCCCACGCCACAAGCTCCCGCGCCCGACATGCAAAAAAGACACGCCCGAGTCCATCACATGCAGCGACCAAGCCACCGACAACACAGACAGCTCGGACACCACAACCCGGCAGGAGATTGACCCCGACGACAACAACGACGAGAATAACACAGAGTTCGACTGCAGCATGATCGAAGACGACACAGAAGCCCCCAAAGATCATGAAGATAGTTGCGCAGAACTTTCCGCCGCCATTGCAGCTGTAGAGTGCGACATGACGTTCAGCAGCGTCTTGAATTCATGCACAAGTCGCAGCTCGGATGCCGAGCAGATCGATGGTCTCTGGGGGTGGGACGCAACAAGGGGTAGCTACTACATTGGTGATGCGGAGACAAAACCGCCGACGGAGGGGGCGAACGTCGTCGGCGAAGGGGGGGGGACCGACAAGCTGCATCTGCTGGGGGATGCTATGGCCCTGGTAGCTGAAGCTGAGGCAAGCGCGGCTGCCGATTTAGGTGGGTCGGTTTCGCACCCGCAGCTCCCAGCAGCCACCGGTGACGGGTTACCGACGCTCGCTACACCCGCCGTCCGCCCTCTCGGTGAGGTTAAACGGTCGTTTCGTGATGTATATCGCAAGCTACGGCAGAATGAACGGAGGATTAAAAGGGTGCAGCGGAAGTTACGTATGGTACGTTCACCTCTACACTATATGTTATGTTGGATATGATGCTGACGTATCATTAGTACACGGCGGAGATGCAGTACTTAAAGAGTAAGAGGATGCGGATTTGGAGGCTGTTATGATTTCTGGTTTCGAGGTGGTGAGTGTTACATAGATATTACACTGTGTAGTATATTTCTTCGGGTGGTATGCAAGTGTCTGTACAAAAAAAGGGGCGACACAGATCAGCAAAGCTATAGCTAGAGAGGAAGAGTAGAGAGAAAGAGGATAATACACTATTTTAATCTTAACTCACTACTCCCTCCACCACGGTCAACAAAAGAATAATAATACATACCACCACCACCAGCATGACCACCAGAAATACCGTTAAACCGCGACGTAGCAAGTACAAAATCACACCGCACCCACAACCAGCAATATGTGTATCAGTAGTCCAAGACCCCTAGCACACACTTACACAAGATCACATACTGTACCATACTCTCCGGATTGCATATACATAACGAAACAATCAGCCAAATCAGCCAAATCAACCCCCGGGGGTGCATCACAAACTATCACTCGCACACCATCCTTCCTCTTCCCTCCCCTTCCCCATCCCCATCCATCCCCTCACCCCTCCATAACACACTCAGTCCACAGGGTGTCGGTATCGTGCTAATGGGTCGATGTTCCGGGCGAGAAGGGAACGTTCCCACTGTTCCCAGGGCCCAGGGGGGTGTGGCCTTGACGTTACCTGTGCGTGTCATCGTAAAGCAAGTATACGCCAAGGATATTATATAACAGATTTGAGATATATGTACTCTGGCAGCTCTCTTTGCTTCTTCTGGCCTGGTCTCCGGAGGAAACATCTCTTCTCGTTAGACTGATGGAAGAAGCACCTGTAATCTGTAGCTCACAGAAAGTGCTCAACCTGTGATCCTGGGTGCGTTAAAATGACACCTTCCTTCCAGACAACAAGTCCAAAGCGAGCCAGATCCATCCACAACACTCCTTCCATCCCACATTCTCTCTCCCTCCCACTTACACTCCCACTCGCTTCATCATGAACACCTGCCCCCACCGTTCCGTCTCCCTCGTCGAGCTCCGCAACCTGAGCCCAATACCCTTCCGCCTCTCCCTCGATGCCACCATCTCCAACTCGCTATCGTCGCTCGACTACCGACTCTATCGAAAGTCACATCTCATCATCTCACCCATACCTTTCAAACTTTCCTTTCAACGTTCGACCGACCCGAAGCCGCTCTCCCCGGAGGAGATCACATCACCGATCTCGGATGAGCCAGGATCCCTACCAGCACCTCCCTATCGCCTATCTCTCGGTGGTTCCTTGCCGCGGTTGGAGATCGAATCTATAAAACATCAACTAATTTCCCTCTCTCCAGCCAACCTGCCGGAAGAACAAAAGACCAACTCTTCCGACAACCCCAGAACTATCACGTCCGCTGTCCGCCATCCGCCGATCTCGCTGGCAGCCAGTCCACCCCGCGGATCCAAGCGAAAGGCTACCGACCATCAACTCCCGCCACCCCACGGCCCAACAGATACCGACGCAACCGCCCCCTCCGGTCGCAAGCGTAAGCGGCGAAGACAGAATCGCCGCCGCCGGGGACCTAAGGAACCCTCTCCCGCAATCAGCGACGACAGCATAGACCGGCAAGTGATGACCGCCGCCACCGCGGAAGAGATGGATGCAGCAGCCGAGATGTGGGTCCAGAAGACGATGCGAAAGCTTGGGTATCCGGAGTTACTGAACGCCGGTGATAGTAGTTGCCCATAGCGGTATCATACCGAGTGGGCGTGGGGGTGATTTACATTCTTTCTTGCTCAGACATGGGATCTTCATGCGTGCTTCATGCTGTTCTTGCTGCTCATGTTTAGTGCGCTTCATGCGGGGATGTTTATATTGATAGTACAATACACGATCGACTTCACTTCAATACAGAGCACATGACTGACAGTCTCTCACGCTTCGATGCCATTGCACCATAACGCTTGGAGCTTTTTGGACTACATCACCGGTGTTCCCCCTCCCTCCCACAAGCCAATACTGATCACGGTATATTCCCCTCAACTACACCGGCCCAGGGCCCGAAGCACACAAACCACCGGCACCCCCGCCCCCATCAGCCCATTACCACGCCACCACTCGGTGCCCTCACCGCCTTCCATAATCCATCCGAGCCCAGCCCAACCCCACCCGCACTCAGAACCAACGCCCCCTCCCATCTCCCGCTAAGCTTTGAACCACACCGGCCCTACCGCAGAAATCCCACCACCACAGCTACACCCCCCACCTTCCGCCCCTTAATATGCAGCGGCGCGGCGAGCCACCTCCCCTCCCACGCCCCCCGCGCAAAAACCTAGCGACAACAGACCGCTGATATGATATCCTCAACACACGCCGTCCTTGGACCTCCGAGTGACAGCGCACGATCCCGCCGCCCATCCCCGACGCGGTTTCGGGGGTGTGCAGACGAACGGCGACAGAAGTGCGGCGTTTTGTGTGCGACACATCCAACTCCCGGTCTCAATCTCTTACGGCGGGGGAGTCGTAGCTACGACGCCCCCCCCGGCCCTCCCCACAACCCCCACTCAACAACCTTCGCCCCAAACCCCCACGCACACCGCCACCCCCGCGCTAAAGCCACCTCCTAGCCGCTCCACCCGCCCGCATCAGCACTACCACCACCAGCCCACGCCGCCAAAACTACAGTTAATACCTACTTTATAAGTAAGCTACGGGCATAAGACGACTCTGGAGGAGAGAGGCTATACAAATTTGGAACAAAGCTACCTTCGTCCCGACTCCCGACTATTACACAAAGTTCCGCTATCACTAAGTGGATAACCTAACCCCTCCAAACCCGATATCAAAACACATTAATTGAAGACCTGCAATGCCGCTTAACCGGAAACGCACCACTCCCAGCAACTCCGGATTTTGAGAACAAATAGATCTACGACCACAAAAGAATAAATACTTATGCTGGTGCCATACCACCTCGAACTGCGCCGACCAGAGATACCCGCACTGAACATCACACAGACCGAGTGATGCTCGATGACGCACCCCCCGCTTCCATATTTACGGGGAATATATATACTCCATAGTACGATGGACCACCCCACATCCCCTCTCGTCTAGCTCAAAGATAGATGGGAGAAACTAGCAAAGTACTTTTGAAATCATGCCCGATATCCCCAGTGACTTATCGAACAGATCTAGTGAGACCTTACCTCCAAACACCGGATGAGAAACGAGAAGAAATACAGCGCACTCAAAGTGAGTTTAGTATCCAAAGCCGCTGCGTCAACAGTATGGTTGACATCGGAAGTTAACGAAGGATTAAAAGCAACACAACTTGCACCGACTCCTTCGATCGGGCCGTCAATTCCGCCGCAGGATTGAAAGAAACACCGCGCCGGGTGTGAATATGGCATCAATAATATTGTGTCGATTGCTGATAAAACACGGACTAGAACGACAAACTAGCACGACATGAAAACCACGAACCACAAAAGCCAAGCACCATCGCGGTACCACCACCGGACCCACCACCCCCCCCCCCCCCACCCTCCCGCGTATCCCAAAATACTCTGCCTTCCGTCCACCACCACCGCGCTCCACCCCGCTCCACCCGCCAGCCACATTCACAACCAGATCTCTCCACCGCTTCCACCACCGCCCCACTCAAAATCTCAATGACGGTTTTTCCGACGGCGAAGTCTCTGTAGAGGCGAAGAAACACAAGGAACTGGCATCCCTTGGCTATGGATGTGCCGCTTGGTATCTACTGGGGTACGTTCGCGGTGGTGGAGAAGCCTAGGAGGGCTAGGAGAAGGAGAAGGGATAGGTGGTACATTGTTGGCTGGTTGGCCGGCTTGTTAGTCGTTTGAGAAATGGAGTTTTGAGTTTTATGTTTAACGAAAGAGGGGGGGGGGGGGGGATGCTGCATACGGCTTCTGCTTCCAAATATCGGGGTAGAGGCCATGCCTCGCAGTGCGGTAGTGGAGCATCGGGAAGTTTATTTGGCAGGTGCGGGACGGCTCGGGAGTGGCGCTGTAGGGAGCATACCATGCAGCGCAGGGATCATAGTGTCGGAACATTAACTTTCCGACCACTCTCCATTTCCTACGGTGGCCTCCGATACGTGATATTGGGGTTGGGACTCTGGTTTACGGACATCTGGGTCAGAATAAAGTCTAATCCACATGCCGGAGGCTAACGAAACCTTATCTGTCGCATGCTCACGGATTAGAATCCGACTGCTCCCGATCCCCAGACTTCCGAGACGTCGGAGTAATCACAGTAGACGCCCCAGCAGCAAGATACCCTCAGAATTCTCACCGCACAACCTCATTCGCAGGTATAAGTTCAGTCCGGATGCCACTCAGAGGGGGTGGTGCAAGTAACCGGGGGTGCATCATGAGCTATCACTCGGGTACCTTTCCCGTGGGATGTCTGCATCTTTTTTTCTTCCCTTGGTTTAATTCATTAATTGTATGCAGACCTTAGTCTAGGGATGTCTGGATTATCCACAAATATATTTAGTTTAGTACCGTATCCCGAGTGCGATCTTAGCAAGTCACTACTCAATTCTGGGTGTAGAAAGGAACAGTTTTAAACCTTGTACCAGGTGAGGTAGATGTCGCACCAGAAGGCTTATAAAGATATCATATTACAAGTAGCTACGTCGCGTACTAGTAAGAAGGATTAAGATATACGTCGTAGGGTAGTAGATCATAATCCCATCTTATTCCAGTCCAGCTAGCCGCCAGTTTTCACCCGCCCCACATTCCTTTACAAATTCGCTAATGAGAGGCTAGTCTCCCAGGGCCTTTCCGAAGACTGGCCATTACGGAGGATTCAGCCACGGCGGAATTTTCCATCATGGCGTATCTTCCAATATGGCCTACAACAGCCACCGCGCCGCCGCGGAGACCGACCGTGAAGCGGGGATCAACACGAGCATCACTCGGCTGTTTCTCGGAGGACCACCAAAAATATGGTTTCCGCGGGTGTTACAGGAATTACGAGCACTGCCCTAAGTCGAGGAAACAGGAAGAATAGTGAGTGAGGGGTGGTGATGCGGGTATGGTCGGGTAGCGGAAGAACAAGCATAGAAAGGTACCGAGGGGTGTGGGAGCACCGGGTGCAACAACACCAGTATTAGGCTATTGTGAGAACACGCTTACTATTGGGTGTCTCACCCGGAACGGAATAGAAGCGGGGTTAATGGCTGCAGGCCATTCTACTTAAGGAAGTAGCTCTAGGACAATGGTATGATACAGCTCGGTTACTGGCAATTGCAGGGTTCATGGTTACGTGTTAGAATTAGAATGGAGGAACGGGACTGTGCGGGTGCGCTTTTCTATCGGGGCTATCTTCAGGTTGATTGTCTTATTCTATTATCGTGGTATTAGTAGTATTAGAAAGCGAGCCTTGGCATAGGTTCCAACATGTATAAATAGGGTAGGATTCTGCTTCGTCTTAGTGGCATCATCAGTCACTCAGCGAGCGGAATCCGGTTTACAATATTACAAGTTTAAGAGCTACAGAATTATCGCTTAGCATTGGCATTTCCCCAAACACTATATTGTTCCTTATCCACTACGCTATTATTTTACCGATCGCATATTATCAACGTCCCGATAAGACAACTACTTGCTTAGACCAATACTTGGGAGTATTTTGTGTGGCGGATAGTCACCGTGCGCTCAAGTAAAAGAATAAGAAAGTAGTCTATTAGAAGGGCTCTTTGATACCTTATGCATCCCCGAGTAGCAACAGCAGCTATCAACAACTTTATTTGCACTACCTCCTTTATCGTTCGTGGAGGCAGTGCCGAACATCTCTATTGCGGATACCTCGAGTACGCCGGGTTTTTTATCGAAACAGGCACTACTTGCACGTTCGAAGAACACGACCCGGAGATCCTCAACTACCCTGAACTCTTCCCCATCAAAGTCACCCTTAGACAGCAATCCTACGGATTAGCTCACTCCGTCCCTTGGTTCGTCGTTCAACCCTGGTGTAGAAGACAGCCACAGCTCAGGATCGAGCAACTTAGCGATGTCAAGGGGTCATCAGCAACGACCGGAGGAAGACTACAACATGGAGAGTTCAATCACAGTGAGAGATCGAGGTATAGTCGAGACCCAGGCGAGGCAGCGCCACAGGAGGGATCTGGACATGCCAATCAGCGACCTCTTCAGATCGACTCAGCCGGCCGAATCCTATGGCCAACCCCGCTCACGCAGGCAAGGGGACTATCGAGACTATTCCCCGTACAAAACGCCAATCAGAGAGAGGTCTTCTATTCCGAGGCCCTCGGTCCCCAGGGTAACGGACGAGGACGAAGACACGGATATGGACGTAGAGGAACGCCGTATCGAGCACCCCTTTGGAGAGATTATCGGGCAAGAAATCGAACGGAGAGGAGCCCCAGTGGTTCAGCAGCTGAGTCGCGGACTTGGAGACCTCACGGTGAGCATCCAAGACCTCCCTATAATCAGGGACATCACTCGTCAGCACTCCGCGCAGCTCGCCCAGCAGCACGCAGAGCAGACCGAACTCATCCGCGAGTTGCAGATGAAGTTCGGCCAGGACCAAGAGGAACGGGAGCGCCGCGAAAGGATCATCCTCGCGCAAGTGTGGGCAGAGACAGCCACAACCACCGCGAATCTCGGCCAAGTCTTGGAACAGATCGTCACCACTACAGAGGCGCCAACGGGAGAAAGAACTCTCGCACCGTCCTCGCGCCACCGCAGGTGATGCACCCAAAAAGGCCAACATTCCCTTCTCCGGAAAAGCCGATCAAGACGTAAGACTCTGGATCGACCAGATGGAGATCCTAATCAGTCTCCAGAAGAAGGTCCAATGGGATAACGGCACTAAGATCATGTGGGCCTCCCTCGAGTTCACCGGTAGTGCGGCGAACTTTTGGCGGAATTTTACGGAGAGGTTAGCCTTGGACAGCAGCATCAGAACCTGGGAACGGTTCAAGCAAGAACTCCGTACCCAATATTGCAACCGCACAAGTCAGGAACAGGCCAAGCAAAAAATGGATAAACTCCGGCAGACTGGCCCAATCGACGACTATATCAATGAAATGCAGAACCTAGAATGGGACGCACGAGTTGGACCAGTTGTCATGAGATCCATGATCCTAACAGGAATAAACTCCTCGCTGGAACAACGGCTATCCAATGCGATTGAGGAACCTGGAGATTTTGTGGACTGGTTAACCTGGGTACGAAAAGTCGGACGCAAGGACCACGAGGTGAAGGCTCGGAAAGAGATCCTGCGAGGTAAAGATACTGTCAAACCTCGCGACGAAAAAACGGAACGGCGAAAATCGCGCAACAATGCAAATCCTCGGAAAACTTTCCCCGCATCAGCCAATAACTCTAAGGCCTCGGATGACTTAGGTGTCACCAAGGAAGAGAAGGAAAAATGGCAGAAGGAAGGAAAATGTTTCCGTTGTGGTAGAGATAACCACTTCGTGAAGGATTGCGTGGCGACGAGCAAGGTCAGGTTAACAAACCTGAAGAGGAGAGAGCCTCCTTCCGGGAGAAAGGACCACGGAAGGGAAGGTGATAAGAAACGGAAATTGGGGCCACAAAATGAGGCATTTAGGGCAAGGATTACGAATTTGGAGAACTAAAATTGATTGGGTATTTCTATGTTTTACGGTTGTTTATTCTATGTTGTGTTATGAGGTTTTTTTTTTTTGTTTGGTTTTTACAAGGGATCGGGTTATGTTATGTTCTATCGGTTGTTATTTTGCGCAATTTAATTCTCTTTACACATACTCTGAGAAGCGGGGTCACACCCCGAAACACCTGACGCATAAGTGTTGTACTATGGCCTTCATCGACGCTTGAATTGTCTATATAAACTCCCTCGCCCCGCGCTCAACAACAAGAACCATTCACATCAAACTCACTTATATCTGAAAACAACATACCTTTATCTTACACTTTTATACATATGAATATGTCCTCACAAAACCAAGAAACCCGCCTCGAGATTGAGATCTCCTGGGCACACCCTGCAACTAGTACCCTTCATGCAGAGATAGTCAATGCACTCCTAGACAGCGGAACAGAGGACTGGGTTATGCCCTGGAACTGTATCCATCGTCTCAAGATCCCAACCCAACCTCGACCTAAGCCTCTCATCATCAGACAGGCCGATGGTACCCCTATGCCTAACTCCGGAACCCACATCACTGAATCTCTTACCCTCCGCATCGGCAACCATCTAGACAGAGACATCGTCTGCGAGGTTGGCTCGTTTGCAGGAGAAGACCTCGTCATACCACATCGATGGCTTAAGGACCATCAACCTACCATACATTGGGGTCAGAATAAGGTCACCTTCGACAACATCTATTGTGAGATTAAGGGATGCTTCATGACCATGTATGATACATACGAAGAAGACCCAGAGGAGCTCGTCATCAGGCTGTTGAGGTCGTCAACCGAGACACAGATGATGATTGAGGAACACCCTTTCTGGGCAAGGGCATTGGTAAACGAGGCTCTCGTTGATGCTATACCAATGGAGTATCAGGACTTTGTCAACGTCTTCTCCAAGGAGGGAGCCGATCAACTACCTGATCATTCTGAATGGGACCACACCATTCCCCTTATGGAAGGAAAGCAGCCTCCATGGGGACCGATCTACGCACTCTCCCCAGTGGAACAGAAGGCACTCCGGGAGTACTTGGACGAAATGCTAGCCTCTGGCAAAATAGTCCCCTCCACTAGCCCGGCAGCAGCACCCATTCTGTTCGTTCGCAAGGCCAACGGGAAATTAAGGTTATGCGTAGACTTTCGTGGCTTAAACGCTATCACAGTCAAGAATCGCTATCCTCTCCCACTTATGACAGAATTGGCCGATGCGACGAAAGGAGCAGAGTTCTTCACCAAATTAGACCTGAAGAATGGCTACAATTTGATTAGAATCGCTGCTGGCGAGGAATGGAAAACAGCTTTCAGAACGAAATACGGCCACTTCGAATATAGGGTAATGCCTTTTGGCTTAACCAATGCACCAGCGTCGTTCCAGGTCATGGTTAATACCATATTCAAGGATCTCTTGGATCAAGGCGTAGTAGTCTACTTGGATGATATCCTAATATATTCAAAGGCTAGAGAAGAGCATACGACTCTTGTGCGAAAAGTATTGGAGCGACTGCAACAAAACCACCTATACGGGAACCTCGAGAAAACGGAATGGTACAAACAGGAGCTAGAATTCCTGGGATTTGTACTATCAGGAGAAGGAAACCAGGTCTCACCTAAAAAGGTGAAAGCAATCACAGAATGGTTGGCACCCACCAAGGTTAAGGAACTTCAATGTTTCCTCGGGTTCGCCAATTTCCTACGACGGTTTATCCACAGGTACTCCGAAATTTGTCGACCAATGACCGACCTCTTGAAGAAGGGTTCCGTATGGCGATGGAGCAGGGAACAGCAAAGTGCTTTTGATGAACTCAAGAAGAGATTCACATCTGACCCAATACTACGACACTATGACGAACACCGTGAAGCAATCATAGAAACTGATGCGAGTGACTGGGCCGAGGCTGCAGTACTCTCTCAGGTGTTCGAGGACGGTATTCTACACCCGGTAGCTTACCACTCTCGTAAGTTCAACGAGGCAGAGGTTAACTACGAGATCTATGACAAGGAGATGCTCGCTATAGTTTCTGCTCTCTTGACTTGGAGACATTGGCTGGAAGGAACGGACATTCCTATCCAGATACATTCGGATCATCAGAACCTACAGTATTTCACAACGACCAAGAAGTTGTCGAGAAGACAAGCCAGATGGGCCGAAAAGATAGCACCTTTTCGCTTCAGGATCCATTACCGCCCAGGCGAAAAGAACGGCAAGCCAGATGCACTCACAAGGCGCCCAGAGTTCGCTATGGAAGGGGGAGTGATGCGTGAACAACCCGTAAAACAGTTGCTCAGCGCAGAACAGTTTGTCAGAAAATCACGGACCAGTGTAGAAACTGGACCTGAAATTATCGGCAACCCCGAGGAAGGATGGACTCCGTTGGATCAGTGGTACGACATACCAGGTGTAGAGCTGCCTCAGCTACTACAAGACTGGTATGAACAGGACAGACAATGGGTTCGGAGAGTGTTCCGGGATGAACCTCTCCCTGATACAAACCTTGAAGTCTTCGGGTCAGAGGAAGCTGCTGCCGTAACAGCAGAGCTTACTACTGAATGGACGCCGGGATCGAATGAGGCCACCCACGATGGTCGTTGGGTAGTGCCAGGATACGCGGTCAAGCAAGTCATTGAGGATCATCATGACAGACCCGTAGCGGGGCATCTAGGAAGGGATAAAACCCTTGAGTTGATCGATAGGAACTACTGGTGGCCAGGAATGTCCACGGATGTAGCCAACTTTGTTAAGACTTGCGATGTATGCCAGAGAGCCAAGCAGCGTCGGAGACACTTATCACTCCCTCAACCCCTAGAGTTAGCCACCACCCCTTGGACTGATATCTCAATGGATTTCGTGGTAGAAATGCCAAAAGAGAAATCAGGATTCCGTAACGTATTGGTAGTCGTGGACCGTTTTACGAAAATGGCTCACTTCATTCCAATGACGGGAATCAATGCGGAACAGACCGCTAATGCATTCGTCAAAGATATCTGGCGTTTTCACGGACTTCCCAGGAGCATTGTCTCTGACAGGGGAACACAGTTCGTATCAGCATTCTGGACGGCGGTTACAGAACGATTTGGGATTCGTAGAAGACTCTCAACCTCGTTCCACCCGCAGACAGATGGTCAAACGGAAAAAACCAACCAGCACCTCGAATCCTACCTTCGAGCCTACACTGCAGGTACCGGGAAGAAATGGAAGGACCTGCTACCAATCTGCGAGTATGCCTATAACAATGCGAAACACTCGTCTACAGGACAATCGCCGTTCTATAGTAACTACGGTTTCCACCCACGAACGGATTGGCCAACAGATGTGGATATCGGTCGGCTGGACGTCAATGGAAACAACTACTTGGACGACCTTCTTCAAGCTCACGAGTCAGCGAGAGAAACGCTGCAGAAGACCTTTGACAGAATGGCGTCAAGACCAGGGCCAGCTGTTCAGCGGTTCACAATCGGTCAAAAGGTCTTGTTGGATACTCGGAACCTCGGGGGATACGACAAGTGGTCGGACAAGTTCACTGGACCCTTCGAAGTTGCCGCAGCTGTAGGAAATAGGGCTTATCGGTTGAACCTTCCGGTAGAATGGAAGGTTCACGACGTATTCCACGAGATGCTGCTACGACCTTATCGAGAGGACCAAAATCCAGGTAGACAACAGAATACACGGAAACGACTCGCAACACCCGATCCTCAAGAAGCGCTCTTAGATGAGAACTTCAAACCAAGTACGAGTACCCGACCCCATACGCGGAGTCAAGGGCCAGTCACCGACTCGAGACGACCTCCGAAGCGACAACGGACTGGGAAAGACTAGCTCGATACCTTTCCTACTCTATGACTTTTCCCACAGGGTTTTTATCATAGAGAGGTTTTAACGGTCGAGGGCGACGTCTAGGAAGGGGGAGTAGTGTTACAGGAATTACGAGCACTGCCCTAAGTCGAGGAAACAGGAAGAATAGTGAGTGAGGGGTGGTGATGCGGGTATGGTCGGGTAGCGGAAGAACAAGCATAGAAAGGTACCGAGGGGTGTGGGAGCACCGGGTGCAACAACACCAGTATTAGGCTATTGTGAGAACACGCTTACTATTGGGTGTCTCACCCGGAACGGAATAGAAGCGGGGTTAATGGCTGCAGGCCATTCTACTTAAGGAAGTAGCTCTAGGACAATGGTATGATACAGCTCGGTTACTGGCAATTGCAGGGTTCATGGTTACGTGTTAGAATTAGAATGGAGGAACGGGACTGTGCGGGTGCGCTTTTCTATCGGGGCTATCTTCAGGTTGATTGTCTTATTCTATTATCGTGGTATTAGTAGTATTAGAAAGCGAGCCTTGGCATAGGTTCCAACATGTATAAATAGGGTAGGATTCTGCTTCGTCTTAGTGGCATCATCAGTCACTCAGCGAGCGGAATCCGGTTTACAATATTACAAGTTTAAAAGCTACAGAATTATCGCTTAGCATTGGCATTTCCCCAAACAGCGGGGCAGAGCGTACTGCCTCTCTGCGTAGTTTGGACAGACTAGTCGGGGGGGTTGAGTATATGCATCGGGAGTGCATCAATGGCTATTACCCGGATACGTTCCACGGGGGTTCTGTTTTCCCCGGGTTGCTTTCCGTGCCAGGCCGTACGGCCAGTATAGATCTGTCTCACGCGCGCGCAGGCCCCGCAATGGGTATACCCGGGTAGAGAAAGGGCCTCGACCCGGCCCACCCAACCTGTCAGATCTGAGTACCCAACCCAACCCAACCCGTTGAATATTACCCGGGTAAAAGGTACTTTTTAACGGGTAGAGTTTTTGGTGTTAAGCATGAAATAATAGTCTAATTGAAGTACCTACTCTAAAAACCTTTATGTCAAATCGGTATTTTCCCAAGAATAATGTCTCATTTATAAGAAATAGTTGTAATTTCTCTACCCAAGATATAACTGAATCACCCGGGTAAAAAAATAACCTTATACCCAACCCACCCAGCAACAAAACACTCTCTACCCAACCCAACCCAACCCACCCACTCTTTACCCGGGTATACCCAAGTAACCCGCTACCCATTGCGGGGCCTGCGCGCGCGGGTGTACCTTACATGTCCACCGCCAAGATCATTGTTTCCAACGGTTGTAACCGGTTCTCATTTTCAACAAAACTGAACTGAACTGAATAAAAATGGCCGGCAACTGAACCACCCGAATAAGAACCGGTTTATACTGCAGAACGGTTCTGGGGTCTTGGCACTGGTATACCAGGAACTGAACACCAAAGGTCTTCAGGATCAGGGTCTCTTCCAAATAGGGTGTTCGTACTTTATATGAGGAGTTCCAACTTCATACAAAAGCGGTTTGGCCCAAGTAACAAACTGAACTGAACCAAATAGTGAAAAGGCAAAATGAACCGAACTGTTTTGTTGAACGGTTCTGGAAAACCAGTTTGAACTGACAAACTGAAGAACTATTGGAAACACTGGTCAAGATCGCCTGAGGCTCTTTGCTGACTTCGTCGAGTACTCAGCCTTCCGCTCTCACCGTCACCTGTGTGAGGCATGGGTGGGGGTGGGGTGGGTTGTGGTGGAAGGGTTAGGGTTCTTACAATCGCCGAGCTTTCACACTAGGGTTGGTGGGTGAGCGGATGCGGAGCTTGCAATTGACGAAGTACTACTTACGACTAGGCCCTAAGGTCTGTTGCTCATGTGGGCTGCAAGGGCTGATGGGCAATATCTGATTAGACGTGGTGTGGGTGTGAGAGGGGGGATAGAGTGCCAAGAGAATACGGCACGACATACAATAAGGGCTTTTTTTGTACGATATCGTGTCATGGATATAGGAGCATTCAGTCCACGCGTTAATGCATTTTTTTTCTCGCTCTTTATATTTACCGGTAATAGCGAGTTAGACAACTCCGTGAGGTAACGGGGGGGGGGGGGGGGGGAAAGGGGAACCCGAATAAGCATGCACCAACACAGAAACGCCATCGACTCTTGAGAAATGAGGTGGGTACCCTAGGCTGATTTAGTCAATGAATCCAGCGGTACATCGGTTTAATGGTATAAACCGGTTTGAGCGCTAATGATAATGGTATAGTTGATGCAGTTGTGACATTTTTACCCGATGGTTAAACTGGGACGAGACTCTATTCAAACCGGTTCAAACCGTATTACCGTTAAGGCACGGAATTAGCCAGATCCTAATCGCTATACATCACTCGAAATTAAGACCTCCTAGCTGCGACAGAAGAATGCACATGGTGGATCCAGTTAGGGGGGTTTGGCATAGGGGTTGGAGCAATGTAGGGGCCCGGAGATCTCCATATTGTTTGGCGAGACTATAAAGTACATTGATATGCTCAGCGTTTGCACCATGGTATATGTAGTACAAACCGTACAAAAATCTGGGGCATACGGTTGGTGCAGTTTGGGCTTTGAACTAAATGATAACGGTAGAGCTGATGCAGTTCTTCTTCACATACAAACCGGTTTGAACCATTGGATTCATTGGATTTAGTCGAGTACTGAGCCCTCTGCTCTCACCGTCACCTGCGTGAGATGTGGTGTGGAAGAGTAGGATAGAGGGGGTGCGGTGGTGGTGGTGGCGGTAGTGGAGGGTTAAAGATATTGCAATCGCCGAGTTTTCACCATAGGGTTAGTGGGTCAACGGATGCGAAGCTTGCAATTGACGAATTACTACTTATGGCCGGACCCTAAGGTCTGTTGCCGATGTGCGATCTGATTAGATGTGGGGTGGGTGTGAAGGGGGTGTTTGAGTGCCAAGACTTACCGTGCTGCTTTGGGGGGGTGGAGAAGAAGATCTACACCGCGGCTCGGAGTGGGGGAACCGTTGCCATTTCCTGGCGAGCTTTACGTTTGGGAGTATGGTGGCCCCAGGCAGGGGTGTGGTTGGATATGTGTGCTTGTGACGGTGTGTTTGGAGTGTGTGTGTGGTTTACGCTGGAGTCTGCCGGAATTCCCCGCGCCGTAGCCTGCAAGATCGGTATTTTTCCAAGAGATTTTGTAATTTAAACAAGATGGTTAGTCATGCGAGAGACCCAGAGAACTTATATATTAACCGCCTTGGGGTTAAAACTTAGGTTATTACTGAGGGTTAGGTGTTTACCGATCATGCCTAGAGAAACTCTCACCCGCGGCCATCCCCCTTTCTCCGCCACCGCGTCTCACATGTAAAAAGGGCAGTCACACGGTTGAATAGAAAGCCTAAGCATGTTATATCAGACGCACTCTGATGTCCATCTAAAGTTAGCGCCTTGAGAAAAACCAACATGACGGCGCGAGTTATCATGAGAAAGTAGCTGCACTGCAGGCGAAAAGAGGTCCCTCGTTGCGTAAGGTTCTTGAATGGACAGACAACTAAGAACTAACTCAACAGCGGCAGAAGGTAGAGATACGCCTAGTCAACCGAGGAGATATGCTTGCATGAACGCTTACTCGATCACGAAGTCATCGCCACCGGTTTCGGCGAGAGCATAATAATTCCAGGGACCCACAGAAGGATCGGTGTATGTTCGCAGAAGAAGAGTAAATGGTGCATTCGGGGACTGCAGAGCGCAACGGATATGCTCGGAATTGCGCAGAGCCATCATCCACATATCGAACATTAACTATTTCCAGACACCATCGCCTCTGCGAAAAAAAAGAAAAGAAAAAAGAAAAAGCTGCATTTCCATCTCGTTGGGTGTACCGAAAGATGTTCCCACCCCCTCCAGCTAGGACAACTCCATCTCCCAAGTTCTACCAAGCTACCAAATTAGAACCCCCGCAGATGTGACATCGCCCCATACTCTCTCGAAGCATATCTACCAAGACCCCCGGAGTCGGATTTTGCATCAGCTACGAAAATGTACTCCCGGCGCTGAATAGATCTAATGACTGGCGGCAAGGTGGCTTGATGCCATTTACAGCTGGGTAATATAGCTGATCCTCAATTCAATACATCGGGGGCGGCCAGCATCCACAAGGGCACAATCTGCGATTGACCTGTCCGCAAGAGTAAGATTTGAGAGAGACCAGCATGAGGAGATGTTAATACAGTCTCTCCTCCTTCCAACACGGGTACTATGTTTCCCACCCTCGCACTGGCACTTGTTCGTTCCGATCCCTCCCTCCCCCGCTGCTTCTATACTCCTTCGGACTCCCGGCTCTCACGGCTCACAGAAGCTCGCAACAAACTATCAATCGGGGGACTTTAGCGGCGCTCCGTGCTCTAGCCTGGACCTGGACCGGGTGTATCTCCGATTGGAATTCTAGAAAAGCTGCTGATAGGGAGAATTCATAGCGAGCGGGGTGGGTCGTCTGCTGTGTGCGCTGAGGGGGCTTAAGAGGGGGGATGGGAGGTGGCAGGAAAAGCTATTTGTTACCAGAACAGATTGAAAGTGCGGTAAAGGTGAGTGGACGAGCCTGGGGTACCCACCTGATACCTGAAGAATGAATGGTGTTGGTATGTCAGTGTTATTGGGGTGGCCTTTTTTTACTTTTTATGTCACAGCATGATATACTCGCTATTACCTGTAAATATTAAGCGCGTGCAAAAATAGATGCGTTACTGCTTTATATGTGTGTAATATGAACACGATACCATACAAAAACAAAGGTCCACCGTTGTGGTATGTCTTGGCGCTCAACCACCCCCCTCACACACCCACACCACATCTAATCAGATCGCACATGAGTACCAGACCTTAGGGTCTGGCCGTATGTAGTAATTCGTCAATTGCAAGCGTCGTATCCGCCGACGAACTAACCCTAATATGAAAGCTCAGTGATTATAGTAACCCAACGCTTCCACCAACCCACCACCCCCACCCTCACACAGGTGACGGTGAGAGCGGAGGGTCTCAGTACTCGACTGAAGTAGCCCGGGATACCCGCCTGATTTCCCAACAGCCAATAGTTTTAGGGTGTCAGCGCTTATTATGGCGCCCTTTTTCTTCTCACAGAAGGATCTACTCACTATTAACTGTAAATATAAAGGGCAAGCAAAAGCAAAAGAAATGCGTTACCACTTGATATATATGATACAAGCTGGTTCCGGCCTTTGTCTTGTGAACATAAAGAAACAAAAAATAAACAAGGTTGTCGCCAGGGGTATGCATTGCGCTACTAAAGAGATGCACCGTTGCTATATCAAAATCACAAAACAATCCCAAACCATACTGCAAAATGTCAGGGATAACGAATCGAACTGGACAGGGAATCCTGGGCTTCAAATTGGTCAAATGAAGGTTGAGACTCAATCCGATAGACCCAAAGCGTAACTCTTGGTCGTCTTGACCAACGGGTAAGTGGTATTCCAGCCCAGTCCGATTCGTTATTCCTGAGATTCTACGGTATACATCACAGAAACACTATAAGCACAGAATAATGAAACTCAATAACAAAAAGAAAGGGTAGGCTCCACCAAGTACATACCCTCCAACATAACGTTTCTCGAGTCAATACTAGTAGCTCGAAAACGAAAACATCTAAAACGCGGCCAATGAATTAAAAGATCTAAAATACATTGTGTATGCAGTATAGCGAGATACTAATTGGATGAAACTAAAATGCTCCTAATTTCATGACACGATACCGTACAGAAAAGCGCCAAGCCTACAAGCTTCTTGTATGTAAATATATGTCTTGGCACTCAATCACCCCCTTACACCTAATCAGATCGCCCACCACCACATGAGCAACAGACCTTAGGGTCTGGCCGTATGTGGTAGTTCGTCAATTGCAAGCGTCGCATCCGCTGACGAACTAACCCTAAAGTGAAAGCTCGTCCCCAAACCCTTTTTATATCACAGAATGATCTACTCGCGCTACCGGTACATACAAAGAGCGAGAGGTTACCGCTATGGTAGTCTCGTTCCAAGGCTCCGCCGTAATTTTGTAATTTTTGTAGTTTTTTGTCCTACGGAGTCTGGATATAAAGACCCAGAACCATGGCGAAAGGTACCTCTCAAGATATTTTTCTTCTCTAATTTAATGCTACAGTAAGATAGAACCCGCCCCCCACATGGACATGCCTGTTAAGGATACCGGCGCATCTTCAGTAGGGACCTCGAATAGTGATGGGCCGATGATCGGGCATCGGAAGTTCGGAACCCAATCCCGAGAGATTTCTGGACATAGAACACCAGTCCCAATATGTAGATCTTGAAATCAGAGATACAGACAGAAGATCTCTATAGGAATGCAGCATGAATACCTTATAGCCTATATTTTAATCCTGTGCTTGATCATACTTGAGAAAAATGGCGATTTGTTATCCCGACCCATCAGACTCCGGGGATCGAAGAACTTCCCGATACTCCCCGAACCTGGTCCCATTTCAACAACCAGAGATGCTACGATAATAATTTTTGTACCATTAGAGTTTCATTAGAACATTCTTACTTAAGAAAAAAAAAAAAAAAAGGGAGAAGCCGAACCTTTTGAATTTTCTTTGGGGAGGTTATGGACCAGACTGATCGAGCCAGGCTGCGCAGATTGATAAATTATAGCTGACTCTGGGGGAGCCTTGGTACGAGTTCTACCGCTATGTATAGAATGATCTAAATACTCGTATATCCACGATACAATACCGTACAGGCAAGCGCCAAGTTCACACCCTACTTGTACATACATATGTCGTGAGGTATGTCTTGGCACTCACCACCCCCCTCTCACACCCACACCACATCTAATCAGATCACCCACCACCACCACCACCACATGAGCAACCGACGTTAGGGTATGGCCGTAAGTAGTAGTTCGTCGATTGCAAGCGTCGCATCCGTTGACGAGCTAACCCTAGAGTGAAAGCTCGGTGATTGTAAGAACCCTAACCCTTCCATGACTACCACCACCACCACCACCACCACCACCACCACCACCACCACCACCACCACCACCACCATCACGCTCCCACCCAGCGCAGCACCATCCACTGATGTCACTACGGGCCAAGCCCACCGTGAAAAATGTGTTTTATGAAAAATCCCCATAATATTATTTCTAAACCAAAAACTAATTACTTTTTGCTGGCCAGGACGACCAGAAGGAAAAAGAAAAATCTGGGTAAAAAGTATTTTCCAACTCCTAGACTACGTGCTATGAGGGATCGGTAACGGAAAGGGGCAGGCAGGGGCAGGGCGGGAAAATGCAAAAATAGGCTAACGAATAAGAGAATGTGTAGACAGTGTAGTCCGAGTAGACTGGACTGCGAAGAGAACACCACTGACCGCGCCGGAACGACTATTCACCACCACGAAAATTACCTCCCACCGCCGCACCCCTGCCACCGCCCCTCACGCCCCCGCACCCCACGCCCTCAGTAACGCCACCCCCCAACCACCCCGCCCCTATTGCCACACTCACCGGCATGTGCCCCTCGCCATCCACATCCCCCACCGCTGCGCCCATCGCTAAAAGATACCCCACGATCATCTCGTCGCCATAGTAGCACGCTGAGTGTAACAGGCTTCTGTCGTGCGTCAGCATTATTAGCACTGGGGGGAAGAAGCCAGAATGAGTGAGGACTTGCTGTTCCATGACGCTCTTGACCAACATTAGCGCCCCCGAACAGCAACATCTCAACGGATGGTAGGTGCTGCGTGTGGACGGCGTAGGAGAGGGGTTTGCCGTGGGTTGGGTGGTTTGTGTTTGGGCTGTAGACCTGCGCAAGGAGTGCGGTGAGTGTCTGGGTTGCGCGGGAGGCGATCGCTGCGTGAGGGGGGGTAAGGGTCGGAGAGAACGGGGGAATATGTGGGGGGACTGGTGAAAAGGGGAAAAGGGGGGTAAAGAGGTAGTAGTCGTAGTAGTAGTAGAAGTAGGGGGTGGTTGCGGGGGTCGCGGTGGGTATGCAGTTGTAGTTGTAGGTGTAGCAAGGCGCGGCAGAAGGTGGAGGTGTGGAGCCGGGGGTGGGGCGTAGTTGTAGTATGGCGGCGCGCAGTTCGCCGGGGGTAGTGCTGTGCTGGTACTGGTTGCGGTGGGCTGGCATGTATATGCGCCGCTGGTGGTCGACGTGGTGGAGCACGTGATGCTCGAGCTCCAGGCCACCGTACCAGCACTGTCAAGCGAAGATACCGAGGCGCTCTACCGCTTAAGCGCTTTAATGATTCTCCGCGTCACCTTCTTGCAGCCGGCGTGCTCAGCCCTACACACTCCCTAAGCTGCACAGTCCTCTCCACGCTTCATGGAACAGGGGAAGAGACTCAACCTCGTCAAGAAATTTAGACACAGCAGCAGCCTAAGCTTATGGCAGCCCAGCCTGCCCACCAGCGCCGTCAGCGTGCTCTCAGCACTCGCATACCTCACGCGCTCCCAGAAGCGGGCGCCTCCGCCGGCGGTCATTCTAGCGAGCTCGCTTTGCAGGTCGGTGAGCGTGCAGCGGGCGGCGGAGAGGGCGGCGGAGAGATGCGTGTCCGAGGAGCCAAGGGAGGGGAGGTTGAGGGTGGGGTGGTGGCGAGGATGTGTGTGAAGGTGGAGACCTCGCTGGTGAGGAACGTGATTGCCGCGGGGTCTTGGTGCGCGGAATTGACGAAGCGGGTGACGGGTTAGTGATTTCCGTGGCGACTAAGATGAGGCCGGCGATGGAGGCGGCGAATTCCATGATTTTCGTTGGTTGGAGAGGGGGGGGGGTTGGTGGAAAGTGCTGAAGCAGCGCAGACTCGCTAACTTCTAACTGTCAGTTTATGCAAGGACACGCAAAGAAGAAGGGCGCAGATGAGACAGCTCTACCTTTCCAAAGCAAAGCACTGGTTCTTATTCCACTCTTTGTAGAATGATAGTTATCCTAGGATCCCCGACCTCGCTTAAGAGCATCGTTGATGGCTAGAAGCTTGTTTGGAAGCGACCGTAGTCAAGGCTGCCAAATATCGTCACCGCAGACGCCACGGCGAATATGAGTGGTCGAACTGGAATTTGTGGTGTGACCGAAGACCTCCGGTAAGCCACCGCTGTGGCAACGGTAGTATGGCGGTGTCTGTTTGCTGAAATGACTTCAATACTCAACTAAGGGCGTACCGGAACGCCGACAGAGTGTTCTGCTTTCCCGCACCTTTCCCGTGATCTTCACCGCTGGGAATTGAGTTCTCATCAATTTCCACAATTTGCAAAAGCTGTATTTGTAGCCCAGACATATATTCCAGCCGGATACTACTAGATATTCCATTACTGCGCGCCAAATCTTCCGATTCTCTCATATAAGGAGTTACCCGAGTGAGATTCGGTGACGCACCCCCGCCGGACGCGAGCTATTGGTGTTTAAGACCTATTTATCGGCTGTTTGCTTAGATGCAGGAAGGAAGAGTGATGATAGTTATATCAAGTGGGCTGCTGCGCCGTAGTTTTATAGGCTCTCGGAAACCTAACACATGTGCTCAACCGAGTCCTCCTGAAACGTGTTAAAACATCTACATATCTATTCGTATACCCCGCACCACACCGCGCGACCGCTGGATTGCAATCCATGCTTGTGAATTCCTCATGCGCGCACATTAGGGGATCTTGAGTGCACGACTTGTGCTCTTGTGATCCTCGCTGCGGTCTCTTCCGCTTCCCTCCTTTGCCGAGCTGTGTCAATTCTCTTATTGTCACTGGAGAGTAGCGTCGGTAGGTATATAGTGGGTACTAAACCCGCCGCCGCCAAAAAGCCGATGGGACGCTGGGTCAATGCAATGCTTGTGTCCGTTGAGTTTCCTTAAACTCCTCTTTCTTCAGGGAACAAGGTTGTGAGGAGAGGGGAGAGGAAGTCAGTATTCATGAACTAAAAAAGTAGCCATAATACCGCACATACTTCCAACGTTCACTGACCAATCAATACATCAACCCCGCAATCCCACCTCCTGCCGGATCACTTTACCTCTTTCTTACCTACCACCAACCCCCGCAAGGCCACCTCCGGCGTTTCCACACCAAGCTTCCGCCATGACACAACGTGTCCTTTCGGGTCTCAGGAGCAGAGATAGTGTACTTCTGAGACATCCTTGGAGCGCGCGGTCGTAATGTGGCCTCATTAAAGCTTGGCAGCTTCACCGGTGAGAGGAGTTGGCGAGTGATATATGAAGACCAATACGAACTAACCCTAACCTTACCTGGTTTTCCGCATCGACTACGTCTCAGGAGCTCATTACCCACCATCCCTGCGTATAAAGGTTCGGAGGATCAGAGGACCAGGTACCTTATATTGTGTTTTGATGCCTTTGCTGCTCTCGTTGAGGTGGATTGAGAGTTAGCCTTGAATGGCGGCTTATCCGTAGTTTGGCTGGTTTAGTAAGATAGTCCACGAGCGTAGGAAAATTAGTCTATCGTATAAGAATACTACCTTATAGTGTAGAGAAGCGCACAAGACGAGTCAGATCTATGCAATTGTAGGACGAAATATTAAATATCGAGAAAGACGAAAAACGACGACAAGTGCGCTCAGAAAAAGGTAGTTTACACTAGTCGGGATTTACTATTGATTCAAGTCCCGTCATCTGGCCGCCATGGCGTCGGATTAGTGGGTCGAAGAAAGCAACTTTCGATCGCGAGTTGGTACAACCAGCTGCGTCATCCCGCTTCGGGTAGATCCGTACCTGCATACCACCCATGACCCACTGATCCCTGCTCGGTACCTGCATGACGCTAACGGCAGCTGCCGGGGGCTACTGAGAGTAACAGGCATCGCCTAAGATATGACGTATGTGTGGAGGTCTTATTTCGCACCATCATGTCTACCGCCAAAACTCGAAAAATTGGCTATCTCTGTCCACGGATTACCACTTGAGTGATTGGTTGAATGGCATCAATCTGCACCAGAAGTTTCTTGTACAAGTAATTTTTATCTAGCCAATTTTTCGAGTTATGGCGGCATTCTGCTTTTAATTAACGACAACTTTCAATTTGAGAGGCGAGATAACACTTGGCCACCAGTGGTTGCTTACGCTGAGCGCGCTCTGTATAAATCAGAAACCATTATTCGAACGCAGTACTTGGAGATGGTCCCAAAACCAGCGCATCACGGGGATACGGTCTGGTTTACACGTGCTCACCGTTGAAAATGATTCGAAATGCAGTGCCTACTTCATAGCCAGCGTATTTAGTGAGGGAATCCTCTTGCAACTTGTCTATCATCTATCTCATGCCCAGCGTACTTCTAATTGGCTCTTGAGCAGGTAGTATCAAGGTTGGCGCTATTCTGACCTCCTCGTCAACAAATCCCAGCCATCAATATTTTTGGCTGGGACAACCCGTTGATCAATGAGACCGTATTGATCACTAGGGCCCCAGTAATCAATACAAGCCAAATTCGTGGATCAGTGGGGCCCTAGCCACCACCGGATACCATGTTCCTTAACCATTTGGACACCATTCACCGACTCGTTTAGCCATACCTCAAGTATAGGGCAACAAGACTTAGCTGCCACTCCCCACCTAATCAAAAAACCCACAGAAGAGACTCCCGGTGAAACATCACGGGATGAAATGTGTACTATCGCTTCCTGCGTGAATACAAAATGTCTTATCATCTCTTATGAACAGGATTATGAGTTTGACTGTAACCCGATTTATACACCTCGTATCTCTGACTGACAGGTTCGACTGGCTGACAGGTTCGACGTTAGAAGTATATCTTGAAGCCGTACCAGTGATCAACGTTGACCACTGGGGCCCCACTTGTCAATACTGTCCCACTCACCAATTTCCTATCTCAGTAGTTAACGTTTAGTGAGAGGGACGTACTAGGAATCAAGGTTAGTGGGGAGGGTACGTTGGCCAGGAGATTAGAACAGTGCCAAGACCTGAGGCTGGATACTCAACAGGTGGCGTATGTCATCATCGCCCGCCTTATACTTTCGAAATGGACACTGATCGTTCATCACCCGGCATTGTCTAACTAGACTACCACCTGTTGACCTGGACGGGGGGGAAAATTGGAAACCACAGGAAAGGTCTAGCAGTCTGAGAAATACTATCCCCGCTCATGGTTGGCGGCAGTGCGGGGATATCGGAGGGGATCGGGGGGATCGGATGGTGTAAAGAGTCGCTTTGAAGAGTTCTGCAACATGCTCCCTGTGACTCTCTACCTTCCGTTTCCAAACCTTTGCAAGACTATTTGCTACAAGCATTTTCCGGCCTTTGGCCGGAGTAGGAACTGTTATGGCTTAAACTATATCAGTTTACCAACGCTTAAGATCACTGAAACCCCAAAATGCCCTATGCACATATCTGATATACTATTTAGTTGACTCAAGGTATGTTGGAACCAATATCTACTGGCTGACTCAAACATATTTGATAGAATATCTACTAACTCCAACATATTTGATAGAATATCTACTTACTAACAAACATATTTGATAGAGAAAAAGAAAATCCCTCAAACCTGGCCAATCAAAACCTTTAAATAACACATTGCATATCGGTATATCTATATACTTATTAGATATATCGGGAAATTTGTTTCTCAATTGTATAGTAATTTTGAGTATGTAAATATATTAGTAAAGTTGTAGCTAGGGAAATTGGACTACTTTACCAACGATTTTACCAACGATCTTACCAAAAATATACCAGACAAGTGTACCCCTAGCAGCAAGGGAATAAGCTTCGGTAGCTTTAGTACTTCTGATCGCATTCGGAGCTTCAGTTGCTTCATTTGACAAAACTATCCAATATAATGACTAAGGAAATCACACAACGGCAGGAGTTATAAAGTCAGAAATACCTCTATATTCGAATTGAACAACGCATTTTCTAAATTTAAATTGTATCCCCCAAATGTCACAAGCCCATTAATATAGGAGAGCATCTGGTGATCCTATTGATATATTCAGATTCAGATATCCATTATCTCAAGATTCTGGTGAGTACTTAATCGGAAAAAAAATATTTTCTGTTGGAAATAGAAAAGGGTTCGGAAGTGGCAAAGTAATAAGCAAAGTCGTAGGTAAAAGGTATTACAGGTTGTAAAGTCGTAAGTAAAACTATCCACGGATATATTCACACAAGACATCGTCTATAAATGTGCTTTATCGTCTCATCTTATGCCTTTTATTATTCTACTTGTATGGCAAAAGATATAATTGATGCATTTACCGGGCTATTAGAGGGTGTTACACTAGATTTAGGACTATTTATAGACTAGAACTGCTAGACTTCTTATAAACAATCCTCACCTGTGTTCATCTGTTTTGACCCAATCGAACTGAACGCCACACAACGCGCTCAAAGAGACTGGAAAAACCTTCTTCAGAAGTTAGGATTGGAATTTGGAAAGAATATCTATAGTTACCTTCTCTTGTCTGGTATGTGATAAATTACTCCGGAGCTCCCACAATTCAGATCAGTATCCAAGGAACTAATATTCAGTTCTTCCTTTTTCTTTTCGGTCGACGAGCTTCACTGTCATGAACTGATCCACATGTGTCTCGAAGCGAGGTCAGGCATAGTCGCGACCTGCACCTGCTATTCCCGAGAATCGACATCGAGCTGTACAGAGATCTGTTTGGGGAAATGCCAATGCTAAGCGGTAATTCTGTAGCTTTTAAACTTGTAATATTGTAAACCGGATTCCGCTCGCTGAGTGACTGATGATGCCACTAAGACGAGGCAGAACCCTCCCTATTTATACATATTGGAACCTATGCCAAGGCCTGCTTTCTAATACTAAAGAGATAACGATAATAGAATAAGATAATCAACCCGAAGATAACCCCAGTAGAAAGGCACCCCCGCATAGTTCCGTTCCTCCATTCTAATTCCGACACGTAACCATAAACCCCGCAATTGCCAGTAACCGAGCTGTATCATGCTATTGTCCTAGAGCTACTTCCCTAAGTAGAATGGCCTGCAGCCATAAGCCCCGCTTCTATTCCGTTCCGGGTGAGACACCCAATAGTAAGCGTGCCCTCACAACAGCCTAATACTAGTGTGGTTGCACCCGGTGCCCCCACACCCCTCGGTACCTTTCTATGCTTATTCCCTCGTTACCCGACCGTACTCACATCACAACCCATCACTCATATTATCCTTATTTCTTAACTTAGGAGTAGTGTTCGTGTTTCCTGTAACACTACTCCCCTTTCCTAGACGTCGCCCTCGACCGTTAAAACCTCTCTATGATAAAAACCCTGTGGGAAAAGTCATAGAGTAGGAAAGGTATCGAGCTAGTCTTCCCTAGTCCGTTGTCGTTTCGGAGGCCGAGTCGAGTCGATTACTGGCCCTTGACTCCGTGTATGGGGCCGAGTATTCATGGTTGGTTTGAAGTTCTCATCTAAGAGCGCTTCTTGAGGATCGGGTGTTGCGAGTCGTTTTCGTGTGTTCTGTTGCCTGCCAGGGTTGGGATCCTCTCGATAAGGTCGCAACAACATCTCGTGGAACACGTCATGAACCTTCCATTCTACCGGAAGATTCAACCTATAAGCCCGGTTTCCTACAGCCGCGGCGACCTCGAAGGGGCCTGTGAACTTGTCCGACCATTTATTGTAACCGCCGAGGTTCCGAGTATCCAGCAAAACCTTTTGACCGATTGTGAATCGCTGAGCTGCTGCCCCTGGCCTTGACGCCATCCTGTCAAATGTCTTCTGCAGCGTGTCTCTCGCTGACTCATGGGCTAGGGGAAGGTCTTTCAGGTAGGTGCTTCCCTTGGCATCCAGCTGTCCGATTTTCGCATCCGTTGGCCAATCTGTTCGTGGGTGGAAACCATAGTTACAGTAGAACGGCGATTGTCCTGTCGACGAGTGCTTCGCATTATTATATGCATACTCGCAAATCGGTAGTAGGTCCTTCCATTTCTTTCCTGTTCCGGCGGTATAGGCCCGGATGTAGGACTCGAGGTGCTGGTTGGTCTTTTCTGTTTGTCCATCCGTCTGTGGGTGGAACGACGTCGAGAGTCTTCTACGAATCCCTAGTCGTTCTGTGACCGCAGCCCAGAATGCCGAAACGAACTGTGTTCCCCTGTCAGAGACAATGCTCCTAGGAAGTCCGTGAAAACGCCAAATATCCTTGACAAAGGCGTTAGCGGTCTGTTCCGCGTTGATTCCCGTCATTGGAATGAAGTGAGCCATTTTCGTAAAACGGTCCACGACTACCAATACGTTACGGAATCCTGATTTCTCCTTTGGCATTTCTACTACGAAATCCATTGAGATATCAGTCCAAGGTGTAGTGGCTAACTCTAGGGGTTGAGGGAGTGACAAGTGTCTCCGACGTTGCTTGGCTCTCTGGCACACATCGCAAGTCTTGACGAAGTTGGCTACATCCGTGGACATTCCTGGCCACCAGTAGTTCCTATCGATCAACTCAAGGGTTTTATCCCTTCCTAGATGCCCCGCTACGGGTCTGTCATGATGATCCTCAATGACTTGTCTGACCGCGTATCCTGGCACTACCCAACGACCGTCGTGGGTGGCCTCATTCGATCCCGGGGTCCATTCAGTGGCAAGCTCCGTTATTACGGCATCAGCTTCCTCTGTCCCGAAGACTTCAAGGTTTGCGTCAGGGAGAGGTTCATCCCGGAACACTCTCCGAACCCATTGTCTGTCCTGTTCATACCAGTCTTGTAGTGGCTGAGGCAGCTCAGTACCTGGTATGTCGTACCACTGATCCAACGGAGTCCATCCTTCTTCGGGGTTGCCAATGATTTCAGGGCCAGTTTCTACACTGGTCCGTGATTTCCTGACAAATTGTTCTGCGCTGAGCAACTGTTTCACGGGTTGTTCTCGCATTACTCCCCCTTCCATAGCGAACTCTGGGCGCCTTGTAAGTGCATCTGGCTTGCCGTTCTTTTCCACTGGTCGGTAATGAATCCTGAAGCGAAAAGGTGCTATCTTTTCGGCCCATCTGGCTTGTCTTCTCGACAACTTCTTGGTCGTTGTGAAGTACTATAGGTTCTGATGATCCGAATGTATCTGGATAGGAATATCCGTTCCTTCCAGCCAATGTCTCCAAGTCAAGAGAGCAGAAACTATAGCGAGCATCTCCTTGTCATAGATCTCGTAGTTTACCTCTGCCTTGTTGAACTTGCGAGAGTGGTAAGCTACCGGGTGTAGAATACTGTCCTCGAACACCTGAGAGAGTACTGCGGCCTCAGCCCAGTCACTCGCGTCAGTTTCTATGATCGCTTCACGGTGTTCGTCATAGTGTCGTAGTATTGGAGCAGACGTAAATTTCTCCTTGAGTTCGTCGAAAGCGCTTTGCTGTTCACTGCTCCATCGCCATACGGAACCTTTCTTCAGGAGATCGGTCATTGGTCGGCAAACTTCGGAGTACCTGTGGATGAACCGTCGTAGGAAGTTGGCGAATCCAAGGAAACATTGAAGTTCCTTGACCTTGGTGGGTGGTAACCATTCCGTGATTGCCTTTACCTTCTTAGGCGAGACCTGGTTCCCTTTCCCTGATAGTACGAATCCCAGGAATTCTACCTCCTGTTTGTGCCATTCCGTTTTCTCGAGGTTCCCGTATAGATGGTTTTGCTGCAGTCGTTCCAATACCTTTCTCACAAGAGTCGTATGCTCTTCCTTAGTCTTTGAATATATTAGAATATCATCCAAGTAGACTACTACGCTTTGATCTAGAAGATCCTTGAATATGGTATTAACCATGACCTGGAACGACGCTGGTGCATTGGTTAAGCCAAAAGGCATTACCCTATATTCGAAGTGGCCGTACTTCGTTCTGAAAGCTGTTTTCCATTCCTCGCCAGCAGCAATCCTAATCAAGTTATAGCCATTTTTCAGGTCTATCTGGGTGAAGAACTCTGCTCCTTTCGTCGAATCGGCCAACTCTGTCATGAGTGGAAGGGGGTAGCGATTCTTGACCGTGATAGCATTTAAGCCACGAAAGTCTACGCACAACCTCAGTTTTCCATTGGCTTTCTTCACGAACAGGATCGGTGCTGCCGCCGGGCTGGTGGAGGGGACTATTTTGCCAGAGGCTAGCATTTCGTCCAGGTACTCCCGGAGTGCCTTTTGTTCCACTGGGGAGAGCGCATAGATCGGTCCCCATGGAGGCTGCTTTCCTTCCATAAGGGGAATGGTATGGTCCCATTCAGAGTGATCAGGTAGTCGATCAGCTCCCTCCTTAGAGAAGACATCGATGAAGTCCTCGTACTCCATCGGCATAGCACTAGCGAGAGCCTCGCCTACCAATGCTCTTGCCCAGAAGGGGTGTTGCTCGATCATCATCTGTGTCTCGGGTGATGACCTCAACAGCCTGATGACCAGCTCTTCTGGGTCTTCTTCGTATATATCATACATGGTCCTAAAGCATCCCTTCACTTGACAATTGATGTTGTCGAAGGTGACCTTGTTCTGACCCCAATGTATGGTAGGTTGATGCTCCTTGAGCCATCGATGTGGTATGACGAGGTCTTCTCCTGCGAATGAGCCAACCTCACAGACGATGTCTCTGTCTAGATGGTTGTCGACGCGGAGGGTAAGAGATTTGGTGATGTGAGTGCCGGAGTTAGGCATCGGGGTGCCGTCAGCCTGTCTGATGATGAGGGGCTTGGGTCGAGGTTGAGTCGGGATTTTTAGACGATGGACACAGTTCCAGGACATAACCCAGTCCTCTGTTCCGCTGTCTAGGAGTGCGTTGACTGTTTCTGCATGTTGGGTACTAGTTGCGGGGTGGTTCCAAGAGATCTCAATCTCAAGGCGGGTTTCTTGATGATGTGAAGACATGTTCGTATGTTAAAAAAGTGTAAGGTAAGATAGATTGTTCTTGGGTATGAGTGGGTTGATGTTGATAGTTCTTGTTCTGAGCGCGGGGTGAGGTGGTTTATATAGGAAATTCACGCGTTGATGAAGATCATGGTACCACGCTTACGCCCCAGACATTTTGGGGTGTAACCCCATCCTCAGAGTGTGTGTAAGAGAATTGAATTTGCGCGAAATAACAAAACCGATAGAGCATAACATAATCCGATCCCTTAGAAAAGTCTTTTTCCCAAATAAAAACCGTAACACAACATAGAATGAAACACCGCATAAATAGAAACACCCAATCAATTTAGTCCTCCAAATTCGTAATCCTTGCCCTAAATGCCTCATTTTGTGGCCCCAATTTCCGTTTCTTATCACCCTCCCTTCCGTGGTCCTTTCTCCCGGAAGGATGCTCTTTTCTCTTCAGGTTCGTTAACCTGACCTTACTTGTCGCCACGCAATCCTTCACGAAGTGGTTATCTCTACCACAACGGAAGCACTTTCCTTCCTTCTGCCATTTCTCCTTCTCTTCCTTGGTAACACCTAAGTCATCCGAGGTCTTGGAGTTGTTGGCTGATGCGGGGAAAGTTTTCCGAGGATTTGCATTGTTGCGCGATTTCCGCCGTTCCGTTTTTTCCTCGCGAGGTTTCACAGGGTCTTTACCTCGCAGGATTTCTTTCCGCGCCTTCACCTCGTGGTCCTTGCGTCCGACTTTTCGTACCCAGGCTAACCAGTCCACGAAATCATTAGGTTCCTCAATCGCGTTAGAGAGCCTCTGTTCCAGCGAGGAGTTTATTCCTGTTAGGATCATGGACCTCATGACAACTGGTCCAACTCGTGCATCCCATTCCAGGTTCTGCATCTCGTTAATGTACTCGTCGATTGGGCCAGTTTGACGGAGCTTGTCCATCTTCTGCTTAGCCTGCTCCTGACTCGTACGGTTGCCATATTGGGTGCGAAGTTCCTGCTTGAACCGTTCCCAGGTTCCGATGCTGCTGTCCACAGCTAACCTCTCCGTAAAATTCCGCCAAAAATTTGCCGCACTACCGGTAAACTCGAGGGATGCCCACATAATCTTGGTGCCGTTATCCCATTGGACATTCTTCTGGAGGCTGATTAGAATCTCCATCTGGTCGATCCAGAGTCTTACGTCTTGATCGGCTTTTCCGGAGAAGGGAATGTTGGCCTTTTTGGGTGCATCACCTACGGTGGCGCGAGGGGGATGCGAGAGTTCTTGCTCTCGTTGGCGCCTCCTTTCGTATCTTCGTTTCTTACGTTCCAGCCGCTTGCGGCGTTCGCCTTCCGAATCTGAGGAATCCGATGGGGATGATCCTGGTGCTCTCGGGGCATTACCTCCCTTATTGCCATTCCCGTTACCTCCACCTTGTGCTCTTTGACCTCCTTGCTTCCCTTGTTGGCTATTATGCTTAGGGTTGCTTCTTGGTGCTAGGCTTTGGTCTTCGAGGTCTTCACTGGATTCGGAGCCAGCTGGAGGGGCGACTGGTGGTTGGGGGGGTGGTTGGGGAGGTGGGCCTGATCCGCCGCCACCTGTTACTGGGGCCAGTGGTGGTTCCGCAGCCGTTTTACGGGCTGTTTCCCTCATCTGCTCCATCATTTCTTCTAGAACCGTCCTTGTTCCAGAGAACCCATCTACCAAGGAGACCTGCTGCTGCATGGTCCTCTCCAATTGTGCCAGTGTGGCTGCTACGCCTTCTGGGACTTGGGCTGGGCCATCTTTTGGCAACTTCTGGATCCAGTCGGCCAGCATAGTTATGTGCTGAGCCTGCTCTTCCTGCCGCTGTTGGTGGGCCCTAGTAGTGGTGACGATCTGTTCCAAGACTTGACCGAGGTTCGTAGTGGTTGCAGCTGTCTCTGCCCGCACTTGCGCGAGGATAAACCCGTCGCGGCGCTCCCGTTCTTCTTGGTCCTGGTCGAACTTCATCTGCAATTCGCGGATGAGTCTGGTTTGTTCTTCGTGCTGCTGGGTAAGCTGCACAGCGTGCTGCCGAGTGATTTCCCGGATTGTAGGGAGGTCTTGGACACTCACAGTGAGGTCTCCAAGTCCGCGGCTGAGCTGCTGAACCACTGGGGCTCCTCTACGTTCGATTTCCTGCCCGATGATTTCTCCAAAGGGGTGCTCGATACGGCGTTCCTCTACGTCCATATTCGTATCCTCGTCCTCGTCCGTTACCCTGGGGACCGAGGGCCTCGGAATAGAAGACCTCTCTCTGATTGGCGTTTTGTACGGGGAATAGTCTTGATAGTCCCCTTGCCTGTGGGAGCGGGGTTGGCCATAGGATTCGGCCGGCTGAGTCGATCTGAAGAGGTCGCTGATCGGCATGTCCAGGTCCCTCCTGTGGCGCTGTCTCGCCTGGGTCTCGACTATACCTCGATCTCTCACTGTGATTGAGCTCTCCATGTTGTAGTCTTCCTCCGATCGTTGCTGATGACCCCTTGACATCGCTAAGTTGCTCGATTCTGAGTTGTGGCTGTCTTCTGCACCAGGGTTGAACGACGAACCAAGGGACGGCGTGAGCTAATCCGTAGGATTGCTGTCTGATGGTGACTTTGATGGGGAAGAGTTCAGGGTAGTTGAGGATCTCCGGGTCGTGTTCTTCGAACGTGCAAGTAGTGCCTGCTTCAATAAAAAACCCGGCGTACTCGAGGTATCCGCAATAGAGATGTTCGGCACTGCCTCTGCGAACGATGAAGGAGGTAGTGCAAGTAAAGTTGTTGATAGCTGCTGTTGCTACTCGGGGATGCATAAGGTATCAAAGAGCCCTTCTAATAGACTACTTTCTTATTCTTTTACTTGAGCGCACGGTGACTATCCGCAACACAAAATACTCTCAAGTATTGGTCTAAGCAAGTAGTTGTCTTATCGGGACGTTGATAATATGCGATCGATAAAATAATAGCGTAGTGGATAAGGTACAATATAGTGTTTGGGGAAATGCCAATGCTAAGTGGTAATTCTGTAGCTTTTAAACTTGTAATATTGTAAACCGGATTCCGCTCGCTGAGTGACTGATGATGCCACTAAGACGAGGCAGAACCCTCCCTATTTATACATATTGGAACCTATGCCAAGGCCTGCTTTCTAATACTAAAGAGATAACGATAATAGAATAAGATAATCAACCCGAAGATAACCTCAGTAGAAAGGCACCCCCGCATAGTTCCGTTCCTCCATTCTAATTCCGACACGTAACCATAAACCCCGCAATTGCCAGTAACCGAGCTGTATCATGCTATTGTCCTAGAGCTACTTCCCTAAGTAGAATGGCCTGCAGCCATAAGCCCCGCTTCTATTCCGTTCCGGGTGAGACACCCAATAGTAAGCGTGCCCTCACAACAGCCTAATACTAGTGTGGTTGCACCCGGTGCCCCCACACCCCTCGGTACCTTTCTATGCTTATTCCCTCGTTACCCGACCGTACTCACATCACAACCCATCACTCATATTATCCTTATTTCTTAACTTAGGAGTAGTGTTCGTGTTTCCTGTAACAAGATCCGAGGCAGATCTTGAAACCCGGGGAAGGGCGCGGGCACGCGCGTGATGTTGAGTATCTCCGGGATTATAATCTGACAAGGAGATGAATGTGTGTAGTGGTCCTTCAAAGAAGAGCAGAGAAGAATAAAAGATAGAACGGTCGAGAGACCTTGCCTTGGATGGTACGAGGGTTTGCAATGGGTCAAGTGTTCCTTGGCTCGGCCTGGTGCGACATGATCTGTCACTCGATGGATGCAAGAACGCGCAGACATTATTGGCGCTTATAGTTACGTGCTCTTGGCACAGATTCCCAGTCGGTCGCTAAGGCCCTAGCTAGGACTTGCGGAGTATCAACAGCCTGATTCGTGGGAGGATCCTAGGAGTCGTCTCATGGAATATTGCACATCCTACTCTTAGACTACCCATGTGGCGGATCGAGGACTTTGCATCTCACAAACAAATGAAAGGAGCTTTACTTGAGGAGCGTGTCTACTTGCTTCTACGCGGCTCACAACCATGCTTTACGTTTCTTGTTGTCATTCGAGCCAACTGGCCTTCCTGCCAGTGTTGGCGGCGGTCATTGCCACGGCTGTGGCCGGTATCACCTGACCAGGCCAATCATGCTCTCAGTCGCGCTGCATTGCGCACCACTGCGCACGGAACACCAGTTGGCTGCCCTTGATACGCTCGTTCTCAAACAACACTTTGAATGATGTCAGCAAGCGGGGTAAAAGCGGGGCTCGGCGAGAGCTACAAATAGGTAGAACATTTATCTTCCAGGTTCTCGGGTGGCACTCATTTTCCTCTTCTACAATAAGCACAGGCGCTGGTTTGCTTGCTTAGGAAGGTATATCTCATCTCCCTTACGAAGTAGCTTATCGCTGCTTAGGCTCACAGTAGGCTGGAGATCTCACATATTCGCAGCGAGGACAACGTCGGACGCTGAGTTACTGCTCTATTAACATCGCATAACCTAGGAAAAAGGTATGGAGGTAGCACTTTCCCTAAGCGGCCTTCTAGCCACTGGACTCCAGGTCAGTGACATGCTGAACCGCTTCGTCTCCGACGTCATACATGCCCGTCGCGCCATTGAAAATCTCAAAAGCGAGGTCAAGATCTTCACAAGCATCGTCACCAACCTGCAGACAAAAACATCCCCCCCGCCCCCCCTTGATCCCTTCAAAGACGCCCTCATCGCTGCCGGCAATACACTCTCCGACCTGCACAGTGAGCTGGACCGCGTTGCCTCACATGGCAGCAAGCTCCGGGAAGGCATAAAATACGCATGCACGGAAAAGACTTTGAGCTCGCTGCTGCTGGAGCTGATGAGTCATAAGTTGACGCTACTGCTGTTTGCCAGGTTAGTGTGCTCTTCCGACCTTCACATATGTTTACGGAGCTGAGAAAGGCTGGATATAGTGCGATGTTCGTGGAGTCTTCGGATGAGAGGTGTGGGATTGTGGGGGGGTTTACAAGAGACGCTGCGGTGAGGGATTTCGGGAGCTATGTTACTGGGTCGGCAAATGTTACCAGTTCGACCGCAACCAACACCGGCGGTAACCCACATCCCACACGCAGCAGGACATTGGCCAACGAAACATCAACGCGAAGTGTCAGCGGTACACCGCCCCCGAACCATAATCTGACAGCACCAGCTCCCATTATTGCCATGCCCTACCACAACGTCGTGCCCTCGATAGCACTATACCCGGTGCCGTCTCCTCCTCTATTCACTGCGCCGGAATATTCCCTACACGATGCTGTCAGAAATAGAGATAAGAAAAAGGTGTACGATCTGCTCCAGCGCGGCTACAACGTCGATCAGAACCATCCAGATTTCGGGACGCCGCTGGCATACGCGGTGTCGCTGAGGGCGGCACCGATATTAACTAATCTGTTGGAATTTGGGGCAAACACGAAGGTCAAGGACAAACTTGGGAGGTAAGTTGATTCTATCCACTCTAGGGAACACCTACCTATCCTTCCAATCCGTTTTACTGATACCAATGACTGTTCCAGAAGTCTTCTCCACACCGCCGTAGTCACCGGCGATGAACAGATCCTCTACTATGTGCTGACCATGCAGATACCGGTCAATGAAGCCGACATCTCCGGCGACACCGCGCTGCATACCGCGGCGAATCTTGGGTATAGGAAGATGATTGACCTGTTGATACAGTGGGGAGCGGATGTGGAGCGCAGAGACAGGCGGGGACTGACGCCGTGGCTTTCACCGTGGCGGGTGTTGAGGCCGAGGAGGAGGGTGACGGTTTGTGGATGAATTTGGCTAGACCGTTTCGGGGTGGGGTGGGGGTGGTAGTGTTCCTTGTGAGGAATTGGTGGCTTTGGTTCGATGTTGGGTTTTCGGGGTTGGGCGTTTGGAAAGTGCTGGGGAAATGTAATTGAAATTATAGTTGAAGCATTGATTCGTTCCAAAAAGCAACGTGCCTAATAGCACTATGTATATACAAGACAAAACATATTGATAACCGTGTCCTAGCTTTCTTAAAAGAAGAATTGAAAAATGGCGCGCGGTATGTTTATATCAATTCAGACAACCAATTTTCCCAGGGAGGAAAACCATGGAGTAAGCCATGTAAATTCTTGATCCCGTTCATGAACCAAACTCGACCAATTTGATCCTAGACATGACAGAAACGGCAAAGATCTGTCAATAGGGGTGACATTTGTGATATCACACCGCCTGTATATTCGAAAGTCTATGATCCATTACACCATTTTGCATAGCCTTCTATTTAAAGAGACGAAAGTGATTGCTAGTCTTATGGCTTCACGATGATATTTTATGCATAGTGAAGTCATAGTAAATCAGATAACGGGATCTTTTAGCAAGGTCAACACCAAGTATCGTGAAAGAAACGTAAGCCTGTTACCCCCTAAAAACACCTGTCGAGCAGATCCTTTGAGAAATCGGCGTAGCAAAGAAAGCCTGAGTTTTTATAAGTGCAAGCTAAGCACGATTTTGCGAAACTTTAAGAAGAAAGTAAAGCCTGCCGTAACCAGGCGACGATCGAGTAGAGATATTCAGAATATTGAGCTGATTGAGGAAGCAAAGTCTACCAGTATAGCTTCCGGTAGAGCAGATGTTACAGGAAACACGAACACTGCTCCTAAAGTCAAGGAATAAGGATAATACGAGTGATGGGTTGTGATGCGAGTACGGTCGGGTAACGAGGGAACAAGCATAGAAAGGTACCGAGGGGTGTGGGGGCACCGGGTGCAACCACACTAGTATTAGGCTGTTGTGAGGGCACGCTTACTATTGGGTGTCTCACCCGGAACGGAATAGAAGCGGGGCTTATGGCTGCAGGCCATTCTACTTAGGGAAGTAGCTCTAGGACAATAGCATGATACAGCTCGGTTACTGGCAATTGCGGGGTTTATGGTTACGTGTCGGAATTAGAATAGATGACCGGGACTATGCGGGGCCGCTTTTCCTATTGGGGTTATCTTCGGGTTGATTGTCTTATTCTATTATCGTCATCTCATTAGTATTAGAAAGCGGGCCTTGGCATAGGTTCCAATATGTATAAATAGGGAAGGATTCCGCCTCGTCTTAGTGGCATCATCAGTCACTCAGCGAGCGGAATCCGGTTTACAATATTACAAGTTTAAAAGCTACAGAACTATCGCTTAGCATTGGCATTTCCCCAAACACTATATTGTACCTTATCCACTACGCTATTATTTTACCGATCGCATATTATCAACGTCCCGATAAGACAACTACTTGCTTAGACCGATACTTGAGAGTATTTTGTTTGTGGCGGATAGTCACCGTGCGCTCAAGTAAAAGAATAAGAAAGTAGTCTATTAGAAGGATTCTTTGATACCGTATGCATCCCCGAGAAGCAACAGCAGCTATCAACAACTTTACTTGCACCACCTCTTTTGTCGTTCGCAGAGGCAGTGCCGAACACCTCTATTGCGGATACCTTGAGTACGCCGGGTTTTTTGCCGAAGCAGGTACTACTTGCACGTTCGAAGAACACGACCCGGAGATCCTCAACTATCCCGAACTTTTCCCCATCAAAGTCACCCTCAGTCAGCAATCCCACGGATTAGCTCATTCCGTCCCTTGGTTCGTCGCTCAACCCTGGTGCAGAAGACAGCCACAACTCAGAATCGAGCAACTTAGCGATGTCAAGGGGTCATCAGCAACAAATGGAGGAAGACTACAACATGGAGAGCTCGATCACCGTGAGAGATCGAGGTATAGTCGAAACCCAGGCGAGACAGCGCCACAGGAGGGATCTGGACATGCCGATCAGCGACCTCTTCAGATCGACTCAGCCGGCCGCATCCTATGGCCAACCCCGCTCCCGCAGGCAAGGGGACTATCGAGATTATTCCCCATACAAAACGCCAATCAGAGAACGATCTTCTATTCCGAGGCCCTCGGTCCCCAGGGAAACGGACGAAGACGAGGATACGGATATGGACGTAGAGGAACGCCGGATCGAGCACCCCTTTGGAGAAATCATCGGGCAAGAAATCGAACGGAGAGGAGCCCCAGTGGTTCAGCAACTGAGTCGCGGACTTGGAGACCTCACTGTGAGCGTCCAAGACCTACCCGCAATCAGGGAAATTACTCGGCAACACGCGGCACAGCTTACCCAGCAGCACGAGGAGCAAACCAAACTCATCCGCGAATTGCAGACGAAGTTCAACCAGGACCAAGAAGAACGGGAGCGCCGAGAGGGGTACATCCTCGCTCAAGTGCGGGCAGAAACAGCCGCGACCACTACGAACCTCGGCCAAGTCTTGGAACAGATCGCCAATACCACTAGGGCCCACCAACAGCGGCAGGAAGAGCAGGCCCAGCACATAACTATGCTGGCCGACTGGATTCAAAGGCTGCCGAAAGAAGGCCCAGCCCAAGTCCCAGACGGCGTATCAGCTACACTGGCACAATTGGAGAGGACCATGCAGCAGCAGGTCTCCTTGGTAGATGGGTTCTCTGGGACAAGGACGGCTCTAGAAGAAATGATAGAGCAGATGAAGGAAACAGCCCGTAAAGCGGCTGCGGAAAAACCACTGGCCCCAGAGACGGGTGGCGGTGGATCAGGCCCACCTCCTAGACCACCTCCCCAACAACCAGTCGCCCCTCCAGCCGGCTCCGAATCCAGTGAAGACCTCGAATACCCAGGCCAACAAGGGAAGCAAGGAGGTCAAGAAGCACAAGGAGGAGGTAACGGGAATGGCAACAAGGGAGGAAGTCAAGGAGCACAAGGTGGAGGTAACGGAAATGGCAATAAGGGAGGTAACGCCCCGGAAGCACCCGGATCATCCCCATCGGATTCCTCAGATTCGGAAGGCGAACGCCGCAAGCGGCTGGAACGTAAGAAACGAAGGCACGAAAGAAGGCGCCAACGAGAGCAAGAACTCTCGCACCCCCCTCGCGCCACCATAGGTGATGCGCCCAAAAAGGCCAATATCCCCTTCTCCGGAAGAGCCGATCAAGACGTAAGACTCTGGATCGACCAGATGGAGATTCTAATCAGTCTCCAGAAGAAGGTCCAATGGGATGATGGCACTAAGATTATGTGGGCATCCCTCGAGTTTACCGGTAGTGCGGCAAACTTTTGGCGGAATTTTACGGAGAGGTTAGCTGTGGATCGCAGTATCGGAACCTGGGAACAGTTCAAGCAGGAACTTCGTACCCAATACGGCAACCGCACGAGTCAGGAACAGGCCAAGCAGAAGATGGACAGACTCCGGCAAACTGGCCCAATCGACGACTACATCAATGAGATGCAGAACCTAGAATGGGACGCACGAGTTGGACCAGTTGTCATGAGATCCATGATCCTAACAGGAATAAACTCCTCGCTGGAACAACGGCTCTCCAATGCGATTGAGGAACCGAATGATTTCGTGGACTGGTTAGCCTGGGTACGAAAAGTCGGACGCAAGGACCATGAGGTGAAGGCTCGGAAAGAAATCCTGCGAGGTAAAGACACTGTGAAACCTCGCGAGGAAAAAACGGAACGGCGGAAATCGCGCAACAACGCAAATCCTCGGAAAACTTTTCCCGCATCAGCCAACAACTCCAAGACCTCGGATGACTTAGGTGTCACCAAAGAAGAAAAGGAGAAATGGCAGAAGGAAGGAAAGTGTTTCCGTTGTGGTAGAGATAACCACTTCGTAAAGGATTGCGTGGCGACGAGTAAGGTCAGGTTGACGAACCTGAAGAGAAAAGAATATCCTTCCGGGAGAAAGGATCACGGAAGGGAGGGTGATAAGAAACGAAAATTGGGGCCACAAAATGAGGCATTCAGGGCAAGGATTACGAATTTGGAGGACTAAATTGATTGGGTATCTCTATTTATGCGGTGTTTTATTCTATGTTGTGTTACGGCTTTTCTATTCTGTTTTGGAAGAAGGACTTTTCTAAGGGATCGGGTTATGTTATGTTCTATCGGTTTTGTTATTTTGCGCAATTTAAATTCTCTCTACATACATTTCGAGAAGCGGGGTTACATTCCGAAAACGCCTGGCGTATAAGTGTTGTACTATGATTTGATCAACGCTCGAATTTTCTATATAAACTCCCTCGCCCCGCGCTCAGAACAAGAACTATCAACATCAAGAACAACCCCCCTTACCTTACACTTTCAAAACATACGAACATGTCTTCACACAACCAAGAAACCCGCCTTGAGATTGAGATCTCTTGGAACCACCCCGCAACTAGTACCCAACATACAGAAACAGTCAACGCACTCCTAGACAGCGGAACAGAGGACTGGGTTATGTCCTGGAACTGTGTCCATCGCCTAAAGATCCCAACTCAACCTCGACCCAAGCCCCTCATCATCAGACAGGCTGACGGTACCCCTATGCCTAACTCCGGCACTCATATCACCCAATCTCTTACCCTCCGCGTCGGCAACCATCTAGACAGAGACATCGTCTGTGAGGTTGGCTCCTTCGCAGGAGAAGACCTCGTCATACCACATCGATGGCTCAAAGAGCATCAACCTACCATACATTGGGGTCAGAACAAAGTTACCTTCGACAACATCAATTGTCAAGTGAAGGGATGCTTCAGGACCATGTATGATATATACGAAGAAGACCCAGAAGAGCTGGTCATCAGGCTGTTGAGGTCGTCACCCGAGACACAGATGATGCTCGAGCAACACCCCTTCTGGGCAAGGGCATTGGTAGGCGAGGCTCTCGCTAGTGCTATACCAATGGAGTACCAGGACTTCGTCGACGTCTTCTCTAAGGAGGGAGCCGATCGACTACCTGATCACTCAGAATGGGACCATACCATTCCCCTTGTGGAAGGAAAGCAGCCTCCATGGGGACCAATCTATGCGCTCTCCCCAGTGGAACAAAAGGCACTCCGGGAATACTTGGACGAAATGCTAGCCTCTGGCAAAATAGTCCCCTCCACCAGCCCGGCAGCAGCACCGATCCTGTTCGTAAAGAAAGCCAATGGAAAACTGAGGTTATGCGTAGACTTTCGTGGCCTAAATGCTATCACGGTCAAGAATCGCTACCCCCTCCCACTCATGACAGAGCTGGCCGATTCGACGAAAGGAGCAGAGTTCTTCACCAAGATAGACCTGAAAAACGGCTATAACTTGATTAGGATTGCCGCTGGTGAGGAATGGAAAACAGCTTTCAGAACGAAGTACGGCCACTTTGAATATAGGGTAATGCCTTTTGGCTTAACCAATGCACCGGCGTCGTTCCAGGTCATGGTCAATACCATATTCAAGGATCTTCTAGATCAAGGCGTAGTAGTCTACTTGGATGATATTCTAATATATTCAAAGACTAAGGAAGAGCATACGACTCTGGTGAGGAAAATATTGGGGCGACTGCAACAACACCATCTATACGGGAACCTCGAGAAAACGGAATGGTACAAACAGGAGGTAGAATTCCTGGGATTCGTACTATCAGGGAAAGGGAACCAGGTCTCGCCTAAGAAGGTGAAGGCAATCACGGAATGGTTACCACCCACCAAGGTCAAGGAACTTCAATGTTTCCTTGGATTCGCCAACTTCCTACGACGGTTCATCCACAGGTACTCCGAAGTTTGCCGACCGATGACCGATCTCTTGAAGAAAGGTTCCGTATGGCGATGGAGCAGCGAACAGCAAAGCGCTTTCGACGAACTCAAGGAGAGGTTTACGTCTGCTCCAATACTACGACACTATGACGAACACCGTGAAGCGATCATAGAAACTGACGCGAGTGACTGGGCTGAGGCCGCAGTACTCTCTCAGGTATTCGAGGACGGTATGCTACACCCGGTAGCTTACCACTCTCGCAAGTTCAACGAGGCAGAGGTAAACTACGAGATCTATGACAAGGAGATGCTCGCTATAGTTTCTGCTCTCTTGACTTGGAGACATTGGCTGGAAGGAACGGATATTCCTATCCAGATACATTCAGATCATCAGAACCTACAGTACTTTACAACGACCAAGAAGTTGTCGAGAAGACAAGCCAGATGGGCCGAAAAGATAGCACCTTTTCGCTTCAGGATTCATTACCGACCAGGCGAAAAGAATGGCAAGCCAGATGCACTTACAAGGCGCCCAGAGTTCGCTATGGAAGGGGGAGTAATGCGTGAACAACCCGTAAAACAGTTGTTCAGCGCAGAACAATTTGTCAGGAAATCACGGACCAGTGTAGAAACTGGCCCTGAAATCATTGGCAACCCCGAAGAAGGATGGACTCCGTTGGATCAGTGGTACGATATACCAGGTATTGAGCTGCCTCAGCCACTACAAGACTGGTATGAACAGGACAGACAATGGGTTCGGAGAGTGTTCCGGGATGAACCTCTCCCTGACGCAAACCTTGAAGTCTTCGGGACAGAGGAAGCTGATGCCGTAATAACGGAGCTTGCCACTGAATGGACCCCGGGATCGAATGAGGCCACCCACGATGGTCGTTGGGTAGTGCCAGGATACGCGGTCAGACAAGTCATTGAGGATCATCACGACAGACCCGTAGCGGGGCATCTAGGAAGGGATAAAACCCTTGAGTTGATCGATAGGAACTACTGGTGGCCAGGAATGTCCACGGATGTAGCCAACTTCGTCAAGACTTGCGATGTATGCCAGAGAGCCAAGCAACGTCGGAGACACTTGTCACTCCCTCAACCCCTAGAGTTAGCCACCACACCTTGGACTGATATCTCGATGGATTTCGTAGTAGAAATGCCAAAGGAGAAATCAGGATTCCGTAACGTATTGGTAGTCGTGGATCGTTTTACGAAAATGGCTCACTTCATTCCAATGACGGGAATCAACGCGGAACAGACCGCTAACGCCTTTGTCAAGGATATTTGGCGCTTTCACGGCCTTCCTAGGAGCATTGTCTCTGACAGGGGAACACAGTTTGTATCGGCATTCTGGGCTGCGGTCACAGAACGACTAGGGATTCGCAGAAGGCTCTCGACCTCGTTCCACCCACAGACGGATGGACAAACAGAAAAGACCAACCAGCACCTCGAATCCTACATCCGGGCCTATACCGCCGGAACAGGAAAGAAATGGAAGGACCTACTACCGATTTGCGAGTATGCATATAATAATGCGAAACACTCGTCAACAGGACAATCGCCGTTCTACTGTAACTATGGTTTCCACCCACGAACAGACTGGCCAACGGATGCGAAGATCGGACAGCTGGATGATAAGGGAAACACCTACCTGGAAGACCTTCTCCTAGCCCATGAGTCAGCGAGAGACACGCTGCAAAAGACTTTTGACAGGATGGCGTCAAGGCCAGGGCCAGCAGTTCAGCGGTTCACAACCGGTCAAAAGGTCTTGCTGGATACTCGGAACCTCGGCGGTTACAATAAATGGTCGGATAAATTTACAGGCCCCTTCGAGGTTGCCGCGGCTGTAGGAAATAGGGCTTATAGATTGAATCTTCCGGCAGAATGGAAGGTTCATGACGTATTCCACGAGATGTTGCTGAGACCTTATCGAGAGGACCCCAATCCGGGCAGGCAACAGAATACACGAAAACGACTAGCAACACCCGACCCTCAAGAGGCACTCTTAGATGAGAACTTCAAACCGGTCACCAACACTCGGCCCCATACGCGAAGTCAAGGGCCAGTCACCGACTCGAGACGACCTCTGAAACGACAGCGGACTAGGGAAGACTAGCTCGATACCTTTCCTACTCTATGACTTTTCCCAAAGGGTTTTTATCATAGAGAGGTTTTAACGGTCGAGGGCGACGTCTAGGAAGGGGGAGTAGTGTTACAGGAAACACGAACACTGCTCCTAAAGTCAAGGAATAAGGATAATACGAGTGATGGGTTGTGAGGCGAGTACGGTCGGGTAACGAGGGAACAAGCATAGAAAGGTACCGAGGGGTGTGGGGGCACCGGGTGCAACCACACTAGTATTAGGCTGTTGTGAGGGCACGCTTACTATTGGGTGTCTCACCCGGAACGGAATAGAAGCGGGGCTAATAGCTGCAGGCCATTCTACTTAGGGAAGTAGCTCTAGGACAATAGCATGATACAGCTCGGTTACTGGCAATTGCGGGGTTTATGGTTACGTGTCGGAATTAGAATAGATGACCGGGACTATGCGGGGCCGCTTTTTCTATTGGGGTTATCTTCGGGTTGATTGTCTTATTCTATTATCGTCATCTCATTAGTATTAGAAAGCGGGCCTTGGCATAGGTTCCAATATGTATAAATAGGGAAGGATTCCGCCTCGTCTTAGTGGCATCATCAGTCACTCAGCGAGCGGAATCCGGTTTACAATATTACAAGTTTAAAAGCTACAGAACTATCGCTTAGCATTGGCATTTCCCCAAACACTATATTGTACCTTATCCACTACGCTATTATTTTACCAATCGCATATCATCAACGTCCCGATAAGACAACTACTTGCTTAGACCAATACTTGAGAGTATTTTGTTTGTGGCGGATAGTCACCGTGCGCTCAAGTAAAAGAATAAGAAAGTAGTCTATTAGAAGGATTCTTTGATACCGTATGCATCCCCGAGAAGCAACAGCAGCTATCAACAACTTTACTTGCACCACCTCTTTTGTCGTTCGCAGAGGCAGTGCCGAACACCTCTATTGCGGATACCTTGAGTACGCCGGGTTTTTTGCCGAAGCAGGTACTACTTGCACGTTCGAAGAACACGACCCGGAGATCCTCAACTATCCCGAACTTTTCCCCATCAAAGTCACCCTCAGTCAGCAATCCCACGGATTAGCTCATTCCGTCCCTTGGTTCGTCGCTCAACCCTGGTGCAGAAGACAGCCACAACTCAGAATCGAGCAACTTAGCGATGTCAAGGGGTCATCAGCAACAAATGGAGGAAGACTACAACATGGAGAGCTCGATCACCGTGAGAGATCGAGGTATAGTCGAAACCCAGGCGAGACAGCGCCACAGGAGGGATCTGGACATGCCGATCAGCGACCTCTTCAGATCGACTCAGCCGGCCGCATCCTATGGCCAACCCCGCTCCCGCAGGCAAGGGGACTATCGAGATTATTCCCCATACAAAACGCCAATCAGAGAACGATCTTCTATTCCGAGGCCCTCGGTCCCCAGGGAAACGGACGAAGACGAGGATACGGATATGGACGTAGAGGAACGCCGGATCGAGCACCCCTTTGGAGAAATCATCGGGCAAGAAATCGAACGGAGAGGAGCCCCAGTGGTTCAGCAACTGAGTCGCGGACTTGGAGACCTCACTGTGAGCGTCCAAGACCTACCCGCAATCAGGGAAATTACTCGGCAACACGCGGCACAGCTTACCCAGCAGCACGAGGAGCAAACCAAACTCATCCGCGAATTGCAGACGAAGTTCAACCAGGACCAAGAAGAACGGGAGCGCCGAGAGGGGTACATCCTCGCTCAAGTGCGGGCAGAAACAGCCGCGACCACTACGAACCTCGGCCAAGTCTTGGAACAGATCGCCAATACCACTAGGGCCCACCAACAGCGGCAGGAAGAGCAGGCCCAGCACATAACTATGCTGGCCGACTGGATTCAAAGGCTGCCGAAAGAAGGCCCAGCCCAAGTCCCAGACGGCGTATCAGCTACACTGGCACAATTGGAGAGGACCATGCAGCAGCAGGTCTCCTTGGTAGATGGGTTCTCTGGGACAAGGACGGCTCTAGAAGAAATGATAGAGCAGATGAAGGAAACAGCCCGTAAAGCGGCTGCGGAAAAACCACTGGCCCCAGAGACGGGTGGCGGTGGATCAGGCCCACCTCCTAGACCACCTCCCCAACAACCAGTCGCCCCTCCAGCCGGCTCCGAATCCAGTGAAGACCTCGAATACCCAGGCCAACAAGGGAAGCAAGGAGGTCAAGAAGCACAAGGAGGAGGTAACGGGAATGGCAACAAGGGAGGAAGTCAAGGAGCACAAGGTGGAGGTAACGGAAATGGCAATAAGGGAGGTAACGCCCCGGAAGCACCCGGATCATCCCCATCGGATTCCTCAGATTCGGAAGGCGAACGCCGCAAGCGGCTGGAACGTAAGAAACGAAGGCACGAAAGAAGGCGCCAACGAGAGCAAGAACTCTCGCACCCCCCTCGCGCCACCATAGGTGATGCGCCCAAAAAGGCCAATATCCCCTTCTCCGGAAGAGCCGATCAAGACGTAAGACTCTGGATCGACCAGATGGAGATTCTAATCAGTCTCCAGAAGAAGGTCCAATGGGATGATGGCACTAAGATTATGTGGGCATCCCTCGAGTTTACCGGTAGTGCGGCAAACTTTTGGCGGAATTTTACGGAGAGGTTAGCTGTGGATCGCAGTATCGGAACCTGGGAACAGTTCAAGCAGGAACTTCGTACCCAATACGGCAACCGCACGAGTCAGGAACAGGCCAAGCAGAAGATGGACAGACTCCGGCAAACTGGCCCAATCGACGACTACATCAATGAGATGCAGAACCTAGAATGGGACGCACGAGTTGGACCAGTTGTCATGAGATCCATGATCCTAACAGGAATAAACTCCTCGCTGGAACAACGGCTCTCCAATGCGATTGAGGAACCGAATGATTTCGTGGACTGGTTAGCCTGGGTACGAAAAGTCGGACGCAAGGACCATGAGGTGAAGGCTCGGAAAGAAATCCTGCGAGGTAAAGACACTGTGAAACCTCGCGAGGAAAAAACGGAACGGCGGAAATCGCGCAACAACGCAAATCCTCGGAAAACTTTTCCCGCATCAGCCAACAACTCCAAGACCTCGGATGACTTAGGTGTCACCAAAGAAGAAAAGGAGAAATGGCAGAAGGAAGGAAAGTGTTTCCGTTGTGGTAGAGATAACCACTTCGTAAAGGATTGCGTGGCGACGAGTAAGGTCAGGTTGACGAACCTGAAGAGAAAAGAATATCCTTCCGGGAGAAAGGATCACGGAAGGGAGGGTGATAAGAAACGAAAATTGGGGCCACAAAATGAGGCATTCAGGGCAAGGATTACGAATTTGGAGGACTAAATTGATTGGGTATCTCTATTTATGCGGTGTTTTATTCTATGTTGTGTTACGGCTTTTCTATTCTGTTTTGGAAGAAGGACTTTTCTAAGGGATCGGGTTATGTTATGTTCTATCGGTTTTGTTATTTTGCGCAATTTAAATTCTCTCTACATACATTTCGAGAAGCGGGGTTACATTCCGAAAACGCCTGGCGTATAAGTGTTGTACTATGATTTGATCAACGCTCGAATTTTCTATATAAACTCCCTCGCCCCGCGCTCAGAACAAGAACTATCAACATCAAGAACAACCCCCCTTACCTTACACTTTCAAAACATACGAACATGTCTTCACACAACCAAGAAACCCGCCTTGAGATTGAGATCTCTTGGAACCACCCCGCAACTAGTACCCAACATACAGAAACAGTCAACGCACTCCTAGACAGCGGAACAGAGGACTGGGTTATGTCCTGGAACTGTGTCCATCGCCTAAAGATCCCAACTCAACCTCGACCCAAGCCCCTCATCATCAGACAGGCTGACGGTACCCCTATGCCTAACTCCGGCACTCATATCACCCAATCTCTTACCCTCCGCGTCGGCAACCATCTAGACAGAGACATCGTCTGTGAGGTTGGCTCCTTCGCAGGAGAAGACCTCGTCATACCACATCGATGGCTCAAAGAGCATCAACCTACCATACATTGGGGTCAGAACAAAGTTACCTTCGACAACATCAATTGTCAAGTGAAGGGATGCTTCAGGACCATGTATGATATATACGAAGAAGACCCAGAAGAGCTGGTCATCAGGCTGTTGAGGTCGTCACCCGAGACACAGATGATGATCGAGCAACACCCCTTCTGGGCAAGGGCATTGGTAGGCGAGGCTCTCGCTAGTGCTATACCAATGGAGTACCAGGACTTCGTCGACGTCTTCTCTAAGGAGGGAGCCGATCGACTACCTGATCACTCAGAATGGGACCATACCATTCCCCTTGTGGAAGGAAAGCAGCCTCCATGGGGACCAATCTATGCGCTCTCCCCAGTGGAACAAAAGGCACTCCGGGAATACTTGGACGAAATGCTAGCCTCTGGCAAAATAGTCCCCTCCACCAGCCCGGCAGCAGCACCGATCCTGTTCGTAAAGAAAGCCAATGGAAAACTGAGGTTATGCGTAGACTTTCGTGGCCTAAATGCTATCACGGTCAAGAATCGCTACCCCCTCCCACTCATGACAGAGCTGGCCGATTCGACGAAAGGAGCAGAGTTCTTCACCAAGATAGACCTGAAAAACGGCTATAACTTGATTAGGATTGCCGCTGGCGAGGAATGGAAAACAGCTTTCAGAACGAAGTACGGCCACTTTGAATATAGGGTAATGCCTTTTGGTTTAACCAATGCACCGGCGTCGTTCCAGGTCATGGTCAATACCATATTCAAGGATCTTCTAGATCAAGGCGTAGTAGTCTACTTGGATGATATTCTAATATATTCAAAGACTAAGGAAGAGCATACGACTCTGGTGAGGAAAATATTGGGGCGACTGCAACAACACCATCTATACGGGAACCTCGAGAAAACGGAATGGTACAAACAGGAGGTAGAATTCCTGGGATTCGTACTATCAGGGAAAGGGAACCAGGTCTCGCCTAAGAAGGTGAAGGCAATCACGGAATGGTTACCACCCACCAAGGTCAAGGAACTTCAATGTTTCCTTGGATTCGCCAACTTCCTACGACGGTTCATCCACAGGTACTCCGAAGTTTGCCGACCGATGACCGATCTCTTGAAGAAAGGTTCCGTATGGCGATGGAGCAGCGAACAGCAAAGCGCTTTCGACGAACTCAAGGAGAGGTTTATGTCTGCTCCAATACTACGACACTATGACGAACACCGTGAAGCGATCATAGAAACTGACGCGAGTGACTGGGCTGAGGCCGCAGTACTCTCTCAGGTATTCGAGGACGGTATGCTACACCCGGTAGCTTACCACTCTCGCAAGTTCAACGAGGCAGAGGTAAACTACGAGATCTATGACAAGGAGATGCTCGCTATAGTTTCTGCTCTCTTGACTTGGAGACATTGGCTGGAAGGAACGGATATTCCTATCCAGATACATTCAGATCATCAGAACCTACAGTACTTTACAACGACCAAGAAGTTGTCGAGAAGACAAGCCAGATGGGCCGAAAAGATAGCACCTTTTCGCTTCAGGATTCATTACCGACCAGGCGAAAAGAATGGCAAGCCAGATGCACTTACAAGGCGCCCAGAGTTCGCTATGGAAGGGGGAGTAATGCGTGAACAACCCGTAAAACAGTTGCTCAGCGCAGAACAATTTGTCAGGAAATCACGGACCAGTGTAGAAACTGGCCCTGAAATCATTGGCAACCCCGAAGAAGGATGGACTCCGTTGGATCAGTGGTACGATATACCAGGTATTGAGCTGCCTCAGCCACTACAAGACTGGTATGAACAGGACAGACAATGGGTTCGGAGAGTGTTCCGGGATGAACCTCTCCCTGACGCAAACCTTGAAGTCTTCGGGACAGAGGAAGCTGATGCCGTAATAACGGAGCTTGCCACTGAATGGACCCCGGGATCGAATGAGGCCACCCACGATGGTCGTTGGGTAGTGCCAGGATACGCGGTCAGACAAGTCATTGAGGATCATCACGACAGACCCGTAGCGGGGCATCTAGGAAGGGATAAAACCCTTGAGTTGATCGATAGGAACTACTGGTGGCCAGGAATGTCCACGGATGTAGCCAACTTCGTCAAGACTTGCGATGTATGCCAGAGAGCCAAGCAACGTCGGAGACACTTGTCACTCCCTCAACCCCTAGAGTTAGCCACCACACCTTGGACTGATATCTCGATGGATTTCGTAGTAGAAATGCCAAAGGAGAAATCAGGATTCCGTAACGTATTGGTAGTCGTGGATCGTTTTACGAAAATGGCTCACTTCATTCCAATGACGGGAATCAACGCGGAACAGACCGCTAACGCCTTTGTCAAGGATATTTGGCGCTTTCACGGCCTTCCTAGGAGCATTGTCTCTGACAGGGGAACACAGTTTGTATCGGCATTCTGGGCTGCGGTCACAGAACGACTAGGGATTCGCAGAAGGCTCTCGACCTCGTTCCACCCACAGACGGATGGACAAACAGAAAAGACCAACCAGCACCTCGAATCCTACATCCGGGCCTATACCGCCGGAACAGGAAAGAAATGGAAGGACCTACTACCGATTTGCGAGTATGCATATAATAATGCGAAACACTCGTCAACAGGACAATCGCCGTTCTACTGTAACTATGGTTTCCACCCACGAACAGACTGGCCAACGGATGCGAAGATCGGACAGCTGGATGATAAGGGAAACACCTACCTGGAAGACCTTCTCCTAGCCCATGAGTCAGCGAGAGACACGCTGCAAAAGACTTTTGACAGGATGGCGTCAAGGCCAGGGCCAGCAGTTCAGCGGTTCACAACCGGTCAAAAGGTCTTGCTGGATACTCGGAACCTCGGCGGTTACAATAAATGGTCGGATAAATTTACAGGCCCCTTCGAGGTTGCCGCGGCTGTAGGAAATAGGGCTTATAGATTGAATCTTCCGGCAGAATGGAAGGTTCATGACGTATTCCACGAGATGTTGCTGAGACCTTATCGAGAGGACCCCAATCCGGGCAGGCAACAGAATACACGAAAACGACTAGCAACACCCGACCCTCAAGAGGCACTCTTAGATGAGAACTTCAAACCGGTCACCAACACTCGGCCCCATACGCGAAGTCAAGGGCCAGTCACCGACTCGAGACGACCTCTGAAACGACAGCGGACTAGGGAAGACTAGCTCGATACCTTTCCTACTCTATGACTTTTCCCAAAGGGTTTTTATCATAGAGAGGTTTTAACGGTCGAGGGCGACGTCTAGGAAGGGGGAGTAGTGTTACAGGAAACACGAACACTGCTCCTAAAGTCAAGGAATAAGGATAATACGAGTGATGGGTTGTGATGCGAGTACGGTCGGGTAACGAGGGAACAAGCATAGAAAGGTACCGAGGGGTGTGGGGGCACCGGGTGCAACCACACTAGTATTAGGCTGTTGTGAGGGCACGCTTACTATTGGGTGTCTCACCCGGAACGGAATAGAAGCGGGGCTTATGGCTGCAGGCCATTCTACTTAGGGAAGTAGCTCTAGGACAATAGCATGATACAGCTCGGTTACTGGCAATTGCGGGGTTTATGGTTACGTGTCGGAATTAGAATAGATGACCGGGACTATGCGGGGCCGCTTTTTCTATTGGGGTTATCTTCGGGTTGATTGTCTTATTCTATTATCGTCATCTCATTAGTATTAGAAAGCGGGCCTTGGCATAGGTTCCAATATGTATAAATAGGGAAGGATTCCGCCTCGTCTTAGTGGCATCATCAGTCACTCAGCGAGCGGAATCCGGTTTACAATATTACAAGTTTAAAAGCTACAGAACTATCGCTTAGCATTGGCATTTCCCCAAACAGCAGAGGAACTATAAAGGGAGAATCCCGAGAACCAAGTGAAGCCTGCCCAGGAGGGCACTTGTCGAGCTACTCTTATATTAAGATGTTAAAATAGAAAGTGAAGTCTATCTCTGAAAATGGCGGTCGAGTAGAAGACGTATTGAAAGATATCAAGGAGATGGTGAAGCCTACCTGGAAAGATACCGGTCTAGCTGAGGATTTCTAGCAAAGAGATGTGGATATACAGAGAGCTACAAGAGGAAGAGTATATAATGAAAGCCTGCCTTTGTATAGGCGCCAGTCAAGCAAAGAATAGAGAAACCCTGCCATACGAGGGTGCTGGTCGAGCAGATGTTTCGGAAAATAATGACAAGAGAGGAAAGCCTGCCTTTTTATAGGCAGTGTTCGCAACAGGGCAGTCCGTCCGTTTTTACCCTCGCCCCGAAACGGACTGTAAAGGTCGTCCGTCTTTAGGGGTAGGCCAGGACGGACCACACCCCGAAGATCAAAGACCGAAGATCAAAGGCCGAAGATGGCCGTCATGCCCGCCACGGTCTTGGAATTACTGTTGAAGAACAGGGTTCTGCCAATGTTCGAGATATAGACATAGTTAAAGAGCTGAGAAGTGTGAACTTCGAATCACATATCATGATCTAATGTCTCCTGCAGTCATCTGCAGTCATATGCGGTCATATGCGGTCATATGCGGTCATTTGCAGTCCCCCGCCGTCAACGGCAGTCAGCAGCGGTCACCAACAGTCACCCACGCCCAGGTACCTAGTTCCAGGGCCCAGCAGGGCCTACCGTTATTTGTGGTCTTCTATTCGTAAGGACTAGACGGACCAGTTCCTGCCATCTACCCGGTCCTACCCTACAAGACAGCCCTGGACGGTGCCCGGCGGGGCGCCCCGGACCGTTGCGAACACTGTTTATAGGCGCCGGACGAGCGAAGATATTAAGAAATAGTAAGGGAAGGTTAACGCCTGCCCTATGAGGGTGCCAGTCGAGCAGTATTTGTAAATTTAGTAGGTAGAAAAAAGGAGAGAGAGAGGAAAGCTTGCCTTTTCGGGGTGCCGTCGAGCGAAGATAGTAAACCTACTTTTTTATGGCGCCGGTCGAGCAATTAAAGATAAGGAAAGCCTATCGGTCAAGGTGCCGGTCGGGCAGTTGAATTAAGATATAGCGAGCTGGAGTGGAAGCCTGCCTTTTGAGGAGTTCTAGGAAATAGGAAAGGAAAGAAAGTCTGCCTTTTACGGCGCCGGTCGAGCAAAGTTCTAGGAAATATCCGGATAAAGAAAGCCTACCATTTTACAGCGCCGGTCGAGTGAAGAATAAAGAAAGCCTGCCTTTTATAGGTGCCGGTCGAGCAAGAGTTCTAGGAAAGAAGGGAAGCCTGCCTTTTCATTGGCGCCGGTCGAGCAGATATGGGGATAAAGAAAGCCTACTCTAGGAGAGCACCGGTCGAGCAAAAGCTCTTGTTAAGTGGAAATATCGCTGGAAGGAATACTTACCTAATTGATTACTGTCTCTGGATGGTTCAGAAGAAGTACCTCTCAAGTTGCTCCTAAGTTAGAAAATGCCCGGTTGGTTCGCTGGTGAAGAGAAGAGGGAGAGGGGAGGAAGGGCTGTATATATACCCCCCCTAAAATTGAATTCTTCTCAATTAGGGCTTGGGGCCTAGCGTCGGCCAAAATCTTAGGGTTAGTTGCTTGGCGGAGTAAACGTAGGGTTAGGTGCTTTGCTTGGCGGCGAAAACAGGCAAACATGCGTTTAGAACCTTCTGGGGAGTGGTAAAGATATCTATGGAAGGGTCGAGAAGGGCAGGGATTGTTGTGGAAGGGGACAAACAGTGCGGTAGAAGGTTCTAGGAAGGCGAGGGGTTAGCAACAGTACGGCCCAGATTCGCAAACATGCCAACATAGCAAGATCTAGACGTATCAAACACACAAACACGGCAGAAAAAAGACACATAAGCAAACATCAAATATTCTAGATGATTCTACGCGCGCCTATAACAAACAAGCCACAGAGTACGAGAAACGAGCAATCAACCAAACTCCTGAGACTCTAGATTATTCTCCAACTGTCTTCTGAAATAGAAAGCCACAGTAAGGCGCTCAAAATACCATACCGCCAGGTCCTGCGAGCGACGGGCCCTAGAAACGGCGGGCCCCCAACCCATCTATTCCAATATTCCCCGCCAGTTCCGTGGAGACTATGGTAGCGCTACGAGTACTAGCGCATCCTCGACCGCTGCCAATCAGTAATCCTTCAATCGCCAACTACACGCCGGAATAAGAACACACGTCGCGAGTGATATCTGACGACGGACACGTGACCGAGTGATCGTACATGACACATTCGCTCCACAAGCCATGATATCTACGTTCTTGTAATAATAATCTGAATATAGGTTACACCTTCTAGTTGTTAGCTATTTATGCTTTAAGAAACTACGTATGCGCAAGGCCTTTTATCATGGATTTACTTTGAGTGTGGGCTGGCGGACGAAGGGGTTCGGGAGATTACCTACGCTAACGTTAGAGATGTTCGTTTTATCGATACTGGAGGAGTTATGAGTCAAGTGTACATAAGACAGAGTCGATTGGGTCTAAGGCGGTGGATAAGTGACCGGAATATAAAAAGCGAAGAGGTTATCTGGAGAAACCCTAACCCGCTAGCCGCATCCACCACCACCACTGGATGCGGAATCTTTGGACACCAAGAAAAGGTACAGAGTCTTTGGTTAATCGGTGGTTGATGTAACGGAGATTGATTAACAGCAATTCTCAATGATAGCGATACGCGCGATTCAGTCCGGGGGTGTCGAAAACAGTACTAAAAAGGAAGACGGGTAACGGTAAGCTAGAACGAAACGTGGGCCTTAACGTCATGTAGACACGGAAGAAGGATAGCGGGGAGTAGTAGAAAGAGATATAAACGTATTCCTACAATCCATATCATACTCATATTCTAACCACAGCCCTGTACCTGATGTCAGACACCACCAACCGCCGTAGTAGTCTCTTTTCATTGTAGGAAGGTCGCTGAGTCATGGTAGGCGCAGCAGGTAACACTCGAAACCACCTATGGAGGTTCTGTAGAGATTTGGAGCAATGTCCTACTTGGACGGCTCAAGAAGGCGTTTATTGGCAGCTCGGATAAGATAATCGCACGTGATTAGCTTTGACATTACCCCCGCTGATCGCGATAGATGATACGGTTTCGCGAGGAGATCGAGATATCATCACGTCTATATCAGATTACCGACTATGCAGGCTCAGAAGCGGTGTGTTGCTCGGTCCTCGTCGGCGGAACTCAAACCTTGACATTAGGAGTTCTCCGCAGACTAACATAAAATAGGTATTCGAGTAGCTCTCCATGTCCCGATGTTATTTTTCTTAGAACTTGTACATATAAACCGCTTGTATGGGTCGGACGCCCATGCGTAACAGTTTCCGTCGGAGTGCAGCGCCGGTAATAATCGCCCGGGATGCGATGTTACGGGCAACCTGGGAATACGGGCCGCTCGGGGTGATAAGAAAGTGGCCTGGGCAGCATAGGAATATCCCTAGGTGGCCTTGCGGATTCCTGAGGTGCCCAAATTCCCAAGTGGCCGGTTCACTCAGGAATATTCCCGGACGATGCAACCAGTTCCTGGGTGGCCCTAGTAATGTTGCCATTTTTCGCATTAAGGTCATTTCTCACACTATAAAGCTTGAAAACTCTCATACTGCCTGCTGATATGGACCTCGTCCTAATTGGAAAAGGACCTTTCCCGTGAAGAGACGTTGATACCGTGCGAAAAGCCGGACCAATTTTCTTTCTCCCATTCACTTCTTGGTGGTTCAGTACGAGCGCCATAATGTCATAATTTAAGGATACAGATTGAGTGGAAGCTATCACCCCAGAAATGATCGGGTCACCCTTGATATTCCTAGGTGAACAGGCCAAGTAGGAATTTGGGCAGCTGAGGAAGAACGAGGGCCACCCAGGAATATTCCCATGCTGCCCGTAACAGCGACACCTTAACGTACTTGCGTCGCCGTAGCAAACGGTATATCAACCCTAGCCCAACCCCGCCATGACGACCCAAGCACCAGCTGAGGCAGTGGCCGGCCGCACCACGTAAGCGCCGTTCCATTTTCTCGGGGTTGACACCTATCGTATTCCGGAGATTCTTTTTTGAGGTCGAAAGACACAAATCCTAAGTGTTCGTATAAACATTGATATGGCACGGATAGAAAGACTTCCACATATTGTGTGCCTTCGACTCCGCCGCGAGCTTCCAGGGACACGTCGGCTTTGAGAAGCAAAATGCTTATACTGGCCGGGTGCTAGGAAGGAAATTATGAGATAGCTGCCGAACTCGCTTCGGCTGCGTATTTGGGCATCAGGGGTCGGGATCGATGTTGCATGTAGTCACCGAATCTAGAAATGAATCAGAGGCTTCTGTACATGCCGTCCTGTAGTCTTCCGTCATTCCTTTTACTACAGGTACATACGTGCTATCTACCTCTTTCTGTAGAATACCTCGGCCTTTATTGACGAAGTGTTTTATACCTTCCCTATATTATTCCTTCGGTCGTGCGGGTCTTTCCTACCCTGTTGCCTGACTATGTATACGCTATGCCCCTTTATCTTAGGGTGGCCCACTTGTTCTGTATCTTTAGTTTTGCTTTGTTTCAGCTATGTGTCCTTACACCTATTTAACTCTTCCACTTATACTGCTTTTTTCCTCCACACGTTCTTGTATCGGAATGTATTCAATTGATCTAGTGTTCCCCAGGCTTGGTAATTTATTACAGTCTAAAGTATATACAACATTGATAACATGCTCCTATAGCGTTACCTGATTTCTCAACGAATCCGAGATTATAGGAAAACGAGACATACGTACAGCGTGAAATATAACCACATGCTCACCCCCGATCGTTCTTTACCACTCCTATAGCCAACGATCAATTGATAGCCGTGGATTGTTATGCTCCACAATTGGCATCTCAATCCGTATGCAGTAATCCAAGTATTCATCGAAGAAAAGAAAGGAAAAAAAATGAAGAGGAAAGAGATCGAATCTGAAGTTGAATGCCAAGACCAAGTGATTCACTATGCCTCACTCATTCAAAGGGTTAGGGTTCTCAACTCCGAGCAAGTTCGCCGACAGGCGTTGTGTAAATTAAACATCATTGTTAGTTCTAGCCCAATACCTACACGAGATCTTGGCTTTGCGCTTTCCTCACCGCGGCATGAAGTTCAGAAGTCCGGGTGGCTTGGGGTCAGAGGTGCATGTTAATCGCGGAAGGAGACTAATCATTCTGGTTGTATCAATAGATTTGTAAACTCTTATCCGGCAGGAATAGATCCTCAAGGGTCCCATTCAGATTTCAGCGATTTGGTATCTCTGTGTCGGGGCATGGGTTGACGTTCCCCGAGGTTGGAATCTATTGATTGATTGATTGATAATTGAAATTGGTTAATTGTATGCCGTCGGATGAGGTTGAAAGTGAGATATTGGTCGGATAAAAACCAGATTCACACTCTGATGGTATCTCTTTCATACTCTGACGGTAATTATCCGAGACTGAAATATATGCGGGCTATATAGCGAGTCGGGTCATCTGGAGATATGGGTGGGATTGGCCCGACCGATCTCCAGACATCGCAATGGGTGACACCCAACCCGGGCATCACTCGGGTAGCACCCGGCGGGTATGGGTTGGGTACGGCCATTTCTTCAACGGGTCGGGCCGGGTATGGCCTATATTTTGACCCGGGTATACCCAGCTATTTCATGGGTGAGAAAAAGGCACTTCATCGCTGAAAAAAGATAATATATTTCAAATACCCACTATAGTAATTCTCAAATATCTCCCAAATTACATGAAAGAAATAGTATACCCCCGGATTTATACCCATATAAGCGGCGGGTTTACCCGGTTAAAACACCCATGGGTTGGGCCGGGTTGGGTACACATATTCTGAGGCCGGGTCGGGTTGGGTACAGACTCTTTTGATACCCGGGTGTACCCATTGAGATGTCTGCATGCAGGTTTCCATCTGAGCCAATACAAAGGTCAGCCTTCCTATACGTACTCATATAGGCTCCTTCGAAACTAGACTGGGGATTCGTATGTTCCAGGGACAGCGATTGCATACACACCAAGCTCATGATTTGGTATCGTACGTGTTCTGGCGCAATTGAGGACGCTACCCGCCAGCATGATATCATCATATGGCCTGCCCCGTTCACAGACAGGTAATGGCGTACAGGTGGGTAGCCCATTCAGAGACAGCGAATAAAATTCCTGCCTATATCCCAAACGATATTGAACACTGACTTTCAGCAATGTACCTACACCCACACACATACTCGTGCGCTAACCAAATATTTTTATTCACAGTCATGAGGAGGGTTTCGTGGAGTAGGTCGTTAATTAAAAGCCTCGATCGTAGCAAAACAGTAGTACTCGACAATAGTCCGAGATCATTGATCCTCAATACGAACTCTATATGCCGACCTACTGTAAGGTCTATTTTCTGATATAAATGTCAGATATTAGAGCGTATTTGCTAACCATCAATTCTGGGAATTGGCACTTCGCCACTTTCCAAAGTGGCATCCACAAGTGTCAATTTTGGGTGGGGTTGCTTGAAATACGTCAAGGGGATACAAAATGCACTTGCAGGACACCATAGTAGTTATCATCCTGTTGTTGTGGCTTACACATTTTGTATCCCTATGGAGGAGAAGTGTCAGTTTTGCCTCTCGCAACCGTCAATTTTGAAATGTCAATTGTCAAAAATGACACTTAATAAATACGCTCTATTGAGTCTACGCTTGAGCCTAGTTCCAGCGCTCAAACACCTCGAGCCTTTGTCTCTGTTCTGTCTCAACCACAAAGTCGGTTCCGTCGGGACGTTTCGTGGGTGAACCGGTTCAGTGACGAAGTTTCGTGACCGGACTGATTTCTTCTTGATTGGACTGTTGATGTATAAAAGCAGTCCAGTGGGGAAGTGCGCTAACGTACATGGTTCACTCAAGAAACGAAACAAAAATTAAGGTTTCGCTTGTACCTATTGACCAATGGGAAGGTGTTGGCGACTCGGGCCCCATCAACTGGCAATGGTACCAAATGCGTTGATCACTGGGGACCCGGTCACAAATGGCGTCCATCACAATATATCACTCATAAAATACGCGGGAGAAAAATCAAGTGCGCTGGAGAAAATTACAGTGCTCGGGAGAAAATTACAACAGGGAGAAAGAAAAGACTGTCCGCGAAAGATATGAGGGAACTACTAATAGCCCGAAGTAAACAGGTATTAAGTAGGGGGGATGGCTCTTTAATTTTCGCAAAGGCAGGGCAAAGCAGTTCAAGTTCTAGGGTTCTCCGCTTAAGAAAGTAACAGATTAATATTTGTAAATAGATATGTATATATTAGCGCTACTCTTTATTGCCAGAATACAATACTTCGTGACTGGTCTGGAAGAACTGAATAGGCCTCCTCACTAGACTCCTCTTCTATATCAATAGTCCACTTAGGAAGTAATCCGTTCGACTAGGAAACTTCGTGACTGAACTAGTTCAGTCATTGCAACTTCCCGACTGAACCGGCTTCGCGGGTGAACCAGAACATCTCCAGTACTAGAGCCAATGTTGTAGAGATTCCAGGATGGGTGGGCACCCATCGGCTTACTGTTCAATATTTGGGTAGCCCAACCACTGGCTGTGCCATGAGTGGGTATTTGGTTCAGTGGATGCTACCCATTGATGAACAGGTAACGCCATCCGATGATAGCAGCCAATTGGGTCGGCCTATACATTGCTATCAGCAAATGGGGCGTGACGGGCGTATGGGTCAGAACATACGTAATATGACGCATTTCTTTCCCCTTGACTTAAACGTTGGTCATCGTATATCCGATGGGATCGATATGTAATTAAATATAGGTAGTCCTTCAGCTTATCCCTTGGACAGATAAAACGCTCAAGGCCACAGCCTAGACCGTGCATGCACTGAGCCAGGTATCTTCCTAGTTCTTTGTGTGCGGTAATGGTAATACAGCCAATTAAAAGTCAACACGAGTCACCCTTGTTAGAGATGGATAGTACCAGATCAAAGAGGGAGGCTGCGAATTTGAGGGTTGAATCTGTAAGAATCCGATCGGCAATATGTAAGATCGATCCAGCAGAGATTAGCAGTGCCTCACATTAAATAATTCGTTTCTGATAGGTTTTTCTATTTGCTCTTTGAATACTGCCAGTGGATAATCCTCATCGAGGTAAAGTACTACCGCCTGGCTGACTCACCATGTCAATGAGGGGGTAGGTATCGCGCCGTGGGTTACCTGATCTAGCTCTGGGTCAGTCTCGTGGCCAGAATGTCCCGACACGATACAGTCTAGTGTAATAGATCTTTTTCATTTAGTGATCTATTTTCCCGGATGAATTAGCGTCGGAGGGCTCTCGGGGGGCTCCCGGGGAGCCTTTTCGGGGTATTTTATATCGGCTCAGCACACCCCGAGAAGACCTCGAACTAGCGTAAAATTTCAACACTAGCGGAAGTTATCTGAACCTAAATATCCCTAGTGAACCTTAAATCTTTGCGAGTTTGCCTTACAAGATCAAGCATTTTGGGGTCTTAAAATCTCTCTGAACTGCCTAGACTCTCCGAGAGCCCCCCGAGTCACTCCGACAGTTCTTGGAGGAAGTTCGAAGACTTATTACACCAGGCTGTGCACATGGTGTACATAGCCACAGATAGCACAGTCCAGGAACGAGACTAGCTCTTGGTATATATCTCAGCAGAGATTGGAATGAGCCTGAGGTTGATCGGACTTTCCCGGAGAATGCCGGGGGTGCGTCACAGCGTATCACTCGGATGTCGTAACGTGGCGCTTACGCCCTGGACGGCTCGCTTATATGCTCGCTTATATGGGACCGAGTGGTGGGGGGGTGGTAAAGGCGCTTGTGTGGGGTTATGTGAGGGGTGTTTGACGGCTTTATCTTCCCGGGTGGGGTTGGAGTAGTAGTACTGCGGGGGAGAGATGGGGTGGGTGGTTGGGTATTCGTACTACAGCTGGGCTGCGTACTATCATTCCCGGTCTGTAGTGTTCTATTCACCTGCTGTGGGGACAGCGGAGTGTACGGTTCATTCAGGCATCTGCCTTCTTTCCTCTCCAGATGAAGGTGTTTCAATACGTTCTGTGCAACGTCCGAATGTATCCGACCAACAGCCCGAAAGCGCCCCTTAGTCAGCTCTGCGGCTGACGCGCAAGTTAGGCCTCCAACTCGACGCCATCCCCGGCTCCCCACCCCACCACGAACCACCCCACAACCCCGCTCTCAACACGGCGAGTCCGAAACACCAAACAACATGACACTCGGGTACGTATCCCCTCCGCGCCCACCACCAACCCACGCCCGCTAACAACCCAGCACCGAAACTATCGGCCTCCTCCGCCAGAACCTCGACGCGCTGACATTCATCCTCTCGCCGGCGCAGCACGGCCGCACGACCGAGGGCGAGCGCAAGACCGCGCTGCACACAGTCCAGGTGACGGCCGAGGCGGGGGCCAAGCTCGCTGAGGCCGTGCATGTGAATGCGGTGACGTCGGGCGGACTGGGAACGGGGGTGAGCACACGCGCCGCTGTGGCGGAGACGATGGAGACGGAGGTTGAGCCGGTCAGGTTGGTTCCGGCGAAGACGGAGGTTGAGCCAATCAGCGTGGTGTCGGCGAAGACGGCGAGGGTTTGGCCGCAGTATATACCGCCGTCGCAGCGGACGAGTACGTCCACAATTGGAGTTGATCGCGGCCCCAGGTAGAATAAATGCTCCCTGCGTCCTTGACGAACGGAATGGGGCAAAGAACGGGCGGGAGGGGAAGACAGGTATAAGAAGAGAGGCCACGACTTAGTTAGATTGTTATCAATTTACAATGCTCTCAAACTCTATCCAGTAATCCTGCACCTGCGCACTCCTACCATTTAACGAAAGCGGGGGTTGAAAGGTCAGTGGTGGTGGAGACGGAGAGAGTGGTTGGGCTCGGTGTAGAAGTTGAGTGAGGGCTGTGTTACAGGAAATACGAACACTGCTCCTAAGTCAAGGAACAAGGATAATATGAGTGATGGGTTGTGATGCGAGTACGGCTGGGTAACGAGGGAACCAGCATAGAAAGGTACCGAGGGGTGTGGGGGCACCGGGTGCAACCACACTAGTATTAGGCTGTTGTGAGGGCACGCTTACTATTGGGTGTCTCACCCGGAACGGAATAGAAGCGGGGCTTATGGCTGCAGGCCATTCTACTTAGGGAAGTAGCTCTAGGGCAATAGCATGATACAGCTCGGTTACTGGCAATTGCGGGGTTTATGGTTACGTGTCGGAATTAGAATGGAGGAATGGGACTATGCGGGGGCGCTTTTCTACTGGGGTTATCTTCGGGTTGATTATCTTATTCTATTGTCGTTATCTCTTTAGTATTAGAAAGCGGGCCTTGGCATAGGTTCCAATATGTATAAATAGGGAGGGTTCTGCCTCGTCTTAGTGGCAACATCAGTCACTCAGCGAGCGGAATCCGGTTTACAATATTACAAGTTTAAAAGCTACAGAACTATCGCTTAGCATTGGCATTTTCCCAAACAGGCTGAGACGGGGTTTTAGAGTGTGTTTGAGAGTTCGGGTAGGTTTGGGCCGGTGTCTACGACCTATATATGGTGCGGGTCTGGGTAGCATGTAGATTAGTCTTGCCTTGGCGGCATTTACCGCGGAAAGGGTGCTTGCCGCATGCCAGATATTGGCGAAGTAGTACCTATTAGAGAGGTTTTGCTGCGGCCGAGACCGGGGTTTTCGCATAGTGAAGTCATGCATATTTGCATATATGCAGTGTAGGTCAATCATTTTCGTTATCGGATACCAAGCATGAGTATATCATAAGCGGATGTAGAATAGCATCTGATAATGCGCCAAGGTGAGTGGCGAGCAAGTGATACTCACAGTAATAATGCGTCGAGGTGCGTAGCGAGACAGTAATCCTCACATCTTCAAAACGGTAACCGATATCGATAGACCAGCAATGAGTGATCAGGCTGTAGAGGAGGATGTTATTGTATTACTTTCTACTACAGTAGCGAGTGTTGCTGGAGTTCTTTGCCTACACCTTTACACTCGGGGTCATGATCAGGATGTTTCAGAGTACCGGGAACCATTGGAAATCGCGATTGGCATCCCGTTTGACCTAGACCTTTTGAGTGAAGCCTACTGTTTAGCTTTTTTCCGGTAAGCATGTACTCAGGCTAGTCCGATTCAATTCCCACCTAACAATGTCAAACAGATTTACTCATTACGATATTCATCATATGTTGCGGTTCTTCAACTTGGAGGAAATGAACTTGAGGGTAAAATACACATGCACTCCAGAAACAGCAATGTGTCTTGTTCTCTACAGACTCTCCGTACCCTGCCGGTATAAGGAAATAATGTATCTTTTCCAAAAGTCCCGCTCCTGGCTGTCAGTTGTTTTTAACGACACCATTACATACCTACTCAATCGGTATTTGAATAGACTGGATTGGGATCAACAGCGACTTACACCTGAAGCAATTCGCAGATACGCCAATGTAATTCAACAAACGGCGGGACTCGGAGTAGGAAATATATGGGTATTTATTGATGGTACTATGCGAGCAATATGTCGCCCTACGGAAAATCAGAGACTTTATTATTCTGGATACAAAAAATGTCATTCAATCAAATTTCAAGCAGCAACGACCCCCGATGGTATTATCAGTCATTTTACGGGACTTTGGCCAGGAAGTCGCGGTGATTGGAGCATGTATATGGAATCAGGGTTACAACAACGTTTACGAGAACTCCATATCGGTCAAAGAGCAGAGGACTGCTGTTATTTATATGGAGACCCTGCATATTCACTTTCATATGGCGTTATGAGTGCCTACAGAGCTCTCCCCCATCGTTCACTGAATCCAGTATTACAAGAGGTCAACGCATTAATGTCAGGTTTCCGGGTTAGTGTTGAGCATAGTTTTGGAAAAGTTTTGACATTATGGGGGTTTAACGGATATAAAAGTAATCTCAAAATAGGTCTTTCTCCTGTCGCAGCATACTTTACTGTATCTGTTTTACTTGCAAATGTACATAGCTGTATATACGGTAATCAAACAAGCCAACGATTTGATTGTCAACCGCCGACATTGGAGGAGTATTTGGGTTAAAGATATTATTTGTATATATATCTAAAGTTTTTTGAGCTCATCAAGTTTCCCTAAAATATGAGAGAGGAAATCTGTACTGCGTGCTTCCTCCGCCATCCTGTCTTCATTTCTTTGTCGCTCTATTGTTATCCTATCCTCCTCTCTTTCCCTTGCCAACTGCTCCTGTAATTCCTAGAACTTCCCATCAATGCGTTCATTCTGGTGAGCTTGTGGTTGTCTAGAAGCCACAAGCTGGTGAGCTTGTGGTTGTCTAGAAGCCACAAGCTCACGAACAGCTGTTACCATACCGGAACCCAAACTCTCCACCCCAGCAACAACAGCCAGTGTATCAGCAGAACGCTCACTACTGATAACAGGTCTCCTCTTCTTTCTCATTTTTCTAACCTCTTTCGCAACACTCTCATCACTTTCCTCCCTATCAGAATCTAATTCCCCGTCCCTGTTCCTTTTTTCACCTAAGGGGACCAACATATTGCGACGATGGACTGCCGCTTCCTCTGCTTCTTTAGCCAAAGCTGAATTTCCTTTAGCAGCGTCCGATTCCATTCTCTCCAATTGGTCCTCATGTGCAATCCAAGCATCAATTTTTTGCGTCAGTTCATCTTCCCGTTGAACAGTACCTAAAAGATCAATTTATCAACTAATGACGATCAAAAAATCATAGTTATGAGATTAACCTACCACTTTCCCTTTCCTGCATACGTACTTCAGCTCTTCTTCGTGCGACTATCAAACTAACTGTCTTTTGCGGGTCCTTGAGCTTTACACCACCCGACTTTTGTTCCAACAGTTCAGAAATCAAGAGCCAAAAACCACTGTTCTTTCCCTGTACATGCTCCGCCTGGTAGTCAACACATAAGCGCATGAGCACTACTTTTTCACCCTCAGTAATTGTACAGCGTAATCACTTACTACTACTTTGGGTGTCGGCAATCACTGGGGACTGATAGCGTTGCGGAGGACAGCTTGATACTGTGATTGATTCCCCGGTTACAATACTCAAGTTTTGATTTATATCATCAACAGAGAGAGCTGCATAGGCAGAGCCAAATACGCGCTGCACTGACTGTTGTAAGGGAGTAAGGTTCTATTCCATATTGTTTCCCTTTGTCCGTCAAGTATGATGGTGATCGCGTTGTTGTTGTCTTTTTGGTTGCGACCATGAACGCGATTTATATGCAGTTAATACTACTCAATTGACTATCAAAACCACTACTAGTACGTTTAGTTGTTTGAATCCCATTCCACTATTTTCTCCTCAAGCAATTTGTTTCACTTTTCCTCTGAAAACTCTCCCAAACGCTTCAAATTTCTCTCAATTTTCAGCTTTATTGCAAATTTAACTGAAGCTCGCTTAGCTTTCTCTGGATTCCTAGATCTCCATTCCGCAGAACTAATTCTCTCTTCATGCTTTTTTTTCTCCGCTTTTTGGCTGCCAGTTAGCAGATATAGCAGATATTAGTAATGGATGTAGAGAGAGTACATACCCGAGGGCTTCTGATCCCTTATTTTCTTAAGGGCATCATGAACTTCTTGAGGTTTTGGATCTTTGGTAGCAAAATAGAGTAGATGTTGCCAAACAGCTATATGGGAATCAGGCCGGTGACTGAGGTCTTTAAAACATGCTGGGTATTGTTGGAACTTTGTACGGTTACCCCTCCATTTCTCATAAAGGTTTTGATTTTGAACTGGAAGTGGGACTGAGGATTTCAAAGGCTTCTTCCTGATTCTGCCTGTATCTGTATAGCCATAAGGGGCAGCCTGAGTATTTGGCTTTGAGGTCGGCATTGTGAGGTTGAGTTGAGATGAGTGAGTGAAAGCGAACATGATCCATATTATAAAGGGTGGTTAACGCGAACATGATCCAAATACAAAAGTGGCGAACGCCAACATGATTCGTGACAACAGCGCGACCACCAGCACAACAGCGTGACCACCAGCACCCTAGCGCGACCACCAGCACCCCAGCGCGACCACACCAAAACGGTTTTTGGGTGCTCAGCGCAGGCCTCGGCGCATAAGCGGATGCAGGTGCGCAAAACCTCTACTCTCTCATTCTCGCCCTCATAGACAACTTCCTTGCAGCATGCAAACGCACTCGATATCGGACGGCCACAGCAAAACCTCTCTATTAGAGTCCTTTCGCTACAAACCGTAAGAGGTGTCAACACTAAATTAGTGTAACGGGGACTATGGGCGATGGACGATGATGCCAAGGAATACAACCGAGGCGACGACGTAGACGTAAGGAGGTTCGTGGACTATAGACTATGGAGCCGAGGTTTGCTACCAAGGCGGGAACGTGGACTATGGACTATGGGTGGTCTTACCTGGTCTAGTATACCGGGTAAACCCTATGACGTTGCGCGAACCAAATAGTATTCGTAACTGTGAAATACAGAGGTTGCGTAAAGAGAAAAGAGAAAGAAAGAGAAACAAGAAATCACAAGACAATGCCCCCCTTATATATCCATACCCTATCCCAATGCTGACTCATACCCTCACATAACAGAAACAAACAGAACATAATAGAAACCCGCTTCGCTAAACCCAACCACACTATATAATCCTTCTCCCTTATACCCAGACAACTCACATAGCCAACCCGCTTCACTGCCGTTACAGACCACTCCCCCCTCTAAGGCCTACCTCCTGGTAGGCTTAGGCTTCCGTGGGTAACATTCATGAAATCGTTTGACGACATCGGGCGAGTGTTCGACATCCGACAATGGCTGCCACGAAGCTTCATCATAACCAATATACTTTACCAAGTATTCAAACCTTCCCCGACGGTTTCTGGAATCCAAAATGTCTTCGACTTCCCATTCTTCTTGACCTTCAATTTCGACTGGGGGTGGCGGCAATTGTTGCTGACCCGGTAGGGGATCAATGGCTTCCGGCGACAGTAACGAAACATGAAACACAGGATGGACCTTCATAGAATGGGGAAGTTCTAATTCGTAGGCATAGGGATTAACAATTCGCTTAATGACATATGGTCCAATACGCTTCCAATCGAGTTTCTTCGAGGGTCGTTTGGTGAGGACATGGCGGGTCGATAGGAAAACTTTATCCCCCATACGATAGTGGGGCGCTGGAGTCCGACTTATATTGGCCGACTCTTCTTGAATCCTTTGTGCTCGGAACAATTCAGCTCGTAAAACGTCTAGTATCTCCTTCATCTCTCGTGCAATGGTATTTGCTTGGTCTTCCGCTGTCGTCTTATCATGTTCCAGAGGGCCGAAAGTCATTCTTGGATTCCTTCCCAAATTGGCATAAAACGGAGAAATTCTTGTTGTTTCCGAAGCGTAGTTATTGGTTGCGAATTCGGCCATTGGTAACCATCGAGCCCAGTCATCCTGTTGATAGGAGACATAACTCCGAAGATACTGTTCCATCACGGCATTAATCCTCTCCGTCTGCCCATCCGTTTGAGGGTGGAACGCAGTAGAGAACTTTGGTAATATTTTCAGACGATCGCATAGTGACCTACAGAATTCTGCAACGAACTGAGTTCCCCGATCGGAAACCATGGTATTAGGTAGTCCATGTAGCTTCCAAACATTATCGATATACAGCCTCGCTACTTCCCTCGAGTCTACCTCCTTAGTTGTTGGTATTAGATGTCGCATTTTGGTTAGTCTATCTACCACAACTAGAATCGCATTATACCCATTGCTTTCGGGGAGATCGGTGACAAAATCCATTGACACATCCGTCCACGGTCCATCAGGTATTGGCATGGGATGGAGTACTCCATAAGGCGCATTACGTGGTGCCTTACTACGGGCACACACATTGCAATTCCTAACATACTGGTCGACATACTTTCGCATTTGTGGCCAGTAGTATTCTCGATTCAAAAGCTCTAGGGTCTTCGCTCTACCAGGATGTCCTGCTGATAGTTTGTCATGGTATTCTTTGAGAAGTCTTAGCCGAAGGTCGTTGACATCCGGTACATAGAGTGCGCCACGGTAAAGTAGCCGACCGTTATTATCTTCCGTACATTCGGCAAGCGAGATCTTATTCGAGTGACGGACGCCGTTCCGAAGCATCGCGAGTACTTTATTCGGGAAACTGTCAATTTGGTAAGCATTTAAAAACAACTCTTCTACAGTGGACATTCCTTCAGCGGATTCATTTGAAAAAGAACCCGCGAACAAACTTAGCTTTGAATTCAAATTTTTTCGCTTCAAAACCACCTGGCTTTGATGCGTCAACCGTTCATCCCCCTCCTTAGGTAGGTCACCCGACCTCCTAGTCAATGCATCTGGCTTTGCCCCTTGTTTCCCTGGTCTAAATTGAATGACGAAATCAAAACGTGAAAGAAATTCCGACCAACGGGCTTGTCGACGGTTTAATAACTTTGTTGACATGAAATATTCGAGGTTCCTATGATCGCTGAGGACTTCGATTGGGAATTGTGCCCCTTCCAAATGATGTCGCCATTCCTCAAAACATCGTACAATTGCCAGAAGTTCTTTGTCATAGATTTCATAGTTGCATTCCGCAGGGGAATGCTTCTTTGAGAAGAAAGCAACTGGATGTAAAATTCCTTCATCATCACGTTGGGACAGGATTGCAGCAGAAACATAGTCGGATGCATCGGTTTCTGCTACGATTTTCCGATTCGGATCAAAGTGCGCTAATATGGGTGCCGTGGTAAACATCTTTTTCAATGTCTGGAATGCTTCCTCCCTTTTATCCGTCCATTCAAACTAAAGATTTTTCTTCGTTAAAGCCGTAGGTGGGGCAACAATCTTTGAGTATCCTAGGATAAACCGTCGATAGAAATTAGCGAATCCCAAAAATACCTGAACATCATGAAGGTTCTGCGGTGTAGACCACTCTAACACGTCGACAACCTTCTTCGGATCCATCCTATTCCCATCCGGGGTGAGAATAAGGCCGAGATACTTTGTTTCCTGAACCATAAACTCGCATTTCTCAGGCTTAAGGTGAACATGATTCTCATCAAGTACCTTCAGAACCTTCTGAATATGCTCTTTGTGCTCCGACAGAGTCTCCGAATAGATCAGAATATCATCCAGATATGCCGTTACAAATTGATCGAGGTAAGGACGTAGAATATCATTGATCCAGTGTTGAAATGTGGCAGGGGCATTCGCTAATCCAAACGGCATTACAGTATACTCGAAATGTCCATAACGAGTCCTGAACGCCGTCTTCCATTCGTCTCCCTCGGCTACCCTGATTTGGTTATATCCCCAACGTAGATCCAGCTTGGTGTAGTATTGCGCTCTTGATAACTTGGCCAGGGTTTCCTTTAACAATGGTCACGGATATCGATTTTTGACCGTGATTGCATTAAGACCTCGATAATCCACACAGAGCCGGAGAGTCCCATCACTTTTCTTTACGAACAGTATAGGTGCTCCCGCTGGTGACTCACTGGCCCGAATAAATCCCTTAGGTAGGTTTTCATCAAGGTATTCCCGTAGTGCTTTTAATTCAACCTGGGATAATCCATATATCGGTCCGTGCGGTGGTCGTTTACCTTCCTCCAATACGATCTCAATATCATGTGACGGCCGATGTGGTGGAAGGACTGAAGCATCATATTCTTGGAACATATGGAGACGATGGTGAAACTCCTTTGGTACTAGTTGCTTGACTTCGAAGGTGGATTTCTCAACTGCTGAAATGACAACAGTATGATGTTCCGGTAGAGGGATCGATATTCCATGGACAATGACTGTCGTTCCACTGAGTGAACAGTGTTGACAACAGCTTTGAGAGTCAAAAACAAGTAAATTTTCCTTCGGCCAAATGGTAACATCGTGACGTCTCATCCAAGGTATTCCCATCACAATTGGATAGTGTCCCAGCTTCGTTACAAAACATGATGTAGTTTCCCGATGACCATGGATATCCAGCGACACATTGACAATATGAGTGATCTTTCCTGATTCAATAGGCCTCCCATCCATAACATCTACCTGACGAGGTACTTTAAGGTGGGTCATTGTGAGATTATTGTGGCATACTAAAGATTCATCAATAAAAGCGTATCCAGAGGCTCCGGTATCAATAAGGGCATAGGTGGGTATAAAAGAGTCAGAATTCTGAGAAACTGAGCAGGTAACGACAAGAGAGTCTTCGGACATCTTGTCCTCAGACATGGCAGCAGCAGAAATAATAGAGACTGGTGGCGGGGCTAGCCCCTTTGGTTTGCCATTTTCTACCAAAGGGGCTGACCTTTTAGCGCCGGCTTTGGAGACACATGTTCAATTGGCCTTTCTCGCCAATTGCTAATGGTACGGGGATCTTGAGAGTGAGGGGATAAGTAACGAGATTTGGTGGAGGCATGTCGGCGTTGATGTTTGACTGTGGCGGTAGAAACACGAGAACGAAGATCAGCGATGATGGCATTAGCTTAGGCCTCCCAGGCTTTTGCAACAGAGGTGATGTGAAGAATCTCATCTTCAGCATCAGCGAGGTTCTCGTCAGCGATGGCGAGACTTTCCTGATGTAGTGCCAGGCGATACTGAAGCTCCTCCTCCTCGGCCTTAGACTCCTCAAGCTCGCCCTTGAGAGCAACGATAACTTCATCGCGGCCCCGGATAGTCTCGGTAAAGTCTTCCTGGCATTCGGACAAGGTTTGCAATAGATCGGCAGCCTTTTCGTCAGCTGCTTCGAGTTCCTTGGTGAGGCCGATAATGACCTCTTCTTGGGCCGTGTCGATAACGGGTTCGGGGTTTTCGGAAGGCTTGGTAAAAGCCTCCAAACATTCAGCAATAAGATTATGGGCCTCGGTAAGTTCATCACCGAAGTCTATATCCGTTGGGAGGGGACCATATGTGGTCAGAAATTCTGAAAGGCGCTGCAATAGCGTATCCTGAGTAGTGTCGGACATAGTCGCGACCAGAGCTAAGTAACGTGGTGTTGTATTGGTTGGCGATAGAGGACGCAACCTAAGTGTAACGGGGACTATGGGCGATGGACGATGATGTCAAGGAATACAACCGAGGCGACGACGTAGACGTAAGGAGGTTCGTGGACTATAGACTATGGAGCCGAGGTTTGCTACCAAGGCGGGAACGTGGACTATGGACTATGGGTGGTCGTACCTGGTCTAGTATACCGGGTAAACTCTATGACGTAGCGCGAACCAAATAGTATTCGTAACTGTGAAATACAGAGGTTGCGTAAAGAGAAAAGAGAAAGAAAGAGAAACAAGAAATCACAAGACAACGCCCCCCTTATATATCCATACCCTATCCCAATGCTGACTCATACCCTCACATAACAGAAACAAACAGAACATAATAGAAACCCGCTTCGCTAAACCCAACCACACTACATAATCCTTCTCCCTTATACCCAGACAACTCACATAGCCAACCCGCTTCACTGCCGTTACAATTAAAATACCCAAGACCGCCTGCATGTATTAGGGGGAACCTTGGCCTGTATGGTATGAGAAATACTCCCAAAGAATAATTCTAAGGACCGGTACTCTAAGTATTTGACAGCGTATGCTTAAGCACGATAGTCGAAAAGTGATATATGATACGCAACAGAGTCTTGGGTATTTTAATTTCGTGCTAACGACTCTCACGGCCGTTGGCGAAAAGACTCTTATATATAAGAGATGAATGAAAACACTCCTACCTACATGAGAGAGGTATGGTGCGCCCACGCATAAAGGTGACAAAAGGTGACAAGTCAGGTTTGGTTGGTGGAACAGGCTTGGTAGTAGGGTAACTGCAACCTCACCACACCTCAACTACACCTTTACGCACCCAAAGCTGGTAGGCAACAACACAACCAGTTTTCAAGAGTTAAATTTGTAATTCTGGGAGGTAATAGTCGGTTAGCTTAAAAGTATATAGAAAAGTTAAAATGAATTTTTACATGCACAAATAGGGATAGGATTTGTATTTTCATTGTTAAAAAGGCTAGAAATCATTATTTACTTAATTTAAAATTATTTTCAGGATTCTATATTGTTAAGCTACATCTTATTTACTATGTTCCCGAAGAGGAGAATAATATCTTGTGTGGTTGTTGTGCTCAAAATTATTTGGTGGGGGTGGTTGCTATGGGGCTGGGAATGATAGGGATGCAACATTATTGTCCCCTTACTCTATGCACCATAACTCTACGAGTTTTCGAGATTAAGACAAGTCCTTTTCACAGTATCTAGCTGGATAACCTCCCAAAATTATGAATTTTACTCTTGAAAACTGGTTGTGTTGTTGCCTACCATCTTTGGGTGTGTAAAGGTGTAGTTGAGGTGTGGTGAGGTTGCAGTTACCCTACTGCCAAGCCTGTTCCACTTTGTGATTGCTTGGCGCATTTTACATACTAAAATACCGAATTTCAAGCTTGAATAACCTTTTAACCAGGAGAGATATCAAAAATCTGGTTGGGAAAATTCTTCTTCATCACTAGTACTTCAATTTAACCAACCAGATTTTTCATAATTTATTTCGTTGGAAAGTTATACTACCTCGACCTCGCCCCAATTTTTTGACTACCTTTATGATTGGACGCACCATACATATCTCGTGCACTTAGTCAGCCCCGCGGCTGAAGCGCCAATCGGACGACCACCAAAGAGTGAAGCGTTGCAACAACCCAGGCAACCCACTCTAGTAACCTGCACGCCCACCTCCCCACCCCCAACTCCACCCCAACTCCACAAAACCCCGCAAAACCACCATGACACTCGGGTACCCCCTCCCCCCCTCCCCAACCTCACCTCACAACTAACGCCCACTAGCACCGACACCGCCGCCCTCCTCCACCGCAGCGTCGACGCGCTCCTGCACCTCACAACGCCCACCACGCACGCCCTGCTCTCCGCGGAGGAGCGCGCGTTCTCGCTGCGCCAGCTCATGGTCGCGACCGAGGCGGGGGCGAAGCTCGCGGACGCTGTGTATGTGGATGCGGTGACGCGCCAGCACGAGCTGGTCGGAACGGGGGTGGACACGCTCACTGGGGAGGAGGTGGGGGAGGAGGTGGGGGGAGAGGCTGAGGGGACGGGGGCGCAGACACTCGCCGCGGAGGTAGGTGCTGTGGCGAGGACGGGGGAGGTGGGGGCTGGAGCTGGGGTGGGAGGGTTGGAGGGGGTGGGGGGAGAGGCTGGGGGGTCGGTGGCGGAGATGGAGAGGAGGCGGGTGGAGGTGGATTGGGACGCTGTATGGGGGGCCATAGACGTCACGGAGGCGGGGCGGAGGAGGCGGGGGACTGGGCTAAAGTTATCGAGGCCGTCTAGGAGTTGAACGTGGGGTACTTTGGTCGGGGGTGAAGTGTGTCCGAGAGGCTGGTTGTAGTTGCTTTGTTTGTTTTAGTGATAGAGGAGCGTTGAGGGGAGGAAAAGGAGAGGAGGGTAATTTCTCGCTAGTTAGGTACAATTAAGCTGCAGCTGTCAACTTCTCTTTACGCTAGCCGTCACTGTGTTCCTGTCTCTAGCCCTGACCCTTATCAATCTATGCTAGTTGGGGCTAATCGACATTTTAAGCCACCTTCCGTTGCAACAAAAAAAAGATCTACCTGCTATACGAGGTTGGGGTGATCAGGTTAATTGACACAGTTAAGAGCCATTCTCTCGCGGTTGTACTTTTGATACCGTTGCAGTGGCCACTGTGAGCGGCGTAGAAAATATCATACCTACTCGCGCGGCCGGTTTGAAGCCGCTCAAAGAACTGTAGTGAGTGATCTGGCAGCCAATAAGAGCTCACGTTTTTGCAGTGCTCAGATCAATTACCTTTTTTGTCTGAGCGGCTTCAATCCGGCAGCGCGAGTACTTTCTCCAGCTAGTGGACGCTGATCTTTTTATTTGCCGATTTTTTTTTTCTGTTGGCTCAAAACGGTTTAATACACGCCGCAAGACGCCTACGATCTACGGTGTCCGCGGTAGAAGTCTTGCCTTGGCGGCGTTCACGGCGGAATGCATTCATGTTTGTTTCTCATGGCGACTTTTCCAGATGAGCACTAGAAGTAGCACTACGGTACTTGAATGCACAGATCTCTAACACCTTTGTAGTTATATTCTACACCAAAAACTCATTTAATCATGTACTCATTTCTTAAATTGCTGGTTCTCACAAACAAAGCTATCCGCCAGAAACATTCACAAGATAAGACCACCAGCGCACTCTAACGCTTAAGCACCCTCTGAAACTCAGTCTCACTCCTCACCCGGTCCACCTCCACCCTCAGCCTCTCCGTCTCCGCGTCGGTCCTCGCCTTCAAACTCCTCACCCGGTCCACCTCCACCCTCAGCCTTTCCGTATCCGCCTCGGTCCTCCACTTCTCATTCTTCACGCCGTCCACCTCCACCCTCAGCCTCTCCGTCTCCGCCTCGGTCCTCACCTCCTCATATTTCACGCGGTCCACCTCCACCCTCAGCCTTTCTGTATCCGCCTCGGTCCTCGTCTTCTCACTCTGGACGCGGTCCACCTCCACCCTCAGCCTGTCCGTATCCGCCTCGGTCCTCGCCTTCTCACTCTGGACGCGGTCCACCTCCACCCTGAGCCTGTCCGTATCCTGCGCCGTCCTCTCAACCTCCTTCCCAACCCTCTACGTTTCCACCTTCGTTCTCTTCGTCTCTGCCACCGACCTCTCAACCTCCTTCTCAACCCTCTCCACCTCAACCCTCAACCTTCCCGTGTCCGCCACCGTCCTCTCAACCTCCCTCCCAATCTTCTCCGCCTCCACCTTCGTCCTCTCCCGCTCCGCCACCGTCCTCTCAACCTCCCTCCCAATCTTCTCCGCCTCCACCTTCGTCCTCTCCCGCTCCGCCACCGTCCTCTCAACCTCCCTCCCAATCTTCTCCGCCTCCACCTTCGTCCTCTCCCGCTCCGCCACCGTCCTCTCAACCTCTCTCCCCACACGCTCCGCCTCCCTCCCCACCACCCCCTCCTCCGCCTTGAGCCGCTCCGTCTCCGCCACGGCCCTCTCAACCTCCCGCGCGATCTTTGCCGCCTCGGCCTTCATCCGCTCCGTCTCGGCGCGGATCCGCTCCGTCACCGCCTCGGTGTCGCCCCGCTCCGCCCCGCCAGAGGCGGCGTGCTGCGCCAGCGCCTCCACGTGCGCCACCTCCGCGAGCTTCGCGGCGACTTCGACAGTCACCATCAGCTGCAGCAGCGCGGACTTGCGCTCGTCGGCGGAGAGCAGCGCGTGTTGGCCGGCGGAGGTTTGGTGGGCGAGCGCCTGGGTGGCGAGGACGAGGAGGTCGGCTGTCCGTGTGCTGGGAGGGGGGGCAGTGGGGTTGTTGTGGGAGGAGGAGGAGGGGGGGGGGGGGGGAACGTACCCGAGTGACATGGTTGTGGGGGGGTTTTGGATTGCGGGAGGAGATGGGTGTGTGGTGGGTTGTGGGTGGGAAGTAAACTTGGAGCTTGAAGCGTGGCGGTTGTGAGAGGAGGTTGTAGGTTGTGATGCCGACTTATCTGCCTGCGCTTGGGTTGGAGGCCTGAATTATGCGGGGTTGCAACGCTTTCCCGTGATTGGCGCTTCAGCCGCGGGGGCTGACCAAGTGGGCAGGATACATACATGTATCTCTATAGGTCGGAGTATTTTCACATGAGGTTAGCAGAGAAAGACCCCACCGCGCTAGGCGCACACTTAACACCATACGGACACGCAGATCATATGAAGCCCCGAATACTAATATAATAGTTTAGGCGTACACCCAACACCTAGCGCATCTACAACTACATATAGTTACCATATAGCCTCTCAATACTTGTTGGTCTTTAGGCGTTGATATAGAAAACCACACCCCTAATTATCTAGCTATAACAAGCACCGTACTCAGTACTCTTTAGTGAGAATTAGTAAACCTTAACTAGGAGGAGGGGAGGAGAAAATCACATTGATGACGGAAACATCGAGCATTAACTATAATTTCAAGCTTAAATGATGTTCTCCGTTCCCGAACTGTACAATAATGTCATACTACCAATGATGGCGTCGGTTTAGTGAATAGTTCGTACAATTGAGAAGTCTTCCTGTATAGTATTTACAATTCAAGAACGCTCTCGCATAGTTTGTCCTGTCCAGGAACGTTCACCGATAGTACGTGTTCCGATTTCATATAGAACATCGCGAAGTGCTACAGGGTGAATAATATTCTGCTCGGTTGACCAAGACGCTCGCCCGGCCAAGGGAGCGCCCTATCCGCCAAGTTGGCCAACGGGGCGCCCTGCTGGCCAGCGGGTTGAACTTGGTGAAAGGTTCAACCGTTCACCAAGAAAGCCCGGTCGTCAGTCATGGGATATCACTCTAATAACCCGCTTACTTTGTAGTCCGGATAGGATGCTCCATCTATAACGAAGACTCTGTTCAAGATTGGCGAATAGGTGGTGTTGTTGTCAGTAGAGCGAAAGCTTGCTATAACGGTACGCTCGGGAGTGGAATTTGGTACCGTTATAGAGAGATTACCCTTATATAAGAGGTGATTGTACTAAAATCGGGGCAAAAAGGACCGAGAAGTGCTACCGTTATAGAAAGATTACTCTTATAGAAGGTACCATTATAGCAAGCTTTCACTGTACTAACGCAGGCTGGGAGTAGTGTTGAGGAAGGGGATTAAGGTTTGCAAGGAATAGTTAAGGTTCGGTGCTACTCTTTAACATGTAGTTCCTGCAAATAGAAGACAGCTACCGGTACCTAGTGTAGTAGTAGAAACATCTGACATATGTTGGAGTATCTGGGGTGCAAATCCGACCTGTAACAGGTCAGCGGCGCACGATATATAATTGAGGGCCTCAAAGGTGCGTCATATTGTCCACACAGAATGGATAGACGCCTTGCCAATAAATAAGAGGGTTCTCCGATTACTGTACCATGAATTTATCCCTCTGGAGGTAAGGCATAAATCTCCAGCTGTTTATACAAATTAGCTCAACCCCACATTACACGTGAGTGGGGTCGCGAAAAGGATAAACAGCTGGTGGAAGTCGATGCAGTCTTTTTGTTCATATCGAGTGATACCTGATGATTGGCCTTCTGCCCTGACGGTACCCCAATCTCCTGCACTCACCCTAGGATTCCTGAGCTCGCCCCAGCTGTGTAGCGAGCTCCTACACCCACCCCAGAACACTTGGACCCACACCAGTAGTATGGTAAGCTCCTGCACTCGTCCCAGCAGCATGGCAAGGTCCTACGCCCACTACAGCAGTTATCTGTTTGCTCCAGGACAGCTGTAATCGTCAAGGGAGCTCCACTGATACCTGGAGTCGTCCAAGTAGAGCTATAGTGGTCCCCGGAGCTGTGGACTTGCCCCAGTAGCTATGTTCTTGCCACAGGGACTGTATAAGCTCGTGCGCTCGTGCACTCGCCGCAGATGCTATCCACACGTCCCAGAAGCTCTGTGGTAACAAGAGATAGCTCCTCCTACCTCAGTGCAGCTGTACTCACCCCCAGATCTCTACCACTTTGTGTACTCACCCCTGTCAAGTTATACATGACCCAGGAAAGCTCTACTCCCCACAGGACAGCTGGGCTTACCCCATTACAGCTGTATATGCCCCAGGAGCTCTCTGCTCATTTCAGTACAGCTTTACCCATTCCAAGATCTCTAGGAGTACCTGTACATGTAGAAAGATAGCTGTGGTCACCCCAGGAGAACGGGGCTCGGCCCAGGATAGCTGGACTCACCCTAGTATAGCTATACATGCTCTAGTAGCTCTCTGCCCACCCTAGGAGCTCTATTAGTTCCTGTACATACCCAAGACAATCTGTACTCACCCCAGAATCATCATGCTCTCCTCAGGAGCTATCTGCTTGCCCCAAGACTGTCGCTCTCTGCCCAGTGCAGCTCTACTCCCCCCGGGATCGATGTCAGCAACACAGAACTGCTGTCCTACTCCTATTATTGTTCTACTTATCCTGTACACTCTGTGGACGCCCCAGAACTGCATATGCTAGTGGATGTTCTATAAACCATCATGCAATTTCTCCAAGTACATGTTCTTATAAAAGAATATCAACGTCTGCCTCTGCCGCGACCTCTGCCTCTGCTGTTACCTCCCCCTCTTCGTGGAAATGTGCTGCTTCTCACATGTCTGGTATTTCTCGTAGAGCCCTTTATTATAGCTTTGTATGCTCCCCATTTACTCTCCTCAACGGCGTCATCATCTTTCAGGACTTTCCAAGCCATTTCACTACAGACACCTATATCCTCCATTATAAACTCCTTCAGTAACTCGGGTGCAATAACCTCCAAACCTATGGAGTAGGAACGTCTGGGATCATTACCAGCCACTCCCATAGGTTCCCCAAGCTTTTCATGATGGTTGATTTGATAGCCCTAAAATGTCAACGTTGCCAAATTAGCATGAGCTTGACAGACACAAGATCATCATTATTGAATTGGGGTAAAGGGTTCTGTCTTCCATCACGAGCCACCATGAGATCTCTGGCCCGAACAGTTGCATTTCTGACTTCATCATGCATTTTTGATCAGTCCTGGTCCCGCATATCAAAAGCTAGGAGCTCGGGATTCAAATTTGATACCGTCTCGTCTCTACGCAATTCAATTCTCAAACTATCAGCAAACTATTCATTCAATATCTCCAGACGAAGAAATTGAAATAGTTTACAAACCTCTCTGTACTCCCAGCTTCCTGCACCAGCTCCACGTCCTCAGTTTCATTCATTTCTTCGTGAATCACCTCTGCATTCTCTCGTTCCATGAAGATCACTCTGTCTCCAAGCATTCATTGACCAAACACAATTTCATATGGTGCTTTTGCTGTCGATGTGTGCTTCTCCGTGTTCATAGCTAGTATAACCTCCGGAATGGCCAATGTCCACAGGATGGATTGGTGATCTCTCATCCAGGCCGAAATCTTCTCTTTCACGACTCCATTTGCCTGCTCGATCATACCTTGACTCTGTGGATATCGTGCCCTCCCGTTTATAATCTAATCGATTTTAACACTCTCTTTTCTGTCCGGGGATTGTGTCCAGTAAAACTCTTACCTGAATACCATAAGTGCGAAGAAGAACCAACAGACTACCTTTGAACTCAGCACCATTATCACATTGCAAAATCCGCGGGACTCCCAAATGTGATATCCAATGTCATACGACTCTTGCGACGTTCTCGCTGGGCTTTCTTTCGAGTGGATAAGCCTGTGAGAATTTGCTAAAGTGATCACGCATGTGACAAATCCATTTGTTGATACCGTCAGCGTTGGAAGACATATCAATTAGATCAACCTGCACCCTTCCGAATAGTTTGTTGATGACTATTGGCTTGATTGGTGCCTTCCTGGTTTGAGACCTCTTCACCGCACATGTTGAACAATGCTTGAGCAGTATGTCAACCTCATTCCGCGTAATCCCATAATAGCTTCTATCCAACTCGTCAAAGGTTTTCTGCCTACCGGCATGAGCTAGATTGAGGTGAGTCTTGACAACCAGATCAAACACTTCGTAGTCACTGACTACAAATCTAAACTCTTCCTGTGTCCTACCACGATATCTCAATCGACCATCAAGAAAGTCATACTTGACCTTGCCATCGTATTTTAGTTGCTTATTGACGTCAGGTATATCCTCGTTGCTATTCTTGACACTATTGACTAGAAGGATCTTCTCTAGGGTTGGACGGGAACTGTTTTTATAGAGTGGACTACCCAAATACTCGTGCCAGGATAGTTGTGCCTGTTCAGAAAAGGGAAGGGAGCGAGCAATAGCAGCTTGAGACATCTTGACGAGTAGTGATTGAAGGTTGGGCAAAGGAAGAAGCATCCATACAGGCGGAATCTCCGCTCTTATATACTAGGATCCTCAAGCCCACGAGTGTATTGCAAATCAATAAGCCCTCCCACCCACTAAAAGTTTAAAGAATCCAATCGTAAGAGTACCCACACCCCTACACCCAACTAATTGAAGAGGTGTTGGTTCCGATTCCTAACATAGCCTCGGCAGCCGAAACAGTTGGTACTTTACAACACTCACAACTCCAACAGTTATTGTTTCTTACAGGCTGGCACCGTTAAGTTATAACTCTAGCAGATATCTGACATCACCAATACTGATTGCCACCAATATAAGCCCACAAATACTATTACCTCATTCCGAGACTGGTATCCACCCATCCACACCATTCTGTATCAATAACACAACCCACCCACTTCAGCGAGTCCAACAAAACCGATACCCTCATATTGCGGTCACCGGCGATATCTGAGCTCAAAAATACAAGTAAGAGCCAGTATTATAGCAGAGAGGGTGTTATAGCACCCTGAAATTGATACCCACCCATACACCCCTACCTCCGTTGCTGTTTTTGCTTTTGAGCTCTGATGTGAGCTCACAATTCAGCTGTTCGTATGGCCAGCACGCTGTGCATGGACCCATATAACTGACCCTACTGTTGACCCATAGAACTGACCCTACAGTTGACCCATTGTCTACCATACAACTGCTCGTACAACTGATCAACTGTGTACCCTGCCTGGCATCGTCGACCATCGGTCTAAACTCCTGGGCATGGTCGACGGATAACAGCTATTTCTATATGGTACGGAGCATCTATAAACATCCCTAATTGAAAAGGATAACTACTTGACAGTCAAGGTTCTGTATTCAAGCTTGGGCTGCTCGGCACGGTGGCCACTCAAGGATAACTAAGCAAATGCTGAGCGACTATGCCCGCTTAACCCTGAAGTAAACATCAGGGCATTAATCTCTTATATACAACTAGAGGTTTTCCTGTTACTTACCAACCGGAATCATTTCACGATGCCCAATCTCAATTTATACTATCAATTCTCTTGAAATAGTACGCTCAGCACATTTCATAGTATTGGAGGATTCTTATTTGTCATTATGAGTCATGGGTCCTGACCCACCCCCCCCCTGGTATTTATTAGTCATGTCTTTCTTTTTACTTATACGGTTATGATTTACTATGTTTTTGTGTTACCTTTCTTTAGTATAAATATGGGGCATTTCCCCCTCTAGTTAGTTGGAATAACACGCTCAATTACTACACTTCTCTACTACATTTCTCTAAATTCAGGCCAGGGTAGTGAATGAGATAAATCTTTACGTTTCTTTTTTCCCTGCTATGTACTCTGGCTTGGAACTCTTTTTACCTTTAATAGTACATACGTTCCCGGTCGGAAGTAAACAGAACAATCATTCTATTGAAGGGGCCGTTCCGGCATATTACATTCCAGCACACCCCTCTCGCGCTCGTCCCCGTGGGGAAGACTGGATACGTGCAGGGCCCAATCATCACCCGCGCTCTACAAATTTCTTCTTCGCCCTAAGCCTTTGCTATACACAATCAGGGGATCGATGAGCATCAAACACCATGTCCGCCACAACCGCCGCCAAGCCAAACACTACTCAAACCCAGGCCTCTTCTTGAAAGGTTTCTCCGCCCACTCCAGGTCCACCTTCGTCTCCTCCGTCTCCACCGCCGCCGCACACTCCTTCGCGGCGATCAACTACTTCGCCCCCGTTCCGCCCGCGGCGTGGTGGTGCGTCTGCGAGCCTACGAGCACGGCCTCCGCGAGCTTCGCCAGCACCTCGACGCTCATCCTGAGCTGGAGCAGCACGGCTTTGCGCTCCTCCGCGGACAGCAGGGCGTGCTGTTTGGGTGTCGTTACGAGGTTCATCGCAGCGGTGGCGTCGCTGAGCTGGATGAGTATTTCAGAGCTGGTGCGCGGGTGGTAGGGTGAGTTCAGTGCATGCAGTAGTGCGATGATGGGGATTTGGGGGGGGTGTGGGTGCGTACACGAGTGACATTTTTTTGGTGTTTCACACTAGGCGTGCGGAGGTCGGGGTGTGCGAAGGTTGGGGTGTGCGGTGCTTTGTGGGGTGGGACGTTGAGGAGGCGGTGGTGGAGTCCTAGAGAGCAGTGAGCGGGACGCGGGAAGGTAGGAGCGGGGTGTTACACAAGCGCTGTTGGGGGCCTAAATTACGTGCGGGGTTGATTGGCGCTTCAGCCGTCCCCGGGGGGCTGACTAAGTGGGCGAGGTGTCTATCAGGTGTGGTGCGCCCACTCTTAAAGGTGAGGAAAATCGGGCGAAAAGTCAAGGGCTTTTTTTTTTATTGTTTAATTCATTAATTGTATGCAGACCGTAGTCTATGACAATATCACACTGCCCCGGAACTTCCCAATCACTTCCTCCGCCTCTCTCAATACAACCAAAATAAAACAAAACCCAACTAAACAAAACAAACCCAACTCTCAAACTAGTAACTTATAACCTAAGGAAAATAACTTTTAAACAATTTATAATCTTCCGGGCTGTCCCGCAAATGACCCCAGCCCCTTTCCATTTCTCTGACATCTTCTTCTCAGTCTTCATCTCTCCCTCCTCTGTCATGTCGCCACTTCGAAAATTGCTTCCAAATTTGCAATGCCGTTTTAATCTCTTGTGTGGTCTAAAGTAACTTTATAACTGTCTGATTTTCTCCGTTGCTTCGCACTCGGTTAAAACATGCGTGAAAGGTCAAGGGCTTATAACTTTGCCAAAAAAAAAAATTAAAAAAGAATCGTTAAACAAAAAGTGTAGTACTAGTGATGAACTTTAGTTTTGCTTTCCAGATTTTGATATCTAGTTTACTTAAAAAGTTATAGGAGTTTGAAGTTGCGGATTTTTGTATATAAAAGGCGCCAAGACTGAGTAAAGTGGAACAGTATTATACCCATTTATACCCCTCAAAAGTGAATTGCGGCAAAGTGGCTAGGAATAAGCCCTCTCATTGGCCTTGGAGTTCACCTTGCAGCCAGGATTGTTCCACTTCCAGATACCGCCGTGTCACCTTTAAGAGTAGGCGCACCATATGAGCGTTTTCATCCAGTTCTTATCTCGTCCACTTAGTCAGCTCCCCGCAGTTAAAGCGCCAATCATAAAGAGGAAAGCGTTGCAACCCCAGATAATTCAGGCCTCCAACCCAGGTATGCGGTAACAACTCGCTCTTCCAACCTCCAAGCTTCAAGCTCCAAGCTTCCCCACCCCACAAACCACCACACACCCACCTCTCCGCACCGCAATCCAAAACCTCCCATAATCATGCCACTCGGGTACGTATCTCCCCCCTCGGTCCCCCGCCTCCCACAACCACAACTGACGCACGACCCCCACCCCGCACCAGCTCCGAAACAGCCGCACTACTGTCACACGCCATCAATGCGCTCAACCACCAAATGTCGCCCGCCCAGCACGCGCTGCTCTCCGCGGACGAACGCAAGGCCGCGCTGCTGCACTTCGCGGCAACGGTGGATGTTGCGGCCAAGCTCGCGGAGGGCGCGCTCGTGGATTCGTTGGCTGCCCGCGTCGCATCGTGCACCGAGACGGAGCGCATCTGGGCCGAGACGGAGAGGCTGAGGGCGGAGGCAGAGAGGCTGAAGGCGGAGCGCATCTGGGCCGAGACGGAGAGGCTGAAGGCGGAGACGGAAAGGCAGAAGGCGGAGACGGAGACGATCGGTAGGAGGGTGGAGTGGTCGGAGGTGGAGAAGGAGAGGAGGAAGGCGGAGGCAGAGGAGGCGGTGGTGGAGAAGGAAAGGATGAAGGCGGAGGCGGAAAAGGCGGTGGTGGAGGAGGAGAGGCTGAAGACGAAGGCGAAGTGGGAGAAGTTTCTGGCGGCTTAGAGGGGAGTGGTGGTCTTCTTGTCTTAGGAACGTTGCTGGCGGGAAGGTTGTTGGTTGTGGGAGCTAGTCATTTGAGAAATGAGTACATGATTAAATAAGATATTACCGTAGATCATTGCCCTGAAGTTTACTTCAGGGTTAAGCAGGCACTGGGCACCAGGCATTGCTTAGTCATTTCCTTTAGTCATCATTGTGCTCGCTCAGCTCATTCAAGGGCAGCTGCGTCTAGAGTTAGGCCAAAGGTGAGGTTTGACATCCTACCCGTATCAGTTGCGATGAAATTGAGTATTGTCTCCCGCGATAGCAACCATCAATCTCACCATTTCCTTAAGCCCACCAACCACCACAATCAATGGGTAAAGCCAGAGGGAATTACTTAATTTCCCCGCAAGTACTTCATACTCGAATTTACGGATTTACGAATTTACATAACAGAGCGTATTTATCCTAAGTTTCATTTTGACAATTGCCCTTCGAAATTGGCGGTTACAAACCGCAAAGCTGCAAGGCGAGAAAGGAGGGTTCGAAAGCCGCGCAGCGGCTTGAGAGCCCGACTTCGAGCACTTGAAGAGTAAGTGTTATTTTACTACAGTCGACTGTATGCTTCAGGGCCTCGCTAAGCGTAGCGCAGCTCCAGTATACAATGGTGTTAGAGATACATGTAGGTAGATATCTTGTCTACTTAGTCAGCCCCCCGCGCGGCTGAAGCGCCAACCATGAATGACAAAGCGTTGCTACCCCGCGTAAGTTAATTAGGCCTCCAACCTATGCGCTAGGTAACGCTTGTTTCCCACCCCACAAACCAACACCCCACACGCTAACCTCCGCACAGTTCGTCTGAAATACCAAAAATCAAAATGACACTCGCGTACGTATCCCCTACCCCCCCCCCCAACCCACCCTAATTAGCGCACTGCACCCACCTACGACTAACGAGCCTCCCATCAGCTCTGAGATAGTCGCACTCCTGACCCTCTCCACCCATGCGATGAACCACCTCACGTCGCCCGGCCAGCACGCACTGCTTTCCGCGGAGGAGCGCAAGTCCGCCTTGCTCCAGATCATGATCACGGTGCAAGTGGCGGCGAAGCTCGCGGAGAGCGCGCATCTGGATGCGGTGACGCACAACGAACCGGGCGGAGGGGGCAGCGGCGACACGGAGAGGATCAGGGCCAACACGGAGCGTTTGTAGGCGGAAGTGGAGAAGGTCGAGAAGGAGGTTTAGATGAAGTTGGCGGAGACCGAGAGGCTGAGGGCGGAGGTGGAGGCGGTGGCGGCGGTGCGGATGGCGAGGGAGGGGTATGAGAGTGAGCATTTTTCTGAGTGATGAATAGTTAGAGGCGAGTGGTGGTCTTGTGTTGGGAACCTTTTTTGGCGGGATAGTTTTGTTACTGGTACCAAGCTGTACGAGGAATGAGTAGTGAATGAGAGATGAACGCATTCAACAGTTCGAGAGAACATCTAGCAAGCTTGCCGCGTTGACCTGGGTATCTCTGTAACCACCACCGACGGCCGTGCTGTTACCGTTGCTGTGGCTCCTGCGTGTGCCGTATCCCCTCGTGCGTAGCAACCGGGTTTGGGTGCAAAATTGAACCCGAATAAAATTGGTATTTTCGCCACGGCAACCAATAGCCACAGGACCCCCTCCACCTCCCTTTATGATATCATCAATGATGTAGACAATAATAGAGATTAAGTTAGGCATATCCACATGAATTCTAGGCTGTTTTTTCGAGTTTAAATAGACCATGAATTCACCCTCATTCTTACATACAAATTCAACTCCATCAATTATCTCTTTATAAAATGTCAGAGAGAGTTCTCATACCCCGTCATCTCAATGTTTCCTACACTGCTATCAATTCTGATGATGAAGCTGATCCCTCCAATGCCCCCATATCCTCCGAGAAGACAAAAAAGATCCCTAAATATTCAATCACGAAAAATCACTCGGCCGTTTCGAAAAAGAAAAAACCTTCCTATACACCAGCATTTGACCCAGCTTCTTTGCCAGATGCACAGTGGTTTGAGCCTTTGATACACCTCCGTCCTCTGCACAAAGTCTACAACAAGTTGCCACCTGCATTGGGCAATCTTGGCATCATTGAACCCATAAATATCTTCCAATTATTCTTCACTGATGACCTGTTGGAGGCTATCTCTGTCAACACCAACCATTATGCTGCACAAAAAAGAGTGGAAAAAGGCCTCGAAAATATGAGAGGAAGGGCGTGGAAAGATACTACATTGAGAGACATTAAATGCTGGCTTGGGATTGTGATATATATGGGAGTTGTGGGTCTACCTGCAGTGAGAGATTATTGGTCAACAGATGGGCTATTACCTTCGCATGATATATGCCATTACATGAGCCTAACACGATGGGAGGACATCAAAGGCTATCTACATATTGCTTCACCCGATACTGCAACTCATGATCCTACTGGAAAAAAACTATGGCATCAAAAAATTGATCCCCTCCTCAACCAAGTTAGATATGCTGCTCAGTCGTACCGGATTCCTTCCTCGAATATTTCAATCGATGAAGCAATTATCAGATGTACAGGACGGTCCTCAGACACCTACAAGACACCTTTCAAGCCTATACGTCAAGGTCTTAAATTTCACTGTGCTGCTGATCATGGTTACATTTTCGATTTCCATCCAACATCCAACAAGTATGGTCCTGATGCATTCTCCGAGTCAACAATCTCCGAGCACCTAAGCGATACAAATTCCCTCATTTTAGAGATGACGTCACGATTACCTCATAATCATTCATTCAATCTCTATATGGATAATTACTATACAAATCTGCCTATAGTTTCTCTCCTCCGGAGAAAGGGAATAGGTGCATGTGGTACAGTTCGCACCACCTCTAAAAACTACCCCTCCGAACTTATTATTCCAAAAAATTCGCTCTCTCAACTTGCATATCACTACCGAGCTGGAGTTGTACAGAGCGGGGTTGCAACAATGTTATGGATAGACAATGCACCTGTATCTATGATGACGAGTATTCATCATTTGAAAGGAAGAAAATCTGAGGTTATCAAAGAGCGGCTTAAACCAGGGCCAAAAAGTACCAATTCCGCTGGTATCAAGCGAGCTCAAGTATTTACCGAGGGAGAGTGGAAGGCTATGCTCAATATACCTACTTGTATTGAGGATTATAATCATCATATGGGTGGTGTAGATATTGCAGACCAATATCGTGCCTACTATGATACTCAAATTATATCAAGAAGAACTTGGTTTCCTATTTTCTTCTGGTGTACAGATACGGCATTGATTGATTCTTTCATTATATTCAATGACCTTGCCGCACCTATTAGTCATAAGAAATTTAGACTACAGGTTGCTTGGAGTCTGGTGTTGGACAGCATTACAAGAGGTCAAAAAAAGCGAAAACGTACCAGTGAACTTGATCAGCTAAAGGACGAAGAGCATACCCTCACAGATTCTCATGCCAGCAAATCCCTCTATATTACCAAGCGAATGGGTCTACCTGTACCCGCCACTTCTGAGCAACATTTACCTATACAGCTTGAAGGAAGGTTGCGCTGTGTCTGGTGTAGGTGGAACAGATCACTGGAGGGGGGGTCTGGGGGCCCACAGGCCCCACAGACTATTTGGAAATGCGAGTCTTGTGGCTATGCTCTATGTCTAAATGATAAGCGCAACTGTTTTTACATGTACCATAAACATCAAGAATAGTAGACCTGTTGTGGTAGTGATATATTATTTTTCATCGTGGTTGTCACCCTGTAATTAGGGTTCGAAATCGAACCCAACCCGCTACGCATGAGGGGATAGGTCGAAACAGTCGTACGTACAGAAACACTGTCTCCAGCAACAAAATACTCCCATGTTGTCCTATCGTGTCATATACGCCCTAGGCGAATATGAGCACCGGGGGTGCATCATGGCCTATCACTCGTCACACGCTGTGTCAACCTAACCTAGTCCGTTGCCCCTACTGTGAGAATCGGGTTGGTGGCGTGTGTAGCGAGCATTCCATGGCACGGGAAAGGACGCGACAGACTTCACGGTCGAGTATTGAGTGTTGTGGTGTCAGGCTCGACAGGTACAAAACCTCACTGAACGCTGCGGAAAATATTGCGAAGAGAAGGTTTTGAGGGGAATTCAGATGCAGAGCTTATTCGAGTCTAGAGCCTTAGAGAGGAAAAGAGAAGAGGACTCCCTCCTCCCTTTTTATCCTTCTCGTTTAGAGCCACCTAATTGATCTATACGTTGCCACCACCTCCCCGTACTACAGTGTTCTTTCCATGTCTCTTCTTCTCCCACTCGGCACTAGGCGCGCACTAAGGCCAACAAAGCAGGATTGAAGCGGTGGACAGGTATCCTATAGTCCCTTTTACCAATCATAGGTCAACGCAGAATCAATATGATCCGCCGCCTGCGTGCCGCAATTGCAATCGGGCGCTGAGCGGTGGTAGTCTTGTTTTCTTACCCTAGCTAGATTGCAGTCAGAATCTTGTACCTCCGACTGTTCGGCGCTGTAGTAAGACCAGGAGCTCCGAAATCCAGCTCCCGGGGAATCTGTGAATGTAGCTTTTTTTTCTGGTGTGGTCGACTCGATGTTTGTTTTTCGGCCTTGTTTTAATCATGCCAAAGATGCCGATATAAAATGTCGGAGCGGCAAACCCTAACCCTGGCAATATATATTTCCATAAAGAGAATGTACAATTAGAATGAATTTAAGGGTGGATGTGTTTCCAGCTACCTCGTTGACTGCACTACCTCCTTGACATCTTTGGATTGTCGCGCTGCTTATGGAATTGCTGGTGGTGTTAGGATAGGCCGGCCGCGATCCTCAATACGTGACCCCCGGATTAAAGGTAATGGAGGGAAGCTGATTGTTAAAATATTGGATGTTGGTAGAATGGGTTCAGGAGGTAGAAAGGCCGATCGGCATAGAATACTAGGGCGATAAAGAGGGCTGCGGACTTGCTGCGGCGGGAATGTGGGATAGGTATAAGTACTGCTCTATATATATGATTTCGATCCGTTCCGGAGGTTCTACATGGCCCCGTGTACATTGGCCCAGTACCTGTACTCCTCCTTTTTTGGAATCGTGCCAAACGTCCCTTGCAGGTATGATCGGTGACTCGGTATCCCGGTTTCACCAACCTCAAAGTACGCTCAATTTTGGCACTGGTTATCTCACCTCGACCTCTCGCCTCCGCCCTCAGGACCTGTGGCGATTTGTGGCGCGCGATATATATCCAAAATTGGAGATTAACCGGAACCGTCAATCTATAGGCGGTGCAAAAGTGATATATCAGGAACGTAATTTGAAGCTGCTTCGAATGTTAGCGGTGTATAGTATTTACTTGTCGTCAAATTGTCTCTATCATGGCGTCGTCGAGTTAGGCTCAATATGTTGTGATTACGGGGAACAGACGAAGCATAACATAAATCGTCATCTCGGTTGTTGGAAATTAGAACTCTCTAGATAACCATTGCCAGTTTGAACGGTAGGAACGTATTTTCGGGGAATCGCCGATATGATCCATAGCTGGAGAAATGGGGTCCACCTCCGATCCGATACCGATTTCGAAATGTTTACAAGGCCCGGAATTTAGATTACACCTCGACAGGAACGACGGAACACAAACCGGCGAGATTGTGTACATTGGTAGAAGATTGTTGAAGATTCGGGAAGAGAGCATAATATTAGCGATTTTCAAAGAATAAGCTTCTTGCTGCTGTATGATGGTTTATCAGGGAACAGAGTCAAACCCCCCGCGGTTCCTTTTCGGATTCCCGAGCTCAGGTATGGTATTACTCATAATCTCATGAGACTGGGACGAGAATAACAAACGGCTTCACCGGCATGGCTCTAGAGTCTAGATCCATCATGGACAGGGAGAAAGTCTGGGGGCGACCTAAGCGCCGCGCCAGCAAGCGAGGCCAATGGAGCGGTTACATCCTGCGATATGCATTCTCTTCGAGGCACATGTAGAGTAGGCAAAATCTGTACATTCGAAATCTCGGCTGGCCCAACGCGATGTGTTTCTACAGGAGGATGGACCGCGTTTGATTGATCCACCGCGGCTGCAGCCTCGCCATTGGGTGTGACCAGTGAGACGACATAGAAGTTGGTCCCCCTCGATACATACTCCCGCTTAGATAACGCATCTCCGGTATCAGATTAGGCATGGTGGGAAGGTCGATCAACGCATGCAATTACTAACCCTAACCCTAAGCCACCTAATCGCAACATCGGAAGGAGATTTTTGGACGTGTCCCGCATCTAAAACGTTTTCAAGTCACGGCAAGGCGAGAAGTAGCGGCCAGGAGTATCTTCAGGCTTTCCTGCTGCTCACATCGACCGGGTTTGAGGATCATAAGGCCGAATGGTCGATATTTCCTCTTCCAACACGATCTCCACGTATCCAGTTACACAGTGATGCCGACGTTACAATTTTTCGAACAGAAGAAGAATGCAATTTGTGAAGCATTCTGTACCTTTCTTTCGTGTCGGCAAGTCGCATACATTACGCAAGTTCCCGTCGCTGAGTGCTTGTTGCTCCTCCTATTATTGTCGCTCTCCCGAGCGGAAACCTCATTTGAGAATTGAGAGTTTTAGATTTCCGCCCTGGTTATCATAGGTTAGATCTATCTGATATCCCTTCGCGTTCAACACGTCACTCTCCACTTCATCTCACCTACTGGACCGTAGGTAAATTGATGTCGGAGGTGGTGAACTATCATGGCATATATTAAGCGGACCTGAATGGGAAGAAAATAAAGCCCAGCGGTACTTAAAGTTGACGAATTTTATTACTGTTCAGTGACGTTAGCAGATAAGGCAGATATCTGTTGATGTCAGATCTTACAATGTCGTGGATGTCAATGATCAAGTTACCTGTGCATCCCAGAGCAACTTGCAAAAAAGCTGGAAACTTCTCGATGATATTTGAAGCGTGTTGCTGATCAGACATACCCTAGTAGCTCGGTTAATGAATCAACCATTGCCTTTCTCTTCGAACGAGGTAGCGCAAGCAAATCTTTTGATTCTTTTGGAAAGGAGTTCGGCTGTTTCGGAATGGAAGCGCTGATCCATTTCCAGGCTGTTTTGATCGTTTCCAGGCTTTTTAATGGGCGGGCACAATACGGGCCGGACCGGTCCAAGTATACGGGCGGTGGGCCGGGCTTGGAGTTTTCTCTGCTGGGCTGGGCCGGTCCGGATGGGTTTTGGGACCGGTCAAGGGGAATAATATATGGGCTAGTTTATAACTGGATTTCTCCACTCATTATGAGATAAATCCTCAATGCAACAATTTTATAATACCTTTTTTCCTCTTTCGACTTCGATGAATATCATTGGGGGGCCCATATATTTATATTTCCGTGACCGGTCCTCATGGTATATGGGCCGGTCGGTCCGGGCCCAACATTTGGTGGGCTGGGCCGGGCCGGGCCAAGGTCAAATATAGACCGGTCCAGCCCATTAAAAAGCCTGATCGTTTCCCCCAATTCACTTCCCCAAAAATCGATATCACAGTTTTCTCGATACAGTTCCTAAATAAATACGGTTCTAGCTTGATTCATTTCCTTAAAAGAGATACAAAGAGTTTTGATATCGAATTCCGTTGTGACCTTTTTTAGAAAGGTGCAGAGGAAATGGGTAGAAAAGGCATTAGCTATGATAGGCCTCTGCTAGCCGGGCTTGGGCGTGGGTAACCAATGTGTGGATTTTAACAAATCTTTCTGTGATTTGACTTTATGAAAAAAGGCCCTAGAATAATACTCGATTTCATCACCAGTATATGCTAAATGTATATTCCTAGGACCTTCTGAATCAAAGGGAAAGCCCAGGGCACAAGCTTAAGCCCGTATATATCGGAAATCAGCTCTCTACTGTTTGAACCTAATCGTTTCCGGGGCACGGGTTGAAGATGAAAGAATGTCATATCGCCGAAAGATGATTGTTACCTCTTCTCATATTTGAATCCTGCACGAAGAGATAAATATTTCTATATTAGGACAAAGAGTTGTGAGCAGGATGTACTATACAAAGCTTCCGCCCTCTAGCTTCTGGAACAGAATGCACCATTAATGTTCGTCGAGTGATCTGTCATGATGCACCTCCGAGAATATCACCATCTTTTCAGGAGCTGACGAGGTACCCACACGGTCCAGCGAAGTCTGGAATAAGTGCAAAACATTTGCAAGAAGTTATTGTCCCACTATTGTCGAATATATATCACTTTCCCTTACTGCTGTCCCGCCCTCCGCTAAACACCCCTTTAAGGTATAATCCCTAGTATATATAGATTCCACGGATCTGTGGAATTTGGACAGTTCGCTGATTATCTCGATATCTGAACCAACCTTGAACATCTCGCAGCACTCATCCACAGAGGAATAGAAACGCTGGAGACGTTTGGGCCTGTGCCGTATATCGCTCCGATCCATTTTGACTGTACATGTGTTAACCGGTCGCGATGATCACGATCTCACTGCATGGACAGATGCCTCCGGAGGTTCGGCCAGAACCTTAGACAACACGTTGGCAATTAATATTCTTAACATATACCATCATACCGCCGGTCTCTGATAATTTTTCGACGATCTCTCGAAGGTGAAAACCTTGGGTGTGCATGTCGTAATTGACCACGACTGATGATTTCCGCGATCCAGTCTCTGTGTTATCTCCTACGGCTCGCTACGGCACGATAGCTCTGTGTAGTTAGTGATTCCAGCAAGCCTTAGGATACACTCTAGGAGAAACTGGGCACTTGACCTCTAGGCTCCGGGGTATTTCCATCAAATAGTGAACGTGTAATTCTGCGCTTTAATGATAATATATTGAGCTATATGGAGCGGTAAATGTGTCAAAAGTAATTTTACCAACGGTAGTCAATGATTTACCACCGGTGGTATAAGCACTGAATTTCAGTCATTGTATCTGCACGCTATCCTACATTAGTACATTTCCACCGGTATAAACACTGAGTTTCGGTCTTTATGCTGCGCTATACTAAATAAGTAAATGTTCAATCATTAATGCCAAAACTTATGAAAATTTCCCACCGATGGTGAGATTCCCCGCCGGTGGACAATTTTTATATATATTGGCATTATATGGCCCCTTTTGGCCAAAGGGTCTGTGCTTTTATCAGAAAAATTAGCATTATAGGTTATAAATACAGGTATTATTTTCACCACCGGTGGTAAAATAATTACTATCGTTGGTAAAATTACTCTTGACACATTTACCGCCCCATAGAGCTATAGCTATCGATCCATTGGGGAACATCATTGATGGAGAGATCTTTCGGGATCCCGACCTTACCATCTCCACACTGTGAATTAACACAAGTGCTACTCTATGAGCACAAACAAGGATGACCGAATGCATCACGGCCCCAGTTGCCCATGGGCTGGCCTAACTACATAGTACACATGATGTGGCTGGAGACGTGGCTGAGTTAGGAGGCTAAGCGATGAGTATGTTGCCTTTTTCCATATTATGCATAACTGTTCACTAGTTGGTATAAGACGAGAAAGACTCTCCTCTCCTCGAGAGAATCATCAATGACGGAAGTGACCACAGTTCAGTAAAACTTCACTGATGTCCGGGATTGTCTCATCTGATGTCGCGACTCGCTATAACATAAATTTAGAATCTACATCAGGACCAAGCCGGTGCGGTCCGTGTGATTTTCGGATGGCCAGATGTTATCAAATGAAACGCTTAAATAGAACTCTCACAGGTTCCCGCGCGAAACAGGAACACCAGATCTATGGTAGTAGGAAGTACGCCTACAGTAGATATATCACGTGACTACCTGCTGCTCACTTGGCTTACTTCGCCACAACGCCACAAGCTGTCCGAGTGCGAGAACACTGCCTTGCGATCTGCAAAGTTGAGTTTAGGGTATCATGGGAGGTTTGATGATCGCTGAAAGTGATATTGCTCGTTAGCAGAAATAGACGAACATGGAGATAGCAACCATACAAACCACCTAACAACATCGAAATTCCAAAGTCGGACTCTCGAAATGACATTTTAGCCGTAGGTACTATCGCTGCCGGAGAATCAATACCTAAAACTATTTTGCTTTATATCCTTGTAGTTGTGGAGAAATAAATGTTTGAAGATGCACTATCATACAACTGAATGTTCGCTTACCTGTGGTAACCCAATACATTGTTTTGGGTGCAAATATTAAACCAACAGGGTACTTGTATGTAGATTACCCGGCTAAAGGCAAACCAAAAATACGAGTCTGTAAAGATGTTAACAAATAATGAAAAATATAGCAAAACCTATCACATATCCACCCCGGCCACGGCCGGGTTTAGCTGGAAATATCGTAGGGATGGAACTGAGCGGGAGTTACATATTTACCAGCTAACACAGGTTTTTCTCCCTCCGAACGCTGGAAGTCTCGTGGGTATGGAACTCCAAGAGAGTGGAATTATGATCGTTTTCTCTTTGATTCGATTGAGTCTCCTTTTTTTACAAATCGAGAAGATAACCCTAACCCTAGAGAACAGTTACACAAGGAGCTGTATTGAGCGGGGTAAGTCTTGAACCGATCGACAGCTCATAGACGGCAGCGCAATTATCAAAAATATACGCCATTCTCTCTATACGCCAGACAGACGGTATCGAAATCAATTTATCTTGTCAATTTGCTCACCTGTGTACTAAAAGAGGGATCTGAAGCTCGGAGTATCGCTAAGCTCTCCAGTGGCATTCCCGAAGCGTTTCACCTCCGGCATCTATCATGGAAGTCGCAGCTTCGATAGTAGGACTTCTAGCTGCCGGTGCACAGGTCACTTCCATCTTGCGAGAGTTTCTCTCCTCAGTCAAAAACGCCCCGGCTATAGCCAAGCGACTCGATGACGAAGTCATCCATTTTCAATATATCATTCTCAAGATCGATCAAACGGTAATTAAAGGCAAAAGTCTTGATCCCGATCGCGCCGCTCTGGTCGACATCAATCATCTCTGTGCCGCACTCACCGCAGCGGTTTCCACATTCTCAGAGCTGGAGAAGGAGTTGGACCGGATTAAAGCCCGCGGGAAAATGGATTTCTGGGATAGACTAAAGTGGAGCAGAGCAGAAAAGAACCTTCTGAATATCTCTCTGCGTCTAAATAGACACGAGACGTCTTTAACCCTCATATTTACAATTCTCACCAGGTAAGCTACACCCTATCCGATACATGTCCGAGGATACTGCGGTCTTCCGAGCCTCCATATACTCCCTCGCCTTGTTTTCTCAGAATGTCTGTACATATATGCTGACTTTGACTTCGCCTTCAACTTAGCGAGTCCGTTACCCGAGCCCTATCAAGCAAGGAGCGCCTTAGTGGCGAGTTTGATGCGGAATCGCTGGCTGTTAATCAAGGTAATCGTATATATTATATCCACTGTAACACACTCTCATAACTGTTGCATAGCAGATAGTGATGCCGCTTCTCAATCAAATGATGGCTCGATGTCCAACGCATCCACGGGTACAACATCCAACCCCTTGGTTGGAATGCATGAATTTGAGTCGAGTTTGTCCAGCTCTCGCGCATATAGAAGGGCGCGAGATTCCGATTCCATATTCTCACTAGAAACCCTGCAGAGTAGGATTGGGCGATGGTCGATGTATACAGCATACTCAAATGACTCTGTGTTCTCTATGCCGATATCACTCCGAGAAGTGGCAGGGGTGAGTCTGGCAGACAAAGCCATAGCTCCAGTGCTGTTGCCAATCGCCGTAGATACCATCTACCACAATGACCATTATCGAACTAGCCCCCCACATGAATTGATGAAGGGACCGACTCCAAAGTTAGTACTTTATGCCGCTGCTAGAGAAGGACGATACGAGGAGGTTCGCGACTTGCTTCGGCGTGGTTTGGATGTCAACGAGACCGGCCCGAATGGAGATACCACATTGGACGTTGCGTTTCAGAACCTACATATGCTTACAATAGAGATCCTACTACTATTCGGTGCGCGTATTAGCCAACCACCAAACTACTAGTACGTTATCTTTGCCTATCATGAGTACATCTGTCAACTCAGAGGTGGACTTACGCGATTTGTTACAGTGAATTCTTGGATCTTACTATAAAACAGGGAGGCAGGCATATTTTTCAGATGATTCTGAAGAGGTGCCCGCATGACCATGTTTCTTTAATTCTCGACGGTCTCTTTAGTCTCAGTCTACGTTCAGCAAACATGGAACCCTATTCTTTCGCATTGGGACTCGCACATCACCTGGATCGTCACATTTATATAGATATCCTAGAAAGCGCCTCGCAACGCGCTGCAGCTTTACGAGATGAGGCTGCCATAAAGTCGATGTTTCAAGACTCAATCAGGGTAGGAGATGGTCTTCATGCGATTCAACGCGTGCTCCTGAAACAACGATCTCCAGAGCCCGAACTCATTTCATTCGCCTTGGAGAAGGTAGCTCAATTGGACACTGAACAAAGCATCCATCTTGCCTTGAGCCGCAGGGTGAAACAAAGAAGCTTGCCTCTCATTGGGTTATTATTCGGGGTCAATACATATGGTGCAGTAGTCGATGGTCCACTGCGTGTCTTTCTACAACCCGCTGATAGGGCTCTCGTTAAATTTCTGTTGGCCTTAGGGATTGACGGAGAAGCTGATCCGTATATTCACGTTACATTACTTGATCCGGCATTTTTAGATGACGATAGAGAAAACCCCAAAACAATACTTCATTCGGCATCGCTCACAGGCACTGTGAGCAGTGTCAAGACTCAATTGTAGGCGGAGATCGGCATTAATGCCACCGATGGAAATGGTTCAACGGCATTGCATCTCGCTTTACAGGAAGGTTCCTGGAGCACGGCGCACTTCTTGATAGGCGGTGACGCAGACGTAAACCGTCCAAACATACTCGGTAACATACCACTGATGATAGTAGCCGCAAAATACTCCATGGGAGCGGGTGCTGTAATAGATCACCTTGTAAGTAGGGGCACAAATTTGAACGCTATATTCCCTTCTGGGGGCACTATCCTACATTTCGCCGCAGAGTATGAGGAGACCCACATGGTCGGCGAGCTCCTAAGGAAAGGAGCTGACAAATACGCTCAAGATCACGACGGCCGTACCCCAGACCAGTGCACTCATAATAAGGAAATAGTCCGCATGATCCAAGATTATAAGGGACGAGGTCCCACCAGTGAGTATCCCGCCGTAGTCACTTATTACATGTTGCTAAAATATGGAAGATGTTATATTAACACCACGATCAGAAACGAGTCCGTTCATCAACAAGCTAGACCATGACCAAACGTATGCATATCTTCGTTAGAGGACGATAGAATAAATGGAGGTACATTGTTGATAGATTAGGTATACAAAGGTTCGGAGGAAGCGGAAGACCCCAACACGGTCGACCGAGTTATCTGAAAAATGCATTGTAAATAATTTTGAATATTGTTTTGTCAAAACACAGTTACATATGCTTAGGACCATAGTTTGATTTTGAAACCATACATATTAAGTAAGCGGGTTTACCCGGGTACAATACCCATGTCTTGAGTTATGTACATTGGGTATATAGATTTTTCTAAGCCGGGTAGGGTTGGGTGAAACCCAATTTCGTACCCCGGTACACCCGTTGCGACGCCTGCAAGGTATTGTAGCCCTAGCCCTGAAGTGTAGTTACACAAGGAAGATTTGTGTGCGGGGTAAGACATCAACTGTCCTGAAATCTAACCAGATCAATATCAACATCAGGCATATCAATAACACATGCCAGTCATCCCTACATCCCTTGGACACACGTCGTGTATATTTAATTAATGTTGTAAACTTGCAACCTGTGCGTAAAAGAATTTTAATCTGCGAATATTATTGCGCCTTCCAGTAGCATTCCCGGCCGCGGACTTTTCCGCATTTCATCGATCATGGAGGTTGAAGCGGCCATGGTAGGCTTACTGGTTGTCGGTGCACAGGTCACTTTCATCTTAGATGAACTTATATCTTCAATGAAGAATGCCCCAGCTATCATCAAACGACTCAATACTGAAGTAGTCAACTTTAGTTATATACTGAGTAAGATTCAGAAAAAATTAATTGAAAATGAAAACCTCTATCTCGAGGGCACCACTCTCGTTGACATAAACCATCTCTCTGCCTCGCTCGCCAGAGCGGTTAGTATATTCACAGAGTTGGAGAAGGAGTTACACCGGATACAAGCAAGTGGAAAGATAGATTTCTGGAATAGAGTGAAGTGGATTAGAGCAGAGAAGAGGCTTCATCAGCAAGCTCGGGTATTACCCATGGCACAGCCCATTCATTCTGGTGGGAATTCTGCACCCCGGCACCTACCGAGTCTGATACCACCAGTGTACACCGCTCGCACCCCGCTCCGCCCCAGGAGCGCCTAACCTTCCGGAGACGATAGCATGGAGTTACCCCGCTCATAGCACCTATGGAACTTTTGCTTCTTTTGATTATGTCAGTAGTATCACGCGAGCACTTCCCAATGCTATTACAGTTTTGTTGAATGCTCTCACAGCATGACGAATGCTCTCATGGGATGGCGAATTTTCTCACAGCACAGTGAACCCTCCCGCTAATGCTGCCGTGAATGCTGCCGTGAATGCTTCCACAAATGCTCCCACGAATACCCACCTGAGTACTCTCATTAGTGCTCCCAGAGCTCTCACCATTACTCACAGAGCTGAGGCATTCGTCATACCCACTCAAGGTGAGGCAACACTCACTTCACCCTCCTTTTATTGATATACCGTCTTCAATGGGTAGGAAGACACAAGTCCCTCAAATGATATCTAACGTGGGTATCCTCAATACCACTGTACGGTCAGTCGCTAGATACTGATACGGGTACTGTCCTGTATACTAGTCATGACTAGCCAACCTTTGACGGAGGTTTATGTTTCTGTCGATTCGTGAAAGGCATAATTAGCCTTAAAGTCGAGGCCACGGTACAGCTCATCTGACAAGCTCAATGTCCATATATAAGCAGCAAACATGTACTGGCATTGACCTCCTGGAGCGAGCTTGCTGGATAGCCAGACTCAAATACTGAGTGGCCGGAACTTTACCTTCTTTTTCTAATCGGCATAGATAGCAGAACGACACGAATTTTAAATTAGAGAGTCCAATTGAGTCTAACAATCCTAGAGCACTCATGAATGCACTCATGGCTTTACAAGCATTCAACTAAAGTTATTCCATGTACCTAAATCTATCCTAGTATTCACCAACTAATTACCAGTCTCCACCTCAAACAAATATGCCATTCCCAATATACTCCGAATATTAACTACCCATATTCTCTTCCTCCTCCTCCTACAAACTTTCAGGGGCACATGTAAGCTATCAGCGATATCACGATCTTTGGCTTCGAGTAGCTTCACTATACATAGTCTATGTGCTTGCCTACCACTGTTCCGTAGCTTGAACAAAGCCACTACATGTCCTGGTAACTGTCCTCGAAACACTGCCCACTCCTCTAAGGATGCTACCGACACCCATACCCAATCCTCTCTTATTTTCACTTTCCTAAAAGCCACGTTTCCCATGCACCTAATATTGTGAACCTCGCACACCTCAGGTCTTTGGAAGATTCATATCGGAATCTGCAAACATGTGAACATCTCCATCCAGTGCTCTAAAATACTCTCAGATCTTCTGATAAAGCTTTGAGAGCATTCCGAATCCTCTGTATACTACTTTATCAGGCTGTATGACTTATTTGCAGGCTACCCGTAATATTCAAAAGTATTTCCGATTTCGTAGAGGGGTTGCAAAGACGCATTAGAGGCAACCATCCTTCCAATATGGATCGTTCATTTGGAGTTTCTTTCTGGTCTTCGATTTTAAAAATCTCAAGTAACTCTAGGTTATCTCAATAGCTCCAAAGGATGTCGTTAATGCTCCAGGACCTAGAACAATATCTTTCAGATTCAGTATTCGAATCTCTAATGCCAATCCCAACCCCCGATAGTCCTGTACAATGAAAGCTCGCTATAGCGGTACTCGTTATAAAGGTAATCTCTCTGTAAGGGTCAGGGATTTCGGTCCCCTTGAGTTTTGGTGTGCTGGACTGGTAAGTTCGCTATAAGAGTACCGGTAAAATAGTTGGATATATTTTGATGTAATACCATTATAGAGAGCATAGGGTTAGGTTTAAAATACGGAAATATTTGAAAGGAAGCCTTCTAATACCCAACTCATTGGTGATTGTAGGCAGTATTTTCTCCACTAACAACATTATCGTCCCTACTGACGCCCTCTTCAAGTTCTGCGCGCCCCCTCTATCCGCCACCTCTAAAGAGAAAGAGACAAGTGTTTTCTGAGGCGGAGAAGCATACGATATGCCAGTGGCTCAATAATGAATATGCCCACCTCAACAAGCGGCCAAGCTGGAAGGATATTGCGGAGTAGTTCAAAATAAAATTCAACTGAAAAATAATCTCCCAATCAACCAATAGTGACATTGTCGTGAAACACTCCACAGATCTCTCAGGACAACCAGCACCGGTCCGGCCAGATATCAAAAAGCGCTGAGCCGTTGTTTTGCTAGGCTGAATGAAGCGTTGTACGAGTGGCACAAGAGTATGAAGAAGAGAACTGTAATTACGAGACTCATTCTTAAAGAGAAAGAAATGCATTTCTTTAGTGTTTTGTACCTTGGTAAGTAATATATTAATTAATATAAGTTGATGTAAAATTTTTACTGCTATGCAATTATACTAACTTGAATCTGATGCAGACGACGTCGCACCCTAGTTTCCGGATAGTTGACTCGTTCTTTTCAAGAAAAGCTACAACATTTGGGAACACGCTCAAGATGGTGAAGCAGGTGACGCCATTACTAGTGCTTGTCTTTTAGGCATAAACGAAATGAACCTAATCAGGGTTATACTCAGAGAGTATAACTTACAAGATATCTACAATTTTGACGAATTAGGTTACTATTACCGCATGCAGCTAGACAGACGGCTCTGTACTGAAGTTCTACAAGTTTTCAAAAAGGACAAACTTTGGTTTACTATTGGATTAACAGTCAAAGGAACTGGGTCATACAAGAAGAAGCCAGGGGTTATTGGGAAGTATGAAATCCACGATGTTTTAATCATGTAGACCGGAGACATCTCGGAGTTTTTTATCGCCATAACAGTACTTCTTGCATGAAGTATAATATTATGATAGAGTATCTTCTTTGGTTCGATCGATGTATGCAAGGTAATAGAGTTGACATTCTTATGGACAACTGCTCCGCATATGAATTAGCTGTGAGAGAAATCGGTGGAGAAAATGCATTAACCAATACTCGTATTGTTTGGCTTCCCCCTAACACAACCTCCCTTTGGCAGCCCCTTGACTAAGGGATCATTAATATTTGGAAATCATATACTCGCCGCTATTATGTCCGCTATCTTGTAACAGAGATAGAAAAACTGGCATCCAATGATGATCTACCAAAAGTAAATCTCCTACAAACAATTCAGTGGGGTGTACAAGTATGGTACACCGATCTCAAACCATCAACGATTTTCAACTGTTTACCAAAAGCACCGTCAAGTATTTTGAGCCATCATTCCTATCCCCTGTCAATGCAACCCGGATCCAGACAGTGAATCCGGACATGAACTGACCTTTACAGGTAAGAGTGGCAACGGCGGATGGAGTAGGTACTGGTTTTGTTGAAGAGTGGTAGCCTGCAGTTGAGGGGGAAATTATAGTAGAGGAACTGATGTGTATCCGAGCTGAAATTGAGGACAACATCAATTTCTTAAGGGAGCGGAACTTTATTGAACATGGGGCAGACCTTAACATGTTCATCAATCCGAAGGAAGAACATATAGATGACAACCCAGACTCTCTTGAAGCCCATACTCCGGAGAGATTCTGTCCGCTTGACCCAGTAGAAAAACTAGAAGAAGAGCAAGAGAAAGTTCAAGAGGAGCCTATCATCATGCATCAATAGGCTATCGAACAGCTTCGCAAGCTTGAGCCCTACTATATACTCCATGGAGACAGATTAGAACCAATTCAAGATGGAGGAAACAGATCAGTTCTCACATTCCAAAAGATGCGTCGCAATACTGAATCAATGCGACTCCAGGCTCTACGCAACGAAACTCAACAAAAAATTTCCGCATTTTTCACGCAACGTGAAGGGTCTACTTAGCAGGTGTAGGGGAGGGGAAAGAAGGCAAAGGGTCTACTTAGTGGGTGTTGAGGAAGGGGACATACAGGAATCTTTATGATCATCTGTATTTTTCGGAAATTAATCATTGACATTCTCTAAACCGGTACGCTCACTATAATGGTACCAAAACCCGGTCTGCCGCGTACCACTATAACGAGATTTCGCTGTATCTGCATTGCAGCATCGACCTTGTTGGATGCTCCGTATGCGTCTTTTATCTGACGTATATGGGCGAGTTCGCTGATGTGCGTAGAGTATTGGGAAATGCTCCTAAAGCGCTCAACATGTTCCCAATAGTGTGATAACACGTGCAATTTGATGAAGTTGAAGTGAGACCTTTCTCATATCTCGCGAATCTCCTCTAAGCCTCGCTGAGCACTCTGCGAGCCTAAGGCATATAAGGCTTTTGTCCCATTTTCTCGCATCCTTAACCGTCCTCTTATATGCTCAGAATTCTAAAAAGATATCCTTGTGCTAATAGAAATCTTCGAGGTAGTTCTCCATAGAATTCAGTGTGCTCATCGTATGACTCCCATACTGCGTCATTAACTGAAAGTCGATTAAGCCTCCTATAGATTTCAATGCCTTTGCGAATTCATCCCTAATCACAAACCCCGGTTTCTCAAAGCAGCTGCAAGTGCTCCAAGAACGACCCATCCCAGATTTCTCATCTCCTTCCCTTGCCATTGGGTTGTGTCACGATATGCTTTGTTCGGTACTGCCAGTCCAGCGTAAGGCGCAATCGAGGCCCAAGCCTTGTCAAATTCCTCCAATCGATTGTGCTTCTTCAAGAAAGCCTGAACCCACTACATCAAGTGCATCAACATCCCTAGGTAGATGTTGTGCAGAATGTCCAGTTTGTTGAGATCGTATGGATTAACCTTTGGCATACTCCAGAAAATATTGAAGATTGTGTTTACTGATCTCGCGACAATGTATTCCACTAGTCCGAAGTTTCCCAGGTTCTCCCTGAACAGCTTTACCCTCTCCCAGTACTCTTTGTGATCGCGCATAAGGCTCTGACGAATGCTGCCAAGACTGTGAAATTCCATCTCCTATTTTGGACAAGAACTAATACTAATATTTTGTAAGTTTGCATGCTCAGATTGATCAGCGGTCCAACCCGACAGCACCAGAAAGTATAGACATTCATACCCATCGGTGTATGCGATTAGCTCTCCTTCCTGATAGCACTCCCGAATACTCTGAAAGATGTTCCCAAGGGCGCGATACAGTGCCATTTGACTCTGACGTTGTAAAGCGGAATTAGCGAGTGAGTTTTTCTCGAGCTTAGATGGGACTGGCATTAGCCCTAGGAGAATTAATGAATGCCCGGTGGGCTTGTTCCGGACCGATGACTTGATGTTCCCGATGGTAAGATAGATTGGCCAGGCTTTCTTATCTCCACTAAAATTTGTCATATGTGTGCCATCAGACACGCATATAATTGGTACCACAATCGACCCCTCCGGTAAGGTATTCTGTCCAGAAAGCAATAGCGATTGCTCATAGTGCACTTGTGACGCTTACCGGACATGCGTCTCCCATGATCAATCTCCTGTATATATTTCCCCGTACATTCTCTCGCCAGATTCATTATGCTCTACCACTAGCGCGTACACCAATGACTCCCGAAAGGCCCGTTAGCATAGAAGATATTGCATAATTACCATTGGATCCCGGTAATAGTAAGAGATTTTCTCTCCCCAAATATCTACTTCTGAATGATGCCAGCTCACCTTTCCCAATATGTCATTCATTTCCTTCAACCATTTTATAAAACCTCACCCAGTCCTATAAGAGCATTCGTGACTGCTTGACGGAGCGTGTAGAAAGAAACTGTTGATATTTGCTTGTGAGGCCTTCGACAGTATAAGATAACGTCCCATTCTCAACTCACATTCTGAGTTGAATGAGTACAATGGATATCGGATAAGATTTTCTGATCATTCTTCGTAGTCCTCCGACCGGTAGAGAAGCTCCCCAGCACTCTATTAAATCTTTGTCACTGCCAAATGCCTATTTGCATCTTCATCTGCCTCTCCAGCACCTAGCCAGAATGCATCCCAGGGAGCACTTCGGGCCCCCCAGAGAGCACCCCTAACACTCTTATGGTCTAGGTCCTCTGCACCTGTTTATCCTCATGAGTATACCTCATCTACATGTTATATCAATTTTTCATCGATACGCTCTCGATACGGGGAGTCGTCCGCCACTTACCGGGCATATCGTTCTTCACCGCCTAACGAGGTAATTGGCAAGAAATCTGTGAGCAGTCGTCGGGTTCCTTCAAGTGAACTTCACGGTCAAGGTAGATCGCAAAGAGTCTAAGAAATTGCGTACCTTCCCTCATATAGGGAGGAGGATGAGAGTTTTCCGATGCCGGAAAGTGATGGTATTTTGATTTTGAAAAGTGAGGTTAGTATTCTGGAGGATACTCAACACGTCTTTGAGAACACTGGGGACATTTCTTTGAGCCAATTAACTCAGAGGTTTATGGTTCCTAACTCTGGGAGTGCAAATATCCTGTTAGTGAAGGCTCAGAGAATTGATAAGGAGTGAAGCGTGTTAATCGGGGGGCATACTCTTCTACATGAGCCTTTTCCACCTGCAGCAAGATTGTCGGTACTGGTAGTGAGCATGTGGGCAACTGCAAGTCGCCGAGTGGGGTGCAGAGTAGACCTTGATGAGGTCGTTATTAAATAGTTGAGTGACCCCAAAAGGGATTACGAGTGCTCTGAAAACATAATTGAGAATGATGGGTCAAAAGTCTGCATTTCCGTGTCCTTTCCTACTTTACGTATGAGGTAAAAGGGTACCTGGTGGACTTTACGATATATGGGCTTGGAAATCTTGTCGGTCCTGAGGTAAGGGCGGTTTAAGTAGAATGTCTTTTGAAGAATGATCGTTTCTTGAGCCCTCAATAGTATTACAAGGTATGATGGATTCCCAGACAGTGCACGTGATAACTGCCGACAGATTCTAGACCAACCAACTGCGCTTCCTGGCTCCGGAAATCATCGATATAGTGTATTTTAAATACTTTAATAGAGTATGAATGGGAGGGATATTGGATCCCAAATTTCTTGTCATGGCTCGACCCCCCCCACCTGCCCTGTCGATGAGAACGCCACGGAATCGGATTGTTAGGTGAAGGATCAGGATGGCTTCGGTTAGGTTGGATATGTTAGGAAAGTGTTCAGATGATACAGTAAGCGCTAGGCGCTTCGGGTTAGGTTGTAGGGAAAAGGATCGGGATCGGCTGTGGGATGTTATTATTTTCGTTCGATATTTGTTTAAGTGTGGTGGCGAGGATTAGTTATTGGGTTATTCTTTGGGGTTTATATTTGAGGCTTTGTTTCTGTTATTGGTATTTTCCTTCTTTCTTCTTTACGCAACGTCTTCATTCTGTTTGTTAGTAAAATTCTATTCTATTTCGATCGGTATTCAGCTCGGTCCCCTGTCCTCATCTTAGAACATATCCTAGTCAATTCTTGCTTCGGTACCTACCCACATCCTTGTTATTGAACCCCGCCCCGTTAGATTTCTAGAGCGGATAACCCCTACCCTTATTTGTTTGATATCGATGGCGATCTGGCACGGTATTCAGGCGTAGTCAAGAGGGAGTTACTTGAAGCCTGATAATTTTCAGTCGCAGAATGAGAATGTTGTGAGTAAGTATGGCCTGATGCTCTCATTGATATGGTGAGTAACTTGGAAGCAATGGCGGATGCTCCTAGAGCTATACGGGATTGCCGAGCTGACATTCAAACTCAAGTAGAAACGTTCAATAGGATGAGAAATACTTAGAAGAGGAGAAGCAAACAGAACGAGGAGGCAACCTTGAAGGTAATCAAAGATAACCTTCGAGAAATAGTATAATACTTCTAGATGCCGGTAATGCGATTGGTATTCTAAATGCTAACCTTAATAGATATGAGATATAAGGGGGGTAACTATTGAGGTAATACTGGAGAAGGGTTTTAGTGAGAATCATGAAGCTCTGGCTGCAGATCTTGCTGTATTCTGAAATGCTCGGAGAAAACTGACGAGTGCTCCAGGAGGTCAGGTTGGTGCCGATATTCCGCAGGACGAAGTCATTAATGCCCAACTTCATGGCATTGACACCGAACAGTAGGGGGACCAGGAAGAATAGGAGTCGCAATTATCTATAGCGGGGGATTATGAAGAGGGTGGGGGGCAGGATGTGTAGACCAATTCCGAGTGCTAAGGGAGATAGTGGGGGATTTGTTCTTTTCCGTATATTGTATTAGGGTTAGTTAGGGTATTAAATGGTGTATTGAATTTAGTATTAGGCGGATGATCACGGTATTGAATACACAAATTCTAAAAGTAAAGTCGCGGGTGCTCTGGAGTCAGTAGAAATTGTCGTGCGTCTGATGTTTTGGTAATCTCATTGGGGAATTGTAAATACCAGAGGCCGGTACGGCAGAGAGGTGTATGCCTGGACAGAATGGGGCGCTGACATAGAGGAATCGGTAAGTCAGGCATGAGCTAGGTTTCAAAGCACTCGATCCAGCAACGTCAGGAGGGGTCAGAGCGATCATTCTATCCCAGGGCCCGCTGGAGCAGTCAGGAGTACTCCAGGAGCATCCAGGATATACCAGCGAGCAACTGACATTCTCTGGCGACTGGACTAATGTTTAGGTTGCGCCCAGTGTTAGGATTAGGTGTCACAGTGGGTTGGGCAGACTAGTGTACACTGAAGCGGACAACTGTATGCCAGAACTTGCCAGGAGTGCTTGCCGTATCTCTGGAGAGGTAGTTTACCTACCGAGCACCCTGACCGCCCTGAGCACCCCGGGCATCTGGTGAAGGCTGCAGGTTTGCTGATGCAGTCCGTCCAAAGATCATCTCTTACTGCGTACTTGATTCCCTTATTTCTTCGCACCATCCATATTACAATGCTTTTATTGCCTTCTCGTCTTGGTCTGTATATAATATCAAAATTACTGTTCCCAACAGTAATTTCTGCATTCTCTAGCTCCACCGCACCCTCCATCATATTCTTCGCTCTAATATTCCCTATGTGTAGTTCCTGAATTGCAATAATATCCACACCCTTATCACTCTCCATCAGCCCATGCATATCGTTGATAGATTCGTTGCAGTTAAGCTGTAGAATTATAAATTCTCTAGGCATTGGCCCCGGTAGTGGACTTTTCGTGTACACTGAATGCTCCATTGCTGTTCCTCGTGGGTTCTACTGCCAGCCCTGTTGTCTTCCTCAACTACTTGTCTCTCTCCCCGCACCACTTCGATTGCGCTCCATACAGATCTTCATAATTTGCATACTTTAGAAACTGTTTGTGTGCTCTGCACCAGCCTCGTGAATTGCAGGTTTCTTTGAGGCATTTGTGTTGATCTGTTCTATTACCACTGTTTCCGCAAATACCTCATCTTACGCCGTTGGTCCCCCTTGCTGCGCAGTTCATATACAGGTGACCAAAACGACAACATGTGGTACACTGGATTTCTCTCATTACTGCCTTTGGAACATATTCTCTTGTGCGGTATTCCTTAACATCCTTCGCATTATAGGTATACCCGTCCGTTAACTTTACATCTTTTGCCAGCAGGCTTTCGCTAATTTGTCTTGTGGCAACGTGGATAACTATGTCCAATGTGCCTCTTTTCTTTGTATCCTCTCTAGTGAGCCAGTGTGGGGTCCTGCTTAGCATCACTCCGTTTTCTTGCTGGATATGCTCTTTAAGCTCTGATAGTTTGTCGTTCCACTCAGTACTTACTCTATAAACTACCACCCCAGCCCAATCTTTCGATTTCTGTGAGATCATGACCAAATCTTTAACCTCATCTTTGACCGAGTCCCCTTTAAGTGCGCTGTCAGCCACCTCCTTAGACTTAAAGGTTACTCGCAAGGATTTGGGTTTTCTTTTGTCATCACTGATAATCACAGCCTTTGCAATTTGGTTTTCGTTCAGCCCAAGACTCTCGATGAATTCATCTGCTGATGTTGTTTGGCTATTTAGCTGGTCGAGTTGCTCCGGCTTTATATCAACAATAATCTCCTTTTTCCTCATCATCTCTCTTCTTTCCGTGAATCTCTCCACCGGGTTTTTCCTCCTCTCCTCTCCAGCAATCCTCTAGTCCTTCCCGCTTTCCGTCCCTTTGTCGGTTTTATTGGTTGGGTAGGAGCCTAGTGGCATCAGGTTTGATCCTGTTACAGATCCTCTTGATATTCCTGGTCCGTGGACTTCCCTAACTGCGCTCCTGGGTTCGCCTTTAACTTGTACTTCTGCCATGTTTCTATTCTCGCGCCCTGTCCTGGTTTCTTTTCTGTTACTTTTGATTTCCTGCTCAGGAGCTTGGTTTCTTGTATTTCTCCGTTGCTTGGAATGCAAGAATGCCGCCTGCTCTCCTAGGAGTTTTGCAAATTGTCGCTGTAACGTCCTGATGGTTTCTATCATAATTTTGTGAACAACGCAGCGAATCTATATCCTTTTTTGGTATGTACCCAGGATGTTTATTCCGGCTCATTCATGAGGACAGTTCACTCGGGAAGTTTTGTGGGTGAGCCAGTTCATTCAAGTATTGATTATTATGGATAAAGATATTTGTGTCCTTATGAGCTGACTTTAAAATTGAATATATTTCGACTCTTCGAAGACAATGATATAAGCTAGGTGGGATCAGTTACAGCGTACTCCTCCGGTGTCTGGGAGTTTCTCTTTGAGTGTAAGCAATCACGGTCGGACCTTGTTCCTCATCAGTTTACCACTGACTTCGTGAGTGGACTGAAATTTTCCTGACTGAGCTGAAACATTCCGATATATATCTCACTTCTTGGGTGAACTAGTTCATTCACCAAACCCTGTGAATAAACTGCCTTCGTGGATGAGCCATAACAAAGTCACTATTAGATAGCGAAAACTAGTAGTAAAAACCTAGGAAGTATTGGTGACAGACGATTTATATTTATTTTTTCGTTGTGAAAGCTGGGATCCGCACACTTTAATTGACCTCAAGATAGACCTGTGTGGAGATTGATTCTCTCATGATTGAAATATCAAAAAATGTGCATCATTTTCCGACACCCTGGCCAACGGTATCAAATCGACATTCTAGGTCTTAATATAATGCAAACAACATTCCTTACTTGATCTACAGCAGAATAGAAATATCCTGGGAAATAACCTACACCATTCACATTGCCTCTCCTATCACGACAGGTTGAGCTATCCTGTAAATGGGCAGGCAGAGGCCTTGAATATCGTTATACGCTGAAATAAAAGTATAAAAGTAGGGACCCGATCGATTTTCCACACGAAATTTAGCCTTCAGTCAATGACGTTCTCGCAGAGAGGACCTCCATCACCCCGTCATGTCCACCAGCCACTGCCAGATCAAAAGGTGTATTATTATTAATGTCAATTGCTGTGACATCAGCTCCCTTCTCAAGTAGGAACTGAACCACATCTTTCCGCCCAGACGTCGCTGCTGTATGGAGAGCTGTATGCTTGTTGATGCTAGTTGCAGACATATCCATCTTAGCATTAAGGAGAAACGTGACCACGTGTAAGTGACCCCCATGCGCCGCAATATGTAGGGCCGTCCGCTGTGACACATCAGTTGCCTCAATGTTCACCCCACGGAGCATCAAAAGCTTCAACATCCCTAGATGCCCTCTAAACGCCGCGAAGTGGAATGGTGTACACCCATTATTGCTGGTAATGCTCATATCAGCCCCCTTGTCTAAGAGCACACTTGCAACGCTCTCCTGCCCCTCCCATGCTGCCGAATGTAACGGGGTATCCCCATCCTCTCCGACCGAATTCAGACCCGCCCCACGGTCAAGCAGCAGCTTAGCCACATTAACATGCCCCCCCATTGAAGCAAGATGCAATGCTGTAAAGCCGCCTCCGTCTGCGGTCACCGTCCCAATATCCACCTTTCGATCTAGCAGGCATGCCACCATCTTCTCGTTCCCGCTCTGCGCTGCAATATGAAGCACCGACAACCCCGCACACATTGTGGTGATATCCGCACCCTCATCGATAAGCATATCGATAGCCCATACCCATTCATACCCTTTTCGAACAGCTAAATGCAGCGGAGTATTCCCGTCCACATCTGGAATGTCTACCGTTGCTCCATGGGTGAGCAGGATATGAATACACTCCTTATACCCATTTGCAACAGCAAGATGTAGCAGTGTAGTGCCTCGCTGCAGCTCATCAACTTTAACACGGGCCTGCTTCAGTGCATGTTCAAGGCCCGCAGCGTTTCCATCCTTCACCGCCTTGTAAGCTGTAACAGCCTTTTGCGGACTCGGAGCTATTTCCAGCGTCAGTGACGAACTGTGTGGTATAAAGGAATAGAGAATACCAGTCTGCGTTGAGTCCTTTAACCAAACTTCGAGACGGTTGATTACGCTTTGATAGGCGGTCTCGTTTTGGCTCTTGAATTTTACCATTGTTGAATGATTTCCTGCTGCTGGCAGGGTGGTTTCTATCGTCTCCGGAAGCACCAAAATCGCAGACCCTGCCTCCACCGCAGTGAAAGCTGGCCCGCTTTTTGTCCACCGGCCATCCGCTCCCTGCTTCATAGTCAGAACTGGCACTCCCTGTATAGACACACGTACGCTCGGGAGCGTATACGCACCTGCTGCAACTTACGCGTCTGCTGAGTCTCTTTGAAGCTCACTATGCGCATTCCATGGCCCGCGGCAGATGTAATGAACTTATTCAACTCAGTCGCTAGTTCTTCACTCCCTTCCTCAAGCGACTTCACGAGGGCTAAGCGGGTTGACCCGTTGACCATCGCCAAAATATCGTCCACCAAGAAACCACGGTGGGGTGTTCCAAAAAACATCGTCGCTCGCGTGCGACGGAATAAGGAGCCGTGGCTATACTCGCTCTCTTTTGCCTTCACAAGCGCCTACCATCCCAACCGCCCCCACGATTAGTTGTCAGCATGTACCCTTCTTCAGACGGTCCCGCCAACTCGACCGGTAATCCGCCGACAACCACCACAAACCTGAGCAATGATGATTCCTCCAAAACCATGCCCGATAAACACCAGTTCTCTCTCCTTTTCCTAATGCTTCTATCAGCATCCCATTTGCCCACGATGTTCAACTGGTAACGGAGCATACCCACCTCCTCCGTCCTTCTTGCGTTCGTCACCTCCTCGAGAAAGGAGTCCCTGTAATCGGAGATCGTGTGTATTCCCTGAGTATCGGGGGAAAGATTACTGTCATACCCATAGATCATCGTCCTGCACCCCGGAACGTCCTCTGGTAGGAAGTGACGTAGCCACATTACCCGATCGCCGTCACTGTCAACCTCACCAGCCCAGGAATCATAGGCATGGCCGTTCAGCCCGCAAACAGCGATGACGCTATATTTCAATGGGCGTTAACATATCTTATCTTGGGGTTATGGCTTGGACACGCTGGGGGGTTCGGTTTTGGGGGAAGGGGGGGGGGGTAGTAGGAACGGATGACGCACTCAGCACGGATAGGGGAGTCCTCGGGGGTGGGATAAAGCTGTGTCAAGCCGTAAAAGTCACGGTCGATAGAAATTCGGCGGCCGGTGCTTACAAGCTTGAGAGCGTGGGTACCGCCATGCTTCAAAGTGGTGAGCACTGGTGGAGGGGAGGAGAAATGTATGAGGGCTGTTAGGTAACGACTATCGGGGGAAGGGCACAAAGCGGTCAGGTTAGGCTTCAGTGTTGGGAAGTTTGAGAGGGTATCGTGTAGGTCACTGATGGTTGTGCCGATGGGAATGGAAGTCACTCTGAACACAGTGCCTGGGGCAGCCGCGCGGGGGATAGCCACCGGAAGCGCAGACGAGGAAGCAGTCAAAACTGGAGAGATTGAATCGGATGTAGCTGAGGAAGACGTCGGAACAGGAGAAGGGGAACGGGATTTAGAGGGGCGGCCGGTCAATGAATTTAAAAATTCACGGACTTGTGACGGCGGAGAGGCCATGGTTTTTGGTTGACGTTGTTCCATCAGGAGTAGTGTGAGAGGCATGACGGAGTGACGAAAGGAACTACGGGAGATTACCCTTAAATGCTTGACATCTTGTCGTTTGCGCCACATATGTGGCAGTGGTCTGTGGGGTTCGGTCCCCCTACAAGTATAGTAAGTGTAACTTCATACGGTCTAGAGAGGTACCTACATGGGGTGCAAATCTATCAATTATTAATCTGGACAGATGAGCTTGATACCTATCCGTTAATAGCTGGGAGGTATTAAGATTGATATGAGTATTATTAACACCTCCTCAGTAAGAAAGGGACCGGCAAAACGTCTTCCCCCAAGCTCTCAGCTTCCTGGACAGGGAGACACGTCATGGTCTAGAATACATAAGTAGGTTATCATTATTTTCGTTTGAGACATAGTTGATGCCGAAAGAACTGCTTTAGGAACGCTTGCGCACAGATCGGGACACTGATCGGAGTTCCATACCTTTCGCATCACCGGGGATAGATTACTTTGCATAAGTGCGGGGTAAGGTGGGGTTTGACAATAGGCCTTTTGCGCAGACAGAGCTGAACTTGTATGATCGATTGGTTGATGGGAGAAACGGCGCCAATCAGGTCACCAGAACTTAGATTGCGCAAAGGCCCGAATAGGTTCAAATACCGAAGTTGTTATAGACGATAATTTGACCTGGTTCCAAACAACACTGAGTCACAATTTTGTTCCCTGACAGCAGTATTTGAGAATATTCGCGGCGCCTCAGTAAGGGTATCCCTTCGTCTGTTAGCTAATTGCCGTCACCCCAAGAAACAGAAAATCCGGTGCGGCTTTACTAACTGATCTCGTTTTCTCTCTTCCCTTGGAGCGGTGAGACATGCAGATTGCCCGCCTTCCAGATACGAGAGGTCGAAGCAGTGGCTAAGTCACTTCGCCTTTGTGGCTTTACTGTGGCGAAGTTACTGAGCCACCGCGTATACCTCCTAAGAACGGAAGGCGGGGAATCTGCATGTCTCACCGCTCCAAGGGCAGCATTGACAGACGAAGGGATAAGGCAACCATACGCAGTGTTTGGACGTCAATATGCAAGACTTTGGTGCATGCAGGATGCGTATCAGATATCACTTTTTGGATTCCGTGCTTAAGAATACGCCGTCAAATACTTAGAATACCAATCCTTAAAATTATTCTTTGCGAGTATTCCTCATACCATACAGGGCAAGGTCCCCCTAATGCGTGTAGGGTGGTCTTGGGTAACACCTCTCAGGGTCGTTGGCAAAAACACACTAGTGCGTATCATATATTACTTTTTAAGTGCTTTTAAGAACACGCCGTCAAATGCTCAGAATACCAGTCTTCAGAATTATTCCTTACGAATAATGGAGGTCAATATCAGCGCGGGATGGCACCATTAGGTAGTCCATCCGCAGTCGCATAAGCCAAAACAGTACTATGTACTACATAGACCTCTTATGCCGAGACCGAAAAAAGAAAAACAAGACCGCGACCAGGACCAGGACCAGAAGACGACATGCAACTGGACTGACTGCGGCGGCGTCAGTCAATTGAGCTTCGATTCTGCCGTCAGAGCATGCACCTCTTTCTATGTAAATGCCTGGACGTAAATCACCGTTGCGAAGCAAAACCACACCAAAGAACGCCAAACCCAGCCATTTTCAAATAGCCCCAGAACCCACCATTTTAAGATATAACTTATACCAATCAGTAAAAGATAACTTAACAGTTAGGAGAACCATCTAGGAGTATTAAATTCCAAAAATAATCATTGCAGCATGGGTGGTAGAGCATTTCGTTCGATTGTTCTCAGACAATATGCCAAGACCTCGAATTTATATGGGGTCTTGGCAAAATTCGGCCAAATCTCACTCCTGTGTCGCTTCAGAGCGTCTACTAGCCGGAGGTAGTGGTTATGGTGTTTTCAATGCAGCTCACAGAGGTCATTGTAAAGGTATGAAACGTACAAATGTGAGAGCACGGCTATTAACTGGGTTTCCATTGATCAAGGTCATCGGGCAAGTTGAGTAAATCCTTTTTTTGTGTTGCAACGGTGGCGACTTAGAAGTTCTACTGTCCAGATTAACTGCTGCATATAATAACACATCCAGGAATATTTACTACTGGTTTTAATGTGAGCTTAACTGTCACTGTCACTAGCACTAGTGAGTGAAAATTGTGCTATAAATGGCACGCCGATCCCAGAGGATTAATGAAGCTCTCTGAACATAATTTCCATCGAGTAGACCTTTTAACTTGCCAGAAAAGACGCCATAGGTTTAATGCGGACCTTTCGTATCTGCACCCCATTCTGTGACTACAGTGTATCATGCTGCACACTCATCCCACCGGGCAATACCCTTCGGACTGCTGAGACATTGGCTCGTCTTTTCGAGCCTTTGTACTCCACAAACCTGGTTTAAAGATCCCCCCAAACCCCGTCGTTGAACCACCCACATCCAAACCCCAAGTCTCCAGTACCTCTCCGAGCCTCTAACCCACGCACCACTACACCCCACATCCGAGAATGGACTCCGACAACGTCAATGCGCTCCGCGACCAGATCGCCGAACTGACACTCAAGATCATACTGCTGGGGGGCCAGACCGAGGAGCTCTTGGACATCGTTCAGGGCAAAGGCGATCGCGAATGGCCCATCCCCACCCCACACATCGACATCGAGCAGGAACGCCTGCCTCCTAACGGTCCCCACCCACCGGCATACCCGGGAAGTAAAGCCCCCCTTCCCTCCCATCCTCGTTGGGTCAGTTAAATTCACGTATTCTAATCAACCTTCGTTAATTGCAAAGACTGCAACTGTCAGTGCCGGTCCCTCGTCCGCGGCCCAAACACAGTAGGTTAGTAGTCACCAGCCAGCGCAACTCCCTTCCGTCCCGATCCCGTCACTAACCCCTCCCCTCCCCTCCCCCGGCAGGCCGCGGCGTCTACCTCGGGCTCGTGAGTGCCGGCGACGTCGCGAACCTCGGTGAGCACGCCCTCAAGGACCTAGATGACGGGCTCAGAGCTATCGTGCTGCACCTCGTGCCGCGCAGGGCCGGGGCACCCGCCGGGACTCTCCAATCGGGCCCATTCCAGCGGGCCAGAGACGAGATGATCGCGCTGCTCAACAAGGTGTCGCTGCGGGTGGATCCGTTGCCAGGTGCGGCGGCGCCCCATTTTGCCTCGTTTAGAAACATCGCCAGGGGACGGCACTTGAGGTTGGCGGATGCAAGGCAGGGATTGTTTGCGTTTCTTTCGGACGCGAGTAGGGGGCATGCGTTGTATTATGAGACGTTTTTGCAGCTGGTGCAGTTTCGTGGGATTGATATTGACGCGCTGCCGTAGGCGGACTGGAGGTGGGTTTTTTTGGGGGAGTTAGGGCGTTGCTGGGGAGGGAGCAGATGTGCTGGGGTCATGAGTTGGGGGTTGGGAGGAACACGGGTTGGGGGGGATATGAGAATTAGCTGAATATTGAAGTTCTGAGGAGGGATTCAGAGCTTTTTAGTTGTTTATATGTATGTCTCCACGTTCTTTTTATCGACTCTTCTATTTATACCTCAGGCGATCCTATTCATATTGGGATTACTTTACTTTGAACGTGAACTCGCGCCTACCGTGTTTGCATGCATGTAGGAATGAATAGCCCCTTTGAGCTCGCCCGGCGTTTAGTAAGGAAAAAAAATGCTAAGAAAAGAATATGCGGGAAAGGGATGGTCACGGCACATGCTAGAATAAAATAGGTTGTCTTTTGCAACCGCCTTCGACAACTGCCCCTTTCTTTGCCCTATAGTAGCCGTACTATCATGTCGTCTTTGCTACAAAATACAGAACCCGAGGCTATATTACTCTACTTAACACAAAGTTTTGCTTTTTCAAGGAGCCCCGGGTAAGAATTGACCTGTCAAAATTATATTGGATGATGGGTTTTTGCACTTTACCAGGTTTACTTCCTATGATATCGTTACGGAATGTTTTAATTATAGTAATAGTTTTAATTATTCTTTGTAAACTAATAGCTTTTATTCGATATGTACTCTCCTCGACATTCCCGAGAAATTTCAAACACCGTCCCGTGTACCTATGACAACGGAGAAAGCCTTCTTTCATCTTTGCTCTCGACTCGTTCGGCTAATGAGTCTGCGCACAATGGAATTCATTTTCGGTTATGCCTATAATACAATTTGTGAGGATACAAACTGGATCAAAAGGTTTATTATAGACAACTGGGGGTGCCTTCTTGATGACTTTAGTTCTGGTCATTTATCAGAGGCTCGGTTACCTTTGTTTGCTCGGAAAATACATGAAAAGGGGGCATCGTTGAACAGAGTTCTGGGGGTTCATCAGAATCGCCGTCGAACGGGTTGGCAGCGCCAGGTGTATAATGGTTATAAACATATGCACGCAGTCAAGTATTGAGCTGTTAAATCAACAGATATTTATGTTGATTTACCACCTCTTTGTTTGAGATTGGAGACGGAATGACAATGTTCTCTTACATGCAAATGGCCTTTTAGACTTTTGTCAGCTTTATGCACCAAGCTCTTATATCTACGGAGACTCAGCCTATTCGTTGTTTAGTGTCCTGCTTATCACCTTAGTCTCATATTATTGAGGAAATGATAGCGGAGGAGAAGAGTTTCAATAAGGCAATTTCTATAGATCTACCTGTTATGAATGTGTAAAATGAGGTTTAGGAGATACAATCCGGTTATGGACAGCATCAGACTTCAAACCGACAAAGCAACTTGTTGATACAGTTGTTGGGAATCAATACAGGGTAACGGTAATCATGACAAATATTCATATTTGTATCTATGGCTCAGAAACCTCCACATTTTTTCAATTGTGCCTCACCGCTTTTAAAAGATTATCTGAGAAAATGGAGATAGTGGTTTACTTGCTTTCGTTGAAAAAACAAACGAAAAAAAAAAAATAATATATCTGGAATTCTCACAAAGCCCTTGTATGTGTTGTGCCGAACCGTTAATCCCAACCTGGTCTCTTATGGTCTTTATATCCTCCTGCAACGACAACAGAACCCTTTTCCAACCTTCTATTTCCTACGCTAAACTCTCAAGATTCTATTGGCCGCTTTCGCGGCTTGCTCTTCTGATTTACAGAAATACGGCGGGACGTCGAGAGTCGGGAACTGAGGGAGGGTTAACCACGTATGGAGAATCAGAAGGGATAACACCCCAAGGTCGCGCTGGACGCCGGAATCTTAACTGAATGGAAGGCGTAGCTTGAGGAAGCGGGTGGCTATAGCTGATGCTGCCTCTTAGGGACCTGCTTCGTTCACTTCATTCTCAGTTAAGCCGCTACTATTTGTCCTTCTTATCCTTCACCTCTTCGTGGACCTAGCTGGTCTCTGAAGTCTATGCGGACCGATAGATAAAAGATGCCCTTCACTACCCTCAAAACTCAGTGTTTCATCAGAATCATCCAGTGCTTCAACTCGTACTCTTATAACATTTACACTCATGATCAAAGTCTGTTCCTTATTGTACTCGTGTCTCGCTGCTTGCTTTCTTGAATGCGATTCTGATAGTTGATTTTCAGTCGCAACAGACAATTCAAACTCAACTTGTCCCAGTCTCGATTGTAAACCATTTACCAACTATCTACGTTTATCTCTTGAAAAAATAGTATATTTGAATATCAATTACCTACCTCATCACCCGTGTGAGAAAATCTCTTAATCCTACCGCTTTGTCCCTCATCACTAGCCGCGGGTTGAGAGCGAAAGGATTTCTTCTACTCGATTAAGCCAAGCACGTAATAGCGGGTGAAGGGGAACGACGACTTGCGGATTATGGTATAGTGCTCCTAGAACCATCATTTCTATCAGCCCCACTCTAATAACGGGGTTGAGATTCACTTCGCCTATCGAACTCCTGAAAATCAGGATCAACGGGATCAAGAGGATTACCTTCGCTAGAGGTTGAAACCTTCCTCTTTCATTCTACCATAGCCAGATCTGCTCTCTGGGCTGTAGATTTGTTTCTTAGCATTTTTCTTTTAATAGAAGAGGGCGAGCGAGCTTAAACGCTCCGATCAATTAATTCGTTTCCCACTAAACCAGCATTCCAAAACGAATCATTTAATGTCATTCCAGGAGACGTTCTGTAATTAAAAGCAAAAAAACGATTCAGGGTGCCCATTTAATTCACTGAGCTCAATGCGCGCGCCGAGGCATGGAATCTCACTCGGTTTCACCATCCGATATGAACATACATCCTTTGTCTAAGTTACAGAATAAGTAGGGTGTACTTACTTTAAATGTTTGTATTTCGGGGAAAGTACTTTTCTCTAACTGATATCGCTAGAGAGCTCTCAAAGATACATGCATACAGGTGATCTGCAAATCGAAGGATTCGGAACGAACTACACGGCTCATAGCAGAGCAGGCTGGGCTATCCCCCGAACTCGAAATGACTCCCAAGTTTGCGTAATTAAAGCTCCAAACAAAAACCGTTGACAAGGGGTACCGAGAGCACAAACATTTATTCAGTCGAAGCAGCAAGAAGGCACGATTCGGTGATAAGTCGACCACACCTCTCGGCAGCACCCGTCAGTCTCTTGGCATCCTTGACACATGCAACCCTAACCCACCGACCACTGCACACTTCCCACCCCTAACCCACAAGGCGCCCACAATCCGCAATCCCCAATCTACGCAACGCACCGCACTGCCCATCATCAACCTCCCCCGCCGTCGACTACAATGCCAACGCCGCACCACACGTCCCCCTTCGCGCTCACCATCAACCCGTACCACCCGCCGCAGCCGACTATCCACACCGCATGGCGGGTCGAGTCCCCACCCACCAACCCCCGCGACACCGACACGCACCATCCCGGCCCGTCGCAGCCCGCCCGAGAGCCCTCCCCGTTCGACTACGAGTCCCCAACCGACCGGTACTCGCCGCTGTTCAGGTACGTCTCGCCCGTCGACCGCTCACCCTCCCCGCCAATATGGAGGAGGTCCCCAACACCACCGCCGCCGCCACGCCCACGCCCCCGCCGCAGGAATACACGCCAGCACAGCCCAACACGTACCCCGATCCGCCGACGGCGGAGCGCCACGCCGTCGACTGACCTACTACAGCTGGTCGCAGCCACAGCCCCGCACGACCAGAGGAGGGTGTCCTCGACGGCGCCGTGGGATGAGGAGGAGGAGGAGGGGGTGCGGGTGCGGGTGCGGTCGCCGTCGCTGGATGATTCTGATAGCATCATGACGCGCATGCCGTCGCCGGATTTTTCATGGACCACACTACCCATACTGAACCACAGGAGAAGACCATCACCGGGGATGGAACGACGGACTCAGGCCCTGTCCTCGGAAGAGACATACAATGATCTCTTCTCCACGTACCCAGAGGGCCCAGGAAGACTTCCGCTGCCGAGCATGCTTGGGCCGATGGGCGTCCCGGATATTGGTATGTCTGACGGCTTCTTCACGCGGATGCCCTCCCCCGTCCCGCTGGACCTCACATCGGAGCTCCCTGTCAGCATCCCGCAAGAAAGAAGAGTGACACAGTGGCAGGACCCGCGACCGCCGCCGTGGAGTGATCCGGGGGTTTTGACCTGGCTGTCGGTGGCGAGTGGGCACAGGCGTCCAACACCCAAGGCAGATCCGGAGCCTGCCACAAAGCCAGAGCCCGAGCCAGAGCCGGAAGCGGAACCGGAACCGACGCTCCAAACCACCGCTGCACTGCTGGAAACCCTGGCCGCTGACCTCGCGGCTGGTGCGAGCCGTGCGGCGTGGGGGAGGGTAGAGAGGGCGCTTACTGGGCTACGAGCCCTCCACCTGGCAGGTAGTTCGGGCGCCGGAGCAAGGGCTGGGGGTGGAGTAGGAGGGGAGTGTGTGATATGCTACGAACGACCTGCTGACAGTGTGTTTCGGCCGTGTGGGCATCTCGTGCTCTGTTCCGTAAGTCCCCCGGGGATCCACCACGTCGAGCAGGAGGAGCAAAGGAGGAGTAGTAGGTTAGTATGCTGACGGCGGTGATAGGAATGTGTAGTGTCCGAGCGCGTCGGTGGCGGGCCGGCTGGAAAATGGCCGGTTGTGAGCTGTCCAGTGGGACGCTGTGGCGCGGTGGTGGAGGCGGCGGTGAGTTTTCTGTGCTATCAGCTTTTTTTTTATTTTTTTTTTGGGGGGGAGGAGAGGGCTAATGTGGTGGTTATAGGTGAAGGTGTTTCGGGGGTGACGGGGTAATTCCGGGGGTGTGCGGGGGATGGGCGATAGGGGGTATAGTTGGGCGGTAGAGTTGAGGGGAGGGAATCGTGAGGTCATGGTACACATAATGCAGACTGCAAACAACATGTATGGGAGAGTAGAAATCGTATAGCCACATACCGCATCACTTCCGTAGCGACTCCTACTCCTGCTGCCTGACCCAGCCAGATTCCAGCCCCATCTCAGCGATCATCAAGGAAGCGATAACCAGCGGTAAAGCCAGAAACACGTGAGTTGGAAATGAAATAAGGGAGAAACGTAGATGATAAGTACTTGTATGGATGATGAGGAGAAGAGCGAGGGTGAGAGAGAGAGAGAGACAGCCCTCCGTCTTATACTCGCTAGGTCTTAACGAGACGTCCCTCATGAGAACGTTCTCCCAGCTAGTCCTGACTTACGTCTCCTCACTGCGCCGCCTCCAGCTGCGCCACGTGATGACTAACCCTATACTAGCTAGTGTGTTACGAAACTATTCACCCGCCAAGACCAAGTGACATTCGATGAACCGGTCCTAAAAGCCGTAGTTACCCGTTGGGACTCAGAGCGAGCGTGGGAGATCCCCGCTTATACTGGCTTGCATCGGAAACAACAGTCCTCCTACTCAGGCGGCGGGGGACTTTAACTTTAGCGAAAAAGGGAACGGGATCCCGGTGCGAGTGAGAAATGGTGAAGCGAGTGATCGGTGGTGCAAATGCATTGAATCGGTACCTGTGGGATAGGCAGTCCATATTTTAATAGATTTTTCAATCCGATAACCCTCTTACGAAGAAGCAGATATAAAGCTCTGGTCTGTTGCCGTTATGTGATCTAATGTTGACGAATACACAATACACTACACTTATTGTCACGGCAAGGAGAAGATGGAGAACGGCATGTCTTGGCAACCATGAAAATGAGGACGGTTCCACGAAGTCTTTGGCCACGGGAAACAACGACCAGCTCTCACCGTAACCAGGGGAACGTCAAGATATACGTTCCCAGTATTGACAATATTCACACCGCGCGCCGCAATACCTCGGGGAAGAGACAAATCACACTCCCGGAGTCACAAACCCCCACTCTCCCTAGCAGGATTAGTCCCGCGGCCGCAACGAAGGGCTCATCACCGGCCGATCAAATACCAAACTGACATTTACCAAAACCACATGTTCCCTCCTTCTGCGTGGGTGAGATATCCATGATACACAAGAATCAGAGGACGGCCCTGTCACCGTCTGGAAATAATTTTTATTTGGTGTTGAGATCCAACATGCCACAGGACATGAAATTGACTTTTTGCCAGCATTTTCTTGAAAGTACATTCAATTAATGAAGTTATCAATAATCAATCAATCGAAAGTAAATTAATGAATTAAACAAAATAAAAAAAAATAAATCAAAAGTACACTGAAATAACCCTAACCCTGGTGAACGTTTACACAGCACCGCGAGAAGACTACCGTCAGTTTTGTCTCGTCTCGTCTGGTGTTATCACCGTATTCATGAATCACCAGCGAGCATAATCAGTCAGATGGTAGAACCTCATCGATATTTTTATGAAAACTAAAGAGTACTCCAGAGACTCTGGATAGATCAGGGAGAGCGCAGTGCTCGGAAATAGAATACGGAAAGAAAGCGAGTAGTTTGTAAGGACACAGAGCAAAAAAAGGATCGAGACAGAGCATAGAGATTCTCGATCGGAGGCACCCCACCCGCCGGCTACGGACCACATCGCGCTTTATCGGAAAAGAATCCTTCGTCGCAGCTCATTGAAAGACTACTTCTCCTCCTCCTCCTCCTCCTCAGGCGGGTCTATGCGTTGTAGCCTTCTCAGTTTCGGATCCTTATGGACGTGGAAGATGTAGCCTCTGATATTGTCTTTCGCCCCCGGAGCTATGAGATCCTGAGCCTTGAGCCATGCCACATCATCCCTGACAGACTGCTCCAACCTAGTCGGCGTTAGAATGGGATGGAACACTCTGTATCTCTGACTGGAGGGGTACCATAACATACTCTTGAAATCCCAGAAACGCGATATGATCAGCGGATGTATTGAGGTTCGTTCTGACCTTATCCCGCACCTGGTCGTCTCTGAGTCCACACATCCCGCATCCTGTATAATTAAAGGCAAATAAATCAGCGGGGTGTGATTCACGTAACATGGCCTTACCGGCCTCAAATCTCAATAAGATTAAGAGCTCATGGAGAGATGGGGGTTTGCTTGCTTGTATGCTTGACGATCATAATCGCCCTGGTGTCCAGGAATTGCTGTGAGATGATGAGACTTCTCAGAGCCTCTCGCGCACTTCCTCCGGCGTTACGGATCACATGTGCTTCGCCGGCCGCAACGCCGAAAGCGTCGGATTCCTGGATCCAGGCGTCCATGCATGTTACTGCAGAGCGCCGGAGGTGTCGTTAGCATCTCAATGACGATCGCGATGGCTCGGATATTAAACACAGTGAGAATAATTGAATACGCACCGATGGCAAGATTTCTGGTTGGGACGGAGTTGTGATACTCCTTTTCGATGGCCTCTTTACTAAATGGGCATCCGGGCTCCATGTCTGGCCTAAGGTCGCTTTGGTCGAGGGTGGAAATCGTTTGTAAAAGGTTCTTTGAAGGTTCGAAAGGCCTTATGATATTCGATATGCCGCTCAGTCAGGTTGAGGTCGTTTTCTTGGAAGGGTCTATGCCGGAGATGTGAACGAGATTTATATAGTGTTTCTGTTCATCTTACGATAATAGTCAGCAGGGTGGGGATATACAATGTATTCCGTGCTGTCACTTGTGCGAGCGTGGGAGGGGGGATAGTCGAGATAATTTGTCACTCTATCCTGCAATATGATATCAGTCTCATACATTGTTTCTACCCCCGATATTCCATCCCCGCTGAATCGGGATAAAGGCCTCAAATCAGTCATTCTGAAAACCATGCGCCAATCCTTTTCGCACCTGACCCTGTAAATTCAATCGAAGGGTTTGCTGTGATCTCTAGTTTGGAAGAAACGAGGGCGTTTGGTTGGTTGGTGCCTAGTACGCGAGCTTCCACGTATTCTGTTTGAGACTGCTACTGCATGCGGCTTGGCAGGTTGGAACTACAGAAGACCATTCACCCCGCCATGATTCTCATATATATTACGAGATGGTCCTGCAGCCGGGAAAGCCAATATGATATAGTTATAAATATAAGACCACAATGAAATTGACTTAGTGCACGTTCAATCAAATCAAGCTCTGGGGCTCCCCACAATACCGAGTTCAGCGAAGCAGACATGGGAGACTTACAGTTGGCCCGAATTTTTCATTTTCAAAGTGAAAGGGAAACAGATGCAGCTAAAGTCGCGTCTGCTTCTGCAGCTGACATGTCATTCTCTGAGGAATACGTAATGCTAAATATTCTGCCCTCGGGTATTACTGAGTCTGCACCTGCAGGATGCCTTGTGGTGCTAGGTAGTGCGATGGAAGTGATAAATTTCGCTTTATTTACACTTAATAAATAGAAATTTTGTAATTGGCGAGCCGAGACTTCCGTTACATGAAAGCCCGCTCTCTCTTCTACGTAGGACACCCCGTCAAGCGATATGAGAAACATGTCCAACTCTCGGAGGTCTTGGCGATGTCTTGGCGAGAACAGTGCCGTAGGTGTATTAATGGCGGTGTTTTGAAAAGCGACAGCAATCACTCTTACTATTACCGCGCACCTAGCACACATACCTAGGCATAGGCTTCATTGAAGTATATGAGCCAGTTGATATCTCAGAACATATGTAGTTGCCTCTCGGTTGCACCTCTAAAATTCCCACATAGTCATACTCGTGATTGCTAAGCAAAAGAATAAAAACAAAAAGGAAAAGAAAAAGAAGAAGAAAAAAACAAGAACGAAGGAACAACCAAATCGATCTTGATCGGAAAGTATAGTCTTACTACTCTAACCTAAGTACCACCTAACTAGATCACAATATGCGAGCAGAATACCTAGGCAAATATTGCAGCAGTGTAGAACATGAACGTACGAAAATAGTAAAAGCATGGAAAGAAGTCGTATGTGGTCCGGCAGTGAAAGGAGAGGCGCAATAAATATGACAGAATAATGAAAGGTATACATGGAACGTTCTTTGACAGTCAGGCATTTGAAACTGTGTCGATTATAGCCCAGGTAGTGAGAATGAAGGTGATTATGAGTTCTCGGGGGAATTGCCCTACTGCCGATTGCCTGGTAACTAATCGATTCCTTTATCTTAAGGTGCAATGACAGCAAATAGGTTATCGAGGATAGCTGTTGATTATACAGCAGGTGACTGGGGTATCCTACGGTGTTACAGGCCGTAGGCATTATCCCAAGTACTCAGTCCGGTATTGTCGCGAAGATCCTGTTCAGGCTCTTCGAGCAACAGGAATAGAACATTGTGGTGGTCTTCTTCAATAGCTATGTCAATTGCTGTCGATCCGTCCTCAGTTAAGGCCATTGAATCTGCCCCTCTATCTAGTAGGAGCTCTATCATATCCTCATTGCCCTCCTGGGCAGCAAAATGTAGAGCTCTCCAACCATCGTCTTTAGCTGCGTTGATATCAGCACCTCTATCGAGTAGAAGGCGAGCCACATCTACATGCCCCTTCCACGCCGCAATATTTAGTGCCGTCCATCCTTCAGCTCCGGCCCGTTCCGATACGTATGCTCCACCATCTAATAGCATGCCTACCGCTTCTAGATGGCCTTGCTGTGTGGCGTAGTGTAGAGCATTGAAGCCTCTGTCGTCCTTTCCCGATGTTTTGGCCCCTCTACAAATAAGCAGGTTTGCCACTTCCACATGACCCTCCTGAGCGGCGAGATGTAACGCATGAAGGCCGTCGTTGTCCTGGTGGTTAATATCTGCTCCTTTATCAAGCAGCAGAGTTACCGTCTCTGTATCTCCAGCATGTGCAGCGACGTGTAGAGCATCCCAACCGGCTTTATCCTTTCCCAACACATCTGCGCCCTTTTCAAGAAGTGCCGTTAGAACTGCCAAATGGCCTTGCCTTGCAGCTAAATGTAAAGCATCCCAACCGGAATTATCTTTTTCCGATAGAATAGCCCCCCTCTTTAACAATAGGTCTAGAACCTCCAGATGCCCCTCGTAGGCAGCAATATGTAGAGCATTCCAACCATTGTCCTTCTTTCGCTCACTTATACTGGCACCGCTGTCAAGGAGCAGGTTCACTATTTCCAGATGGCCTTTCCATACCGCAATATGTAATTCAGTCCATCTATCGCTCTCAGCCTGTTCGAACATATCGGCTCCACATGATTTTAGAAGCAATTCCACCGCTTTCAGATGACCCTGGTATATCGCGTGGTAAAGAGCAGTAAAACCACGGTTATCGGTTTCCCATATAAGGGCACCTCGAGATAAAAGCAGCCTTATGACCTTTAGATGACCTCTCTCAGATGCATGATGTAGGGCATTGCATCCATTCGCCTTCTTTGCGGATATATCCGCGCCATGATCAAGCAAAAACCGTACTATATCCGAATGGCCATTCCAAGAGGCGATATGAAGAGGGTTAAATCCATTGTCCCCAACCACTTCAAATAGATCAGCGCCTCTTTCATAGAGTACCTTCACTGCATCTAGGTGACCCCCTTGTATGGCAAGATGCAGAGCATTGAAGGCTACGCTTTGCCTTGTTGATATGCCGGCGCCCTCATCCAGCAGCAGCTCCACCAACTCCACATCCCCCCAGTGAGCAGCAATGTGCAGAGCATTCCAATTGTTGTCCCCCTTCCTCGAGTCAATGTTGGCACCTCTTTGAAGGAGAAGTTGCACAACGTCCAAGTGACCGTTCCACGCGGCTATATGTAGCGCAGTATGGCCGTCGGACTGCCTTTCGTCAACCTCGGCACCTTCGTCTAAGAGGTACTGGGCCAGGGTGGAGCTTCCACATGCGGCCGCGCCATGCAGTGCAGATAAGCACCTGCTCCCGGTAGCCTTGATATTCGCTCCGTTCTCTAGTAATATCTTGATTGCTGGGAGATGGCCATTGTTGGCAGCAGAATACATTGGTGTCTCTCCGGAGCTGTCTTCGCCCATTGGAAGCGCCCCTCTCTGAATCAGTATCTTGATTAGCTCACATTTCCCACCCTTAGCTGCAGCTACCAAGGCGTAATTCATTTTAACTGTGCCACGCTAATCAGCCTCGACGATATCCGGCTCAAATGAAGGATCGTTCCATACCTCCAGGGGCTGGCGAAACCGAACGTCTAACCCTGTGCCGTGGAACCTTTAGGCCCCGCTCTCCCTTGTAATCAGGGTCTGAATCATTCGCGGGATCGAGGAGTGGCGTAGGTGTAGCGAGCTCTACAGCTGAGCCGTTTGAAACGGCAGGGCCAGGACTAACCAAATCTAGGACCGGCTTCGCTATGTTATGAGGCGATCTAGCGACCTCTTGGGCTGCGCTCTGTCCGGATATGTGGATTGGAGGGGGTGCAGCTCTAGGTGCCGAGGGAAGCATGGTCCAGATCGTCGGCGTGTCATCTTTAATTATAAGCCATGTATGTAGCTGGGCCTTGGATGCTGTTGATCGGTCCTGTGGGTTTGTTCTTAGAAGACTGGCCATAAAAGCAACAGCCAGTACTGATAGGTTTGAAGCCTCTCTGGAGTTGGGCGGGAACGTTTCAAGACCCTGCACAAAGTTTATCAGGTTCCTGGTATCCGGGAAAGGCACGCGTTTAGTCATCATATAATACACCAGGCATCCCAAGGACCAAAGGTCGACTGCAGTGGTGTATGCACTACTCGATGACTGTCCGAACCCCCAAATCTCGGGTGCCATGAAGGGCTTGGTTCCTGTGGTGGTTCGGCCTTGTGTACCATCAAGACTTTTGGAGACCCCGAAGTCCGCAATCTTGACTGTAAGTGGTATCCACTTAGCAATGAGAATATTTCCTGGCTTCAAGTCTCGGTGGCATATATTCCTCTCATGCATTATTTCCAAACCCGCCAAAATTTGCTTTGTCACCATCTTAGTTTCATTCTCGGATATGTTGTGATCCTTCATCATTGCGCCTAAATCACCCGGAAGGTACTCCATCGCCAAATAGATATAGTCGCTATCGTTGAACCACCCTAACAATTGAACAAAGTAATCAGGATACTAGTAGGCCACCAATATGGTTAACTGATGGCTCCTAGAAGTATATGCATGGAGTCGGTGTGAATAATTACCGCACGGAGCTGTGTCAAGATATCGAGCTCATTTGATTTGGCTAATCTTATGTGAATCCTTTTCACGGCCCGAACGGTTTTCGTCTCCGCGCATACTTCTTTATACACCGTGCCAAACGTGCCAGATCCAAGTGTCTCCACTCTGGCCCAGGTTTCAACTCTCAACAGTGTTCCGGGATTCGAATAGGTATGCCTATAAATGAAGGTTGATCCATCGAGGAACTCCGTGGTCAGTCTCTGCTTCCCGAAGTGCTCCAAATGCTGAGACATCTTTCTCTTTGATGGTATATATCGATGACTCAAGATATCGTGCGGGGAACATATGCCTGTTAGCGCTGCCGATGTTCGTAATCGACTAGGTTGCTTGCAGATCTGTGTAACAGGATTATGGGTCGCATACACATTGGGATTATGTATACATATCGAAAGGCTCATAATTGAGTTCAATTCGTATTTTGATATCGCAATATAAATCAAGCAATACAGGGGATATTCCAGATACACTTCGACTGTTAATAAGTTCCGTTACCTATTTAAGTCAATATTCTAATGTGCATGCGCATCAGACCATCGTATGTAACATCCAAGGTATGTGTTGTCGATCGCGCCGGGCGCCTCGCAACAATTCGAGAGTTTCAAAATCAAATAGATATATTCTGTTAAGTGCTTGAGCAGCCAAGGCAGCATGCTTCTTGAGTGGGCAAGGGGCTATCGCCTATCGCATATACATGCCCAGCTTCGACCTCTTGGCGCCAAGGCTCACACATATATTATGACTCTCGGTACGAAATAATCCAGCGGGAATTGCTCTGTATGTACGTTTAACACCCATTGACACTCTATTAGTCCAGCCTTGGGTCTTCATAATGTCAGAATAATCATTCATATCTTCCGTAACTCAACCCCTACCACTTCCCTTCCCTCAAATGGCTCTGCACGTCGCCGATTCCTTAGAATTTGAATTATTCGAAAACCACGGTTTGTAGGTGTGATTCGAGGTCTGGATAGAGTTATTCAGTAGGATGTAGTGTCATTACTCAAACAAGAGGAGAGGTGGTGCTCGACTTATTCTACTAAAGTGGACACTATGGACTAGTTACCGAATATGTGGATCTTGAAATAGTACGCTCGGCACGTTTCATAGTATTGGAGGATTCTCATTTGTCGTCATGAGTCACGGGTTCTGACTCGTTCTTTCTCTGGTATTTATTAGTCATGTTTTTCTATCACTCATGCGGCTATGATTCTTTATGTTTTGTGTTACCTTTCCTTAGTATAAATCCGGGGCATTCCCCCCTCTAGCTAGTTGAATCAACACGCTCAATTACAACACTTCTCTACATACATTTTCTCTAGTGGAAACATGAAAGGCTTGGGGCGCACAGGGATCTCCGCTATGATGGCTGTCATGATGGCTGTTGAACATGGGCGTTTTCTACCCCAACTATAAAAAGACCGCACCGGGAATCTAGTAATCTTCCGGAGGTCTCCTATTCGGCTCTAGTTAGCTCTTCTGAAATGAAATCACACCCTTTGAACCTGCAAACCAGCACCTAAACAGATACGGAGGGAAAACATAGCATCCGGTAGTATAACTTATTCGAATTAGGCTTTCTGCGACCGATAGTCATTGATCTTTAAAAAAGGGTTCAGGGGGCCCCGAGCAGTAAAGCTACCCTGTTAGCGCTGTTTGCAATTTTTGTCTGATACCGTAGAGTGGAGGACAGATCCCCATTCTTAAGTTATGGAGAAATGAATAGGTTAATCTTGCTCGCAGTCATCAACGCCATGTGGATCATGACTGTGCCTTCGTATCTTGACGGCTCTCACCGATCAATTATCCAACGATAAAGATTAAAGTACTATGTATGTAAGACCTAGAACCACTAGAGAGGTTTGACGAGAAAGTAGAAGAAGAAGCATGAATTTGTAATCTGTATTCGAGTCTTGAGCCTTAGAGAGGAAGAGAGGAGAGGGCCTGTCTCCTGTCGTCCCTATTTATCCTCTTCGCTTAGTGCCACCTAGTTATACAAAGTGTCATCATGCTATCGCTCAAGATACGTTGCCCACACGCCTATTACCGTGTCCCTTTCCTTTTAATGCCACTCCCGACACCTTGGCGCCAAGACGTTAGCTGAACGGAGAAGCTGGCGGAACTGTAACATATGTACGACAGGCTGCCAGATCGCTGGAACGCCCCCTGGTAGGACAAACTGGTGTTTGCGGATAATGGGTGTGCCTTGAGGGGTAGAAAAAAATTTACTTTAGCTTTTATTCGTGTAGCGCACTATCGCTATAGCTGGAAGCTTTGGATTGTGTAATTAATCAAGGTATGTATGTCCAACTACAGCGCACTTCAGCTCCCGGGTAAAAGTCATCAATTTCAACGTGAACAGAAATTCGGAGAATCGATTTCCGAAGCGCGGAGCATGCGCAGGAGCATTTACCACTTCACGCTGGGAAATAAGAGGTCGGGTTCAATGTAAACGGTAGGAGCCTCAACAACTGTTGTTTAGCCCCGACCATACCCTGGTTATCCTGGCGTGGGTGCAAGTAGCTGCCAAGCCCGCCAAGCCCGCCAAGCCTACTCGAGGGTATTGCATCACGTCATGAGATATCACTCAGATTTCTGATTTCTCGTAATCAGGTTGACGTGTCAATTGATATAACCCTTATGCCCGGCATCGCTTTACAAAACAGGTCTGCTACCCCCTGTGGCCTACGTACATGTACTGTCGAGAACTCCTCGACCCAACTACTTCCATAAAGCGCCGTTTACATTAAAGTCCGGATCTAAAACTTATTTGTAACTACATCGCAACTGGTCAGCTCGAGGTTACTACCGGTCCTTCTCGACTCAGTCTATCATGGTGGGATTACGTTGCAATCTTTTTGCCCGCCGCTTGGAACCTGGCCAGAGCTTCCTAATGACATATCTGTCGGAACTCGGCTAAGCTCATGATGCATTCCCGGTTTCGTCCAGGATATATGCACAACATGAGGAACAACAAGTGTAGCCACGACCAGCATCTGACTAAGTCGCCTCGCCTCATTATCGGAGTCCTGCATCACCGCACTCGAGGGCTGTAGGCTTCACTGCCTCCGTCTTTATGTTCTCTTCACCAGTGTTCCACCTCCGCCGCGGAATGGAAAAGAAGAAATCAACAGCATAGCGTTTTTAATTTTTGATTCAATAACCGAGCACCGGCGCCATGAAAGAAATAGGCAGCAGAATTGGAATCATAGGCCCACTCATCTATCGATTCCCACTTTAACGCTCAAACCTAACCCACGCCAAGCCTAGAACTTACAGGGGGGCACGTAGGTCGTGAGAGACCTCGTATTAGAACTATTTATATAGCCGCTGATAGATTCCTCATAGTGGTTTCAGAGATAGGAACATTGCCATATTGCTGGGTTTCTCTTCAGTCAAGATGAGGTAGACCAATGATAGTCCTTAATGGGGAGCTCTCCGAACAACAGCCGAGAGAGGGAGAGGGAATGAACTCCTTATGATAAGCAACTATCTTTAAGTAAATATAAATAAACCGTGAGATATACGGTGAGTGCGTGTCCCTGGCGATGAGACCTGATGAGACCTCTATGTACTCGAAACTACTAACATAATGTTGTATGAAATAACTTCGAGGTCGGTTAATTGGGGACCAAAATGCTCTAGTCAATATGGGAAGGTTGACATTTGAGTAATATTCCAATACGGCCCGTCATTATAAATAGCGTTAGGAAGATTCCAAATATCTCCCAGGGATATCAGGTTTAACCAGGGTCATAATACAATTAATGAACTGCCAATCAATGAATCAAGCCGGGTGATAAATTACTAAAATATTCAACAAGAAGCTGCTCAAGTAACACACTACTCTCTCTCCGTTCCGCAGATAATAACGCTAAGTAAACCTGACTATTTACATGTATCCTCCTGTTAGGTGACTGACAACAGATCAAACGCGTGCATAAGCGAATTTCCTTTGGAAGAAATCTAGACTAATATCATTTTGGGGAAGATGAATTGAGGAGAAGTTGGGTTAGACTGACTGCAGGAGTCCTAGTAAAACCATAATATTCAAACACACATACTCGTTTTCATACCTCCCCTCAATCATCTCATTAACTGGAATCATCTAAAAGTGCACAACATAATCCTCCCAAGGAATAGACTTACATGAGTCTTTTGGCAAGCTCCTCAAGCTTAGAAAGGACTCCACCAATAGGTATACCCGGGCCAGGAGTGTTATAAACAGCAAACCAGAAAGTGCTAATAACAGCATCGTATAGATAACCTCACCAGCACCACCCCATTTCTTATTAACGCCGATAGTAACAATGGTTATAAGGCTGGGAAGCGCTGCTACTGCCACTGCGGAAAGTCGCCACAGGTCTCGCTCAAACTCTGTAGGGAAATGTGTGTTCCATGCGGTTGCATGAAATAAACCATACAACATCGGAATAATGATTGCAGGAGCGCAGTTATTGAATCTCAGATTATTTATAAATAGAGATAGGGCTGGCGTCCTATTGTAACAATCCAATATGGGTGAGATTCTGTCGGGGCCTGGAGTGGCAGCGTACCGACCCGAATGATAAATACTGGAGGCTTTCATAAGCAGTGCAAGATCCTCCTTCTCAAGGTTGGATTGTATCTTTCATGCCTCAAGCTCTATCACACCACCGATAATCAAAGTATGGCTCCTTCTAACCACTAGGTCTGGGGGACCAGGGGGTATTGTGCTTTCAGCAGATAACGTGAGCGATAGAGAAACCACCCTCTCTATCTTCAAGGAGCCCCCCGTTGCACTACCCAAGGCTACTCGTTGAAATGGCGTGGAAACTGGCTCGACCTTTTTCTCCGCAACTGCATAAACGTGAGCCTTTAAAGCAGCTCTCGGATCGTTCACGTCGACAATTGGCCCTAGGCCCACTGCGGCAAGTACAGACTTCCGGAGCCTACACCCGCGCTTGCCAAATCTGACAGCTTGCATAATCGCGGTGTCCACGTCATGAAATAGGTGAAGTGGTTCCTGGACGTCCAGAGGCTTGTGCCACCAATAGGCGTAGGTGATGATTGTGATTACCACATGCAACGCCACATGGAACTCCAAAAGCGTTATTGGAAGCCCATTCGCCTTTCTCAAGATACATTGTATGAGTGTCCACATTGTCTGAGCAAACACCATGCCCTTGCCGAGGCTCTCAACCTTGCTTTTGTCCATGATTACGCTCTTCCTTACTAGGTTCTTTGGGGCTTGACCTACTCTGGTGAAATAGAGGAAGCCATCGTACGTGACGACAGAACGGAAGCTTCCAAAGAGCTCCTTTGGTCCCAGAGAAAAGCCACCCATGCCAATAAAGAAGGCTCCCTGCATACCAAGGTTATCACTATCATCACCAGGCCTAATATTGTGGAGACTGCACCAGCTGTGCCAAAATCCCCGGGCATCTCTCCATTCTTGTATGGCGATGGCAAGGATGACGTCGGGCGCAATCATGCCGATAACAACGAATCTTAACTTGCGGAGGATGACTTCAAACGGGGTAGCATTATGGGGTAAGTTGATATGGAGGACTGTGTATACGCAAAGAGCGAGGGTGATGATTGAGCTGGAGACGATTGTCATGGTGCCACGTCCAGTGGGCTCGGGCTCCCATGAAGGCTCTACACTAGGTGTTGATAAGGGTGATTCGGGGATGGGTGATGCGTCTATCAGTGATCGAACAGGAAGGAGGAGGGCGGATAGAATAATAGGTAACGCCATGGTTGCTCGGGCAGGATGAGGTGGGTACTTTGAAGACAAACGCCTTCTCAAGGTTGGGCAAAGAGTTGAAGAGTAATCATGGACTCACAGGCGGACAGGGTCTATTATAACTGCGGGATCTAGCTGCTTCGATCTTGCAATGACTACCTCCTCTGACCTTCTACCCATGATCAGGTAGGGGATAATGATAGGCTGGCATTCTATCCTATCAATAGCTAGGTTTGCCCTTTAACCTTAACCGACGACAGCCTGTCGATCTTACGGCGCTTTGTCCAACAAATGGCTTGCGCCTTTCCACTTCATGCAAGTAAGTCCATATGCAGGGTAGATTACAAGCGACAGCTGATATGGAGCCTGAAGCACGATCTCTGGTAAACATGTATTGACTATATTGTTTGGCAATTATAAATATTCATATCCTAACACGCGATAGTGCAAATTTGTGGGAGGGGGAAAACAATCACACTGGGGATCATATTGATCTAGTAATTACTCTTCGGCCATGCCGGTGGTGAGACAAAACTTCGATGATCTGCAGTAATGGGAGTACGGATTTCACTCCGTCTCCATCTCATATTACTCAGACTCTGAGGTATAGGTAGGAACCGTTCTTCGTTCCTTTTTAATCGCTGTGCTTAATTCATGAACGTATTGGGCTTGCGTACTAGAGTAGATTACATGCATGAATGATCTCCTTTGCGCTTACCTCCCTGCGACACTCCAGTGTCTCAACTCAATTGTGGGGAAAATAGGCAACACCTCACCCGCTTTAGGAAAGAGGGCCAGCACTAATTCTATCTCAAGTGACCGTGTGGCCTTCATTGGTGCCAATTCTCTGGATTTCTGCTGCGATAAATCCTGTCATTCGCCAGCGATATAGCGTATTGCGGGTTCTCAAAAATTATGGGACGCAACGGGGCACCGCAACGGCCACCCAACCTCGCCACCAACGAACTAACACGGAATGAAAATGTATTTTGAGACTCTAGTATTTCTTATTATCTTTTATCTTATTTATAGCCACTTTGTGGTCGGTGTTGGTTGAGAGATTCTTACGTTGGAGCCTGTTTGTCCCATTATTTTTGACAATTCGCAATACCAAGAATACCAAGAAAGTGAAGATAGTGTACCAAGAATGCCAAGAGGGTGAACGCGTACTTTTATTCCATACATGTAATGATATGCATGGACGCATGCAGCGAATTGCTTTTCTTTCAGCTCACATTAATACATTAATACACTAATACAATTCTCGGGGGGAAAGCCTGCATTCCCCGGGCCAATAGTCCGAGCTTGATCTGCACGGCGCATGGCGGGTGGCAGCTGCTCGGTAGCGCATAAAAGCGCATAAAAGCGCTGTATCGGACTTGCACTTAGACCACTTGACGAAATATAGTAAGACGACAGCCTTTCTACTGAATTGGACCAACCTCCTGAAGCGAAAGCCCAGGGATTTGATCAGAAACAGTTTGACCTGACTACGCAAGGTATTAAATACCGCCAAGTATTCGATTAACCCCGGCCCCTTGAGCCTAGAGCAAAGCAATAGTAGGAAAAGGGGAAATGATGTCTTTTCATTATTACACGCATTTGTAACTATTTACTCTTATTCTACTCCGACCCCTTTGCTTTAAGACAAAGCGGCATTTCACTCGTAATGGCGGTAATGACTGCGCAAGATCATTCCCAACGATGATCATGTCTGATTTCAGAAAGCTGATCAGAATTATCAAATCAGAGCAGGTGTTGTCAATTTCTATACTTTGCTCCTGCTGCGCTCCAACGTGCTACTCTGGTCCTGCTGAGGAACCTTCTGGCTTCTTTGGCACGTTTAGTGGTGGCAAATGTGTCGGCAGGTATCAGAACAACCCCAACACTGTGAATGAGAAACATAATTCCTGTTGATACTATTCCTGTGTGCTAATATGAGGATTGGCAGGTGAGGAGTTCGCTGTCCTGACTCGTCGCCTTGTCTCGTTTCCCCACCTCCGCTAAGACTTTATTCTAGGCTCGTATACTTGCAAACCCCAGGTATTAGACATTCACAATCTCGCCCTCCTCCCACCACTTAAGGCATTTTCGTACAACACACAGCTAGGAGATCGTCACTCTTACTGGCACCTCCATAATGATCACACCTAACCCTTGCCAAGACATGGCCCAATCACAGATTGTCACTCGTGCCAAGCCACCAAACCGCAAGCTTCACCGATCAGCTGAAGAATTTCGCGCCCTAGGGCTAATTCTACTGCTCCGGACAGAGTTCAAGGTCCTGAACCACCATAATGGACTTTCTTCCATCACCTTGAATGTATGATATACATGAAATAGACTCCAGCTCCCCTACTCGCTATGCAGCCTTTAATATAGCTTGGATTGGATGACCTAGTAGGCATGTTGCTCTGACCAAACTTTAAGGCATCACGCTAATACTGAATCACATCTACATATATCGCATTCGGTATTCTGTATACAGGTAGCCTTCAACTCGCGACGCATCCCATCGGTCGTAGGTAATTTTCAACCTCTCGACTACCAACCTCTTCTCCGAGCCGAGACCCATGAAACTATTCAGGTCTGAGCTCTTTGTACTGAGTATCATGTCAAGAGTGTATAAAGCCGCCTATACAATGTACATTTTTGAAATAGGTAGTGCTGGCGGCCGCGCGACAAGGCTTGAGAGCCCTCCGTTACGAGTCAGGACATACCCGCTACCGCCACTGCCATATGAGGTCGACCACGAGTACTCTCCAGGATTCTGATGATTCATACTAGATGAGACGAGGGATAAGCAAGCAGGGGTTGTAGTGTGCTTAGCTGAATAGTTTGTTACTCGCTCCCGAGGCTTGGCTTGGCTACCGGTATCGGAATGAAGGTCTAATTTTTCAATGCAACGCATATTAACCTACGCCAGGGGGGTGGCAAGCCTGTGAGTCCTTTTTAAACCCAGGAAAGGGTCAAAGTTTCTACTACGAATGTAAATGCATAATTAGCACATTTCCCACACAAATGTTTGGGAAAAGGCACATGGAAATGTGCTTACATGGGTACGCCTGTTGGAAATGTGTACCTTTTTCCTTTTACATCCCTTTTACTGTGGCATTTCCTGTGACTTTTGCCACTGTAGACCCCGGGATGCCCATCTACTGTCAATTTACTGTTCCTTTTCCAAAGGCCGGTCTCCCCGGATCCCATTTATGTCCCTTTTGTATCCCTTTTGTATTTCTTTTATATCCATTTACTATCTACTTACTGTCCCTTTTTTTGTCTCTTTTTTGTCCCGTTTCGATTCCTTTTCTGTCCCTTTATCCTCCCTTTTCGATCCCTTTAATATTTTTCAAAAATATTACCACATATATTCCTGGGCCTATAGGTGTTCCAAAACGGTCATCTACATCAATTCAGCTTGTATAGTTGATATAGTCCTAGCTATATCAGCCTAAGATAAGAGGTTCAACCCTTATCTAGGTAACGATGTAGACAGGCATCCATATATTCTTTCGTTTTTTTTTTGACAAAATTCGGTTGAGGAAATGGGATAATTAATGGATGTAAATTGGATGTAAAAGCATGCCATTGCACTTAAAACCATTTTAATCCCTTTTCCTCCGGTGCACAAGGGCCCATATTTAATCACTTCCCCATACAAAATATTAATTATTTTACCACACAATTTTAATACACTCTTGATGCATTTCCCGATTCCTTTACAAGACAGTTTAATTATTTCTTCCATATGATTTTAATTATTTCCCCCACACTATTTTAATTATTTCTACCACACGATTTTAATTATTTCCACCACACGATTTAATTATTTCTACCATACAAAATTTGATGCATTTCCCGACGACATTCTCCACACAAAATATGATGCATTTCCTGATGCATTTCCACTCGTAGTAGAAAGTAGGTATACCTGGGTGGCTGGCGGCTTTTATAAGGTTGTTGTAGCTAATATGCCGGGTATGTCGAGTTTGGCTAATTAGAGAATAATGCCTGGGTGGAGTTGAATGTCTCGAGCGACTACATCGTACTTTTCCTCCTGGCCATATCATAGATAGGAGCTACTAGGCTTATGGCAGTGGGAAATAGGTAGAAATATCTTTATTCGACGGATTATCACAAATGTTGATTGAGGCGATAACAAATTGATCGATTGAGTACAGAATTGATTGATTGATTGATAATTCGTTAGTTGTATGCCGCCCGGGAGCTGTTCTGGCTAATTCACGAAGTCGATCACTCACGAAGTTGTATGGGTGAACCAGTTCATTCACGAAGTGTTGTTTATTACGGATGACGATATTGGTGTCCTTGTGAGCCGAGTATTACATCCCTGCATAGAGTAATTGGGGGGAATAGAGCCTCGTACTGTCATTATCTGTAGCCTGCAGGATGAACTAGATTTGGAGTGTTCCAATACTCCTCTGTAAGTCAATGTGAGATCAATTACAGCGTGTCCCGGCGTCTGGGGGGTTATCTTGAGGTTTCTGGTGTGCTACTACTCCTGTGAAAGCGATCACAGTCAAATCTGGTTTAGTTCCTTATTATTTCACCGCAGACTTCGTGAGTAGACCAAAACCTACTGACTGAGCTGGGTAATTCTGATATATATCTCACTTCCTGGATGAACTGGTTTACCCACGAAACTTCGTGAATGAACTGACATTGTGGATGAGCCTGAACAGACCTATGACAATATCTAACATACCAACACAAAACAAATTGTGACAAAAGACAATAAAGAAATCCAATCCTAAGAAAATGCATAACAGAATATTTAAGCCCCCCGGACAAACCCACTGCTTGTAATTCGATTCGTCTCCTTTACCAATTCCAAACTTGATGAAATTCTTCCCTTAGGTTACCCCACTCCATTCATTGAGTACAGAAGAAAATCGAGAAATTGAGGAAAGACAAATGTTGCACATCAAGCTGTGCTAGCGAGGCTTGAGAAAGCTCCCAGGCGTTTATGGCAGACTCTCCGTCCATGCCGCCTTGGAGGAACCAGATAAGTCATAAACGAAGAAAAACCATACAAGAATGACAACCTGCCAAACAACTGAAGAATGGGTAATAAAGCGGAACGTGGGTTTTACCGGAATGATCCCCCAAAACTCATGTAAATCCACACCCGCCCACCACCATGAAGCTATAGTACCCCCACGCAACATAGCAGCAACAACGATAAAGGAGAGTAACATCGTTACAGATTTAGGGACATCTTTACGAGGGAGGGTGTCAACGATTAGATGCAAGAGGCTGCAGCCAAAGCAGAAATTCAGGACTACAACGGTGACAAGAAAGGCATTTCGGATCAAACTTTTCTTTCTATCAGAATGCGAAACCCAGCCCATCTCGCACAGGCAAAGGTTCGACTTGGGCAAGGGAAGTGAAAGTCCGCCGTCGTTAAAAATCAGGATGAGTGCCTCTAGTGCAAGCCACGGCATGAAGACCACTACAGTCCAAACAAGGCCCCATCTGGTATGACTGTAGCCGCACACCTTGACAAACTGAAGTACTGACACGAGTGAAAGAAATGCTCTCAAGCTAATTATCTTCCCACTCCAGCGCTTGGTAGTTGGATTAATATCGTTGTTAGGCACAGCTGGCAAGGGCAAAGACCGAAGAGGGAGGTTCAGCCGCCTACAGATCACCAGCTGAATTGCTTGCCGAACGTTAAGTCGAAGTTCGGTGTCGGAGTGGGAGACGAAGTAAGGACCTTCCCCAGGGATATCAGGTGGAGCCGCGTGGATGCAAGAATGAGTTGGAGGGTAAAATACGTCGCATAATAGGTATAATACATCAAAAATAGGTCCAGGAGGTATGATTAGCGCATGGAATCGATAATCTGAGCCCAGACCGATGGTCCCACTCAATGGGTGTATCACATATGCGAAGATGAATGTGAAAAGAACCCAGAACATGTTCATATGTGTAACCTCCGAGGCGGCTGTCGAGTCGGCACCGTCACCTTTCCTCTCGTTGTCGTGGCCAATCAGTGATCTTGGCAGTATCGAAGATGGGCTTCCGGGGAGAGTAGTCGGTATTGGCACTGGGATCTTCTTCACAACGGGTGTTAAAGACCCATCCTGTAGGTTTGATTCTGGATGGTAGGTATATCGCCCCGCGACGCTTGCGGCTACGACCGTGGGGGCTAATAATGGTATGAATGATGTGAAGGATACGAAGATAACAAAAGAAAGTCCGGGAGGCCTCATTTCTATCGATGTGGGGCTGTATCGCTTGCTCGAATATATGGATGGAGGTTAAAATTGTTTCTCATTAGCGGCGATGTTTGCCAACACATAAACAAGGCCTTGGCACAGCCTTGCCAGTGACTAACAAGTTAGGCATCGAGACTTTGTGTAACCTGATCTCGACACCTGGTAATCTATAGGCCTCGCCTTATTCAAACCCTCAAGACGAAGTCTCGCCAAGTTTTGTCTCATGCCCATTACTACACCTGAACCTCCCCATACACCCCCGTTTCTCCCGTGTTTTCCCTCTTCACTACCTCCACCCTCTCTGCACTCTCCGCGCCTCGATTTATCACTTCCGAAACATTACCACAACACTCTCATACCCCTCTCTCACCACACGTTACACCACGTACGTTCCCACCCTCGTATTTCTATTCCTCTGCATCCAGCATGTGTAGCAACACTGTGGCGGTGCCGGGGTGGACGCTGGTTGGGTAGCAGTGTGCGCTTTGCGGCCTGTCGCTGTGACGGTGAGAGGATTACTCTCGGCGATAAGTCCCGACAGTTCTACTGATTCTCAATAAAGACTTCTTACGAAACTTCGGGGTGCGCGCGGTAGCCCCTTGTCTGGTCGAAACGGAAGGGAGTGCTGCTGAATATCTTAGATAAATGCGATCTTCAAGATATGACTAGTACTACTAGTACATGGCGGCCTTGGTAACACCCCTAGAAACTCGATAGCGTTGTAGGGTGGTGAGGTGGGATTAAGGTTAGCAGGGTTTAGGCGGAAGCGTGCAGCCACACCAGGGTGAGTCTGTGTAACCTATGATATACTAGCACCGGAATCGATATTCCCGTACAGCTCTCCGCCATAAGAAATGTTCAAAAGCGCATAAACGCGCAAACCAACCGAGAAAAAAAGTAGCAACGTTCGAGTTTCAAGATAATTCATGACTGAGAGGGCTACAAGCAGTTTACACAGCATTATTATATGCTACCAGCAGTACTAGCGAACGTCTCTTTTAACCTTCCAAATTCCCAACCACACCTTCCAATTCAAATTCAAAGCTACGTAGGAATCAGAATTACATCAACCAATTACCCGACCACGGATCCACCCCTTCCAACACGGGCATCGTAATTACACCCCCACCTTCCCACGACACTCCTCCAACACCATCTGCATCTCCACCCCCCACCCATCCCTCATCTTCCCCCCTACTCGCGGCACCGTTGCCCCCGCGCCCAGCAACCACCTCACCGTCTCCGCATGCCCGCCCCTCAACGCCCTCACCAGCGGCGACGGCCCCCGCAGCACATCCCCTCCACCGGCAGCCCATGATAATCCACCAGCCGCCTCACGACCTCCGTGGACCCCTTGTCCGCCGCATAGTTGAGCACGGCGAGCCTGCGCTCGTTGTCGGGCACGCGGCAGTACTGCCCACATCGCCACTGGTGCTTGACGAGGCGGTAGATAAACGTGGGCGAGGCCGAGGCGGCGGCGAAGCGCGCGGTACGCTGGTAGTCGAGGCGGTTGAGCAGGGCGCGGCAGGTGGCGGCGAGATTGCAGAGCGAGCGCGCGCGGAGGTGGGCCGTGATGAGGAGGAGGAGCTCGGTGGGGAGGTTGGCGAGGTGGTTGTAGGCGGGGGATGGCATGGTGGGGGTGGGGTGGTGGTTGTAGGCGGGGGATGGCATGGTGGGGGTGGGGTGCTGTGGACGTTTCGTGGTGTGTCGTCGTGCTGATTTTGGTGCCTTTAGGTGGGAGCTCCCGGCGCGGAGGAGGCGTGAGGTTAGGCTTAAGGACATGGTAGGTTGGGGGCTTTATGCGCTGGTGGAGGAGGTGAGGGAGCCAGGTGAAGGTTTCAATCTCATGCGCAGTCACGGCTTGTGTAACGTACGCTGGCGTGGTGGATTGAGATTGGATCGCCTATGATGGGTTGCCTGAATATGCGATTACATGGTTCCCGCGGAGGTAGGAGTCGGTGGTATGATCTTTGTCCAACAGAAGTCCTATCCATATCTCGAGAAGTTAATGGTATGACCGACACAATTTTCGTGATGGTTAAGGTTACCCGCTGGTAGCAGTTTGCCCAAGTCGAGTGATAGTTATATCATGATCTTCTGTACCTCGACGGATATTCCCGTGGAGTTGATCGGGTGCGGAAGTGCATGTGCCTGATGGCGATCACACAACCGCATCCCACCACACCATACCACACCTATATATATCACATTACCTCTACGAGGTTATGAAATCCATCAGTAAATAGATCTAATGATGCATTCCCCACTCGCAGCGTAGGAAATGTGCAGGGAAACGCATACGAAACGCATCGCCTGATGCATTTCCAACAAGCCCACCCGGGGAAATGCATCATTTGATGCATTTCCCAACCTGCTCTGTAAAATCGCTGAGACTGCAAAGCTCCAGCTACGGCCAACTGTCTACTACATATAAAAGCTCATTAGAACCATCTTCTCTCCCCCCCGCAAAGGTCTTTGGACCTCCTGTACGTACCTCCTGCTCTATCCGTACCTGGGCTTGGGATATTCCACAATACACTCTTCGATCCGAATCACAACAACAGAGTATTCGTAATAACCCTAACCCTCGATGGAAGTACTCGAGAAAATGAACGACCAGCATAGGCATATGATAGGGGGTGGTTCAAACTTTCAATGAATTAATCGACCATGTTCACCATCGCACCGGTCGTCTTTGCAGTCGCTTGGGGTTTAATCTGGTCAGAGCATGTCGTCTTACATTAGAGATGCCAAGGCGTGACCACGTACTCTGACATGGTAGACTCCCGAGGGATAACAGGCTTTGGAGCAACATCCAGCAACGTCATGGGCATGTAAAGATGCGTGGGATTACGTTTCGACGATAGTGGGCTGACCCCGCTCAACCGTCCTTGCGCAATCTGGGATCTTTTCTATCTTCTTGTCCTTCAACATCCGTACAAAAAGCTCGACGTCCCCTATTCGCACACATTCAACATCCGTACCAGCTTCACGAGGGATGTGGATTCCAACCTTTTCTGTCATATGGATTTCGAATATCTGCACTACCGGTCTTTCTCCAGCCCAAGCGGTGAAACCGTGCCTAAGTCTCCAGATATGGTTTCGATAAGCTCTACAGACTCGATATCCCACGCTCTCCTGACAACACCAGAAAGAGCAGTCGCCGGTACCGCTTCAGCCGGAGTCCCGCTCTCTGATCACCAACCAATTCTGGGCAGTTCTGTCATTCGTCATCGCCTTCAATACGCATCGTTTGAGTAGTTTTATAAGATTTTACTACATTTCTTATACCTGATGGCCCTCCGGCGGATGCTCTTCTACCCTTGATGGAGGTATTCCGGCTTACTCGGTCCGATACCGTTACACAGACTCCAAGGCGTGGTCCGCGGGGTAACCGCCCCCCGTACGTTCGGACGCAATTCGGGCATGGCCGGTCCGGGGGTGGTGGTGAGATGGACACACAGTGAATGCCAGTCCAATCAAATGGTGAGCTACATCCAACTACGTGCAGCCACTCATGGCGGTAGTTAACTCTCCTCGCTTAGAATCCCATCATGGAATGGCACTCTGCTTATATAAGCATACACAGACCAGCGAAGACCACCGCTCTGCAGCGGTATTCAACTCCATGTAACAAGGTACACACAGTCAATGTGCACTCCCGATCATGATTAGGCACTAAATGAGATCAGCCTCCGACGCGATACACTATCGATAACCAAGTATCACTGCATGTATAGGAAACCAAACATTGCCCGCCCGTAGCCGATACCCCCCGACATGACGAAACCCGGCAAAGCACAACTAGGGTTCACGTAACAACTCTACTGCCATGGACTATATCTCTTTGGAAACGGTGCTGGAGTGTCGAATCAGTAAAGTTCATAGAGTGTTGCTCTGCTTAGTGAAGCGCGCTAGACGCCTGTGGTCAACACACGCTGACGAGACTACCGCCCTGCAGCCGTTCACAGATGATTTTTAAGCCTGCCTTCAATTAACCGTGCAGTGGTATTGTCGTAAATCATAAATTACACACAAGGTGAAATTAGCAAGACAGGAGGGTGCCTGGTACGGTCTTGGCAATCCAAGCCAGAAAATCAACATATCGGAGCATTTATCAGCCCAAACCGTATTGAAGGAATCCAATGTTTGTAATTGATTATTACTGTTGATGACATCATAGTCTTCAAATCCAATATTTGCTGTAAGCACCCGCCCATCAATTAATGAATCAGCCCGAATCGGCGGTATATTTTCACTTCCGAGTGACAGTTCGCGCTTCTATTAGCACGACTGACTTATGCCGAACATTACATAGATCTGTGCTGGTCAATTGACGAATAACGGTAATCCATGAACAACGCTAGACTGTTTGTCAAATTTTCTTATCCTCAAAGACCGATAGCATATCCAATGATATGGGAAATCGGGCTGAACTCGTGCGATTCTTTCATGGTATTTGGAGATGCGGGGCTAAGGTCAGGATACATTGGTTACTTTTGTGCCGCAATCAATCAACTAAGTGCTCTGGGAATTTAATACACACACCCGACATATCGCAAAGGGGCCGTAATATGAAATAGCGAGGCGTTAGTATGCACAACATGGCAGGAGTTTAAGTTTGCGCGTGTCAGGACGAGAATAATTTCGCGTAAGGATATATGATAACGGAAGGGAGGTACTGCAGTCGTTCGTGCGCAGTCTGAAGCGTGAGCAGTATCATCGGAAAATGCGAAATAATCCCTCACAAAGCAACAGTAAACGCATTATGGGCGCAGGGGTAAGTGAGAAGACACAACGCTGCCAAGGCTGCGCGAAGGGTGTCTTCTCACGATGTACTCGGGGCAGGTAAAAAGTACCGGACAATGCAGGTTTTTGGTTCACCAATGGGTGCGCGTGCTAGGCGTGAACTACTGCAAAAAAATGCCCAGAGACAAAACTTGTATTGTCCGGTACTTCTTACCTGCCCCGAGTATCCCCACCCCCGAAGTACGTGCGTGCATCCTGCCGGAAACCTGCAGCTTTACATACAAAGACCGCAACGTTTCCACGATGCCGGTAGTGAAGCGAAGTAGATTTGCCGCAGTATTTGAGAAAACCCGTCCAACCAGAGGCAGTCGTAATTTGGACGCCAAGATGCAGGTTTTGGTGTAGAATATCCCTGCTGCAGCGCAACAAATGTTCTCAAGATGGTCAGTAGGGTTGAAAGCCGCAAGCGTGGAAGATATGTCTTTCCAATAGCATCGTTTCCCGTGCGCGCGCCCAATTGGATTAATGCGCAGCGCAGCAGACCAGCAAGCTGAGTTTCCAATGGGGCTGCCCGGGACTGAGAAACTACGGCCCGGCCCAGGAAGGAAATCAGGGACCCTGTCCCGGCCTAGGAGCGTCTGCTGGGAGTGGTCCTAGGACTACTCATGGGACTGAGATACCTTTAGAGCTGGGTGGGTTACACCTCAATATCTTGATTTTTGGCGTAATAGTGAGATAGGGGCTTAACATATCCGATACCCGATGCCGTTTAGATCTGGTCACGCATCATGATTTTTTAGACATAAACGGTGGCCCCAATATGATGTTGTCCTTTTTTTTTCAGAGAACGCATGCTTTTTCACGAACATGGGTTCCTCGGGACCAGTCCTAGGACTGGCACATTCTAGCCCGGCCCAATCCCAGGGAGAAAACGCTGGCCCAGTCCCGGCCCAGGGAGCCTAGTCCCGGGATAGCCAACTAGTACCTTGTCCTATTGGAAAGTCTGCCAGCAAGGGAGAGAAGATTCAAGAGAGATTAGAATGGAAGCCGGTATAAGAATGGCCAACCGGATGAAATTGAACATATAAAGAAAAGTGCGGTAATAAGATGGATTGCATTCACTGAGGAGTCCAGTGTGACGGAGCCATTTCAACTTTCTGGTGTATGAGTACACACAGGGCCCGGTTACATGCTGAGAGTTATTGTTAGAAGCCAGTTGCACAGTGACATGCAAGTACTGGCAGTGTCGTTAGCTACCAGCTGTTAGAGTAACTACATTCTGAGCGCTAGGTGGAGGATCTAATCATGGGAGCAATGGCTGATGAGTCTATGCCTTGCCAATGATTAGAAGACCAACCAGAGTGAAGATATGAATAATCGGTGATCCTCTGTATCCTCCGAGCATACAGGTCCACCGGTATCAGCAGGGACTATACCTGGGAAGTCTACAATAAACGGAAACTCTACAGCAATGATTAAGCTTACACCTGAGTGGCAGCTCATTCATGCAGGCCCCGGTTGTGTGGCAACCAAGGCTGTAGGTGTTACAATGGCTTTGACTAAGGGTGGTTGCCTTGAGTATCGGAAACACCTGCTAGCGCTTAGAGAAAACTGGGGTAGCGGTGGTATTGTTTCCCCTACCGATGGAAGGTATCACCGGAACTTAGTAAGGAGTTAGGAGCAGAAAATAGAGGCCTTCAGAGTATAAGTACTCAGGTCCATTCTCGCCTTATAGTCCTAGTCTCTCCAGTCCTCATCAGAAGGAAAACCAAGTTCTTATCGGTAGCAGAGCCCTTAAAGATTATTGAGTTCTAGCGATAGTATCTTTGAATAATCCGCACCCAGATTGTCTATCTTGCACAGCCATCTCTATTCTATCCTATTCTATTTCTCTTAGAAGAGACCCCCGTTACAGTTTGGTTCTCGAGTCTGTGAAGTGAAGTAATACCTCATCATCCAGTACGACACGTCTGAATGGGCTATTCTTTGTGCGGGTCCGAAATTTCAGAACATTGTTCTCAATTGTATACTTATGACTGACCTGATACTTGAGGCATTGTTCCTCTTTTCCAACGGCAAGCCTGCCTCTCGTAATAAAATCCCGTATCAAATCAGCAGTTTGAGGAGAAATCCGGTATCTGTTAATGTACCCGTAGCTTTGGAGGTGTTCCTACCATGCAAGTTTTGCAGCATTGGAAAAAGGATTACGGGAAACGTTAGACATTCTTGAAGTATGAAAGCAAGATCGGAGATTGCTGTAAGCTGTTCTTGAAGTTCTGAGAACCCATAGACGTGGGGCGCATTCATTTATAGAGCTGTTGGCAGTCGGGCCAAAGGAACGATATCGGGCGAGAGGAAAGCCATCGGGCGAGAGGAAAGGCACCCGGGCGAGAGGAAAGGTACCCGGGCGAGAGGAAAGGTACTCGGGTGAGAGGAAAGGTACTCGATCGATAGGAAATGCACTCGGTCGATAGGAAGGGTACTCGGGCGATGGCAGAGTTTTCGGTTGAGAGCACGAGCTGCTACAGGTCCTGAGACAGGTGTCGGAGCTTGTAGAGCTTCTGGGGCGAGTCCACGCCTCCTGGGGTGAGTCCATGCCTCCTAGCGCGAGTCCATAACTCCAGGGGTGAGTGCACAAGCTTATACAGCTTCTGGGGCGGGTAGAAAGCTACTGAGACAGGTACAGCTCTCCTGGGACGAGCACAGCTCCCCTGGGGCGAGTACAGTTCCCCTGGGGCGAGTATAGCTCTCCTGGGGTGAGGAAAACTTTACTGAGATGAGTACAGCTCCCCTGGGGCGAGTACAGTTTTACTGAGACGAGTACAGCTATCCTGGGATGGGTTCAGCTCTCCTGGGACAAACACAGCTATCCTGGGGCGAGTACAGCTCTCCTGGGACGAGCACAGCTCCCCTGGGGCGGGTATAGCTCCCCTGGGATGAGTACAGCTATCCTGGGACGAGCACAGCTCCCCTGGGATGAGCACAGCTATCCTGGGGCGAGCACAGCTCCTCTGGCCCGAGTACAGCTCTCCTGGAGTGAGGGCAGCTTTACTGGAGCTAGTACAGGTACTAGTACAGCTCCTGGTCACCCATAGCTTTACTGGAGCAAGGACGGGTACTGGTAGTACTTCTGGGACGAGCACAGCTGTACTGAAGCGAGCACAGCTCTACTGGAACGAGCAGAGCGCTTCTGGGGAGAGCAGGGTTTTCCTAGAGTGAGCAGAGAGCTTCTGGCACGAGCAGAGCTGTACTTGGGTGAATAGAGGTGCTGGTATGGAGGTGCGTCATGACCTATCACTCGGTTTGTATAAAATAACTGCATCGACTTACGCCAGCTGTTTATCCTTTTCGTGATCCCACTCATGTGCAATGTGGGGCTGGGCTAATTTGGATAAACCGCTGGAGTCTTACGCCTTACCTCCAGAGGAATAAATTCATGGTACAGTAATCGGACAACCCTCTTCCTCTATTTGCAAGGCGTCTATCCATTCTGTTTGGACAATATGACGCACTTTTGAGGCCCTCAATTATATATCATGTACCGCTAACCCATCACAGGTCGGAGTTGAACCCCAGACACTGCGACATATGTCAGATGTTTATACTACTACACTAGGTAGCATTTGCTGCCTCTCTTTCCGGGAAGTACATGTTAAGGTAGTTGCCTCGCTGAACCTCAATTGACCCCTGCAAAAACATTAATTACTACATCCGGTATAGAGAACATTTTCACAATTTCCGTTAAGGAAAGAGGTTCTTGGTACTCATCCCTATTGCCCAGTCAAGAGAAAAGCTCCTTCCTATCGCGCCCACCTCCCTATCGACTATAACAATACCACTCAGGTGTCAGCTTAATCATTGCTCTAGAGCTTCCGCCTATTGTAGACTTCACAGGCATAGTCCCTGCCGCTACTGGGGGACCTGCATGCTCAGCGGATGTAGAGAATCACCGGGCATTCAGAGCTTCACTCTGGCTGGTCTTCTATTCATTGGCGAGGCATAGACTCGTCAGCCATTGCTCCCATGAATAGATCCTCTTCCTAGCGCTCAGAATGTAGTTACTCTAACAGCTGGTAGCTAACCACACTGCCGGTACTTGCATGTCACTGTGCAACTGGCTTCTAACAATAACTCTCAGCATGTAACCGGACCCTGTGTGTACTCATACACCAGATAGTTGGAATGGCTCCGTTACAGTCAGTCAATTACAGAAGCGAGTGCCTGATCAGTTGAGAGACCTCGTACTCGGTCAGTTGGCGGAGTGGGTGCTTGGCCGAGAAGTAGGAGACAATACCTGCCTCTACCCCCACCACCTAGACCTCCTCCTTTACAACAAACCAAACTTTACCGGTTTTTCAATACGTTCCTTACGTACCTTTTCTAATTCTGTTACTTATCTTTCTTAATTCATTATAATTACCAGGAGCCTGTCAGTAATTCGGGCACCAGCAGTCTCTAAAATATAGGCTAGATAAGTGGGAATCTTGACGATCGGGGGTGACTTATACTTGGACCTTTGTCAACAGATTAGACCATCCAACTTAACATGTGCCTTGTAGAAGGATCGCCCTATCCATCAAACTTAATAAATTGTTTGCGCACCTGGCCAAATCGAAATCTTGATCAACAGATCAGAACAAATATAATAAGACTTACCTCTGATATTAGAGCTGTCGGATCCGGTTGACACTTCTTCCACCACGTACCCGCTACTATTAAAAATTGTATCGTACATGATGAAATAAACCGTGACAGCGTGGAAAGGCCTAGTGAACATGGAAGGATGAAGCAGAAAAAATGTTTGTTATCGGAAAAAAGGAAGGATGCTATATGAATAGCTCACGGTATCAAGTATGTGTTCAAGATGCCTTTTACTAGAAGCTATCGAGTGGCCTAATAACCAAGGCCGGCGGGCATACCGCGTATGCCTGTTCGGTCGAGCCAGATGCAGCAGCGACGTAGCTGCTACCTGCTCATCACCCGCTGACTATGAGCTCGCCAGTAATACAGAGAAGAATACAAGATTCAGCGCACAGCAAAAGAGAAGGCGGCTAGTGGGGGGCTATTCACACTGCCACGTTGAAAATTTGTTAACCGCTGTCACTGTTCTTTTTTCTTATTGGCGTACGGTATAGTAAAATGTCCGGTGAACGGGTAGCGCCTACGAATGGGACAGAACAGCTCCGACCTTCTCATATGAGACATGTCCAGAAATGTTTACTTCCCTGCTCTAAATATATCATATATCGCTCATGCCACCTGCAGGAGTTACTTATTGACATACGTCTAAATAGAGTTTCAAACTTCTTCCCTCTACCGGAATGCCCTTGTTACGCCAACGCCACTTTACCGGACGGCTATCGTTTGTGCCACAGGGAAGAGCCATCGGTACAGAGCAATGGAAGACCCATATAGCAAGAACATTTCTGACCTCTCTTTAACTGAGCTGGCAAACGGGGGATACGAAGCGGGTAGAGAGTTCTATCGCAGAAATACAACAGGCTTTCATTGGGGTCCAGAGCCCAACTACAGAGGAAGCTCGACTATTCTTAGGTCGACCATTATTACGATGATCATGGTTCTCTGGCGTCTAGTCAATGTCGACGTGTATGCCAGCGCAAAAAGCTGGCAAAGAACCCTTTATAACGCTGTCTGGTTAGTCTCTGCCATTATCAGTCCAGCTACAGTCACTCTTTATGCCCGTAAGCAGCTGCGAGAGGCCAGAGACGTCTATAAGTCTTACCTCGAGGCTCCGCGGCCGGAAATGAATAGCGTTCAATAACCTGAGGATGACCTCCCCGTTTGCAATCACCACGTGCCCCCAAACACCCCCAAAAACATTAATAGATACTCTCCTCTCTTAGAGCGGGGCCTAACGCCGGACGAGCTTAAGATGAACGGTGCCTTCCTGGTCATATCTGGCGGCTTCGCGTACGACAATGGTGGGGAGGGCGGCGGAATGATAATCTCCCCTTCAGAATTCAAAAGACTATTGGCCAAAGGGCTGATCGAAAGCTTGGCACATGACTCCGAAGAGATAGAAGACAAACAGGGGATACCTTCGCAAAAATCGTAATCGCTGTTCAATTGTGTTCTGCCTTAATACAATTAATTCTAAGGGAGTTAGCCCCGTTGCCGGTGACGCCACTCGAGGGATATTCCTATATCGTAATATTCACCGGTTTCCTCACATATTTGTATTGGTTGAACAAGCCGTTTGGCGTTCGAAGTCCAGTGAAACTGAGGGTCACGAATTGGGATAAATGGAGACCGCTCTGGGTCGAGGAGAACATTAACCGGAGACCACAAGAGGATAGCTATGGTGTGCTCGACATTTTCAAGAAACACATAGAGGTTTTGAGAGACCCTGAAGACCTTCATTATATATATCCCCTTCTCCGCTATGCAACATCATGCCTCTCATCATGGGGAATCGCATCCGATATTATCTTTCTTACCGACATTGAGAGGCTTGTGTGGAGAGTTTGGTGTGTTGGAGTTGCATCACCACTGCTACTGAGTTTATCTCAGTTTCGACCAGAGGTCAGAGAAACTATACCCTATAAGTTTTTATTCCTTTTGATTTGTCCTTCTACTTTCTCAGTGCCATGGCTATCTGCATTATCTCACTTATATCCATTCGAAATCCCCCGCTCGGCGCGTTTCAAGTTGTTCCATGGAGTAGCTTTCTCCCCTCATTTCACTAGGTTCTTCCTGGGTTTTTTCAGATTTTCTTTCTAGTTCTCTTTTTTCCTAACCATTCCCTCCGATTACCTTTTTCCTTCTTCTTCCTTTTGAAGGTTCATAGACCGGGATGGCTGGAGATACCCCTCGACAGGTTTATGCATCAATTTATGCATTTACGCACCATTTTTGTATAGACAATGCATCAAGTGATGCGTTTTCTGCGCTCCTAGAGCAACGGCAATCGACGAACAACAGTAGGTTTCGCCGAATACCCAATACCAGATTTTGAAATATCTGTTTGTGCGGGCATTCAACGAACATTTAATGTTCTTAGTGGATTTCCGGTGTTCGTGACCTACCTATTGCCGTTTGAGCTCGTTTGGAGGTGGTCTTTCGTCTGACATTTTCTTCTCGGCTTTCGCCAGCATAAAGCTCATCAATGGCTAGTCTTTCGACTCGGGTCTCGCAAGTGGTCCGACTCGGGGGTTTAGATAGCGCTTTCTTCTGCTCCTGTAAGAACTTTATTGATGAGTGCTTGGCGCTCATTGTTCAATTAATTCAGCTGTGAGTTCCTCTTATTGGATGCAGTAGTCGATGTCGAGGGGAAGGGGGATGGGCTCAAGTAGGTGTTGGGGCGGGTGGGGGTTAGGTGGTCTGGTGTGGCGTGGTGTATTGGTTGCGTGACGAAGGTAAGTTGTAGGGGGAGCTAATCAAAACTAGGGCACTCGCGTGTTACGAATCCTGGGGTCTTGGCGGGTGATAATCACCATGGTCAAATGCCAAGAAACCAGATGATACCCGATGATCTGTGAACGCGGAGTGTTCCGATATTCATTTTAGAGCTAACTAAGGTTAATCGGGTTGGGTAGGTTGGATTGAGATTTTAGGACAATAACATTGGCCAAGGAAAAAGCGGTCCAAGTCGAGTTTCAATACATATTAGAAGTGCAATCCGCGAATTTGGGAATTCGGCAACCAGCGCGACACACCAAATGGAGCACCACAACCACTTTCAAGCAACACAGCCACGTCCTTGAATACTCCTCGACACCTTTTGAAAATCTTTAAACAGAAGATACAGAATATATTAATAGTGTAAGAAACCTTTTTTTAAAAAAAAAAAATAAGAAAAATACTTCCCTTAGTGGGGGGGGGGGCTGGTGATCACATCTTTGACACCAGTGCGGCCCAACAAAATAACCGGGTCACTATTACTGTAACCAGCACAATCGCTACGGTCAATGTATCTGATAGTGAACTCTCTACCCCATCCAAACACCCTATAAATTCCTCATATAATAGTTTTTAAAAGTTAATGACTCCCTACTAATAAGCGATGTTCACGGGAGCATGGCAACCAGACATGAGAGCTTACTCGTTTTCGTAACTTCATACTTGTAATCCAATCTATAACCACTGTATAACTCGCTTGATTCGCTCTCCAGGAGATAGATTCATTTTTTAATTTTCCTATTTCTACGGCAATCTAAGCTGCAAATCCTAGAGTCCTTGGGATTAATTATGATCTCTAAAAATAGTGAAAATAAAAATTCTAGTTCTCGCTGTACGCAAGAGGATACCGATACGATACACACCCAACCACCCGGCAACAACAAACCCCGATGACGACTAATTTTATTTGTATTTTGGTGTATTAAAACAATATCTCTTTACATGCACTACTAAGCTGTTTAAAGTTTTGAAGGGCTTGATTGTGTTGCTCGAAGTTGGTTGTTGTGGGTGTGTCGCGCGGTTGTCAAAACCCCAAAACGACGGAGCCGGAAACCGTGTTCAGGTTAAGCGAGGCTTGGCACTGGGGGCGCGCTGTGGAAAGCTTAGCTGTGAGCCGGAAACCGGGTTCAGGTTAAGCGAGGCTTGGCACTGGGGGCCGCGCTGTGGAAAGCTTAGCTGTGAGCCGTGATTATTGTGGTTAGGCATTTGTACTGTGTGAGGTATTGGAGAAGAATGTCAGAGGCTCTCCTCTTATCATCAATAATATTGATATATATATGTACTTATGTATCTACAGCTTGCGGTAAGATTATTGTAGAAGTATGGGAGGAGTCCTATTGGCTTGCCCAGCCATAGAAACCCTGTTTTTAGACCCCTGTTTCTACCTCTCGCTGTATCACCTTTTTGCTACGGAACCTGCCAAGGGCATCTTTGTGTAACATGGGCTGCACCTGGTCGCGGATTGCTGCAGTCTACAAGGCGGTGGATCTTATTCGCTCGTTAAGCTGCGCGTATCAGCCGGAGACACGTGTTTTGGTCCGGATCCCCCCCTATCCATGTCTCCTCTTCTAGGCAGCAACATCTTTGCTACCCTCCTCTACTCTTCTTCCGCACCAAAACCATAAAGTCATACCCTGCTACCATTAGCACTTTTATCTCATTCCGAAACGCAATCGCTATCGCCATTCTTATAAGACTCGTCCGAGTCCAAAATAAGCTCCATAAAAGCAATCAGGTCCACCGCCGCTAAACGCACAACATGGGCTCTGCACAATCCAAAGGCAAAAAAGGGGTATCTAGATTCCGTAGCGCGAAACCAAATGCTAGTTCTATTCCCGCTCTCGAAGCGATCAACTCTCAGGTCCCTGGCCAACATAACTATACCACACGCCCTAGCTCGCCAAAGAACCAACAAGGTATCGTCAATAGGTACGTACACATTCATTTCTCTCTCCATTAACATGATGCACTCTGATAACATTGCCAAGCACTACTCGCGGCACCAGAGCGCTAGTGAATGCTTCTGTTGTAATGGGTGCCCCGAACATTCCGCACGAAGCCGCTCTTCGAATCGGGGCTCCCTCTAGTACCAGGTAGTATCTCAATAGATTAGATGAGCAGTCAAGGGTATAGAACTAACTAATAATATTGAAGCGTCCCGATCGAAACCCCCGAAGCGTCGACTCAGTCCCCCGAAGCGTCGACTCAGGTCCCCCAAGCGTCGACTCAGGCCCCCGAAGCGGTGACGCAAGCTCTCTCGCCTCCCCCTAACCCCCCGGCGTTAGCTCTGACCCCTCCGCAGAGAAAAGACACCGTCACGGCAAAGTATGTTGCCCCCCCCACCCCCGGAATGCTGTTTTAAGTTCAAGAATGTGAGTTCATACGTATGGGTTGCTAACTTCTACCAGGAAGGGTATCAATCTCTGGCAAGTTGCTCGTGAAAAGCTACCGAAGGAAAGGCGGGAAAGAGTCTTTAAAGATGAAAGCTGCGACCAAAACCTAGTTCAGGCTCTCATTAATCGTGTCGAACGCAAAAAAGACGACATCGACGACAAGCGATGGTATTACGAGAAGGAGGATGGCAGCAAGGTTTTCTATATGGAATCCGCCTTGGAGCAACTACAGAAGTACGCCGGCATAGGAGACATTGCTATCCAGCACAACCCTGACGTTGTTGCGCTGGCATGGGCAGGATTTCGGTTTCTCTTAAATGTAGGTTCCCGGAACATATTGGTGGACTGGTTGAGCTGCTCCAAGCTCCTTTTTACTCACTTACTCTAGGTTGCGTCTGCACACACCGAGAACATGAAATCTATTGGAGAGAGCTTTTCTTATCTCTTGCGCATCATATGCTGCTGTGATATTTATGAGAGGCTTTACATAAATGAGAGCTTCAAAATTTCAGAACACCTTACAAACTCTATTGTCGATCTTTACGTATCAGTCTTGGAATACCTTCTCTATGCCGAGGGGCATCTCCAGAAAAGCACCACTGGTCAATATGCCTGTCGCATGTGCAGAGCCCTGTACTAATCTTTACTTTCTACAGAACAAGTATTTAATAGCTTTTTGGCCGGGTCCAAGAGTATGCTGCTGGAGATGCAAGCTTTAGAAAGGGTAGTTAACGATAATGCCGCAGTAGCTGCAAAAGAGGGTTAGATACTCAATTCTATTCTTAGGTACTGCGATAATACTAATAAAGAAGAATGATGTAGCTACGGACGCCGGACTCACCCGTATGTTCCCTATCTCTGTGTGTCTATCGTGAGGAAAGGCTAATAAATGGTAGATCAAATCAAGAACTCCGAAACCCTGAAATGCCTTCTGGAACTTATGAACACAGTACAGGTGCCGATCATGGGCATGCAATCCTCCGTCGAAAAAATGCTTTCAATCGTCAAGGGTGAGTAAGGGATATCCCTACCTTATCCATGCTTGTAATACCAACAATAAACCCAAATTTAGACCAAAGACGGTCTGAAATCTTAATGTGGCTGTCTAAAATGCCATTCAACGATCATCATAATTACTTCAGTAAGCGTCGCCGCGAGGGTACTGGGGAGTGGCTTCTTCAACATGAAAAGTACGGGGCGTGGAAGATGTCTGAAAAATCGTCAATATTTTGGTTACGTGGAGGAGGTAGGTGAAGAGATATCACTTCAGCCCCTCTTAACCATCAACCCACCCCGATCTATACTGACAATAAACTCCTTAGCTGGATGTGGCAAGAGCTTTCTGGCGTAAGCCCCCTAGAACGATTGGCCCTCTATTGATTACACAGGCTAATTCATCATAGCTCACGGATAGTCGACCACTTCCGGGAAGAGGCCGGGAACGTTCATGACCGCAGATATGCAGTTGTGCACTTCTACTGTCACTATACAGAAGACGGGAGGAACGATCCTGAGTCAATTTTGAGGACTATCGTCAAGCAGATGTGCCTTACGATGGACGAAGACTCAAAAGCGCTACCAAACCCCCTTTTGAAAATCTATGAGCAACGCGAAAGGAACGGCCACTCATCTGGCCCTCTCAACGTGGAGGAGAGCGGAGACCTGATTATTGATCTTTGCCGTGGGTTTAAGAAGGTCACTCTCATCATCGACGCCCTTGATGAGTGTAATACGGATACGAGACGGGCGTTATTTCGCGCGCTAAATCGTATCTCCTTGAAATCGAATTCTATCAAGATTTTCGTCACGGGACGAAACAGTGATGATATTCAAAACACACTGATTGATCATTCTAGTCATTATATTGACGCAACAGACAACTCAAAGGACATCAATCACTATATCGAGACAGAAATCGAGCGTCGCTCAAATCACAGAGAATTGCGGAATGATGAAGAACCACTGCTAGATGGGGATGTTGTATCCAAACAATTGAAGGACTACATAAAATCGACATTGCAGGAAAGGGCGAATGGAATGTATGATTATTGTTAGGCATCATAAAGATTTACCGCTTACTAATATTTCTCTGTTTAGGTTCATGTGGGTACAGTTCCAAATTGTCGCTATCTGCAAGGAACGGACGCAGGGCGACATTTACAAGGCAATCGGCTCTCTCCCCAAAGATCTGGACGCCACTTACAGTCGCATAATCCACGGTCTCAAATCGCAGGGTGAATCGATTTCCACTGTTGCTGAGAAGGTCTTGAAGTGGATATACTTCGCAGTGAAGCCTTCATCGCCTGATACAATAATTCAATCCTTGGCCGTGAAACCGAATGAGGCAGTCCCAGATCTGAAACCGCTCGAGTGGACGTTAAAGAAAGTTCTAGCCGCATGTCAAAATCTTGTTATCTTCGACGAGACGTTAAAAATCCTACGGTTCGCACACTTCTCTGTACAGGAGTATCTTCAACGTCAACCCGAGTTTTCTGAAGAGACCGGCCATGCATACATGGCGGATATATGTCTTACACTGCTTACCTACGACTCAGAAGGTATTAATGGGTGCCAATTACCTGAACTCGAACGGTATGCCGTAAAGTATTGGGGCTCTCATGCCCGCCTCTCGGGGCTTTCAACTGTTGATCGTTGCATGGAGCTTTTGAATAACCCAACAGTCTATCGCGCATGGTGTCATCGGGCGGCTCCAGAGGATGAAGAATTGCGGGCAACGCTTTCCAACGGTGGTCCGCCTACTCCTACTCCAACTCCATTCTGGGTGGCATGTTACTATGGCCTGCCGCATGTACTTGAACGATTAGACCAGTCGCAAGTGAACGCTGAGAACCTTGGGGGGAAAACACCATTGATTGCCGCTTCATGGCAGCAACATGAGGTCATCGTACGTATGCTGTTGGATATAGATGGAGTGGACGTCAACAAAGCGAACCGCAGAGGCTCTCCTATGTCATGGGTTGCAAGAAATGGCAATCAGGATATATTAAAGATGCTGCTCGCTGTAGAAGGGGTGGATGTGAACAAATCAGATCAATATGGTATGACACCACTGTCCCTGGCCACCCAACATGGTCATGAAAAGATAGTGGCCACGTTGCTGGCCGTGGACAGGGTGAATGTGAACAAGGCAAACCCCACGAACGAGACACCACTGTCCTGGGCTGCCCACCGTGGTCATAAAAAGATAGTGGCCATGTTGCTGGCCGTAGACGGGGTCGATGTGAACGCAGGAACAACAGCGGGCGAGACACCACTTATTAGAGCTGTCTATCCTGGTTATGAAAAGATAGTGGCAATGTTGCTGGCCGCGGACGGGGTGAATGTGAACGCAAAGAGCAAAACAGGGAGGACACCACTATGGGTGGCTGCGAATACTGGCCGTGAAAAGATATTAACCATGTTGCTGGCCGTGGACGGGGTGAATGTAAATGCAAAGAACGAAGATGGTCACACAGCACTGTCGCGGGCTTTGACCAACGGATATCAGGAAATAGCACGCCTACTACGTGCCGCAGGTGCTTCGGAGACGGGAGACGCTTAGCCTTTGACAGTCTGACTGTACGTTAAATCCCACGCAAAAGAAACACAGTTGAAGACCTTCTGGTATAAAGGCTGTTCAGATAGCTGATGTGTTCCCTTTTGCATTCCTCACAAGCTACAAGACATTATATCTTTCACTATTTCAATGTTATATAATGTAAATATAACTGCAGGCTGGATGCAAGAAAAATGGCGAACAGCCAATCTCATCTGTTAGGTTTCTTCTCCTTATATTCCCTTAAGACCGTATTTGTGTAGTGTAGTATCACGTTCATTCATCTCAAATTTCCCAATCTCACATATTCTTTTACCAATTCTCTTCTATGCCAATGCCCTTATCCATCTTGTCAAAGTATTCACCCTCTACTCTGGTCACGCTAGATGTCGTATATAGTAAAAAAAATGGAAGTAGGGACTTGGAACTGTCAACTCTCAAAGTGCACTCACGAACGCCGCAGTAATTACTGAACATGGGTTTAGAAGAGATCACCATCCTTAGCTCCCTATCTGCAAGATAAAATTGCAGTCCGGGATAGATGCTCAATCTCTAGGGCTGACATGCAGCCTGATGCAGGTACGCGGGCATGACGGCGGTACCTGCATTGGCAAGATTCCAGCAACCTCACCTGTCGTACATAGCACGGTCAATCCCTGCGGTGCCGGCGATGCCACACCCTCGGGAGTAGCCGCATGTACCCTCTCGGCGTCGACCCGAAACCAGGGATCAATGTTGTACTACTAACAACACTAGGCCAACTACCATCTACCCCAATAAAAGAAACAAGAAACAGCATTGTTGATGAGTACTTCCAGGTTGAACTGATAAACTGAGGTCACAGGTACAGCTTTCATATCACAAAACACTTGTTAAGTAGATCATAAGGGGAAAGAGCTGTCTGTAAACTGCGTTTTGTAAGTGTGCTATCCGAACGATGAACGCGCCCTATCCGGGAACGCCTGTCACTGGGGCACCCCAACGAAGAACGGTCATGAATAGGAGAACCAAGTCATGACTGGGGGGAGTTCCCGGATGGGACCACCAACCGCAGCTTTCTCAAATGGTTAAGTCATATATGATCACTCGAATTGTTATTTTGTAATTATTTCAACGATTGAACAACCCACCATGTGACACATAGTAAATACTAGGTTGAACGTTACCTATACATGATTATTATATATATCTATCTAGTATTTTTATATATTTCAAGCCGGCCTAGTTAGTAGCTAAGACTCAATGTTCTAGCCAGATAAGGTTAAGAGCTGATACTAAATAAGTAAACTTTTTCACTCGAACAGATTTGAGAAACGTACAACAATCTAGGTCTTATACTCTTATCATTCCAGCCCAATTTTCGAACTATGAATGCTCTTCTGAGCTCTCCCTTTTCTGATCAAGCCAGAGTAGCTTGGTTTGAATACCTCGCGGGCCCAAGAACACAAACCTCTCACGTCCGGATTTAGACTGTATGGGATTGATCCTGCAGTTGATTGGCGGAAAACCTCATATTGGTGAGAAGGAACGATGCTTGAAGCATGACATAAAGACCAAGTATGCCCTGTTAGATGGCTGTTTGTATTTCAAGAAGTCGGGAGGATCTTTCAAGTGTATGCTTTTTGATAGCCAGGTATATGATGAGATTATCAAGTCGCACTTGAATTTGGGACATGCCGGTGTTGGGAAGACCTATCGTGATCTAGAGAAAGATTTCTACGGCATTACTCGCAATGAAGTAGGGTTTTTACTCGCAATGAAGTAGGGTTTTTACTAGAGCATTGAATGACATGCGGAAAGGGTAGGATACAGAGGAAGACAGCACCAATTCATCCGATTACGGTGAATAAACTTTGGAAACGGGTACAAGTTGACCTTATCGACATGAGAGCAACTTCAGATGGAGAATTTAAGTGGATTTGTCATATGCGAGATCACTTTAGCAAGTACTCAGCGGCATAGCCCTTAAGGGATAAGGAAAGCAGCTCTATTGCGAGCGTCATATCTATTTGGATTACCCATTTTGGCCCGCCACATATCCTTCATTGTGACAACGGTACCGAATTCAAAGGAGCACTGCTTTTGCTCTTAAGGGATCACGAAATTAAGGTAGGTGCAAGATACCACTGTTTGAATAATCACTAACAACATTAGGTCATTAATGGTTGTGCACGTCATCCACAGAGCCAAGGTCTAATTGAACAGGCAAATCGTTTGTTGAAGTAGAAGATTGCAGCATGGGAGTCAGACCACCAGAGCATCTGTTGGACAACTGCTTTACCCAAGGTAATAATGGGTATGAACAGCCAACGCCATTCTGCCACTCAGGGGTCACCATACGAGATTGTGTACTGTGCAACGGGTACGTGCACAGTTGTTTATGAAGCGGAAGATGATATTTTTATTATCTTTCATACAAGCTATTTAATTATGATAGTCGGTCAGATGTATAAGCCCGCCTACCATGCCAGGTCGCCGCATGGCTAGCGGAGCTTTCTCGCCTATGGCCGATGGCAAGTCACCGCCATGTCGCTACCATGCGTAGTATCACCACCGGCCTCCATTTGAGAGCCGGTATAAGTACATTAAGCATCAGTGTTCTTGTACAGCGTAGCATTGTATTCAACCAACGAATTCTGGGCCAAAGAGTTCCTTTTACTGCTCGAGCCGATGCCACGGTGCCTGAGGAACCTCTTGTTGGCTTAGAATCAGGCAGCATAGAACAAACATTACGGGACAGTACTCCAGTATCTCCTGTTATGCAGGGGAATTGTTATAGGAAACACGAACACTGCTCCTAAGTCAAGGAACAAGGATAATATGAGTGATGGGTTGTGATGCGAGTACGGTCGGGTAACGAAGGAACAAGCATAGAAAGGTACCGAGGGGTGTGGGGGCACCGGGTGCAACCACACTAGTATTAGGCTGTTGTGAGGGCACGCTTACTATTGGGTGTCTCACCCGGAACGGAATAGAAGCGGGGCTTATGGCTGCAGGCCATTCTACTTAGGGAAGTAGCTCTAGGACAACAGCATGATACAGCTCGGTTACTGGCAATTGCGGGGTTTATGGTTACGTGTCAGAATTAGAATGGAGGAACGGAACTATGCGGGGGCGCTTTTCTATTGGGGTTATCTTCGGGTTGATTGTCTTATTCTATTATCGTTATCTCATTAGTATTAGAAAGCGGGCCTTGGCATAGGTTCCAATATGTATAAATAGGGAAGGGTTCCGCCTCGTCTTAGTGGCATCATCAGTCACTCAGCGAGCGGAATCCGGTTTACAATATTACAAGTTTAAAAGCTACAGAACTACCGCTTAGCATTGGCATTTCCCCAAACAGGAATGCTCAAATTGACTCCACTTTGTCGGATATTAACATAGCAATTTCAGAAGATGAGTCCTGTCATAATTACACATGATCATATACTGAGACAATCACCATGCTGAGGCCTTCCAATGGGCTCGCCCGGGCCAGAAAATACCTCAGCCCGGCCTAGACCAGCCCATGAAAGCGGCAGCCCAGCCCAGCAAGCTAGAACATACTGGGACGAGCTCAGCTGTACTGGGGCAACCTAAGCTGTACTGGGACGAGCAAAGAGCTCCTGCAGTGGCTCCAGCGCTTCTGGGATGAGTGCAGGTACTGGGAGGGCTCCTGGGGTGGGTGCAGCTGTACTGGGGCGAGGGGTGTTATGCCGGCTTAGCATAGAGGTCATGGGACAAGTATAGGTACTGGGAGAGCTCCTGGGCCGAGTACAGGTGATGTTAGAGCTGCTGGGGCGAGCATAGTTACTGGTATAGCTCCCTGGATGAGTACAACTATCCTGGGGCGAGACAATAGCTCCTGGGGCAAGGATAGCTGTACTGGGGCGAGGAGAGCTATCTTTTTTGGCTATAGAGCTCCACTGAGCGAGAAACTGGCGCCGCGAAGACGCAGAAAATACGAGTACGATTAGAATGGGTTAAAGTGCATGATGGGATAACAGGAAATCAGGAAGCGGACAAAGAAGTAAAAGTGGCGGTCGAGCGGGGAGCTATTGAAAGAGACCACTTTATATCCTTTGCCTATCTGGAGCGAGAATTCCTGGAGAGAACTATTATGGAATGGGAAGAAGAGTGGGAGACTCGGGCCAACAAAGATAATGCACACTTGAAGCCATCAAAACGACGCTCCAGCAGATCTGAGCTCACAGAAATTTGAATAAATCGAGTTATTATCAGCAGATTGCGGACATGATACGTGGATGTTAATAAATACCTATACCGGATTAAAAAGAAAGCCAGCCCCGAATGCGAATGCGGCAAAGGAGAATAGAGCGTTACGTATGTTCTAACCAAGTGCGAAGCAACGGAGAGAGCTAGGATGAGCAATCAAGAAAACCGGACAGTTATAAAGCTACTTTGGACTACGCAAGGGATTAAAATAGCATTGCAAATCTGGAAGCAATTTACGAAATGGCGACATAACAGAGGAGGGAGAAACGAAGACAGAGAAGAAGAAGCCAGAGAAATGGAAAGGGTCTGGGGTGGCTTGCGGGATAGCCCGTAGAATTATAAATTGCTCAGAAGTTACTTTTCTTATATTATAAGTTATTAGTTTGAGAGTTGGGTTTGCTTTGTTTAGTTGGGTTTTGTTTTGTTTTCTTTTGTTTTGTTTTCTTTTATTTTGTTTTATTTTGGTTTGTATTGTGAGTGGCAGTGGAAGTGATTTGGGAAGTTCCGGGGTAGTGTGATATTGTCATAGACTATGGTCTGCATACAATTAATGAATTAAACAAAAAAAAAAAAAAGAGCGAGCAACTGGGGGCAGTGTATCATGAGGTATCACTCGGTTCGTACAAAAAGACTGCATCGACTTTCGCCAGCTGTTTACCCCTTTTGCCACCCAACTCATTTGCAATTTGGGGTTACGCTAATGGATAAACAGCTGGAGTCTTATGCCTTACCTCCAGAGGAATAAATTGATGGTACAGTAATCGGACAAGCCTCTTCCTCTCTTGGCAAGGCGTCTATCCATTTCGTGTGGACGATATGATGCACCTTTGAGGCCTCAATTATATATCGTAGTGCCTAAAACCCATTACAGGTCGAGATGTTGAACCCCAAACACTCTGACATATGACAGATGTTTATATTAGTACACTAGGTAGAGATAGCTGACTTTATTTCCTGGAGGTACATGGTAAGCAGTAGCGTCAAATCTTAATTTTATTGTAGCTTACGTCACATGCTGGCTGAGCTCGAGCTCTGCTCCACTACTAACACACCCTGGTGTGCGCCAGGATCACCCTATCCAATCAACTGTCTGTATCGGTCAGAACAAACCCGAGTGATTTTGTATGAACCTGATATCTGTTCATGGCTGGAGCAACCATCCACGGACAATATCACACTCCCAACCAGGAGCGATATCTTTGGGCACCCCATCCAGGACCGGCCTCCAGTCATGACCTGGCTCTCCTATTCATGACCATTCCTGATTGGGGTGCCCCAGTGACAAGCGTTCCCGGATGGCGTGCGTTCGTCGCTGGGAGAGTACATACGCCATTTATGTGCTCCGGACCAAACGCCTGACATGACCCATGCCATTCATCGGACACTTGACTATCAAGAGGGCTACTTCTCCGTGCAGTACGGCCAATTCCGTCTAAATGCCTCCGGTGACCTCGCCCCCCGAACCATGTACTACCTTCACGCGCCCACCATACAAACATACTGCCGTCCAAAGCCTGCCTGATATAATTGGCCCACACCCCTGCTGAGGCGCAACGGGATCACCATGATTTCCAGCCGCACCACCCCTGCATGGCAACCCCTGCCATCACGTTGCTCGGATCACTGATCAGCGCTCCTGCAGCCGCTGCCAGATCCGTGCATGGCCCTCGTTTATCTCCGATTTCCCTGCTAGGCGAGACCCACATACAAAATATTCCTTGGCTGCAGACTCGGCGGCCAGTGTTTCTGTCGTAGAGGACCCCAAGTCTCGGCCAGTAGGGATCTCGCAGAGCAGGGAAACGGAGTAATGTCTCACTCAACCTCTCGCGTTTCTCTTTCTGGTTTCCGACGACGTCACTGTCCACAAGTGACTATGTAGGTACTGTAGGTAACCCATAGGTTGAGTGATAAGCCATGATCACAGGTAAAAGAGGGAAAAAATAAGGTAATGTTCGCCAGAAAGAGGAACCTAACAGCCCCAACCCACTGACAGAATTCCCTTATCATTGATCATTGGGTCAAGTATACATCAAGATGCCGACTTGGCACGCGGACTGCCCCATTCATCATCCTTGTGGATAGGGGGCGCACTTGGCCAAATTGACATCTAGCTCGCCGGAGCTGAACAAGCCCGCGCCCACCACTGCGAGCCCCGCACAAGGTCCACCATCATCCCCGACAGGTCCGTCCTAGTCCCACAGAGGGAGATAGTAATGGCCGAAACAGTCATGGTTGCGAAATGCTACTGAAACGGAAAAAACAAGCTAATCATTTTCCAAGTTATTAGATACAGCTGACTGAAATAATAAGCAAAGAACCCGTGGAGGGAAGGAGGACATCGCGCTCCTGGCCAGTAGAGAGATTGCAGCAGTAATAGCGCGCCGTGGCTACTAGAGGGTTCCGCGGATGCTAATAAGGGGTCGAGCATAGACTAGGTGTTGAAATTACTGTGCGAGCATAGGAGCAATTTCCTACTACTCATAGTAGTGTCATACATACACTATTATAGACTCAATATTTTTGTATAAATAAGGGCTTGATCTGCCCTCTGTATTACAGTTATGCAAGTCAATTGAGAAAGTCAAAGTCTTCCGCATTTATTATTATTTATTATTATATTTTATCATTTATTTATTATTTATTTATAACACTAGGGCTATCAGGGCGGCCGAGTGACCAACCCCCCCAGCAAGAAGGCAGCCAAGGCAGCCGCAGCCCCGGCCCCAGGATCCGCCCCGAAGGCGAAGCCCCTACCGTCTGCCCACCGCCGCTTCTTCGCCACCAGGACTACCCCCTGCCCCATCGCCAATGCCGAAAGGCTGTCGGCAACCCTTCCCCGCCTCTTCGGTCAAGCTCTGGCCCGAAGCCACCAAGTCGCCCCTGTCACCTCCCTCACCGTCACCATCAACAACAGAGGCACAGTCTCTGTTACCGCTCCTCCCACCGTCCCATCAACGGTCTACGTACCCTTCTTCGAGGCCCTCACCACGATCCTGAACGTGGAGGTAGCCTCCCCAGAAAACCCCTTCACCACCTTCCGCACCGCTCCCACCAACGTCGATCTCGCCATCCATGGCGTCCCCCTCTACGAGCTCCCTAACCAGGAATGCCTAGAGGAGATCCTGCCCTCCGCGCTTAAACTAGCCGTTGGCATCACCCCCGCTGCCGTCCGTTTCCTAAACACGAACGAAACCTCCCGCTCCTCCAAGGCCACCACCTCTGTCATCGTCTCCGTGACGGCGGAAGAGGCAGCAACCATTGGAACCACCATCCGCCTCTTCTCCCGCCCCAGACGCTGCAATGTCATGTGGCGAGCATCCTCCACCACACAATGCAGGAACTGCTGCAAACTAGGCCACGCCACCCAGGGATGCAGGTCCCCCGTCGCCTGCCCCCTGTGCACCCTCCCCCACAAACTCCAAGACCACCGCTGCCCAGTTGCCACGTGCAAAGGAGCATCGACGCCTCTTGAAAACTGCTGCGAAATCTCTCCCGCCAAGTGCGTCAACTGCAACGGGACCCACCGCTCCTTCGCCCCAGCCTGCCCCAGCAGGAAACCCACCACTCCCCCGACCCCCCCCAACCCCCAGACCGCGATGGAAATCTCATAAAAACGCCGCGCCACCCCACCACTACCCCCAGGAGACTAGGTTCTCGGAGGCTCCATTAAGGATTTTTCCCCTCTCATATTTTCTTTTGTCTTCGTAAGTCTTTTATATAGGTGGAAAAACAGCCGGTCGGGGATAGGTCTTTACGCCATAGTTTATACTTTATGCGATTCTTTGTACCTAGAAACAATAGAGCTTGATATAAAAAAAAAAAAAAAAAAAAGGGCGGCCGAGTGATATTCCATGATTAATGTAAAGGTTGTGGAGGTCGTGTTGTATCAGTGGGTACTACCACCAGCGGGTATGATACGGTAACGGCGAGCAGCGGGCCGAAGTGTTAATCCGTGAACGAGGACGCACCTCGCATGTACACTCGGTCGGTGGTGAAGCTCGGTGGGCGGTGAACACAGTAACCCGCTTGTTCGGGAACGAGCGTATCAAGGAAAAAGAAGATGAAGGTCCGTAACCATGTCCACAGTTAAGTAAAACCTACTCCGACTTGGGGGAGCCTTTATCCAAGTGACAGGACAAATAGTCTCGGCGCCTCGGTCGGAAACGGCGGGGGACATGGAGCAAGTGTGGCACGTTTCTTTTCATCATTTCCGCATGGAGGTGGCTGCATACATGTATCCCAGAAGGTCTGGTTATCGAGCAGCGTGAAGCGCGTTTTACGTGTTTCAGCTTTGAGCATGAGCCGACCAGACAGACTCCTGCATGGTTTACATTGCCGGGGGGGGTTGTGCTTCCATCGCAACCGGCTGAAAGATGTACACATCACCGGTCAGGATATTACCGGTAGGGACGCACTGAGTATGTGAGGCCAGGTTGTTTTATTAAACTGTAAAGATGCCTGAATAACGGTTAACACCAGTAAGGACCTCGCACGCCAGAACGATCCATCACTCATGGATTATCAATCAACCAATCAGGGGTAGTCAATTTAATTAATGATAAATCCATCGACGAATCAACAGTAATCCTTCACGTGGCATCACTGGGCGTAGTGTATTTATGACGTTTGCTTATTACTCCTTTTTTTTTTTTTTAATTCATGAATTGTATGCGGCCTTGCGGCTATGACAATATTGTACAAGACCCCAGAACTTCCCGTCAACATCCTCCGCCTCTCACAAATGTAAGGAAATAAAATAACAACAGCGATGAAATATAATATCTCTCGAAATGTACGCCGTGAGAGTTTATTCTTCCCAATTATACGTTTCCCTGTGCAACGACAGGCTATACGCTGTCACTCAGTCCGCCCAGCCCATCTCATTTCTCTCCTTTTCTCTTCCTCGTGTTTATCTCTTCCCTCTGGCGTTTTCTTATATAAATATACTGTGCTCTACAAGCGTAGCACTCCATCAATTCGTTATATACTGCAGCAACCCACACAAATAAAAATCCCTAACAAACATTCCCACCACCGAATCCATCAAGCTTCAGTCTTTACCTTGCGATAGGTCGATAGATAATCCGCGGTGCTGCGAGGGTCCTTGATCCTTTCCTCATCCCATATATCCCACCACTCTTCGTTGGCCGTAACTACGAGACGACCCTGCGAGTCCCGCCCCAGAAGTATTATCCCCGCATTTCTCCCCTTTGTAGGACTGTCATATCTCCAATTCTCTACGCGATGTTTAAAGATGTAGCACTTGTAGTTGTACTTTGACGGGACACCCATCGCACCAGGCCTACGCTTGCCTGACAGGAGTATATTGAGGTTCGACTGTGCGCCGTTAGCGGAGTTCTCCGAGCGCATGTTCCAGAGGCTGTCTGGATTGGAGGAGAAGATGTGTATAGTCGAGCTGCCTTGCCGAGTGGTATGGCTAACCATCGCTTCGAGAATACGCAGGTTGGGTAATCCGTGCAAGCTCTGCTTCGCACACACAAGATAGACATTCGCCTTGATACGGTTATAGAACTCGACAGATGTGGAACAGAGGGATCCATGGTGTGGGATCTTGAGCACATCGACCGACCTAGGGGTTATTGGCCCCGCAAAGCCGAATACCGTGTCTCGAATCTGGCGTTCTCTGTCGTGGGCATCCCCAGTGAAGAGCATGCTGAGCGCCGGGTTTGATTCGCGGGCCTTAGGATCTGCGGAGGGCCAGCGGCGGAAAAGCGTGACGATGCTCGCCATGTTGTGGAGGACACTATCCTTGCTTTTACCCTTTTTCATCGCGTCCTGGTCTTATTCCATGCGCATACTGTCGCCGATAAATTCCTCGTAGATTGTTTTTGTCGGGCCGATAATGTCAACTGTTCCGAGGCTGTTCGGGGCCTGGTACCAATCGCCTATATGCTCACCGTGGCCTGGCGTTAGCCACCGCACCAGACCGTGTTACGCCGCAGTTAGACTGCGATAAAAGTAAAGAAACCCAAAGAGAGAAAGAAGAAAGAGGGGAAGGGAGATACAAACCCCGCTTAGGACTAAGGATCATTCTATGTATAAAAGGCCTCTCCCAAGCACGACCAAGCTTCACTTCTTCCCGATAAACCTTGTCCAACCCCTCCTCGATTTGATGATACCTCTGGTTAGCCCTCTTCTTCTCTCCGGCGGGCACACACTGCTTTGTCACAGGGTCCTATCCAGCAACACCCGGGAGCAGATCCTTCGTGCGTGGCGTTGGCGGGCGGTCTTTCAACTTAAGAATACGTCTCCCAGTTGTATGGTCTAGTTTGATGTCAAATGTTTCCCTGACGTAGAACATGTTCTTGTGGGCTGTGCGCAGGTTGCACTCTATCATCTGGTTACTGTTGCCTACTTTTTTGCGTCTGAACATGGACACTACGCAGTCGACGGTGAGTACCTCCCTTGGCTTGGCTATGTCCGCAGCTATGATCACGCACTCGGGGGACGGGGAGGTGACAAAGGCTTTGCCTTCTTTTTATTTTTTATCTTTTTCCTTTAATTCATCAATTAAGGGATTGACTTGATTGATGGCGAAGGTGTAGAGAAGATAGATGTTGTAGCGTCCATCCTCAAGGGCCTTCTGGTGCTCACCAAAGAAATCAAGAGACATGCAAGTCACCATGTAGGGGTCTTGATTGAGGGATGTGTTGGTTAAGGAAGATTTCGTAAGGGGATATGGTGGGCATACAGTATTTGGAATGGTTCCTTGAGGGGATAGAGAGGGACGGGTCGTACCCCCCCTCAGATTCAGGTTCCTCTCCTTATAATCGCGATGTATCAGCATAATCCCCAAACACTACCAAGCATGGATGTACTAACTTATCTCATTAAGACACAAAAACCACCGGAGGTTTCGGTTTGGTAGATAATGGAACGCGAAGACCGTTCTCTCAAAGTGTCTTTGTAAGGTTTCCTCTGTCGCTAATGCCTCAAGGAGTTTCTGCCCTGTATGTATATTCCCGCTCATCAGCAATCTGTACATCACCATCCGCCTCTCCACGCCAGGGTGGGAAAACAAAATCCTTTTATACGTATGGACACAGATCCTACAAACCTCCACCACTATGATCCTCGTCCGTATGCGTAAACTGTACCATCAAAAGATTCGGATGTTCTTTTCCGGGAGGTCCCCCTTGGGACCGATGGGCTGCTTATATGCTACGATCACCCTAATGAGATTACGTCTGATCATCTCATGATCTGGCCCGGTATCGATCAAGTATCGCTCCCAGGAGTAGGAGTCGGGCTCGTAAGTGCCATTCTTTGTGGGATTCTTGGTGCATATATCGATAATGTTGCTGTCCCCATGCGCGGCGTCGAGCATGATGATTTGCGCCAGGGGTGTGGCGACCTGCTCGGGGAAGGCAGCCTGGATGATTGTGCCGGCGAATTCGGCGGATATCATGGTTGGTTGGTATTCGGGAGAAGGAAAGGGAGCTAGTATCTAGGGCGGGGATGTGAGGTGTTCAGACTGAGGGGGAGAGTAAGGGTTTGGGGGGGGGGGGAGGGGGAAGCAGGAGATATAGAGATGTTACCCGAAAGCTATTCACTAAGATTTACCCGATGGATGGAATCCACAGAACATATGTCAAAGCACGACATCGCCCGGGGGAGGAGGGGCTGCTCCTTGCCCAGGATGCGATATTTCCAAGTATCAATTCCCCCTGTCCATCCTGCTCTTTTTTTTTTTTTTTTTTTTCTCCCCCGCTTGCCCCCGCGTCGAACCTGGCTCTCAGCCCCACATGTGCGGTGCGAACGGTACTCAAACCAATGTTCCGGGATCCACGACCTTGAACGCGTTGACCAGTTGGAGATTCCAATTCCCTCATCGCGTGCTTGCGAAAGTTCAGCTTCAGCTCTAATAGAGGGCGTAAAGTGATGCAGGTGGGATACGGGGACATCCAGCAGACCTTTGTGATACTGAGGCTTTTCGCGGTCTGGAGCTCGCCATCATATGCATAGGTTATGCTCAGGCACGAATGTGCAGGAGTGATGGTGATGGTGCCGCAGCCTAGATAGTCTTTATACACTGGCTCGGAAAACAAGACAGATCATGAATTCAATTGCAATCGTTTCACAACACGGCCACGGCATAACCGGCGCGGCGCCACAACGTGGGCAGGTCAAGTTCCGGGCTGTTTGGCTAGCGCAAGATCACAGAGGTCGGTCTAGAGTTCGAAATGGACGCCAAATGCTAAAACACCGATATGCACCTCACCGGGTTATCAAACCCATCGGAGATCTAGGCCCCGAAGGCCGAGGCAACAACTATCGGCGCCCCAGTCCATGCGTGAACATTAGCCGTTGTGCACATTCCCACCCGGCAGGTCGCCGTTCCAGAGTGTTCGGCCATGGCTCTGAAACCTCCGCCGTGTTTGACGTTTTCAACGCGCTAGGACATGCTGGAAGTTGCCATTTGGAGTTAAGGTCTCGAGCTCAGATGGGGGAAGCAGGTACGGAAAGAGTTATTGATGTCTAACTCTCTATGGATGGGCGTCAGCGGAGGACAATAGACACTGTTTTGTCCGGCAGATATATGATCTAGTACAAATGTGAAGTTGGTCACCTTTTCGCCTATGGTGGGGTCGCCATCTCGGAATATTTAGTCAGCCATGGCGGGGGAGAAACCCGCTATTCCTGAAGTTCCCAAATTAAGCTGCCAGGGTCATTTGTGGGATTCCAAGGTCATGGCATGAGGAAAAAAAGACCTTTGAGACATTGTCTTTAATATTACTTTGTAAAATGTGTTGATTGGGATCCATTTGCAATGGTTTAATTGGTCTAGGGTAACGGCATTGTTCAGTTTCTACTTGCGATGATGACCAGTGTTTGGGACAAGGTTGGCAATACTCGTGATTACGCCTGTCTTTTGGGTTGTGACACACCCACCAGCCCACCAGAGACTGGCACCAGCACTAACCTTGGAATATAGTCCCCATTACACATATACCCTCACCACCACCCTTTCTCTCGCTCGCTCATATCGCTCTCTCCCGGTCCTCCGCCAAGCCTTCCATCTCCGCTCCCGCCAGCGTCTCTACCTACCTCCGCTCCAGCCTCCGTCCGTAATCCTTCCCCTGGAACCTGACATCCGCGACCAAACCTCTAAATCGTATCGAGTTTACCGCTCTTCTGTCTGTGGTTTTGTTGGACCGAGGCGATGAACCCTAACCCTGGGCGCGAGCGATGGATTATGATGATCACGACCGCCAGCGAGTGAGAAGGTATGAGCGGGTGTTGTGGAATGATGCGGGCGATGTAGAATGATAATATAATTTCGTGATCTTGTTAGCGCTCATAGGCGCAGGAAAGATCGAGTCCTGGCACGACACCTCTCAAGGTCTATGGTCAGGTTGCGCCGGGGATCATGCGCAGGTTTTTCCAATGTAATAATCACCGGCGGACAATAGTGATATGACTGATACGGTATTCATATTGTTTTTTTATCCAGTCTTTCTCGGATTACACAATTCCCAAATTTATCCAATGTCTCTACTCTTAGTGTCGACCACATTCGTTATTTTCAATGAGATGTCTTGATCACCGCCCCATTAATTAGCATGCATTCCCTTCCCCCCACTTCCTCCCGTGCTCCTCTAACTCCCATGTCTCTTTCCTCTCGAAGAAGTCATTGATTGCTGCTCCGGTAGTCTGGATCGCCCACTGCCATCACCATTAGCTTAGATCAACGCGATTCAGGAAGGATGGTGACGAACCTTCACTTTCCAGACATCCTGGATAATATCATATGGAGCCGCTTATGATGAAGATGTTTCGGTCAAGGCATGATGACACGATTTAAACATTTCGTCTAAGGCATGAAATTTAGCCAAAGATGAATAGATGTACCTAAAGGAGGCAGGCACCTACCACCATGTAACACGCCAACAACCAGCCGTGATAATGCCTCCGCGTCGTACTCCACCACCCCCATGAGGCAACACAGCATTGCACGGCACCCCATGATTAGCTTTTCACGGTCAACAGCAATCTTGCTTGTGTCTGTTCTGTCGCAAGACGTGTGAAAGACGGCAAACTCGGTGCGGCAGCTTCGAGGTGTTCGTGATTGAACCACGCCATCGTATTGCAAAGGCCGGCCGGGTGGGTGATGATGCCTGACCCGGTCCAGCCACGAAGCCGCTGAACCGTGTCCGAACACAGTTTCGCCAAAACTGCACGACAACGCCTGCACAGTCGACTCTCGTTATAGTGATACTTGATCTAGTGATCCTTGATGAAATAAAGGCTCACATTGTTGAAAGGGCTGGTGTTGGAAGGAAGGGCCTGTGCCTGACAGTACCGGAAAGAAGGGGTGAGAAGGTGACTGGTGGAAGGGTCTGCATCTATTATAGATTAGTTTATACGAAGCTCTACAACCTAGTTACTTAGAAGAAACTTCATAAGACTTACCTCTCACATCACTACTGTCCAGTCGGCCCTTCAATTACCACCCACTACCATTAAAGGTACTCTCATTTTCAATGATAATAGCAATCAGGTGTCCCGAAATACGTTTTTACCCGTCACTCCTTAGTTCGTAGAGAGATAGTAGCCTTATAAGAATAGAGTCAACACAGAGTTTCAGTCCCGACCATATCCTTGTATCGAAAGGCAACTGTAGTAAGGGGTGTCGAGTTTCGGTCCCGACCGTATCCTTATATCGAGAGGCGAGTGTAGTAAGGGGTGGTCGTTAGCAGTAAACGGGGGGATAGGGAAGGAAAAAGAGGAAGTGGAGAGGGGAGAGGGAGCGAGTATGTAGATAAAGCTGTGGGAGAGGACACGAGGATGTAGGGATGGGGTGCCAGAGTTGCAACTCCGCCTTGGAGTCAGCAAGTGTTACAGGAAACACGAACACTGCTCCTAAGTCAAGGAATAAGGATAATACGAGTGATGGGTTATGATGCGAGTACGGTCGGGTAACGAGGGAACAAGCATAGAAAGGTACCGAGGGGTGTGGGGGCACCGGGTGTAACCACACTAGTATTAGGCTGTTGTGAGGGCACGCTTACTATTGGGTGTCTCACCCGGAACGGAATAGAAGCGGGGCTTATGGCTGCAGGCCATTCTACTTAAGGAAGTAGCTCTAGGACAATAGCCTGATACAGCTCGGTTACTGGCAATTGCAGGGGTTCATGGTTACGTGTCGGAATTAGAATGGAGGAACGGAACTATGCGGGGGCGCTTTTCTATTGGGATTATCTTCGGGTTGATTGTCTTATTCTATTATCGTTATCTCATTAGTATTAGAAAGCGGGCCTTGGCATAGGTTCCAACATGTATAAATAGGGTAGGGTTCCGCCTCGTCTTAGTGGCATCATCAGTCACTCAGCGAGCGGAATCCGGTTTACAATATTACAAGTTTAAAAGCTACAGAACTATCGCTTAGCATTGGCATTTCCCCAAACAGCAAGTCAGGTCAACGTGGCTAGATTTGGGATTTGCTATCTCAGGAGGTCCCTCCCTTCTAATACGTACCTACAAGTAGAGTAGGTATCCCGTGGACTATCATTATGTGGTAGTAGGGATCTTAGTGCTCCCCGTGTTTTTCTTGTTTTTTTTTGTCGCCTGTGGCCGCAAAGACGCCGAGATTTGACCCCCGGTGCTCCAGCATAAAAGGCGCAGGTGCGAGTAGATTTTTATAGAGAAGATGAGAACGACCCAGATATGCTCCAAACCAACACCCCTCCGACCTTCGTGGTAAGCCAACATAATCCAGATAACCCCCGGAAGAGGCCAATTCTCTTTTCAGAGATGCTTCGAAAGAGTGAAACCGAAGAGCGAAGAATGTACTTTATAACTGATGAAGAGAAACAAAGGAGCGAGAGCGAAAGCTCTCTCTTTTTAGTTATAAACCTAGCGGCCAAACTACCTCTACTGTAAGAGTACACATAGCATAGAACAACGTCTAGCTTTTACAATGAAACGTTTAACAATAGAATTGTTAACAACAAACAACATGACACCCTGTAGTACAACCACCCGCACCAAGGTAGTTTAGTTTAAACAACGTGGGTGTTTAAACAAACTTGGGTATAGTTTAGAGTAAACCAGGAGGTTTAAAATAAACCAAATTGTGGTTTAGCGGTCTGTCTAAACAACAGATTGTGGTTCAATCAAACCACATCTTGTTTGTTTAAACCATCAAATCGACTGTTCTTAACACAAGACTTTTGATGTGGTTTAGCTAGACTACATAGCGTTGTTTAAGTACACAGTGTTAGTTTAGATATGTTTAGTCTAGTTTGATTAAACAACAAATTGTGGTTTAAATAAATACGGTTTATTCCAGCATCGCTACAGTGGTGTATGTAAAGAACAAACTGTGGTTTAAATAGACAGGGTATTTCCAAGAATCGCGACAGTGGTGTATATAAACAACAAACTGTGGTTTAAATAAACGTGGTTTATTCCAGCATCGCTACAGTGGTGTATGTAAACAACAAACTGTGGTTTAAATAGACAGGGTATTTCCAAGCATCGCGACACTAGTGTATATAAACAACAAGCTGTGGTTTAAATAAACATGGCTGAGTTTCCCGTGTAGTTTACCCAAACACCAAGGTGTTTGGATAAACGATATGTTTGGGGAAATGCCAATGCTAAGCGATAGTTCTGTAGCTTTTAAACTTGTAATATTGTAAACCGGATTCCGCTCGCTGAGTGACTGATGATGCCACTAAGACGAGGCGGAACCCTTCCCTATTTATACATATTGGAACCTATGCCAAGGCCCGCTTTCTAATACTAATGAGATAACGATAATAGAATAAGACAATCAACCCGAAGATAACCTCAATAGAAAAGCGCCCCCGCATAGTTCCGTTCCTTCATTCTAATTCCGACACGTAACCATAAACCCCTGCAATTGCCAGTAACCGAGCTGTATCAGGCTATTGTCCTAGAGCTACTTCCTTAAGTAGAATGGCCTGCAGCTATAAGCCCCGCTTCTATTCCGTTCCGGGTGAGACATCCAATAGTAAGCGTACCCTCACAACAGCCTAATACTAGTGTGGTTGCACCCGGTGCCCCCACACCCCTCGGTACCTTTCTATGCTTGTTCCCTCGTTACCCGACCGTACTCGCATCACACCCCATCACTCGTATTATCCTTATTCCTTGACTTAGGAGCAGTGTTTGTGTTTCCTGTAACACTACTCCCCCTTCCTAGACGTCGCCCTCGACCGTTAAAACCTCTCTATGATAAAAACCCTGTGGGAAAAGTCATAGAGTAGGAAAGGTATCGAGCTAGTCTTCCCTAGTCCGTTGTCGTTTCGGAGGCCGACTCGAGTCGATGGCTGGCCCTTGACTCCGTGTGTAGGGCCGAGTATTCGTGGTTGGTTTGAAGTTCTCATCTAAGAGCGCTTCTTGAGGATCGGGTGTTGCGAGTCGTTTTCGTGTGTTCTGTTGTCTGCCAGGGTTGGGATCTTCTCGATAAGGTCGCAACAACATCTCGTGGAATACGTCATGAACCTTCCATTCTACCGGAAGATTCAACCTATAAGCCCGGTTTCCTACAGCCGCGGCAACCTCGAAAGGGCCTGTAAACTTATCTGACCATTTATTGTAACCGCCGAGGTTCCGAGTATCCAGCAAAACCTTTTGACCGATTGTGAACCGCTGAACTGCTGGCCCTGGTCTTGACGCCATTCTGTCAAAGGTCTTCTGCAGCGTGTCTCTTGCTGACTCATGGGCTAGGAGAAGGTCTTCCAGGTAGGTGCTTCCCTTGGCATCCAGCTGTCCGATTTTCGCATCCGTTGGCCAATCTGTTCGTGGGTGGAAACCATAGTTACAGTAGAACGGCGATTGCCCTTTCGACGAGTGCTTCGCATTATTATATGCATACTCGCAAATCGGTAGTAGGTCCTTCCATTTCTTTCCTGTTCCGGCGGTATAGGCCCGGATGTAGGATTCGAGGTGCTGGTTGGTCTTTTCTGTTTGTCCATCCGTCTGTGGGTGGAACGAGGTCGAGAGTCTTCTACGAATCCATAGTCGTTCTGTGACCGCAGCCCAGAATGCCGATACGAACTGTGTTCCCCTGTCAGAGACAATGCTCCTAGGAAGTCCGTGAAAGCGCCAAATATCCTTGACAAAGGCGTTAGCGGTCTGTTCCGCGTTGATTCCCGTCATTGGAATGAAATGAGCCATTTTCGTAAAACGGTCCACGACTACCAATACGTTACGGAATCCTGATTTCGCCTTTGGCATTTCTACTACGAAATCCATTGAGATATCAGTCCAAGGTGTAGTGGCTAACTGTAGGGGTTGAGGGAGTGACAAGTGTCTCCGACGTTGCTGGGCTCTCTGGCACACATCGCAAGTCTTGACGAAGTTGGCTACATCTGTGGACATTCCTGGCCACCAGTAGTTCCTATCGATCAGCTCAAGGGTTTTATCCCTTCCTAGATGCCCCGCTACGGGTCTGTCATGATGATCCTCAATGACTTGTCTGACCGCGTATCCTGGCACTACCCAACGACCATCGTGGGTGGCCTCATTCGATCCCGGGGTCCATTCAGTGGCAAGCTCCGTTATTACGGCATCAGCTTCCTCTGTCCCGAAGACTTCAAGGTTTGCGTCAGGGAGAGGTTCATCCCGGAACACTCTCCGAACCCATTGTCTGTCCTGTTCATACCAGTCTTGTAGTGGCTGAGGCAGCTCAGTACCTGGTATGTCGTACCACTGATCCAACGGAGTCCATCCTTCTTCGGGGTTGCCAATGATTTCAGGGCCAGTTTCTACACTGGTCCGTGATTTCCTGACCAATTGTTCTGCGCTGAGCAACTGTTTTACGGGTTGTTCACGCATTACTCCCCCTTCCATAGCGAACTCTGGGCGCCTTGTGAGTGCATTTGGCTTGCCATTCTTTTCGCCTGGTCGGTAATGAATCCTGAAGCGAAAAGGTGCTATCTTTTCAGCCCACCTGGCTTGTCTTCTCGACAACTTCTTGGTCGTTGTGAAGTACTGTAGGTTCTGATGATCCGAATGTATCTGGATAGGAATGTCCGTTCCTTCCAGCCAATGTCTCCAAGTTAAGAGAGCAGAAACTATAGCGAGCATCTCCTTGTCATAGATCTCGTAGTTTACCTCTGCTTCGTTGAACTTGCGAGAGTGGTAAGCTACCGGGTGTAGAATACCGTCCTCGAACACCTGAGAGAGTACCACGGCCTCAGCCCAGTCACTCGCGTCAGTTTCTATGATCACTTCGCGGTGTTCATCATAGTGTCGTAGTATTGGGGCAGACGTAAATTTCTCCTTGAGTTCGTCGAAAGCACTTTGCTGTTCACTGCTCCATCGCCATACGGAACCTTTCTTCAGGAGATCGGTCATTGGTCGGCAAACCTCGGAGTACCTGTGGATGAACCGTCGTAGGAAGTTGGCGAATCCGAGGAAACATTGAAGTTCCTTGACCTTGGTGGGTGGTAACCATTCCGTAATTGCCTTCACCTTCTTAGGCGAGACCTGGTTCCCTTTCCCTGATAGTACAAATCCCAGGAATTCTACCTCCTGTTTGTACCATTCCGTTTTCTCGAGGTTCCCGTATAGATGGTTTTGCTGTAGTCGCTCCAATATCTTTCTCACAAGAGTCGTATGCTCTTCCTTAGTCTTTGAATATATTAGAATATCATCCAAGTAGACTACTACGCCTTGATCTAGAAGATCCTTGAATATGGTATTGACCATGACCTGAAACGACGCCGGTGCATTGGTTAAGCCAAAAGGCATTACCCTATATTCGAAGTGGCCGTACTTCGTTCTGAAAGCTGTCTTCCATTCCTCGCCAGCAGCAATCCTAATTAAGTTGTAGCCATTTTTCAGGTCTATCTTGGTGAAGAACTCTGCTCCTTTCGTCGAATCGGCCAACTCTGTCATGAGTGGAAGGGGGTAGCGATTCTTGACCGTGATAGCATTTAAGCCACGAAAGTCTACGCATAGCCTCAGTTTTCCATTGGCTTTCTTCACGAACAGGATCGGTGCTGCTGCCGGGCTGGTGGAGGGGACTATTTTGCCAGAGGCTAGCATTTCGTCCAAGTATTCCCGAAGTGCCTTTTGTTCCACTGGGGAGAGCGCATAGATCGGTCCCCATGGAGGCTGCTTTCCTTCTATAAGGGGAATGGTATGGTCCCATTCAGAGTGATCAGGTAGTCGATCGGCTCCCTCCTTAGAGAAGACATCGACGAAGTCCTGGTACTCCATCGGTATAGCACTAGCGAGAGCCTCGCCTACCAATGCCCTTGCCCAGAAGGGGTGTTGCTCGATCATCATCTGTGTCTCGGGTGACGACCTCAACAGCCTGATGACCAGCTCCTCTGGGTCTTCTTCATATATATCATACATGGTCCTGAAGCATCCCTTCACTTGACAATTGATGTTGTCGAAGGTAACCTTGTTCTGTCCCCAATGTATGGTAGGTTGATGCTCCTTGAGCCATCGATGTGGTATAACGAGGTCTTCTCCTGCGAATGAGCCAACCTCACAGACGATGTCTCTGTCTAGATGGTTGCCGACGCGGAGGGTAAGGGATTGGGTGATGTGAGTACCGGAGTTAGGCATAGGGGTCGCGTCAGCCTGTCTGATGATGAGGGGCTTGGGTCGAGGTTGAGTTGGGATCTTGAGACGGTGGACACAGTGCCAGGACATAACCCAGTCCTCCGTTCCACTGTCTAGGAGTGCGTTGACTATTTCTGCATGTTGGGTACTAGTTGCGGGGTGGTTCCAAGAGATCTCAATCTCAAGGCGGGTTTCTTGGTGATGTGAAGACATGTTCATATGTTTAAAAAGTGTAAGGTAAGGTAGATTGTTCTTGGGTATAAGTGGGTCGATGTTGATAGTTCTTGTTCTGAGCGCGGGGCGAGGGAGTTTATATAGAAGATTCGAGCGTTGATGAAGATCATGGTACCACGCTTACGCCCCAGACATTTTGGGGTGTAACCCCATCCTCAGAGTGTGTGTAATAGAATTGAATTTGCGAAATAACAAAACCGATAGAGCATAACATAATCCGATCCCTTAGAAAAGTCTTTTTCCCAAAAGATAAAAACCATAACCCAACATAGAATAAAACACCGCATAACTAGAAATACCCAATCAATTTAGTCCTCCAAATTCATAATCCTTGCCCTAAATGCCTCATTTTGTGGCCCCAATTTCCGTTTCTTATCCCCCTCCCTTCCATGGTCCTTCCTCCCGGAAGGAGGCTCTTTCCTCTTCAGGTTCGTTAACCTGACCTTGCTCGTCGCCACGCAATCCTTCACGAAGTGGTTATGTCTACCACAACGGAAGCACTTTCCTTCCTTCTGCTATTTCTCCTTCTCTTCCTTGGTAACACCTAAGTCATCCGAGGTCTTGGAGTTGTTGGCTGATGCGGGGAAGGTCTTCCGAGGATTTGCATTATTGCGCGATTTCCGCCGTTCCGTTTTTTCCTCGCGAGGTTTCACAGGGTCTTTACCTCGCAGGATTTCTTTCCGAGCCTTCACCTCGTGGTCCTTGCGTCCGACTTTTCGTACCCAGGCTAACCAGTCCACGAAATCATTAGGCTCCTCAATCGCATTGGAGAGCCGTTGTTCCAGCGAGGAGTTTGTTCCTGGTAGGATCATGGATCTCATGACAACTGGTTCAACTCGTGCGTCCCATTCTAGGTTCTGCATCTCGTTGATGTAGTCATCGATTGGACCAGTTTGCCGGAGTCTGTCCATCTTCTGCTTGGCCTGTTCCTGACTCGTGCGGTTGCCATATTGAGTACGGAGTTCTTGCTTGAACCATTCCCAGGTTCCGATACTGCTATCCACAGCTAACCTCTCCGTAAAATTCCGCCAAAAGTTCGCCGCGCTACCGGTAAACTCGAGGGATGCCCACATAATCTTAGTGCCGTTATCCCATTGGACCTTTTTCTGGAGACTGATTAGGATTTCGATCTGATCGATCCAGAGTCTTACGTCTTGATCGGCTCTTCCGGAGAAGGGAATGTTGGCTTTTTTGGGTGCATCACCTATGGTGGCGCGAGGGGGGTGCGAGAGTTCTCGCTCTCGTTGGCGCCTCCTTTCGTGCCTTCGTTTCTTACGTTCCAGCCGCTTGCGGTGTTCGCCTTCCGAATCTGAGGAATCCGATGGGGATGATCCTGGTGCTTCCGGGGCGTTACCTCCCTTATTGCCATTCCCGTTACCCCCACCTTGTGCTCCTTGACCTCCTTGCTTCCCTTGTTGGCTGCTATGCTTAGGGTCGCTTCTTGGTGCTAGGCTTTGGTCTTCGAGGTCTTCACTGGATTCGGAGCCAGCTGGAGGGGCGACTGGTGGTTTCTTGGGGGGTGGTTGGGGAGGTGGGCCTAATCCGCCGCCTCCTGTTACTGGGGCCAGTGGTCATTCCTCAGCCGTTTTACGGGCTGTTTCCTTCATCTGCTCCATCATTTCCTCTAGAGCAGTCTTTGTTCCGGAGAACCCATCTACCAGTGAGGCCTGCTGCTGCATGGTCCTTTCTAATTGTGCCAGTGTGGCTTCCACGCCTTCTGGGACTTGGGCTGGTCCTTCCTTTGGTAGTTTTTGGATCCAATCAGCCAGCATGGTTATATGCTGAGCCTGCTCTTCCTGTCGCTGTTGGTGGACCCTAGTAGTGTTGACGATCTGTTCTAAGACTTGACCGAGATTCGTAGTAGTTGCGGCTGTTTCTGCCCGCACTTGCGCGAGGATAATCCCTTCGCGACGCTCCCGTTCTTTTTGGTCCTGGTTGAACTTCATCTGCAACTCGCGGATGAGTCTGGTCTGCTCCTCGTGCTGCTGGGTAAGCTGCGCAGTGTGCTGCCGAGTAATTTCCCTGATTGCGGGGAGGTCTTGGACGCTCACAGTGAGGTCTCCAAGTCCGTGGCTCAGCTGCTGAACCACTGGGGCTCCTCTCCGTTCGATTTCCTGCCCGATGATTTCTCCAAAGGGGTGCTCGATACGGCGTTCCTCTACGTCCATATCCGTATCCTCGTCTTCGTCCGTTACTCTGGGGACCGAGGGCCTCGGAATAGAAGATCTCTCTCTGATTGGCGTTTTGTACGGGGAATAATCTCGATAGTCCCCTTGCCTGCGGGAGCGGGGTTGGCCATAGGATTCGGCCGGCTGAGTCCATCTGAAGAGGTCGCTGATCGGCATGTCCAGATCCCTCCTGTGGCGCTGTCTCGCCTGGGTCTCGACTATACCTCGATCTCTCACGGTGATCGAGCTCTCCATGTTGTAGTCTTCTTCCATTTGTTGCTGATGACCCCTTGACATCGCTAAGTTGCTCGATTCTGAGTTGTGGCTGTCTTCTGCACCAGGGTTGAACGACGAACCAAGGGACGGAGTGAGCTAATCCGTGGGATTGCTGACTGAGGGTGACTTTAATGGGGAACAGTTCGGGATAGTTGAGGATCTCCGGGTCGTGTTCTTCGAACGTGCAAGTAGTACCTGCTTCGGCAAAAAACCCGGCGTACTCAAGGTATCCGCAATAGAGGTGTTCGGCACTGCCTCTGCGAACGACAAAAGAGGTAGTGCAAGTAAAGTTGTTGATAGCTGCTGTTGCTACTTGGGGATGCATACGGTATCAAAGAGTCCTTCTAATAGACTACTTTCTTATTCTTTTACTTGAGCGCACGGTGACTATCCGCCACAAACAAAATACTCTCAAGTATTGGTCTAAGCAAGTAGTTGTCTTATCGGGACGTTGATAATATGCGATCGATAAAATAATAGAGTAGTGGATAAGGTACAATATAGTGTTTGGGGAAATGCCAATGCTAAGCGATAGTTCTGTAGCTTTTAAACTTGTAATATTGTAAACCGGATTCCGCTCGCTGAGTGACTGATGATGCCACTAAGACGAGGCGGAACCCTTCCCTATTTATACATATTGGAACCTATGCCAAGGCCCGCTTTCTAATACTAATGAGATAACAATAATAGAATAAGACAATCAACCCGAAGATAACCTCAATAGAAAAGCGCCCCCGCATAGTTCCGTTCCTTCATTCTAATTCCGACACGTAACCATAAACCCCTGCAATTGCCAGTAACCGAGCTGTATCAGGCTATTGTCCTAGAGCTACTTCCTTAAGTAGAATGGCCTGCAGCCATAAGCCCCGCTTCTATTCCGTTCCGGGTGAGACACCCAATAGTAAGCGTGCCCTCACAACAGCCTAATACTAGTGTGGTTGCACCCGGTGCCCCCACACCCCTCGGTACCTTTCTATGCTTGTTCCCTCGTTACCCGACCGTACTCGCATCACACCCCATCACTCGTATTATCCTTATTCCTTGACTTAGGAGCAGTGTTTGTGTTTCCTGTAACACGATACTATTTGCCTAAACCACGAAAATGGTTTAACTAAACCACACCTCTCTCGGTTGCGCCCTAGCTAGCTAGCTAGCTATATATAAATATGTATGTATATATATTACTAATGTAGTTTACATAAACCCCATAGTTTACATATACCCCATAGTTTAAATACACCACGTGTTGTGAGTAAACTAAATTATATATATAAACCACACCTCATTTGCGTATATATTTCAGGAACCAATGTTGGATTATTTTATTTCATCATCTTTTAGCACTCCATACAATTGTTAATATCATGAACATGCCAATCCAACTCGCCCCAGTAACACTGAACGTTCATCCACCGAAATGCTTCTGTTTCAGCGACAACTCCACGAACTCTTCTCCCATTGCGCAAGTAGTGCATGATTTCCTCATTATCACGGCGCCTGACCCAGCCACAGTACGGTGAGTCCGCAGTGTAGTATCTTCTTGGCTGAGCGCCGATGGTTGGAACGTTTTCGGTGGATCGTAACCTGATGATCCAGTATGATAGTCCAACACGAGGTCTGCATCCGAATAGCAGTGACTCCGAGACATCTGAGGTACCCGTGTCAGTAAGAGTTCTCAATATGGATACAAGTTGTGACTGATTATACTTACACACGATTCGAACTGTACCAGACTCAGGAACCAAGATTGGTGTCATCGGTTCAACAAGTATCATGACCTGTGCAGTCTCTATTCCCAAAAGAACCGCAATCGTCCCCTCCTCTTTCCCTTCTTCCTCCGCCTCCATCATCACAGATGTTTTTTTGATTGTCGTTGGAAATGTGTGTTGATGAACTGTGTGGTGGGGTGTTGAGCTCGAGCTCAGTTCAGGACTTAGAGCTCTTAGCTCTATCAAAGCTGCTCAGGGTTAGGGTCCACATAGCTGGGTGCACTTATCAACCATGCGCATAAACTACCGTCTCGTCTCTTCTGAACCTGCATGCACCTCACGCTCATCGATCCAAAACCATTGGTTATCAACACCATAGGCCTCATCAAACGCCTTCGACATCATCTGTCCTTCATTATGGCCCCATTCAAAATGCAGTGCGATTGTTCTATGTTTGGGGGTACCGTTCATGAAGTTGTGTCCAGGAGGTCTTGGAGACGTCATATGGCTCTCAAAGCGTCGGATGTCTTTCATGCTACACGCGAAGCTACTCAAAGACATGCCCAAAGGCGCTCCCCCAGTCCTGAACTACGTCGCTCAGATACCCCCGATTTACACCTGCCTGATCCCGAACTTCGCTCTCCCAGTCTTGAACTACGGTCTTCCAGCCCCGATCCTTCGCCTCGATCAAGTTCAGAGACACCCCCGAATCAAGATTATGTATCACCGGTGGCTTCGCCCCGAGCTCAGGTGCACGTGTCGCCTCTTACTGAAAATCATTCATTGTCAGGTATGAATCGGATACCTATATGTTGTTTGACTCAACCTGTTAACGTTGGATGATCCAATGAAGAGACTGGCAGTGGCATCGTACATTTGCTTGTACCAAATTCACATGCTCCATATTCACAATCTGAATCAGATGTATCTGAGAATAATGAGCTTAATGGGGTTGACCTACAAATGGTTGATACTATTGATTCTATTGACTCTGGTTCTGATGAAAGCGATTCATTGGAACCTCTTGACTTTGAGGAAGCTGATGCTACATCTGGCTCGGACTCTGATAACTCTGACATAGGTCAAATCTGGCGAGGCTTTGTGGATCTTGGGTCAGTAGATGATCCAGATATCCAATATCTATCAACAGACGATGAAAGTGACGACGGTTTATTGTCATCTAATCCACATGATGACTTTGATTATATTGAGCCATTTGGTGAACCTTTGACCGATCAGGAAATGATATCGATAGCGCTGGACGATATTTCCCTAAAACACAAAATATCTAGGGAGGCGTCACGAGACACTCGCGAGCTATTCTCGAGTGTTAACACCAAATTGATTGACTATCGAACCATTTGAAGCCGAATGGCGAAAAGAACAGGGGTCAAGGATATTCAATATGATTGCTGCCCTAAATCACACATGTCGTTTGCTATGTACCCTTACCTCGATAAGCATATGCATTGCGATCATCCGCGGTGGAAACCCCAAACCAAAATTCCTTATGCAACTCATAGTCATATACCGGTACTCCACAGACTCCGATTGGCTTACTCAAACCCCAAGAGAGTGGCTTTGATGACTCAGTACCGCTATCAGGTGGAGAGGGACCGGGGCAAGGAGTTAGTTTCTGATTTCTGGTCTGCTGAGCTGTTTTTAAACCTTAAAGAAAAGGGGCTATTTCCCGACGATACAGACATTGGATTTATGCTCAGTACTGATGGCGTTAAGGTATTTAAGTTTAGGCGAAACTTCAGTATTTGGCCTATCCTACTGATCAACCTGAACCTACCTCCGGCTATTCGTTTCAAACACCGGAATATGTTGCTTATTGGATTCATACCGGGACCCAATAACCCAAAGGATATCGACTCTTTCATGTTTCCTTTGGTTCAAGAGTTTTTACAGATGGAAAGAGGCATACCCGGCGTATGGAATAGCTCACGTCAGAAACGTTTTACGTTGAGAGCTCATATTTGTGTTATCGGAGCGGACATGCCTGGGAGAGAGAAGTTGATGAACTTCAAAGGTAATAGGACCACATGTTACTGCCCATATTGTTATATACAAGGCATCCATAACCGCGGTATCTATTGCCCATTGAAACCTCCCCTCAACTCCTCTCAACCACAACAATGGAAAACGTATGAACCCTCTCAACTACCAATGCGTAATGACGATCAGACGCGCAAGATCGCTGCCCATGTGGTCCAAACCGGAGACGATAATGTCGCAAAGAAATATGGCATTAAAGGCCTGTCCTGCCTTTATCAGCTCTCCTCTATAGACCTACCTCGCAGTTTCCCGCCCGACGCCATGCATCTTTGGTGGGAAAATATTATCCCAGACTTAGTAGAGCACTGGCGGGGAAAATTCTTTTCAGATATAGCTACGGCTCAGATACATGCTGCTGGCCAGGATGATCAAGACTCCGCTCCTGCAAAGCCCTCAATGAAAAAGTTTCACAAAACACGGGATTTGTATAACATACCCCCGGATATCTGGGAGGACATTGGCAGAGATATGTTAGCCAGCGCGCCAAGTTTTCCAGCGTTATTTGGTGACCCTATCAGGGACTTTACAGAGCATTGTCATCATTTCAAGGCTGCAGAATGGAAAACATTTGCTTTTCTTCTTGCACCCATATATCTCAAAGATAATTTGCCAGAAGAGGATTATTCGGAATTTATCAATATCATTGATGCCGTACAGCTTTGCTATAAGAACGAACTGACCCTTGCTGAGATCAACGTGGTAGAATCACGCATTACTCGCTTCATAGAATACTATGAGCGGTGGTACTATGGCCAGAAATGGGAGAGGTTACCAGCATGTCTACCCGTATTCCATCAAGCCTTACACGTTGCCAATGGAATACGGTGGGCAGGGCCTATGTTTGTCTATTGGCAGTGGCCAATGGAACGTGTATGTGGCATGATAGCTGCTACAGCAAAATCAAAGGTCTCTGCAAACCGGAACATGGCTATAACCATGGTTTTGAACGAAAGACGCAATCATTTACCATATGTTTTACCAAAGATTTCAAATGAGGATGATGTAGCAGATGGAAGCGGACAGTACGAGGATGAAGATGGAAACATATTGTTGCATCGCCTATTTACAAAGCGGCTTGACAAAGCTTCTGCAAATCAATACTCAAAAGATATACAACATGCATCTTTTTCAACCTTCCACCGGCCCACAAAGCCCCATGTTTTAAGTAATTGGCAACGGCGGGCACTTAAAGGCTACTTTCAGTTACAACATGATGTCTCTTTACTCACGTTGGGGGTCTCTCCCTCAGAACAAAACTCCGTCGAGATATTCGATCATCAAATAGCATTGGAGAATCTACCGATGAAATGTATGAAATGGTCCTCTTACACACCATCATTTCTGGAAAACACTGTTGAGAAATGGTGTGTCACATCTTCTCAGATGAGAAGGGTGAATTCTACAAGAAATTCTTCTATGATCATGTATAATATGACTCTGGCGGATGGCTCAGTCAATGTCTCGTTTGGCGAGGTTTTGTTCTTCTTTACAGTTGATTTTGATTCACAAAATGAGTCGGAAGTCATCGACAACGTTCCCCAGAGGCCAGAAAGCGAGTCACGTATACTATATTTAGCATATGTTCAGCAGTTTACCGTACATAGAGACGGAAACTCAAGGCTCCTCTACCGATCAGGACTTGGAACAAAAATTGTGATCTCTGCGGAAAATATTTTGGAACTCATAGGTCTTATAAAAAAAGGCGACCGACAGTATATCACACTTCGATATACATGTTTATTTTCATAATATTGTATTTTTATATCTTGACGTGGTTAGTCCACCGCACTATCATTTTATAGGACTAGGCTGACCGATAAACTAACCAAATATAGTTTGGCTAGAGCGAAAATTCTTCTATTCCCTGACCTCTAGCAATAACACCCCCCTTCACCCTGTTTCTCTTACCATCTCCAACCATCTCCATCCCATCACGCATGCACCTTGTCTCCAACTAGCCATCTCCCTCTCCCTCTCCATCTCCATCTTCTTCTCGTATCTTCTCAACTACCGAATCATCTTTTATCCGCTCCCAACATTTCCATCCAATCTACACTGAGAACACAAAAATCAACATGGCTGACCGTGATGCATTCATAAGAGAACAGCTTAAGCTCGCGGAAAAGCTTTGGGAGCAGCAGAAGGGTACGTCATTTCATACAATTGCGAAAATTCACCCACCAGCGTGATGAGATCTGGAATTGACAAATCAGCAGGTACAGATATGCAAGAGTCGCAGGTGCCCCAAGGATCCTCAGAGGTGGGAGATGTGGAAGATTTGGAGGAGTCACAAGCGTTCTCTCAGGTGGCTTCATCTCAACCTGCAGAAAAGATTCGTCCCGCGAAATATACCCGATTGGATTTCCCAACCTCTAACAGTGATGGCGAGACCGAAACCCCTACAAAAGCACCTCGGAGATGGGCAGTCACACCTGTTGAACAGGATTTGACAGGTAACGAGCCCGAATTAGCACCAAAGAAGAAACATGGGGGCTACAAAGATCGTGCGGGAATGGCACGTCGGATGCGTGTGGACCCCACAGATGCGACCGCTATCAGGGAGCATCGTGACTTTCTTAAGGTTTTGTGTTCCAGGCGTAACCAACCCCTTAACAAGCGCTTTGATAATTTTCATTCAGGAATTCTTTACAAACTCATCAAAGTGGTAACACCTGAGATGCAGGCGCAGTATGGTGACTATTGGAGGCAATCATTAACCAAAGATTTGATGCACGCAATATGCTTGGATAAAGTACGGAATGAAAAGGCCAGACATCGCGCTCTGCAGAAAAAAAATGCTCACCCCCCAACTTTGAGTACTACTACTAGCAGCGGTAGGAGGGGTCGTCGAGTAGTTGAGGATCTGTCGGATGAGGATACACAGGGACCTGTGCATAGGTCAAAGGCTCCCGGGACGATTCCTAAGAGTGCCAATCTAGCTGTTCCACACCTCGATAAAATGGAGTCCACAACGCGTCCCTCAATACGCAATCGGAATAATCTTATTGTAGCACCGACACCACGAGGTGTAAAAGATCGCGTGGCTCTTAGTGAACAGCCAAAACCGATTACGGATAGTTCGGCAGTTATGCCAATTAGTCCTATACTAGGGGGCATGTCAAGTCAATATGACAGAATAGATCGAACAGGTACGTCACCCGATAACTTGAATGACATATGTTAATGATTTTAGATACACCCGAGATACCAGATAGTTATCCCCAGGAATCATACGGACATCAATCGAAGCCTGAAGATAAAGAGATGGTATCTCAGCAGTTTCCCATCTATATTGCTGGGCATCAGCCTATCAAACTCCTGTTAACTACCGACTTTGAGGGTTTCAAGAAAGCCGTTTCCAAGGTTCTTCCTTGGGGTGATGACACTATTGCGTTATACCGACCGGCTATTGGACAAAGGAAAAGTCTTGTGTGGAGAGCTATATCTTTGGCAGAGGAATACGGAATGCTCCTTGACATATGCGGGAAAGGAGGTGTACTTGTTAAACTAGCGGATGATACATGGTTTCAATCTGATACCGAGGACACGGTGCGTGAGAAAGCTAAATTGCGTTTACTACCCCTAACCAACTGAAATAGGACGAGTTACCAGTAAACCCACAGTTGTGGCGCGATGATATGGAAAAGGGACAGAAAAAAAAGGTATGGTTAACCGTCGCTCGATAAACAATACTAACGGTGCATCAGACAAAGTCAATCCCCGGTACATTACGCTTGGACAAACCCCCGGCCATCAAGACACCTGTCAATAAGCCTCGGAAGAAGACAGTAACAGCTGTGAGAAATGAGTCTCACTCTCAGGTATCAAATTCTCTCCCGGACCTTGAGGACCTCATTGGAGCCAGTACTCAACCCATACCAGGAAGATTTGCACGAAAACGCAAAACCAACACGCCGCAAGTTGTTTTAAACGCATCAGAGGAGCCAATAAAGCGCAGACCTGGGCGTCCCAGGAAGAATCCACTCCCGAGCTCTGCATCCGTAACTGAGCCAATGTCCGCTACACAATCTGAGGCGTCGATATCTCCCAACTCAGACATATCTACACAGAAGATCACAAGAGCAGGGAGGGCTGTTAAACCCAGCGGGAAAGCATCAGAAACTGCCGCTATCCAAGCTGAGAAAGAACAGGTTATTCAGTTAATAGCGGCTAAAAAAACGATCAAAGAACTACAGGCTAACTTCACGCTCTAGCTCTAAATGATTTACCATCAATATCTTCGGGTTGACGCACTATCCAATACAAACTGTCAAAATGTCCGAACAGTTTCTTTTCTTTTATGTCAGTTGAACCCGAGTATACACCCTAACAGAATATAATTACTAATACAATATGCAATTGAAAGCAATAGATATTTCTTTCATAGGTTTACGGAGTTCGTCGGGATGAAATGGGAAGCGATACATATTCATTTTATACGTTTACGGAGTTAGTTGGTACACAAGCGCTTGGTTAAGCAGCGGTATTGTTTGGGTAGATCATACAAGCGTTTGGATAAGCAAGGATGGTGTTTGGGTATTCATATCTGCGATTCAATATATTAATCAGTATTTAATAGCATGTATTAATTAACTAATTAATAATCCATAATATTATTCTATTTCGAATATATTTGACCGAAGCGTTGTTTAAGTAGTATCAAAAATGGTTTGTTTAAACCACAAAAAAAATCAACTCGCCTAAAATAATGGCCAAATACGTGGTTTAAAGTTGTTTATGTGTGGTTTATATATTGTTTGTTTATGGTTTAAAGTTGTTTATGTGTAGTTTATATATTGTTTGTCTATGGTTTAAAGTTGTTTATGTGTAGTTTGATTATGGTTTAAAGCTCGCCTCACCCGTTTTTTAAATACAGTATATTAGTAAATATAATACATCTTTGCTTGGTGAAGTGTGGTTTAGAGTAAACAACTATGTGGTTTATTTTTGTAGTTTAATACAAACACCCGGGCCGGTGTACTACGGGGGACAACATAGCAACGATTGACCATAATCAACAGATTCAACCCCAACACCCCCGCGCCAAACCCAACCGTGGCGCGAACGCGCTACTCCCTCCGGAGAGCAAGGTTACCTCACAACAGCTGACTTGGGCTGGGGCCACGTTGCCACGGCGTCGCCCGGCTAACGCGGGCGCCCGCAGATAGTACGAAGAGCGGGTAACTCGCCGCCCGGCGGAGAAACACGCTAGCGCATCGGGGAATTCTGTCATGCCGACAGTGTGGGCTACGAGATGGGATTTCTTGGCTGCTCTTGTTGCGCGCAATGTGGGTGGTAGAGTATGCTATATTCCCGCTGCCAGTGAGGTACGGGATGAGTGGCTGCGTTGTCGGTGGGGGGGTGGGGGATGGTTACGTGTACGTCGGCGGGTTCCGGTATGTTTCTTGTTAGGTGTATACGTACGCCACGTTATGTTCATACATGATACAAACCCAAGGGGAGGGGAAAGGAGAAGAGAGAGAAAGAGCTGTGGCAGAGCACTCCCGCACGCAGCGAGTGTTCCCCCAAAGCACACACATTCCCCATCGCCACCTAGCTGTGAAACCCCAACCACGCCGGCGGCGGAGGCGCTAGGAACCTCGCACCCCGCCGAGTAAAGGTACTCCAATCTTCGGAACAACCGCACGACCGCCGCGTCCTGGCCCTCTTTTCGGTTTATATCTTCGTGCACACCCCCGAAGAGGGATTCGAGTTGAAAGTGACCTCACAAGCACAACTAACAACCAGATCACTCGCCACCGCCCGTCGCCGCGCCCGGGGGCTCTTTACACCGCGTTATCCTCCTGGCCACGTACCTTTCTCCAGAAAGTCTAAACGTATGCTTCTGCACCGCGCATCCCCGGAAACCCCACACAACACACCCCACATACCCTCCTGCCACACATAAGCCTCCCCCCCCCATCCCCTCCGCGACCGCCGGATAATCCCTAGTACCCGCCATAAATGTCCAAAATCGCACGCGCACAGCACGGGCTACATCAATTACCAGCCGTCACCAGGTACTCATGCCCAATCACTCGCCCGCCTCCCATTCACGCTCCATCACTCGCCTCTTTCATCACCCACTATCACCCACTCATGCGAGATCACTCGATCCAATGTCATCATCATTGGTCACTCGTTGGCAGGGTTAGGGTTATCAGCAGCCATGTACCCCGTCCGACACTTTGATTGATTACTTCATACCCCATCCGACGCGCTATATAATAGATGACACAAGCTAATGCAGCCAGAACCGACCGAGGTGCAATACGGGAGACCATAGAGGATTCAAATATAGCGTATCGAGCCGGAGGTTGTGAGAGCCTGAGGACCCCCGCACTGCTTCCTTTCCCTGCACGCTCCTTATTCCCAGCTCCTCCTGCGTCTCCCTGTCGCTCACAGCCTCCCCATGCGAGCCAGAGCTGTTGAGAACCCTTGTCCGCTTAACTGCCCTCTGTTCTACCCTCTCCGCCTCCTCCTTCTCCGCCTCGGGATATTCCGTATCTCCTTCAGCCTAATCCCTCGCCCGCTTCTTCGCACTATGCCGCCGAGTCTTTCTGCTCCCTGATCGGTTCCTCAGCACTATCTCAATACCCCTCCGACACGGCTCAAGCGGTAACTCTACCGTCCACCGGCCATCTTCTGTCGCATCGCGGAGCAGGTTTGAGACTCGCAAAGAAGGGTCCGGGCCGGTGGTACGCGCCAGGAGGGTCAATACGGTGAGCTATGCGCGGCAAAGAGAGGCCCACTCGGAGGGGAAGAAGGGCATACATATTTCGGGCCATCCCGCCCCACGCCCTCAGACGCGAGGCGGAAGAGCTCAATAGTGGCAGTTAGAGGGCCCACCCATGGCCACTCGGCTATGTTGCAGGCCCTACGGAACCCTGTGAGGCGCCCGGGCGACGAAAAGTGTGTGATGAAGCTGTGTCGTCGTCAGCCTACTCCGCTTGATTCTCCTACCCCTCCTTCTCTCCCGGTGCTCCTCCTCCTGCGGGCCCCTCTATCCATACCTTCCCCGCGACCCGTCCCGGGCGCCGCGGGCGTGATGCCTTGGCGCCAAGGATAGAGTTCTATGCCTGGTTGGTGGGGCTGTAAAAGAAAAGAGGGTCCTTCTCCCGTTTTCTCCATGCCCGCTGTTGTTGCTGGTCCGCTTGTTCGGGCTGATTGCTCGCGGGGCGGCGCTTGGGGTGTGAGTGCATCGGGGGGGGGGGGTTGGTTGGCCGGATACCTACCACCAGCTCGGGGCCACAAGCAATGACATCCCAGGCCTTTTGAATTTCCCCACAGATACTCCGGCTTGTATGTACAGCCCCGGCGCCCTTGTAGCCGCTTGAAAGATCCCCTCTCAGCACAAGCGACTAACCCCCCATACCCACGTCCTGTCTCATATGCAAGCCCCGCGGCTCACGCGAGGAATGTCTCAGGCTCCTGCAGGTACGATCTGTGGGTCTGTGTGCGACAGCGGGTAGGTAGGTGAGTTTCAAACCGGGCTGTGCTGAGCTGCAGGGCGCGATGATGCGGGGTTTTCACCACGTTCACGCACGGTCCAGCCTGCATCAAGGGCTGACTCATCACCTTACCACGGCAAACAGCTCCCGACACCCCCACCGCACTCCCCCACCCCCCCCACCTCCCACGCAACATAGCTAGACGCCCTCCAGCCATGAACATCTGCGCTCGAGCCACATTCTCACGCCGCGTAGTGTTTGCGCGGAGGGCCAGGTTGTGTTGTGGTGAGTTCTGTTTCGGTGCATGGGACGGTGGGCGGTGGTCGGTAGACGTAGAGGCCGCGGACGAGCGCGGAGTTTTTCTTACGGGCGTCTTTCTGTCTACATGCGGCGGCGGTGTGTCGGCGGGGGTGGAAGAGAGCGCATCTCACAGGCTGGGGAGGGATGGGGTGTTGGTTACGACGAGCGCCGCACTGACTGCCTACTACCCAATAAGAGCATGCCTGAAGGATGTCTACCCACCCGCCACCCCTCGAGCAGTCTTCTCTCGGACTGTGCTTCGACATAGATATATAACGGCTTCTTTCTTTCCAGCAGCTAAGATGAGCCAGCGGCATTGGGTTGCAGCAACAACAACCCCTTCCGACAGTCCGGCCGCGATTTGTGTGCGCGCGGATGGCGGGTTGGTATCGTTAGGGTCGGGTGCGGCGTTACTGGTCTCGACCTCCCCGCAGACATTTCCGGCCGACGGTTGGCCGGCTGTTGTGTTCACTCTCGACGATATTTTTTTTTTTTTTTGTGTTTAATTCATTAATGGTATGCAGACCGTAGTCTATGACGATATCGCACGACCTAAGAACTACAATGGCGGAAATCGGGGTGTGATCGGAGCCGCACGGATGTTGCACTATGTAGAGTACGGTTAGCGTACAACCTGTTTAAAGAAGCCGCCTTTGGAAAAAGGTATATTCATATGCAGGCGCTTTATATGCAATCCCGTAGTCCTACCAGGTTTAAATACAAGCGTAATGCACTAAACCGGCCGTGTTTAAAATAAGACGGCATCGCTACGGTATTCTTACGGCCTTTTTGAAAGAAGCGTTTGGTCAGTGGTAATCCTCTGGTATTCCTCATCAAATGATAGTAATACCGGTTAGATCCTATTGTTTTACACAGACGCATGCTCACAAACACCGCCTCCGTACTACCTATTTTAACAAATGTTTATTTCACATTGATACGGTCGCAATACGGAGAAAATACAATGGTATGTACTGCATATATTGATTACATAATTTCGACAAACCACTCTCAAATGAAGTGCGGGACGAAGGGGTTGTACCACCACGAATCGTCAGACTTCTTGACAAAGTGTAGAATTTCAGGATACAGCTCCTTGATACCAACGACAACTATAGACCCTGCTCGATCCAGTTTAAGTACAGGAAACGGGGTAAGCTCGACCTCTTCCGCCTCAACCCTCTGTAACAACGTCAAAGACAAGTATGCTCTCCGCAAGGACCCTATTGTCAAAGTGAATATGGCATCAACACGATAGAACCCCACCGGGTTGTTTTCACGTAATAAACGAACAAAACCGCCAATCACCACTGTGAAATCATGCTGGCCGTCTACACGGACACTCGCATGTGGCTTTCCTGTGAAATAATGCCAATAATGAATCCTCGCTCTCATGTTGTGATCGATATCAACATTATGTTCTGCTTTATATAACTGCTTCAATCCTTGAAGATTGTTCTCCTTGTTAGATATACTCTTCAGCGTGAGCGGACGACTTGTCTTTGCCGATAGGAATAGTGAGTTTTTCACATCGATATCAAAGGCGGTGCTATCGTCTTGGTCGGCTTCTGCTAGGGCATGCCCTAGAAAGCGGACCTTCAGCGTGGGGTACTTCTTGACAATATTTTGAACTTGTTTGGAAATTGCCAGGTCTGGAAAGGTATCGTCCAATAAGAAACGGATCGTTTGGGTGGTGTTAATCAGCTTCAATAACTGCAAGTCCGTCTCGTGGAATTTGTATGTCCAGCATGCTGTTTAAAGACTTTATGTTTCTGCTCTCCCATGGCCGTGGTCGCATTAAAGGTGGTAGCAAAGTTGATGACGTCCTCGGAATAGTGGAGCCCCAGGTGTATATTAGGGCCTCTATAAGCTATTTTACGCGGTCACTGGAAACTCACTTGGTAAACGCCAATGTACATCTCCTTTTGTTCCTCCCGTGTCAACGATTTCTTCAACGTTAGATGAACGGTCTTTGCCAGTGTATATGACGTATGGAGAATATACAGCCTTGCACTGAGTTGGCGCGCACCTGTCCCGGCAGAGTAAAACATTGACTTAATTCTACTCTCGATACCTGCCTTTAGGTATGGCTTGTCCGAATTATGGGTATGGTGCTTAGAGTTCTCGTTGCTAAAGAGATGCATCAATACGAACTGGTTCATAATCGCCATACGGCCGTGTTCGCTGAAGACCATTGAGCCCTTGTGGCTAACAGGATTTTGAGGCTGTCCCCATCCGTAAGGCACATCCACCTCGTTCCACACCTCACGGTAAGCCACGATGCCCACGGGTGAAAGCATACCATCTATCAATGCTTCGGAGAAGTACTTGCATAGACGGAGTTCGGCATGCATTGGATCGTTAGGATTGGAACGCCGGGGATCCAACATGGGATAGCATCTGGTGAAGTACGGCCCTTCAACCGTCAATCCAACCTTCTGCAGTGCCGCCGCCTACCCACTTTTTGTGCCGGTTTCCATAGCCGCCTGGTAGAGCATCTTGGTCGGCGCCCGATATCTCCCATTTAAAAGAACATCTTGCAGCAGATCTCCGCGGGCGCTGTCGTAGACAAAGCAATATCTACAGCTGTATTCTGCATTATGAGTCTTATTCCCTGCGTTCTGGTTCTGCTGAGGTAAATCCCCGGTAAACAGAAGCGGGAAAGCCGATATAAATACCGAATCACCATTTTGGAAGTTAGCCTTGAAGCCCATCCCAGCCATTTCGCTATCTTTCTTCAGGCAAGCTGACATTTACAGTTCATTTGACCCAAACGGCCCAAGCATCAGAACGAACATGTTGGCCATTTGGGATCGTGAGTTGTAATCGAGCCCAGCAGGAGTTATGTACATTCCCTTTAGACTGGGATATGCATTGCGGTATAGACCGAAACCATCTAGAAAGGTTGAAAACTGAACCGACATGTGGCGGCGTACCGCTCCTTCTTTGGCAACGAGCGTGTTCAGAACATACTCTCTCGTGAGGTGGATAAGCTCGTTCTCTGCCGCTAGCCTGTGTCTCTTATGTACTGGCCGAGTGAAGGGTCTTCCCCAATGAGAGTAAACAATCTTACGCACACAGAATGTAGGTGGATACGGCAACAAGCTATTGCGGAGGCTTTCCGGTGACTCGTAATCCGTGAAGTAGCCCCATTCTTTGGACAGTATACTGGAGCACGGGATAATATCTGTGCTTTCGAAAAGAACCAATTCTGGGAGTCCCGATGGGTAGGATGGATACGCGTCGTTTACTAATGGACCCCTATTGAATTCCGCTGGAATGTGGCTTACTGGTAGTAGGCGGTTCACAACTGCTAAGTAGGATCGCTGAGTAGAATAAGTCCCTTGTGGCGTCTTCCTACCATCAATGCCTATTGCTTTGACCCGCGCGTAAACGATATCTCCTGTGCTATCGCGGTATTTGATGCAATCAGATGGTAAGAGAATGTTTTCTGAAGCTCCTGCACCAGCCGACCCATCACGTGACGATGATCCTTGCTCTCCTATTTTGTCAAAAACCCCAGAGGTAGAGCGTACGCTCTCCATCCAAGCATCTCCGTGCCATAATTCCGTCGGGTTTTCAACAATCACTCCCATATCTATGTGCAAGTTGTGCCGTATCTTTGGGTCGCTCAGCCAAGGCTTGCAATACTCTGTTGTATCGAAATAATATGCTAGTCGATGGTCTTCTGTTTTGGGTGTAGTAACATCTAAATTTAAGCCGACAGGGCAGGCTTTAATTTGCGATAAAGGGAGCGATCTCCGGGTATTCTCTCTGAGAGTCTTTATACTCCTCGGTAATGTTTGCAAACCTTCGACGGTAGCAAATGCCAATACTTCCGTTAGAGCTGTATATTGCGATCTCGAAATATCAGAGCTGGTGACAAATAACATCATTGCAATATGGAAATCATTCACTGCACTGTTCTTCGAGTTCTCTGCCGGGCCGTCAGCAACTGTTTCTGTGACGGCGCGCCTTTTGGGGTCCTCCTCTTCTAAAATAGGCTCTGTATTTGGTGTAGCTGTAGTGTCAATCGGGCTCGTTTCTGTTTCTATCGCGACCATTTCAATCGGAGCTGTGGCCACTTCCACGCCCCCTCTGACGAGCTCATCCCCCGGCTCTTCCTCTACCACTGTCTCTTTTTCGAATACTATATCAGCACCAATATCCTCTGCATTCTCTGTGTCACCCGCATTAAAGTCTTCTTCCCCGTTCAAATCATCTCTGTAATTGACACCCATGATGTTTGTAGAAAGCTGTTGAAACGGTAGGCGCCCAGGTAATGAAGACTCAGGGGGACCAATATCCTCTTCGCACGCCATAGCGGCAGCATCCTGGGACTGATCTTCATAGACATCGATTTCGTCAAGTGGTACATCTCCAGGTGATGTTGCTTGCGGTGGGGTAAAAGCTCTTGCTGGACGTCCACCAAGCCTCAATAGCACTGATACATCTCGTTTTGGCAGCAATCACCCGATGAGAATAGAGGCACGCTTACAGCCGCGTTTAGGTGTGGGGAGATGTGCAAGATTTCCTCGGCGCTTCATTTTCTGCGATATGGGTCCTGTGGGGGGGAGTGGGGGTGGTGATGGTGGTGATTGAGCTGAACGCGGTTCAGCTCCCACCACTGGGAGCCTCATTCCTCAGTGCGATCATATAATCTCACTCGATATTTGATGTTTTTGGGCGATTTTGGTTGGGTGTCGCGTTGCTACGCGGAGTTGATCTTCACGTCAGTTTAAGGTTGCTCCCTAGTGAGGTCGGACCCTGGCTCAGCCCTGCATTCCAGGGTGATTGAGCCTCAATTGCGGCATAGGCATGCATTAACGAGGGCTCTCCAGTTTAAACTTGCACTCCAACACATCACCATACATCACTCTTCATCTTCATCATCCATCATCACTCATCTCTCAAATCATCGATAATCACTCATCTCACCTCTTCCACGTTCTAACCACCATGAGCGAGTATATCGATGGCATTGATATCTCCAAGGAATTTGGCATGGCGCGTATGATCTGTGAGTTCCGTTTGTCTCATTAACTACATGTACGCGTATGGTATTAAATTCGTGTAGACGTTGATGGAGATGCCCGAATCGACAACCAATGTCCTTCCAGCTTTGATGTCACCTATAGGCTCGGCAAGGCCTTGAGCTCCGATTCAACTACAGCCAGCCCTGTCTGGGGCATCGCACTCCAAGACGGATACTTGCACTGTGGGTGGATCAGAGACCCATACTTCCATTACCTTCTACGCATTATCGACTTGGGATATATCATCGAATGTACCCTACATTCACGCAAGAAATTCTACTGGGAGGACGAGGACTGTTACCATGGCAGTGTTATGTGGGAGGTCGTTGGGAAGGTTAAGAAAGAAGAAGAGGTGGAGGATGAGTATAGCGTCATGGTTAAGGAGGAAAACGCGGATGATAATGACAACGAAAACATTGGGGGGGGTGGTAGCGGAAACGGGCAGAAGCAGGAGGACAAGGAGAATTAACAGGAGCGCAACGGCCAATTTCATGCTATGTCTGTGTCAGAGATTAAATACTCGTGTCAAAATCAAATGATAATAGATGTGGTTTTGAGTCCTGTACCTGTACTAGAACGAATTTAAATTGATAAATCTGTAAGGGTGCGATCTACGGGGTCCTGTCAGGTCACATGATCAACACGCGAGCGAGCGAAGCTATCCCTACAAGGGAATGTGCCAATCAAAACAAACTTGAGGTTCACGAATCACAAACCTCCCCTGACAACTTCATCTTTCTCTACACGTGAACATATTATCACCACATGCATCAAATTATCACCGCAGCCATAATGTCTGTGCCTGGACCTGTGAGAACACCTAAGAGGAGATTAGTAGCCGCCAGCGGCAATGTGTCTGCCTCTAGACACGGCGCTCATCAATCCGTTAGTCCAACGCCTAATTTCCTACGACGTGCTAATCTCAACCAAAATATTTTTAACCCTGCCTCGATATATGAAACTTCCCCATCGTCTCCTAACTTCCCTAACAATACTTTTGAATATTCACAGACAGTTGGGTGTACACCCATACAGACGCAAAGCCAGAGACCCGCACAGGTCCAGGTCCAGAGCCAGAGCCAGGGCCAGAGCCAGGGCCAGAGACAGAGCCAGAGCCAGAGCCAGAATCAGAATCAGAATCAGAATCAGGCACCTAGCCAAGGCACTCGTGGTAATGTTACATCAGGTAATCGTGGTGGTGGTGTTCACGCACAGAAAGTTCCCACACGCCCGGTTGTTGTCCCAGCACATGCAGCGGCTCAACCGATCCCCTTCGTCCCACAGCCAGCGCCCGTACAACAACCGCGGGTCGTTCAACAGCAAGAAATAGAAGAAGCACAAGTGGCTGATGGTGAGGAGCCAATCACTGAAAAAGAATATGTCGTTCGCGTAAGTTTCCGGGACTACATTGAGATCCTATCATGTACTGATTCTTCATCTAGGTGCCTGACGGTATGACCGCCGAGGAGACACATGCTGCACTCGACAAGGTCCTCTATGCCAGCAGTGCAGTCAAGCGTCCATATAATAGCAGCAGACTTGACGCAGAATTTGGCGACGGGGGAGAATTTTGCAATGCTATTATATCTCTTTCCCGGCTGTATTTCTGTCGGTACCTACAGATCCATGATGACCAAATTGTCGTGATCATAAACAAATCCTCAGCCAATAAAGTCGAAGTGAACTCCAGGGGATATCGGGATGCCTATCAGCGAATTCTGTGTTGGTGCAAGAATTGGTTTTCTATCTACTAGGCCCAGGTAGATGATCTGCAAATGAAGATTGAGTCGGAAAATGCCTGGATTTCGGCTCTTGAGGGGAAGTATCTCTGTGATGCATACGCTGCTTATTATAGTTTTGAGAATTTTTTCCGGTTGATGGGGACTACTCGTGCTGTCGTCGACTGGAAGACTACCCTTGAGCAGCCAAAGGCAGGGCCCCTCTATAAGACAATCTTTACCTACTCACTGGTGTAAGGTCCGTGTTATATAAGGCTTTCTCGAACACAGCTGACTGTCTGCAGATATTCTCATATGGGGCGTCATGATCCCCTGAAATTCAATAGGACAAATTGCATGGATAAGATTCGGCTCATTGGCATCAGGCCTCAATATAATGATATAGGGCTTGATATCGTGATTCTCCTGCCCAGCAAGCCACCTAGCAAGGTCCGGTTCCGCAAAACGAAGGATAAAGATCTCCTTACCAACGACGAAGCCTTCATACCTTTCTCAGACGATGAAGGAGAAGACAACGCGGAAGAGGGCTCTGATGATGCCACCAACGCTGCTGTTATAGCCGCCAACCAGGCTGATGAACCGTATCGCGCAGACGAGAACGAGATAGCGGAAGCACAAGAAAGTCAAGAAGTAGAGGAGGAGGAGGAGGAGGAATATGACAATGGCTTCGTGGATCCGCTGTAGGTGCGAACGCTTTTTTTTATTTTTTTTATTTTATTATTTCTTTTCCTATCTTCCCCGTTTATTCTGATGCCCGATAAGCGGGTCCATTCTTTTTTTTTATTCCGTTACCCTTAGATCTTTCTCTTTCGGCGTATTTTATTATTTTTTTTTATTTTTTTATGTATTACGATATCGTACCAGCTTTTCTCTATTTCTTTGTGTTTGGCGTATTGTATTTTCATACCTTTTTGTTCCATAAATGTTAGATGTACAGATACATGTACGTGTATGGTTTGGTGGTCTGGGTTGTCGTTTAGATTTTATGGTGTCGCGAATTCAATGGTGTTGATAACGAAAGAAGTTAGCACCACCAAGAAAGTGGGGGGGGGGGGTTTTACCCTAGAAGCCCACACATGCAAATGCCAGTCCCTCCCCTTCATGACCTTTGATGTTCCTCGCCTCCTTCCTTTCTTAGGCATCTCCCCTCTTCTACCAATCATTTTCACCACCAGGCATCATCAGCATCACAACTACAACCAACAATGTACGTTTGCGAACAAAAAATCTCAACTCTATTAATAGTGCAGGTTTATCATTCTCGCACTTACAAAGGTATTTGAACCCAAACCAAAACTTCACATACTAACATCGAATGGTGTAATATACATGTAGGTATGAGGCGTACTTCATTCATCAAGTGGATCCGTATGAATGTCGCGGTAATTCTCATGTATTCTTGTTTTTCTTATCATTTGACGCGTCAACACATACTAAAATCACTCGTTTTGACAGGAGATCGTGTTTTTGTGTACATGTATAGGTATGCTTTTCTCCTTCATTTGACGCGTCAACACGTACTGACACTTTGTTTTGACAGGAACGAAACCATTGTGTTTGTGTACATAGAAGTATGTTTTTTCCCCATCATTTGTCGCGTCAACGCGTACCGACATTGTTGTTCCTGCAGAAAATATAGAAAAATCGATTCTCGAATGTGCTTGTTTATAGGCCATTGTATGTTTTCTCTATCTTTTTAACGCGTTAACACATACTGACATCTCACTTGCAGAAAAATCGTTAAGAAAATCAGCAGGCGAATGTATAGGTATGTTTGATCCTGCTCTTTTCTGTAAATAAATGCTAATATCGCTTAGTTCGCAGTCTGAATAGTTATTATATCTTTTATTGCACATTATCGAAAAAGTCCTGTTTGTTTTTGTATTTAGGGTTAGGGGTGTGGACATGTAAATTATCGTTGAATATTTAGAATAGAAATAAAATATGCATCAGCAAACCCACAACCTCCGCCAGACGCTCTGGACGCTCGAGGCGCCCAGGGCGCTCGGTAGACAAACTGCCTCTCCAGAGAAGCAGCAGAGCGTTCCTGGCGCTCCCTGGCGCATCGCATTCCGTCCTGGCGCGCACTAGGCTACTCGCGCGCCCTGGCACGCACTAGCCCTCCCAACGCGCCCCGACAGTGATACGCTTACCCCGACGGAATGCTCTCTCGCCTGACGCTCTCTCGACGGAATGTTCTCTCGCCTGAGACTACTACCTATCTCCTGGATGCTCCTGGAGCTCTCGCGAAGCCTCAGGAAGCGTTTTGTCCGCTCCTGAACCTCTCTGACGACTCCTGGGCATATCGCTAATGCTTCTGGAGCACTCCCGGCTGCTCCAGCGGCGCCCGACGTACCGCATTTTACCTTTCAGCGCCATGTTTTTACCAGGCATACTACTCTTTGCTTTAGTAGGCACTGCTTTGCAGAGCATCCAAAACCGTGATTCTATTACTAAATACTAACACTACAAGCGTCTTGAAATCGCCAATCGAATATAATACAGGTATATAGGTATCTCTCCAAAGCACTCGCCGCTGCTCTCCAAAGCACTCGCCATTGCGCTCCAAAGCGCTCGCCGGTGCGCTACAGATCCTTTTCCTCCTCCCCTCCCTCGCGATCCTCATCTTCATCCTCCTCGCCTTCCTCTTCCGCTTCAATGCCCCGAAGTTGAGCCTGAACCACCTCTTCCTGGCCGCCACCGTTGTCGGAGTTATCCCCTGGAGCACTCGGGGGTGCTCTCCGAGCATTTCGGAATGCCGCAAGATCCGCCGCTAACGCTTCGTCGTCCTCGCTAAATCCATCTTCCGGTATCACCTCAATAGTGATACCCTTCTTCTCTCGTATCTATCAAGGTTAGCCTCCGTATGCAGAAGAGCGCTGCGCCATTGTAGCACCCATCTATAACATACCTTCTCCCGGAGGTTATCCTTGATCACCTCCAACGTTGCCTCCTGATTCTGCCTACTCCTCCCCTTCCATGTGTTGCTCATCCTGTTGAACGTTTCTACTCGTGTGCAATGTCAGCGCGCGAATCCACTATAGCTCTGGGAGCATCTGTTACTGCTCTCAAAGCACTCGCTATAGCTGTAAGGGGATCAGGGATGCTTACTGACAACACTCTCATTCTGTGACTGGAAATGGTCAGGCTTCACGTATATTCCCGTTGACCATGCCCGAATGCCATGCCAAATTGCAGTGGATATCAGGCAAATAAATGTAGGGGTAATCCGCTCTAGGAACTCGGGGTCTTTTACCCCTCGCATCCTGACCCCATCAAAGTATTTATAGTACAATATGTCGATAATCTCTGGCGCAAGAAACCGTAGACGGTAGGTCTAGTATCTGTTAGCAGCGTTCGCGAGTGCTCTCCAAGCATTCCGGGTGTCCGGGTGCTCTCCGAGCATTGACACCCGAGTGCTCTCTGGTCATTGACACCCGAGTGCTCTTTTAGCACCCCCAGGTGCTCTCTAGGGATTGATCATACCTCGTAATGCTGCGCAGGGCTCAAGAAACCGATCATTCTTTAAAAGATACTCTACTTGAGCAGCCCTCACCTCAGGACTCGAGAGCTTTTCAAGCCCATAGATGGTCGAATCCGCCAGGCGCCCTTTAACCTCGTGCATCAAGTGCGAACGGACTCGGGAGTGTAGACTTCTGACCTATCGTTGTCAATTACGCTTCCAGAGCACTCGTCAACGTTTCAAGGGCATTCACCTGTTTGATAACGACCTCGTCCAGATCTACCGCACATCCCACCCTGCGACTGGCAGCTGCCCACATGTTCACTACCAGTACCGAAAGCCTCGCTGCAGGTGGAAAAGGCTCATGTAGAAGAGTGTGGTCCCCGATTAGCGTGCTGCACTCCTTCTCAATCCTCTGAGCCTGCATTGAGAGAACGTTTGCACTCCTCGAGCTAGGTAACAAGGATCTCTGAGATAGGTTGCTCGCATGAATGTTAACAGTGCTCTCAAAGTGGTCGTCAGTGCTATCGGGAATACTACTAACCTCGCTTTCTGCTATAGGAGCATTTCCTTCCCTAATAGACGACGAAAGCTGTGCAATATCGTAGACTCTTGGTTGCGCTTCTGGTAAATATACCTGAGGGCTTGAGGGAATCAGGGGACTGCTCATAGAGCTCTCGCCAATGCCCTCAAAAGGCGGGGAGGAACGATAGGGGCGGTAAGTAGGTGAGGACTCCCCGTATCGAGAGCGCAATGAGGAAAGATCGATATGGCGCTTCGAAGAGCTGTAATCATGATAATAAACAGGTTCAGAAGGCCTAGACTGTGTGGGTATTGGCGGTGCTCTCTGGGATGCATTCTGGCTGGGTGCCGAAGTGGGAGCTGCTCTCCGTACTACCTTTGCACCCGGACGTGCTCCCCTCTGAATCGTTAGCGTTTTGTCCTTAACATTAATGGGTGTGATGGAGTCGAACCTGTACCACATCCACCGACACGTCGGAGGAAGCAATAACCTCCGCTACCACTCCGGTTGGTCTCCTCCGAGCATTGCCCAGTGCTCTGGCAGTAGTCGGCTGCACTGTACGAGGCCTCTTCCCCGTACTCTGGGATCTCTGCTGAGTGGAGGCTTGAGGTTCTTCCGACTCCTCTGGGTCATCCAGATTCTCCTCAGAGCTCTCCTGGGCATTCTCTGGGGAGTCATCATACTCCGAGTGGCTGGTATCGGTGGTTTCCTCCACCTCTGGCACATCCTCCTGATGCTCCTGCACTTCAACGCTGTCAGTATTGCCATCGGGGAGATGGAATTCTACCCTTCTAGGGCTGCTTCTTCCAGTGGATGTGTCGGTAGAACACAGAAGCCCTTTACGCGCTATTGGGGCGGTTGTCGACTGACTACTCCGAGTGCGGGCTGGCAGTGGAGTCAATGGTCGGCAAGGTATCTCAGACTTGTCAGTCAGTAAATCTTCATGTTCTTCAGGTCGTCTTGGGAGTCGTGGGCGCTTTGGGGCAAGAGGTGCTGAACCGGAGGAGCGCTTGGTGGGAGCCATTCTGATGGCTAGCAGGAATATGCTCAGTGCTCTAGGAGCACTCGCGGTATCTTTGATTAGAAATCAATTCTTGGCGAGAAAATTTGCGCCGCTAATCAAGAAGAATTTGCACGGCTAATCCTCCTATGGCAGGGATCCGCTCAACCGCATCATTTGTAATCACTCGTTTTACTGCACTTTGCACTTTCTGAAGCAATACCGAGTGCTCTGAGAGCAATCTAGGAGTTTGACTCGACTCTGAAATAAAAGCAATGCAATTACGACACGGAATAATCTAATCTAATCTAATCTCATCTAATCTCATCTAATCTCATCTAATCTCATCTAATACGACAAATCACATCCATTGATATATGCTCGCAAGACAAAGGAAATCCAAAACATCAAATCGTACAGCACCTCCATCTCAGTAGCACTCGCGAGTACTCAGAGAGCACTCCATACTGCTATTCAAAAACCCATCAATTCATATATGCTCGCAAGACAAAGGAAATCCAAAACATAAAATCGTACCGCACCTCCTCCATCTCAGTAGCAGTCGCGAGTGCTCAGAGAGCAATCTGTACAGCTTTTCAAAGGTTAGTAGTGAGAAATCCGCAGGAAGAGTGGTGAGAGACTATACCAAAGGAGACTAATGATGCCCACCACCATCACCACCACCACCGCCTCCACCGCCTCCAGCTGGCCCACCACCTCTACCACCACCACCACCACCGCCTCCACCACCGCCTCCAGAAGGTCCACCACCACCACCACCACCACCACCGCCCGGAGGTCCGCCCGGAGGAGGAGGAGGAGGAGGAGGAGGAGGAGGAGGAGGAGGAGGAGGAGGTCCGCCCGGAGGAGGATTACTACCACCACCACCACCACCACCGCCGCCCGGAGGAGGATTACCACCACCACCACCACCACCACCGCCGCCCGGAGGAGGATTACCACCACCACCACCACCACCACCACCACCGCCCGGAGGAGGATTGCCACCACCACCACCACCACCACCACCACCTCCAGCAGCAGCCGCGAGTGCGTCAGCAGCTCTCTTGGCTGCTATCCCGGCAGGCGTCCAGATTACTCCCTGTGCAAAGTTTGCGTCAGCAACCCCTACACCCAGAGGATACTTCCTCAGGTATTTGGGGTCTAAGTCGTCGATAGCATCCTGCTGTCTATCGCGACGTCTAACAAGAGTCTGGATTAGCCTTTGATTACTGGCATCAGTTCTGGGCAAATATACCCTCAGTCCTTTAGCATTTATGCGGTGATTTCCCTCCTCGTAATCAGAGTCCTCTGCTGGAATATCGATCGTGGTGTAATCTTCTTCCTCGATATGAGGGAATGCTCATGTCAGCGGCGGTGTTTCAGCACCACCCAAATTAGCACCCGCACCGGCTCTGTGGAGTACCGCCAGTATCCTCCGAGGCCTGCCAATGCTATTCTTCAACCAACCCTCGACCTCTTCCGAATCAGTGATCTGCACCTCCATCGGCCGAACAGGAGGATTGGATGCCAGTGGAACATTATCGAGTGCTCCCCAGATACTCCTGATTGCTCTGCCGGGTGGGGTGTGCTTCAGGATCAAATTGCAGAGCCCTGGAAACGTTATCTTGGTCAGAACTCCAATGAACGAATTCTGATTTCGTCGATGGTTCCAGTCATAGATAGGGGGCGGGGCAACCCTGGAGAATGCTCCTAGAGCATCCGGGTCTACCACCGTAACCATTATGGAAGGTCTATCGAGATCTGCGGACACTGGGTCCCGTTTACGCTTCTTAGAGCGTTTGGCGGGCAGACCACCGTCCTCATCATCATCGCTATCGTCAGCAACTTCTTTATACTCGCGATTTCTCTGCCCCCTCGACAGCTTTTCCTTCTGCCCAACATCACCGATGAGCCACTTCAAAGCGTCCGCGAGTGCTCTGCGGGTTGCGGAATCGCCTCCGTTCCACATAGGCAGGAAACCACTGAGAGGGCGTATGTTCAACACATGGAGGCATAGAGCATTGAACGCTGCTGCTCCGGAAACGGTTTTGTTGACCCAACCGGTGTTCTGCATCTCCGCTTTGAGGCTGTTGCGGATGTTAGTGTACAATTTAGGGAGGTTGATCAAACCTAAAGCCATCTTTGCTTTGTTTGCCTCAGTCATTCTGCCGGGGTATCGGGCTTGAGAGATTGGGGATGATGCTTCTGGAGCACTGGCGTATGCTACCTGAGCACGCGGGGGAGTTTCTGGGGCACGAGTGGGAGTTTCTGGGGCACGATCTCTGCGGCTTTGCCTCTGCTCTGCCGGTGGAGGGGAACTAGGTATTGGTAGCCGACGGCGACGTCGGGATTGAGAGCTCTGTGAAGCACTGGCGACTGTTTCTGGAGCAGGGGCACCAACTGGGAGTACGGTTCTACGGACAGGGGCCGACGGTTGTGGCGGCGAGCTGCCCAATTCTGGGGAAGTGCTGGAGACTCGTTGAAGTGCTCGTCCTCTTTGAGGTTTTGGGCCTGCTGCTGGGCCTACTGCTGTCCCTGCTGCTGGTCGCTTTGCGGAGTGTGTTGCTGGGCCTGCTGGGCCTGCTGCTGTGCCTGCAGCGGAACCTTCGCTGTCGGACTCGGCTTCAGATTGCACTGATTCCCACTCTTTTGGGAAGAGTCTCGAGTGCCGAGTGGGCGGTGACGAGTGCTGAGGGGGCGGTGACGAGTGCTGTCGGGAGCTTGAAACCACTCGGGGATGCTTCCGGGAAGACGACGACTGCGGTGGGGGTGTCTCTTCTATCTCTTCTGGGATAGGCTGGAGGCTTTTCTGCTCTTTGCGAGACGAGGAAGGGGAGGACTTCTCGTTCTTCTTCTGCTCCTTCTTCTTCTCCTTCTTCTCCTTCTTCTTCTCCTTCTTCTCCTTCTTCTTCTCCTTCTTCTTCTCCTCCCTTTCCTTCCTTCGGCGTTTTTTGCTATCTGATTCGTCGGTGTCTGGATCGCGATCTCGCTTCTTCTGTGAGCGCTCTGGAGTGCCCTGAGGGGAGCATGAAGGCTATAGTGAATATGTGATGAGTATGGTTCTGAAAGCAATAGGATTAAGGAGGATATACCATCTTATATATGATCGCTAGGTGTGCAGCTTGAAAGCTTGAACTTGAAACGAAACTTGAAACTTCAAGTTGAAGCCTAAACTTGAAACGTGAGCTGAATGCGCTTTCAAGAGGTATCTTGAAAGCTTAGATAGCAGGGAGGGGCTTGAAGTGATAGGTAGCGCTGGAAGATGGTTAGGAAGCTCTCACGATCTGGAAGGAGGAGAAGGGTGCTCTTATACCGAATACAATCAGCTATTCCAGGGCTCATCATGCTTCCGAGAGCACCCCCGTGTGCTATACGAGCATCCTCGGGTGCTGTACGAGCATCCTCGGGTGCTGTACGAGCACCCCCGGGTGCTGTACGAGCATCCTCGGGTGCTGTACGAGCACCCCCGGGCGCTCCCACCAGTGCTGCATATGGTGCCCCAAGCCGTGCTGAATGTTTGCTCCAATACATGACGTAGATCAATGCTCTAGGCGCACTCGAAGATTCTACTCCGGAGGTTTGATTCAATTGAATGACGTAGATGAATGCTCTAGGCGTACTCGGGAATGCTCTGACGGTAGTACCAACAGTGGTGTCGATTGGATTCCTATGTTGGGTTGGTGTTTGTGTTCTTGTTGGTGTCGGGGCTCTGTGCCCTATGAAGCTGAGTCGGAGAGTGTGTATCCTCTGAGCGCATATCCGATATTAGTATCGAATTTGGCGGTGAGAATGGTCTCTCCATGATCTGAATAGCATCCACGAGTGCTCAGAGAGAGAGAGCGAATGCTGAGAGGGTAGAACGGAGCATCGTTGGCGGCATTATTGTGGTGATTGTTGTTTCTTCTCGTTGTATGCTTGTGTTTGTGTTTGCATTATTCCGTTGGAGATCTATGACGTCAAAATCAGCCTCGCTATGGTGGAGGTGCGAGCGCAAGGCTCACAATCACTTGGCGAGCGCTCTGCAGCGAGCACTCTGTAGAGCACTCTGCACAACCGCTTGGCGGCGAGAGCCTCATTGGATGACAAATCGTTCATAGAGCACTCTGCACCGCCTGCAGGAAAGAGCCTCCGCCTTGGCAGACTGCAAATTCTCGAGTCCAATGAAATCGTCTTGCCCTTTTTGCAGCAAGAGGTACAGCTCCTCCGCGAATTTTGACAGACATCTTCGAACGATCCATCCTTTGGAAGCAGATGAATGGCTGGGAAATCAATATTCACTGCTGGAGCACGATCAACCTGCAGAGACCCCCGACAACACTGACGAGAGCCCAGAGAGCATTCCCGATTACTATTCAGACACGCATTACGATTCAGAGTCGGACATTTTCGACCAAGATTCGGGTAACAATTCGGACCTCGAATCCGAATCATATTTCGTGATGGAAGAGGCAGATGGCGATTCAAATGGGCATAGTAGGGCATCTACGACAGTTTACGAGGGTGCTGGGGAGCCACTTTACCGCTCGGAGGACTACGACGAGTGCTCACAGAGCCTTCTCCAATACCCATAGCACCCATTCCGGTCAACATACGAGTTCAGAATAGCACGCTATTTCACACTGTCCAAAGCCTCACAGGGGAACATCGACAGCTTCTTTCTACACGCTCCGCCGAGTAGTGGCGAGTGCTTCTACAGCACTGCGCGGGGTTTTATCAAGAGGTTGGAGGAAATGAACGATACACTGGGAAAGGTGAGCTGGAATCATTCGGAGGTGGATATTGGGGGGGAGAAGATCTCTTACTACTACCGGGATCCAATGGTAATCGTCCGATATCTTCTAGGGCAACGTGCCTTCCGGGAGTCATTGGTGTATTCGCCCGTGGTGGAGCATAATGAATTCGGCGAGCGAATGTACGGGGAAATGCATACAGGAGATTGGTGGTGGGAGATACAGGTCCGTAAACTTCACCATGTCAACTTGAGGTACTCTATGAGCAGTCGATGATGCTACACGAGCAGTCGCTAATGTCTTCTCGACAGAATACGTTAACGGAGGGGTCCACTGTCGTACCAATTATCTGCGCGTCGGATGGCACACATCTGACAAATTTCAGCGGGGACAAGAAAGCCTGGCCAATCTATCTTACCATCGGGAACATCAAGTCGTCGGTGCGCAACAAGCCCACAGGGCATTCATTCATTCTCCTAGGGCTGCTACCAGTGCCACCGAAGCTCGGAAAGAATACAACACTCGCTAATTCCGTTTTAAGACGTCAGAGTCAAATGGCACTGCATCGTGCCCTTGGGGAGATCTTTCAAAGCATTCGCGAGTGCTCTCAGGAGGGCGAGCTAATCAAATGCGCCGACGGCTACGAACAACTATGCTTTCCGGTGCTCTCGGGCTGGATCGCCGATCAACCCGAGCATTCAAACTTGCAAAACATTAGCACTAGTGCTTGCCCGAGATGCGAGGTGGAGTTTCACAATCTTGGGAGCACTCATCGAAGCTCTATGCGCAATCACGAGGACTACAGGGAGAGGGTACAGCTATTTGGCGAGAACCCGGGCAATCTAGAACCGGTAGAATACCTTGTTGGGAGATCCGTCAAAACACTCTTCAATGCTTTCTGGGGTATGCCGAGGGTTAATCCGTACGATCTCAATAAACCGGACATACTGCACAATATTTACCTGGGGATGTTGAAGCACATGATGGAGTGAATTCAGGGTTTCTTGAAGAAGCATCATCGATTGGAGGAATTCGACAAAGCTTGGGCTTCGATTGCGCCTTACCCTGGACTAGCAGTACCAAACAAGGCATATCGTTCTACCACCCAATGGCAAGGGAAAGAGATGCGGAATCTGGGGCGGGTCGTTCTAGGAGCACTCGCGGCTGCTCTGAGAAACCCGGGAGTGGCTGTCAGGAGCGACTTCGCAAAAGCTTTGAAATGCGTTCGAAGCCTAATAGACTTCCACTTAATGGCGCAATATGGGAGTGATACAACGAGCACACTGGACTATATGGAGAGCTATCTCGAGGATTTCCATAAACACAAGGATATCTTTTTAGAATTCAGGGCGTACAAGAAGACGTTGAAGGATGCGAGAGATCGAACGAAAGCAATTAGTGGCTCCCAGAGCACCCAGCGAGGCTTGGAGGAGATCTGGGAGATTCGGGAAAGATCGCACTTCAACTTCATCAAATTGCACGTCTTAATGCACTACCGGGAGCATGTTGAGTGCTTTGGTAGCATTCCTCAATACTCCACGGATGTCAGCGAGCTTGCCCATGTACGGCAGGTAAAAGAAGCTTACAGAGCGTCCAACAAGGTTGATGCTGCGACGCAGATACTGGACTATGGAGGGAGGCGATTGGCGTTAGAGATTCGAATTCTGAATCTGAAAGACATCGTCGGAGGTTCTGAGAGCACTGACGACATCCTCTGAAGCCATCGGGATAACCTCAAGGAGTTGCTCGACATTTTCAAGATCGAGGACCGCAAGAAAACGCCAAATGAACGCTCAATAGTAGAAAGCGGACTGCCCCTGAAGCGTCTTTGCAACCCCTCCGCGAAATCGGAAAGACTTTTCAACGTGGCAGACGGACTGCAAATGAGCTATCTCACGCTATATCGCCTGATAAAGGAGTATGCCGAGGATGCGGGATGCTCTCAGAGCTTTGCCGGAAGCTCTGAGAGCATGTTGGAGTGCCGGGTGGAGGTTTTCACATGCTTGCAGGTTCCGATACCAATCTTCCAAAGGCCTGACGTATACGAGGTTCACAACATCAGGTGTACGGGAACAGCATCTTTTAGGAAGGGGAAAATAAGAAAGGATTGGGCATGGGTATCGGTAGGTTCCTCAGAGCAGTGGGGAGTGTTTCGGGGACGCTTACCAGGACGTGTGGAGGCTCTGTTCAAGGTGCGGGATAGCACAGGGCGCGCACATAGACTATGTGTAGTTGAGCTGCTTGAGGCGAAGGATCGTGGTATCGCTGATAGCTCACATGGGCTGCTGAAGGTCTGTAGGAGGAGGAGGAAGAGGATGTGGGTCGTGAATATTCGGAGTATATTAGGAATGGCCCATTTGTTCGAGGTGGATGCTGGCAATTGGCTGGTAAATACTAGGATAGATTTGCGTACGTGGAATGAATTCAGTTGAATGCTGTAAAGCATTCCCGAGTGCTATGCAGTGATGTGAGAGGATCACCGAGTGCTATACAGTGATGTGAGAGGCTTACCGGGTGCTATCCAGTGAGAGCATTACCGAGTGCTATCCAGTGATGTGAGAGGATTACCGAGTGCTATGCAGTGATGTGAGAGGATTACCGAGTGCTATCCAGTGATGTGAGAGGATTACCGAGTGCTATCCAGTGATTTGAGAGGAATACCGAGTGCTATCCAGTGATATGAGAGGAATACCGGGTGCTATTCAGTGAATGCTCTGAGGGCAGTGGCGAGTGCTCTACGAGTGGAATGTTAGACCCAATAGGACCGTCTAATTCAAAATTCGTGTCGTTCTGCTAGTACGCATGCGGATTGGAAGAGGGAGGTGAGTATCGGCCGCTCATTATCTGAGTCTGACTATCCAGCAAGCCAGCTCCAGGAGGGCGCGGTAGGCAGGCATTGGTCTTCCGACCAGTAAAGTCATCCTGCACCTTTTTCCAGTCCATGTTTGCTGCTTATGCATGGACATTGAGCTTTTCAGATGAGCCGTACCATGGCCTCAACCTCAAGGCTTATGCCTTTCACGAATCGACAGATACATACACGTTCGTCAAAGGTTTGGTAGCCATCTCCAGTATACACGACAGTGCTCGTATCAGTATTCCGCGACTGACCGTTCAGCGGCGTGAAGAATACCCACGTGAGATATCGTTTGAGGGACCGGCGATGCCTACCTTGCCTTTGAAGAAAGCATATCGATTCATATGGGTCTAAGTGGGGGGTGTCCCACCTTCAATAGTATTATTAAAGATGTTTCCGCAGCTCTACGAGCATTGGTCAGTGCTATGGAAGCATTCGTGGTGCTCTCCGGACGTGAGCAATATCTCTTGGCAGTGCCTGGAAAAACTCATTGACGAAGAGTGTCTTGGCGTGGGCGATATGCTCTGGCGGTGCCTGGCGAGCAGCTCGTTGAGAATGCTCTCCTGGCGCAGATAGTACTGACGAGTGCTCTCTAGGCGTGAGTGATATGCTCTGGCAGTGCCTGGCGAGCAGCTCGTTGTGATTTGATCTCCTGGCGCAGATATTACTGACGAGTGCTGTCAGGGCGCTGACTCTGTCTCCTGGCGGGCCCCGACACGTCCGTGATTCGTTGCCAGTCCCTGGGCGGAAACTCATTAGTTGATCGTTCTTCAGACGCAGGAGGCATACCCAGGCGTGTCATGGCGGAGAGAGCATCGCCGGGTGCTCTCAGGACGAGCACCATATCGCCTGGAGGTGCATGACGCGTGAAAGTGCACGACGCGCCTAGAGAAGATTGCGGAGAGAGCATTGCTGGGTGCTCTATGGATGTAGGTGATATCGCTCAGAGTACTCTGTAGACAGTAGCATTAGCGAGTGCAAAGAAGCTCATTAGGGAGTGCGAATATGCTGCTCTGACAGCGGACTGCTTGGAGCGAGTGCTCTGCTTGGATCGAGTGCTCTGCTAGAGCGAGTGCTCGAGTTGCAGTCGTGAAAAGCTCTCTTCTCTGACGTGGTCAGATGATTGGCACTGCGCTCTGGCGGAGTGTATAGACGATTATGCGCCCTGGTGCTGCCAGACAGAGAACATACTGCTCTGGCGGCGTCGGGCGCGGATGCTAGCATCGCCTGGCGCGAGCACCCTGCTGTGGTGACGCCTGGTGTGAGCACCCTGCCCTGGCGACGCCTGGCACGAGCACTCTGCCCTGGCGGCGCCTGGCGTGCCTGGCGCCCAGGGCGTAGGCGCTGCGCACTGAGGAATAGCAGAGTTTGCTGATGTGATTAATCCAAGAATGGTTAGTGGTACTACCTAGTAACGTGACTTCTAAAAGCGGTTAGCCTAAGAAAATTATTCTCAAAAATCGTCGAAATTATCATCGAGGAATACGGTCTCATTACGCGAATGGTACGGTTTCGATACAGTTGTACTACTACTTTGCTGAGAGAATCCTATAATAGGACCGGATGGATACTAACTTTATATAAACCTGTCTTTGACTCCCAGCCGTTAGGAAACAGTAGCCCGACTGTCTTGTAGTTAGTGCAGTAACAAAAACAAGTCGGCAACCAAGCTGCTCGGATGCAACTTTATTTCAAGTGCGACATTGTGAGAAGACCCCTGGACTACTGGAGTCTGGTAGGTGTGACAGCTTAGCAAAGACTGGTGTAATACTGCATGGGTGCTGCTAGTATGGTAATACATAATCTATGTCATGCGGTAACCCTGCCATACGGCAACGGCTGCCTTAAACAGGCCGCTGTTTGCTGAGAAAGCGCTAGTTTCATGTAGCGGCACGCTTATCGTAGTGGTGTGGTCCATTAAAAGTGCTACAGTTTGATAAAAGCCGTATCGATGCCATAGCAATACGGTCTGATTAAACATACGTAATCAAAAACCTAGTGTAGCCAAGCTGTACCACAACAGTCCCTTGTAACAAGACATCTTTTAGAAGAACCGTCCTTTCATGCAAATACCCTTGTATATAAATACAGTAATCAGAGAATTCCCGAATTAACCCGAGTGGGTCAAAAGTGTAGCAGTTTTCAACAAACTATATCACTACAACAATACTCCAGCACGAATCACACCCTGTTTTCCCGTATTGTACCCTACATACATCCACCGCCACTTACAAAATCAAATAACGAAATAAAGCAAGTAACTATCTAAAAATAAATTCATATCGTCTCCCTTTTCCCCCCTTTGCCCCTCGGGCCAAGTATATCCCTTCCTTCATAGCTACCGCACATTGCATCATAGTCTTCTTCATATGTTAACATTGCCTTCCCCGCCCTTCTCTTATTATCGTATCTTCCTGCCACTTCATCTAACGGACCAAGTTGAGTAGCCCCGTTGTATACTGCCCTGACCAATACTGCTATTTCTTTGCTATCTTTGTAGCATGCCCATCCTTGAAGGGTGTATACCTCGTCGCTTGTCCTGTTCTATTCTTTAACTTTTTCCTGCATCTCAAGCACCCGGGGATGCCTCTGTCCCAATATTTGTAACATCTTCACTTTTGCAACTGGGGGTGGGTGGGCCTGTTTATCCTCCAGGAGAGAGTGGTCTGGTCGAAATATATTGGCAAGTGGAAATATAGGTGCAGCTGGGTTAAGCTTTATTTCTGGTTTAGGTAAATCTGGTAATGGTGGTTGTGCCTTCTCGTGCGGTATTGATGTTAATTCCGGTGTAAAGGGGATGACTAGAGTGAGGGTTTCTTCAAGATAAACAGTTTAGTGACTGTCAATGCTGTAGGCGATTCTGTTATCTTCCGTTTCGGAAGAGGAGGAGCAAAATCCATATTCACTATCAGCTTCTTGTATTGGACTTGTCTTATCTGGTATTCTCATGGGAGGATACTGTTGTAATCTTGATATGAGGTCATGAACCTGCCATATAAGTTCATGATTCTTCTTCGCTAGGCTGCTAATGTCCCTTTGTAGCTGAATAATTTCCTCAAACTGCTGTAGAAGCAGATCTGCCCTGACAGCCATGAGTTTCTGGATATTTATAGCTTCTTTCTCTCTCCAGTTGGGCGAAATTTGTGCTCGCTGTTGTTGGTATCTCATGGTTGAAGCCAAAGAGATAAAGAAATAGTAGTCTCTGATTGGAAGAAAACTAAAAAAGGGGGGTATTCTTGCTATGTTGTGAGAAATACATGGCGATCACTGATTGGTCGCTTCGTCCTGCATGTTGGTTGTCAAGGGAAGAGTCTCACTCTCGACGATACGAATATAGAGTAGTTTTCCCAGCCAACAAAAGCGTGTATATTCTGTGATGATGATGATATAGGAAATCTAGCTAGAGGTACATAGTCGAAATGTCGACACCTACATGTATACATCGTGCTTTTAAACGCTACGTTTCCCTTAGCCCCTGCTTCGGCTATCAGCCGCAGCAAATATCAAAGCGCTTAGCACCACTCGCGCGCAACAGCGTGTGGTGGGATAGAGCCTCATTTCTTGGCGGCACCATGGCGGAAGCTCGGTTGTATGAACTCTGAAGTGGGTTCGAGCCACGCGATCATAATCTAGAATTAGAGCACGGTTTAACACCGAGAATAGATGTATTAACACGTCGTTAGGCTCCTAGAGGTCTAATACATCATCCTCGCCTGTGTTTATCTCTCCATATGATTGCCTGATTGAACCCTAACTAACCCTTTTACAAAGTGGTGTGACATTACGTACCCCGCACGGTCGTTTATCCGGTCAATATCAAGCATACATATCTTAGATCCTTAGTCCAGTTTCCCCCACCTTTAAGCATACTTTCGAGCCAGAAGTATCCCGACAGGCAAATAAAGCGTCCATCGCCAAAGTTTGCGCCGCGATGGCAGAAGCCCTTGGAATCGTCGCGAGTGTTATCGCGGTTCTTCAGCTCACCACCAGTGTCACTGGGTACTGCTACAAGTATATTAGCACCGTTATAACAGCTCCCATGGGGATTGAAAAGATGGCCGCCGAGCTATCTGCCATCAACATTCTCCTCCGAGCGATCAAGGCTGAAATTATAAAAAGTGGAGGCTCACCTAATACTCCCTCGAACCAGGTGGCCTTCACCGCGGAGATAGAAAAGATACTTCCCGGGTATGAACAGGAGCTAAATGAGCTGTTATTGCTGTTCCGGGAAAGAGACTCAAGTGTAGCGAGGAGGTTACAGAGCCGGTTTTCCTGGCCAATAAAGACGGCGGATATAGAGAGGGAGATTGGAAGACTCCGGAGATATAAGGATCTTTTTCAATTCGCTCTTACTCTGGATATTGCGTGAGTGTCCTCTACTGCTATAATGGGTACTCACTGCGGAGCTAATCTTTCATGCTCGTATAGGAAGATGACTAGAGTTATTGAGATCTATTCCCGGAATGTAGATCGAAGTGTAAAGGAGATCCTGTCTACTGTAGAGAAGGAGTATACCATTCAAAGACAAAAAGAGGCTCGGGAGGAGAGCGATCGACATAGTGAGTTCCACATATCCCGACCTAGTTGTGAAGCGCGGACATACCATACCGTGAGTCTTGACAAAGTCTGAAAAGTCCTAACCTTCCGGGCTAGCACTTAAAAGCAAGGATGTTTTCAAGTGGCTTTTCCAAGGTCAATGGGACATCAAACATACAGACATCCAAAAAAGGCAACATCCTGGAACAGGTCTCTGGCTCTTACGCCATCCACAGTTTAAGTCCTGGCTGGACGGTACAGAGGGCCAGATATTGTGCGGATTTGGCATACGTGAGTAATCTGTGAAGTAACATAATAATATATAAGAGAAGCTAATGGGTTTCCTAGCTGGGGCGGGAAAGACGGTAATGAGGTATACTCCTCAGGAACTCGCTTTCCGATAAGCACTAACCTTTGTCAGCTGTATTGTTATTGACCACATTAAAGACCGAATCCTATCGCTTCCGAACTGTTCCCTCGGTTATATCTACTTCAGCTATCACGACCAAGCCCAGAAAACACTTGAGAAAGTCCTTCGGAGCCTCATCCAACAACTCTGGCGTAGATCCACGTCGCCAAACGGGGAAATCCCGAAAGCTCTTGAGCGGCTATATGACCGATTCAACGGTACTCCTGAGGAGGGCCCATCCATATCAGAACTAGAACAAGCGCTACTAGATATAAAAAATGAGTTTACTGTGGTTTATTTTGTCTTTGACGCTTTAGATGAGTTCGACGAGGGAATAGAACGTACGCACCTACTTCGCCTATTTTCTGCCCTTGGGTCCGGCAACGGAAAGGTCTTTATTACCAGTCGACCCCATATACAGGACATCGTATGTGCAGCAGAAGCTTGGAACACGATTGTAATCGAGGCAAAACAGGACGATGTCCGCCTATTCTTGAACGGCACAATTGAAGTAAATCGAGGGGCGGGGCGGATGATTAGGGGTGAATTGAGAGAATTCGTGGTATCGAGCCTAGTGCACGACTGCAAAGGAATGTAAGTGCTTGAGAGATCTCATTATCTGTTCGGCGTTCATCTGCACCTTACGTATTTCATAATGTGATATACTTCCTTACGCTCACGAGCTTATTCATACAATTCCAAGGTTCTTACTCGCTCAACTGTATATCGAACGTCTGTGCCAACAAATCACCGAAACCCAAGTACGAAAGGCCATGATAGAGCTGAAGGCAACTGTTGAAACCGGCTCTAAAGACGCTCTGCAAGAGTGCTATGATCATGCTATGGACAGGATTCGCAGGCAGAGTCCGTCTCGTGTGGCTCTCGCCCAAAAGGTACTTGTATGGCTTGTGAAGACCAAGTTGAAACCGAACATTGACGAGCTTCGGGCAGTTTTATCTGTTGACGATGATATGACGACGATTACAGAAGCCGATATGCCTGAGGCTGGTCTTCTGGTTGAGGTATGTGCGGGGCTAGTCACTATTGAACACTCAAGCAATAGCGTTCAATTCGCGCACCATACAGTGGAGGAATACCTGGAGACTAAATTCATTGCCGATATGTCGCTTGTTTCCGAGATGATCTTGGTTTCATCTATAAACTACCTGAGAGTGACTGGCAGCACCTGCTGTGACCAAATGACGTTTGACATATTGAACAATCTGGATTACTATGTGGTCAACTGTAACCAGGATCGTCACACAGATATTTTCATTGGCCTATTGGAGAGCAAGCTCTACGGGAAATGGTTCCTCTGGAGCTCGGAAGTATACTCGCCATTAGTACAGGCATGTTGGTGGAGGCATCTTCCATCCGTCGAATACTTTCTCCGTAAAGGGGAGTCCGTCTACAAAACAGTTGGGAGAGGCCTGACACTTCTAGATTACGCGTGCTTAGCAGCCGATGAGAAGTTGGTTAAGCTGCTGATCGATGGAGATGCAGACGTTAAGAAGGATGTGCCTGATGATGGTACAATAACTAAATGTACGATTAGCGACGATATGGACGTGTGGGCTTACGACTGGGCTGAGTACTGGGCCAAAGGAGCTCAGGCATTGGGGATAGCCGGTCAACTAGGGGATCGCAAGAAGTTTGAGGTACTCCAACGGCGTGGAGCTACATTCTTCTCCGCCAAAAGATATAAGATGGGTCGTATTCACATGATGATAAGACTTCCGCAAGTACACGTGGGACCATGGTCCCGAACCCACCCGCCGCTACCAAATGACTATGTCAACATCGTCCGAGCTTTGATAACGTCCAACGATCAACTGGAGAGTAAATTGCGCGACTTATGCAAGATCTTTGAAGTTCTCAAAGCGAGATCAGAGAATGATCGAGTAGAGGTTCTAAAGCATGACTTACCCGCACTGTTAGCAACGCTGGGTACATTGATCGCAGAGGGTGAGGACATCGAAGAGCCAGACTTCGCGGGTCGTACGGCGTTGCACGTGGCTGTTTTCGAGGGGGTCACCGCCATTGTCAAGGCTTTACTCCAACAAGGTGCGAGTGTTAGTGCGACGGATTATGGTCGCAACACGCCTTTGCATCTAGCAGTGTCCGCACATTGTGGTCGCTATCCGATCGTCGAGAATCTCTGGCGGGAGCGCGAGGAGATAGTTGAAGTACTGTTGAACGCCGGTTCTGATGTGACCACCCGAAACAATCTTTCGTTGACACCGCTACATCTTGCGGCTGCTCATGGGACTAACAATATCGTGGATAATCTACTCTCCAAAGGCGCCGATGTGCTCAGTCCGACCTGGAGACTGGAGACACCGCTACATTTTGCGGCTACCCGGGAGACCAACGACATCGTAGATACTCTACTCTCCAAAGGCGCCGATGTGCACAGTCGAAACCACCTTGGATGGACACCATTATACAAGGCAATTGCCAATAAGAGAATCAAACTTGTAGAAACATTACTCTCCAGAGGTGCCGACGTACTCAGTCGGAACAAGCATGGGAAGACATTATTGCACATAGCAATTTCCAGTAATTCAAAGGAAATTGTGGAAATCTTACTTTCCAATGGCGCCGACGTACTCAGTCAAGACATGTATGGAAGGACATCACTGCACACTGCAACCTCCGTTGGGGGGATTGAAATTGCGGAAGCCTTACTCTCCAAAGGCGCCGATGTACTCAGTCTAGATAGGGATGGAATGACACCACTGCACACTGCAGCCTCCTTTGGAAAAATTGAAATCGCGGAAGCCTTACTCTCCAGAGGCGCCGACGTACTCAATCAAACCCGCGATGGGGAGACTGCTTTAATGATTGTGCGGATGAAAAAAGATAAACTTCCAAAGTCAAATATTGGGATGCACAAGACATTTTGTCAAATGGAAGATTTCTTGTCGCGGAAAGAGCAGGAGGCCAGCGCGGTTGAACAGATTCCTTGATAATTTTGTCTTCACAATTAGGTACCAATCTTCCGTTCCCTACAATATCGTTCATACCTATGTAGCACCGCCGGTTTGTGTCTTACCCCTGAGGGTTGTGCTAATACGACCATGCTCCAGGATCCACCTTGAGATTGGAGAGGCGTAGCTCGGTGTCTGTCGCCTATCGGTCTGCATCCGCAGGGCTGCTATATACGTCGTTTATTTGGGGTATATCACTGAGGCAGATTACTGAAGATATTGTTCGTGGGTATGAGACGATTTGAAATAATTTGGTGGCAAAACAATACATTGTAAGGAGACTATTAAATGGTAACTGGCGTGATAAAGACTCGCTAGTGTACGTAAGGATAGGCTATTCACATGTGAGAGTTTGATTTGCCTCCAAATTGATACAATTGGTAGAGTGATATATGTTCTAGGCCATATCGGAAGATCGATCGGCCGTGATGGAAGACTCGGCTACAGCGGAATGACAGCTTTCTCTAAGGAATATGAAATAAATGTGATTATGACCAGTTCAGAAGATCTTTTTTTTTAAAAAAATCATGTATTCTTTATTTCGAGGTACAAAAGTTTGCATGCAGTCCTAGACTATGGCATGACGAGTTCGGAGAATACCTTTAACGATGATATACAGTAGTGTATATAGTAACCTGCCCTTAATATCAGTTAGATTTACTATTAACCTCAAATCGCTGGCCACCATCAGACAGAATCGGTCATTACCAACGGAGCGAGTGTACTAATAGTTTCCAAGATGCTAACAAGTGATACACTATGAACAAGGAGAATGTAGATTTATAATCTCACCATTCGCCGAACTGGAACTGGGTCTAGTAATATGGTGTTAATTAAAAACTTTGGTCTTCCGTATCGAGTTAATCCGGTAGAGTAAAGTCTCCCGCCGTGGCGCGAAGAATTACCTCACCGCGGCGGAATCCTCCCTCATGGCCGATCTTCCAATATAGCCTAGAACATGAATGAACCTACCCATCTGAAATATCTTTAATAAATACGTTTTGCATTTTTAGAGTTCATGTTCTTCGTAATGTACATGTATTCATCCAAGATATTGTGCCCTACACGCCCGCCGCGAATTAAAACCTCGGCGGAGCCAATCTTGAGAGCCTTCAAGCCTCCCCTCGAGCGCGAGCCTAAGATTCCGCCATATCACTCTGCTCGATCTATGCTTCACGATCAACACCATCTACTATGAGTCAAAAAGAGCATGATATCCTTACCACATTCCCAATTCCGCACATATATCGGGTAAGCCGTCGGGCATGTATCCGGCGGGATGCGCACACCGGATTGCAGGAATCGGGGTGCAGCATTATGTATTATCTGTCAACCCTTCAATAGAACCCCTCGGTCTGGGAAGTGTTGCCAGCTTGCCAGCGAGTGTGGCCTATGGTGAGCTCATGAGCCCGCGGTATCATGTGCGTGTAAGGCAGGGCGTGTTCGTTGGGTCGTGCTGGCGTGGAGTGCTGTATCGGCCGTGTTTGGCGTGGTGAAAAGGGGGCCTTGAGATGAGGATATTCGGTAAAGTGAGAATATTGCCACCGTTCCTGTGAAGTGAGATGGGGGGGTTAGTTGGGGATCCCGGCTGGTACGTATCAGTGCGCCTTGGCATCTATGTGTCTTGGCATCTTGGCACCGTCGGGGCAACATTAGACAGAGCTGGCAGAAGCCGAGGATTTGCTTATTCCTGTGAGATAGCTAAAAGGACTCGGGGCAGGCAAGAAGAACCTGAACATGAAGTATGCAGGCAGGGATTAAATTTGCAGTTAGTTCAAAATATGCGCGGATCAAAGACTGTCACCGCCAAAACTCATGTTCAGGTTCTTCATACCTGCCCCGAGTACAAGGCTGAGAGCTTTAGTGATTATGCTCACTTCAACGGTACGCTCTCTCGGAGAGGGGTTGTACGTCTAGAGGAACCACCGAAGGACGGAGAAGAAATGCCGGTGCCGTAACAGGGCTTCCTTTGCGATTTGGCCGGAAGTATGGTTACTGCTTGAATTTCGTGGGTAGAATGAAGTCTAATCGAGGATGTTTCTTATAGTGGGCATTCTTGAACAGGTCCATGGAGTGACTTTCTATCTTCGCTTCTGGGAATAGTAGAATTGCGATCACAAAGACTACCGCACCTGTCCGAAGCGGATCCGGTCACCGGGAGAGAGCTAATCTCCCCCGCCTCCGGCCTGAGAGAGAGACTGCTGACACAGTTGGGCGCTTTGATGTTTACATCGGCCCAGCAACAATCCGACACGCCTGAGGCAGCGCGAACAGCGATACACATGTATCGGCGTTGGTCTATCTCTTTCTCGCAGGCACTATGCTGAACGGTCGTACACCTCAGAATCTTGCCGACCCCGACTCCATCCACGGGCGGCGTCCCGGCCCCGTTACCACAGCCATGAATTTGGCGCTGAGACCCACTCAGAAAACGCCAAGAATATCAAAAATCCTGGAACTACTGCCAAGGAGTCGATTTTAATTTCAAAGGCTCTTCATAGAGTTCTGCGCCGCCTCTTGTTCCATCTATCTCCGAGCTCATTTCCATATACTTAAGTGGCGGTGGGTGTCGGACTACTGGTGTTGATTCTAGGCGACGTCACAATAGCAGAACCGAGTGACGACACATGTATTGCCTGGTCCGTAACCACCCCTAACCCTGCGTTACATCATCGGGATCCGGCAGCACCTCCACGGCAACGATCACGACATATTACACAAACCCATCTACTGTGCAGTCCTACTTTACCACATGCGTATGTACCAGTGCAGAAATTAGGCATGAACGCTAACACCCGGCTTAGGGCTCCCCTCGATGTAGTAATTTCGCTGTGCAATGCCATATTCCGGGCGGGGGGTTGATCCTGCGAGGTAAGGGCTTCGCCAGAATGGTGCTGTGGACCCTGACGGTCCGGGGGTGCATAGATTTTTGGTGATTAGCCGCTGACAATAGAGCTTACGACAGACGACTAATACTAATACATGGATCGGCGGCCGGAATCTACTCCGCATCCTAGGTCGCAGTCACAGCGGCGAATGGATATAGGAGAGACTCGGATACTATCCACACGAAAAAGAACAGGGTACGTCTCTGCCAGATAGGGTTAGGGTTAGGGTTAGGGTTCGAGATTGTGGGGGTGTGGGTTTTTTTGTATCGGTCCGACATTTGGGGATAAATCTTTCAAGGATCAGTGAGGTCAACAATCTACGGTCAGACTCGAAGAAATGGCATCTGTACACCTAGGATAATGGGAACATGTCGGAAATCGTCGTCTTTTTGAAAACCTTATCCGACGGGCTAGTGAGCGCTCCAGTCAACGCGGCAGAACACCCCCGGAACGCTCCACTTCTCAACACTTTGCGCCTGTACATACCTATCGAAAATCCTAACCAAACCAACCAGTTCTCCACTCTTGCAAATACTCGCATGAGATTAGTCCGCATACCACAGCATTTTCGAATTACGGCTTAACGGCGGAACGGATATCGTAAAGAGGCTCTGTGAGCAGTAGAGAGCACGCCGTCACAATGAGCTTGAGATGCGCGATATCCTGCAACCTATCCGTGGAGTTTTTTTATTTCTATCTGATTGGAGTTCGGGGTCGCATCAGAGCGGGCACTATATCCCCGCAATAAGGTCCATCCTGCGCTAAATTTATATGCGCGGATTACATCTCGAAGTAATGTATAAGGTTATCAGCCCTGTATCCGCCTACTATCAAACTCATTCCTCGTAATTGCCCTATAGCTATGGCTCGAAAAGCCATATGCATAGACGCACACCGACATCGGCAATAGTCAACCTTTGGGTAGGCGAAATTCAATATCCACTCTCATCAAAAAATGTTTTTTGCCACGATTGTAAAGAAAGTTGTTTCAAATCATACAGTAGGATAGATTTCTTAAATCCCATTATATATTAATTTTCATTTCATATCGCTACTTTTAATTATCCTTTCTAAAAGTAGGAAAGGCATTGCAACTTAAACCTACCCTAGGCGCGACACCTCCGAGAAAAGTCTGGTCTGTCTTTCTCTCTCCCGCGCCTCATCCCCGCAATTCGATCGATTGCAGTTCCCCTTAAGCTGCTGCTCCTCCCGCTGCCTGCACCGTCGATTTGCATATAGCAAGGCGAATCATCAACTCGGCCATCTGCGCTGGGAATTTAATCGCGGTGCGCACAGCCGGTCGCAGAATGCGGTCTGTAAAGCGCCAAGCCTGCGTGTGGTTGGTTGATAATCGGCTGTGTGCTTTGGGTGCTTGAGGTACGGAGTTCTTGGCGCCGAGACGGTTTGGGACAGCATAATCGGTCTGCATGCCAACAAGATCTGGCTATCAGGTTGCGCCCATATGCAGGCCCAGTCTGAAATAAAAAGCACACAAACGCGCCAGGTGTATTTCTTACGAGACCAGACCAGATCGCTCGGCGGCCCAACCGAGATGCGTCTGCGCCGCCCCCACGCAGATTGGCGGCAGGAGTGCATACAACGGGTGTCGCGCTCGTTCCGATAGGCGGTAAATAGATGCATGACGTTGAAATTTGCATTTTTGCTTTTTGCGGCCCGGGCCGTCCCGCTCCCGTAATTGCAGGGGTGTATGCAGGGTTGTGGGTCTGACCAGGTTTGCGTAACCGTCGCTTATCGGATCGAGTCAACGTCGAACCGCATGCCCGATTCCTGGTTTGAAGCGGGGACACTTCCAAGTCAGCGCTGTCACTACTGGAGTAAATTCATGCTTTGGGTGTATTTATTTCCTTCCCGCGACCACCACTGTGGCCTTGTTGGGCGACGCGGATGGTGGCTTTACCGGAGATACCTAACAGCATTGATAGTGCATTACCGCTCATGCAAATATTACCTGCGCGGGTATCGTAAGTCCGAACATCTCTGCCCATTAACGTTCCTCAAGGGGTTGAAACCGCTGCTCTGGGAGGGTAGGTTTAGCATTTTTATTGTCGCGACCCCACCGCCCGCGAAAGCCTCCGGAGGTAGCGACAGCAGGGGTACCTGAGCTGAGCGCTCCAGACTCCATACCTAAGCGTGCTCGTTACCGCCGCTGTAGGTCTTATGTCCGGTGATCTCTGATGTTTGTCGGTTTCCGAGCCCCGGAGCTATGGGTTAGTGGCTACGTATCACTATGTGGTCATAGTCGGAGGTTTAATGTAGGCTACGCCAAGACTTTAATGGCTATAAACCGCCCACAACCCCTTTCTCTGCATTCCATTTTCTCATGGGCGCTGCAGGTGGTGTTATCAGTATTGGTTGGAACCCTAACCCACGTCTTGGGACTATTATTGTGGGTGATATGAGGAAGGACATTCTGTGATGGAGAGATGCTCCGGTACTCCAGAAGAGACTTTATGCTACACCATAGTGCTATTCTAGATACGCGTACGGACAATCGAGATAGATGTGTCTCACCTGTCGTCGTTGACACAATGCTTATTTGTTACCCGCCCTTTTCCTGCAAGCATTATGAGATGAAACTCCATACATATGCTCCGACGTATACGTATACCTATCCTGGTATGTAGGTCCTCTTCATACAACTATACTACATATACCTCATCAAATACACCACAGCACGCAGTCCCCCTACCAATCTTCCCCCAAAAGCACCCTTTAACCCGCGCGCGCCTCTTCCCACCACCGCCCTCCAGCCAGCTGCAGCACTAAGATCCAGCAACCACTTCATTTCCACTGGATCAAACAGGCCATTTCCCACCGGCGCGGATTTGGTCAAATACACCTCTGGAGTTTAATTAGCCTGGTCCGAGATCTTCGCGTATGCAAATTGAGAAGTGAGTGGGGTGTTGCCTGGGCCTCGAACCCCCCCCCCCCCCCCTCTCTTTCCAGCGCCGTTAATTTATACGCTTCATAACTCCCTACAGCAGGTAACCCTAACCCTGACCTTGGCAAGGGAGGAGGCGTTGTACTATTCTAGATAATCTTCTCCGGAACTGTTTAAACGTTACCGCAGAGGACTAAACCCTCTTTCTGGGTTGCTGGGGGGCTGTGAGATATGGTGGGCGGATGCATTATGGTGGTATGACGACACATCGCCGCTACACTGGGTATTGGCTGAGGTCTGCGAGGGCTGGCTGCAGATCTCGGAGCAACGGAGGCGGGAGATGGAGATGGTATGATTCTGCGTTGGCTGTTTGTGTTGCGGTTGTTTGGTAACTGGATTGGTCTATATGCAGAGGTCGCTATCGGGGGAGATATCTGACATTTCGGGGAGGTTTTTAATGCTGCAGCTCTCCGAAAGGTCAAGTCTACTGAGATTATAGGTTCTATGCCGTTCCTTGGAGAACCTTTCTTTGTCCTTTTACTATCAAACAGCTATCTGCTATTGTTAGTTTGGAATATTACTTTCTTTGCGTTTTCTTACTCACCTAGTTTTATTAAATTGTTACTAATACTCTATAGTCGAGCATTGCAACCGGCAAGTGGCACTCTACATCAATCATTACTACAACGAGAGAAGCTTATAATTGGTTCTCACTACGTTCCGGCTTAACTCATACAGCTGTGCAGGTATTTATTTCGTACCGGAGCTCATTGCCCCGACCTAGAAAAGTTCTATCACACTTCAGTGGTCTAAAATGACACGTGAAATAACGTGCAATCTCGCTGGAGTACCAGTCCAACCAACCAGTCACAGCACTCCCAAGATTAACAGTGCGATGGGAGAGGTCACCGTATAGACTGGTCACCCAGGGGATCTGATCTCCGGATAGGCGACCTCCACATATCAACAGATCCCACCAACATGTATCGCCCAGATTCGGGATTTTGCCAAATTCCTTGAAATCCCCGTTCCCCAATTTTAATGAAGAATTATCATTTCGGAGTTGCTCGGATCTGAAGAGGACCTCTCAGTATTGTTGGGTATTTATTTCCCTTCCAAGGAGGGTTCCAAGTGAGCTGCTTTGGCGTGACACACCACTTGCCCCTCAAACGATCACGGATGTACTAGCCATGTTTAGTTATATCCACGTCTCATCCCTAGGCAAGTACTTCACTAGTCTTATCGACAAAGTTCTATTCCCCGCCAAACTAAGACCGTAAAGTCTCCCGACCTACCACTAGCCCTACCATAACAGCTATGCCCTTGTCCGGAAAACTCTTTTTCCGACCCAACCAAATCCAACCCGCCACCAAAACCAAAGATACAACCTTTCCCGCCTCTGGGCGGAACCCATTCCGGTGGGACAATGTAGTTTTGACGCTATTTGTGAGATGTAGACTCACCCGGAGACTCGAATAGCTGGTGGGGGCTGGCTGAGAAGATTTAGGGGTATAGATATTGCTCATATGGTGACCGGCTATTTTTCTTATCTTGCCTGTCGCGGCGAGTGTGAGTAGTGGAGTCGTGTAGTCTATTCTTGCTGCCTGATTTAGTCATGGGGTACCGCTCGGACACACAGTATCACTCGGTGGTACGAGAGGCCGGGGGAGATGTTGGCGTTTGTGTCTTAATGCCGAGTGGGTGGAGACTTACGGGTTGATAGAGGGTTGGGAGGGGGTATTTCCGGGGTCGGGTATGTATCTTGCCGATAAGTCAGATTGAAGAGTGGTATGAAGACGAGGGTGGGACTGAAGTCTTCTATCGACTATATCTCTGTATGTCATAAATTGCTAAGTGAATTCCAATGAAAATAAAACCAATAAGATACAAACTGCTAAATCATTACATATAGACCGCAGGCGCCCATCACAAATGTCAATTTAGATAAAGAAACAACCAGAAAGATAAAGAAATGAATATAGAATACGCAAAACCTACAGTAATCGAGCTTGAAGATGAGGAAAAGCGGAAATTGATTCCATATAGGAGGTGTCGGGATCACCATGCAGTCCACAGTGAGCCAATGAGATCCTTGAACTGAAAATAGTTTCCATTGGGGGGAACAGAGATTTTCTCAAAATAGGCTTATACGAAACACAAAACCATCACACTGCCTGGATGTGATGATGGAAAGTGAAGAAGCTATTAGGTCCATGGGCCCACAAGAGCCTCTATTGGCCAGCTAACCAGTAAACCACCGGAAAACCTGAATGATTGGTTGCAGAAAGGGCACTGTCCACCGTGGCGGCGGTTCGACAACGAAATCTGGTGCTGGAGTGCGAGACGCCAGATAATTTTCGATTAATTCAGTAGCTCTTTGGGAGCACTTTGGTAATGATCTCTGCTGAACCCGCTCTAAAACGTCGCCTGGAATCTCTCCTCCATTATCCAAGAGCTTTGTAAGCATTTGAAGATGGTCGTATTCGATAGCTCTTTCGAAAAGAGAAACATCGTCGGCATCGATCATCGTTGCTGCGTTAGGAGGCCAGTACTGGTCGGTAACATGGATACCAAGGAGCGCAAAGATGAATAGGTAGTGGCACTTTGATCCTATATAGTCGTGCAACGAATCCCATGGTATCGCCTCATTTGCGACCTCCCAAAGTGTGCTAAATGGTTCATATCCATATGAACCCTCCATCCATCGTTGCCGACGCTCGGGCAACACAAGCATATTAACACTATGAGGATAGCTATCGACGTCCTTTCGGGGACTTTTCATCATATGCGTACCCCAATATTCGTAGGCATATCCAATTCGACGTATTATATTGGAAGGGGTGGTATCTCCCTCCGAATATGGCAATGCTAAAATTGCAGCACAGCCTTCTGCCATCATGCGATGCCCATCTCCCTCCAGGTTCTTCTCAACTAGAAACTCTCGAACTGATAAATGTGCAAATCGCACTACCCCTAATTCACCGTCGATGTCGACAAGGTTCTGACAAAGTTTGAACAAATGATCAAAATCCCATCCACTCCATCCATCCTCTTGTGCAGACCATCTTACGGCCTCTGTCCATGTGTCAAGTTTCAGAGGTACCTGCGAGCACATGATCCACATCAACGCTCTTTTTACTAGTATTGGTGAAGATCCCGGTAGCCGCTCGATCCTCTCATAAATCAGATCATAACTCTGTTGCAGCGTATCTGGGAGACGCGATAGATTCTTTTCCACGTCCTCGGCAATTTGAAACTCACAGATATATGGTATCTGTAGAGCGACCCATTGGAACCTGGCATGGGTATCCCATCAGATTATTCATTATAGGGTGGCGTAGAATCTCTACTTACATCCCATCAACCTTTTCTGAGAGAGCGTTCTCAATCTTATCCCTTAAATCAGGGTGGACTGAGCCACCAAGTAATCGCTTTTCCAGAATAGCCTTATCTATCTCACGCCTTATAAACTTGTTGATGTCTTTCTGGTTATCTCTAGCGCGAATGTTAATCCTGGGTACATCCTCTAACGCCAACTCTATATCGTTGCTCATCCGGCTCGATATAAAGATCTTGACGACAGGGGTGGAGCGAAAGATGATGAACTTGATTGCCTTCAATAGTTCCAGCCGTCCTTCCATCTCCATTTCATCCAGAGCGTCAATTACGAGAGTGGTTGGCTGACTAATATTAATGATCTTGACTATGAGCTCTTGACACTCATCGCAATCCAATCGCTCTTGGGAGCCGTTTCTTTCTCGAGACTCATAAGCTGAGACCAGCATCGCGGGAAGGTTCTCGGTACATGTCCCCAGCTGTTTCAGAAGGCTGGCCAAAATGATGGCCGGATCACGGCGATCTTCCTCTGTTCTAATGCAATAAAAGTATGGTATGGGCCGCTGGCTGTGGGCGGCCCCCGTAGGTCTTTCTGTAAGCCGTTCCACAACTGCCGACCTGTAAAGAAACTCATTAGCCTTCATCATGATCTTACCAGCCTTTGTTAGAGCTATAACTTACGCAAGTCTGGTTTTACCTGCCCCTGCTGTAGGTATAGCAGAACATCGTCAGTAAAATCAATGTTGGATGCCATAATAGGTTCAGATACTCCATTCCCAACGCCTGGGGCGTCGTCCGATAGTGTCAATTAACGGGAGATTGAATTGAGTTGGGTGTACATACGTATGCCGTGCAGCCATAAGACACGGGACTCCTGGGACCTTTCCCATTCAAGGAAGTCGGGGTGGTCAAAAAGCCATTCCCCCGTATTCTCAACTAAACCTTTTTGTATCTCCCGATGATGATTTATATATTTCATTGATGATAGCCATGTAAGGATTTCCTTTCGTCGTGTTACTATATTCCAATTACCAACACTGGTCAGATACATTGCCGATACTTGGGTGGGGGAAGCTTTTAGAAGAAAGTCTACATTCGAGCGATTTGTATAAAGCGTCTAATTTACGAGCAATGTCGCTCAATGGAGCATTCAGCTTGGTCAAGATCTCCTGTAATTCTCCAAATCGATTACGCCCATCATGAATACCCTCTTTTATGTGGGTCAGTTGAGAGTAAGCGTAATGCGGGAAGAATAACTACCTCTTAGCTCGCGATCTCTAATGCGCCGAGCTATGAAAATAGTTATGTCAAAGTCCGTATATCGAAAAGCATACATTTAAAGAGCTTACATTGAGCATCAACCGTTGACGCTGTGGTGTCGATACTCGATGCGCTCTGTTCAAGCAAGACTAGTTTTTCTTTTGTATCGCCACATTCAAAAATAGCTGATACAATTCGACCTACTTTACGTGAGAATATATTTTAATACGCGGAGCAGAATGGGCCACATACCTACTCCTCCTTTATATATTTTCTTCTTCGTCCTTGCTATGAAATCAAGTATCTTGGCATATAATTGAACAATTTGAGTTTTAAGATTCGTCTCGATAGTGGAGAGTGGCTGAAAGCTTAAATAGAGTGCTTCATATATGCTTGTTCTTACCATAATATTGACGATACGCTCAATTCCCAAGAGAGATGCTCCCATGGATTCTTGACTATTCACTGCCACCTAAGATTCCCTCTACCATTAGCTCGCTCAAGGTCTAATGTGACAGGGCCGGTTTGAATTACCTGCAGGATAAATCGGAATGCCGCCCAGGGGAGCGCCGCGTGCACCGGATCATACTGGACAATTGTATCGCCCACCTTGATGAATGTTTGCACCCATGAAATGACTTTGTCCGCGATATCGCTGGAGCGGTAAACCTGTCCCTTCCATTTGAACTCGTGCGAATTACGCTCACAAAGCTTCTTCTGTACTGCCATGCTATCTAGAATATCTTTGATGATGTCGCCACCGTTAGATCGTTGGAGTGATTCCTGATCGCTTGGAGAGAGACTTTCGAATGCTTCCTTCCAAAGAAGCTCCGATATGGGGTTCAACGGAGCATTAAAGGACCTGGAATGAGAGGCAACAGGGGGAGAATTCATTTCCTGGTTGTTGGATATTTCGCCTCCGGTTAGCGGAGTAGTCATTTTTGTAGGCAAGTTTGGTAAATGTTATAATAAACGCCCGGAAGTTATTGAGCCTTTAGAAGTACTTTCCTTCGTGTCCGGTGATGCGCTGATGACCTGAGTTACTTCTAATACTGAGGGAATCCAAGCCGACGGTGAGAGAAGGTGTGGCAGTTGAGGTCACAGGCTTTTGGGCCTGGTGATGTATATCGTCGCAAGCAGGACAGGACGACTGCCGGAAGAGGCCGATACAGGTCGCAACACTTCACGGCTAGACTTAAACAGTTTATATCAGTACTCAAACTGACGATAGAAAATCTTTAATCCTACTGTAGTAATACTATCGCGCAGCTTGGCTAAGAATCCAAAACCTCGAAAACAGCGGAAGGGATCTGTCAGATCTTTTGCCAGAATACGAATGTTTAGAGACTGAGTGACTAGGTAGCTTAATTGCGTTTATATTAAAAAAATTTCTTCCTGTCTCCCGTTGTGGTTGATGAGACTCACTCTAGCTGAGGGTGTTGACGTGTCCTCCGCTATGCAGTACCAAGAGCGGGGTTATTACAACCACCAATGAAATTCATGCGCATATATGCAATTACAAAGCAAACATCTAAAACCAATCGAAGCACAGCGCCATGTTATATATTCAGTGTCGGTGTATACTAACTGTCGGTAGTAATTATTATTTTACTCGCTATATATTTACACCCCGGAGATGAATTAAGCAAAAAAAAAAAAAAAACACCCCGGAGATGCATCATGCCCAATCACTCGATCTCTTGGAGATCAAACTGTTGAAATAAATAATAATAATAATAATAATAAATAATAATAAATAATAATAAATAATAATAATAATAATAATAATAATAAATAATAATAAATAATAATAAATAATAATAAATAATAATAAATAATAATAAATAATAATAAATAATAATAAATAATAATAAATAATAATAAATAATAATAAATAATAATAAATAATAATAAATAATAATAAATAATAATAAATAATAATAAATAATAATAAATAATAATAAATAATAATAAATAATAATAAATAATAATAAATAATAATAATAATAATAATAATAATAATAATAAATAATAATAAATAATGATGATGATGATGAAGTCGTATAGGTGTGGTCTAGTCTTGTAACATAGTGTCGACAAGCCTACATGTAGGTGTGGTCCTGGTCATGGACCTGGCGTACTGGCACGCTAGACCTGGTGCTGGCACACTGGACATGGTGCTGGCGCGCTGGACCTGGTGCTGGTCACAACGCTAAAATGTGTCTATATTGCTGTGGTAGTGCTACGGTATTGCTATGGTATTGCTACGGCATTCTATGAAAAATATACTCCTTGAAATGCCGAAATGATGCAGCAGTCCCGAAAATACCGCATTATAGCAAGACTACCGTAGCACTACCATACTAATCCCTGCCCCATTTTTGGTATTGTATATATTGACAGATATGCTGACATTCATATGAGTATTAGGACATTGCTCCTAGGCTCGCAAAACAATTCCAACACAAACCACCCACCCACGCTCCTGGCATATATTCATACGCAAAAGGCCCCTCCGGTCCGCAGCTTTCATGCAGGCTACTCTAGCCTTGTGAATCGTACGAAGCGCATCAGTATACCCTCCGCAACAACGGCACGACCCCACAGACCTCGACCAGCTTGAGGCGAGGGGAGTTACATGCCTTTTGCATGACCCGCATGCATCGGAGTATCGAGCCGAGTAGTAACACCTCATGGACCACCCCACCACCGTCAGGTGGCCTAAGTAACTCCCCCTTCCCCGCCCCTCGAACCAAATCGCCACCGCCCCCCCCTCCGGGGGCAATATGTGCAGGTGCATATCCCAGTACCAGTAATACTCATCACTCTATATGCAGTCCTCGCGCACCCCACAGCACGGGGCGCGAAGGTTCTGTTTCGTCAACATCTTAAAAATTCGTTGATGGCGCCATGTATCTCGGCCACACAAGTATCCCGGCAAAAACCTAATACACCGAGAGCCTATTTACTCCATCGTACCACGCTAACCTCTGAGGGAGTTTGTTGGGGTGCGGCGCGGTGTGATGTTCTTCGACGGATTCCACCCGGACTTTTATTTTTGGCAAGGGCGCTGGCACTCATGGAGGAATGGTTCTTTTGAAAGGCTCAGTTGAATCTCCTCATCCCTCTCTACACTTGTCGAGAAGCTCGTAACCCTCTTATCCCGGTAAGAGGAAGTGTCTATTGGTGTAAATAAGATAGGCTCGTATCCACGGGGGGTCGGAGCACGGCAATATCGGAGGTGCTCCTTTCGGAGGAGCGGAGCGAGAGAGGTGGTGTGTTCGGAGCTATTATTTTTATGCCCGGCTTTGTGGAGCAGCGGGACTAAAGGTGGAGAGAGAGAGAGAGAGAGAGAGAGAGAGAGTGTTCATATCTATTCGATCGCAGTATACGGTCCTGTGTACAACCCCCCCGCGGTGTAAGGTCCGCCGGACTCCCTACGACATCCTAACCTAACACACCTACTACTTGCACCACCACGTCCGCTCAACGCCCTTCGCATCCTCCCCATCCTCGATCGCTCCCCCACACAACCGCACCGCTCCGAAAGACACCAGCACCCCACCGGAGTAGCGCAGACGGAACACAGCGCGCCAAACAGCGCTCTCGAGATCTTACCATCCCACCTACTCCACACACCACACTAACCCTAACCCTGCACGACACGTAGTAATCGCCAGCCGGGCAGTAGGCGTAGTCGGGGTATCTGTCCTTTGTTTCCCAACATTGGAGGTAGTGCGGGATGCGGGTGCAGTGTTCCCAAATCTCGCCTTATCTTGTAATCCTTCGACTCAGTCCCGAAAGTCTCGAGACAATGGTCAACCTCGTCAACGTCTCGAGAGTCGAGACTTTTCGTTATGTGACCACGGGGCTGGGAAAGCACTGCAATTATGCTTCTTAACGCAGGGTCTCCTTTATTTTCTTCATGTTATTTTTGGGCTGAGGCTGGAGAATTTATTCAGGTGATGGAAAAAAGTAAAAAACGTCTCGAGACTTGTCTCAAGACCTCCGGACATGACCTTGTCCCGTCTTGTTTTGCTAATGGCCTCAAGACTTAGTCTCGAGAGAACTTGTCTCGTGCCCATAAACTCATCAATATACCCCCCCACCCTATTCGCCCCACGCCCATCCCGCCCCCACTGATAAACCCTGGGAGAACGGCCGCGGCGATGAAGCGAGTGATATCCTGCGATTAGTGTCTGAACTTTCATTGATTGATGGATAATCCATTACTTAGACTGCGGAAGCCGCAGCGGAGTATGATACTACTGTTGCGTACGCCGCTTCAACCCCAGCTCAGAGCGCCAAAGCAAGCATCCGCTCTCAACGCGGGTCCTTCTCGGGTGAGGAGCGATCCCGTGAACCACATCCCCTCGCTACAAGCATCCCACCTCGTACTGCTGGCGGACGGTGCTTCTGGTTACGAGAACCTAACGGCACTCGGTGAGGCTAAAGCAATTGCAAGGCACAACACCTCACTAAATTACTCGTAGAATGTAAGGTAATGGCTCATGTGATTCAAGTGATATCTTGTGACTAAGGCCGGGTTCGGGATGGCCTATATCGCTGGACCGGGGGAACCTCGTTATACGGGAGCTCATTACCCCCTAGACCGCACACCAGGGCTTCCAATGGGCCCCGTCTTATATGGGCTTGCCCGGGCTCTTAATGGGCTGGGCTGGGCTGGGCCTCTACTTAGATAGATGGGCCAGGCCGGGCCGGTGTCTTTTCAGGCCCGGGCTATGTTCCCTGGGCTTGGGCAGGAGAACTGGCGTTTTTCGAATACGGAAATACATTTTTGTAGAAGGAAAACGATTAAAGTTGCTGAGAAAAGTCGAACTGCATCGATTTTAATCCATGTCATGCTCTTTAAATTCATATCCCCTATTGATGGGCCACTTGGGCCCAGCCCGGGCCTTGTTAAATGGGCTGGGCTGGGCTAGGCCGCGCTGGGGTATTTTGCGGCCCGGGCGAGCCGATTGGAAGGTCTTCCGCACACGCACAGTGCCAGTGTTCGCAACGGGGCGGTCCGTCGGTCCCGGAGGTCAGGACCGGACCGACTACATGCTGTATTCGGTCTTGAGGAGGTATCCGGGACTGACTACCGACTATGGGGCTAGGACTACCGACTATAGTCCGGATTATAGGTTTGTAGCTTGGCATATGCTGTGGCGCTGCCATGCAGATATCTACAGTCCTGTATTGATATCTATAGATATCTGCGGTCCTAGCACGGATCTACAGTCTGCAAGGGCCAGCCGTTTTCCCACACACAATTTTCGTACATGAGCCCAATATATCAATTCTCCCACATACTTCTACATAGCCGCCAAAACCGAGTGATCACTCATGACCCTATAGATATCTATAGTCCGGCGCCTTAACTATAGTCCTGGCAAAATCAGGGACTGGACGGACCATGACCATATAGTCCGTCCAGTCCGGAGGGACTGCCAAGTCATCTATAGATATCTATAATCCGGACCTGACCGTTGCGAATGTCACACTGTGGTGGGGAATCTGCCTGGCTACAGCCTGCATCCTCCTGCCACCAAGTAAAAACATATCAAAATCCTCCTTTGGCAATTGCAATATGTCGTCCCTGCTCTCTAAAACCGCGGCTTTCTAATATGGCGACCCGCCATATAGGAATCTTGCTAAACTGACTAACGTCGCATTTGGACTAGAGAACGTTGAATTAGCGCTGCTACTGTGCTTTTAGCCTATCTTGGTGTTGTGTTTCCGGTGCTGTGTCTCCGGTTCTTTCCCTACTTTGATATTACCACCGCGGTTCGGGTTGCGTCTGGTGCCCTTGCGGCGAGCTGGAGCCTCGTAGTAGGTGGGCAACGGTTCTGCGGCTTCCCGGAGGTGAAGGGCAGCTTGTGGAAGTCTTGAAAGCTCTCTAAGTCGATATCCTCATATCTCATCAAATCCAAGACCTGTCAGAGCCTACCGTACCCACCAAGCGGCGGAGCGCAGATGTCTCAGCGGTGTTGCGCAGTATCGAGATATTAGCAGTGTAGTGTAGCCCCCGGGTTGAACAACGTCTCATGTTGCGCTGCGATCTGGGGAAGAAGCAATGAAGAAATTGACTTCTAGTTTTGTTTTACTGGTCGTGTAGTAGCGGGTGGGCCATGGGTATCTGAGCATTTGCGACACCCGCTGTTGTAGGCAGCCCACGAACGCCGGCAATCCACGAACAAAACTAAATTGTTCGGCAAATGCCTAGGAAAGCGACGAACAAACAGATATATCGAATATGGCAGGCAGTTCGTGAACGCTTCACCGGTCATGATAATAATGAAGAGAATAGAGTGTGACCGGATTTTATCCGACTCTAGAGAATTATGTGAGCGAGGGACTAGAGTTTAGGGGTATATCAACATACCTATAGGTCCCTCGTTACCTTTTGAATGCCTTATGCTGGTACTGTAAATACCCCAAGGGAGTATTTTCGGATGGCCGGATTTGCTGCCAAGTTGGTGTCCGAGGTAATCACATTCTGCTGGTAAATAATGGGCCGCTCGCGAACTGCCTGGGAATATTTACAGAGCACGGTATATAATTTATTCGTCGCTTGCCTAGGCATTTGCCGAACAATTTAGTTTTGTTCGTGGATTGCCGACGTTCGTGGGCTGCCTACAACACCCGCTCTCTGGTGCTGGTGGATAACGTCAACCTCGCCAAGGGGCAGTGGTTGACAATAGAGTAAATTACAGCTCTTTCGCCTTCCGCGCAACGCATATTGTCAGATGCTTCGGCGATTAAGGGTCACGGTAGATGCAAAGATGTTTTTTGAAGTTGGTTGGTATTCCTGCGTTGATAGCAGGGCGCTAAGCGCTATTTAGCTAGCCCCTACGGGATGCTCCGCGCGAATCGGGCCGCTGCAGGGTATAGCTCGCTTAGCGCTTGGCCTGCAGGACCCACCCAGCAACAGATCGCAAATCCAATCCTAACTCACCCATCTAGGCTTTCCATAGCTTCAAGCAAGGGACACTGCGGACTCTGCGCTTTGTGCGCAATCGGAACATCTCCCGTCACTCTGCCCGCATGCTGAAGGCTCGTTGCGAACCCTTTCCTCTCTGATCTTCATAATTCTTCCTCCGCGGGCCAAGATTCGAATAGAATATCGCTTACCTCATAGCCACACCCCACCCGGCTTGCATCCCACGCGACCCCTCTTCCGTATCCCGCACCCTTCCTTCCCCAGCGCTCACAGGAGTGATATTCCACACCTACCCTCCACCCGTCGGGCGTCTGAATAGGTGAGTCGCGCGCACTAGGGGGCTGCAGTTTAGCCCTGCGCCAGGGGTACTCTGTGGTTGGAACGGATCCTGCCGCGCGCGGAATAGCGAATAGCACAGTATGTCAGAGAATCCCCGCATTTAACAGCTATACCCGCGCTGCTTTAACAGCTCCCGCGGCGATCATTCCGATGGCAAAATCCAGGTTGCCGCACTCCCGAGAGTATTTTGTGGTTCGCGGGGAAAAATAAAAAATAAATGCGCCGTCAGCACAACACAATTCGCGTCTTCAATCAGTAGCTAATCAGGAGAGGAGGCTAACCAACGAATTCGTTGTTTAACCCTAACCATAGTCCACAGCCTCTCCGCTGGCTTGTGGGCTCTCCGCTGCTGTTGTCGTCGCACTAGAACGAGCGGAAGGCTCGTGTTGTGTTGTGCAATCGGGTGAATGGTGCACAGGGAGCTGGCGACGAGGCCACCCGCTAATTAATCGCGGCTCTACACCGACTATATTTTGGCTCTCTGCAGTTCTGCTCACGTCGTTTTGGAGCGCGGGGATGTTGTGGCGGCGGTGGAATGTGGATTGGTGCTTTGCGAGACGGATGGCGTCGTGGTTTGTATCAGCCGGCCATCGGAGCAGGCGAGAGCGCATGCCGGCTGGTGCCGAAGCTCTACCAACCGCGTACCCCGGATCCAGTCATCAACCCGCAAACAACGGGCCGGGTCGAGCCGTGCCCATCAATAGTGCATCCCCGCTCATAACGTCTCACCTCTCCGGCGGCGCTCCCCTCTCCTGCTGATGGTGGTGATGTACTCGGCGGGGGTCTTGGCCTTTGCGGAAATAGCGGCTCTTCTGCCTTCTACAGCGCGTACAGCGGGGTCTGTGTCGTGTGTGGAGTAGTGGCATGTAGGCGAAGGAGGCTGAGGTGGATGCGCGAGGTTATGGATGACGTTGTTGAAGTGGTGTTGGAGTTCCGTCATCGACATGGATCTACGGAAATGGCTAAATCATGATGTAGTCTCTATGTGGTTAGTCAGATGCGAACTGCGAGGCGCGGATCGGGCCGTTGCAGGGTGAGGCCTCGCTTAGCGCTTGGCTGGGCCCTGCCAAGAGCTGACCGAATGTAAGATGGGGGAAGCCGTCTCGGATTGCTGAACTGCACAGGATTGACCACCACCCTCCTCGGGCCTACGTGCTCCCGCGTTCACCTCACCGAAACCCGCCGCACCGAGACACCCCGTCCACCCATGGATGGCCAACCCGGTGGCTGGCCTGAAACAGTCGCCTTCTCTACTGATGAGGGTGCAGCTAGCGACGGTGGTCAAGAATTTGAGGTTTCACCCACATATATAGATAGACCTACAAGTAGAAGACTAGAAGTCCCTAGTATAGGACGTAGTATTAGTACGAGGTTTGGGAGGAAACTGAGGGCACATAAGTAGCAATTATAGGCGCAATCATAGTATAATAGCATCGGGTCCCGCTTAGTCACTTTCCCGGTGCCGATCATTTCCCCAGTAGAATACGTTATTAGGACACTACTCCCGCTGTCGTGGACTTGACTAGATATTGCTCACACGCTGAAGACGTGCTTACTACTGAGGACTCTTGTCGGGCCATTATAAGTATGAGTTGAGCTAAAGGCAGTTCGGCAAATGGTTTCATTCCCTTTTCACCTCACCCACCGAGTGCGAGGTCGCTGCGAACACTACGCTTTGTGTGAAAAAAAAAGGAGAGAGAGGTAAATTTCGAGTTTTGCGTTTTGGAAAGAGCTCCACAATCCGGGCCAACGCAAGCTATTGGATAGGCTCGTGGCTGGCCTCTGCCCATCACTCTTGTCAAGCGCCATACTTAAGGTCGCTGCTGGATGGGGTGGCTCTTTGGGTGTATTCCGATAAAGTAAGTACCTGGTTGATAGGGCGTCCCAAGGACACCAATGGGCCAGCCCGGGCTGAAAAAGAGGGACAGCCTGGCCCGGCCCATGCTATCAAAACCACGGCCTGGCCCAAGCAAAATAGCCCGGGCCAGGCCCGGGCTAAATATACTGCCCGGGCTTCCATGAATAGGGGTGTTCGTTGGCAAGAACTGAGTGGTCGTCCGTGCGAACTGATCTACATCTGCTTGATTCATTGTGGTCATGGGCTGGAGTTGAATAAGATCGAATGTGCTACACCTTTATGGTAAAAACAGTATAGATACATGTATCACACTCCTTCGAACAACTAAGAGTGTATGAACACCTTGAAGCCCGGGCGTGACTATTTAGCCCGGGCCAGATATTGACCTCCGCCCGGCCCGGCCCATCAAATAAAACCTATGGCCCGGCCCGGCCCGTCAAAAAATAGCCCGGGCCGCCCATCTCAACCCACGGTCCATTGACGTCCCTGGGGCGTCCGAATCAGACTTCCTGCTGAATAGGACGCTATTACGACTCGGTCAGAAGGGCCAAATTGGATGGTCCGGTAAGGATTCAGCCCATCCGTGGATGGCGGAATCGGGGGATAATTGGGAATAGTGCGTCCGTCAATGGGAGAGTACATGCTATCCTTTGAACACTTTCCAAGCATGCTCTGCCGTAAGAGATCAATCACATTCCTCGGGTGTCTCGTATCACTCGTCCATAACTTCAATTTGGATCGAGAATCTTAAGGGAGCACTTCCAACGACTGGCTCTAGTGTTTTTGGATGTCAACACGCCCCTCGGTATCAATTCTCCCAATATATGGGCAGGTAGAGCTGAGGTTTACTTAAAAATCGTATGAAATGAAGTAAATGAAAGCAATGAACGAAATGAAGGAAATGAAGGAAATGAAGGAAATGAAGGAAATGAAGGAAATGAAGGAAATGAAGTAAATGAAGTAAATGAAGTAAATGAAGTAAATGAAGTAAATGAAGTAAATGAAGTAAATGAAGGAAATGAAGTAAATGAAGTAAATCATCATGTGCTTCAATAGCCAAAACCAGAAAAAAGAGATTGATCCGAATACAGTCAATCCCGGTGTAGGTTTTAATACCCATATATCGTAGTCGATTCCCGCAGATATGGCCTGTATACCGGCACCAAGAGCACTAGACATCGTGTTCGGCTATATGGAATGATGGACCGCTGCTGAAATGCCCAATTGCCTTAGGATACAACATCGGAGTTTGGCCTCAGGGGTCCCGGGTGTGATACGTCCGCGATGTTTGGATCGATGTCTTGACGCGATAACAAAAGCTTAACCGATTCAGTGTGACCTTTCTTGACTGCGTGTAATAGAGGTGTCAGGCCACAGTGATCCTGGCAGTTCACATTAATCCTGTTACTCTGTAGTAGCAACTTCATAATTCCTAATCCGTTTGGTTTGCTTGCCGCGTATATGAGAGGTGTCTGGCCACTTGAGTCCCCCATATTTACATCAATTCCGTCAAACATCAACAGAAGGTTTAATATCTCTCTATGTCTATGTTCATTGTCATCCCTGGGATAATTCGTCTCTGGCCAGAAGGGGAGGTAGCGCGGGTATTGATGAATGGTAGCTTCCCTGACTAGACGCTCTACGGCAGGGTGTCGGCGCACACTTGGTGCATTTGTCGATCCCCTAGATAACGCTACCGTGCACCTCACAGGGCCACAGCGGCACCATAAGTCACACATTATGGCGAGTAAAAGTGGTGTTTGTCCGCCATTGACCCTGTAGTTCACATCAACGTTGGCAAATCCTAGGAGGAGCTTCATGAGGTTGATATCGCATCTGTCTATGGCGAATGAAAGTGCTCTTTGGCCGTCTTTGTCATTAGCATTGACATCGAGCCTATCCGACTGACACAATAGCTTTATCATTGCTGTAGAGCCTGTCCGTAAAGCCAAAGAAAGAGGGGCCACGCCGTGATGGTCCTTGCAGTTCACATCGACCCTGTCACATGCTAACAACAAGTCGACAAGAGTTCTATCGTCGCGCGATACAGCCCATGTCAATATCGTTCGGCCGTCTCTGCCCACATGATTGACATCGACCTTCTCACACCATAACATCAACTTGACGACTTCTGTACTACCTCTTTGTACAGCCCTATGAAGTGGTGTTTGGCCGTTTCTGCCCATCAGATTGACATCGACCTTTTCACATTGCAGCAGCAACTTGACGACATTTGTATTGTTACTTTCTGCAGCACTGATAAGTGGCGTTTGGCCGTCACTGCCCACCCGATTGACATCGACCTTGTCACATGCTAACATCAACCTGACCATCTCTGTACCACCTCTTTCTACAGCCCTATGAAGTGGTGTTCGGCCGTCTCTGCCCACATGATTGACATCGACCTTGTCACATGCTAACATCAACCTGACCACCTCTGTATCACCTCTTTCTACAGCCCTATGAAGTGGTGTTCGGCCGTGTCTGCCCACATGATTGACATCGACCTTGTCACATGCTAACATCAAGCTGACCACCTCTGTATCACCTCTTTCTACAGCCCAATGAAGTGGTGTTCGGCCGTCTCTGCCCACCCGATTGACATCGACCTTGTCACATGCTAACATCAACTTGACGACTTCTGTACTACCTCTTTGTACAGCGCTATGAAGTGGTGTTCGGCCGTGTCTGCCCACATGATTGACATCGACCTTGTCACATGCTAACATCAAGCTGACCACCTCTGTACCACCTCTTTCTACAGCCCAATGAAGTGGTGTTCGGCCGTCTCTGCCCACCCGATTGACATCGACCTTGTCACATGCTAACATCAACTTGACGACTTCTGTACTACCTCTTTGTACAGCGCTATGAAGTGGTGTTTGGCCGTTTCTGCCCATCAGATTGACATCGACCTTTTCACATTGCAGCAGCAACTTGACGACATTTGTATTGTTACTTTCTGCAGCACTGATAAGTGGCGTTTGGCCGTCTCTGCTCACCTCATTGACATCAACCCCATTTTCAAGCATAGCCCTAGCTATATCCACGAGGTTATAGTAGCACGCTACCCAAAAGGGTGATAGCACCTGACTTCCGGGACCCTGAATGCAGGAGGTATGAATTCCGATTTTGAGGAGCCAGTCTCTGTATTGAACGGAATCAGTGAGGAACTGTTTCCACATCTTGGAAAGTACTCGGGATAAACAATCGGCGCGCGTTAAATAAATGCTCCAGTTCAGAGTGGCATAATGCACAATTTCCTGCATCAATTTGTTCTGATTGTGGAAGAGTAATGCGGTTAGACAAATTGCGGCCATCATGTTGTAGCAGGCACGATCGTCAAACCCTTCTACTCTCAGCAAAAACTCTTTCACAGAGAAATGAGCGAACTCCATGGTCTTCAGCGCATTGTTGTAAACAACAAAGTTCTGGCAGATCGCCAAGATGTCTGATCGTTCCAGACATAGTAAATCCTCATCAAGTTCCTCTCCCCCGAACTGGATGGCAAGACTCTGAACAAGTAATTGCGCTGAACACTTTGTGTGGACGCTCATTAAGAATCTGAGAATGTGCTGTCGCTGAAGACGATCTCGATCGGAATGCACACTGTAGTCCGGATGAAGCATGCGATTGTATGTCTCGGTCAATGTTTCCGGAAGCTCTTGCAGAGCCTTTCTAACACCATTATACGTTCTTTCTTTGCACAGGGCTACGATCTGTAGTTGCGCCCACAGGAACCTACGCATATCATGATTAATAGATGAGAGGGGAATATAGGGAGGTGAAGATATACATTCCGCATGACCTAGACTTTAGGGTGGAAATAACCTCCTTCCTAAGCTCTGGAGTTACGACTTTACCCAGAAGTAAAGGCAGATCAGTATCCCTGAGCTTTCCAGGCTCACAGCGGCGATCGATTTCTTCCTCGATGAAGCTCTCAATGTCTTTTTTATTGTCCTCTGCACAGAGGTAGTAATGTATTGTTCCACTGAAGGCTCTCTCAATATCATCGTGATATCGACTGGCGATAAATATCTTCACTTTGCTCCGAGACATAGACACAATGAATTTCAAGGTATTGAGCAGGCCACCTCGGGTGTTGTAATAACACTCGTCCAGCGCATCAATGATGATAGTGGTTTTTAGGTAATAGTTCGATAATGCGAGAAGTAAATCTTTACATTCATTGAGATTAAGAGCACCAGAAACGTGACCTTGATTTTCTCTTTTCCTGTATTCATCCAGGATGGGTTTCGGTATCTTGTTTTGGTTTGGTGGTACCTTGAGGCAAAACTGTTTAAGGATAGTATTAAGGATTGGAACTGGTTCTCTGCGCCGCGGCTCCTTGTAGTCACAGTAAAAGTAAGCAAGGATGTGATCGTTGCTCTCAGCTTCGACCTTTAAGGTGTCGATCACGTAGGATCTTTATAAAATAAGCTTCGGTGAGAATAGTCAAGCAGGAGCACTCACGCCAACATGGTTTTGCCGGATCCAGCTGCAAAATAAGTTAGTCCTGAACGATATGTATATTAGTGAGGCAAAGTTACCATCACCGCGCAGCCAAAGGATTGACGATTCATCCTCTTTAGCCCACTTTTTCCACATATCATTTTCCAAGAGCCAGCTACCACTTCCTGGCTGACGACGTTCGCGATTGAAAGAATGGTGATCTTTAAACTCTATTGTCAAAAGCCAGCACAAAATCTCCTGACGCTTCACCTCTATAATGAGTCAGCATCAAGATGAGTCAAGACCAGTAGTCATGAATAAAGGTTGGATCGCTGCTTAGGCAAACTCAAGAAATGTTCCTGGATAAATTTGCGGAAGCCACTCCTGCTGACTGAGACATGTATCGTACTTTCAAGTGAGACCCATTGTCCTTCTTTAACACATAGTAGAGTTAGAAAGTTTTATTGCGGGTAGAAAGGTTGATGTTCAAACCTTGCACATCTTTGACCAAGTCGTCTATCCTTTTCTTAACAATCTTGTAGTATTCACATTCTTGATTCCCAAATTTCACTAAATCGGAATGGTTACGATCGATGGGGAAAGTATCTTCCAGGTCTTTACTAGCGGCGGTCGCTGAATGCTTTTTCACCATCATAGCCTCTCGGCCGCTTCGTTTCCAGCCCTGTGCCGTCTCCTTAAGGGTGTTATCTTTGGAACCACGTTGAGAATTGGTTTTGGAAGTCCTACCTCGACAGTTGGCGTTGGCATTGTCTCATATATCGAAATAATCTTGATACCGCCTGTTTTCTGTGATTTCCAGAATTGCTCAAGAAGGCTGAGAAAGCTTGATGACTCATCGAGGTCTTCAAGTAGTTTTGCATTTGGTTGAGCCTTCACCATGGACATGAGCGCTTCCACATTAAGGCCATGGTGGGGCACTCCGAAGAGAAGAAGCGCAACGCAAGATACTAGTACGGATCGATAGTTACAGAGTACCTATACAGTTAGGTTGATATACATTACCTTTACGTCCAAGCATCTATTTAGGTATAGAAACAATACATACATGTTTGATCACAAGGCCGCCAAGGCTGTGAGCGATAAATATAATAGGTCGAGATTTCTCCTAAAATACCGTTAGCTACGCATCATATTAGGATTCGGTCGGTTTAATCTCACCTCTTCGGAAGCTCTTACTGTGGCAAGAGCTTGGAAAAATAATTCAGAGAACTCATGGATGGAAGCATTCGATTTGTTATTCAGGAGGGTTGAGTCATAGCCGTAGGTCAGGATACGGGCATTGGGGGCATGCTTTGGGAGCAAATCCCTAAGCCACATGGTGTTGGTACTGCGTGATTTCCATGACCCAAACGCATGCCCTGCTAGGCCAGTGATAGCGATAATACTAAAGCACTTGTTATTGTCATATCCCCTTCAATCGATCGGGGAGAAGAACATACTCAACCACTGCTCTTGCCGGATTACTTAAGGGTGTCATACCGAAAAAATTATAATCTACAATGGTGTCTCCAAGCAGATCGAGAGTCCTTGAGACCGGCGAGTATCGGAGGCTGGGTGGAGCTGAATGGAATGTTACAGTCGCCACTTGGGATGATCTAGCTAAGGCATCAGCAGATACTGCTGATGGCGTAAGCGACCACCCCAGCACGTTTTGTTCATTCGGTGGGGTTTCACTGGGCAGGCTGTTGAGGATTTTCAAAAATTGGTCTTTAGATATCGTCGTAGAAATGTTTAATATTCTCAATGTGAAACCGGGCTTTTCTGAGGGCGCGGCCAATCTGTCACTTGGCGGAGTGTGTGTCTCGCCTATCTTTTGACGTTTGGGCATGATACTCATATCGCTCGCCGGGGAGTGTGTCTCATCTGTCGTTTGGCGTTTGAGCATGATATTATTGTAGGTGTCTTTTTATTGATGTGGTAGATAGTTTATTGCGGGGATCGCTTCGCGGGGCGATGATGTGGCACTTGAACATGGTACGGTTACACACATAACAAACGGAGCTTACTAAGTAGACTGAACGCCCAATTGAGTGAGCGGACTGAGAGCAGCCAGTAATCGCAATATCAAACTATTGGACAATTGCCATTAATGGCTTATGCTCCGAAGTTGCAGGGAAAGGCTGCGACTACCGCATAGGAGCTATGAATCGCCTGTTAAAGCTGTGGCTCACAAAGCTATACAGTTCAGAGGTTTCAAAAGTCCGCGGTGTTAAACAGTCGGACTGGTCCATAAATAGTCGGTCCAGCCCAGTCCAAGCTATTCTGTTAATGGTCGAGTTCAGTCCATAGTTTGAATCAGACTGGTCTGACTACTTATTTTGATATTCCTTATTTTGGCGTTTTATTGCTTTACTCCTCATTAACTCCGAATCGATTTTACCCAACACCGCCCCTCGCCTCCCTCACCGGTCCCAAGACATCCCAGTCTCTACTATCAAACTAATATGACAATATCATGGAACAGGATTTCCATACCATAGAACTGGTTTTTGATGAAGGATATGATAGTTGGCAGAAATATTATAGACTGTATAACTTGGTGGTCGGACCGGTCCGAAGCTTAAATAGTCAAGTCAGTCCAGTCCGAGCTTGATGATAGTTGGCCCAGTCCAGTCCAAGGCAGAATTTGGACCGGTCCCGATTACTGAGACCTCTGGCTATACTCGGAACTTCATAGGGTTTTTAAACACAACTAGGTGTACATACCCGCAAAATACTGCATGAGGCTCTGGGTTTTGATGGTATGCAGACCAAGCTGTGTTCAAAAGCGCTATGAAATCAGCCCACGAGCACGGGAATTCATGGACCTTGCAGTAAATGACTAGGCAATTGAGAAATAAGTTACTATAGCGTACATATGAAGACTGTCAGGGAGTTCGCAAACCCATCCCGGCAGAAGATAAGTGAAAGCTCATGTGCTGGCTCAACCGGAAAGATTGTTTATCCAGGAAGTTTCGTGGGTGAACGGAACTTTTCCTCAACAAACCGGGTTTGAAGGCCTTCAGTCCAGTCAGGAAGTTTGAGCTAAAACCGGCTGACCCAGCAAGTCTTGACTTACCCGATCTCGCCTGCTAGAACAAGTCCGGCTATGTTGATACCGTGGTCACCGATTCAGAGTAATATATTCATCATGATATTTATACTCTCCATTCACCACATGCATATGTAACCAAGTCCTTACTTACAACTCCGAAACTGCGATGAGCTCAGAAGCAGGTTAAATAAATGAGGAATGATATTCTCATTTTGTAAAACTTTGTTGTTTCACATTCTGCATGACCAGACTAATACCGTCTCGAGCTAGTTTTATGATCAGACTCGAGGGAACTTGTCATATCTTAGGCTCAGCTCGGCTTGCTCGTGAAAAAATCAAGGGCTCGAGCCAGGCTCGAGTCTATAATATCTTCCTTAATAGGGCCGAATATAGCTGTAATCCTGAGCAACGGTAACGAATACGCCCAAGACAGGGGAATTTAGGGGCTAATTGAGACATACATAATCATTACTTTGTTTGCGAGATCCGGGATGGTGCAGTCTGCCCTCTTAGTATTTTTCGCAGGCGTCGACGGTTTATGGAATAAGCGACTGTTTAAACGAAAGGGGGACGCACCCACCCGCCGCAGTCAGCCGCATCGGGCTTCTCAATTGCAATGTCGAGACAGTGCTTACAAATCACTCGATCATCAAATCTGAGTCGGGTCAGTGCCCCCAATTCCATACTCTACCCAAGCAAGCTGCGAGCCACCCGCGACATCAAGTCCATACCAGGTGCTGTGGTGCAATAGAAAATATTGATAGAAGCGCTGGCTTGGTACGTAGGCCGCATGGCGGCGGCGTGGCGGCGGTATGGCCGCGGCACGGTAGCAGCGATAGCTGGCACTTGTGCGGCTGCTCCCGGCTTGCTGGCGGCCAGTGTAATCGAGCGGCGACAATCTGGTATGAGGAGCGGGCATGATACGTAGCTCAAGAACCATAGTTAAATTTGTACGATAGAACAATAAAGGTCCTGTGGGTGTGGTAGAGATCCGCGACTCCTCGCTGGAAGTGATATCATGGAATATCACTCGGTCAAAAAGTATCACTCGCCCTCGCAGCGGGTGCGGGGAAATTTTTTTTTTTTTGTTTAATTCATTAATTGCATGCAAACCGTAGTTTATGGCAATATCACACCACCCCAGAACTACCCATCTGCCTCCACCACCACCTACAAAATCAAATAACAAAAATAAAAATAAAGAAAAGTAACTATCTAAAATAAATTCGTCTCGTCTCTCTTTTCCCCCCTTTGTCCCTCAGGCCAAGTGTATCCTTTCCCTCATAGCTACTGTACATTGCATCATAGTCTTCTTCGTATCTGAAGAGTCCCCGTCCCATCGTTACCTTATTTTCGTATCTCCCAGTCATTTCGTCTAACGGGGCAAGTTGAATGCCTTTTTCATGTGCTGCCCCAACCAATACTGGGACTTCTTCGCTATCTTTATACTATGCCCATCCCCGAAGGGTGTATACCTCGTCGCTTGTCCTGTTCCATTCTTGAACTTTTTCCTGCATCTCAAGCACTCGGGGGTGCCTCTGTCCCAATATCTGTAACATCTTCACTTTTGCAACCGGGGGTGAGTGGGCCGGTTTATTCTCCAGGGGAGAGTTGTCTGGTCGGAATATATGCGGGAGCGGGGGATTGATTACTTCATTAATTAAGCGGGTACGGGAGAGCTTCCCCGTTTGATCCGCTAGGAGGCTGTGACAAGCAGGTATTGAAGCCAAGACACAACGAGATGTGTTTCTTTCGAGCTCGTAGACCGCCAGGGGAGTTAGTGAGACGGGCCCGTCCGGAGAAATTTTATGTCGGAGTGATAGGTTGCTACGCTGGGAATGGTAGGGCGTTGCGGTGGTAGGTTGCGGTGAGTGTAGTTGTGTGCTGGTGCGCATGGGTACAATTCCGTAGCAGAGTGCCGTAAACACAGTCTCGGGGTGGTGTTAAAAAGTCCTTGCCTTTTACATACTTTTTCCTTCTAGCATGCCCTCTTCTTCCCTCAGGCGCTCGAGTGGCGTGGGAAGGCTTGTCACCACAACCAAAACACACCTCCGCGGTCTCATCACATACACCGTAAACGACGCCTTGCCCCTCCACCCCCGGATGTTTTGTCCGTTTCACGAACCTCTGGAAATAGGATATGGCGAACGTGTCGCAATATTAACGTTAAAGCAAGCTCCTATCCTACCTACTGCACAAGCAACCCCAGCACCAAGTACCTCCGCATGGTGGTGGAGGTGGTTCCTATCTTCATCTATAGGCAGCGTATCTATCTCTAATAGCACTAGAAATGTAACAGTTAGTGTATACTACAGCCAAAGTTCTCGTGGAAAAGTCACCGATCGATGTGTTAACTATCGGGGACTGCTGAATATGCATCGATAATTCATCAAAGTTATTCGCTTCCTGGTTCCTTTCCGCTCATGATGCCTTTCAGGATGTCTTTCCGCGAATGCTGTATGGGCGGAACTGGTATTTGTATCCCTTATGATACCTCAACTGTTTGGCTTTCGTGCGAGGCTCGCCTGATGTTACGATGTCCCATATTGGCAGCTTTAAGTAACAACTTAAGTGATAAGCCTGATAGGCGAAGTAAAGGATTTGTTTAGCCTTGTTTCTCAAAAAGGTCAAAATTTGTCTGTTTTTGGCAAAAGCCTGACATTTGCTCGTTATTTTCTTCAGATCACGTTTTATCGAGGCGTTTTCCGGCAATAGGCTCAAAAAGCACATAGGAATTAGGGAAATTGCCCTGGTCTAGCGGGGACTAGGCGGTAAAAAAGGAGATTTCATGGGTTTTGGTTACAAGTAGGCACTTGGAAAATATCAAGCCGTGATCTTGTATCGTTCCTCTACACACTCTAACACCACCATTCCCTCTATCACCCCCGTAGACTCCACATCTACACCCCTCATCTCCCAATCATCAAAATCATGGGCTAATTCGCAAATTAATCAGCGGATCTGGCACATACAAGTATTCCAGCATCAAATCCATCCATCATCAGCAGATCCAGCGGCTCCGTCGCCGAATAAAGTAGCAAACCCATCACAGAGCCTAGCAGCTAACACAGTAAATCTACCTAGGAATGCAGCACCATATCTAACATAACCAAGCGAATTCAGCGAATTTGTTTGATAGGAAGGCAGGCAGGAGGACGGGCAGGCAGGCGGGTAGGTAGGCAGGGAGGCAGGTAGGCAGATAGGTAGGTACTTGTAGGTAGATAGATGGGTAGTCGATAGGTGGGTAGATAGGTAGGTATGGCGTGGGTAGGCGGGTAGCCTGGCAAACTTTAAAGACAAGCCTACTCGTGCGTCAGGCCTTTCCGACGAATAAAGAGTATTAAGTTTTATTAGCCTGACTAGATATAAGTTTAGTCAAATCATAATATTGCAAGGGAGTGAAAACGCAATAAGGTCTTAATGTCAAAAAGGTCCAACATGGGACTCATATCAAATGCACAACGTTTTAACTTTTAACCAAATATCGGGAATTCCCAAACCTGAACTGAGGTTTGTCTACAACCGTTGTAACAAACCGGTTTACCTGGAAGAACGGGTAAACCACTGGAAACGCTGCTGGGATGGGGACGGGAAAATGTCCCTGGAACGGGGGGTTAACGACTGGGGCGGTGTTGACGAACGGTTATAATTTGATGCATCGCCCGCCTAGCTATGTGATGTGTTTTAGTGTCTTTACTTCGTCTGGCGCGGAAATCCCGCCCTCCGCCACCCCCGAGGAAAGAGCGGAATTTGGATGGCTTTATTGGCATATCCTGTTCGAATAATGGGTTTCTCGTGCGTCCTGACGGGTGGGAGGCGTTGGTGGGAATATCAGAACATTTCCGTCATCATGGGCCCAATTCGACCCTTTCTATAGGGTGAAGCAAGGTGTGTAACAGATGCCAACCAAATTGTGTAATGATAAACTTTCATACAACTACATGTAGTCCTCCTAAATATCATAAGAAAATAAAACGATAACTCATAATCGTAACAAGATATGTTCTTCCAAACCAGTAGTCCTGCTAAAGGGAATCGGAGGAAAAAAGAATGATAAACCACGACACCCCCCCCCCCCCCACAACCCGCACACACACACGCGCGCCAAGCCTTCCCCTCGCCGGCGCTATTTCAACTCGTCACATCCCCACTCCGACTACTCCCCGCCCAATTTGTCAACAGCCTAATCATCTTCGCCACCCTCTCCCCCTCCTAAAAATGTTCCGTCACATAATCCTCCCCCTCCTCGCATCTCTCCTCCACCCTCTTCCTCTTGTCTCTCTTTTGCGTCGCCTTCCTCATTACCGCAAGGCCCCTCTTCACCGTGTTTAACAGCTGCCCATACCGCGCCAGCGGCAGGGCTCTGACCGCACCGTAGCCGATGAAGTCTGCGGTTCAGAGCCCAGCGCTGAAACTTTTCTAGCCGGGCAGGGGAGACCTGGGTGAGTGTGAGTGTCCTTTGGTTGAGGTAGTCACCCTCTAGGAAGGCTGTGATAAACGCGAAGAACGCGGAGATCTCCACGCGGGGGCCGGGGGTGGGGTTTGGCGGGTCCTCCGGTGATGTGGCAGGGCCCCGACCTGCAAAAGGTAAGGGAGATGCAGACGACGGCGGCTCTGAGGAAGACCAAGGGTGAGAGCTAAAGGATGATGCGGCAGAAATCGGGATGTTGGAACTTGGGGCGGTGTGGAGGCATGGGGGTGCAGTGGTTGTTGATGTGAGGTCGAGAGGATCCCTGACAAAAAGGTCTCGAGACCTATCTCTAGACCTCCGGATCTAGTCTCGTCTCGTCTCGTCTTGTTAAAAAGTCTCGAGACTTAGTCTCGAGACAACTTGTCTCGTGCCGATCACTACGAGAGATAGGGGTAGAAGGTAGTAGTAGAGGGAACGAGGCTAGTAGAGAACTGTGTTGATAGAAAAAGTTTATGTATGTGTGTAAAGGGTGCAAATGGTGAAGAGGTACACGCCTTGATATTTGCGAAGTACTTAACCCTGATAGAGCCTGATATATGTCATGCAATCCTGAGAAAAGGTCATATTAACACCCAAGACGTGCTTTTTTGAGACATAAGGTCTTCCTTCCGCAAACCTGGCTTCTAGGAATACCCGTTCCAACGCCAATGCTTCCTGGGTGAGCTACTTGCTCCCTCGATGAGCCGACTTCAAAAACAACCAGTCCAGTCAGGAAGTCGAGGCTGAATCAGCTCACCCAGGAGACTTCAAGGGTAAGCATTTTCATTCAAAAACTTCCTGGACATGCGAGTGTCGGGAATGAGCTTAAACATTGGAAAGTGGGTTTTTTTTTTCAACCGTATAGTCCTATTAATTGCTATAGGTCCTTGAACATTTTCACCTGAACCCACCGATCAATAACACACTAGGGTATTCACTTCTTTAGATACGTGCTCTTATGTGCATGGACCGCTTAAAATAATCGACCGCAGTGTTTTCCGAAATATGTATGAGGGGGAAATACTCATCACAACTTGTACAATATATATAGATGCCACCGACTAGTACGCCAAAAGACAATCGAAAATTACTATAATACTACTAATATTTCCTATTCCAGGACATAATACAGTCACTGGGCAGATATTCAAGCCCACGGAAATGATGGCAAATAAGCCTGTTAATCAAGCAGTGTTGTAATGGCGTATATTTTGAGCAGTGAAAACCCTACTTCTTTATTCTCCGACCCTGCAATAAGACTCCCGGAACTCGAATCATAATTGGTAGTTGCCCCTGAGTGGTACGTCTGGCGCAATATCATACCATTCCCGGATAATACAATATAGGACCTTGCGACATTTTCAGGCAGTTGGTGATTGTGGTCTCAATATGTATGCTAGTATACCAAAAACCGTCAAAGTAGCCGTTTGAAACAATTAATGAGTTATCAATCAATGAACGAAGAGTTAAACGACAAAAAAGACACAATCAATTAATGGGGCGTTATGAGCCGAGTGATAATATGTATGTATATGCTTGGTGCTAGAGGCCGAGTGATAATCTATGCACCGAATTCCACCCGCCGACGAAGTCAACATCCCATGTTTTAGAAGACTATGGCTTCTTCGGATATGTTCTCACCTGTAAGGTGGACGTGTCTACCTACTTTTAGTGACCGTTCCGCCGATGAGTCGTGGTTTTTAGATAAACTCATGCCCTCTCTATGGTAGCAGACTGTTGGAGGAGGTTTCAGTGAATATGCGGTTCAGGTGAGTCGATAAGTCATTTTGCACCGTCACCAATGAGCTCTTCATATTGCTACAAGGTGAGTGAGAGTAATAATCCTTTGCAGTCCATTCAGATGTATTGCATATATATTTAACTCTCGGTCATTTCCGGAAACGTAAATTTTATTTTGTACTGTTAATACCAGATTTCCCTATCTCTGAAGACGAGGTCGAGTTGTCTGGGAGTAAAACTTAAAGCCAAACCTTACCCTCCTGGCTTTCTACCGCGATGGCTGTTGAATTGCACCGGGATCACTGTTGACCGATGAGCGGAGGTGACTGTTGATTTCTATTACTACCTCCGGGGATAATAATAACAACAACCTGTACTAGAGGCGTACAGCCCGGCGAAATTTCTTTGTCCTGGGGATTATCCGCGCGCTCCTCGGTCACTGTAACTGGGGAACGGTATTTGGTGGATAATATGAATCGTCTGTTCGCGAACCGCCTGTCATATTTCGACATGTGATAAGTTTCTTTTTCGAAAGCTACCTACAAGATATACATAAATTTTATTTGGTTTAATTCATTCATTGCGTGCAACCTTACAGTTATGGGAATATCGCACTTACCTACAATTTATATGTATCCATGGGTGTTTACCGTGAACCATTGTTTTGGTAGCCTATTGAGCAACCTTCTTGGTGCAAGCTGCCGGTTGGGAGAACACCCGTCGTTCTTTGAACCCGAGTATATATACAAATTGCAAATCCTGCTGGCTGCTTTTGATCTCATCTCATTATATCGCAAATTTTTATTCGCTATGGCAAGGGTTTTCAATAAATCACATATTGTTCAACTTAAAGTACATATGCTTTCAACTCAAAACGCTCCTTTGCCTACTCTCATCTTTTCCGGGCTTTCTGCGGTGTGGTACCAGTGGTAGTGTCTTGTTCTTCCGGAGCTTTGATGCTGAAAGAGCACTTATTGACATTGCTAAGATTCTGGATGGTGACCCGGCGTGTTCAGGCTACTTTCGATTGCCGAAGAAATCCCTAGCGCGCCCTTTATCGCGTTCTTCTCATTGGGGTAGCGTGACGTGAGGTTAGGGGTGAAGGAAGATCCCACGGGCTAGGCGCACCCTTAACACCATCCGGACCCACAGATCATGTGATGCCCCGATGGGACTGGTGCCGGGCTAGGCGCACCCTCAACACCATACGGACCCGCAGATCATATGATATCCTACAAGAAAAGAAGACACGAGATAGGGGCGCTCACTCAGCTTAGCGTGAAAGAAACGATCGGCCTTGCTTGAAGGGCGAGGTACCCTGCCTACTATGAATCCAGCAGCCGACGGCGTCCCTCGAGTCGTTCTCAAAGCCAGGTAGTCGATAATGTTACAAGATCATGTTCTCGATGCGGGATTTCGTCCGCAGGACCGTCCACGACCTATGGTGTAACTGTTTCTCGAGAATCTGGCTGACTGAATAAGTATGTAAGTTGGTGGTGGGTTGGAGGAGAGGGAGGGGGTGTAAAGAACATACATTTCGGTTGTAATGTCGTATAAGAAAAAGTAGTCGATCTAGTCGGGTATTGCGTGACGCGACAGTTTGAATACACTTCTTCCATCAGTTCAGAACTCTTGTATGAGTTGGGCGACTTAGGTACCTGCTTGAACCTTGCAGTGTTTGCTTAACCGGTTAAGCGAAAAAAATGACATACTCATCCACCCAAGCGATAACCTGTCAAACATCAACCTGGGTAGTGGTAGCCAGCAGTCTCGTGCTGATCCCATACTAGCAGCAAGTGGGAGGGCTAGGTGCGAGCCTAAGCAGGCAGGTAGTGAAGCTAGGGAGGGGGGGGAAGGTGGTGGAGCTGGTACTCGGTGATACGAGAAAGAGGCTCTGTGGAGGGATCTGGTTCGCTAAGGAAACCATGTGGCACAGGACCGTATGTAACCTTCTTAGTGCCAAGCCTGCACCGCATCCGCGTCCGCATCCGCCAGCAAAACCCCCCCCCCCCCTTCTCCCTCCCCTCAGCAAGCGCCGCCGCCGCTATTGCCGGAGGAGTTCTCGACGAGGGGACCGCATACTGTGCGGTGGTGCTGCTACCTGCACGACAGCATATAGCATCCGGACGGGGCTCAACGTCGCGCGCGTCTTTCCGTAGTATAGGCGCAGTGCTACACTGGCGGCGCTTTTTCGGCGGGTGGTGAAGGTGCTCTTGACACCTGGATAACGGAAACACTGCTTTCCTCACTTCCTTTCCTCCACACCACCACTAACCCTCCCACCCAGATCACCAGATCTCCCGAGGCGGGATACTATTCGGCCCAACGCACCACATTACCGCGCCTACCTCCGGTAGCACGCCCTAAGGACCGCACCTAGTCGTCTAACAGCTTTGCTACGTCTTTGCGGCTAGGGTATGCGCCGCCGGGGGCGGGGGCACGACGACGCCGATCAAGGGGCGCTTGCCAAGCCGGGAATGTTCTGGGATGAGGATCGAGAGCTGGAGGTGAAGGCCTGTTGGGTACTTGGCTTGTCAAAGGATGACAAACTCGTACATGTGAGCTGTGCGAACCTGTCATGTCGAGACCTGTCCTGTCATTAGTGTTGTCCATGAGCCGGCTTGAGATTGAAAGGGAAACGCTTGTCCGGCCCGTGAAAAGCTCAAGTCTCGAGCTTGTCTTGAGCTTGTATCGAACTGAAAGAGTATTTGTCGTAATTTATTTTGGCTACCCATACAACTATTCCCAGTCCCCTCCTCGACGACTAACAGCGAAATCTCTTTAGCTCAAGTATGTATGTACTCATAACTATGTGTTGAAGAAATGGACTCTAAGCCAGTTCCCCCAATGCAGTGGTACCCGACCCCTCCTCGCTCGCCGACTTCGCAGCACGCAGCTGACGAAAGACTATCGGGGAAACTCGAAGTTGAGATATAAAATATAGCTGTGGTTCGGTCGGTGTTTGCTCTTTTACATTCATCAATGGTAATGACTACACGCTTTTTAATTCCAATTTCTTCCATCTCGGTAGTTGTTCTTTGTCTGATGATTCGTAACCTGTAATTAATTGAAGGCGCCCCTGGGAAGGATGAGGACGAGTATATAGTTTAGAATTAGGACGGCCAAAGACGGGCAAGGACGGGCAAGACCGCGTGAAACCTTAGCATAGATATATTAAATACAAGGCGGTTCTGGCCTTTGGCCGGTGAGGATAATGAAATACAGAATAATGAAGATCAGTGTCACCGGAGAGGTGTAAGTACTGCCTCTGCGCTGCTCTGCTAAAGTGGTACACCGTTGATATATCACAATCACAGTATCACAGAACAATTCCAAACGATATCAAAATCACAAAACATATCACAATCACTGAGTAGCATAATTCAATAACAACCAAAAGAAACGGTAACCTAACAAAACCTCCAACATAACCTTTCTTTTTAGCTGACTCACCCTAATCAATAGCTCGAGAAAAAGAAACATCCAAAACACAGCCAATCAAAACTTTTAAAATACACATTGCATACTCGTTATAGCTATATACTAATTAGATTGATACATCAACGTCTCAAGCCGGCTCAGGTCGCGCATCAAACGGACCCGAGCCAGCCTGGGCTTGTGACCTTCTTCAATTGTGAGGCTTGAGCTATTAGCTCAAGCTGAATCTTAGCTGGATACCGCACGTCTCGTGGTCCTCACGGCTTGTCATGTCGACGGTACCGGTCTATGAATAGCTTTCCGATCTGTGGCGGTAAAGCTAGTTAGGTTCTTTGACGAGATTAGAATCAACACGCTTTTCTCTCATGGCGGCGGTGGAAGCAAATTAATGAATTAAAAAAAAGAAAGAAAAAAAGCCGGTGGAGGCAATTGCGAGTGATACCCCATGGTTAAGCACGCACTACTAGGAACGACTCCCCACACCTGCATGCAACCATGGGGCTACGGCGACGTTCAAGTGGTTACCGCTGCACTCATTCGTGCAAGGGACTCAAGAGAACATCCAAAACCCAGCGGACAATGCGAGTGATGGTTCATGATAAGGCATACAATATCAATAATAATCTCTCATACCCGGAGTTTATGGCGATTCTGAAGAGATTACAGCTGCCCTCATTTGAGGAGGCGACTGGGGAGGGCCTCCGGAACCCAGCCTGACGGGCAGGATGGGTATACCAGGGGTAGGGGACACGAGGTTATGATTAGGCATCCGAGCAGCTAGCGCTAGGTCTCACCGGATAGAAAATCTACCATTCAGGCCCTTTTTCAGCTTCTTCCGGTTGATATGGAAACACACCGTCCTTGCCTCTGACTGATTCTACAACTCCGGTAGGGGAATACAATTAATGAATTAAAAAAAAAAAAACTCCGGTAGGGGAGTAGTCGGGGAGCCAGTGCGAGTGATAGTTTATGATTCTGTAGCTGGGCGGTTAGGCCTGACATATCCGCCATTCAGCCCCTACTTCATGGTCCCCCAATATTCTTGGGGGTATAACAGGCCAGTGTGTAAATTAGGCTACACCTCCGGTAGGGCATTATTGAAAAATCACCCTAGCTCAGGTGGACTGGGCCTTGCCATGGCGACTCCTAATGCAATGTTCTGGGCCATATTGGAAGATTGGCTGTCATGGGGGGTTACGACATGTCGGGCCGCTTGCTGCGCACGTACGCACAGTATTGACATATAAAGCCCAAGACGTAACGGGGGTCTCTTCTAAGAAAAATAGAATAAGATAGAATAGAGACGGCCATGCAAGATAAACAATCAGGTTGCAGATTATTCAAAGATACTATCGCTAGAACTCAATAATCTTTAAGGGCTCTGCTACCGATAAGAATTTGGTTTTCTTTCTGATGAAGACTGGGGAGAATAGGACTGAAGGCCGAGAATGAGCCTGAGTACTTATACTCCGAACACTTTTATTCTCTGCTCCTAACTCCTTACTAAGTTCCGGTGAAGCCTTTCCTCGGTCCGGGAAACAATACCACGGCTACTGTGAGGGATGCGTACCAGACCACAAGAGTACACTACGCAGAGCTCAGAGTTCGGCTAACAGCTACAAAGGTAGAAGTCTCCAAGGTCTCTTCAGTCAACTTTGAGTAGAATTCTCCTTGGTCCGATACGGGCCCCGCGAGCTACGTTATCAAAAAAGATTCGCTAGAGTTAGCGGTTGGTAATCGACCGTCTTCGACGTAATAATTCAAGTAGAGTACGAAGTCACGATAGAGTAAAGTATATCGAATAGTATAGTCAAATAGAGTTGTAACTCGCGTATCAACGATTTATATTGTTAAGACTCTGATTGCGCCGATGATGGTTTGGCTAGTCAGTGAATGACACAGTATTTACATCCCTCGGGTATGTCTCGAGGACTCAGTCTACTAATGGCACAGAATACACTCGGAGCCTGCCCGAGACCCTGAAAAACAACCAAGAACATTTAACTCCTAAGTCCGTAACCCAAACTCCTAAGTCCGCTGAAACCCCTCAACCACTCAACCATTCTCATACACGTTCCCTTCGACGTTTCCTCTTCATCGAGTCATCTGGTGGATAATCTTCAGTATCGACTACTCACACATACTGGGCGGCAAGACTACCTAATCAGTACTCTTCCCGTATCGCTTTCCCACATAGCATAGTCCTCTCATGCCTACAGGTACCGCCAAAAGGTACTCAGTCCGCTGGTAGCTTGCGCCGATCCGCTCCGAGTGATCCGATCTTCGATCCGATTGCTCCCAGCTGTCCCTCATATCTCCACCGGTCCAAAAGCAGTCCATTCCGGCGGTTTGATGCTCCGTGGATTATTATTGGGGTCGAAAACATGTTTTTTAACTAGGAAAACCGCAACTTCGCGATTGGTCGCATATCAATCGCACCTCACCTCGTGGGTGCGAACCAGAGTTGATAGTGGTGTTCCTATTAGTATCAGAGGGTATCGGGGTTATCTACTAGCCTTTCTCTCACTCCCGTAAATGCTTGACATGCCGTAACAGCTTACCCCCCTTCCAGGGTGTCACGTCTCGGGACATCTTCTGACAGACTATGTGTGAGGGATGCGTACCAGACCACAAGAGTACACTACGCAGAGCTCAGAGTTCGGCTAACAGCTACAAAGGTAGAAGTCTCCAAGGTCTCTTCAGTCAACGTCGAGTATGAATCTCCTTGATCCGATATGGGCGCCGCGAGCTACGTTATCAACAAAGATTCACTAGAGTTAGCGGATGGTAATCGACCCTCTTCGACGTAATAGTTCAGGTAGAGTACGAAGTCACGATAGAGTAAAGTATTTCGAATAGTATAGTCAAATAGAGTTGTAACTCGCGTATCAACGATTTATATTGTTAAGACTCTGATTTCGCCGATGATGGTTTGGCTAGTCAGTGAATGACACAGTATTTATATCCCTCGCTTATGTCTCGAGGACCCAGTCTCCTAATAATACAGAATACACTCGGGGCCTGCCTGAGACCCTGAGAAACAACCAAGAACATTTAACTCCTAAGTCCGTAACCCAAACTCCTAAGCCCGCTGAAACCCCTCAACCTATTTACCCATTCTAATGCACATTTCGCTGTCGATGTTTCCTCTCCATCGGCCATCTGGTGGATAATCGTCAGCGTCGGCTACTCGTAGGTCTCGGACTACAAGTCTACCTACTCAGGCCTCTTCCCACATCGCTTTCCCACATAGCAGAGTCCTCTCATGCCCTCAGGTACCGCCGATAGGTACTCAGTCGGCTGGTAGCTTGCGCCGATTCGCTCCGAGTGATCCGATCTTCGATCCGATTGCTTCCAGCTGTCCCTCATATATCCACCGGTCCAAAAGCACTCCCCTCCGGCGGTTTGAAACTCCAGGGGTTATTATTGGGGTCGAAAACGTGTTTTTTAACTAGGGAAACCGCAACTCCGCATTTGGTCACATATCGATCGCACCGCACCTCGTGGGTGCAAACCGGAGTTGATAGTGGTGTTGCCATTAATGTCAGAGGGTATTGGGGTATCTACTGGCCTTTCTCTTACTCCCTTAAATGCTTGGCATGCCCGTAACACTATGGTTCCACTAAACCTGCTCCACATATCACCCGTGGTGTCTGTGGAGGGGAAGGACTTAGCCCCGTGGGGTACCTCTATAGTCTCAGGCGTTGGTCCTTCACGGCCTTGGGGTTCCTTTGATGGAAGTCGCGAACAAGGTCAAGTACCTCCTCGTTCATAGCGTCCATGACTTGGTACGTACAGTCACTGATCGAATAGCCCCGCCATTTCACCAAGTACTCCACTACTCCTCTCCTACTCTTACGGCTTCCCACAATACTCTCCACCTCGTATAGAACTTCTCCCTCCTTATCAACATCTTCGGGAGTCGGGGGGCGTTGTTCGCGGCCTAGTATACTGCTCTGTTGGTAACGTTCCAAAAGTTCAATATGGAATACGTTATGGATTTTGATTTGTGGTGGCAGTTCCAATTCACAGGCTCGTTTTCCCGCTAGTCGGATGATCTTGAACGGACCGAGTTTCTTATGATCGAGCTTTTTGGTAGAGCGACGTGTCTTGATATTGGCCGCATTGAGCATGACCATGTCGCCTATCTTAAAGTTCGGCGGTTCGTTCCTTCTCCGATCATAGTATTTCCCCATCTTCTCCCTGGTGTCTGTTAAGCGAGCGAGAGCAGAATCATGAACTCCTCGGATGAAGTGAGCGTACAGGTCACTGGTTGGGTTGATCACTTCGGCTTCCGTCGGCCAGTTGGTTCTTGGATTGTAACCGTAATTAGTGTAGAACGGGGACTGGCCTGTGGCTTTGGTAACCGAGTTGTTGTAAGAATACTCCACCAACGGGAGCAGCTCCGCCCAATCATCTTGCTCGTAATTGCAGAACGCTCGTAAGTAGTGTTCGAGGGTTTGGTTGACCCGCTCTGTCTGCCCATCGGTCTGGGGGTGGAAAGCCGTACTTATTCTTATCCTTACGTCCAATAATTCCATGAGGGATGCCCAAAAACTTGAAGTAAACTTGGCGTCCCTGTCGGACACTATGTCGAGAGGTAGGCCATGGAGTCGCCAGATTTGACCGAGGAATATCTTCGCTAGATCCTGTGCGGTCGTTTCTGCTACTAGGGGGATAAAGTGCGACATCTTCGAGAACCTATCGACGACTACCCAAATTTGGTTGTATCCCTTTGATTCCGGTAACTGCACGATAAAGTCCATTGATCTCGATTGCCAGACAGAGTGTGGCGTGGACAATGATAGAAACGCGCCGTATTTCCTGTGGTGGCTGGGTTTGTTGCGCTGGCACTCCTCACATGACCGAACGTAATCATCAATCCACTCGTTCATCTTTGCCCAATAGAAGTTGCGTGTGATGAGTTCCAAGGTTTTGTCTTGCCCAAAGTGTCCTGCCACCTTCGAGTCGTGTTCTGCCTGTGCTATCCGAATCTTGATGCGGTCGTCTGCCGGAATATAAAGTCGGTTCTTATAGAAAATTAGCCCGTCTTTCTCAACGATATCCTTCAATTCCCCCAGCTTCTCCCCTTGCTCAACTCTCTCTTTCAATCCTACCCATGTCGGGTCTCCCGATGCCGCCTGCCTGACATGATCCAGAAAATTCTTAGACCAGTCAATCACCCCCTTGGAGGCAAGCGACACCGCTGATACCACAAACTCTTCCTCCGCCAACTGTCCAGGCTTAAAGAACCTATCTATAGGCTGTTTCCCAAGCGTGCCTCCCCCTTCAGGACGGTACTCCGGCCGTCGCGATAGTGCATCTGCCTTCCCATTTTTGGTTCCCAGGCGGTAAATAATTTTGAAGTCAAATTCCGCCAAAGACTCAGCCCACCTTGCTTATCGTCGGTTAAGAACCTTGGTTGTATCGAAGTACTCCAAGTTCTTGTGATCTATATAGACAAGGACCGCTCGGCTAGGTCCTTCGAGATAGTTACGTCATTGCTTGAAGGCTGACACTATTCCCAAAATCTCCTTATCCCAAACCTCGTAATTGAGTTCCGCTGGGTTAAGCTTTCGAGAATAGAAGGCAAACGGGTGACTCTTTCCGTCAATAACCTGTGATAGAATTGCGGCAATAGCAAAATCACTTGCCTCCGTTTCCACGATAGTCTGGCGATCTGGAGAGAAGTGGACCAAGATCGGCCCAGACGTAAATAGGGTTTTGAGTTTTTCGAAGGCTGCTTGGGCCGTTATTGACCAGACAAAGTTCTTAGCATCACCCCTGAGACAATCGGTAATGGGTTTACAGACCCCGGAGAAATTGTGGATAAACCTTCTGTAGAAGTTGGCTGTTACGGGCATGCTAAGTATTTACGGGAGTAAGAAGAAAGGCCAGTAGATACCCCAATACCCTCTGTACGCTAATGACAACTCTGGACCGCACCCGCGGGGTGTGGTGCGACCAATATACGACCAAAATACGGAGTCATAAATAACACGTTTTCGACCCCAATAATAACCCCCGGAGCGTCAAACCGCCGGAGGGGAGTGCTTTGGTATCGGTGAATGTATGGGGACAGCTGGAAGCAATCGGATCGAAGATCGGATCACTCGGAGCGAATCAGCGCAAGCTACCAACCGACCGAGTACCTATCAGCGGTACCTGTGGGCATGAGAGGACTCTGCTATGTGGGAAAGCGATGTGGGAAGAGGCCTGAGTAGGTAGCCTTGCCGTCCGAGACCTCCGAATAGCCGACGCTGACGATTATCCACCAGACGGCCGATGGAGAAGAAACATCGACAGGGAAACTGTTACGGGCATGCCAAGCATTTACGGAGTGAGAGAAAGGCTAGTAGATACCCCTATACCCTTTAATACTAATAGCAACACCACTATCAACTCCGGTTCGCACCTACGAGGTACGGTGCGATCAATATGCGACCAAATGCGGAGTTGCGGTTTTCCTAGTTAAAAAACACGTTTTCGACCCCAACAATAACCCCCGGAGCGTCAAACCGCCGGAGGGGTGTGTTTTGGGACCGGTGGATATATGAGGGACAGCTGGAATCAATCGGATCGAAGATCGGACCACCCGGAGCGAATCGGCGCAAGCTACCAGCCGACCGAGTACCTATCGGCGGTACCTGTGGGCATGAGAAGACTCTGCTATGTGGGAAAGAGATGTGGGAAGAGGCCTGAGTAGGTAGCCTTGCCGTCCGAGACCTCCGAATAGCCGACGCTGACGATTATCCACCAGACGGCCGATGGAGAAGAAACATCGACAGGGAAACGTGTATTAGAGGGGATAAATAGGTTGAGGGGTTTCAGCGGGTTTAGGAGTTTGGGTAACGGACTTAGGAGTTAAATGTTCTTGGTTGTTTTTCAGGGTCTCGGGCAGGCCCCGAGTGTATGCTGTATTATTAGAAGACTGGGTCCTCGAGACATAAGCGAGGGATATAAATACTGTGTCATTCACTGACTAGCCAAACCATCATCGGCGAAATCAGAGTCTTAACAATATAAACCGTTGATACGCGAGTTACAACTTTATTTGACTATACTTTTGGAATTACTTTACTCTATCGTGACTTCGAACTCTACCTGAACTATTACGTCGAAGACGGTCGAATTCTATGCGCTAACTCTAGTGAATCTTTGTTGATAACGTAGCTCGCGGGGCCCGTATCGGATCAAGGAGATTCATACTCGACGTTGACTGAAGAGACCTTGGAGACTTCTACCTTTGTAGCTGTTAGCCGAACTCTGAGCTCTGCGTAGTGTACTCTTGTGGTCTGGTATGCATCCCTCACAGTATATTGTTACTCACAAGTTCACTTGGAGTAACGAAGTCACCTCAAAGAAAAAAAAAAAAAAAAAAAAAAAAAAAAAACTATCATCGTTATCCCCTATCACAATGACTACCCGAAGGGATAATTACTTCATAGATACCTCGGCCGTAACTGAGGAGGCCGGAGGAGAAGATTCTATGGTGATATCAAGGGCTGCTAGCCCAGACCCCCTAATTACGGGAGGACCCTCTACAACAACTAGGCAATCGAGTAAACGCTCTGCTCAAGCCCAGTTTGTGAGGAATATGCAGGAGTTTTTGGATACCCATGAGGCACAAATGAGGTATCTTGGTGCAGCTGGACAGGCCGTTTGGCAGCAGCTACAAAACCTTCAGGAACAAGTCCAAGGGAGTGGGCAAATCCTGGATAAGAAAGTACGGCAAGAAGCCATCGCCCAGAAGCAACATCTCGAATCGCTCTTTGAGCTCGTCTCCCATGTCCAACAAGAACACGAAGCAGCACGAGCCGCCGACCACGAGGTCCTGGACCGTAACCATCGAATTACCCAGAACCAACTGTTGGAGGCGGAACGGCAGCTGAGACTTGCAAGAGAAGAGCGAGAGCAGGAAAAAAGGGAACAGCGGGAACTGTTGGCACAATTCAAGCAGTCTGATGATGTAAGAAACCAACGAATAGCCGAGATGGAGGAACGCCTACGACAACATATGTCGGTAGCACCCTCCATGGTGAGCATTCCCCTGGACCCTACTGCACCCCAAACGGTTCCTGTTGGTAATGGCAAGAACCCCCAAAATGCTGGCCCAGTAGGAGGAAACGCTGGCCCAGTAGGAGGAAATGCTGGTCCTGTAGGGGGAAATGGAGGCAGGCAACCGGAGGATGCCGGCCCGGTGCAGGGAAATAGTGGCAGGAAACCGGTGGGAGCTGGCCCCGTCGGCGGGAATGGTGGAAATCAACCTCCCCAGAACCCGCCAAGAGGAAACGTTGGGGGAGATCCAGAACCTTCCGACGACGATGACGACGATAACAGCGAATGGTCGCACGGTCGGAAGAATTGGAGAGTGAACCGAGGCGGGATCCGGAACTCGGCGCCGCCTGAAGATGACGATATGGTAGACTCGCTTGCCAAAATACCCTTTGAGTTCGATAATGCCAGGAAGCACAACCTGCGGCATTGGCTCATGGAATGCGAGATCTATTTCGAGCAGAAGCCCAAGAAGTTCCGAACGGACAGAAACAAGGTGCTGTTCGCTGGAACGTATACGTGTGGGTTGGCAAAGGAATGGTTTATGGAGTATATCGAGACCAAGATGCTGTAACGGGGGTCCTTTCTAAGAGGAATAGAATCGGATAGAATAGAGACGGCCGTGCAAGATAGACAATCAGGTTGCAGATTATTCAAAGATACTATCGCTAGAACTCAATAATCTTTAAGGGCTCTGCTACCGATAAGAACTTTGTTTTTCTTTCTGATTGAAGACTGGAGAGAACAGGACTGAAGGGCGAGAATGAACCTGAGTACTTATACTCCAAAGGCCTCTATTCTCTGCTCCTAACTCCTTACTAAGTTCCGGTGGGCCTTTCCTCAGTACCGGAAAACAATACCACCGCTACCCCGCTTTTCTCTAAGCGTCAGCAGGTGTTTCCGATACCCAAGGCAACCACCCTTAGTCAAAGCCTTTGTAACACCTGCAGCCTTGGTTGCCACACAACCGAGGACCTGCATGAATGAGCTACCGCTCAGGTGTAAGCTTAATCATTGCTGTAGAGCTTTCGCTTATTGTAGACTTCCCTAGCATAGTCCCTGCCTCTTCGGCGGTCATACAATGCTCAGAGGATACAGAGGATCACCGGACAATCAGAGCTTCACTCTGGCCGGTCTTCTAGTCACTGGCGAGGCATAGACTCGTCAGTCATTGCTCCCATGAATAGATCCCCTTCCTAGCGCCCGGAATGTAGTTACTCTAACAGCTGGTAGCTAACCACACTGCCGGTACTTGCATATCACCGTGCAACTGGCTTCTAACAATAACTCTCAGCATGTAATCGGGCCCTGTGTGTACTCATACACCAGACAGTTGAAATGGCTCCGTTACACCACTCCCCTCTTCCAGGATCTTGGTCTCCGAGATCTATAACCATTCTATTTATATGACAAGAAACTCCGTGATATGCAAGGAAATGGAAAACCCAAAGGAAAAATCTACACCCCAACAATCCGCTTGTCCTTGGGTTTCTTGGGATACCTCATATGGAAATCTCGAAGGGCTTCTTCGGCACTCTTCTTGAGATGCTCCCAAGGTTCCCATGTAGCATCCTCGTTCTCATAACCTTCCCACAGCACTAGGTATTCCACTCGTCTTCTTTTCTTATTTACCCGGCTATCAGCTACCTCTCGGACAACCCAGTTCTGTTCTCCTTCAATCTCTTCAGGCTCCGGTACAGGAACTCTTCTCTCAGGATCTACCGGTGCTCGGTAAGGTTCCAGAAGAGAGACATGAAAGACCGGGTGGATTCCCATTTGGGGGGGAAGAGAGAGCTTGTAGGCACGGGTACCAATAGCTTCCAAGACCTTAAAGGGTCCCATCTTCTTCTGATCCAATTTTCCCAAAGGCCGCTTTGTTTGCACATTGCGCCGGTCCAACATAACTTCATCTCCGGGCTTGAATTCAGGCGGTGCCAGGGCATGAGCATCATACCACCGGGCCATCCTTAATCTAGCTTTACCCAAGCTGGCGTTCATAGCCTGCCAGATAGATTCCCATTGAGATATCATGACCTCGCTCGCTGGATTGTTCCATTCTACTCCCTCCCTTGGGGCCGGCCAGTTGGTCCTGGGTTCATATCCATAGTTGGCATAAAAAGCCGATACTTTGGTAGACTCAGAGACCGCCGAGTTATAAGCATACTCTGCCAAAGGCAAGAGTTCTGCCCAGTCATCCTGTTGATATGAACAATAACTCCGCAAGTAATGTTCCAGGGTCTGATTAACTCTTTCTGTTTGACCGTCCGTTTGGGGGTGGAAAGATGTGGACATCTTCAGCTTCACATTGAGGAGGTTCATGAGAGATTGCCAAAAGTGAGAGATGAACCTGCTATCTCTGTCCGAGACTATGTCATCAGGTAAACCATGGAGTCTCCAAACTTCCTTCAAAAACAATTTAGCCAAATCTTCCGTTTTATTGAGGGTAGGAAGAGGGATGTAGTGTGCCATCTTCGAAAAGCGGTCCACTATTACCCAGATCTTTGTAAACCCACTAGATTCCGGTAGTCCCACAATGAAGTCCATAGAGATGGAAGTCCATGGCCGATAGGGTATCTCCAACGGTTGGAGCATACCAAACTTCTTATGTCTTGAGGTCTTATTCCTCTGGCAGCTGTCACAGCTCCGGACATATTCCTCAACATCCTTATCCATGTTGGGCCAAAAGAAGTTGTTTTTCACCCGCTCTAGTGTCTTAAATTGGCCAAAATGACCAGCCACCTTAGAGTCATGGGTATCGGACAGTATTTCCATCTGAAGCTTCTTATCTTTGGGTATATACCATCTATTCTTGTAGAAGATAAGACCGTTCTTGACCGACAAGTTCTGGTCCAAATTTGGTTTCCTTTCAACCAGGGAGCGGTGCAATTCCTGCCAGAAACTATCCTCTTTAGCAGCCGTGTATAGGCGCTCTAAGAATGTATTCTGCAATTGATTCACCCTGACAGCCACTAGCTTTGCAGGATCCAAAACCAATTGACCTGGCCTAAAAAAGATCTGTGGCTCCGGCTGCAGAGTTTCACCTCCCTCTCCAAGGCGGTGATCCCAGCGCCTAGATAGCACATCAGTCTTGCCATTCTTTTCTCCCGGTCTGTAGACAACTTTGAAATTGTAGCCTGCGAGGTCTTCAGACCATCTAGCTTGCCGCCTAGTGAGAACCTTGGTAGAATTAAAGTACTCCAAGTTCTTGTGGTCTGTAAAAACCGTGATCTCTTGCTCACAAGATTTGAGCATGTGTTCCCATTCCCGGAAAGAGGCTACAATAGCTCCCATTTCCTTATCATGAATGTCATAGTTGATCTCAGCAGGGGAGAACTTCTTAGAATAGAATGCCACCGGATGTAGCTTCCCATCATCCCCATACTGAGAGAGCACCGCTCCCTTGGCAAAATCACTGGCATCTGTCTCGACCACCGTTCTCCTACTAGGGTCAAAATGAAGGAGGATTGGAGCGCTTGTGAACAGCCTCTTGAGTTCTTCAAAGGCCTGCTCATGTGCTGCCGTCCAATACCATTTCTTGTCTTTTTGCAGGAGGTCAGTTAATGGCTTGCAAACCTTACTAAAGCCTTCAATGAAACGGCGATAGAAGTTTGCAAATCCGAGGAATGCCTGTACTGCCTTGATATTCTCAGGGATTGGCCATTCCTTAACTGCCTCCACCTTGTCTTCTGACATAGATACTCCTTCTTCCGAGATGTGATAGCCTAGGTACTCTACTTCTCGGACATGGAAGGATGTCTTACTGATCGAGGCACAGAGCTTAGCTTCCCTTAGCTTCTGTAAGACCTTCTTGACCAGTAGCTCATGCTCTTTCTCAGTCTCCGAGTAGATGAGAATGTCGTCGATATAGACAACCACTCCTTCATCCAGTAGTTCCTTCAGCACATCATTGATCATGGCCTGGAAAGCGGAGGGAGCATTGCATAGACCAAACGGCATCACATTATACTGATACAGTCCATAGCGAGTTCTGAAAGCGGTTTTCCACTCATCACCTTCAGCTATCCTGATCAGATTGAAACCGTTCTTCAGGTCTATCTTTGTGAAGATCTTGGCTTTGAACAACCTGTCTCTGAGCTCACTCATGATGGGCAGCGGGTACTTGTCCTTGACAGTGACCTTGTTCAATCCTCTATAGTCCACACAAATCCGCAATGTCCCATCCTTCTTAGGAATAAACAGAATGGGTGCCGCAGCGGGGCTATTAGATCTAGAGATCTTTCCTGAAGACAATTCTTTGTCCAGGTACTCTCGGAGGGCCTTTAATTCTGGAGCGGAACATGGGTACAACGGGCCAAATGGGGGAGCGGTCCCAGGCAAGAGTTTGATTTTTAAATCATTATGGGAATGCGGCGGCATTTCCTCAATCTTCTCTTGACTGAACACATCAGCCCAATCCCGGTATAGGTGGTGTATTTTCTCAGCAATATCACCTCCGTCCTCATCATGCCATACTGAACCAACCAATTGATAGACTGTCTCTTCTTCCTCCAACATCTGGTATGGAGAGATCAGTTCAATCTTGGTGGCCGCTGGGAGACAATTCTGCTTGCAGTAGTCACTCCTCCAGCTCATGGTGTTGAGTTCCCAATTGATGTCCGGGTTATGCTTCCTAGCCCAACTAATTGGCAGGTAACCGGTCATTCCTTCTTCCAAAGTAGCCACTTCCCATCGGAGTGTCTCCTTATGATCTCCCATAGTCATGCGGACCGGGTGAGTGTAATACTCGCCTCCCCCCATCATGACATCTCCTTGAGCATCAAACATTGTCAGAGGTTGATCCCGCCGCACTAAGGGAATTCCATGTTTCCTGACAAAACTCTGGTTGAGGATAGCTCCTGTGCAACCGGTGTCAAACAGGAAAGACCCTTGGGCGCCTTCATCCTTTCCTTTTACTGTCCATGACAATCCTGCCTTCAGTATAGGTCTTTTTCCATGTACTGGTAAAGAAGGAAGCCTCTGTTCCAACTTTCTTTGCTTAACAGCGGGTTCTGCACTCATTTCTCTCTGTCTTTTCAACATAGCTAATAGCTTAGGGCACTACTAAGATCAAAGATCCTTTGGTTCTATTCCCAAGCAATAATATAGCAGGTATGATGTGTAGTAGTCTTAGTAGTGGTTTTCGGGAGTGTCTTCGTAGCAAATGTAACTTTGGTAGAGCACTGACAGACCAGCTGTTTCGGGTCTTAAACCCATCCTCAGAGTGCTTGCAGCAATCAAATAGGCAGAAACACAATCATAATTTATTCAAGAGAAACATAGAAACCGAAAAACCCATATAAAAGAAAACTAGTAAACATAGACTAAAACAGACACTTTTTCTACCAGATGATTTCATTGTCCGAGTCTTGCTCAGGCTGAAAAACAAAATCTTCTGTAACCTCCGGGAGTACAACAAGTGGATCTTCTGCTACTACAGCAGCCACTTTAGCCTTCTTCTGAGAGTTGGACTTGCCATTCCCTCTTTTCCGCTTTTGTACTCTCACTGCTGCCACTCGGACAACAGTAGGTTCCTTGGACCAACAATCGGTCCATTTGTGTCTGGACTTGCCGCACTATTGCACAAGTCAGTCTATGCACTCTACCAATAGGGAGTACCGGAAGGTCATACCTTCAAGCATACTTCTGCTTTCTTTCTTTCTTCTAGAATATCCCCCGGGATACCCTTCAGTTCCACCGCTTTGTCTTTAGGTCCTGGAGTCTTCTGAGGTCCGGAGGAGCTCGCAGCTTCTCTTTTCCTCTTAGGCTGCTGGTCCTTCTGAGCGGGAGGATCTTTCTTGGTCCGAGGGTGCGCTTTCTCAGCTGCCATCCCTTGGTACCTCTCATGAGTATGCCCTAACTCCCTTAGAGCAGCTATCCGCTCCATCAAGGACTTTGGCTTAGGGTTGAAAAGAGCCCAACTCATGCCTAGGTCCGGGAGGAGGGAATTATGAATCTTATCATCCACCAACTGACCCTCATAGCCAGTCTTCCACATCAGCTGAATAATAGTATTCAGGAAGAGGTCTATTCCTCCTCGAGCTGTGTGGGTGAGGGTATTCCATTGGGCTACAGCATCATCTCTAGAGATGGCTTCACCAAAGGCAGCTCTAAAAGCATCCACAAAGGAATCCCAGTGCTTCCATCTCTGATCCAACTGCACCGGTATCCCAGCAAGGCGGTTGGCGGAGGCTTGATCGATTGAATTATGGTATGCCTCATACCATCGAATCGCTGCCTCTCCTTCCATCAAGTTGCCTGCATATCGGATCTTAACCTCCTCAGAGGTAAAGGATAGACTTTCAATGGAGAAGACATTCTCACATTGCCGGATAAAGGTCTCCACTTGCTCCGCCTTGCCCTGGAACTTGGAAGGTGGTGGTGCTTTTGGTTCTCGAGCCCTGGTGGAAGTAGAAAGGGGAGAGGCGGCCGGGGATCGGAACTGCTGGGACATCATAGCCAACAGATTCTTCTGCTGCTTTTCCAACTTCTTCTTAAGATATTTCCGCCAGCCTCTTCTATCACCACCTTCTGGTTCCGAATCGGAGCTGTCAGAACTGTCTGAGTCTCCTGGAGCGGGGGCGCGGGCTACTGGAGGTGGAGGGTTCTGATTTCCACCACTTCCTCCCTGTGCCTGAGCTGAAGAGGGAGCGTTCTGATTTCCACCACTTCCTCCCTGTGCCTGAGCTGGAGGGGGAGCGGCGGCCTGAGCAGGAGGGGCTACAGGTGCTACTGGTGCCGGGTTGCTAGCCAGTGGTGAAGTTGCCGCTGGTTGCGCGGCCCCAGACATGGTGAACCTTCCTGGGTTCCTGGCTAGTGGGCTGGGAGGTCCACGGCCTGCACCTGGGAAGAACTCTCCTTCATAGTCAAAGGATCGGTCAGCTCCTCCAAGGAGTGGATGTGTTCCACCGAAGCGGCTAGGTGGTAAAGGTGAAGCCCCCACCGCTGGCTGCACTATAGGGATAACTCTCCTAGTGGATCGGACTGGGAATGCTGCAAAGGGGCTAGTCTTCCGCTGCATTGTCCTGGTAGCTGCTCTGGAAGAGGATCTGGAGACAGGATTTTGTGCTGGAGTTGCTGGTCTACCCACCACCAGTCTTCCTTCATCAAGGGCTCTCTGTATCTCGGCCACAAAGTCTGGTGGAGTAGCCGGGTTTGTCCACTCAATCTCCATGGCATCGGCATTTAGTTCATCTCTCTCCGCATACCTCCGAAGTTCTTCCTGAACAGAGTTGACCTCCATCCTCATGTACTCAAGAGCTTCTGCCATCAGAGCATTCTGTGCTGCCTGGCGCTCTTGTACAACGAGTAGGGCCTGGCTCCCTCGGGTCAACTGATTCTGCAGGCTGTGCTGGAGGTAGGTCTGGAGCTCTGTGAAGAACTGTTGGACAGAAATCTCGTCGGTATCCTGCCAGGCAGGCTCACAACCGGGGATGTAGGTCTGTAGAGCGGTCCTGGGTTTCTTAACAAGCTGTGTCTGCCCGTTGGCATCAAGCTGGAGGGGCACCGGCTGCCATTCAATCTGAAGAGGCACTTCCGGAGCTGAAAGGGCGGACATTTTGTATAGAGGAAGAATAATCTGAAGGTGACTTGAGCCGTAAAGATTATCTGTAACGGGGGTCCTTTCTAAGAGGAATAGAATCGGATAGAATAGAGACGGCCGTGCAAGATAGACAATCAGGTTGCAGATTATTCAAAGATACTATCGCTAGAACTCAATAATCTTTAAGGGCTCTGCTACCGATAAGAACTTTGTTTTTCTTTCTGATTGAAGACTGGAGAGAACAGGACTGAAGGGCGAGAATGAACCTGAGTACTTATACTCCAAAGGCCTCTATTCTCTGCTCCTAACTCCTTACTAAGTTCCGGTGGGCCTTTCCTCAGTACCGGAAAACAATACCACCGCTACCCCGCTTTTCTCTAAGCGTCAGCAGGTGTTTCCGATACCCAAGGCAACCACCCTTAGTCAAAGCCTTTGTAACACCTGCAGCCTTGGTTGCCACACAACCGAGGACCTGCATGAATGAGCTACCGCTCAGGTGTAAGCTTAATCATTGCTGTAGAGCTTTCGCTTATTGTAGACTTCCCTAGCATAGTCCCTGCCTCTTCGGCGGTCATACAATGCTCAGAGGATACAGAGGATCACCGGACAATCAGAGCTTCACTCTGGCCGGTCTTCTAGTCACTGGCGAGGCATAGACTCGTCAGTCATTGCTCCCATGAATAGATCCCCTTCCTAGCGCCCGGAATGTAGTTACTCTAACAGCTGGTAGCTAACCACACTGCCGGTACTTGCATATCACCGTGCAACTGGCTTCTAACAATAACTCTCAGCATGTAATCGGGCCCTGTGTGTACTCATACACCAGACAGTTGAAATGGCTCCGTTACAGATGCTAGGTCCGGCAGCTGCCGACTACGCTACTTGGACTCGGTTCCGTCAGGAGATCAGGAAACGCTTCTTAAGCACTCAGGAGGCTATGGAAAACGCGATGAAAATGCAGCAGTTTATGTACTCTGCTAACATCGGGGACTATCTGACGAGAATGGAGATCATGAACCAGCATGCTCAGATGAAAGGAGCATCCTATCGCGCCGCCCTGCTCCAAGGGCTACCAAATGAAATCCGGGAGCGCCACTCACGTTTCGATCCAACCGATGACGACTCCGAGTACATCCAACAGTTGGAACGAGCCGGCAAGGCTCACGAGGCTTATCAAGAGCAGATGAAGATGTTGGGGAAAGCGGAGTCGAGGGGAAGGGAGTCGAATAACGGTGGGAACTCGCGGCAGAAGGAGAAGGGGTTTAAGATCAAGGGGAGGGCTCAGACCGAGGAGAAGGAAAAAGGGCAAGAGAAGAAGAGCACCAGCAAGAACAAGTCGGGGAATAAGCCAATATACCACGACTACGACGAAGCCACCAAAGGAGTTCCACAGCCGGTCCGAGAACAGCGAAAGACCGATGGAGCCTGTGTGCGATGTGGCCGAAAGGGTCATCTTTGGAAGTGGTGTCGTTCAGATGCTAATAGCAGTGCATCTATCTCCTCTTTCTCCCGAAAGCGTACCCGCGATGACGATGGCGACCACGATATGGAACCACCGGAACCCCAACCTCAGAGAAAGCGAATGAGGCACCGTGCTAGAAAGCCGGCTGCTACGGCTGCTGCGGAGTACACCAGTGGGCAAGCGTTCGTACGAGAACGCGGATCGGAATCTGAGATGGATTTCGATATGGATTTTTAGAAGGGGACTCTGATGAGTCAGGTCAGGAGTATCCCCAGATTGCTATGTTATCACTGACGGAAAACAATAAAAAAAATATGAAAAGAAAAAGGCGGGAAGGGAGAGCGTCCCAACCGGAGAAAAAACAGAAAATTTTGGAGGAACCTATTCATGGTCCTCGACCTATCGTTAATCAGTTCCTTTGTTTTGCGGAAAAATGTTTACCTTGTAAGGTGTTGTTGGATACTGGTGCAACTGGCCCTGTTTTGTCTGCTGTTTTTGTTGATAGTTTTGAGGTCCCGAAGGTGAAACGAGACGTCCCGGCCCGGGTATTTGGATTTACGGGAGAAGTTATGAAGGGCACGGGACACGCCTTTACACAACCATTAATTATAATGTCAAGAGGGCATCGAACACAGTTATCATTCGAAATCGCCCTCTCCCACTTGGCATCGATGCAATATTACCAAACTGGTGGTTGAAAGAACACAAACCGGTTATAGGGGCAAATGGGGAAGTTTCCTACGATGGTGAGAACTGCAAGAGTCGATGCTTCACTGACAAGGAACCTCGAATAGAAATGGACGAGGGTGTACTGGACGATCCGGAGGCCCAATTTATCGGTAGCATTTGCCTTTTGGAAGATGAATCGGTCAACCTCCGCGAAACTCTTCCCTCTTGGCTCCATGGGTTCCTTAAAGTCTTCCTGCCATCGGAAGCAGACAAATTACCACCGCATCGATCTTACGACCATGCGATAGATCTCGAACCAGGGAAGCAGCCACCATGGGGACCCGTGTACTCCCTATCCGAAGTCGAACTGAAGGTGCTTCGGGAGTACCTAGACAAAATGTTGCGATTGGGAAAGATTAGGCCAAGCAAATCTCCCGCTGGAGCCCCAATCCTATTTGTGAAGAAGAAGGACGGTAGTCTGCGACTTTGCGTTGACTACCGTGGACTTAACCGTGTGTCCATCAAGAACAGGTATCCGTTACCGCTTATGGACGAGCTGCGAGATCGAGTGGCAGGCGCAGTTATCTTCTCGAAGATTGACCTGAAGGAAGGTTATAACCTCATCAGGATCAAAGACGGCGACGAGTGGAAGACAGCCTTTCGTACGCGGTACGGGCATTTTGAGTACCTCGTCATGCCTTTTGGGCTGGCAAATGCGCCGGCGACCTTCCAGAACATGATGAATGATGCGCTGAGGGAATTCCTGGATCAAGGGGTAGTAGTATACCTTGATGATATCCTAATATATAGCAAGTCTCGAGAGGAACACAGGGAGCTGGTCGGCAAAGTACTTAGCAGGCTACAAGAATACAACCTGGTCGCCAACCCGAAGAAATCGTTCTTCGAGCTCACTGAAATCGAATTCCTCGGATACATCCTTGCCCCAGCAGGCGTCACCATGGCACTGGATAAGGTCATGTCTGTTACGAATTGGCAAGCCCCGCGCAGTGTCAAGGAAGTACAGATCTTTATGGGCTTTGCCAACTTCTATAGAAGGTTTATCCACAATTTCTCCGGGGTCTGTAAACCCATTACCGATTGTCTCAGGGGTGATGCTAAGAACTTTGTCTGGTCTATGACGGCCCAAGCAGCCTTCGAAAAACTCAAAACCCTGTTTACGTCTGCGCCGATCTTGGTACACTTCTCTCCAGATCGCCAGACTATCGTGGAAACGGACGCAAGTGATTTTGCTATCGCCGCAATTTTATCCCAGGTTATTGACGGAAAGACTCACCCTGTTGCCTTTTATTCTCGAAAGCTTAACCCAGCGGAACTCAACTACGACGTCTGGGATAAGGAGATGTTAGGAATCGTGTCAGCCTTCAAGCAATGGCGTCACTACCTCGAAGGACCTAGCCGAACGGTCCTCGTCTACACGGATCATAAGAACTTGGAATATTTTTCAACAACCAAGGTTCTTAACCGACGACAGGCAAGGTGGGCTGAGTCTTTGGCGGAATTTGATTTCAAGATTATTTACAGCCCGGGAACCAAAAATGGGAAGGCAGATGCACTATCGCGACGGCCGGAGTACCGTCCTGAAGGGGGAGGCACGCTTGGGAAACAGACGATAGACAGGTTCTTTAAGCCCGGGCAGTTGGCGGAGGAAGAGTTTGTGGTATCAGCGGTGTCGCTTGCCTCCAAGGGGGTGATTGACTGGTCGAAGAACTTTCTGGACCATGTCAGGCAGGCGGCATCGGGAGACCCGATATGGGTAGGAATGAGAGAGAGAGTTGAGCAAGGGGAGAAGCTGGGGGAATTGAAGGATATTGCCGAGAAAGACGGGCTACTCTTCTATAAGAACCGACTCTACATCCCGGCAGACGACCGTATCAAGATCCGAATCGCACAGGCAGAACACGACTCGAAAGTGGCAGGACACTTTGGACAAGACAAGACACTGGAACTCATCACGCGTAACTTCTATTGGCCAAAAATGAACGAGTGGATTGATGACTACGTTCGGTCATGTGACGAGTGCCAGCGCAACAAACCCAGCCGCCATAAAAAATACGGTGCGCTTCTACCACTGTCCACGCCACATTCTGTCTGGCAATCGATATCAATGGACTTCGTCGTGCAGTTACCGGAATCAAAGGGATACAACCAAATCTGGGTAGTAGTCGATAGGTTCTCGAAGATGTCGCACTTCATCCCCCTAGTAGCAGAAACGACCGCGCAGGATTTAGCGAAGATATTCCTCGGTCAAATCTGGCGACTCCATGGGCTGCCTCTTGATATAGTTTCCGACAGGGACGCCAAGTTTACTTCAAGCTTTTGGGCATCCCTCATGGAATTATTGGATGTGAGGATAAGAATGAGTACGGCTTTCCACCCTCAGACCGATGGGCAAACAGAGCGGGTCAACCAAACCCTCGAGCACTACCTGCGAGCGTTCTGCAACTATGAGCAAGATGATTGGGCAGAGCTACTCCCGTTGGCGGAGTATGCTTATAACAACTCGGTTACCACCGCCACGGGTCAATCTCCGTTCTATACCAATTACGGTTACAACCCAAGAACCAACTGGCCGACGGAAGCCGAAGTGGTCAACCCAACCAGTGACCTGTACGCTCACTTCATCCGAGGAGTTCATGATTCTGCTCTCGCTCGCTTAACAGACACCAGGGAGAAGATGGGGAAATACTATGATCGGAGAAGGAACGAACCGCCGAACTTTAAGATAGGCGACATGGTCATGCTCAATGCGGCCAATATCAAGACACGTCGCTCTACCAAAAAGCTCGATCATAAGAAACTCGGTCCGTTCAAGATCATCCGACTAGCGGGAAAACGAGCCTGTGAATTGGAACTGCCACCACAAATCAAAATCCATAACGTATTCCATATTGAACTTTTGGAACGTTACCAACAGAGCAGTATCCCAGGCCGTGAACAACGTCCCCCAACTCCCGAAGAGGTCGACAAGGAAGGAGAGGTTCTGTACGAAGTGGAAAGTATAGTGGGAAGTCGGAAGAGTAGAAGAGGATTAGTGGAATACCTGGTGAAATGGCGGGGCTATTCGATCAGTGACTGTACGTACCAAGTCATGGACGCTATGAACGAGGAGGTACTTGACCTTGTTCGCGACTTCCATCAAAGGAACCCCAAGGCCGTGAAGGACCAACGCCTGAGACTATAGAGGTACCCCACGGGGCTAAGTCCTTCCCCTCCACAGACACCACGGGTGATATGTAGAGCAGGTTTACTGGAACCATAGTCTGTCAGAAGATGTCCCGAGACGTGACACCCTGGAAGGGGGGTAAGCTGTTACGGGCATGCCAAGCATTTACGGAGTGAGAGAAAGGCTAGTAGATACCCCTATACCCTTTAATACTAATAGCAACACCACTATCAACTCCGGTTCGCACCTACGAGGTACGGTGCGATCAATATGCGACCAAATGCGGAGTTGCGGTTTTCCTAGTTAAAAAACACGTTTTCGACTCCAACAATAACCCCCGGAGCGTCAAACCACCGGAGGGGTTGTTTTGGGACCGGTGGATATATGAGGGACAGCTGGAATCAATCGGATCGAAGATCGGACCACCCGGAGCGAATCGGCGCAAGCTACCAGCCGACCGAGTACCTATCGGCGGTACCTGTGGGCATGAGAAGACTCTGCTATGTGGGAAAGCGATGTGGGAAGAGGCCTGAGTAGGTAGCCTTGCCGTCCGAGACCTCCGAATAGCCGACGCTGACGATTATCCACCAGACGGCCGATGGAGAAGAAACATCGACAGGGAAACGTTCATTAGAGGGGATAAATAGGTTGAGGGGTTTCAGCGGGTTTAGGAGTTTGGGTAACGGACTTAGGAGTTAAATGTTCTTGGTTGTTTTTCAGGGTGTCGGGCAGGCCCCGAGTGTATGCTGTATTATTAGAAGACTGGGTCCTCGAGACATAAGCGAGGGATATAAATACTGTGTCATTCACTGACTAGCCAAACCATCATCGGCGAAATCAGAGTCTTAACAATATAAACCGTTGATACGCGAGTTACAACTTTATTTGACTATACTTTTGGAATTACTTTACTCTATCGTGACTTCGAACTCTACCTGAACTATTACGTCGAAGACGGTCGAATTCTATGCGCTAACTCTAGTGAATCTTTGTTGATAACGTAGCTCGCGGGGCCCGTATCGGATCAAGGAGATTCATACTCGACGTTGACTGAAGAGACCTTGGAGACTACTACCTTTGTAGCTGTTAGCCGAACTCTGAGCTCTGCGTAGTGTACTCTTGTGGTCTGGTACGCATCCCTCACAGAAACGTGCATTAGAGTGGATAAATAGGTTGAGGGGTTTCAGCGGATTTAGGAGTTTGGGTTACGGACTTAGGAGTTAAATGTTCTTGGTTGTTTTTCAGGGTCTCGGGCATGCCCCGAGTGTATTCTGTATTATTAGTAGACTGGGTCCTTGAGACATAAGCGAGGGATATAAATACTGTGTCATTCACTGACTAGCCAAACCATCATCGGCGAAATCAGAGTCTTAACAATATAAATCGTTGATACGCGAGTTACAACTTTATTTGACTATACTTTTGGAAATACTTTACTCTATCGTGACTTCGCACTCTACCTGAACTATTACGTCGAAGACGGTCCAATACCATCCGCTAACTCTAGTGAATCTTTGTTGATAACGTAGCTCGTGGGGCCCGTATCGGATCAAGGAGATTCATACTCGACGTTGACTGAAGAGACCTTGGAGACTTCTACCTTTGTAGCTGTTAGCCGAACTCTGAGCTCTGCGTAGCGTACTCTTGTGGTCTGGTACGCTTCCCTCACAGTACCGAGGTAGGTGTTTTCCACTCCTGTATCGCCTTGGTTTTGTCGGTAGCCATGGTAACCCCTTCGCCCGATATAATGTACCCTAAGTACTCCGTACTATCGACGTGGAACTCACACTTCTCAGGCTTGCAGTGGAGCCCCGCCGCTTGTAGTTTGTCCAGGATCATGTTGACATGTCGCTGGTGTTCCTCCTCCGTGTTCGAGTTGATCAAGATGTCTTCGAGGTACACTGTACAGAAGTCGTCGAGGTGGGTCCGGAGGGTGTCGTTCAGGAAGGCTTGGAAGGTGGCGGGTGTGTTGGTGAGTCCGAATGGCATCACCAAGTATTCGAACAGTTCATACCGAGTCCGGAAAGCGGTTTTCCATTCCTCCCCTTCCTTAATCCTAATCTGGTTGTACCCATTGCGGAGATCCAGCTTCGTGTAGATCTTGGCGTCCTTTAGTCTGTCCAGGGTGTCATTGATCAACGGCAGTCGGTAGCGGTTCTTGACGGTGAGGGCATTGAGGGTGCGATAATCCACACATAGTCGTAGGGAGCCATCCTTTTTCTTGATAAATAGGACGGGGACTCCGGCGGGGGAGGAAGAAGAGCGTATGTAACCTCGAGCCAGTTGATCATCTAGGTATTCCCGAAGGGTCTTCAACTCTTCTGACGACATGCCATATAGTGGGCCAAATGGCAGTTGTTTACCTTCTTGCAACTGGATCTCATGGTCGATATACCGATGGATAGGGAGCGCTTGGGCCTCTAATTCTCGGAACAGGTGGAGATACTGGTGGTAGGCGGTAGGGACCAATTCGTCGGTGGAGTTGGGCGGCGTTGGGTTCAGACCGGCAGGACGAGCAGCTAGGAGGAAGAGTTGATTTTCGGGCTGTTGTACTTCCCTACGGAAGCGGGCTGCCGACAGGATGATGGTACGGCGAGGAGCGGTAGGCCTTGGGGGTATTGGGGGTGGTGGTGAGGAGGCGGCAGCGGTAGATCTTGGAGGTACCGGCGGGGGCAGCAGGGTGGCGGCGGCGGCGGTCAGCGGGGGGGAAGCGAGTGTGGAGGTCCATAAGGCCGCGATGTGTTGTCTGCATCGGTCGGCGTGGAAGGAGATGGATCGGTCGGCGAATTGGATTTTGGCGGCGTGATGTTGGAGCCAGGGGAGACCCAGTACCACCTTAGCGTCACCTAGTTGGGTGACAAATAAGGAGATCCCTTCCACGTGGGTGCCTACTTCGAGGCGGAGTTTGCAGGAATGAGTAATAGCTCCAGAAGCAATAGGTCGGCCGTCGATTACCTGTAGCTGCCTAGGTGTGGGGAGTGGCTCGGCAAGGTAGCCGCGGGAGTGGGCAAACGAGGCATCGATAAATCCATACCCTGTGGCTCCCGTGTCGACTAGGGCGTGGAGATAGTCCTTGTTCTTAGACAGCCGTATCGGTATCTCGAATGGTTCATAGTCACTGGGGTGGTGGAGTTGCCCAATCTTAAGTTTGGCACCTATTCGTCTTGACCGTAGTAGTCGCATGGCAGTATGGGGACCGGGGCCGTCCTCAACATGGGCTGTACCCCGGTGGAGGGTGACGAGTGCGGGGAGTAGTGGGGCTCTTAGCTGGTGGAGGGTGTTCAAGACTTTAACCGGTGATGGGTAAGGTCCTAAACCGGTGAGGTAAGGCCGGAGGGGTATAGGGGCTAGTGTCAAAACACACCAGCCCGGGTCATTTCCTGTCGGCCGTCCCCAAGGGATGGAGCGTCGGAGGAGGCGGCGTTGTAGGCGGCGAGTACGCCGGGGTGGCTTCCGTGGAGGGACGTGGTCGGTGAGTGGTTCCTTCATGGCCTGTATGCAGAGTCAACCGAGGAGGTAGGCTACAGTCCAGGCTAGAAGGAACAGTGTGGTGTAAGTGAACATTAGGATGGTGTCTGTGGTCTCCGCGGAGAGCGAGGGTATCGATGGTCGCATAAGCGAGGCGAGTCGGTGGATGTCAGTCGACCATAGACGACGCAACATAGTGTAAGGAACCATGGGCGAGGCAGAAGCTGAGGGGTCGAGGGACATGGTTACGTTCCAAGTGGGAAGAGATAGGCCTCGCACGAGGGCGAGGGGTTGGGCAGTGGTATACCCGAAGGCAGGGACGGGGGTCGGTGCTAGAACAGAGATGGGGACGGCGACGAAGATCTGCACGAAGGCAGAGGTAAAGGTCCATACGAGGACGGAGATGACAGAGGTCGGCATGTTAACCGAGAAGGGCGAGACGAGGGATAGGTACACGGCGAAGGTCAGGACAGCGGAGGCACCGAGCATGATGAACAGCAGACGTAATGTGGATTCAGAGTAAAGAAGTGTATTGAAGCGAAGTGAATCCCCCAAAGTGATAATCCAAAGTAGAATACAAGATGTTGCGTAAGGAAAGAAAAGGAAAGACAACGAAAGACATAAACAACCTTTTATAATACAGAATTGACAACCGATTACTAATACCACAGAACCTTCCAGACTTCCCGATGACTCATACCTTCTCGTATAGCGGTATAGTTCGTAACACTCATCAGTCATTGCTCCCATGAATAGATCCCCTTCCTAGTGCCCAGAATGTAGTTGCTCTAACAGCTGGTAGCTAACCACACTGCCGGTACTTGCATATCACTGTGCAACTGGCTTCTAACAATAACTCTCAGCATGTAACCGGGCCCTGTGTGTACTCATACACCAAACAGTTGAAATGGCTCCGTTACAAGGATATCATCAAGGTATACTACTACACCTTGATCCAGGAATTCCCTCAGCGCATCATTCATCATATTCTGGAAGGTCGCCGGCGCATTTGCCAGCCCAAAAGGCATGACGAGGTACTCAAAATGCCCGTACCGTGTACGGAAGGCTGTCTTCCACTCATCGCCATCTTTTATCCTGATGAGGTTGTAACCTTCCTTCAGGTCAATCTTCAAGAAGATAACCGCGCCTGCTACACGGTCTCGCAACTCATCCATAAGTGGTAGAGGATACCTGTTCTTGATGGACACGCGGTTAAGTCCACGGTAGTCAACCCAAAGTCGCAGAGTACCGTCCTTCTTCTTCACAAATAGGATTGGGGCTCCTGCCGGTGATTTACTCAGCCTAATCTTTCCCAATCGTAGCATCTTCTCCAGGTACTTTCATAGCACCTTCAATACAACTTCGGATAGGGAGTAAACAGGTCCCCATGGTGGCTGCTTCCCTGGTTCGAGGTCTATCGCATGGTTGTAAGATCGATGCGGTGGTAACTTATCTGCTTCCGACGGTAGGAAGACTTTAAGAAACTTATGGAGCCAAGAGGGAAGGGTTTCGCGGAGGTTAACCGATTCATCTTCTAATAGACAGATGCTACCGATGAATTGCGCCTCCGAATCGTCCAATATACCCTCGTCCATCTCTATATGAGGCTCCTTGTCAGTGAAGCATCGACTCTTGCAGTTCTTCCCATCGTAGGAAACTTCCCCATTTGCCCCTATTACCGGCTTGTGTTCTTTCAACCACTAGTTCCATAGTATTGCGTCAATGCCAAGCGGTAGAGGGGCGATCTCAAATGATAACTGTGTTTGATGCCCCTTTGACATTATAACCAATGGTTGTGTAAAGGCGTGTCCCGTGCCCTTCATAACCTCTCCAGTATATCCAAATACCCGGGCCGGTGTGAGGGATGCGTACCAGACCACAAGAGTACACTACGCAGAGCTCAGAGTTCGGCTAACAGCTACAGAGGTAGAAGTCTCCAAGGTCTCTTCAGTCAACGTCGAGTAGAATTCTCCTTGGTCCGATACGGGCCCCGCGAGCTACGTTATCAACAAAGGTTCACTAGAGTTAGCGGATGGTATTCGACCGTCTTCGACGTAATAGTTCAGGTAGAGTACGAAGTCACGATAGCGTAAAGTATATAGAATTGTATAGTCAAATAGAGTTGTAGCTCGCGTATCAACGATTTATATTGTTAAGACTCTGATTTCGCCGATGATGGTTTGGCTAGTCAGTGAATGACACAGTATTTATATCCCTCGCTTATGTCTCGAGGACCCAGTCTACTAAGAATACAGAATACACTCGGGGTCTACTCGAGACCCTGAAAAACAACCAAGAACATTTAACTCCTAAGTCCGTAACCCAAACTCCTAAGTCCGCTGAATCCCCTCAACCTATTTACCCATTCTAATGCACATTTTCTTGTCGATGTTTCTTCTCCATCGGCCGTCTGGTGGGTAATCGTCAGCGTCGGTTACTCGTAGGTCTCGGATGGCAAAGCTACCTACTCAGGCCTCTTCCCACATCGCTTTCCCACATAGCAGAGTCCTCTCATGCCCACAGGTACCGCCGATAGGTACTCGGTCGGCTGGTAGCTTGCGCCGATTCGCTCCGAGTGATCCGATCTTCGATCCGATTGCTTCCAGCTGTCCCTCATATATCCATCGGTACCAAAGCACTCCCCTCCGGCGGTTTGACGCTCCGGGGGTTATTATTGGGGTCGAAAACGTGTTTTTTATGACTCCGTGTTTTGGTCGTGTATTGGTCGCACCACACCCCGCGGGTGCGGTCCAGAGTTGTCATTAGCGTACAGAGGGTATTGGGGTTTCTACTGGCCTTTTCTCTTACTCCCGTAAATGCTTGGCATGCCCGTAACAGAAGTCACGATAGAGTAAAGTATTTCAAAAGTATAGTCAAATAAAGTTGTAACTCGCGTATCAACGATTTATATTGTTAAGACTCTGATTTCGCCGATGATGGTTTGGCTAGTCAGTGAATGACACAGTATTTATATCCCTCGCTTATCTCTCTAGGACCCAGTCTCCTAATAATACAGAATACACTCGGGGCCTGCCTGAGACCCTGAGAAACAACCAAGAACATTTAACTCCTAAGTCCGTAACCCAAACTCCTAAGCCTGCTGAAACCCCTCAACCTATTTACCCATTCTAATGCACGTTTCCCTGTTGATGTTTCCTCTCCATCGGCCATCTGGTGGATAATCGTCAGCGTCGGCTACTCGTAGGTCTCGGACGACAAGTCTACCTACTCAGGCCTCTTCCCACATCGCTTTCCCACATAGCAGAGTCCTCTCATGCCCACAAGTACGGCCGATAGGTACTCGGTCGGCTGGTAGCTTGCGCCGATTCGCTCCGAGTGATCCGATATTCGATCCGATTGCTTCCAGCTGTCCCTCATATATCCACCGGTCCAAAAGCACTCCCCTCCGGCGGTTTGACGCTCCGGGTGTAACGGGGGTCCTTTCTAAGAGAAATAGAATCGGATAGAATAGAGACGGCCGTGCAAGATAGACAATCAGGTTGCAGATTATTCAAAGATACTATCGCTAGAACTCAATAATCTTTAAGGGCTCTGCTACTCATAAGAACTTAGTTTTTCTTTTTGATGAAGACTGGAGAGAACAGGACTGAAGGGCGAGAATGAACCTGAGTACTTATACTCCGAAGGCCTCTATTCTCTGCTCCTAACTCCTTACTAAGTTCCGGTGATGCCTTTCCTCAGTCCGGGAAACAATACCACCGCTAACCCGCTTTTCTCTAAGCGCCAACAGGTGTTTCCGATACCCAAGGCAACCACCCTTAGTCAAAGCCTTTGTAACACCTGCAGCCTTGGTTGCCACACAACCGGGGGCCTGCATGAATGAGCTACCACTCAGATGTAAGCTTAATCATTGCTGTAGAGCTCTCGCTTATTGTAGACTTCCCTAGCATAGTCCCTGCCTCTTCGGCGGTCCTACAATGCTCAGAGGATACAGAGGATCACCGGGCAATCAGAGCTCCACTCTGGCCAGTCTTCTAGTCACTGGCGAGGCATAGACTCGTCAGTCATTGCTCCCATGAATAGATCCCCTTCCTAGCGCCCGGAATGTAGTTACTCTAACAGCTGGTAGCTAACCACACTGCCGGTACTTGCATATCACCGTGCAACTGGCTTCTAACAATAACTCTCAGCATGTAACCGGGCCCTGTGTGTACTCATACACCAGACAGTTGAAATGGCTCCGTTACACCACTCCCCTCTTCCAGGATCTTGGTCTCCGAGATCTATAACCATTCTATTACCTTCTATTCTATATCACAAGAAATTCCGTGATATGCAAGGAACGAAAACCTAAAGGAAAAAACTACACCCCAACAATCCGCTTGTCCTTGGGTTTCTTAGGATACCTCATGTGGAAATCCCGAAGGGCTTCTTCAGCACTCTTCTTGAGATGCTCCCAAGGTTCCCATGTAGCATCCTCGTTCTCATAACCTTCCCACAGCACTAAGTATTCCACTCGTCTCCCTTTCTTATTGACCCGGCTATCTGCTACCTCTCGGACAACCCAGTTCTGTTCTCCTTCAATCTCTTCGGGTTCCGGTGGTGGAACTCTTCTCTCAGGATCTACCGGTGCTCTGTAGGGTTCTAGGAGAGAGACATGAAAGACCGGGTGGATTCCCATTTGAGGGGGAAGAGAGAGCTTGTAGGCACGGGTACCAATAGCTTCTAAGACCTTAAAGGGTCCCATCTTCTTCTGATCCAGTTTTCCCAAAGGCCGCTTTGTTTGCACATTGCGCCGGTCCAACATTACTTCATCTCCAGGCTTGATTTCGGGGGGTGCCAGGGCATGAGTATCATACCACCGGGCCATCCTTAATCTAGCTTTACCCAAGCTGGCATTCATAGCCTGCCAGATAGATTCCCATTGAGATATCATGACCTCACTTGCTGGATTGTTCCATTCTACTCCTTCCTTTGGGGCCGGCAAGTTGGTCCTGGGTTCATAACCATAGTTGGCATAAAAAGCCGATACTTTGGTAGACTCAGAGACCGCCGAGTTATATGCATACTCTGCCAAAGGCAAGAGTTCTGCCCAGTCATCCTGTTGATATGAACAATAACTCCGCAAGTAGTGTTCCAGGGTCTGGTTAACTCTTTCTGTTTGGCCGTCCGTTTGGGGGTGGAAAGATGTGGACATCTTCAGCTTCACATTGAGGAGGCTCCTGAGAGATTGCCAAAATTGAGAGATGAACCTGCTATCTCTGTCCGAGACTATGTCATCAGGCAAACCATGGAGTCTCCAAACTTCCTTCAAGAACAACTTAGCCAAATCTTCCGTTATATTAAGGGTAGGAAGAGGGATGTAATGTGCCATCTTCGAAAAACGGTCCACTTTTACCCAGATCTTTGTAAACCCATTAGATTCCGGTAATCCCACAATGAAGTCCATAGAGATGGAAGTCCATGGCCGATAGGGTATCTCCAACGGTTGGAGCATACCAAACTTCTTGTGTCTTGAGGTCTTATTCCTCTGGCAGCTGTCACAGCTCCGGACATATTCCTCAACATCCTTATCCATGTTGGGCCAAAAGAAGTTGTTTTTCACCCGCTCCAGTGTCTTAAATTGGCCGAAATGACCAGCCACTTTAGAGTCATGGGTATCGGACAGTATTTCCATCTGAAGCTTCTTGTCTTTGGGTATATACCATCTATTCTTGTAGAAGATGAGACCGTCCTTGACCGACAAGTTCTGGTCCAAATTTGGTTTCCTTTCAACCAGGGAGCGGTGCAGATCCTGCCAGAATGTATCCTCTTTAGCTGCCGCATATAGGCGCTCTAAGAATGTATTCTGTAATTGATTCACCCTGACAGCCGCTAGCTTTGCAGGATCCAAAACCAATTGACCTGGCCTAAAAAAGATCTGTGGCTCCGGCTGCAGAGTTTCACCTCCCTCTCCAAGGCGGTGATCCCAGCGCCTAGATAGCACATCAGTCTTGCCATTCTTTTCTCCCGGTCTGTAGACAACTTTAAAATTGTAGCCTGCGAGGTCTTCAGACCATCTAGCTTGCCGCCTAGTGAGAACCTTGGTAGAATTAAAATACTCCAAGTTCTTGTGGTCTGTAAAAACCGTGATTTCCTGCTCACAAGATTTGAGCATGTGTTCCCATTCCCGGAAAGAGGCTACAATAGCTCCCATTTCCTTATCATGAATGTCATAGTTGATCTCAGCAGGGGAGAACTTCTTAGAATAGAATGCCACCGGATGTAGCTTTCCATCGTCCCCATACTGAGAGAGCACTGCTCCCTTGGCAAAATCACTGGCATCTGTCTCGACCACAGTTCTCCTACTAGGGTCAAAGTGAAGAAGGATTGGAGCGCTTGTGAACAGCCTCTTGAGTTCTTCAAAGGCCTGCTCATGTGCTGCCGTCCAATACCATTTCTTGTCTTTTTGCAAGAGGTCAGTTAATGGTTTGGAAACCTTGCTAAAGCCTTCAATGAAGCGGCGATAGAAGTTTGCAAATCCGAGGAATGCCTGTACTGCCTTGATATTTTCAGGGACCGGCCATTCCTTAACTGCCTCCACTTTGTCTTCTGACATAGATACCCCCTTCTCTGAGATATGATAGCCTAGGTATTCTACCTCTCGGACATGGAAGGATGTCTTACTGATCGAGGCACAGAGTTTAGCTTCCCTAAGCTTCTGTAGGACCTTCTTGACCAGTAGTTCATGCTCTTCCTCAGTTGTCGAGTAGATGAGGATGTCATCAATGTAGACAACCACTCCTTCATCCAGTAGTTCCTTTAACACATCATTGATCATTGCCTGGAAGGCGGAGGGGGCATTGCATAGACCAAACGGCATCACATTATACTGGTACAGTCCATAGCGGGTTCTGAAAGCGGTCTTCCACTCATCACCTTCTGCTATCCTGATCAAATTGAAGCCGTTCTTCAAGTCTATCTTTGTGAAGATCTTGGCCTTGAACAACCTGTCTCTGAGCTCACTCATGATAGGCAGCGGGTACTTGTCCTTGACAGTGACCTTGTTCAATCCTCTATAATCCACACAAATCCGCAATGTCCCATCCTTCTTAGGAATGAACAGTATGGGGGCCGCAGCGGGGCTGTTAGATCTAGAGATCTTTCCTGAAGCCAATTCTTTGTCCAGGTACTCTCGGAGGGCCTTCAACTCTGGAGCAGAACGTGGGTATAGCGGGCCAAATGGGGGAGCGGTGCCAGGCAAGAGTTTGATCTTCAAATCATTATGGGAATGCGGTGGCATTTCTCCAATCTTCTCTTGACTGAACACATCGGCCCATTCCCGGTACAGGTGGTATATTTTCTCAGCAATATCTCCACCGTCCTCATCATGCCATACTGAAGCAACCAATTGATAGACTGTATCTTCTTCTTCCATCATCTGGTATGGAGAGATGAGTTCAATCTTGGTCGCCGCTGGGAGATAATTCTGCTTGCAGTAGTCACTCCTCCAGCTCATGGTGTTGAGTTCCCAATTGATGTCCGGGTTATGCTTCCTAGCCCAACTAATTGGCAGGTAACCGGTCATTCCTTCTTCCAAAGTAGCCACTTCCCATCGGAGTGTCTCCTTATGATCTCCCATAGTCATGCAGACCGGGTGAGTGTAATACTCTCCTCCTCCCATCATGATATCTCCTTGAGCATCAAACATTGTCAGAGGTTGATCCCGCCGCACTAAGGGAATTCCATGTTTTCTGACAAAACTCTGGTTGAGGATAGCTCCTCTACAACCGGTGTCAAACAGGAAAGACCCTTGGGCGCCTTCTTCCTTTCCTTTGACCGTCCATGACAGTCCTGCCTTCAGTATAGGTCTTTTTCCATGTACTGGTAAGGAGGGAAGTCTCTGTTCCATCCTTCTGCGCTTAGCAGCGGGTTCTGCGCTTGTTTCTCTTTGTCTTCTCAACATAGCTAATAGCTTCGGGCACTACTAAGATCAACAGATCCTTTGGTTCTATTCCCAAGCGATAATATAGCGAGTATGGTGTGTAATAGTTTTTTGGCAGCGGGTTGGAAGTGTCTTTGTTAGCAAATGTAGCTTTGGTAGAACACTGACAGACCAGCTGTTTCGGGTCTTAAACCCATCCTCAGAGTGCTTGGAGCAATCAAATATGCGGAAACACATTCATAATTTATTCAAGAGAAACATAGAAAGCGAAAAACCCATATAAAAGAAAACTAGTAAACATAGACTCAAACAGACACTTTTCTACCAGAGGATTTCATTGTCCGAGTCTTGCTCAGGCTGGAAAACGAAATCTTCTGTAACCTCCGGCAGTACAACAAGTGGATCTTCTGCTACAACAGCAGCCACTTTAGCTTTCTTCTGAGAGTTGGACTTGCCATTCCCTCTTTTCCGCTTTTGCACTCTCACTGCTGCCACTCTGACAACAGTAGGTTCCTTGGACCAACAATCGGTCCATCTGTGTCTGGACTTGCCGCACTATTGCACAAGTCAGTCTATGCACTCTACCAATAGGGAGTACCGGAAGGTCATACCTTCAAGCATACTTCTGCTTTCGTTCTTTCTTCTAGAATATCCCTCGGGATACCCTTCAGTTCCACCGCTTTGTCCTTAGGTCCGGAGGCCTTCTGAGGTCCGGAGAAGCTTGCAGCTTCTCTCTTCCTCTTGGGCTGCCGGTCCTTCTCAGCTGGAGGATCCTTTTTGGTTCGAGGGGGCGCTTTCTCAGCTGCCATCCCTTGATACCTCTCATGTGTATGCCCTAACTCTCTTAGAGCAGCTATCCGTTCCATCAAAGACTTTGGCTTGGGGGTAAAGAGAGCCCATGTTACGGGCATGCCAAGCATTTCCGGGAGTGAGAGAAAGGCTAGTAGATACCCCAATACCCTCTGTACGCTAATATCAACTCTTGACCACACTCGCGGAGTGTGGTGCGACCAAATTACGACCAAAAAACCCAGAGTCATAAAAAACACGTTTTCGACCCCAATAATAACCCCCGGAGCGTCAAACCGCCGGAGGGGAGTGTTTTGGTACCGGTGGATATATGAGGGACAGCTGGAATCAATCGGATCGAAGATCGGACCGCTCGGAGCGAATCGGCGCAAGCTGCCAGCCGACCGAGTACCTATCGGCGGTACCTGTGGGCATGAGAGGACTCTGCTATGTGGGAAAGCGATGTGGGAAGAGGCCTGAGTAGGTAGCCTTGCCGTCCGAGACCTCCGAATAGCCGACGCTGACGATTATCCACCAGACGGCCGATGGAGAAGAAACATCGACAGGGAAACGTGCATTAGAGTGGATAAATAGGTTGAGGGGTTTTAGCGGGTTTAGGAGTTTAGGGTACGAACTTAGGAGTTAAATGTTCTTGGTTGTTTTTCAGGGTCTCGGGCCTGCCCCGAGTGTATTCTGTATTATTAGACTGGGTCCTCGAGACATAAGCGAGGGATATAAATACTGTGTCATTCACTGACTAGCCAAACCATCATCGGCGAAATCAGAGTCTTAACAATATAAATCGTTGATACGCGAGTTACAACTTTATTTGACTATACTTTCTGAAATACTTTACTCTATCGTGACTTCGAACTCTACCTGAACTATTACGTCGAAGACGGTCGAACATCACACGCTAACTCTAGTGAATCTTTGTTGATAACGTAGCTCGCGGGGCCCGTATCGGATCAAGGAGAATCATACTCGACGCTGACTGAAGAGACCTTGGAGACTTCTACCTTTGTAGCTGTTAGCCGAACTCTGAGCTCTGCGTAGTGTACTCTTGTGGTCTGGTACGCATCCCTCACAGTATATTGTTACTCACAAGTTCACTTGGAGTAACGAAGTCACCTCAAAGAAAAGAACTATCATCGTTATCCCCTATCACAATGACTACCCGAAGGGATAATTACTTCATAGATACCTCGGCCGTAACTGAGGAGGCCGGAGGAGAAGATTCTATGGTGATATCAAGGGCTGCTAGCCCAGACCCTGTGAGGGATGCGTACCAGACCACAAGAGTACACTACGCAGAGCTCAGAGTTCGGCTAACAGCTACAAAGGTAGAAGTCTCCAAGGTCTCTTCAGTCAACGTCGAGTATGATTCTCCTTGATCCGATACGGGCCCCGCGAGCTACGTTATCAACAAAGATTCACTAGAGTTAGCGTGTGATGTTCGACCGTCTTCGACGTAATAGTTCAGGTAGAGTTCGAAGTCACGATAGAGTAAAGTATTTCAGAAAGTATAGTCAAATAAAGTTGTAACTCGCGTATCAACGATTTATATTGTTAAGACTCTGATTTCGCCGATGATGGTTTGGCTAGTCAGTGAATGACACAGTATTTATATCCCTCGCTTATATCTCGAGGACCCAGTCTAATAATACAGAATACACTAGGGGCATGCCCGAGACCCTGAAAAACAACCAAGAACATTTAACTCCTAAATCCGTACCCTAAACTCCTAAACCCGCTAAAACCCCTCAACCTATTTATCCACTCTAATGCACGTTTCCCTGTCGATGTTTCTTCTCCATCGGCCGTCTGGTGGATAATCATCAGCGTCGGCTATTCGGAGGTCTCGGACGGCAAGGCTACCTACTCAGGCCTCTTCCCACATCGCTTTCCCATATAGCAGAGTCCTCTCATGCCCTCAGGTACCGCCGATAGGTACTCGGTCGGCTGGCAGCTTGCGCCGATTCGCTCCGAGTGGTCCGATCTTCGATCCGATTGATTCCAGCTGTCCCTCATATATCCACCGGTACCAAAACACTCCCCTCCGGCGGTTTGACGCTCCGGGGGTTATTATTGGGGTCGAAAACGTGTTTTTTATGACTCTGGGTTTTTTGGTCGTAATTTGGTCGCACCACACTCCGCGAGTGTGGTCAAGAGTTGATATTAGCGTACAGAGGGTATTGGGGTGTCTACTAGCCTTTCTCTCACTCCCGTAAATGCTTGGCATGCCCGTAACAGCTTACCCCCCTTCCAGGGTGTCACGTCTCGGGACATCTTCTGACAGACTATGGTTCCAGTAAACCTGCTCCACATATCACCCGCGGTGTCTGTGGAGGGGAAGGACTTAGCCCCGTAGGGTACCTCTATAGTCTCAGGCGTTGGTCCTTCACGGCCTTGGGGTTCCTTCGATGGAAGTCGCGGACAAGGTCAAGTACTTCCTCATCCATAGCGTCCATGACTTGATACGTACAGTCACTCATCGAATAGCCCCGCCATTTCACCAGGTATTCCACTAATCCTCTTCTGCTTTTCCGGCTGCCCACGATACTTTCCACTTCGTACAACACCTCTCCTTCCTTATCGACCTCTTCGGGAGTTGGGGGACGTTGTTCTCGGCCTGGGATACTGCTCTGTCGATACCGTTCCAAGAGTTCAATATGGAACACATTATGGATTTTGACTTGTGGCGGCAGTTCCAGTTCGCAGGCTCGTTTCCCGGCTAGTCGGATGATTTTGAACGGGCCGAGTTTCTTGTGATCGAGTTTCTTGGTGGAGCGACGTGTCTTGATATTGGTCGCATTGAGCATAACCATGTCTCCCACCTTGAAGTTAGGCGGTTCGTCCCTTTTTCGATCATAGTATTTCCCCATCTTTTCCCTGGTGTCTGTTAAGCGAGCGAGAGCAGAATCATGAACCCCTCGGATGAAATGAGCGTACAGATCACTAGTTGGGTTGACCACTTCGGCTTCTGTCGGCCAGTTGGTTCTTGGGTTATAACCGTAATTGGTATAAAACGGAGATTGACCCGTGGCGGTGGTAACCGAGTTGTTGTAAGCATACTCCGCCAACGGGAGTAGCTCTGCCCAATCATCTTGCTCGTAGTTGCAGAACGCTCGTAAGTAATGCTCGAGGGTTTGGTTGACTCGCTCTGTTTGCCCATCGGTCTGAGGGTGGAAAGCCGTACTCATTCTTATCCTCACGTCCAATAATTCCATAAGGGATGCCCAAAAGCTTGAAGTAAACTTGGCGTCCCTGTCGGAAACTATATCAAGAGGCAGCCCATGGAGTCGCCAGATTTGACCGAGGAATATCTTCGCTAAATCCTGCGCGGTCGTTTCTGCTACTAGGGGAATGAAGTGCGACATCTTCGAGAACCTATCGACTACTACCCAAATTTGGTTGTATCCCTTCGATTCCGGTAATTGCACGACGAAGTCCATTGATATCGATTGCCAGACGGAATGTGGTGTGGACAATGGTAGAAGCGCACCGTACTTCTTATGGCGGCTGGGTTTGTTGCGCTGGCACTCGTCACATGACCGAACGTAATCATCAATCCACTCGTTCATTTTTGGCCAATAGAAGTTACGTGTGATGAGTTCCAAAGTTTTGTCTTGTCCAAAGTGTCCTGCCACCTTCGAATCGTGTTCTGACTGTGCAATTCGGATCTTGATGCGGTCGTCTGCCGGAATATAGAGTCGGTTCTTATAGAAGAGTAGCCCGTCTTTTTCGGCAATATCCTTCAATTCCCCCAGCTTCTCCCCTTGCTCAACTCTCTCTTTCATTCCTACCCATGTCGGGTCTCCCGATGCCGCCTGCCTGACATGATCCAGAAAATTCTTCGACCAGTCAATCACCCCCTTGGAGGCAAGCGACACCGCTGATACCACAAACTCTTCCTCCGCCAACTGTCCGGGCTTAAAGAACCTGTCTATCGGCTGTTTCCCAAGCGTGCCTCCCCCTTCAGGACGGTACTCCGGCCGTCGCGATAGTGCATCTGCCTTCCCATTTTTGGTTCCCGGGCGGTAAATAATCTTAAAGTCAAATTCCGCCAAAGACTCAGCCCACCTTGCCTGTCGTCGGTTAAGAACCTTGGTTGTTGAGAAATATTCCAAGTTCTTATGATCCGTATAAACGAGAACCGTTCGGCTAGGTCCTTCGAGGTAGTGACGCCATTGCTTAAAGGCTGACACAATTCCTAGCATCTCCTTATCCCACACGTCGTAGTTGAGTTCCGCTGGGTTAAGCTTTCGAGAATAAAAGGCAACAGGGTGAGTCTTTCCGTCAATAACCTGGGATAGAATTGCGGCGATAGCAAAATCACTTGCGTCCGTTTCCACGATAGTCTGGCGATCTGGAGAGAAATGTACCAAGATCGGTGCAGACGTAAACAGGGTTTTGAGTTTTTCGAAGGCTGCTTGGGCCGTCATAGACCAGACAAAGTTCTTAGCATCACCCCTGAGACAATCGGTAATGGGTTTACAGACCCCGGAGAAATTGTGGATAAACCTTCTGTAGAAGTTGGCAAAGCCCATGAAGATCTGTACTTCCTTAACGCTACGCGGGGCTTGCCAATTCGTAACAGACATAACCTTATCCAGTGCCATGGTGACGCCTGCTGGGGCAAGGATGTATCCGAGGAACTCGATTTCAGTGAGCTCGAAGAACGATTTCTTCGGGTTGGCGACCAGATTGTATTCTTGTAGCCTACTAAGGACTTTGCCGACCAACTCCCTGTGCTCCTCTCGAGACTTGCTATATATTAGGATATCATCAAGGTATACTACTACACCTTGATCCAAGAATTCCCTCAGCGCATCATTCATCATGTTCTGGAAGGTCGCCGGCGCATTTGCCAGCCCAAAAGGCATAACGAGGTACTCAAAATGCCCGTACCGCGTACGGAATGCTGTCTTCCACTCGTCGCCATCTTTGATCCTGATAAGGTTGTAACCTTCCTTCAGGTCAATCTTCGAGAAGATAACCGCGCCTGCCACTCGATCTCGTAGTTCGTCCATAAGTGGTAACGGATACCTGTTCTTAATGGATACTCGGTTAAGTCCACGGTAGTCAACGCAAAGTCGCAGACTACCGTCCTTCTTCTTCACAAATAGGATTGGGGCTCCTGCAGGGGATTTGCTCGGCCTAATCTTTCCCAATCGCAACATTTTGTCCAGGTACTCCCGAAGCACCTTCAGTTCGACTTCGGATAGGGAGTAAACGGGTCCCCATGGTGGCTGCTTCCCTGGTTCGAGATCTATCGCATGGTCGTAAGATCGATGCGGTGGTAGTTTGTCGGCTTCCGATGGTAGGAAGACTTTAAGGAACCCATGGAGCCAAGAGGGAAGAGTTTCACGGAGGTTAACCGATTCATCTTCCAAGAGACAGATGCTACCGATGAATTGGGCCTCCGGATCGTCCAGTACCCCCTCGTCCATTTCTATTTGAGGTTCCTTGTCAGTGAAGCAACGACTCTTGCAGTTCTCACCATCGTAGGAAACTTCCCCATTTGCCCCTATAACCGGCTTGTGTTCTTTCAACCACCAGTTCGGTAGTATCGCGTCGATGCCAGGTGGGAGCGGGGCGATCTCGAATGATAGTTGCGTTTGATGCCCCCTTGACATTATAATTAATGGTTGTGTAAAGGCGTGTCCCGTGCCCTTCATAACTTCTCCCGTAAATCCGAATACTCGGGCCGGGACGTCTCGTTTCACCTTCGGGACCTCAAAACTATCAACAAAAACAGCAGACAAAACAGGACCAGTTGCACCAGTATCCAACAACACCTTACAAGGTAAACATTTTTCCGCAAAACAAAGGAACTGATTAACGATAGGTCGAGGACCATGAATAGGTTCCTCCAAAATTTTCTGTTTTTTCTCCGGTTGGGACGCTCTCCCTTCCTGCCTTTTTCTTTTCATATTTTTTTTGTTGTTTTCCGTCAGTGATAACATAGCAATCTGGGGATACTCCTGACCTGACTCATCAGAGTCCCCTTTTAAAAATCCTCGTCGAAATCCATCTCAGATTCCGATCCGCGTTCTCGCACAAACGCTTGCCCACTGGTGTACTCCGCAGCAGCCGTCGCAGCCGGCTTCTTAGCACGGTGCCTCATTCGCTTTCTCTGAGGTTGGGGTTCCGGTGGTTCCATATCGTGGTCGCCATCGTCATCGCGGGTACGCTTTCGGGAGAAAGAGGAGATAGATGCACTGCTGTTAGCATCTGAACGACACCATTTCCAAAGATGACCCTTTCGGCCACATCGCACACAGGCTCCATCGGTCTTTCGCTGTTCTCGGACCGGCTGTGGAACTCCTTTGGTGGCTTCGTCGTAGTCGTGGTATATTGGCTTATTCCCCGACTTGTTCTTGCTGGTACTCTTCTTATCTTGTCCTTTTTCCTTCTCCTCGGTCTGAGCCCTCCCCTTGATCTTAAACCCCTTCTCCTTCTGCCGCGAGTTCCCACCATTATTCGATTCCCTTCCTTTCGACTCTACTTTCCCCAACATCTTCATCTGCTCCTGATAAGCCTCGTGAGCCTTGCCGGCTCGTTCCAACTGTTGGATGTACTCGGAGTCGTCATCAGTTGGGTCGAAGCGGGAGTGGCGCTCCCGGATTTCATTTGGTAGTCCTTGGAGCAAGGCGGCGCGGTAGGATGCCCCTTTCATCTGGGCATGCTGGTTCATAATCTCCATCCTCGTCAGGTAGTCCCCGATGTTAGCAGAGTACTTGAACTGCTGCATCTTCATCGCATTTTCCATAGCTTCCTGAGTGCTTAGGAAACGTTTTCTGATCTCCTGACGGAATCGAGTCCAGGTGGCGTAGTCTGCGGCTGCTGGACCTAGCATCTTGGTCTCGATGTACTCCATGAACCATTCCTTTGCTAACCCACACGTATACGTTCCAGCGAACAGTACTTTGTTCCTGTCCGTTCGGAACTTCTTGGGCTTCTGCTCAAAGTAGATCTCGCACTCCATGAGCCAATGCCGCAGGTTATGCTTTCTGGCATTATCGAACTCAAAAGGTATTTTGGCGAGCGAATCTACCATATCGTCGTCTTCAGGCGGCGCGGTATTCCGGTTCCCGCCTCGGTTCCTTCTCCAATTCTTCCGACCGTGCGACCATTCACTATTATCGTCGTCATCATCGTCGGAAGGTTCTGGGTCTCCCCCAACGTTTCCTCTTGGTGGGTTTTGTGGAGGTTGATTCCCACCATTCCCACCAACTGGAGCAGCTCCCACCGGTCCTCTGCCATTATTGCCCTGTACTGGGCCGGCATCCTCCGGCCGCCTGCCCCCACTTCCTCCTACTGGACCAGCGTTTCCTCCTACTGGGCCAGTATTTTCGGGTTTCTTGCCATTGCCAACAGGAACCGTTCGGGGCGCATTAGGGTCTAAAGGAGCACTTGCCACAGAAGGTGCTACTGACAGATGTTGTCGCAGTAGTTCCTCCATCTCGGCTATCCGTTGGTTTCTTTCCGCATCGGACCGCTTGAATTCCGCAAACCAAGCTCGTTGCTCCCCTTTTTCCTGCTCCCGCTCTTCTCTCACCATCCTCAGCTGTCGCTCCGCCTCCTGTAACTGGTTCTGGGTTTGTAGATGACTTTGCTCCAGAACCTTGTGGTCGGCGGCTCGGGCAGCTTCGTGTACTTGTTGGACACTGGAGACGAGTTCAAAGAGCGATTCCAGATGTTGCTTTTGGGCAATGGCTTCTTGCCGTACCTTTTTGTCCAGGATTTGCCCACTCCCTTGGACTTGTTCCTGGAGGTTTTGTAGCTGCTGCCAAACGGCCTGTCCAGCTGCACCAAGATACCTCATTTGTGCCTCATGGGTATCCAAAAACTCCTGCATATTCCTCACGAACTGGGCTTGAGCAGAGCGTTTACTCGTTGACCTAGTTTGTGTAGAGGGTCCTCCCGTGAGTAGGGGGTCGGGGCTAGCAGCCCTTGATATTACCATAGAATCTTCTCCTCCGGCCTCCTCAGTTACGGCCGAGGTGTCTATGAAATAATTATCCCTTCGGGTAGTCATTGTGATAGGGGATAATGATGATAGTTCTTCTTTTGAGGTGACTTCGTTACTCCAAGTGAACTTGCGAGTAACAATATACTGTGAGGGATGCGTACCAGACCACAAGAGTACACTACGCAGAGCTCAGAGTTCGGCTAACAGCTACAAAGGTAGAAGTCTCCAAGGTCTCTTCAGTCAACGTCGAGTATGATTCTCCTTGATCCGATACGGGCCCCGCGAGCTACGTTATCAACAAAGATTCACTAGAGTTAGCGTGTGATGTTCGACCGTCTTCGACGTAATAGTTCAGGTAGAGTTCGAAGTCACGATAGAGTAAAGTATTTCAGAAAGTATAGTCAAATAAAGTTGTAACTCGCGTATCAACGATTTATATTGTTAAGACTCTGATTTCGCCGATGATGGTTTGGCTAGTCAGTGAATGACACAGTATTTATATCCCTCGCTTATATCTCGAGGACCCAGTCTAATAATACAGAATACACTAGGGGCATGCCCGAGACCCTGAAAAACAACCAAGAACATTTAACTCCTAAATCCGTACCCTAAACTCCTAAACCCGCTAAAACCCCTCAACCTATTTATCCACTCTAATGCACGTTTCCCTGTCGATGTTTCTTCTCCATCGGCCGTCTGGTGGATAATCATCAGCGTCGGCTATTCGGAGGTCTCGGACGGCAAGGCTACCTACTCAGGCCTCTTCCCACATCGCTTTCCCATATAGCAGAGTCCTCTCATGCCCTCAGGTACCGCCGATAGGTACTCGGTCGGCTGGCAGCTTGCGCCGATTCGCTCCGAGTGGTCCGATCTTCGATCCGATTGATTCCAGCTGTCCCTCATATATCCACCGGTACCAAAACACTCCCCTCCGGCGGTTTGACGCTCCGGGGGTTATTATTGGGGTCGAAAACGTGTTTTTTATGACTCTGGGTTTTTTGGTCGTAATTTGGTCGCACCACACTCCGCGAGTGTGGTCAAGAGTTGATATTAGCGTACAGAGGGTATTGGGGTGTCTACTAGCCTTTCTCTCACTCCCGTAAATGCTTGGCATGCCCGTAACAGACCCCCTATTGACGGGAGGACCCTCTACAACAACTAGGCAATCGAGTAAACGCTCTGCTCAAGCCCAGTTTGTGAGGAATATGCAGGAGTTTTTGGATACCCATGAGGCACAAATGAGGTATCTTGGTGCAGCTGGACAGGCCGTTTGGCAGCAGCTACAAAACCTCCAGGAACAAGTCCAAGGGAGTGGGCAAATCCTGGACAAGAAGGTGCGACAAGAAGCCATTGCCCAAAAACAACATCTGGAATCGCTCTTTGAACTCGTCTCCAGTGTCCAACAAGTACATGAAGCCGCACGAGCCGCCGACCACAAGGTTCTGGAGCAAAGTCATCTGCAAACCCAGAACCAGTTACAGGAGGCGGAGCGACAACTAAGGATGGTAAGAGAAGAGCGAGAGCAGGAAAAAGGGGAGCAACGAGCTTGGTTTGCGGAATTCAAGCGGTCCGATGCGGAAAGAAACCAACGGATAGCCGAGATGGAGGAACTACTGTGACAACATCTGTCAGTAGCACCTTCCGTGGCAAGTGCTCCCTTAGATCCTAATGCACCCCGAACGGTTCCTGTTGGCAATGGCAAGAAACCCGAAAATGCTGGCCCAGTAGGAGGAAACGCTGGTCCAGTAGGAGGGAATGGAGGCAGGCAACCGGAGGATGCCGGCCCAGTGCAGGGCAATAATGGCAGAGGACCGGTGGGAGCTGCTCCAGTTGGCGGGAATGGTGGGAATCAACCTCCACAAAACCCACCAAGAGGAAACGTTGGGGGAGACCCAGAACCTTCCGACGACGATGACGACGATAACAGTGAATGGTCGCACGGTCGGAAGAATTGGAGAAGGAACCGAGGCGGGAACCGGAATTCGGCGCCGCCTGAAGACGACGATATGGTAGATTCGCTTGCCAAAATACCCTTCGAGTTCGATAATGCCAGGAAGCATAACCTGCGGCATTGGCTCATGGAATGCGAGATCTACTTTGAGCAGAAGCCCAAGAAGTTCCGAACGGACAGGAACAAGGTACTGTTCGCTGGAACGTATACGTGTGGGTTGGCAAAGGAATGGTTCATGGAATACATCGAGACCAAGATGCTAGGACCGGCAGCCGCGGACTACGCCACTTGGACTCGGTTCCGTCAGGAGATTAGGAAACGCTTCTTAAGTACTCAGGAGGCTATGGAAAACGCGATGAAGATGCAGCAGTTTAAGTACTCTGCTAACATCGGAGACTACCTGACAAGAATGGAGATCATGAACCAGCATGCTCAGATGAAAGGAGCATCCTATCGCGCCGCCTTGCTCCAAGGACTACCAAATGAAATCCGGGAGCGCCACTCACGCTTCGATCCAACTGAGGACGACTCCGAGTATATCCAACAGTTGGAACGAGCCGGTAAGGCTCATGAGGCCTATCAAGAGCAAATGAAGATGTTGGGGAAAGGGGAGTCGAGAGGAAGGGAAACGAATAATGGTGGGAACTCGCGGCAAAAGGAAAAGGGGTTTAAGATCAAGGGGAGGGCTCAGACTGAGGAGAAAGAAAAGGGGCAAGACAAGAAGAGCACCAGCAAGAATAAGTCGGGGAATAAGCCAATATACCACGACTACGACGAAGCCACCAAAGGAGTTCCACAGCCGGTCCGAGAACAGCGAAAGACCGATGGAGCCTGTGTGCGATGTGGCCGAAAGGGTCATCTTTGGAAGTGGTGTCGTTCAGATGCTAACAGCAGTGCAATTATCTCCTCTTTCTCCCGAAAGCGTACCCGCGATGACGATGGCGACCACGATATGGAACCACCGGAACCCCAACCTCAGAGAAAGCGAATGAGGCACCGTGCTAAGAAGCCGGCTGCGACGGCTGCTGCGGAGTACACCAGTGGGCAAGCGTTTGTGCGAGAACGCGGATCGGAATCTGAAATGGATTTCGACGAGGATTTTTAAAAGGGGACTCTGATGAGTCAGGTCAGGAGTATCCCCAGATTGCTATGTTATCACTGACGGAAAACAACAAAAAAAATATGAAAAGAAAAAGGCAGGAAGGGAGAGCGTCCCAACCGGAGAAAAAACAGAAAATTTTGGAGGAACCTATTCATGGTCCTCGACCTATCGTTAATCAGTTCCTTTGTTTTGCGGAAAAATGTTTACCTTGTAGGGTGTTGTTGGATACTGGTGCAACTGGTCCTGTTTTGTCTGCTGTTTTTGTTGATAGTTTTGAGGTCCCGAAGGTGAAACGAGACGTCCCGGCCCGGGTATTTGGATTTACGGGAGAGGTTATGAAGGGCACGGGACACGCCTTTACACAACCATTAATTATAATGTCAAGGGGGCATCAAACACAGTTGTCATTCGAGATCGCCCCTCTCCCACTTGGCATCGACGCGATACTACCGAACTGGTGGTTGAAAGAACACAAGCCGGTTATAGGGGCAAATGGGGAAGTTTCCTACGATGGTGAGAACTGCAAGAGTCGTTGCTTCACTGACAAGGAACCTCAAATAGAAATGGACGAGGGTGTACTGGACGATCCGGAGGCCCAATTCATCGGTAGCATCTGTCTCTTGGAAGATGAATCGGTGAACCTCCGTGGAACTCTTCCCTCTTGGCTCCATGGGTTCCTTAAAGTCTTCCTACCATCGGAAGCCGACAAACTACCACCGCATCGATCTTACGACCATGCGATAGATCTCGAACCAGGGAAGCAGCCACCATGGGGACCCGTTTACTCCCTATCCGAAGTCGAACTGAAGGTGCTTCGGGAGTACCTGGACAAAATGTTGCGATTGGGAAAGATTAGGCCGAGCAAATCCCCTGCAGGAGCCCCAATCCTATTTGTGAAGAAGAAGGACGGTAGTCTGCGACTTTGCGTTGACTACCGTGGACTTAACCGAGTATCCATTAAGAACAGGTATCCGTTACCACTTATGGACGAACTACGAGATCGAGTGGCAGGCGCGGTTATCTTCTCGAAGATTGACCTGAAGGAAGGTTACAACCTCATCAGGATCAAAGACGGCGACGAGTGGAAGACAGCATTCCGTACGCGGTACGGGCATTTTGAGTATCTCGTTATGCCTTTTGGGCTGGCAAATGCGCCGGCGACCTTCCAGAACATGATGAATGATGCGCTGAGGGAATTCTTGGATCAAGGTGTAGTAGTATACCTTGATGATATCCTAATATATAGCAAGTCTCGAGAGGAGCACAGGGAGTTGGTCGGCAAAGTCCTTAGTAGGCTACAAGAATACAATCTGGTCGCCAACCCAAAGAAATCGTTCTTCGAGCTCACTGAAATCGAGTTCCTCGGATACATCCTTGCCCCAGCAGGCGTCACCATGGCACTGGATAAGGTTATGTCTGTTACGAATTGGCAAGCCCCGCGTAGCGTTAAGGAAGTACAGATCTTCATGGGCTTTGCCAACTTCTACAGAAGGTTTATCCACAATTTCTCCGGGGTCTGTAAACCCATTACCGATTGTCTCAGGGGTGATGCTAAGAACTTTGTCTGGTCTATGACGGCCCAAGCAGCCTTCGAAAAACTCAAAACCCTGTTTACGTCTGCACCGATCTTGGTACATTTCTCTCCAGATCGCCAGACTATCGTGGAAACGGACGCAAGTGATTTTGCTATCGCCGCAATTCTATCCCAGGTTATTGACGGAAAGACTCACCCTGTTGCCTTTTATTCTCGAAAGCTTAACCCAGCGGAACTCAACTACGACGTGTGGGATAAGGAGATGCTAGGAATTGTGTCAGCCTTTAAGCAATGGCGTCACTACCTCGAAGGACCTAGCCGAACGGTTCTCGTTTATACGGATCATAAGAACTTGGAATATTTCTCAACAACCAAGGTTCTTAACCGACGACAGGCAAGGTGGGCTGAGTCTTTGGCGGAATTTGACTTTAAGATTATTTACCGCCCGGGAACCAAAAATGGGAAGGCAGATGCACTATCACGACGGCCGGAGTACCGTCCTGAAGGGGGAGGCACGCTTGGGAAACAGCCGATAGACAGGTTCTTTAAGCCTGGACAGTTGGCGGAGGAAGAGTTTGTGGTATCAGCGGTGTCGCTTGCCTCCAAGGGGGTGATTGACTGGTCGAAGAATTTTCTGGATCATGTCAGGCAGGCGGCATCGGGAGACCCGACATGGGTAGGAATGAAAGAGAGAGTTGAGCAAGGGGAGAAGCTGGGGGAATTGAAGGATATTGCCGAAAAAGACGGGCTACTCTTCTATAAGAACCGACTCTATATTCCGGCAGACGACCGCATCAAGATCCGAATTGCACAGTCAGAACACGATTCGAAGGTGGCAGGACACTTTGGACAAGACAAAACTTTGGAACTCATCACACGTAACTTCTATTGGCCAAAAATGAACGAGTGGATTGATGATTACGTTCGGTCATGTGACGAGTGCCAGCGCAACAAACCCAGCCGCCATAAGAAGTACGGTGCGCTTCTACCATTGTCCACACCACACTCCGTCTGGCAATCGATATCAATGGACTTCGTGGTGCAATTACCGGAATCGAAGGGATACAACCAGATTTGGGTAGTAGTCGATAGGTTCTCGAAGATGTCGCACTTCATTCCCCTAGTAGCAGAAACGACCGCGCAGGATTTAGCGAAGATATTCCTCGGTCAAATCTGGCGACTCCATGGGCTGCCTCTTGATATAGTTTCCGACAGGGACGCCAAGTTTACTTCAAGCTTTTGGGCATCCCTTATGGAATTATTGGACGTGAGGATAAGAATGAGTACGGCTTTCCACCCTCAGACCGATGGGCAAACAGAGCGAGTCAACCAAACCCTCGAGCATTACTTACGAGCGTTCTGCAACTACGAGCAAGATGATTGGGCAGAGCTACTCCCGTTGGCGGAGTATGCTTACAACAACTCGGTTACCACCGCCACGGGTCAATCTCCGTTTTATACCAATTACGGTTATAACCCAAGAACCAACTGGCCGACAGAAGCCGAAGTGGTCAACCCAACTAGTGATCTGTACGCTCATTTCATCCGAGGGGTTCATGATTCTGCTCTCGCTCGCTTAACAGACACCAGGGAAAAGATGGGGAAATACTATGATCGAAAAAGGGACGAACCGCCTAACTTCAAGGTGGGAGACATGGTTATGCTCAATGCGACCAATATCAAGACACGTCGCTCCACCAAGAAACTCGATCACAAGAAACTCGGCCCGTTCAAAATCATCCGACTAGCCGGGAAACGAGCCTGCGAACTGGAACTGCCGCCACAAGTCAAAATCCATAATGTGTTCCATATTGAACTCTTGGAACGGTATCGACAGAGCAGTATCCCAGGCCGAGAACAACGTCCCCCAACTCCCGAAGAGGTCGATAAGGAAGGAGAGGTGCTGTACGAAGTGGAAAGTATCGTGGGGAGCCGGAAAAGCAGAAGAGGATTAGTGGAATACCTGGTGAAATGGCGGGGCTATTCGATGAGTGACTGTACGTATCAAGTCATGGACGCTATGGATGAGGAAGTACTTGACCTTGTCCGCGACTTCCATCGAAGGAACCCCAAGGCCGTGAAGGACCAACGCCTGAGACTATAGAGGTACCCTACGGGGGCTAAGTCCTTCCCCTCCACAGACACTGCGGGTGATATGTGGAGCAGGTTTACTGGAACCATAGTCTGTCAGAAGATGTCCCGAGACGTGACACCCTGGAAGGGGGGTAAGCTGTTACGGGCATGCCAAGCATTTCCGGGAGTGAGAGAAAGGCTAGTAGATACCCCAATACCCTCTGTACGCTAATATCAACTCTTGACCACACTCGCGGAGTGTGGTGCGACCAAATTACGACCAAAAAACCCAGAGTCATAAAAAACACGTTTTCGACCCCAATAATAACCCCCGGAGCGTCAAACCGCCGGAGGGGAGTGTTTTGGTACCGGTGGATATATGAGGGACAGCTGGAATCAATCGGATCGAAGATCGGACCGCTCGGAGCGAATCGGCGCAAGCTGCCAGCCGACCGAGTACCTATCGGCGGTACCTGTGGGCATGAGAGGACTCTGCTATGTGGGAAAGCGATGTGGGAAGAGGCCTGAGTAGGTAGCCTTGCCGTCCGAGACCTCCGAATAGCCGACGCTGACGATTATCCACCAGACGGCCGATGGAGAAGAAACATCGACAGGGAAACGTGCATTAGAGTGGATAAATAGGTTGAGGGGTTTTAGCGGGTTTAGGAGTTTAGGGTACGAACTTAGGAGTTAAATGTTCTTGGTTGTTTTTCAGGGTCTCGGGCCTGCCCCGAGTGTATTCTGTATTATTAGACTGGGTCCTCGAGACATAAGCGAGGGATATAAATACTGTGTCATTCACTGACTAGCCAAACCATCATCGGCGAAATCAGAGTCTTAACAATATAAATCGTTGATACGCGAGTTACAACTTTATTTGACTATACTTTCTGAAATACTTTACTCTATCGTGACTTCGAACTCTACCTGAACTATTACGTCGAAGACGGTCGAACATCACACGCTAACTCTAGTGAATCTTTGTTGATAACGTAGCTCGCGGGGCCCGTATCGGATCAAGGAGAATCATACTCGACGCTGACTGAAGAGACCTTGGAGACTTCTACCTTTGTAGCTGTTAGCCGAACTCTGAGCTCTGCGTAGTGTACTCTTGTGGTCTGGTACGCATCCCTCACAGCCCAACTCATGCCTAGGTCCGCAAGGAGGGAATTGTGGATCTTGTCATCCACCAACTAACCCTCATAGCCAGTCTTCCAAATCAGCTGAATAATAGTATTCAGGAAGAGGTCTATTCCTCCTCGAGCAGTGTGGGTAAGGGCATTCCATTGGGCTACAGCATCATCTCTAGAGATGGCTTCACCGAAGGCTGCTCTAAAAGCATCCACAAAGGAATCCCAGCGCTTCCATCTCTCATCTAATTTCACTGACATCCCGCCAGCAAGACGGTTGGCGGAGGCTTGATCAATTGAATTGTGGTATGCCTCATACCATCGGATTGCTGCTTCTCCTTCCATCAAGTTGCCTGCATAGCGGATCTTAACCTCCTCAGAGGTGAAGGATAGGCTCTCTATGGAGAACACATTTTCACATTGCCGGATGAAGGTCTCCACTTGCTCCGCTTTGCCTTGGAACTTGGAGGGAGGTGGTGCTTTTGGTTCTCGGGCCCTGCTAGGTCCAGAAGGGGGAGAGGCGGCCGGAGGTCGGTACTGCTGGGACATCATTTCCCACAGCTTCTTCTGCTGCTTCTCCAACTTCTTCTTGAGGTATCTCCGCCAGCCTCTTCTATCACCACCTTCTGGTTCCGAGTCTGAACTGTCAGAACTGTCGGAATCCCCTGGTGCGGGAGCACGAGCCACTGGAGGTGGGGGGTTCTGATTCCCACCGCTACCACCCTGTGCATTAGCTGGAGGGGGAGCGGCGGCCGCAGCAGGAGGGGCTACAGGTGCTACTGGTGCCGGATTGCTGGCCAATGGTCAGGTTGCTGCTGCTTGAGCGGCCCCAGACATAGTAAACCTTCCCGGGTTCCTGGCTAGCGGACTAGGAGGTCCTCGGCCTGCACCTGAGTAGAGCTCTCCTTCATAGTCAAAGGATCAGTCGGATCCTCCAAGGAGTGGGTGTGCTCCACCGAAGCAGCTGGGAGGTAAGGGAGATGCCCCCACTGCTGGCTGAACAATAGGGATAACTCTCCTAGTGGATCTGACCGGAAATGCTGCGAAGGGACTGGTCTTTCACTGCATTGTTCTGGTCGCTGCCCTGGAAGAGGACCTGGAGTGTGGATTTTGTGCCGGAGTTCTTGGTCTACCAACCACCAGCCTTCCTTCATCAAGGGCTCGCTGTATTTCGGCAACAAAGTCTGGTGGAGTGGCCGGATTTGTCCACTCAATCTCCATGGCATCAGCATTCAGTTCATCCCTCTCCGCATACCTCCGGAGTTCTTCCTGAACAGAGTTGACCTCCATCTTCATGTACTCGAGAGCTTCTGCCATAAGAGCATGTTGTGCTGCCTGACGCTCTTGTACAAGGAGGAGGGCCTGACTGCCCCGGGTCAACTGATTCTGCAGGCTGTGCTGGAGGTAGGTCTGGAGCTCTGTGAAGAACTGTGGAAGGGAGTCCTCGTCGGTATCTTGCCAGGCAGGCTCACAACCGGGGATGTAGGTTTGTAGAGCGGTCCTGGGCTTCTTGACAAGCTGTGTCTGCCCGTTGGCATCAAGCTGGAGGGGCACCGGCTGCCATTCAATCTGAAGGGGCACATCCGGAGCTGGGAGGGCGGACATTTTTGTATAGAGGAAGAATAATCTGAAGGTGACTTTGAGCCTTAAAGATTATCTGTAACGGGGGTCTCTTCTAAGAGAAATAGAATAGGATAGAATAGAGACGGCCGTGCAAGATAGACAATCCGGTTGCAGATTATTCAAAGATACTATCGCTAGAACTCAATAATCTTTAAGGGCTCTGCTACCGATAAGAACTTGATTTCCTTTCTGATGAAGACTGGAGAGAAAGGACTGAAGGGCGAGAATGAACCTGAGTACTTATACTCCGAAGGCTTCTATTCTCTGCTCCTAACTCCTTACTAAGTTCCGGTGATGCCTTTCCTCGGTCCGGAAACAATACCACCGCTACCCCGCTTTTCTCTAAGCGTCAGCAGGTGTTTCCGATACCCAAGGCAACCACCCTTAGTCAAAGCCTTTGTAACACCTGCAGCCTTGGTTGCCACACAACCGGGGCCTCCATGAATGAGCTGCCCCTCAGGTGTAAGCTTAATCATTGCTGTAGAGCTTTCGCTTATTGTAGACTTCCCTGGCATAGTCCCTGCCACTATCGGCGGTCCTACAATGCTCAGAGGATACAGAGGATCACCGGGCAATCAGAGCTTCGCTCTGGCCGGCCTTCTAGTCACTGGCGAGGCATAGACTCGTCAGTCATTGCTCCCATGAATAGATCCCCTTCCTAGCGCCCAGAATGTAGTTGTTCTAACAGCTGGTAGCTAACCACACTGCCGGTACTTGCATATCACTGTGCAACTGGCTTCTAACAATAACTCTCAGCATGTAACCGGGCCCTGTGTGTACTCATACACCAGACAGTTGAAATGGCTCCGTTACAGAACACCAGTTGGGTCAACAAAACCGTTTCCGGAGCAGCAGCGTTCAATGCTCTATGCCTCCATGTGTTGAACATACGCCCTCTCAGTGGTTTCCTGCCTATGTGGAACAGAGGCGATTCCGCAACCCGCAGAGCACTCGCGGACGCTTTGAAGTGGCTCATCGCTGATGTTGGACAGAAGGAAAAGCTATCGAGGGGGCAGGGAAATCGCGAGTATAAAGAAGTTGCTGACGATAGCGATGATGATGAGGACGGTGGTCTGCCCGCCCAACGCTCTAAGAAGCGTAAACGGGACCCAGTGTCCGCAGATCTCGATAGACCTTCCATAATGGTTACGGTGGTAGACCCGGATGCTCTAGGAGCATTCTCCAGGGTTGCCCCGCCCCCTATCTATGACTGGAACCATCGACGAAATCAGAATTCGTTCATTGGAGTTCTGACCAAGATAACGTTTCCAGGGCTCTGCAATTTGATCCTGAAGCACACCCCACCCGGCAGAGCAATCAGGAGTATCTGGGGAGCACTCGATAACGTTCCACTGGCATCCAATCCTCCTGTTCGGCCGATGGAGGTGCAGATCACTGATTCGGAAGAGGTCGAGGGTTGGTTGAAGAATAGCGTTGGCAGGCCTCGGAGGATACTGGCGGTACTCCACAGAGCGGGCGCGGGTGCTAATTTGGGTGGTGCTGAAACACCGCCGCTGACACGAGCATTCCCTCATATCGAGGAAGACGATTACACCACGATCGATATTCCAGCAGAGGACTCTGATTACGAGGAGGGAAATCACCGCATAAATGCTAAAGGACTGAGGGTATATTTGCCCAGAACTGATGCCAGTAATCAAAGGCTAATCCAGACTCTTGTTAGACGTCGCGATAGACAGCAGGATGCTATCGACGACTTAGACCCCAAATACCTGAGGAAGTATCCTCTGGGTGTAGGGGTTGCTGACGCAAACTTTGCTCAGGGAGTAATCTGGACGCCTGCCGGGATAGCAGCCAAGAGAGTTGCTGACGCACTCGCGGCTGCTGCTGGAGGCGGTGGTGGTGGTGGTGGTGGTGGTGGCAATCTTCCTCCGGGCGGTGGTGGTGGTTGTGAGGGATGCGTACCAGATCACAAGAGTACACTACGCAGAGCTCAGAGTTCGGCTAACAGCTACAAAGGTAGGAGTCTCCAAGGTCTCTTCAGTCAACGTCGAGTATGATTCTCCTTGATCCGATACGGGCCCCGCGAGCTACGTTATCAACAAAGATTCACTAGAGTTAGCGTATAGAATTCGACCGTCTTCGACGTAATAGTTCAGGTAGAGTTCGAAGTCACGATAGAGTAAAGTAATTCCAAAAGTATCGTCAAATAAAGTTGTAACTCGCGTATCAACGATTTATATTGTTAAGACTCTGATTTCGCCGATGATAGTTTGGCTAGTCAGTGAATGACACAGTATTTATATCCCTCGCTTATGTCTCGAGGACCCAGTCTACTAATAATACAGAATACACTCGGGGCATGCCCGAGACCCTGAAAAACAACCAAGAACATTCAACTCCTAAGTCCGTAACCCAAACTCCTAAACCTGCAGAAACCCCTCAACCTATTTACCCACTCTAATGCACGTTTCCCTGTCGATGTTTCTTCCCCATCGGCCGTCTGGTGGATAATCGTCAGCGTCGGCTATTCGGAGGTCTCGGACGGCAAGGCTACCTACTCAGGCCTCTTCCCACATCGCTTTCCCACATAGCAGAGTCCTCTCATGCCCACAGGTACCGCCGATAGGTACTCGGTCGGCTGGTAGCTTGCGCCGATTCGCTCCGAGTGGTCCGATCTTCGATCCGATTGATTCCAGCTGTCCCTCATATATCCACCGGTCCAAAAGCACTCCCCTCCGGCGGTTTGACGCTCCGGGGGTTATTATTGGGGTCGAAAACGTGTTTTTTATGACTCCGTGTTTTGGTCGTATATTGGTCGCACCACACCCCGCGGGTGCGGTCCAGAGTTATCATTAGCGTACAGAGAGTATTGGGGTATCTAGTAGCCTTTTCTCTTACTCCCGTAAATGCTTGGCATGCCCGTAACAGGGCAAATCCTGGATAAGAAAGCACGATCAGAAGCCATTGCAACAAAGCAACATCTCGAATCGCTGTTCGAGCTCGTCGCAAATGTTCGACAAGTACAAGAAGCCGCACGAGCCGCCGACCATGAGGTTCTGGAGCGTAATCATCAGAATACCCAGAACCAGCTACAAGAGGCGGAGCGACAACTAAGGCTAGTAAGGGAAGAGCGGGAGCAGGAAAAAAGGGAACAACGGGAGCTGTTTGCGCAATTCAAGCAGTCCGATGAAGCAAGAAACCAACGGATAGCCGAGATGGAGGAATGACTACGACAACATATGTCAGTAGCACCCTCCATGGTTAGTGGTCCCGTAGATCCTACCGCACCCCAAACGATTCCTGTTGGCAATGGCAAGAATCCCGAAAATGCTGGCCCTCAAACCTCAGGGAACTGTAAGCAACCAGAAGGAGCTGGCCCAGTAGGAGGAAATGGAGGAAAAGAACCGGAAGACGCCGGCCCAGTGTATGGAAATAGTGGTAGGCGACCGGTAGGAGCTGCTCCAGTAGGAGGGAATGGTGGGAATCAACCTCCCCGGAACCCACCAAGAGGAAACCTTGGGGGAGACCCAGAACCTTCCGACGACGATGACGACGATAACAGTGAATGGTCGCATGGTAGGAAGAACTGGAGAGTGAACCGAGGTGGGAACCGAAATTCGGCGCCGCCAGAGGACGAGGATATGGTAGATTCGCTCGCCAAAATACCCTTTGAGTTCGATAATGCCAGAAAGCATAACCTGTGGCATTGGCTCATGGAGTGCGAGATCTACTTCGAGCAGAAGCCAAAGAAGTTCCGAACGGATAGGAACAAGGTACTGTTCGCTGGAACGTATACGTGTGGGTTGGCAAAGGAATGGTTCATGGAATATATCGAAACCAAAATCTTGGGCCCGGCAGCTGCAGACTACGCCACTTGGACCCAGTTTCGCCAGGAAGTCAGGAAACGTTTCCTAAGCACTCAGGAAGCTATGGAAAATGCGATGAAGATGCAGCAGTTTAAGTACTCTGCTAACATCGGCGACTACTTGACAAGGATGGAGATCATGAACCAACATGCTCAGATCAAAGGAGCATCCTACCGCGCCGCCTTGCTCCAAGGGCTCCCGAATGAAATCCGGGAACGCCATTCACGCTTCGATCCAACCGATGACGACTCCGAGTACATCCAACAGTTGGAACGAGCCGGCAAGGCTCACGAGGCTTATCAAGAGCAAATGAAGATGTTGGGGAAAGCGGAGTCGAGAGGAAGGGAGTCGAACAATGGTGGGAACTCGCGGCAAAAGGACAAGGGGTTTAAGATCAAAGGGAGGGCTCAAGGTGAGGAGAAAGAAAAGGAGCAAACAAAGAAGAACACCAGCACGAAGAAGTCCGGGAATAAGCTAGTATTCCACGACTATGACGAAGCCACCAAAGGAGTCCTAAAAGCGGTCCTGGACCAGCGAAAGACTGATGGTGTCTGTGTGCGATGTGGCCGGAAAGGTCACCTCTGGAAATTGTGTCGCTCGGATGCTAACAGCAGTGCATCCATCTCCTCCTTCTCCCGTAAGCGTACCCGCGATGACGATGGCGACCACGATATGGAACCACCAGAACCCCAACCTCAGAGAAAGCGAATGAGGCACCGAGTAAAGAAGCCGGCTGCTGCTGCTGCGGCGGAGTACACCAGTGGGCAAGCGTTTGTGCGAGAATGTGGATCAGAATCTGAGATGGATTTCGATGAGGATTTTTAGGAGGGGACTCTGATGAGTCAGGTCAGGAGTATCCCCAGATTGCTATGTTATCACTGACGGAAAACAACAAAAAAAATATGAAAAGAAAAAGGCAGGAGAGGAGAGCGTCCCCACCGGAGAAAAAACAGAAAATTTTGGAGGAACCAATTCACGGTCCTCGATCTATCGTTAATCAGCTCATTTGTTTTGCGGATAAATGTTTACCTTGTAAGGTGTTGTTGGATACTGGAGCAACTGGTCCTGTGTTGTCTGCTGTTTTTGTTGATAGTTTTGAGGTCCTGAAGGTGAAACGAGACGTCCCGGCCCGGGTATTTGGATTTACGGGAGAAGTTATGAAGGGCACGGGACACGCCTTTACACAACCATTAATTATAATGTCAAGGGGGCATCAAACACAGTTATCATTCGAGATCGCCCCTCTCCCGCTTGGCATCGATGCAATATTACCGAACTGGTGGTTGAAAGAACACAGGCCGGTTATAGGGGCAAATGGGGAAGTTTCCTACGATGGCGAGAACTGCAAGAGTCGATGCTTCACTGACAAGGAACCTCAAATAGAGATGGACGAGGGTGTACTGGACGATCCGGAGGCCCAATTCATCGGTAGCATTTGTCTATTGGAAGATGAATCGGTTAACCTGCGCGAAACTCTTCCCTCTTGGCTCCACAAGTTCCTTAAAGTCTTCCTACCATCGGAAGCAGACAAACTACCACCGCATCGATCTTACGACCATGCGATAGACCTCGAACCAGGGAAGCAGCCACCATGGGGACCCGTTTACTCCCTATCCGAAGTCGAACTGAAGGTGCTTCGGGAGTACCTAGATAAAATGTTGCGATTGGGAAAGATTAGGCCAAGCAAATCACCGGCAGGAGCCCCAATCCTATTTGTGAAGAAGAAGGGCGGTAGTCTGCGACTCTGCGTTGACTACCGTGGACTTAACCGTGTGTCCATCAAGAACAGGTATCCGTTACCGCTTATGGACGAGCTGCGAGACCGAGTGGCAGGCGCGGTTATCTTCTCGAAGATTGACCTGAAGGAAGGTTACAACCTCATCAGGATCAAAGACGGCGACGAGTGGAAGACAGCCTTCCGTACGCGGTACGGGCATTTTGAGTACCTCGTCATGCCTTTTGGGCTGGCAAATGCGCCGGCGACCTTCCAGAACATGATGAATGAAGCGCTGAGGGAATTCTTGGATCAAGGTGTAGTAGTATACCTTGATGATATCCTAATATATAGCAAGTCTCGAGAAGAGCACAGAGAGTTGGTCGGCAAAGTCCTTAGTAGACTACAAGAATATAATTTAGTCGCCAACCCGAAGAAATCGTTCTTCGAGCTCACCGAAATCGAGTTCCTTGGATACATCCTTGCCCCAGCAGGCGTCACCATGGCACTGGATAAGGTCATGTCTGTTACGAATTGGCAAGCCCCGCGCAGCGTTAAGGAAGTACAGATCTTCATGGGCTTTGCCAACTTCTACAGAAGGCTTATCCACAATTTCTCCGGGGTCTGTAAACCCATTACCGATTGTCTCAGGGGTGATGCTAAGAACTTTGTCTGGTCTATGACGGCCCAAGCAGCCTTCGAAAAACTCAAAACCCTGTTTACGTCTGCGCCGATCTTGGTACACTTCTCTCCAGATCGCCAGACTATCGTGGAAACGGACGCAAGTGATTTTGCTATTGCCGCAATTCTATCCCAGGTCATTGACGGAAAGACTCACCCTGTTGCCTTCTATTCTCAAAAGCTTAACCCAGCGGAACTCAACTATGACGTCTGGGATAAGGAGATGCTAGGAATTGTGTCAGCCTTCAAGCAATGGCGTCACTACCTCGAAGGACCTAGCCGAACGGTCCTCGTCTATACGGATCACAGGAACTTAGAATACTTCTCAACAACCAAGGTTCTTAACCGACGACAGGCAAGGTGGGCTGAGTCTTTGGCGGAATTTGACTTCAAGATTATTTACCGCCCGGGAACCAAAAATGGGAAGGCAGATGCACTATCGCGACGGCCGGAGTACCGTCCTGAAGGGGGAGGCACGCTTGGGAAACAGCCTATAGATAGGTTCTTTAAGCCCGGACAGTTGGCGGAGGAAGAGTTTGTGGTATCAGCGGTGTCGCTTGCCTCCAAGGGGGTGATTGACTGGTCGAAGAACTTTCTGGACCATGTCAGGCAGGCGGCATCGGGAGACCCGACATGGGTAGGATTGAAAGAGAGAGTTGAGCAAGGAGAGAAGCTGGGGGAATTGAAGGATATCGCTGAGAAAGACGGGCTACTCTTCTATAAGAACCGACTCTACATTCCGGCAGACGATCGCATTAAGATCCGAATCGCACAGGCAGAACACGATTCGAAGGTGGCAGGACATTTTGGGCAAGACAAAACTTTGGAACTCATCACGCGTAATTTCTATTGGCCAAAAATGAACGACTGGATTGATGATTATGTTTGGTCATGTGACGAGTGCCAGTGCAACAAACCTAGCCGCCATAAGAAATACGGTGCGCTTCTACCACTGTCCACGCCACATTCTGTCTGGCAATCGATATCAATGGACTTTGTCGTGCAGTTACCGGAATCGAAGGGATATAACCAAATCTGGGTAGTAGTCGATAGGTTCTCGAAGATGTCGCACTTTATCCCCCTAGTAGCAGAAACGACCGCGCAGGATCTAGCAAAAATATTCCTCGGTCAAATCTGGCGACTTCATGGGCTGCCTCTTGATATAGTTTCCGACAGGGACGCCAAGTTTACTTCAAGCTTTTGGGCATCCCTTATGGAATTATTGGACGTGAGGATAAGAATGAGTACGGCTTTCCACCCTCAGACCGATGGGCAAACAGAGCGGGTCAACCAAACCCTCGAGCACTACCTACGAGCGTTCTGTAACTACGAACAAGATGATTGGGCAGAGCTACTCCCGTTGGTGGAGTATGCTTACAACAACTCGGTTACCACCGCCACGGGTCAATCTCCGTTCTATACCAATTACGGTTACAACCCAAGAACCAATTGGCCGACGGAAGCCGAAGTGGTCAACCCAACCAGTGACCTGTATGTGTGAGGGATGCGTACCAGACCACAGGAGTACACTACGCAGAGCTCAGAGTTCGGCTAACAGCTACAAAGGTAGAAGTCTCCAAGGTCTCTTCAGTCAACGTCGAGTATAAATCACCTTGATCCGATACGGGTCCCGCGAGCTACGTTATCAACAAAGATTCACTAGAGTTAGCGGATGGTATTCGACCGTCTTCGACGTAATAGTTCAGGTAGAGTATGAAGTCACAATAGAGTAAAGTATTTCGAATAGTATAGTCAAATAGAGTTGTAACTCGCGTATCAACAATTTATATTGCTAAGACTCTGATTTCGTCGATGATGGTTTGGCTAGTCAGTGAATGACACAGTATTTATATCCCTCGCTTATGTCTCGAGGACCCAGTCTACTAATAATACAGAATACACTCGGGGTCTGCCCGAGACCCTGAAAAACAACCAAGAACATTTAACTCCTAAGTCCGTAACCCAACTCCTAAGTCCGCTGAAACCCCTCAACCTATTTACCCATTCTAATGCACGTTTCCCTGTCGATGTTTCCTCTCAATCGGCCTTCTGGTGGATAATCGTCAGCGTCGGCTACTCGTAGGTCTCGGACGACAAGGCTACCTACTCAGGCCTCTTCCCACATCGCTTTCCCACATAGCAGAGTCCTCTCATGCCCACAGGTACCGCCGATAGGTACTCGGTCGGCTGGTAGCTTGCGCCGGTTCGCTCCGAGTGATTCGATCTTCGATCCGATTGCTTCCAGCTGTCCCTCATATATCCACCGGTCCAAAAGCACTCCCCTCCGGCGGTTTGACGCTCCGGGGGTTATTATTGGAGTCGAAAACGTGTTTTTTAACTAGGAAAACCGCAACTCCGCATTTGGTCGCATATTGATCGCACCGCACCGTGTGGGTGCGAACCGAAGTTGATATTGGTGTTGCCATTAGTGTTAGAGGGTATTGGGGTATCTACTAGCCTTTCTCTCACTCCCGTAAATGCTTGGCATGCCCGTAACAGATGGCCAGTTGGTTCTGGGTTCATAACCATAGTTGGCATAAAAAGCCGATACTTTGGTAGACTCAGAGACCCCCGAGTTATATGCATACTCTGCCAAAGGCAAGAGGTCTACCCAGTCATCCTGTTGATATAAACAATAACTCCGCAAGTAATGTTCCAGAGTCTGGTTAACTCTCTCTGTTTGACCGTCCGTTTGGGGGTGGATATAACGTGGGTCTATGGACGAAGGACTATAGTGCCAAGGAATACAACCGAGGCGAGGACTTAGTATCAAGGGATGCGGGACTATAGACTATGGGGTGGTTCAATCTTGATCAAAGATCCAAGATAACCCTATGACGTAGCGTAGAACAAAAGTAATATTCGTAGAATGAATACAGAAGAAGAAGAAACTTATATTGCTTTGAAGTACAAGACTTATCGCACGCCGACCCGACCGCCTAGAACAAAACCAAACAGAAAAGAAAAGAAAAAGAAAAACAACGAACAACGAACACGAACAAACAAGAACAAACAAGAACAAAACAAACAAAGACAAGGACTTTCAAAGACAACACGCGACCAAAGAAATCCAACGACCAGAAAAATAACATATCTCAGCGGACTCAGGCGTTGGATCCATCGAAAACAAAGTTAAAAACAAAAGCGAGAATAAAAGGTAAAAGGAAACTATCCTTCCTAGTCCCGTCCCTAATCATTTTCTTCCATCCCCTCTTCCAGGTCCGCCTCCGCCTCCACCGACTCGTACCATTTCGAGACTTGAGATTTCTTTGCAAATTGTAGGATGAGGTCCGTTTTCAGGTTTGTGAACATCCAGTTTTCCCAGGTCATCGCTCCGGGGATTTTCTCTATCAGAGGGGCGCGGATTCGAGCCCACGCTGGGCATTCCATAAGTGTATGTTTCGCTGAGTTTTCCATACCACACTGGCATGGTTCGCGGTCTGTATGTGCTGCATGTTTGTCGATTCGGGTGGTTTGACATCGGATTCGAAATACCTTTTTCGCTTCTGTAAGGGTGAGTTTCGCAATCTTGGGAGGGGGGCGGAATTCCCCCCGATGGTGGTAGTTAGGTATTGGTTGTGTATTCCATTCTTCTAACAGATGGTCGCGTAATAGTTTGTTTTGATTCCACTTGTCTCTCATATTTCCGGGGGTTTGGTATGGGAGTAAGAGTGAGGCGATTCGGTGCAGGCCTGTCCCTTTGATGTTTGCTTCTTTGTATGGGAGGAGCTCGATCAGGGATTCATTGTTGGGGTGGGTTGCATCGGTGCAGAGTATTCTGGTTCCGTACTTTCTTGAGCAATATGTCAGGAGGTGTTCAAGGGGGGGTAGGCCTGCTTCTCGGAGGAGTTTAGCTCTCTTGGTCCATCGTGGTAGGCCTGTGATGACCCGGGCAGCTTCATTGTATATGTGAGGGATGCGTACCAGACCACAAGAGTACACTACGCAGAGCTCAGAGTTCGGCTAACAGCTACAAAGGTAGAAGTCTCCAAGGTCTCTTCAGTCAACGTCGAGTATGATTCTCCTTGATCCGATACGGGCCCCGCGAGCTACGTTATCAACAAAGATTCACTAGAGTTAGCGTGTGATGTTCGACCGTCTTCGACGTAATAGTTCAGGTAGAGTTCGAAGTCACGATAGAGTAAAGTATTTCAGAAAGTATAGTCAAATAAAGTTGTAACTCGCGTATCAACGATTTATATTGTTAAGACTCTGATTTCGCCGATGATGGTTTGGCTAGTCAGTGAATGACACAGTATTTATATCCCTCGCTTATGTCTCGAGGACCCAGTCTAATAATACAGAATACACTAGGGGCATGCCCGAGACCCTGAAAAACAACCAAGAACATTTAACTCCTAAATCCGTACCCTAAACTCCTAAACCCGCTAAAACCCCTCAACCTATTTATCCACTCTAATGCACGTTTCCCTGTCGATGTTTCTTCTCCATCGGCCGTCTGGTGGATAATCATCAGCGTCGGCTATTCGGAGGTCTCGGACGGCAAGGCTACCTACTCAGGCCTCTTCCCACATCGCTTTCCCATATAGCAGAGTCCTCTCATGCCCACAGGTACCGCCGATAGGTACTCGGTCGGCTGGCAGCTTGCGCCGATTCGCTCCGAGTGGTCCGATCTTCGATCCGATTGATTCCAGCTGTCCCTCATATATCCACCGGTACCAAAACACTCCCCTCCGGCGGTTTGACGCTCCGGGGGTTATTATTGGGGTCGAAAACGTGTTTTTTATGACTCTGGGTTTTTTGGTCGTAATTTGGTCGCACCACACTCCGCGAGTGTGGTCAAGAGTTGATATTAGCGTACAGAGGGTATTGGGGTGTCTACTAGCCTTTCTCTCACTCCCGTAAATGCTTGGCATGCCCGTAACAGCTTACCCCCCTTCCAGGGTGTCACGTCTCGGGACATCTTCTGACAGACTATGGTTCCAGTAAACCTGCTCCACATATCACCCGCGGTGTCTGTGGAGGGGAAGGACTTAGCCCCGTAGGGTACCTCTATAGTCTCAGGCGTTGGTCCTTCACGGCCTTGGGGTTCCTTCGATGGAAGTCGCGGACAAGGTCAAGTACTTCCTCATCCATAGCGTCCATGACTTGATACGTACAGTCACTCATCGAATAGCCCCGCCATTTCACCAGGTATTCCACTAATCCTCTTCTGCTTTTCCGGCTGCCCACGATACTTTCCACTTCGTACAACACCTCTCCTTCCTTATCGACCTCTTCGGGAGTTGGGGGACGTTGTTCTCGGCCTGGGATACTGCTCTGTCGATACCGTTCCAAGAGTTCAATATGGAACACATTATGGATTTTGACTTGTGGCGGCAGTTCCAGTTCGCAGGCTCGTTTCCCGGCTAGTCGGATGATTTTGAACGGGCCGAGTTTCTTGTGATCGAGTTTCTTGGTGGAGCGACGTGTCTTGATATTGGTCGCATTGAGCATAACCATGTCTCCCACCTTGAAGTTAGGCGGTTCGTCCCTTTTTCGATCATAGTATTTCCCCATCTTTTCCCTGGTGTCTGTTAAGCGAGCGAGAGCAGAATCATGAACCCCTCGGATGAAATGAGCGTACAGATCACTAGTTGGGTTGACCACTTCGGCTTCTGTCGGCCAGTTGGTTCTTGGGTTATAACCGTAATTGGTATAAAACGGAGATTGACCCGTGGCGGTGGTAACCGAGTTGTTGTAAGCATACTCCGCCAACGGGAGTAGCTCTGCCCAATCATCTTGCTCGTAGTTGCAGAACGCTCGTAAGTAATGCTCGAGGGTTTGGTTGACTCGCTCTGTTTGCCCATCGGTCTGAGGGTGGAAAGCCGTACTCATTCTTATCCTCACGTCCAATAATTCCATAAGGGATGCCCAAAAGCTTGAAGTAAACTTGGCGTCCCTGTCGGAAACTATATCAAGAGGCAGCCCATGGAGTCGCCAGATTTGACCGAGGAATATCTTCGCTAAATCCTGCGCGGTCGTTTCTGCTACTAGGGGAATGAAGTGCGACATCTTCGAGAACCTATCGACTACTACCCAAATTTGGTTGTATCCCTTCGATTCCGGTAATTGCACGACGAAGTCCATTGATATCGATTGCCAGACGGAATGTGGTGTGGACAATGGTAGAAGCGCACCGTACTTCTTATGGCGGCTGGGTTTGTTGCGCTGGCACTCGTCACATGACCGAACGTAATCATCAATCCACTCGTTCATTTTTGGCCAATAGAAGTTACGTGTGATGAGTTCCAAAGTTTTGTCTTGTCCAAAGTGTCCTGCCACCTTCGAATCGTGTTCTGACTGTGCAATTCGGATCTTGATGCGGTCGTCTGCCGGAATATAGAGTCGGTTCTTATAGAAGAGTAGCCCGTCTTTTTCGGCAATATCCTTCAATTCCCCCAGCTTCTCCCCTTGCTCAACTCTCTCTTTCATTCCTACCCATGTCGGGTCTCCCGATGCCGCCTGCCTGACATGATCCAGAAAATTCTTCGACCAGTCAATCACCCCCTTGGAGGCAAGCGACACCGCTGATACCACAAACTCTTCCTCCGCCAACTGTCCGGGCTTAAAGAACCTGTCTATCGGCTGTTTCCCAAGCGTGCCTCCCCCTTCAGGACGGTACTCCGGCCGTCGCGATAGTGCATCTGCCTTCCCATTTTTGGTTCCCGGGCGGTAAATAATCTTAAAGTCAAATTCCGCCAAAGACTCAGCCCACCTTGCCTGTCGTCGGTTAAGAACCTTGGTTGTTGAGAAATATTCCAAGTTCTTATGATCCGTATAAACGAGAACCGTTCGGCTAGGTCCTTCGAGGTAGTGACGCCATTGCTTAAAGGCCGACACAATTCCTAGCATCTCCTTATCCCACACGTCGTAGTTGAGTTCCGCTGGGTTAAGCTTTCGAGAATAAAAGGCAACAGGGTGAGTCTTTCCGTCAATAACCTGGGATAGAATTGCGGCGATAGCAAAATCACTTGCGTCCGTTTCCACGATAGTCTGGCGATCTGGAGAGAAATGTACCAAGATCGGTGCAGACGTAAACAGGGTTTTGAGTTTTTCGAAGGCTGCTTGGGCCGTCATAGACCAGACAAAGTTCTTAGCATCACCCCTGAGACAATCGGTAATGGGTTTACAGACCCCGGAGAAATTGTGGATAAACCTTCTGTAGAAGTTGGCAAAGCCCATGAAGATCTGTACTTCCTTAACGCTACGCGGGGCTTGCCAATTCGTAACAGACATAACCTTATCCAGTGCCATGGTGACGCCTGCTGGGGCAAGGATGTATCCGAGGAACTCGATTTCAGTGAGCTCGAAGAACGATTTCTTCGGGTTGGCGACCAGATTGTATTCTTGTAGCCTACTAAGGACTTTGCCGACCAACTCCCTGTGCTCCTCTCGAGACTTGCTATATATTAGGATATCATCAAGGTATACTACTACACCTTGATCCAAGAATTCCCTCAGCGCATCATTCATCATGTTCTGGAAGGTCGCCGGCGCATTTGCCAGCCCAAAAGGCATAACGAGGTACTCAAAATGCCCGTACCGCGTACGGAATGCTGTCTTCCACTCGTCGCCATCTTTGATCCTGATAAGGTTGTAACCTTCCTTCAGGTCAATCTTCGAGAAGATAACCGCGCCTGCCACTCGATCTCGTAGTTCGTCCATAAGTGGTAACGGATACCTGTTCTTAATGGATACTCGGTTAAGTCCACGGTAGTCAACGCAAAGTCGCAGACTACCGTCCTTCTTCTTCACAAATAGGATTGGGGCTCCTGCAGGGGATTTGCTCGGCCTAATCTTTCCCAATCGCAACATTTTGTCCAGGTACTCCCGAAGCACCTTCAGTTCGACTTCGGATAGGGAGTAAACGGGTCCCCATGGTGGCTGCTTCCCTGGTTCGAGATCTATCGCATGGTCGTAAGATCGATGCGGTGGTAGTTTGTCGGCTTCCGATGGTAGGAAGACTTTAAGGAACCCATGGAGCCAAGAGGGAAGAGTTTCACGGAGGTTAACCGATTCATCTTCCAAGAGACAGATGCTACCGATGAATTGGGCCTCCGGATCGTCCAGTACCCCCTCGTCCATTTCTATTTGAGGTTCCTTGTCAGTGAAGCAACGACTCTTGCAGTTCTCACCATCGTAGGAAACTTCCCCATTTGCCCCTATAACCGGCTTGTGTTCTTTCAACCACCAGTTCGGTAGTATCGCGTCGATGCCAGGTGGGAGCGGGGCGATCTCGAATGATAGTTGCGTTTGATGCCCCCTTGACATTATAATTAATGGTTGTGTAAAGGCGTGTCCCGTGCCCTTCATAACTTCTCCCGTAAATCCAAATACTCGGGCCGGGACGTCTCGTTTCACCTTCGGGACCTCAAAACTATCAACAAAAACAGCAGACAAAACAGGACCAGTTGCACCAGTATCCAACAACACCTTACAAGGTAAACATTTTTCCGCAAAACAAAGGAACTGATTAACGATAGGTCGAGGACCATGAATAGGTTCCTCCAAAATTTTCTGTTTTTTCTCCGGTTGGGACGCTCTCCCTTCCTGCCTTTTTCTTTTCATATTTTTTTTGTTGTTTTCCGTCAGTGATAACATAGCAATCTGGGGATACTCCTGACCTGACTCATCAGAGTCCCCTTTTAAAAATCCTCGTCGAAATCCATCTCAGATTCCGATCCGCGTTCTCGCACAAACGCTTGCCCACTGGTGTACTCCGCAGCAGCCGTCGCAGCCGGCTTCTTAGCACGGTGCCTCATTCGCTTTCTCTGAGGTTGGGGTTCCGGTGGTTCCATATCGTGGTCGCCATCGTCATCGCGGGTACGCTTTCGGGAGAAAGAGGAGATAGATGCACTGCTGTTAGCATCTGAACGACACCATTTCCAAAGATGACCCTTTCGGCCACATCGCACACAGGCTCCATCGGTCTTTCGCTGTTCTCGGACCGGCTGTGGAACTCCTTTGGTGGCTTCGTCGTAGTCGTGGTATATTGGCTTATTCCCCGACTTGTTCTTGCTGGTACTCTTCTTATCTTGTCCTTTTTCCTTCTCCTCGGTCTGAGCCCTCCCCTTGATCTTAAACCCCTTCTCCTTCTGCCGCGAGTTCCCACCATTATTCGATTCCCTTCCTTTCGACTCTACTTTCCCCAACATCTTCATCTGCTCCTGATAAGCCTCGTGAGCCTTGCCGGCTCGTTCCAACTGTTGGATGTACTCGGAGTCGTCATCAGTTGGGTCGAAGCGGGAGTGGCGCTCCCGGATTTCATTTGGTAGTCCTTGGAGCAAGGCGGCGCGGTAGGATGCCCCTTTCATCTGGGCATGCTGGTTCATAATCTCCATCCTCGTCAGGTAGTCCCCGATGTTAGCAGAGTACTTGAACTGCTGCATCTTCATCGCATTTTCCATAGCTTCCTGAGTGCTTAGGAAACGTTTTCTGATCTCCTGACGGAATCGAGTCCAGGTGGCGTAGTCTGCGGCTGCTGGACCTAGCATCTTGGTCTCGATGTACTCCATGAACCATTCCTTTGCTAACCCACACGTATACGTTCCAGCGAACAGTACTTTGTTCCTGTCCGTTCGGAACTTCTTGGGCTTCTGCTCAAAGTAGATCTCGCACTCCATGAGCCAATGCCGCAGGTTATGCTTTCTGGCATTATCGAACTCAAAAGGTATTTTGGCGAGCGAATCTACCATATCGTCGTCTTCAGGCGGCGCGGTATTCCGGTTCCCGCCTCGGTTCCTTCTCCAATTCTTCCGACCGTGCGACCATTCACTATTATCGTCGTCATCATCGTCGGAAGGTTCTGGGTCTCCCCCAACGTTTCCTCTTGGTGGGTTTTGTGGAGGTTGATTGCCACCATTCCCACCAACTGGAGCAGCTCCCACCGGTCCTCTGCCATTATTGCCCTGTACTGGGCCGGCATCCTCCGGCCGCCTGCCCCCATTTCCTCCTACTGGACCAGCGTTTCCTCCTACTGGGCCAGTATTTTCGGGTTTCTTGCCATTGCCAACAGGAACCGTTCGGGGCGCATTAGGGTCTAAAGGAGCACTTGCCACAGAAGGTGCTACTGACAGATGTTGTCGCAGTAGTTCCTCCATCTCGGCTATCCGTTGGTTTCTTTCCGCATCGGACCGCTTGAATTCCGCAAACCAAGCTCGTTGCTCCCCTTTTTCCTGCTCCCGCTCTTCTCTCACCATCCTCAGCTGTCGCTCCGCCTCCTGTAACTGGTTCTGGGTTTGTAGATGACTTTGCTCCAGAACCTTGTGGTCGGCGGCTCGGGCAGCTTCGTGTACTTGTTGGACACTGGAGACGAGTTCAAAGAGCGATTCCAGATGTTGTTTTTGGGCAATGGCTTCTTGCCGTACCTTTTTGTCCAGGATTTGCCCACTCCCTTGGACTTGTTCCTGGAGGTTTTGTAGCTGCTGCCAAACGGCCTGTCCAGCTGCACCAAGATACCTCATTTGTGCCTCATGGGTATCCAAAAACTCCTGCATATTCCTCACGAACTGGGCTTGAGCAGAGCGTTTACTCGTTGACCTAGTTTGTGTAGAGGGTCCTCCCGTGAGTAGGGGGTCGGGGCTAGCAGCCCTTGATATTACCATAGAATCTTCTCCTCCGGCCTCCTCAGTTACGGCCGAGGTGTCTATGAAATAATTATCCCTTCGGGTAGTCATTGTGATAGGGGATAATGATGATAGTTCTTCTTTTGAGGTGACTTCGTTACTCCAAGTGAACTTGCGAGTAACAATATACTGTGAGGGATGCGTACCAGACCACAAGAGTACACTACGCAGAGCTCAGAGTTCGGCTAACAGCTACAAAGGTAGAAGTCTCCAAGGTCTCTTCAGTCAACGTCGAGTATGATTCTCCTTGATCCGATACGGGCCCCGCGAGCTACGTTATCAACAAAGATTCACTAGAGTTAGCGTGTGATGTTCGACCGTCTTCGACGTAATAGTTCAGGTAGAGTTCGAAGTCACGATAGAGTAAAGTATTTCAGAAAGTATAGTCAAATAAAGTTGTAACTCGCGTATCAACGATTTATATTGTTAAGACTCTGATTTCGCCGATGATGGTTTGGCTAGTCAGTGAATGACACAGTATTTATATCCCTCGCTTATGTCTCGAGGACCCAGTCTAATAATACAGAATACACTAGGGGCATGCCCGAGACCCTGAAAAACAACCAAGAACATTTAACTCCTAAATCCGTACCCTAAACTCCTAAACCCGCTAAAACCCCTCAACCTATTTATCCACTCTAATGCACGTTTCCCTGTCGATGTTTCTTCTCCATCGGCCGTCTGGTGGATAATCATCAGCGTCGGCTATTCGGAGGTCTCGGACGGCAAGGCTACCTACTCAGGCCTCTTCCCACATCGCTTTCCCATATAGCAGAGTCCTCTCATGCCCACAGGTACCGCCGATAGGTACTCGGTCGGCTGGCAGCTTGCGCCGATTCGCTCCGAGTGGTCCGATCTTCGATCCGATTGATTCCAGCTGTCCCTCATATATCCACCGGTACCAAAACACTCCCCTCCGGCGGTTTGACGCTCCGGGGGTTATTATTGGGGTCGAAAACGTGTTTTTTATGACTCTGGGTTTTTTGGTCGTAATTTGGTCGCACCACACTCCGCGAGTGTGGTCAAGAGTTGATATTAGCGTACAGAGGGTATTGGGGTGTCTACTAGCCTTTCTCTCACTCCCGTAAATGCTTGGCATGCCCGTAACAGTATAGTGGTTCGAGGGATCTTATAATGTGGTCTGCGCCAGTCCACCAAGCCTCGGATCCGTAGAGCAGACTTGGAAGGAAGCCTTGTGTTATTAGGTGGTGGATTGTCTTCACTGTTATGCCTGGCAGGCGGGCAGTGTTTCGGATTTGGTGGAGGGCTTTCAGGCCTTTTGCGATCGCTGCTTCGATATGAGGCCGGAAGGAGAGGGTCGGCTCTATCCAAACTCCTACATATTTCAGCCTCTCCTTGGGGTATATAGCGGTGTTGTTGATTTTGACTGGAAGTCGTGGTTGTTGTATAGATGATGTGGTGGGGCGGAAGAAGATCAGGTCAGATTTGTCCGGGTCGTATTTAATTTGGAGTGGCTCGGCTTTTATTAGTCTTTCTTTCATTCGTTCCTCCATTCTTTTGATTATGAAGCCTGGTGTTTTGGATATTTCCACCAGCGCATCATCGTCGATGTATGTAGTGTCCATCTCTTTCGGGCTGCTTGTTGGGTCCAGGATTACTCCGGCATAGATCATAAATAGTACCGGGGACATGGGGCTACCTTGCGGGACTCCGGATTCATAGGGCTGTGGATCCTCTAGTTCATGGTTAAATTGGAACTGTAGTTTTCTGCCGGTGTTGAATTCCTTGCACCATTCTGTTAGGTAGGTGGGGAATTTTTGCTGGTGCATGATTTCTGCGAGGAGTAGGTGGTCTACACAGTTAAATGCTCCTTGGATATCGTTGGTTAGGATCGCTGGTCTGTCCCGCCGGGCGACTCCGGTACTGTTCTTCAGTAGTAGGTTTTGTTGTACTGGTGTTAGGGTTCTTAAGAGGGCGTCGACTGCTGAGATGGTTGGTCTTCCTCCAAATTGATTCGCTGAAAGTGTGCCTAGGATTTCTCCAGCGGTGCAGAGTCTTTGAGCCACTATTTCTTCCACGATTTTGCTGAAGCATTGTAGAAGGGAGATGGGCCGATAGGCTTTTGCTTCGTAATAGTTTGCCTTGCCGGGTTTCGGGATCGGGATGCATTTTGCTATTTTCCATTCCGCTGGATGTACTCCGTGGCGAAGCATGGCGGAGAACATGTCTTGGATTAGAGTTGTGTTCGTTTTAACCATTGCTTTGATGAAGGTGTAAGGGATGCCATCCGGGCCGGTCGCCGAGTGCGCTGGACAGGAGTCGATTGCTTTCTTGAGTTCTTCGGGGGTGACTGTATCGAAGGTGTTGCTAAGGTCAAAAGAGGGGGGTCTAATGTTTAGGGGGGGATGGTCGGGGGACGTCCGTTTTGAGGGGAAGAGTTGGACTCTTAGAGCTTGACACTTCCCTGCAAACGTTTCTTCACCTTGTATGGTTGTGTGAGGGATGCGTACCAGACCACAAGAGTACACTACGCAGAGCTCAGAGTTCGGCTAACAGCTACAAAGGTAGAAGTCTCTAAGGTCTCTTCAGTCAACGTCGAGTATGAATCTCCTTGATCCGATACGGGCCCCGCGAGCTACGTTATCAACAAAGATTCACTAGAGTTAGCGGATGGTATTCGACCGTCTTCGACGTAATAGTTCAGGTAGAGTACGAAGTCGCGATAGAGTAAAGTATTTCAAAAGTATAATCAAAATAAAGTTGTAACTCGCGTATCAACGATTTATATTGTTAAGACTCTGATTTCGCCGATGATGATTTGGCTAGTCAGTGAATGACACAGTATTTATATCCCTCGCTTATGTCTCGAAGACCCAGTCTACTAATAATACAGTATACACTCGGGGCCTGCCCGAGACCCTGAAAAACAACCAAAAACATTTAACTCCTAAGTCCGTAACCCAAACTCCTAAGCCCGCTGAAACCCCTCAACCTATTTACCCATTCTAATGCACGTTTCCCTGTCGAGGTTTCCTCTCCATCGGCTGTCTGGTGGATAATCGTCAGCGTCGGCTATTCGTAGGTCTCGGACGACAAGACTACCTACTCAAGCCTCTTCCCACATCAGTTTCCCACATAGCAGAGTCCTCTCATGCCCACAGGTACCGCCGATAGGTACTCGGTCGGCTGGTAGCTTGCGCTGATCCACTCCGAGTGATCCGATCTTCGATCCGATTGCTTCCAGCTGTCCCTCATATATCCACCGGTACCAAAGCACACCCCTCCGGCGGTTTGACGCTCCGGGGGTTATTATTGGGGTCGAAAACGTGTTTTTTATGACTCTGTGTTTTGGTCGTATATTGGTCGCACCACACCCCGCGGGTGCGGTCCAGAGTTATCATTAGCGTACAGAGGGTATTGGGGTATCTACTGGCCTTTTCTCTTACTCCCATAAATGCGTGGCATGACCGTAACAGGTTGGTATGATTGTGTCTCTTCTCCTTCCTGCATTTAGGATTCTCCAGACCTCACTACCTTTCGCTTCGTTCATCGTCTTTTCCCGCTGGTCCGCTTTTGCTTTCCGGATCACGACTGTCCATTCTCTGCATGCCTTCCGGTGCTCCTCCACATGGTTGGGTTTCTTTGTATTTCTCGCCTTCCTTTCTGCCGAGTTTACCTTTGCCTTCATCTGTTTCATTTCGTCTGTCCACCAGGAATTGGCCCTTACGCCCTCCTTCGAGAGTGGTGTTACTATGTTGATTGTTGACTTGACCAGTTCTAGGAAGAATTCGACCGTTTGTTCCGTACGTTCCTTGGTTTCCCATGCCTCTGCGGGGAGGGAAAGATTTGACATGTAGTTGTCCAATCGCTTCCAGTCTGTTTGTCGCCACATTCGTCTTGGTACAAAGGGTGGTTTTTCCAGGTGTAGATGGACAGAGGTTCTCCCGTGGTCTGAGCCCGCTCCGTACGGTTCAGTGCTCCATCGTAGGTTGTGGTCAAGTGTTGGGCCTTTTACAAATGCGAGGTCGATGATTGTGGGCCTTTTCCCTCTGTCTCTAGGGAAGTGCGTATAGACTCCTGGCTCATTCAGGAGGGTCAGTTTCTGTCGGGTTATCCACTGTTTTAGCCGTGCACCGTTGACGCGGTCTGCTCGAATATTGTTCCTGTATTCATGTGAATTTACTCCGTACCACATTTGATGGTGGCAGTTGAAGTCTCCCATTATTAGACAGTTATCAAGGGTTTGGATTGTACTTGCTATCTGAGCGAAGAGGCCACTTCGGCCTGGGGAGTATATGTTTAGGATTTGGGTTTTTTTGTTCTGGATTTCTACCGTAATCGATACTATGAAATTATCGTATGTGTAGTGGTGTTTTGGTTTGAGGTTGGCATGTTTGCGGACGTATGTTGCGCATTTTGTATTGGTATTGCTGGCTGTAAAAATATAAAAGAGATTCGATTCTGGTGGGTATCCCTCTGCTGAGGTCCATGGTTCTTGTAATAATAGGAAATAAATGCTAGAGTCTGTTTCCGCTTCTTCTACCGCCGCCTTGGTAATGAGTTCGCTCCGTGCACAATTGAGTTGGTGTGCGAGCGCGGTGGTTCGAGGCCTAAGCATTATTTGTCATGGGTTGGTCATCTTCGGGAACGGGTGTGGCTCCGACTGGGGCGGTGGCTGGTACTTGAACTATCGACTCTTGGCCGGGTGCGGCCGGTGGGTCTTGAACGGGTGGGGCGTTTTCTTTTCCTTTGTTAAGGAATCGGCGTTTGACTCTTTCGGGGCATGCTGGGTCGGAGGCCTTATGGATTCCTTTGCAGTTCAGACATCTGATTGGGGTGTGGGTGCATCTATATCCTCCCTGGCATTGTTTGCATGGGTGGAAGCTGGTGAGATGGTCTCCGGCACAGTGACCGCATCTCCCGTTGTTTTTGCATTTCTCCTGGCGGTGGCCATATTCGAGGCACTTCGCGCATTGGGTGTCTGGGAAGGTTGGGAGGAAGGCCTCGATGTGGCAGCTTCGGTTAAAGAGGGATAGGAACTTAACTCCTAGTGATTCCATTGTAACTTGTCCTGGGAGCGCGATGACCATTGATGAGTGGGTTTTCTCCATTCGAGTCTCTGCTCTGGAGATCCAGCGGGGAACCTGGGCAAGTTGGAAGTTCTCTCCATAGTTGCTTCTGATTTCGGATGCTACCAATTGTCCTGCCTCGATGCCCTCCCCGACCATTGTGGGGATTCCGTGGAGAAGGAACTTTGACCATTTGGAGTTTGCACGGATGTTGGCGACCGGTACTTGTAGGGTGAGGAGGGCCTCCTCAATTTCTTTGGCATATTCCATTGCCTTCGTTGCGGGAGTAATGAATTTTGTTTCTAGGATGAAGTTGTCCTTGGCTGTTCTCCTTGCTGAGATGAAGTGGCAGGATTCGTCCTGGATTCTTGCGTTCACCAGGGTCCTGATCTCGGAGGGGTTGACATCGGATGGGGCAGTGGTTTCAACAATGATTTCTCTGTTGATTTTGGTGTACTCTGGTTTGAAGATGGGATCCGCTTTTGGCTTTGCAGGCTTCTTTCTTTCGACCACCTGGAATTTCTGAGCAGGAACGGCTGCCGAGGCCACGGCGGCCCAGGTGCCTGCTTTCCATCCACGGGGTGGGGCTTGTTGGGGAGGTGCGGGTGGGGGGGCCTGAGGAGCTGCCTGTGGCGCTGCTTGGGGGACTGTTTGGGGGACCGCTGGAGGGGCCGTTCTTTGTCTCTGTTGCGGTTGTTGTGGTTGTTGCTGTTGCTGTTGTTGCTGCGGTTGGGGTTTGTTGAGGAGAGAATGGATCGCTGAATGCATGTTGGTAATCATCATTGTTTGTGCCTTGATTTGGTGTTTCAGTGTTTCCACTGTTCTCCGGAGTGTAATCGATTGCTCCTCGAGGATTTCAATCCTGTCGGAGGGCGGGCAGATCCGGCTGGTTGCATGTCTAATGGCCCAGGTGATGTAGTTTAGGTCTGTCTGGGTGTGAGTAGTATGGGGGACAGTGCTCGGATAGAGATAGTCGATTCTCGGTTGGTAAGGGTCGTTGTAGTCAGATTCTGTTGCGAAGGTCGAGGAAAATTCCTGTTCCTGTGTTCCGGATGGGGTTGGGTCGGGATCCTGAGTGTTCCTGTTCTGTGAGGGGGCTGTCCCTTGTGGGGAAGATTGGGTGAAAAAGGACTGAAGTGAAGCTTGCTGCGACATGACTGAATGTCCGGTTCTTCTGGCGGCGTAGATTGATGTTTCGGATAAGTTTCTTTTCCTTCCTTTCGGGAGGTCAAGACTGGAGAATTCTTCGCTAGAAGCCAGTTTTCGTAGGGTTTCTTTCGCTTAGAACAACAAACGCGACCGTACGGTCAGGGACGAGGAGGCTCAGCCTGGTATGGTATACCAGGGTAAACCAAAGTGATGAGAAGTAAAAGGTAGAGCAAGTAAAGTATACGATAATAAAATGTTCTTCGAAGCGAGATTTGTTATCAGGAAGTTTTGCGAGCCTTAGTGAGCCGAATAAATACAGAAGAAGAAGAAGAAGAAATTTATATTGCTTAGAAGCCGAAGCTTATCGCACACCTAACTACCCGACTACAACCTCCACCGACTAACCCGAAAACAAAAAAACAAAGTACAAAAACTAACTACCGCAGCTACGAGAACTACGTACATGATGAGAAAAACAGCGCACGAAGAGTGTTACGGGCATGCCAAGCATTTACGGAAGTGAGAGAAAGGCTAGTAGATACCCCAATACCATCTGTACGCTAATGTCAACTCCGGTTCGCACCCACGAGGTGCGGTGCGATCGATATGCGACCAAATACGGAGTTACGGTTTTCCTAGTTAAAAAACACGTTTTCGACCCCAATAATAACCCCCGGAGCGTCAAACCACCGGAGGGGAGTGTTTTGGTACCGGTGGATATATGAGGGACAGCTGGAATCAATCGGATCGAAGATCGGACCGCTCGGAGTGAATCGGCGCAAGCTGCCAGCCGACCGAGTACCTATCGGCGGTACCTGTGGGCATGAGAGGACTCTGCTATGTGGGAAAGCGATGTGGGAAGAGGCCTGAGTAGGTAGCCTTGCCGTCCGAGACCTCCGAATAGCCGACGCTGACGATTATCCACCAGACGGCCGATGGAGAAGAAACATCGACAGGGAAACGTGCATTAGAGTGGATAAATAGGTTGAGGGGTTTCAGCGGGTTTAGGAGTTTGGGTTATGGACTTAGGAGTTAAATGTTCTTGGTTGTTTTTCAGGGTCTCGGGCATGCCCCGAGTGTATTCTGTATTATTAGTAGACTGGGTCCTTGAGACATAAGCGAGGGATATAAATACGGTGTCATTCACTGACTAGCCAAAACCATCATCGGCGAAATCAGAGTCTTAACAATATAAATCGTTGATACGCGAGTTACAACTTTATTTGACTATACTTTTGGAATTACCTTACTCTATCGTGACTTCGAACTCTACCTGAACTATTACGTCGAAGACGGTCGAATTCTATATACGCTAACTCTAGTGAATCTTTGTTGATAACGTAGCTCGCGGGGCCCGTATCGGATCAAGGAGATTTATACCCGACGTGGACTGAAGAGACCTTGGAGACTTCTACCTTTGTAGCTGTTAGCCGAACTCTGAGCTCTGCGTAGTGTACTCTTGTGGTCTGGTACGCATCCCTCACAAAGAGGGCGCAAATAACAAGTGGTACAGGTAAGCAGAATCTAAGCGACAACAAAGAAACCTCCCCGTAGTAAGAATGAACCCCAAACTTCTCCGTCAACTGCATTAGCGAGCACAATCCTAAACGTAGTGTTCAATCGAAATGATATCATTACCAACGTTCCCGGTGTCATATCTGTGGACGAACCTTAACAGGACTGGGAAACCACGCGCACGAAGGCAGGAGAGGCCAACTGCAACAGCGTCAGGTGTGAAAGCGAGGGGGGGTGGATCGAATGTGGGTCCTCGGGCTTCTGGTTGTCAGGCAGCGAGGAATTGAGGAGTGGTGACCGGTAGGTCAAGTAAGGAGTGGGTGGGGTCGTCGGTCCCTGGAGCAACGGCTAAAGACTGTGCCCGAGTCGTGTTTGAAGTGGTGTCCTCTGGAGGGGACATGCAAAAAGGGTTGAGCCGAAGGCTCAGTATGTATGGGGGTCGCAATCGAAAGTGCCGACCGTGTTGTGTTGAGGGTGGTCTCGGAGACCGGTTGGGTTGGGGTGAGGGGAGCGGGCCGCCTCGGGTAAAAGTGGGTGGCCTGGTTAAGGCCGATAAAGAGGGGTAAGGTCACGGGACCTCGGGTAAAAATTTGACGATAGTTTCGCGACCGAGAGGTCGCTAACTTCGCGGGCTGTCGAGCGCTTTGGCAGTAGGTTCTCGCTGACTGGAGATTACTGACAGTGTGCGTACCCGACGTGTGGGATCACTCGTGCGATGAGTGAAAATAAGGAGGGGCGAAGGCAGCTTTCGAGAGTAGCCCCTGTTTTGGCGAGGGGTGAACGGTGGACGCGTCCCGTGAGGGCACCGAACGAGCAAAGAATGGGGGGTGTCGAGCGAGGGAAGTTCAGGGACCGAAGCAATTCGAGAATCAGTATAACTCCATCTCGGGGGGAAAGAAATCCATCGCGAGCCAGAGGCGACCGAATGAATGCAGAGGTTGCGTAAAGAAAGAAGGAAGAAGAGAAAACAAGTAAAAGCACAAAGCAACGCCCCCTTATATATCCAACCATAGTCCAATGATGACTAATACCTCTGCGTAACAGAAACAAAAAGAACATAACAGAAATCCTCATTACAAATCCTAATCCCACTACACAATACTTTCCCATCTCGTACCAATCTATTACCTAGCCGAAATACATGGCTGCCGTTACAGACCATGCCTCCCTCTAAGGCCTACCTCCTGGTAGGCTTAGGCTTCCCTGGATAATGCTCATGGAATCGTTTGACGATATCAGGTGAATGCTCAAGGTCCGATAGTGGTTGCCAGGAGGCTTCATCATATCCTCTATATCGTACCAAGTACTCAAACCTTCCTCTTCGTTTCCTCGAATCCAAAATATCTTCGACTTCCCATTCTTCTTCTCCTTCGATCTCAACCGGAGGTGGTGGCGACTGTTGTTGTCCAGGTAAAGGATTACCTGCTTCAGGAGACAATAATGAGACATGAAATACTGGATGTATTTTCATCGACCGGGGAAGTTCCAATTCGTAAGCATAGGGATGAACGATCCGTTTAATGCTATAGGGTCCAATACGTTTCCAATCGAATTTCTTGGAAGGCCGCTTCGTTAGAATATGGCGTGTCGATAGAAAAACTTTATCTCCCAAATTGTAGCGAGGGGCTGGAGTTCGATTCGCATTGGCGGATTCTTCTTGTATTCTTTGCGCTCGGAACATCTCGTCCTTTAGGAATCCCACTATCTCTTTCATTTTCCATGCAATGCTATTAGCTTGATCTTCCACAGTAGTCCTACCATGTTCTAAAAGACCAAAGGTCATTCTTGGATTTCTTCCCGAATTGGCATAAAACGGGGAGACCTTTGTTGTCTCAGAGGCATGATTATTTGTCTCAAATTCAGCCATTGGTAACATTCGAGCCCAATCGTCCTGTTGGTAGGAAACATAGCTTCGGAGGTACTGTTCCATCACGGCATTAATCCTTTCCGTTTGTCCGTCTGTTTGGGGATGGAATGCGGTAGAGAATTTTGGTGATATTTCTAGACGATTACAAAACGACCTCCAGAATTCTGCAACGAACTGTGTTCCTCGATCAGATACAATAGTATCTGGTAATCCATGTAGCTTCCAAACATTATCGATATATAGCCTCGCCACTTCCCTTGAATCCACTTCTTTGGTTGTTGGTATCAAATGTCGCATTTTAGTTAACCTATCAACCACGACCAAGATTGCATCATATCCCTCACTCTCAGGAAGATCGGTAACAAAATCCATTGACACATCCGTCCACGGTCCATCAGGTATTGGCATCGGGCGGAGTACTCCATAAGGTGCATTGCGTGGTGCTGTGAGGGATGCGTACCAGATCACAAGAGTACACTACGCAGAGCTCAGAGTTCGGCTAACAGCTACAAAGGTAGAAGTCTCCAAGGTCTCTTCAGTCAACGTCGGGTATAAATCTCCTTGATCCGATACGGGCCCCGCGAGCTACGTTATCAACAAAGATTCACTAGAGTTAGCGGATGGTAATCGACCGTCTTCGACGTAATAGTTCAGGTAGAGTCCGAAGTCACGATAGAGTAAAGTATTTCAAAAGTATAGTAAAATAAAGTTGTAACTCGCATATCAACGATTTATATTGTTAAGACTCTGATTTCGCCGATGATGGTTTGGCTAGTCAGTGAATGACACAGTATTTATATCCCTCGCTTATGTCTCAAGGACCCAGTCTACTAATAATACAGAATACACTCGGGGCCTACCCAAGACCCTGAAAAACAACCAAGAACATTTAACTCCTAAATCCGTACCCCAAACTCCTAAGTCAGCTGAAACCCCTCAACCTATTTACCCATTCTAATGCACGTTTCCCTGTCGATGTTTCTTCTCCATCGGCCTTTCTGGTGGATAATCGTCAGCGTCGGCTACTCGTAGGTCTCGGACGACAAGGCTACCTACTCAGGCCTCTTCCCACATCGCTTTCCCACATAGCAGAGTCCTCTCATGCCCACAGGTACCGCCGACAGGTACTCGGTCGGCTGGTAGCTTGCGCCGATTCGCTCCGAGTGATCCGATCTTCGATCCGATTGCTTCCAGCTGTCCCTCATATATCCACCGGTCCAAAAGCACTCCCCTCCGGCGGTTTGACGCTCCGGGGGTTATTATTGGGGTCGAAAACGTGTTTTTTAACTAGGGAAACCGCAACTCCGCATTTGGTCGCATATCGATCGCACCCCGCCTCGTGGGTGAGAACCGAAGTTGATAGTGGTGTTGCCATTAGTATCAGAGGGTATTGGGGTATCTACTAGCCTTTCTCTTACTCCTGTAAATGCTTGGCATGCCCGTAACAGGTGCCTTGCTACGGGCACATACATTGCAATTCCTAACATACTGGTCGACATATTTCCGCATTTGTGGCCAATAATATTCTCGATTTAGGAGTTCTAAGGTCTTTGCTCTGCCTGGATGACCTGCCGATAGTTTGTCATGGTGTTTATTTAGGAGCCTTAGCCGAAGATCATTGTCCTCTGGTACATATAGTGCGCCTCGATAAAGTAGCCGACCGTTGTTGTCTTCCGTGCATTCGGCAAGCGAAATTTTATTTGAGTGGCGAACGCCGTTCCGAAGCATAGTGAGGATCTTATTTGGAAAACTATCAACTTGGTAAGCTTTTGAAAATAACTCCTCTACAGTGGACGCTCCTTCAGCGGATTCATTTGACAAAGAACCCGCGAACAAACTTAGCTTTGTACTCAAATTTTTTCGCTTCAAAATCACTTGACTCTGATGCGTCAACCGTTCATCCCCCTCTTTAGGTAGGTCACCTGACCTTCTAGTCAATGCATCTGGTTTCGCTCCCTGTTTTCCTGGCCGAAATTGTATAACGAAATCGAAGCGTGAAAGAAATTCGGACCAACGGGCTTGTCAACGATTTAATAACTTTGTTGTCATAAAATATTCCAGATTTCGATGGTCGCTAAAAACTTCAATTGGGAATTGGGCTCCCTCCAGGTGATGTCGCCATTCTTCAAAGCATCGTATGATTGCTGAGAGTTCTTTGTCATAGATTTCGTAGTTGCATTCTGCAGGAGAATGTTTTTTGGAGAAGAAAGCGACTGGATGTAGGATTCCTTCATCATCACGTTGAGATAGGATTCCTGCTGAAACATAATCAGATGCATCGGTTTCTATCACAATCCTCCGATCCGGATCAAAATGAACTAGTGTCGGTGCCGTTGTAAACATCTTTTTCAAAGTTTGAAATGCTTCCTCCCTGTCATACGTCCATTCGAATTTAACATTTTTCTTTGTCAAGGCTGTAAGTGGAGCAACAATTTTCGAATATCCGAGAATGAATCGTCGATAAAAATTTCCAAATCCTAGAAATACTTGAACATCATGAAGGCTCGTCGGTGTAGACCATTCCAAAACATCGATAACTTTCTTTGGGTCCATTCTATTTCCATTCGGGGTAAGGATTAAGCCAAGATATTTCGTCTCTTGAACCATAAATTCACATTTTTCAGGTTTAAGGTGAACATGATTCTCATCAAGTACCTTTAAAACCTTTCGGATGTGTTCTTTATGTTCTGATAGAGTCTCGGAGTAGATAAGGATATCGTCTAAGTATGCCGTTATGAATTGGTCGAGATAGGGACGTAAGATATCATTGATCCAATGTTGAAATGTACCAGGGGCGTTAGCTAACATCAGCAAACTCTGCTATTCCTCAGGGCGCAGCACCTACGCCCTGGGCGCCAGGCACGCCAGGCGCCGCCAGGGCAGAGTGCTCGTGCCAGGCGTCGCCAGGGCAGGGTCCTCACGCCAGGCGTCGCCACAGCAGGGTGCTCGCGCCAGGCGTCGCCACAGCAGGGTGCTCGCGCCAGGCGATCCTAGCATCCGCGCCCGACGCCCCCAGAGCAGTATGTTCTCTGTCTGGCAGCACCAGGGCGCATAATCGTCTATACACTCCGCCAGAGCGCAGTGCCAATCATCTGACCACGTCAGAGAAGAGAGCTTTTCACGACTGCAACTCGAGCACTCGCTCCAGCAGAGCACTCGATCCAAGCAGAGCACTCGCTCCAAGCAGTCCGCTGTCAGAGCAGCATATTCGCACTCCCTAATGAGCTTCTTTGCACTCGCTAATGCTACTGTCTACAGAGTACTCTGAGCGATATCACCTACATCCATAGAGCACCCAGCAATGCTCTCTCCGCAATCTTCTCTAGGCGCGTCGTGCACTTTCACGCGTCATGCACCTCCAGGCGATATGGTGCTCGTCCTGAGAGCACCCGGCGATGCTCTCTCCGCCATGACACGCCTGGGTATGCCTCCTGCGTCTGAAGAACGATCAACTAATCAGTTTCCGCCCAGGGACTGGCAACGAATCACGGACGTGTCGGGGCCCGCCAGGAGACAGCGTCAGCGCCCTGACAGCACTCGTCAGTAATATCTGCACCAGGAGATCAAATCACAACGAGCTGCTCGCCAGGCACCGCCAGAGCATATCGCTCACGCCTAGAGAGCACTCGTCAGTACTATCTGCGCCAGGAGAGCATTCTCAACGAGCTGCTCGCCAGGCACCGCCAGAGCATATCGCCCATGCCAAGACACTCTTCGTCAATGAGTTTTTCCAGGCACTGCCAAGAGATATTGCTCACGTCCGGAGAGCACCACGAATGCTTCCATAGCACTGACCAATGCTCGTAGAGCTGCGGAAACATCTTTAATAATACTATTCAAGGTGGGACACCCCCCACTTAGACCCATATGAATCGATACGCTTTCTTCAAAGGCAAGGTAGGCATCGCCGGTCCCTCAAACGATATCTCACGTGGGTATTCTTCACGCCGCTGAACGGTCAGTCGCGGAATACTGATACGAGCACTGTCGTGTATACTGGAGATGGCTACCAAACCTTTGACGAACGTGTATGTATCTGTCGATTCGTGAAAGGCATAAGCCTTGAGGTTGAGGCCATGGTACGGCTCGTCTGAAAAGCTCAATGTCCATGCATAAGCAGCAAACATGGACTGGAAAAAGGTGCAGGATGACTTTACTGGTCGGAAGACCAATGCCTGCCTACCGCGCCCTCCTGGAGCTGGCTTGCTGGATAGTCAGACTCAGATACTGAGCGGCCGATACTCACCTCCCTCTTCCAATCCGCATGCGTACTAGCAGAATGACACGAATTTTGAATTAGACGGTCCTATTGGGTCTAACATTCCACTCGTAGAGCACTCGCCACTGCCCTCAAAGCATTCACTGAATAGCACCCGGTATTCCTCTCATATCACTGGATAGCACTCGGTATTCCTCTCATATCACTGGATAGCACTCGGTAATCCTCTCACATCACTAGATAGCACTCGGTAATCCTCTCACATCACTGGATAGCACTCGGTAATGCTCTCACTGGATAGCACCCGGTAAGCCTCTCACATCACTGCATAGCACTCGGGAATGCTTTACAGCATTCAACTGAATTCATTCCACGTACGCAAATCTATCCTAGTATTTACCAGCCAATTGCCAACATCCACCTCGAACAAATGGGCCATTCCTAATATACTCCGAATATTCACGACCCACATCCTCTTCCTCCTCCTCCTACAGACCTTCAGCAGCCCATGTGAGCTATCAGCGATACCACGATCCTTCGCCTCAAGCAGCTCAACTACACATAGTCTATGTGCGCGCCCTGTGCTATCCCGCACCTTGAACAGAGCCTCCACACGTCCTGGTAAGCGTCCCCGAAACACTCCCCACTGCTCTGAGGAACCTACCGATACCCATGCCCAATCCTTTCTTATTTTCCCCTTCCTAAAAGATGCTGTTCCCGTACACCTGATGTTGTGAACCTCGTATACGTCAGGCCTTTGGAAGATTGGTATCGGAACCTGCAAGCATGTGAAAACCTCCACCCGGCGCTCCAACATGCTCTCAGAGCTTCCGGCAAAGCTCTGAGAGCATCCCGCATCCTCGGCATACTCCTTTATCAGGCGATATAGCGTGAGATGGCTCATTTGCAGTCCGTCTGCCACGTTGAAAAGTCTTTCCGATTTCGCGGAGGGGTTGCAAAGACGCTTCAGGGGCAGTCCGCTTTCTACTATTGAGCGTTCATTTGTCGTTTTCTTGCGGTCCTCGATCTTGAAAATGTCGAGCAACTCCTTGAGGTTATCCCGATGGCTCCAGAGGATGTCGTCAGTGCTCTCAGAACCTCCGACGATGTCTTTCAGATTCAGAATTCGAATCTCTAACGCCAATCGCCTCCCTCCATAGTCCAGTATCTGCGTCGCAGCATCAACCTTGTTGGACGCTCTGTAAGCTTCTTTTACCTGCCGTACATGGGCAAGCTCGCTGACGTCCGTGGAGTATTGAGGAATGCTACCAAAGCGCTCAACGTGCTCCCGGTAGTGCATTAAGACGTGCAATTTGATGAAGTTGAAGTGCGATCTTTCCCGAATCTCCCGGATCTCCTCCAAGCCTCGCTGGGTGCTCTGGGAGCCACTAATTGCTTTCGTTCGATCTCTCGCATCCTTTAACGTCTTCTTGTACGCCCTGAATTCTAAAAAGATATCCTTGTGTTTATGGAAATCCTCGAGATAGCTCTCCATATAGTCCAGTGTGCTCGTTGTATGACTCCCATATTGCGCCATTAAGTGGAAGTCTATTAGGCTTCGAACGCATTTCAAAGCTTTTGCGAAGTCGCTCCTGACAGCCACTCCCGGGTTTCTCAGAGCAGCCGCGAGTGTTCCTAGAACGACCCGCCCCAGATTCCGCATCTCTTTCCCTTGCCATTAGGTGGTAGAACGATATGCCTTGTTTGGTACTGCTAGTCCAGAGTAAGGCGCAATCGAAGCCCAAGCTTTGTCGAATTCCTCCAATCGATGATGCTTCTTCAAGAAACCCTGAATCCACTCCATCATGTGCTTCAACATCCCCAGGTAAATATTGTGCAGTATGTCCGGTTTATTGAGATCGTACGGATTAACCCTCGGCATACCCCAGAAAGCATTGAAGAGTGTTTTGACGGATCTCGCAACAAGGTATTCTACCGGTTCTAGATTGCCCGGGTTCTCGCCAAATAGCTGTACCCTCTCCCTGTAGTCCTCGTGTTTGCGCATAGAGCTTCGACGAGTGCTCCCAAGATTGTGAAACTCCACCTCGCATCTCGGGCAAGCACTAGTGCTAATGTTTTGCAAGTTTGAATGCTCGGGTTGATCGGCGATCCAGCCCGAGAGCACCGGAAAGCATAGTCGTTCGTAGCCGTCGGCGCATTTGATTAGCTCGCCCTTCTGAGAGCACTCGCGAATGGTTTGAAAGATCTCTCCAAGGGCACGATGCAGTGCCATTTGACTCTGACGTCTTAAAACGGAATTAGCGAGTGTTGTATTCTTTCCGAGCTTCGGTGGCACTGGTAGCAGCCCTAAGTGAATGAATGAATGCCCTGTGGGCTTGTTGCGCACCGACGACTTGATGTTCCCGATGGTAAGATAGATTGGCCAGGCTTTCTTGTCCCCGCTGAAATTTGTCAGATGTGTGCCATCCGACGCGCAGATAATTGGTACGACAGTGGACCCCTCCGGTAACGTATTCTGTCGAGAAGACATTAGCGACTGCTCCTGTAGCATCATCGACTGCTCATAGAGCACCTCAAGTTGACAGGGTGAAGTTTACGGACCTGTATCTCCCACCACCAATCTCCTGTATGCATTTCCCCGTACATTCGCTCGCCGAATTCATTATGCTCCACCACGGGCGAATACACCAATGACTCCCGGAAGGCACGTTGCCCTAGAAGATATCGGACGACTACCATTGGATCCCGGTAGTAGTAAGAGATCTTCTCCCCCCCAATATCCACCTCCGAATGATTCCAGCTCGCCTTTCCCAGTATATCGTTCATTTCCTCCAACCTCTTGATAAAACCCCGCCCAGTGCTGTAGGAGCACTCGCCACTACTCGGCGGAGCGTGTAGAAAGAAGCTGTCGATGTTCCCCTGTGAGGCTTTGGACAGTGTGAAATAGCGTGCTATTCTGAACTCGTATGCTGACCGGAATGGGTGCCATGGGTATTGGAGAAGGCTCTGTGAGCACTCGTCGTAGTCCTCCGAGCGGTAAAGTGGCTCCCCAGCACCCTCGTAAACTGTCGTAGATGCCCTACTATGCCCATTTGAATCGCCTTCTGCCTCTTCCATCACGAAATATGATTCGGATTCGAGGTCCGAATTGTTACCCGAATCTTGGTCGAAAATGTCCGGCTCTGAATCGTAATGCGTGTCTGAATAGTAATCGGGAATGCTCTCTGGGCTCTCGTCAGTGTTGTCGGGGGTCTCTGCAGGTTGATCGTGCTCCAGCAGTGAATATTGATTTCCCAGCCATTCATCTGCTTCCAAAGGATGGATCGTTCGAAGATGTCTGTCAAAATTCGCGGAGGAGCTGTACCTCTTGCTGCAAAAAGGGCAAGACGATTTCATTGGACTCGAGAATTTGCAGTCTGCCAAGGCGGAGGCTCTTTCCTGCAGGCGGTGCAGAGTGTTCTACGAACGATTTGGCATCCAATGAGGCTCTCGCCGCCAAGCGGTTGTGCAGAGTGCTCTACAGAGTGCTCGCTGCAGAGCGCTCGCCAAGTGATTGTGAGCCTTGCGCTCGCACCTCCACCATAGCGAGGCTGATTTTGACGTCATACATCTCCAACGGAATAATGCAAACACAAACACAAGCATACAACGAGAAGAAACAACAATCACCACAATCATGCCGCCAACGATGCTCCGTTCTACCCTCTCAGCATTCGCTCTCTCTCTCTGAGCACTCGCGGATGCTATTCAGATCATGGAGAGACCATTCTCACCGCCAAATTCGATACTAATATCGGATATACGCTCAGAGGATACACACTCTCCGACTCAGCTTCATAGCGCACAGAGCCCCGACACCAACAAGAACACAAACACCAACCCAACATAGGAATCCAATCGACACCACTGTTGGTACTACCGTCAGAGCATTCCCGAGTACGCCTAGAGCATTCATCTACGTCATTCAATTGAATCAAACCTCCAGAGTAGAATCTTCGAGTGCGCCTAGAGCATTGATCTACGTCATGTATTGGAGCAAACATTCAGCACGGCTTGGAGCACCATATGCAGCACTAGTGGGAGCGCCCGGGGGTGCTCGTAGAGCACCCGAGGATGCTCGTACAGCACCCGAGGATGCTCGTATAGCACACGGGGGTGCTCTCGGAAGCATGATGAGCCCTGGAATAGCTGATTGTATTCGGTATAAGAGCACCCTTCTCCTCCTTCCAGATCGTGAGAGCTTCCTAACCATCTTCCAGCGCTACCTATCACTTCAAGCCCCTCCCTGCTATCTAAGCTTTCAAGATACCTCTTGAAAGCGCATTCAGCTCACGTTTCAAGTTTGGGCTTCAACTTGAAGTTTCAAGTTTCGTTTCAAGTTCAAGCTTTCAAGCTGCACACCTAGCGATCATATATAAGATGGTATATCCTCCTTAATCCTATTGCTTTCAGAACCATACTCATCACATATTCACTATAGCCTTCATCCTCCCCTCAGGGCACTCCAGAGCGCTCACAGAAGAAGCGAGATCGCGATCCAGACACCGACGAATCAGGTAGCAAAAAACGCCGAAGGAAGGAAAGGAAGGAGAAGAAGAAGGAGAAGAAGAGGGAGAAGAAGGAGAAGAAGAAGGAGCAGAAGAAGAACGAGAAGTCCTCCCCTTCCTCGTCTCGCAAAGAGCAGAAAAGCCTCCAGCCTGTCCCAGAAGAGATAGAAGAGACACCCCCGCCGCAGTCGTCGTCTTCCCGGAAGCATCCCCGAGTGGTTTCAAGCTCCCGACAGCACTCGTCACCGCCCCCTCAGCACTCGTCACCGCCCACTCGGCACTCGAGACTCTTCCCAAAAGAGTGGGAATCAGTGCAATCTGAAGCCGAGTCCGACAGCGAACGTTCCGCAGCAGGCACAGCAGCAGGCCCAGCAGGCCCAGCAACACACTCCGCAAAGCGACCAGCAGCAGGGACAGCAGCAGGCCCAGCAGCAGGCCCAAAACCCCAAGGAGGACGAGCATGTGAGGGATGCGTACCAGACCACAAGAGTACACTACGCAGAGCTCAGAGTTCGGCTAACAGCTACAAAGGTAGAAGTCTCCAAGGTCTCTTTAGTCAACGTCGAGTATGAATCTCCTTGATCCGATACGGGCTCCGCGAGCTACGTCATCAACAAAGATTCACTAGAGTTAGCGTATAGAATTCGACCGTCTTTGACGTAGTAGTTCAGGTAGAGTTCGAAGTCACGATAGAGTAAAGTATTTCAAAAGTATTGTCAAATAAAGTTGTAATTCGCGTATCAACGATTTATATTGTTAAGACTCTGATTTCGCCGATGATGGTTTGGCTAGTCAGTGAATGACACCGTATTTATATCCCTCGCTTATGTCTCGAGGACCCAGTCTACTAATAATACAGAATACACTCGGGGCCTGCCCGAGACCCTGAGAAACAACCAAGAACATTTAACTCCTAAGTCCGTAGCCCAAACTCCTAAGCCCGCTGAAACCCCTCAACCTATTTACCCATTCTAATGCACGTTTCCCTGTCGATGTTTCCTCTCCATCGGCCGTCTGGTGGATAATCGTCAGCGTCGGCTACTCGTAGGTCTCGGACGACAAGGCTACCTACTCAGGCCTCTTCCCACATCGCTTTCCCACATAGCAGAGTCTTCTCATGCCCACAGGTACCGCCGACAGGTACTCGGTCGGCTGGTAGCTTGCGCCGATTCGCTCCGAGTGATCCGATCTTCGATCCGATTGCTTCCAGCTGTCCCTCATATATCCACCGGTACCAAAGAACACCCCTCCGGCGGTTTGACGCTCTGGGGGTTATTATTGGGGTCGAAAACGTGTTTTTTATGACTCCGTGTTTTGGTCGTATATTGATCGCACCACACCCCGCGGGTGCGGTCCAGAGTTGTCATTAGCGTACAGAGGGTATTGGGGTATCTACTGGCTTTTTCTCTTACTCCCATAAATGCTTGGCATGCCCGTAACAGAGCACTTCAACGAGTCTCCAGCACTTCCCCAGAATTGGGCAGCTCGCCGCCACAACCGTCGGCCCCTGTCCGTAGAACCGTACTCCCAGTTGGTGCCCCTGCTCCAGAAGCAGTCGCCAGTGCTTCACAGAGCTCTCAATCCCGACGTCGCCGTCGGCTACCAATACCTAGTTCCCCTCCACCGGCAGAGCAGAGGCAAAGCCGCAGAGATCGTGCCCCAGAAACTCCCTCGCGTGCTCAGGTAACTGTGAGGGATGCGTACCAGACCACAAGAGTACACTACGCAGAGCTCAGAGTTCGGCTAACAGCTACAAAGATAGAAGTCTCCAAGGTCTCTTCAGTCAACGTCGAGTATAATTCTCCTTGATCCGATACGGGCCCCGCGAGCTACGTTATCAACAAAGATTCACTAGAGTTAGCGTATAGAATTCGACCGTCTTTGACGTAGTAGTTCAGGTAGAGTTCGAAGTCACGATAGAGTAAAGTAATTCAAAAAGTATAGTCAAATAAAGTTGTAACTCGAGTATCAACGATTTATATTGTTAAGACTCTGATTTCGCCGATGATGGTTTGGCTAGTCAGTGAATGACACAGTATTTATATCCCTCGCTTATGTCTCGAGGACCCAGTCTACTAATAATACAGAATACACTCGGGGCATGCCCGAGACCCTGAAAAACAACCAAGAACTTTTAACTCCTAAGTCCGTAACCCGAACTCCTAAATCCGCTACAACCCCTCAACCTATTTATCCACTCTAATCCACGTTTCCCTGTCGATGTCTTTTCTCCATCGGCCGTCTGGTGGGTAATCATCAGCGTCGGCTATTCGGAGGTCTCGGACGGCAAGGCTACCTACTCAGGCCTCTTCCCACATCGCTTTCCCACATAGCAGAGTCCTCTCATGCCCACAGGTACCGCCGATAGGTACTCGGTCGGCTGGCAGCTTGCGCCGATTCGCTCCGAGCGGTCCGAACTTCCATCCGATTGATTCCAGCTGTCCCTCATATATCCACCGGTACCAAAACACTCCCCTCCGGCGGTTTGACGCTCCGGGGGTTATTATTGGGGTCGAAAACGTGTTTTTTAACTAGGAAAACCGCAACTCCGCATTTGGTCGCATATCGATCGCACCGCACCTCGTGGGTGCGAACCGGAGTTGACATTAGCATACAGAGGGTATTGGGGTATCTAATTAGCCTTTTCTCTTACTCCCGTAAATACTTGGCATGCCCGTAACAGCAACATACGCCAGTGCTCCAGAAGCATCATCCCCAATCTCTCAAGCCCGATACCCCGGCAGAATGACTGAGGCAAACAAAGCAAAGATGGCTTTAGGTTTGATCAACCTCCCTAAATTGTACACTAACATCCGCAACAGCCTCAAAGCGGAGATGCAGAACACCGGTTGGGTCAACAAAACCGTTTCCGGAGCAGCAGCGTTCGATGCTCTATGCCTCCATGTGTTGAACATACGTCCTCTCCGTGGTTTCCTGCCTATGTGGAACGGAGGCGATTCCGCAACCCGCAGAGCACTCGCGGACGCTTTGAAGTGGCTCATCGGTGATGTTGGGCAGAAGGAAAAGCTATCGAGGGGGCAGGGAAATCGCGAGTATAAAGAAGTTGCTGACGATAGCGATGATGATGAGGACGGTGGTCTGCCCGCCCAACGCTCTAAGAAGCGTAAACGGGACCCAGTGTCCGCAGATCTCGATAGAGCTTCCATAATGGTTACGGTGGTAGACCCGGATGCTCTAGGAGCATTCTCCAGGGTTGCCCCGCCCCCTATCTATGACTGGAACCATCGACGAAATCAGAATTCGTTCATTGGAGTTCTGACCAAGATAACGTTTCCAGGGCTCTGCAATTTGATCCTGAAGCACACCCCACCCGGCAGAGCAATCAGGAGTATCTGGGGAGCACTCGATAACGTTCCACCGGCATCCAATCCTCCTGTTCGGCCGATGGAGGTGCAGATCACTGATTCGGAAGAGGTCGAGGGTTGGTTGAAGAATAGCGTTGGCAGGCCTCGGAGGATACTGGCGGTACTCCACAGAGCGGGCGCGGGTGCTAATTTGGGTGGTGCTGAAACACCGCCGCTGACACGAGCATTCCCTCATATCGAGGAAGACGATTACACCACGATCGTTATTCCAGCAGAGAACTCTGATTACGAGGAGGGAAATCACCGCATAAATGCTAAAGGACTGAGGGTATATTTGCCCAGAACTGATGCCAGTAATCAAAGGCTAATCCAGACTCTTGTTAGACGTCGCGATAGACAGCAGGATGCTATCGACGACTTAGACCCCAAATACCTGAGGAAGTATCCTCTGGGTGTAGGGGTTGCTGACGCAAACTTTGCACAGGGAGTAATCTGGACGCCTGCCGGGCTAGCAGCCAAGAGAGCTGCTGACGCACTCGCGGCTGCTGCTGGAGGCGGTGGTGGTGGTGGTGGTGGTGGTGGCAATCCTCCTCCGGGCGGTGGTGGTGGTGGTGGTGGTGGTGGTGGTAATCCTCCTCCGGGCGGCGGTGGTGGTGGTGGTGGTGGTGGTAATCCTCCTCCGGGCGGACCTCCTCCTCCTCCTCCTCCTCCTCCTCCTCCTCCTCCTCCTCCTCCTCCTCCTCCTCCGGGCGGACCTCCGGGCGGTGGTGGTGGTGGTGGTGGTGGTGGACCTTCTGGAGGCGGTGGTGGAGGCGGTGGTGGTGGTGGTGGTGGAGGTGGTGGGCCAGCTGGAGGCGGTGGAGGCGGTGGTGGTGGTGATGGTGGTGGGCATCATTAGTCTCCTTTGGTATAGTCTCTCACCACTCTTCCTGCGGATTTCTCACTACTAACCTTTGAAAAGCTGTACAGATTGCTCTCTGAGCACTCGCGAGTGCTACTGAGATGGAGGTGCTGTACGATTTGATGTTTTGGATTTCCTTTGTCTTGTGAGCATATATCAATGGATGTGTTTTGTCGTATTAGATGAGATTAGATGAGATTAGATGAGATTAGATTAGATTAGATTATTCCGTGTCGTAATTGCATTGCTTTTATTTCAGAGTCGAGTCAAACTCCTAGATTGCTCTCAGAGCACTCGGTATTGCTTCAGAAAGTGCAAAGTGCAGTAAAACGAGTGATTACAAATGATGCGGTTGAGCGGATCCCTGCCGTAGGAGGATTAGCCGTGCAAATTCTTCTTGATTAGCGGCGCAAATTTTCTCGCCAAGAATTGATTTCTAATCAAAGATACCGCGAGTGCTCCTAGAGCACTGAGGATATTCCTGCTAGCCATAAGAATGGCTCCCACCAAGCGCTCCTCCGGTTCAGCACCTCTTGCCCCAAAGCGCCCACGACTCCCAAGACGACCTGAAGAACATGAAGATTTACTGACTGACGAGTCTGAGATACCTTGCCGACCATTGACTCCACTGCCAGCCCGCACTCGGAGTAGTCAGTCGACAACCGCCCCAATAGCGCGTAAAGGGCTTCTGTGTTCTACCGACACATCCACTGGAAGAAGCAGCCCTAGAAGGGTAGAATTCCATCTCCCCGATGGCAATACTGATAGCGTTGAAGTGCAGGAGCATCAGGAGGATGTGCCAGAGGTGGAGGAAACCGCCGATACCAGCCACTCGGAGTATGATGACTCCCCAGAGAACGCCCAGGAGAGCTCTGAGGAGAACCTGGACGACCCGGAGGAGTCGGAAGAACCTCAAGCCTCCACTCAGCAGAGATCCCAGAGTACGGGGAAGAGGCCTCGTACAGTGCAGCCGACTACTGCCAGAGCACTGGGCAATGCTCGGAGGAGACCAACCGGAGCCGTAGTGGAGGTTATTGCTTCCTCCGACGTGTCGGTGGATGTGGTACAGGTTCGACTCCATCCCACCCATTAATGTTAAGGACAAAACGCTAACGATTTAGAGGGGAGCACGTCCGGGTGCAAAGGTAGTACGGAGAGCAGCTCCCACTTCGGCACCCAGCCAGAATGCATCCCAGAGAGCACCGCCAATACCCACACAGTCTAGGCCTTCTGAACCTGTTTATTATCATGATTACAGCTCTTCGACGCGCCATATCGATCTTTCCTCATTGCGCTCTCGATACGGGGAGTCCTCACCTACTTACCGCCCCTATCGTTCCTCCCCGCCTTTTGAGGGCGTTGGCGAGAGCTCTATGAGCAGTCCCCGGATTCCCTCAAGCCCTCAGGTATATTTACCAGAAGCGCAACCAAGAGTCTACGATATTGCACAGCTTTCGTCGTCTATTAGGGAAGGAAATGCTCCTATAGCAGAAAGCGAGGTTGGTAGTATTCCCGATAGCACTGACGACCGCTTTGAGAGCACTGTTAACATTCATGCGAGCAACCTATCTCAGAGATCCTTGTTACCTAGCTCGAGGAGTGCAAACGTTCTCTCAATGCAGGCTCAGAGGATTGAGAAGGAGTGCAGCACGCTAATCGGGGACCACACTCTTCTACATGAGCCTTTTCCACCTGCAGCGAGGCTTTCGGTACTGGTAGTGAACATGTGGGCAGCTGCCAGTCGCAGGGTGGGATGTGCGCCAGATCTGGACGAGGTCGTTATCAAACAGGTGAATGCCCTTGAAACGTTGACGAGTGCTCTGGAAGCGTAATTGACAACGATAGGTCAGAAGTCTACACTCCCGAGTCCGTTCGCACTTGATGCACGAGGTTAAAGGGCCCCTGGCGGATTCGACCATCTATGGGCTTGGAAAGCTCTCGAGTCCTGAGGCGAGGGCTGCTTAAGTAGAGTATCTTTTAAAGAATGATCGCTTCTTGAGCCCTGCGCAGCATTACGAGGTATGATCAATCCCTAGAGAGCACCCGGGGGTGCTAAGAGAGCACTCGGGTGTCAATGACCAGAGAGCACTCGGGTGTCAATGCTCGGAGAGCACCCGGACACCCGGAATGCTTGGAGAGCACTCGCGAACGCTGCTAACAGATACTAGACCTACCGTCTACGGTTTCTTGCGCCAGAGATTATCGACATATTGTACTATAAATACTTTGATGGGGTCAGGATGCGAGGGGTAAAAGACCCCGAGTTCCTAGAGCGGATTACCCCTACATTTATTTGCCTGATATCCACTGCAATTTGGCATGGCATTCGGGCATGGTCAACGGGAACATACGTGAAGCCTGACCATTTCCAGTCACAGAATGAGAGTGTTGTCAGTAAGCATCCCTGATCCCCTTACAGCTATAGCGAGTGCTTTGAGAGCAGTAACAGATGCTCCCAGAGCTATAGTGGATTCGCGCGCTGACATTGCACACGAGTAGAAACGTTCAACAGGATGAGCAACACATGGAAGGGGAGGAGTAGGCAGAATCAGGAGGCAACGTTGGAGGTGATCAAGGATAACCTCCGGGAGAAGGTATGCTATAGATGGGTGCTACAATGGCGGAGCGCTCTTCTGCATACGGAGGCTAACCTTGATAGATACGAGAGAAGAAGGGTATCACTATTGAGGTGATACCGGAAGATGGATTTAGCGAGGACGACGAAGCGTTAGCGGCGGATCTTGCGGCATTCCGGAATGCTCGGAGAGCACCTCCGAGTGCTCCAGGGGATATCTCCGACAACGGTGGCGGCCAGGAAGAGGTGGTTCAGGCTCAACTTCGGGGCATTGAAGCGGAAGAGGAAGGCGAGGAGGATGAAGATGAGGATCGCGAGGGAGGGGAGGAGGAAAAGGATATGTAGGGCACCGGCGAGTGCTTTGGAGCGCAATGGCGAGTGCTTTGGAGAGCAGCGGCGAGTGCTTTGGAGAGATACCTATATACCTGTATTATATTCGATTGGCGATTTCAAGACGCTTGTAGTGTTAGTATTTAGTAATAGAATCACGGTTTTGGATGCTCTGCAAAGCAGTGCCTACTAAAGCAAAGAGTAGTATGCCTGGTAAAAACATGGCGCTGAAAGGTAAAATGCGGTGCGTCGGGCGCCGCTGGAGCAGTCGGGAGTGCTCCAGAAGCATTAGTGATATACCCAGGAGTCGTCAGAGAGGTTCAGGAGCGGACAAAACGCTTCCTGAGGCGTCGCGAGAGCTCCAGGAGCGTCCAGGAGATAGGTAGTAGTCTCAGGCGAGAGAACATTCCGTCGAGAGAGCGTCAGGCGAGAGAGCATTGCGTCGGGGTAAGCGTATCACTGTCGGGGCGCGTTGGGAGGGCTAGTGCGCGCCAGGGCGCGCGAGTAGCCTAGTGCGCGCCAGGGCGGAATGCTAAGCGCCAGGGAGCGCCAGGAACGCTCTGCTGCTTCTCTGGAGAGGCAGTTTGTCTACCGAGCGCCCTGGGCGCCTCGAGCGTCCAGAGCGTCTGGCGGAGGTTGCGGGTTTGCTGATGAATCCAAACGGCATTACTGCATATTCGAAATGTACATATCGAGTCCGGAATGCCGTCTTCCATTCATCCCCCTCCGCTATTCTGATCTGATTATATCCCCAACGTAAATCCAACTTGGTATAGTATTGTGCTCTTGACAACTTGGCTAGGGTTTCCTTTAACAATGGTAACGGATATCGATTTTTAATTGTAATTGCATTTAGACCTCGATAATCAAAACAGAGTCGAAGGGTTCCATCGTTTTTCTTCACAAACAGTATAGGTGCTCCTGCTGGTGATTCACTAGCCCGAATGAATCCTTTAGGTAAATTTTCATCAAGATATTCTCGTAGTGCTTTCAACTCGATTTGAGACAATCCATAAATGGGTCCATATGGTGGTCGTTTGCCTTCTTCTAACACTATTTCGATATCATGGGATGGTCGATGAGGTGGAAGGATTGAAGCGTCATATTCCTGGAACATATGGAGATGATGGTGAAATTCCTTCGGTACTAGTTCTTTAATATTGATGGTAGATTTTTCAATTGCTGAAACGATAACTGTATGGTGTTCCGGTAAAGGAATTGAGATACCATGAACAATAACTGCAGTTCCACTAAGCGAACAGTGTTGACAACAGCTTTGAGAGTCAAAAACAAGTAGATTTTCCTTTGGTTGAATTGTAACATCATGACGTCGCATCCAAGGTATTCCCATCACGATTGGATAGTGTCCTAACTTCGTCACAAAACATGGCGCCGTTTCCTGATGGCCATGAATGTCTAGCGAGACATCGACAATATGGGTGATTTTTCCTGATTTGATAGGTCTTCCGTCTATAACGTCTACGCGGCGAGGTATTTTAAGGGGGGTCATTGTAAGATTATTGTGGCGTGCAAAAGATTCGTCAATAAAAGCGTATCCTGATGCTCCGGTATCAATAAGAGCGTAGATGGGGATGAAAGAATTTTTATTCTGTGAAATCGAACAAGTTGCTACAAGTTGGTTTCCATCCATTTCCTCCTCTGATACCGAAAAACCAGAAATACACATCCTAGAAAAATCCTTAAATGGTCTCTGAGCTAAGCCACTTAGTGCAGGGACAAATCTTTTGCCGACTCATTATCGCTTCCATCGTTTTCCTCCACCGTCAATGCTGCTCCTCTCATCACAGGTCTCCTAGACTGATTTCCAGTTGCCCTCGCTTGGGGACAATCCCTAACCATATGTCCAACACCTCCGCAATAGAAACATCGGCCCTCAACTAAGCGGGCATTTCTTTCGGTAGGGGAGGGGCGACGACGTCCTCCAGATAGATCCACTGGTACATCACCTCCCGGGCGGGATGAGGGATGACTTTCAGTAACAGGTGCATTGGCGACTGGGGCGGCAGCACGGGGAGCAGAAACAGGATTTGCTGGTGGAGGACGAGGGGCCGGAATAGTAGTAGCATTCCAAGGTTTTTTACTTCCTCGCTTAGCTTCTGCAGCTCGGCGACGATTATCCAACCATTGCAGAAGTGTCGCACAGGCATTTACTGTTGCGGGAGTTTCATGGTGTATCATTGATTCATCGAGTTCCGCATTAATACCTTCCATCAAAGCCTCAATCCGAGAGACTTCATCCATACCTGACTCAGCAGCATACCGTTGAAACTCAGCAAAATAATCGGCGAACGTTCGATTTCGTTGACGGATGGTCCTAAGATTCCTCCTAGCCGTACGCATCCGATCGGGGTCCCCAAAAGCAGTATCCAAAACCTAATAAAATCGTAGCATAGAGGGCAAAGCAATGCCTTCTTCACCGACATATTGTAAAAACTGATTGGCGGCAACGCCTTCCAATCTGCTGAATGCATAGGATAGTTTAGACTGTAGTGTGGGATAGCAATCGGCATTTCCCAATAACTTAATCTTCATTTGTTGCTTAAACAGGTGTACCCTTTCTCGATCACGATCCCCCTTAAATACCTCAGGGTCTGGGAGCTTCTCCGACCGATAGGTAGTATCTGTAGCGGGTGGTACTGGGGGTGCAGGTGGAACATTGTCTTCGATGGGTGCTTGCACTGGGGCGACAGCCTCAACAGGAGCCTGTTGAGCTCGGGCAGCAACAAGGTCTTGCTCAAACCTTCTCCTCGCCCTCTCGGCCTCCGCTTCTACCTCCTGTAAATCCGTTGCATATTGAGCAAGACCATGTTGGTACTGTTGGAGAAGCGCATAGGCTTCAGTTCCAACAGTATCATCGACCTGTGGATGCGCTCGAAAAAGGGCTTGGAGACTATCGCTGAGTTGTTGATAATCAATAGATGCATGTTCCGACATTGTAAACTATGGTGTTGTCTTGGTTGACGATAGAGGACGCAACCTACGTATAATGTGGGTCTATGGACGAAGGACTATAGTGCCAAGGAATACAACCGAGGCGAGGATTTAGTATCAAGGGATGCGGGACTATAGACTATGGGGTTGTTCAATCTTGATCAAAGATCCAAGATAACCCTATGACGTAGCGTAGAACAAAAGTAATATTCGTAGAATAAATACAGAAGAAGAAGAAGAAGATGAAATTTATATTGCTTAGAAGCCGAAGCTTATCGCACATCTAACTACCCGACTACAACCTCCACCGACTAACCCGAAAGCAAAACAAAGTACAAAAACTAACTATCGCAGCTACAAGAACTACGTACATAAATAAAAATAAACGACGCACGAAAAGGGCGCAAATAACAAGTGGTACAGGTAAGCAGAATCTAAGCGACAACAAAGAAACCTCCCCGTAGTAAGAATGAACCCCAAACTTCTCCGTCAACTACATAAGCGAGCACAATCCTAAACGTAGTGTTCAATCGAAACGATATCATTACCAACGTTCCCGGTGTCATATCTGTGGACAAACCTTAACAGGACTGGGAAACCACGCGCACGAAGGCAGGAGAGGCCAACCGCCGCAGCGTCAGGGTGGAAGCGAGGGGGGTGGTATAAGAGTGGGTCCTCGGGCGTCTGGTTGTCAGGCAGCGAGGAGTTAAGGAGTAGTGACCGGTAGGTCAAGTAAGGAGTGGGTGGGGTCGTCGGTCCCTGGAGCAACGGCTAAAGACTGTGCCCGAGTCGTATTTGAAGTGGTGTCCTCTGGAGGGGACATGCAAAAAAGGGTTGAGCCGAAGGCTCAGTATGTATGGGGGTCGCAATCGAAAGTGCCGACCGTGTTGTGTTGAGGGTGGTCTCGGAGACCGGTTGGGTTGGGGTGAGGGGAGCGGGCCGCCTCGGGTAAAAGTGGGTGGCCTGGTTAAGGCCGATAAAGAGGGGTAAGGTCACGGGACCTCGGGTAAAAAATTTGACGATAGTTTCGCGACCGAAGGTCGCTAACTTCGCGGGCTGTCGAGCGCTTTGGCAGTAGGTTCTCGCTGACTAGAGATTACTGACAGTGTGCGTACCCGAGGTGTGGGATCACTCGTGCGATGAGTGAAAGTAAGGAGGGGCGAAGGCGGCTTTCGAGAGTAGCCGCTGGTTTGGCGAGGGGTGAACGGTGGACGCGTCCCGTGAGGGCACCGAACGAACAAAGAATGGGGGGTGTCGAGCGAGGGAAGTTCAGGGACCGAAGCAATTCGAGAATCAGTATAACTCCATCTCGGGGGGGAAGAAATCCATCGCGAGCCAGAGGCGAGCGAATGAATGCAGAAGAAGAAGAAGAAGAAACTTATATTGCTTTGAAGTACAAGACTTATCGCACGCCGAACCGACCGCCTAAAACACAAACCGAACAGAAGAAGAAAAGAAAAACAAACAAACACAAACACAAACAAACAAGAACAAAAGCGAACACGAACGAACACAAACAATAACAAGGAAATCCCGAAACGACACTCAACCAGAAAACCCAACGGCAAAGAAAAATAACATATCTCAGCGAACTCGGGCGCTGGATCCATCAAAACAGAAATAAACCCGCATTTAAAAGGTAAGAGAAAACTGCCCTTCCTAATCCCGTCACTGATCATTTTCTTCCATCCCCTCTTCCAGGTCCGCCTCCACCTCCGCCGACTCGTACCATTTCGAGAGTTGAGAATCTTTTGCAAATTGTAGGATGAGATCCGTTCTCAAGTTTGTAAACATCCAGTTTTCCCAGGTCATCGCTCCGGGGATCTTCTCTATCAAAAGGGCGCGGGTTCGAGCCCACGCTGGGCATTCCATAAGTATATGTTTCGCTGAGTTTTCCATACCACACTGGCATGGTTCGGGGTCTGTATACACTGCGTGTTTGTCGATTCGGGTGGTTTGGCACCGGATTCGAAAAAGTTTTTTTGCTTCCGTAAGGGTGAGTTTCGCAATCTTAGCAGGAGGGCGGAATTCCCCCCGGTGATGGTAATTCGGTATTGGTTGTGTATTCCATTCTTCCAACAGGTGATCGCGTAGTAGTTTATTTTGATTCCACTTGTCTCTCGCATTTCCGGGGGTTTGATATGGAAGTAGGAGAGAGGCAATTCGGTGTAGGCCTGTCCCTTTGATATTTGCTTCTCTGTATGGGAGGAGCTCGATCAGGGATTCATTGTTGGGGTGGGTTGCATCGGTGCAGAGTATTCTAGTTCCGTACTTTGTTGAGCGGTAAGTCAGGAGGTGTTCAAGGGGGGGTAGTCCTGCTTCTCGGAGGAGTTTAGCTCTCTTGGTCCATCGAGGTAGGCCTGTGATGACCCGGGCAGCTTCATTGTATAGTGGTTCGAGGGATCTAATAATGTGGTCTGCACCAGTCCACCAAGCCTCGGATCCGTAGAGCAGGCTTGGAAGGAAGCCTTGCGTTATTAGGTGATGAACTGTCTTGACTGTTATACCTGGCAGGCGGGCAGTGTTTCGGATTTGGTGGAGGGCTTTCTGGCCTTTTGCAATCGCTGCTTCGATATGGGGCCGGAAGGAGAGGGTCGGATCTATCCAGACTCCTACGTATTTCAGCCTCTCCTTGGGGTATATATGGATGTTGTTAACTTTGACTGGAAGTCGTGGTTGTTGTGTGGATGATGTGGTGGGCCGGAAGAAGATCAGATCGGATTTATCCGGGTCGTATTTGATTTGGAGTGGCTCAGCTTTGATCAGTCTTTCTCTCATTCGTTCCTCCATTCTCTTGATTGTGAAGCCTGGTGTTTTGGATATCTGCACCAGCGCATCGTCATCGATGTAAGTTGTGTCCATCTCTTTTGGGCTGCTAGTTGGGTCCAGGATTACTCCGGCATAGATCATGAATAGTACCGGGGACATGGGGCTACCTTGCGGCACTCCAGAGTCAAAGGGCTGTGGTTCCTCTAGCTCATGGTTAAATTGGAACTGTAGTTTTCTGCCGGTGTTGAATTCCTTGCACCATTCTGTCAGATAGATAGGGAATTTTTGTTGGTGCATGATTTCCGCGAGGAGTAGGTGGTCGACACAATTAAATGCTCCTTGGATGTCGTTGGTTAGGATCGCTGGTCTGTCTCGCCGGGCGATTCCAGTACTGTTTTTCAGTAGTAGGTTTTGTTGTATTGGTGTTAAGGTTTTCAGGAGGGCGTCAATTGCCGAGATCGTTGGTCTTCCTCCAAATTGATTCGCTGAGAGTGTGCCTAGAATTTCTCCAGCGGTGCAGAGTCTTTGGGCCACTATCTTCTCCAGGATTTTACTGAAACATTGTAGAAGGGAAATGGGCCGGTAGGCTTTTGCTTCATGATAGTTTGCTTTACCGGGTTTCGGGATCGGGATACACTTAGCTATTTTCCATTCCGCTGGGTGTACACCGTGCCGGAGCAGAGCGGAGAACATGTCTTGAATTAGAGTTGTGTTTGCTCTAACTATTGCTTTAATAAAGGTATAGGGGATGCCATCCGGGCCGGTCGCTGAGTGCGCTGGACAGGAGTCGATTGCTTTGTTCAGTTCTTTGGGGGTGACTATGTCGAAGGTGTTGCTAAGGTCAAAGGAAGGGGGTCTAATGTTTGGGGGGGGTTGGTCGGGAGACGTCCGTTTCGAGGGGAAAAGTTGGGCTCTTAGAGCTTGGCACTTCCCCGTGAACGTTTCTTCACCTTGTATGGTTGGTATGATTGTGTCTCTTCTCCTTCCTACGTTTAGGACTCTCCTGACTTCACTACCTTTCGCTTCGTTCATCGTCTTTTCCCGCTGGTCCGCTTTTGCTTTCCGGATCATGACTGTCCATTCTCTGCAGGCCTTCCGGTGTTCCTCCACGTGATTGGGTTTACTTGTATTTCTTGCCCTCCTTTCTGCTGCGTTTACCCTTGCCTTCATTTGTTTCATTTCATCTGACCACCAGGAGTTGGCTCTTACCCCCTCCTTCGAGAGTGGTGTTACTATGTTGACTGTTGACCTGACCAGTTCTAGGAAAAGGTCGACAGTTTGTTCCGTAAGTTCCTTGGTTTCCCAAGCTTCTACAGGGATGGAAATGTTTGACATGTGGTTCTCCAATAGCTTCCAGTCTGTTTGTCGCCACATTCGTCTTGGTACAAAAGGTGGTTTTTCCAAGTGTAAGTGAACGGAGGTTCTCCCGTGGTCTGAGCCCGCTCCGTAGGGTTCAGTGCTCCATCGTAGGTTGTGGTCAAGTGTTGGGCCTTTTACAAATGCAAGGTCGATGGTTGTGGGCCTTTTCCCTCTGTCTCTGGGGAAATGCGTAAAGACGCCTGGTTCGTTCAGGAGGGTCAGTTTCTGTCGGGTTATCCATCGTTTTAACCGTGCGCCGTTGACGCGGTCTGCTCGAATGTTGTTTCTGTATTCATGTGAATTTACTCCGTACCACATTTGATGGTGGCAGTTGAAGTCTCCCATTACTAGGCAATTATCAAGGGTTTGGATTGTACTTGCTATTTGAGCGAATGGGCCACTTCGGCCTGGGGAGTATATGTTTAAGATTTGGGTTTTCTTGGTCTGGATTTCTACCGTAATCGATACTATGAAGTTATCATATGTATAGTGGTGTTTTGGTTTGAGGTTGACATGTTTGCGGACGTATGTTGCGCATTTCGTATTGATATTGCTGGCTGTAAAAAGGTAAAAGACATTTGATTCTGGTGGATATCCCTCTGTTGAGGTCCATGGTTCTTGTAATAGTAGGAAATAAATACTCGAGTCTGTTTCTGCTTCTTCCACCGCCGCCTTGGTGATTAATTCGCTCCGTGCACAGTTAAGTTGGTGTGCGAGCGCGGTTGTTCGAGGCATAAGCATTATTCGTCATGTGTTGGTCGTCTTCGGGAACGGGTGTGGCTCCAACCGGGGCGGTGGCTGGTACTTGAATTATTGGAAGTAGCTCTTGGGCGGGTGCGGCAGGCGGGTCTTGGACGGGTGGGGCGTTTTCCTTTCCTTTGTTGAGGAATCGGCGTTTGACTCTTTCAGGGCATGCTGGGTCGGAGGCCTTATGGATTCCTTTACAGTTCAGGCATCTGATTGGGGTGTGGGTGCATCTATATCCTCCCTGGCATTGATTGCATGGGTGGAAACTGGTGAGGTGATCTCCGGCGCAGTGGCCGCATTTCCCATTGTTCTTACATTTCTCCTGGCGGTGGCCGTATTCGAGGCACTTCGCACACTGGGTGTCTGGGAAGGTTGGGAGGAAGGCCTCGATATAGCAGTTTCGGTTAAAAAGAGATAGGAATTTAACTCCTAGTGTTTCCGTTGTGATTTGTCCTGGGAGCGCGATGACCATTGATGAGTGGGTTTTCTCCATTCGAGTCTCTGCTCTGGAGATCCAGCGGGGAACCTGGGCAAGTTGGAAGTTCTCTCCATAGTTGCTTCTGATTTCGGATGCTACCAATTTTCCCGCCTCAATGCCCTCCCCGACCGTTGTGGGGATTCCATGGAGGAGAAACTTTGACCATTTAGAGTTTGCGCGGATGACAGTGACTGGTACCTGTAGGGTGAGGAGGGCCTCCTCAATTTCTTTGGCACATTCCATTGCCTTTGTTGCAGGGGTAACGAATTTTGTTTCCAGGATAAAGTTGTCCTTGGGTGTTCTTCTTGCTGAGATAAAATGGCAGGACTCGTCTTGGATTCTTGCATTGACGAGGGTCCTGATCTCGGAAGGGTTAACGTCGGATGGGGCAGTAGTTTCAACAATGATTTCCCTGTTGATTTTGGTGTACTCTGGTTTAAAGAGGGGGTCCGCTTTTGGCTTTGCGGACTTCTTTTTCCTCTCGACGACCTGAAAGTTTCCCTGGGCAGGACCGGGTGCCGAGGCCACGGCGGCCCAGGTGCCTGCCTTCCATCCACGAGGTGGGGCTTGTTGGGGGGGTGCGGGTGGGGGGGCCTGAGGAGCTGCCTGTGGCGCTGCTTGGGGAGCTGTTTGTGGGACCGCTGGAGGGGGCATTCTCTGTCCTTGCGGTTGCTGTGGTTTTCGCTGTTGTTGCTGTTGTTGCTGTTGTTGCGGTTGCTGCGGTTGCTGCGGTTGTGGTTGTTTATTGAGGAGCGCGTGGATCGCCGAGTGCATGTTGGTGATCATGTTTGTCTGCGCCTCGATTTGATGTTTCAGTGTGTCCACTGTTCTCCGGAGTGTAGTCGTTTGCTCTTCGAGGATCTCAATCCTGTCGGAGGGTGGGCAGATCCGGCTGGTGGCATGTCTGATGGCCCAGGTAATATAGTTCAGGTCCGTCTGGGTGTGAGTGTCCTGGGGGACAATGCTCGGGTAGAGGTAATCAACTCTTGGTTGGTAGGGGTCGTTGTAGTCGGATCCTGTTGCAAAGGTCGAGGAAAATTCCTGTTCCTGAGCACCGGATGGGGTTGGGTCGGGAACCTGGCTGTTCCTGTTCTGCGAGGGGGCTGTCCCTTGTTGGGAAGACTGGGTGAAAAAGGACTGGAGCGAAGCTTGCTGCGACATGACTGAGTGTCCAGTTCTTCTGGCGGCGTAGAGTGATATTTCGGATAGGTTTCTTTTCCTTCCCTTTGGGAGGTCAAGGCTGGAGAATTCTTCGCTAGAAGCCAGTTTTGTAGGTTTCTTTCGCTTGGAATAACAAAACGCGACCGTACGATCGGGGACGAAGTGGCTCAGCCTGGTATGGTATACCAGGGTAAACCGAGAGGAATAAAATAGAATGTTTTTGAAGCGAGGTTTAATGTCAGGGAGTTCTTGCGAGCCTTAGCGAGCAAAATGAATACAGAAGAAGAAGAAGAAACTTATATTGCTTTGAAGTACAAGACTTATCGCACGCCGACCCAACCGCCTAAACACAAACAAAAACGAAAGGAAGGAAAGAAAACGACAAACGCAAAACAAACAAGCAAACAAAAACAAAAGCAAGCACAAGCGAACACAAATAAAAATAAGGAAATTCCAGAACGACACTCAACCAGGAACAACCCCACGACAAGGAGAAATAACATATCTCAGCGAACTCGGGCGCTGGATCCATCAGAACAAAATAAAGCCGAAGTTAAACAGGTAAAAGGAAACCACCCTTCCTAATCCCGACCCTAATTATTTTCTTCCATCCCCTCTTCTAGGTCCTCCTCCGCTTCCGCCGACTCATACCACTTCGAGAGTTGAGAATTTTTCGCAAATTGTAAGATGAGGTCCGTTTTCAAGTTTGTAAACATCCAGTTTTCCCAGGTCATCGCTCCGGGGATCTTTTCTATCAGGGGAGCGCGGATTCGAGCCCACGCTGGGCATTCCATAAGTGTGTGTTTCGCTGAGTTTTCCATACCACACTGGCATGGTTCGGGGTCTGTATATACCGCGTGTTTATCGAGTCGGGTAGTTTGGCACCGGATTCGAAAAACTTTTTTCGCTTCCGTTAGGGTGAGTTTCGCAATTTTGGCAGGGGGGCGGAATTCCCCCCGGTGATGGTAGTCCGATATTGGTTGTGTATTCCATTCTTCCAACAGGTGGTCGCGTAGTAGTTTGTTTTGATTCCACTTGTCTCTCGCATTTCCGGGGGTTTGATATGGAAGTAGGAGGGAGGCGATTCGGTGTAGGCCTGTCCCTTTGATGTTTGCTTCTCTGTATGGGAGGAGCTCGATCAGGGATTCATTGTTGGGGTGGGTTGCCTCGGTGCAGAGTATTCTGGTTCCGTACTTTCTTGAGCGATATGTTAGGAGGTGTTCTAGGGGGGGTAGTCCTGCTTCTCGGAGGAGTTTAGCTCTCTTGGTCCATCGAGGTAGGCCTGTAATGACCCGGGCAGCTTCATTGTATAGTGATTCGAGGGATCTAATAATGTGGTCTGCGCCAGTCCACCAAGCCTCGGATCCGTAGAGCAGGCTTGGAAGGAAGCCTTGTGTTACTAGGTGATGAACTGTCTTGACTGTTATACCTGGCAGGCGGGCAGTGTTTCGGATTTGGTGGAGGGCTTTTAGGCCTTTTGCGATCGCTGCTTCGATGTGGGGCCGGAAGGAGAGGGTCGGATCTATCCAGACTCCTACGTATTTCAGCCTCTCCTTGGGGTATATATCGATGTTGTTAACTCTGACTGGAAGTCGTGGTTGTTGTGTGGATGATGTGGTGGGCCGGAAGAAGATCAGATCGGATTTGTCCGGGTCGTATTTAATTTGAAGTGGTTCAGCTTTAATTAGTCTTTCTCTCATTCGTTCCTCCATTCTCCTGATTGTGAAGCCTGGTGTTTTGGATATCTGCACCAGCGCATCGTCATCGATATAAGTTGTATCCATCTCTTTTGGGTTGCTAGTTGGGTCCAGGATTACTCCGGCATAGATCATGAATAGTACCGGGGACATGGGGCTACCTTGCGGCACTCCAGAATTATAGGGCTGTGGTTCCTCTAGCTCATGGTTAAATTGGAACTGTAGTTTTCTGCCGGTGTTGAATTCCTTGCACCATTCTGTCAGATAGGTGGGGAATTTTTGTTGGTGCATGATTTCCGCGAGGAGTAGATGGTCGACACAATTAAACGCTCCTTGGATGTCGTTTGTCAGGATCGCTGGTCTGTCTCGCCGGGCGATTCCGGTACTGTTTTTCAGTAGTAGGTTTTGTTGTATTGGTGTTAAGGTTTTCAGGAGGGCGTCGATTGCCGAAATGGTTGGTCTTCCTCCAAATTGATTCGCTGAAAGTGTGCCTAGGATTTCTCCAGCGGTGCAGAGTCTTTGGGCCACTATCTTTTCCAGGATTTTGCTGAAACATTGCAGAAGGGAAATGGGCCGGTAGGCTTTTGCTTCATGATAGTTTGCTTTACCGGGTTTCGGGATCGGGATACACTTAGCTACTTTCCATTCCGCTGGATGTACACCGTGTCGGAGCATGGCGGAGAACATATCTTGGATTAGAGCTGTATTTGCTTTAACTATTGCTTTAATAAAGGTGTAGGGAATGCCATCCGGACCGGTCGCCGAGTGCGCTGGACAGGAGTCGATTGCTTTATTAAGTTCTTCGGGGGTGACTATGTCGAAGGTGTTGCTAAGGTCAAAAGAAGGGGGTCTAATGTTTAGAGGGGGATGGTCGGGGGACGTCTGTTTCGAGGGGAAGAGTTGGGCTCTTAGAGCTTGGCACTTCCCCGTGAACATTTCTTCACCTTGTATTGTTGGTATGATTGTGTCTCTTCTCCTTCCCGCGTTTAGGATTCTCCAGACTTCACTACCTTTCGCCTCATTCATCGTTTTTTCCCGCTGGTCCGCCTTTGCTTTCCGGATCATGACTGTCCATTCTCTGCAAGCCCTCCTGTATTCCTCCACGTGATTGGGTTTCTTTGTGTTTCTCGCCTTCCTTTCTGCTGCGTTTACCCTTGCCTTCATCTGTTTCATCTCATCTGACCACCAGGAGTTGGCTCTTACCCCCTCCTTCGAACGTGGTGTTACTATGCTGACTGTTGACCTGACCAGTTCTAGGAAAAGGTCGACAGTTTGTTCCGTAAGTTCCTTGGTTTCCCAAGCTTCTACAGGGATGGAAATGTTTGACATGTGGTTCTCCAATAGCTTCCAGTCTGTTTGTCGCCACATTCGTCTTGGTACAAAAGGTGGTTTTTCCAAATGTAGATGGACAGATGTTCTCCCGTGGTATGAGCCCGCTCCGTAGGGTTCAGTGCTCCATCGTAGATTGTGGTCAAGTGTTGGGCCTTTTACAAATGTAAGGTCGATGATTGTGGGCCTTTTCCCTCTGTCTCTGGGGAAATGCGTAAAGACGCCTGGTTCGTTCAGGAGGGTCAGTTTTTGTCGGGTTATCCATCGTTTTAGTCGTGCACCATTGACGCGGTCTGCTCGGATGTTGTTTCTGTACTCATGTGAATTTACTCCGTACCACATCTGATGGTGGCAGTTGAAGTCTCCCATAACTAGGCAATTGTCAAGGGTTTGGATAGTACTTGCGACTTGGGCGAAGGGGCCACTCCGGCCTGGGGAGTATATGGTTAGGATTTGAGTTTTCTTGTTCTGGATTTCCACCGTGATCGATACTATAAAATTATCGTATGTATAATGGTGTTTTGGTTTGAGGTTGGCGTGTTTGCGAACGTATGTTGCACATTTCGTGTTGGTGTTGCTGGCTGTAAAAATATAAAAAAGGTTTGATTCTGGTGGGTATCCCTCTGCTGAGGTCCATGGTTCTTGTAATAGTAGGAAATAAATACTAGAGTCCGTTTCCGCTTCTTCTACCGCCGCCTTGGTAATGAGTTCGCTCCGTGCACAATTGAGTTGGTGTGCGAGCGCGGTGGTTCGAGGCCTAAGCATTATTTGTCATGGGTTGGTCATCTTCGGGAACGGGTGTGGCTCCGACTGGGGCGGTGGCTGGTACTTGAACTATCGGCTCTTGGACGGGTGCGGCCGGTGGGTCTTGAGCGGGTGGGGCGTTTTCTTTTCCTTTGTTAAGGAATCGGCGTTTGACTCTTTCGGGGCATGCTGGGTCGGAGGCCTTATGGATTCCTTTGCAGTTCAGACATCTGATTGGGGTGTGGGTGCATTTGTATCCTCCCTGGCATTCATTGCATGGGTGGAAACTGGTGAGGTGATCTCCGGCGCAGTGGCCGCATTTCCCATTGTTCTTACATTTCTCCTGGCGGTGGCCGTATTCGAGGCACTTCGCACACTGGGTGTCTGGGAAGGTTGGGAGGAAGGCCTCGATATAGCAGTTTCGGTTAAAAAGAGATAGGAATTTAACTCCTAGTGTTTCCGTTGTGATTTGTCCTGGGAGCGCGATGACCATTGATGAGTGGGTTTTCTCCATTCGAGTCTCTGCTCTGGAGATCCAGCGGGGAACCTGGGCAAGTTGGAAGTTCTCTCCATAGTTGCTTCTGATTTCGGATGCTACCAATTTTCCCGCCTCAATGCCCTCCCCGACCGTTGTGGGGATTCCATGGAGGAGAAACTTTGACCATTTAGAGTTTGCGCGGATGACAGTGACTGGTACCTGTAGGGTGAGGAGGGCCTCCTCAATTTCTTTGGCACATTCCATTGCCTTTGTTGCAGGGGTAACGAATTTTGTTTCCAGGATAAAGTTGTCCTTGGGTGTTCTTCTTGCTGAGATAAAATGGCAGGACTCGTCTTGGATTCTTGCATTGACGAGGGTCCTGATCTCGGAAGGGTTAACGTCGGATGGGGCAGTAGTTTCAACAATGATTTCCCTGTTGATTTTGGTGTACTCTGGTTTAAAGAGGGGGTCCGCTTTTGGCTTTGCGGACTTCTTTTTCCTCTCGACGACCTGAAAGTTTCCCTGGGCAGGACCGGGTGCCGAGGCCACGGCGGCCCAGGTGCCTGCCTTCCATCCACGAGGTGGGGCTTGTTGGGGGGGTGCGGGTGGGGGGGCCTGAGGAGCTGCCTGTGGCGCTGCTTGGGGAGCTGTTTGTGGGACCGCTGGAGGGGGCATTCTCTGTCCTTGCGGTTGCTGTGGTTTTCGCTGTTGTTGCTGTTGTTGCTGTTGTTGCGGTTGCTGCGGTTGCTGCGGTTGTGGTTGTTTATTGAGGAGCGCGTGGATCGCCGAGTGCATGTTGGTGATCATGTTTGTCTGCGCCTCGATTTGATGTTTCAGTGTGTCCACTGTTCTCCGGAGTGTAGTCGTTTGCTCTTCGAGGATCTCAATCCTGTCGGAGGGTGGGCAGATCCGGCTGGTGGCATGTCTGATGGCCCAGGTAATATAGTTCAGGTCCGTCTGGGTGTGAGTGTCCTGGGGAACAATGCTCGGGTAGAGGTAATCAACTCTTGGTTGATAGGGGTCATTGTAGTCGGATTCTGTTGCAAAGGTCGAGGAAAATTCCTGTTCCTGAGCTCCGGGTGGGGTTGGGTCGGGAACCTGAGTGTTCCTGATCTGCGAGGGGGCTGTCCCTTGCTGGGAAGACTGAGTAAAAAAGGACTGAAGTGAAGCTTGCTGCGACATAATTGAGTGTCCAGTTCTTCTGGCGGCGTAGAGTGAAGTTTCGGATAGGTTTCTTTTCCTTCCTTTCGGGAGGTCAAGGCTGGAGAATTCTTCGCTAGAAGCCAGTTTTCGTAGGTTTCTTTCGCTTGGAACAACAAAACGCGACCGTACGATCGGGGACAAAGTGGTCCAACCTGGTATGATATACCAGGGTAAACCGAGAGGAATAAAATAAGATGTTTTTGAAGCGAGGTTTGTTATCAGGGAGTTCTTTCCGAGCCTTAGCGAGCAAGTAGAATGCAGAGGTTGCGTAAAGAAAGAAGGAAGAAGAGAAAACAAGTAAAAGCACAAAGCAACGCCCCCTTATATATCCAACCATAGTCCAATGATGACTAATACCTCTGCGTAACAGAAACAAAAAGAACATAACAGAAATCCTCATTACAAATCCTAATCCCACTACACAATACCTTCTCATCTCGTACCAATCTATTACCTAGCCGAAATACATGGCTGCCGTTACAGTGGAAAGATGTGGACATCTTCAGCTTCACATTGAGGAGGCTCATGAGAGATTGCTGAAAGTAAGAGATGAACCTGCTATCTCTGTCCGAGACTATGTCATCAGGTAAATCATGGAGTCTCCAGACTTCCTTCAAGAACAACTTAGACAAATCTTCCGTTTTATTGAGTGTAGGAAGAGGGATGTAATGTGCCATCTTCGAAAAGCGGTCCACTATTACCCAAATCTTTGTAAACCCACTAGATTCCGGTAATCCCACAATGAAGTCCATAGAGATGGAAGTCCATGGCCGATAGGGTATCTCCAACGGTTGGAGCATACCAAACTTCTTGTGTCTTGAGGTCTTATTCCTCTGGCAGCTGTCACAGCTCCGGACATATTCCTCAACATCCTTATCCATGTTGGGCCAAAAGAAGTTGTTTTTCACCCGCTCCAGTGTCTTAAATTGGCCGAAATGACCAGCCACTTTAGAGTCATGGGTATCGGACAGTATTTCCATCTGAAGCTTCTTGTCTTTGGGTATATACCATCTATTCTTGTAGAAGATGAGACCGTCCTTGACCGACACGTTCTGGTCCAAATTTGGTTTCCTTTCAACCAGGGAGCGGTGCAGATCCTGCCAGAATGTATCCTCTTTAGCTGCCGCATATAGGCGCTCCAAGAATGTATTCTGCAATTGATTCACCCTGACAGCCGCTAGCTTTACAGGATCCAAAACCAATTGACCTGGCCTAAAAAAGATCTGTGGCTCCAGCTGCAGAGTTTCACCTCCCTCTCCAAGGCGGTGATCCCAGCGCCTAGATAGCACATCAGTCTCGCCATTCTTTTCTCCCGGTCTGTAGACAACTCTAAAATTGTAGCCTGCGAGGTCTTCAGACCATCTAGCTTGCCGCCTAGTGAGAATCTTGGTAGAATTAAAGTACTCCAAGTTCTTGTGGTCTGTAAAAACCGTGATCTCCTGCTCGCAAGATTTGAGCATGTGTTCCCATTCCCGGAAAGAGGCAACAATGGCTCCCATTTCCTTATCATGAATGTCATAGTTGATCTCAGCAGGGGAGAACTTCTTGGAATAGAAAGCCACCGGGTGTAGCTTTCCATCGTCCCGATACTGAGAGAGCACTGCTCCCTTGGCGAAATCATTGGCATCTGTTTCGACCACAGTTCTCCTACTAGGGTCAAAATGGAGAAGGATTGGAGCGCTTGTGAACAGCCTCTTGAGTTCTTCAAAGGCCTGCTCATGTGCAGCCGTCCAATACCATTTCTTGTCTTTTTGCAAGAGGTCAGTTAATGGTTTGGAAAACCTTGCTAAAGCCTTCAATGAAGCGGCGATAGAAGTTTGCAAATCCGAGGAATGCCTGTACTGCCTTGATATTTTCAGGGACCGGCCATTCCTTAACTGCCTCCACTTTGTCTTCTGACATAGATACCTCCTTCTCTGAGATATGATAGCCTAGGTATTCTACCTCTCGGACATGGAAGGATGTCTTACTGATCGAGGCACAGAGTTTAGCTTCCCTAAGCTTCTGTAGGACCTTCTTGACCAGTAGTTCATGCTCTTCCTCAGTTGTCGAGTAGATGAGGATGTCATCAATGTAGACAACCACTCCTTCATCCAGTAGTTCCTTTAACACATCATTGATCATTGCCTGGAAGGCGGAGGGGGCATTGCATAGACCAAACGGCATCACATTATACTGGTACAGTCCATAGCGGGTTCTGAAAGCGGTCTTCCACTCATCACCTTCTGCTATCCTGATCAAATTGAAGCCGTTCTTCAAGTCTATCTTTGTGAAGATCTTGGCCTTGAACAACCTGTCTCTGAGCTCACTCATGATAGGCAGCGGGTACTTGTCCTTGACAGTGACCTTGTTCAATCCTCTATAATCCACACAAATCCGCAATGTCCCATCCTTCTTAGGAATGAACAGTATGGGGGCCGCAGCGGGGCTGTTAGATCTAGAGATCTTTCCTGAAGCCAATTCTTTGTCCAGGTACTCTCGGAGGGCCTTCAACTCTGGAGCAGAACGTGGGTATAGCGGGCCAAATGGGGGAGCGGTGCCAGGCAAGAGTTTGATCTTCAAATCATTATGGGAATGCGGTGGCATTTCTCCAATCTTCTCTTGACTGAACACATCGGCCCATTCCCGGTACAGGTGGTATATTTTCTCAGCAATATCTCCACCGTCCTCATCATGCCATACTGAAGCAACCAATTGATAGACTGTATCTTCTTCTTCCATCATCTGGTATGGAGAGATGAGTTCAATCTTGGTCGCCGCTGGGAGATAATTCTGCTTGCAGTAGTCACTCCTCCAGCTCATGGTGTTGAGTTCCCAATTGATGTCCGGGTTATGCTTCCTAGCCCAACTAATTGGCAGGTAACCGGTCATTCCTTCTTCCAAAGTAGCCACTTCCCATCGGAGTGTCTCCTTATGATCTCCCATAGTCATGCAGACCGGGTGAGTGTAATACTCTCCTCCTCCCATCATGATATCTCCTTGAGCATCAAACATTGTCAGAGGTTGATCCCGCCGCACTAAGGGAATTCCATGTTTTCTGACAAAACTCTGGTTGAGGATAGCTCCTCTACAACCGGTGTCAAACAGGAAAGACCCTTGGGCGCCTTCTTCCTTTCCTTTGACCGTCCATGACAGTCCTGCCTTCAGTATAGGTCTTTTTCCATGTACTGGTGAGGAGGGAAGCCTCTGTTCCAACCTTCTGCGCTTAATAGCGGGTTCTGAACTTGTTTCTCTTTGTCTTCTCAACATAGCTAATAGCTTCGGGCACTACTAAGATCAAAGATCCTTTGGTTCTATTCCCAAGCGATGATATAGCAAATATAATATGTGATAGTTTTAGCAGCGGGTTGGAAGTGTCTTTGTAGCAAATATAGCTTTGGTAGAGCACTGACAGACCAGCTGTTTCGGGTCTTAAACCCATCCTCAGAGTGCTTGCAGCAGTCAAATAGGCGGAAACACAATCATAATTTATTCAAGAGAAACATAGAAGCCAAAACCATATAAAGAAAACTAGTAAACATAGACCCAAACAGACACTTTTTTCACCAGAGGATTTCATTGTCCGAGTCTTGCTCAGGCTGAAAGACAAAATCTTCTGTAACCTCCGGGAGTACAACAAGTGGATCCTCTGCTACAACAGCAGCCACTTTAGCTTTCTTCTGAGAGTTGGACTTGCCATTCCCTCTTTTCCGCTTTTGTACTCTCACTGCTGCTACTCTGACAACAGTAGGTTCCTTGGACCAACAATCGGTCCATTTGTGTCTGGACTTGCCGCACTATTGCACAAGTCAGTCTATGCACTCTACCAATAGAGAGTACCGAAAGGTCATACCTTCAAGCATACTTCTGCTTTCGTTCTTTCTTCTAGAATATCCCTCGGGATACCCTTCAGTTCCACCGCTTTGTCTTTGGGTCCGGAGGCCTTCTGAGGTGCGGAGGAGCTTGCAGCTTCTCTCTTCCTCTTGGGCTGCCGGTCCTTCTCAGCTGGCGGATCCTTTTTGGTCCGAGGGGGCGCTTTCTCAGCTGCCATCCCTTGATACCTCTCATGTGTATGCCCTAACTCTCTTAGAGCAGCTATCCGTTCCATCAAAGACTTTGGCTTGGGGGTAAAGAGAGCCCAACTCATGCCTAGGTCCGCAAGGAGGGAATTGTGGATCTTATCATCCACCAACTGACCCTCATAGCCAGTCTTCCACATCAGCTGAATGATAGTATTCAGGAAGAGGTCTATTCCTCCTCGAGCAGTGTGGGTAAGGGCATTCCATTGGGCTACAGCATCATCTCTAGAGATGGCTTCACCGAAGGCTGCTCTAAAAGCATCCACAAAGGAATCCCAGTGCTTCCATCTCTCATCTAGCTTCACCGGCATTCCAGCAAGACGGTTGGTGGAGGTTTGATCAATTGAGTTGTGGTATGCCTCATACCATCGGATCGCTGCTTCTCCTTCCATCAAGTTGCCTGCATATCGGATCTTAACCTCCTCAGAGGTGAATGAGAGGCTCTCAATGGAGAACACATTCTCACATTGCCGGATGAAGGTCTCCACTTGCTCCGCTTTGCCTTGGAACTTGGAGGGAGGTGGTGCTTTTGGTTCTCGGGCCCTGCTAGGTCCAGAAGGGGGAGAGGCGGCCGGAGGTCGGTACTGCTGGGAAATCATTGCCAACAGCTTCTTCTGCTGCTTCTCCAATTTCTTCTTAAGGTATCTCCGCCAGCCTCTTCTGTCACCACCTTCTGGTTCCGAGTCTGAGCTGTCAGAACTGTCTGAATCCCCTGGTGCGGTAGCTCGAGCCACGGGAGGTGGAGGGTTCTGGTTTCCACCGCTACCACCCTGTGCATTAGCTGGAGGGGGAGCGGCGGCCACAGCAGGAGGGGCCACAGGTGCTACTGGTGGCGGGTTGCTGGCTAATAGTGAGGTTGCTCCTGCTTGAGCGGCCACAGATATAGTAAACCTTCCCGGATTCCTGGCTAGCGGACTAGGAGGTCCTCGGCCTGCACCTGAGAAGAGCTCTCCTTCATAGTCAAAGGATCGATCACTTCCTCCAAGGAGTGGGTGTACTTCACTGAAGCGGCTGGGAGGTAAGGGAGATGCCCCCACTGCTGGCTGAATAATAGGGATAACTCTCCTAGTGGATCTGACCGGAAATGCTGCGAAGGGACTGGTCTTTTGCTGCATTGTTCTGGTCGCTGCCCTGGAAGAGGACATAGAATGTGGATTTGGTGCCGGAGTTCTTGGTCTACCAACCACCAGCCTTCCTTCATCAAGGGCTCTGTTACGGGCATGCCAAGCATTTACGGGAGTAAGAATCAAGGCTAGTAGATACCCTAATACCCTCTGATACTAATGGCAATACTACTATCAACTCCGGTTCGCACCCACGAGGTGCGGTGCGATCGATATACGACCAAATGCGGAGTTGCGGTTTTCCTAGTTAAAAAACACGTTTTCGACCCCAATAATAACCCCCGGAGCGTCAAACCGCCGGAGGGGAGTGTTTTGGTACCGGTGGATATATGAGGGACAGCTGGAATCAATCGGATCGAAGATCGGACCGCTCGGAGCGAATCGGCGCAAGCTGCCAGCCGACCGAGTACCTATCGGCGGTACCTGTGGACATGAGAGGACTCTGCTATGTGGGAAAGCGATGTGGGAAGAGGCCTGAGTAGGTAGCCTTGCCATCCGAGACCTCCGAATAGCCGATGCTGAAGATTATCCACCAGACGGCCGATGGAGAAGAAACATCGACAGGGAAACGTGCATTAGAGTGGATAAATAGGTTGAGGGGTTTCAGCGGCTTTAGGAGTTTGGGTTATGGACTTAGGAGTTAAATGTTCTTGGTTGTTTTTCAGGGTCTCGGGTAGGCCCCGAGTGTATTCTGTATTATTAGTAGGCTAGGTCCTCGAGACATAAGCGAGGGATATAAATACTGTGTCATTCACTGACTAGCCAAACTATCATCGGCGAAATCAGAGTCTTAACAATATAAATCGTTGATACGCGAGTTACAACTTTATTTGACTATACTTTTGGAATTACTTTACTCTATCGTGACTTCGAACTCTACCTGAACTATTACGTCGAAGACGGTCGAATTCTATACGCTAACTCTAGTGAATCTTTGTTGATAACGTAGCTCGCGGGGCCCGTATCGGATCAGGGAGGATCATACTCGACGTTGACTGAAGAGACCTTGGAGACTTCTACCTTTGTAGCTGTTAGCCGAACTCTGAGCTCTGCGTAGTGTACTCTTGTGGTCTGGTACGCATCCCTCACAGGCTCGCTGTATTTCGGCAACAAAGTCCGGTGGAGTGGCCGGGTTTGTCCACTCAATCTCCATGGCATCAGCATTCAGTTCATCCCTTTCTGCATACCTCCGGAGTTCTTCCTGAACAGAGTTGACCTCCATCTTCATGTACTCGAGAGCTTCTGCCATAAGAGCATGCTGTGCTGCCTGATGCTCTTGTACAAGGAGGAGGGCCTGACTGCCCCGGGTCAACTGATTCTCCAGGCTGTGCTGGAGGTAGGTCTGGAGCTCTGTAAAGAACTGTTGAAGGGAGACCTCGTCGGTATCTTGCCAGGCAGGCTCACAATCGGGAATGTAGGTCTGTAGAGCGGTCCTGAGCTTCTTGACAAGCTGTGTCTGCCCGGTGGCATCAAGCTGGAGGGGCACCGGCTGCCATTCAATCTGAAGGGGCACATCCGGAGCCGGGAGGGCGGACATTTTGTATAGAGGAAGAATAATCTGAAGGTGATTTGAGCCTTAAAGATTATCTATAACGGGAGTCTTTCTAAGAGAAATAGAATAGGATAGAATAGAGACGGCCGTGCAAGATAGACAATCAGGTTGCAGATTATTCAAAGATACTATCGCTAGAACTCAATAATCTTTAAGTGCTCTGCTACCGATAAGAACTTGGGTTTTCTTTCTGATGAAGACTGGAGAGAAAGAACTGAAGGGCGAGAATGAACCTGAGTACTTATACTCCGAAGGCTTCTATTCTCTGCTCCTAACTCCTTACTAAGTTCCGGTGATGCCTTTCCTCAGTCCGGAAACAATACCACCGCTACCCCGCTTTCCTCTAAGCGTCAGCAGGTGTTTCCGATACCCAAGGCAACCACCCTTAGTCAAAGCCTTTGTAACACCTGCAGCCTTGGTTGCCACACAACCGGGGCCTGCATGAATGAGCTGCCGCTCAGATGTAAGCTTAATCATTGCTGTAGAGCTTTCGCTTATTGTAGACTTCCCTAGCATAATCCCTGCCCCTTCGGCGGACATACAATGCTCAGAGGATACAGAGGATCACCGGGCAATCAGAGCTTCACTCTGGCCAGTCTTCTAGTTACTGGCGACGCATAGACTCGTCGGTCATTGCTCCCATGAATAGAGCCTCTTCCTAGCCCCCGGAATGTAGTTAATCTAACAGCTGGTAGCTAACCACACTGCCGGTACTTGCATATCACTGTACAACTGGCTTCTAACAATAACTCTCAGCATGTAACCGGGCCCTGTGTGTACTCATACACCAGACAGTTGAAATGGCTCCGTTATACTAGTCCCCTTCTGAAAACCCATATCGAAATCCATTTCAGATTCCGACCTGTGTTCTCGCACAAACGCTTGTCCACTGGTGTACTCCGCAGCAGCCGGCTTCCTTGCACGGTGCCGCATTCGCTTTCTCTGAGGTTGGGGTTCCGCTGGCTCCATATCGTCGTCACCGTCGTCATCGCGGGTACGCTTTCGGGAGAAGGAGGAGATGGATACACTACTGTTAGCATCCGAGCGACACCATTTCCAGAGATGACCCTTCCGGCCACATCGCACGCAGACGCCATCAGTCCTTCGCTGGTCCTAGACCGGTTTTGGGACTCCTTTGGTGGCTTCGTCATATTCGTGGAATACTGGCTTATTCCCCAACTTGTCCGTGCTGGTGTTCTTCTTTGCTCGTCCTTTTTCTTTCTCCTCACTTTGAGCCCTCCCTTTGATCTTAAACCCCTTATCCTTCTGCCGCGAGCTCCCATCATTATTCGACTCTTTTCCTTTCGACTCCGCCTTCGCCAACATATTCATTTGCTCCTGGTAAGACTCGTGAGCCTTGCCAGATCGTTTCAGTTGCTGGATATATACTCGGAATCGTCATCGGTTGAATCGAACCGTAAGTGGCGCTCCTGGATTTCGTTCGGTAGCACTTGGAGCAAAGGGCGCGGTAGGATGCCCCTTTCATCTGAGTATGCTGGTTCATTATCTCCATCCTCGTTAGGTAGTCACGATGTTGGCAGAGTACTTAAACTGCTGCATCTTCACTGCGTTCTCCATGGCTTCCTGAGTGCTTAGGAAGCGTTTCATGACCTCCTGACGGAACCGAGCCCAAGTGGCGTAGTCTGCCGCTACCGGGCCCAACATTTTGGTTTCGATGTATTCCATGAACCATTCCTTTGCCAACCCACTCGTATACGTTCCTGCGAACAGTACTTTGTTCCTATCCGTACGGAACTTTTTCGGCTTCTGTTCGAAATAGATTTCGCACTCCATGAGCCAATGCCGCAGGTTGTGTTTCCGGGTATTGTGAAACTCAAAGGGAATTTTAGCAAGCGAATCTACCATATCTTCATCCCCAGGTGGCGCCAGATTCCGGACACCGCCCTTATTCACTCTCCTGTTCTTCCTGCCGTGCGACCATTCACTATTGTCATCGTCATCGTCGTCGGAAGGTTCTGGGTCTCCTCCAAGGTTTCCCTTTGATGGATTCCGGGGAGGTTGCTTTCCGCCATTCCCTCCCACTGGGACAGCTCCTTCTGGTTGCTTCCTGCTCCTCCATCTGGGTCATCTGTCGGTTCCTTATTTCTTCCGACTGCTTGAGCTGTTCAAACAGCTCTCGTTGCTCCCTTGTCTCTTGCTCGCGTTCCTCCCTTATTTTCTTTAGCTGTCGTTCCGCCTCCTTCAGCTGGTTCTGGGTACCCTGATGGCTGCGTTCCAGAACCTGATGGTCCGCAGCTCGCGTAACTTCTTGTTCTTGTCGGACACTGGCGATAAGCTCAAAGAGCATTTCGAGGTGTTGTCTCGCTGCAATGGCTTCCTTTCGTGCCTTACTGTCTAGGGCCTGCTCACTTTCCCGTACTTGTTCCTGGAGTTGTTATAGCCCTTGCCACATTACTTGTCCTCCAGAATTAAGATACCTCATCTGTGCAGCATGGAGATCCAAAAACCCCTGTAGTTGCCTCGTAAACTGGCCTTGAGTAGGGCGTTTACTCGTTCGCCTAGTTTGTGTAGAGGGTCCTCCCTGGAGTAGGGGGTTTCGGCTTCCTGCCCTTTCACCGTCTGACGTTATCATACGTTCGTCCGTGGCCTCGGAGGTTTCAGCCACGGTTTCTAGAAAATATCCTCCTGGGGTAGCTATCATAATGGGGGATATGTGATGATAGTTTCTCATTTTAAGGTGACTTCGTTACTCCAAGTGAACTTGTGAGTAACAATATACTGTGAGGGGTGCGTACCAGACCAGAAGAGTACACTACGCAGAGCTCAGAGTTCGGCTAGCAGCGACAAAGGTAGAAGTCTCCAAGGTCTCTTCAGTCAACGTCGAGTAGAATTCTCCTTGGTCCGATACGGGCCCCGCGAGCTACATTATCAACAAAGATTCACTAGAGTTAGCGGTTGGTAATCGACCGTCTTCGACGTAATAGTTCAGGTAGAGTGCGAAGTCACGATAGAGTAAAGTATTTCCAAAAGTATAGTCAAATAAAGTTGTAACTCGCGTATCAACGATTTATATTGTTAAGACTCTGATTTCGCCGATGATGGTTTGGCTAGTCAGTGAATGACACAGTATTTATATCCCTCGCTTATGTCTCGAGGACCCAGTCTACTAATAATACAGAATACACTCGGGGCCTACCCGAGACCCTGAAAAACAACCAAGAACATTTAAGTCCTAAGTCCGTAACCCAAACTCCTAAGTCCGCTAAAAACCCCTCAACCTATTCACCCATTCTCATGCACGTTTCCCATCGATGTTTCCCCAACATCGAGTCATCTGGTGGGTAAATGTCAGTGTCGGCTACTCGTAGGTACTGGGCGGCAAGACTACCTACTCAAGACTCTTCCCGTATCACTTTCCCATATAGCAGAGTCTTCTCATGCCTACAGGTACCGCCAACAGGTACTCGGTCGGCTGATAGCTTGCGCCGATCCGCTCCGAGTAATCCGATCTTCATATCCGATTGCACCCAACTGTCCCTCATATATCCACCGGTCCTAAAGCAGTCCATTCCGGCGGTTTGATGCTCCGGGGGTTATTATTGGGGTCCAAAATATGTTTTTTAACTAGGAAAACCGCAACTCCACGTTTGGTAGCATATTGAGCGTACCGCACCTCGTGGGTACGAACCAGAGTTGATAGTGGTGTTCCTATTAGTATTAGAGGGTATTGGGGTTATCTACTATCCTTTCTCTCACTCTCGTAAATGCTTGGCATGCCCATAACAGTTATCAAACAGGTGAGTGCCCCCAAAGGGATTAAGAGTGCCCCCAAAGGGATTACGAGTGCTCTGGAAGCATAATTGAGAACGATAGGTCATGTAACGGAGCCATTTCAACTGTCTGATGTATGAGTACACACAGGGCCCGGTTACATGCTGAGAGTTATTGTTAGAAGCCAGTTGCACAGTGATATGCAAGTACCGGCAGTGTGGTTAGCTACCAGCTGTTAGAGTAACTACATTCTGGGCACTAAAAAGGGGATCTATTCATGGGAGCAATGACTGACGAGTCTATGCCTTGCCAGTGACTAGAAGGCCGGCCAGAGTGAAGCTCTGATTGCCCGGTGATCCTCTGTATCCTCTGAGCATTGCAGGACCGCCAATAGTGGCAGGGACTATGCCCGGGAAGTCTACAATAAGCGAAAGCTCTACAGCAATGATTAAGCTTACGCCTGAGCGGCAGCTCATTCATGCAGGCCCCGGTTGTGTGGCAACCAAGGCTGCAGGTGTTACAAAGGCTTTGACTAAGGGTGGTTGCCTTGGGTATCGGAAACACCTGCTGACGCTTAGAGGAAAGCGGGGTAGCGGTGGTATTGTTTCCGGTCCGAGGAAAGGCTTCACGGGAACTTAGTAAGGGGTTAGGAGCAGAGAATAGAGGCCTTCGGAGTATAAGTACTCAGGCTCATTCTCGCCCTTCAGTCCCGTTCTCTCGAGTCTTCATCAGAAAGAAAAGTCAAGTTCTTATCGGTAGCAGAGCCCTTGAAGATTATTGAGTTCTAGCGATAGTATCTTTGAATAACCTGCAACCTGATTGTCTATCTTGCATGGCCGTCTCTATTCTATCCTATTCTATTTCTCTTAGAAGAGACCCCCGTTACAGGTCAGAAGTCTGCACTCCTGTGTCCGTTCCCACTTGATGCACGAGGTGAAAGGGCGCCTGGCGGACTCTACGATATACGGGCTTGGAAATCTTGTGGGGCCTGAGGCAAGGGCGGCTCAAGTCGAATACCTTTTGAAGAATGATCGTTTCTTGAGCCCCCAAGAACATTACGAGGTATGACGGATGCCCAGAGAGCACTCGAGATAGCCGTTGACAGATTCTAGACCTACCGACTGCATTTCCTGGTTCCGGAAATTATCGATATATTGTATTTTAAATACTTCGATGGGGTAAGAATGCGAGGGGTTAGGGATCCCGAATTTCTAGAGCGGATAACCCCTACCCTTATTTGCCTGCTATCGACGGCAATCTGGCACGGCGTTCGGGCGTGGTCAACAGGGAGTTACTTGAAGCCTGATAATTTTCAGTCGCAGAATGAGAGTGTTGTGAGTAAGTATGGCCCCATGCCTTCATTGATATGGCGAGTGCCTTGGGAGCAATGGCGGATGCTCCTAGGGCTATACGGGATTGCTGAGCTGACATCCAAACTCGAGTAGAAATGTTCAACAGGATGAGCAACACTTGGAAGGGGAGAAGTAAACAGAACCAGGAGGCCACCTTGGAGGTAATCAAAGATAACCTTCGAGAAAAGGTATGATACTTCCAGATGCCGGTAATGCGAGTGGTATTCTAAATGCTAACCCTAATAGATACGAGATAAAAAGGGGGTAACTATTGAGGTGATACCGGAGGAGGGTTTTAGCGAGGACGATGAAGCGCTGGCTGCAGATCTTGCCGCATTCCGAGATGCTCAGAGAACACCCACGAGTGCTCCAGCAGGTCGGGTTGGTTCCAACAGCACCTAGGATGAAGTCATTGAAGCCCAAATTCGCGGCATTGACACCGAAGAGGAGAGGGAGGAGGAAGAGGAGCCGGAATTACCTGTAGCGGGGTATTATGAAAGGGGGGGGGAGCAGGATTTGTAGAACAATCGCGAGTGCTAAGGAAGATAGTGGGGGATTTGTTCTTTTCCGTATATTGTATTAGGGTTAGGTAGGGTGTTAAATAGCATGTTGTTTTAGTATTAGGCGGAGGATCACGGTGTTGAATACACCAATTCTAAAAGTGCAGTCGCGAGTGTTCTGGAGGCAGTAGAACTCATCGTGCGAGTGATGTTTTGGTAATCTCATGGGGGAATTGTGAATACCAGAGGCCGGTATGGTGGAGAGATATATGCCTGGAGAGAATGGGGCGCCGACATATAGGAATCGATACTTCGGACGTGAGCCAGGTTTCAAAGCACCTTATCCGGCTATGTCAGCAGGGGTCAGGGCAATCACTCTATCCCCAGGGCCTGCTGGAGCAGTCGGGAGTGCTCCAGGAGCAGTCAGGATATAGCAACGAGCAACTGGCATTCTCTGGCGACTGGACTGACGTCCGGGTTGCAGCGAGTGCTAGGATTTGGTGTCGGGGCGCGTTGGGCGGACTAGTATGTACTGGGGTGGACAACCGTACATCAGAACTCGCCAGGAGTGCTTGCCGTATCTCCGGAGAGGTGGTTTACCTACAGAGTGCCCTGAGCGCCCTAAGTGCCCTGAGCACCCTAAGTGCCCTGAGCGTCCTAAGTGCCCTGAGCGCCCTAAGTGCCCCGGGCATCTGGTGAAGGCTGCAGGTTTGCTGATGGTATTGACAGCTGTAGCAACCATTGCGTTGTGAGGTCTTTGAATAATTTGGCTTGACTGACTGAGTTTGTAGACTCCATTAACTTGATTGCACATATGGTAGTTGTCGGGCGATGACAGTGACATTATCGTACAGATGCCATTCTGAAAGGTATTGTTGTGGGTTTCAGAAAGCTTGTCGACTGACAGGAGTGAATTACTTATTTGTGGTACCAGTAGAGCTTCAACTGTAATATGTATTGCAGGAAGCTTAAGAATTATCTCGCCTGCACCAATGGCAGGTATTTTGGATCCATAACCAAGCCCAACATCAAAGTGCTTGCTCAACCCATGGAGCATACCAGGAATGAAGCATTTTGTATATTTGGCAAAATGATGAGTTGCACCAGAGTCCAGAATCCAGTCAGAGGTTTTGTATGTAGATATGTTGTTTATAGTTGCCATTAATGCTTGTACAACTGTTGGAATTGATGCTTGGCCATCGTTATGTTGGTATTCTGTATCGTCTTCGTTGTTCAGTTGATTGAATGTGTTTTTCTTGGCTTTTTTGCGCTCTTTCCTATGGATCAATGCTCTTTTTCTGAAGGAACAGATTGAGATCCCATGGCCTCTCTCTGTACAATAGTAGCATTTTATTGTGCAGGTTTGAGATCTGTTTCCATTGTTGAATCGTCGATGACCGCCGCGTCCTCGTTGATGGTGATGATGGTTTTGTTTCTTGAAGTTGGGTTTACTGTTACCGTCGGCGACAAGTGCGTTCATCATTGTCATTATACTGCTGGAGTTTGATGTAGCTCCCACTTGAGATAAGCGGTTGGTATAACCAACTGACCAATTCTTTAGTGTATCAAGAACATAGTCAATTGTAAGTTCTACACCTTGTGTCTTGTGTGTAATGAGATCCACAACACTATCATAGTGTGGAGGTAAAGTGCTGAGAATTTTATCGATAAGATCGTCATCGGTAATGGGCCGTTCGGTGTTCAACAGCTGTTTACAGAGGCTCAGTAGCTTGGAGATGTAGGAGGTATGAATGTCATTGTTTTCTGGTTTGAGAGTATTGAATTGTCTCTTCAGTGTGACATGTCCGATACCTGTGTTGGCACTATTCGTCTCTGTCAACGGTTCCAACCATATCTCCATTGGGTTCGTCATTTGGCTGATATAGTGCTTAACTCCATTTGTGCAAGAGCTACTTAGCATAGCAGCAGCAATGCCAGACCGTTTTCGATAATCCGACATCGCCGCGGCGCGTCCAGCACAAGGTAATTCTTCACTTCCCAAGGTTATATTCAAAGCATCCTCTGCTTGTAACATCAGCTTTATGGCTGCACACCATTCATGATAGTTTGTAGTGGTCAATTTAGGAGTGCTTCCATATATACTCCTAAATATGGAGCCTTCTGGCTGGTTGAGGAGGGAACTCGTGGTCATCTTCAACGTTAGTCTGCGTTGACAGGTACCGTTGTAGTGACGTAATGTAAGCTGTCGTAGCGAGGAGAAATAAAGAATGAGGTAAGTAGAAAGTCAGAGCTATCCGCGCTCATAACCTGTTGAAAATAAATAGTAGTGAAGAATAATAAATAATAATAAATGCGGAAGACTGTGACTTTCTTAATTGACTTGCCTAACTATAATTCAGGGGGCATTTCAAGACTATATTTATACAACAATATTGTGCCTAGAACAGTCCATATATGACTTCATATTGACATATATACTAATACTCATATGAGTATTAAGACTTTGCTCCTGGGCTCGGAACACAATTCCAACAACTACACCCCGCCAAGGCGCGAGTGATGGCCTGTGATGCATCCGACCTACCCCACCTCGCAACCTTTCTCTTTTTCTCACCTCACAAATAACACATCTAAATACCGACTCCACGCGCAAACGAATCCACCGCATTCTCGAAGATCCCGGTGGTTACATGGTCACACATTCTCACTCGACTGCGGAGCCCGAATATCACTCGAAACATGTGGATGTCCCGCATACGGTTTTTCGTATTTACGAGGAGGGGCGGTGGGAAGCGCCGGATAACTCTTTTTTGGTGATTGTGGGTATACTGAGAGAGTCTCTAGTATAGGCTCCTGGGGGAGAGCAGGGTAGGATGCACGCAACTGGGATTTTCGATCACCCCGGGTGTGCGGATGCTGGCGAGGGGATACAGGTGGTAGGTCAGACTTTAAAGTGCTGTATTACTCCCCGCCGAAAGCAGGATATGATAGAGGTGACACAAACCTCCGGAAGATTTGAAAATGGACAGCTAGTAGCCGTCTTGATCCACCGGGGGTGAGCGGCGTTGATGTTTATGTCAGAGTGGGAGGCGAAGAATATTAAATATGGATGAGGATGGATTGTGCTAGGTGCTGCTGCACTTAAGGCTATAGGAGGGTTGGGATATACTCCTACGCACAGACAGGGTGTTTAAAATGCGGTCCATCGGACCTGTACTCCCGATCTCGGAAAGGTAAACAATTGCCATTGGTGCTAGATGACGCTGGAGAGCTAGAAGACGATTGGGGACGTTGCCATCTACTGATACAAAAAGAGGAAATTTCTCCTTACAAGGATATCAATATTCTAAATTGAGTCGAGTCGGAAGATATGGTAATAGGTACATATACACAGTACCTTCGCTAATTGCGCTAACCCCGTCACGAGGCTTTAGCCAGAAACTATCAAGGTACATATTGTCGCGCAGACTCCACCGGTCTGTGTAGTCCCCAAAACCTACATATTATGCATATACCAGGCGCTGCTGACCTAAGCTAGCTGTAGATATCTCCATTCCCAGCGAGTCAGTCAAAACACCGCTCCAATGCCACCGGAAGAGCGAGTGCAATCCCTCTTACGCAATCAATCGATCACAGCTGCCAATGCAGTGCTCTATCGTGCACCTACCAGCTTATCCTCCGCCGTAAAATCTCTCTTGGCACCTCCGGATCCCACCCCGCACATTTTCCGGGTGAATACCTCGAGAGCATGTATTTTTCTATTGCTAGAAGTAAGAAGTTTACCTCTCGATTGCTAGCTATGTGTATTAACCCCTCGCCATATTGCAGAAGCAGACTGACAGGTCTCGATCGTAACCTACCCCTCGGCGCATCGCAAATACGGACTGACTGGCCTCTCTCCTGCGCGGTCAAAAAGGGCAGGCGCAAAAGATTAGGCTATGACCTTCTTAAGCTCTCTGTGGAATACACGACCTTGGGTTTTTGTTCATGTACCTCTCTCTCTTGCTCCCTCCCTTTTGAGGCTCGACGAAACCAAAACCCACCCCCGCGCGCCTTATCCTATCAAGATCCACGCTCATTGCCCTTCCACAGGCATGCTGTTAATACACAGGGAACAATCCAACCGCCTTTCTTCTCTTCCCGTTCTGCGAATCTCTCCGCGAGAGAGCACGGCGTTCGGAAAGACCCGTGTCATAGAATATCACTCGGTTCCGAGGTCACGCCATGCATCATAATCTATCACTCGATACATTTACCACTATCATTGTGGGGGGTGATGGGATCCACGTTTGGGTGTCAGGGGCTCGTGAGTATGAGGTGGACGATATTCAATCAGCGTGATGTGTGGCTCTTAATCGGTACGAGTATGGCTAATAGCTCACTTTTGCATTAACGAAGTCATTTCCCACCCTCCAATAGTTATCATCGATATTGGCAGCATACTTACCACCAAGGTGAACAAGGTGAAGTTCCTTTCCTTCTTTCTCATCAGACCTAATACACAATCCAGAGCCACAAAGAGCAACCAGACCTGTGCTCTAGATTCATCTCCACCGCCACTCCCATGCATGCCCGCAGCGGATGCGGGGGAGCGGCCGCGGTCGAGCATCTCCGCCGCCCTCTCAAGTCCACACCGGTTATCAGGCTGCTTGGGCGGGGATGCGATAAAAGCACCTTCATGATCAGCGTTTCTGAACCTGCGAATGCTCGAGGTTTATCCAGCGATCTGAAGTTGGGACTTTGATCTCCCTACATCCTCGATCTTCCCTAGCTCGCGCTTCGGACCTCCCACCGGCGTACATCTACACCCACATGACAAGCTTCAGCGCCACCCATAGCTACCCAACGCAATTCAAAGTCTAACCTCCCATGGAAGGCAAACCAGTGCATATTATAGAGCCTGGAGATCTAACAGGTGGAAAATGCTGAGCGCGTCGATATCTCTGCTAGTAATTCCACTACGAATCCGAGATGAGGAGAGCGGCTGAGTAGCTGGTACCGGGGTCCGAGGATGACCATAAAGCTGAGAGGGAGATGAATGGCAAGGTTAGGGGAATTCCTTGAGTGGCGATAATTCTAGGCGTCGGCTTGGGTGTCAGCTTCACTTACGGAGGTGCAAAGGAGACGCGGTATGAGTAGCGCGGAAATGGAACCGGGGGTGAGGTTTGGCCCCGCATTGATTTGGCGCGGATTTTACCGCTGCGGGGGGAGGGGTGCATGGAAGTGTTACGGCTCATTCACGAAGACAGTTCACTCGCGAAGTTTTGTGGGTGAACCAGTTCAGTCAGGAAGTATTGGTTATTACGGAGAAAATATTTGTATCCTCGTGAGCTGATTTTAAAATCGAATATATCCCCACCCCCTAAAGACCGTGATGTAATTCTATGTGGGATCAGTTACAGCGTACTCCTCCGGTGCCTGGGTGTTTCCTTTTGCCGCGTAGGCAATCACGGTCGAACCTTCTTCCTTATCAGTTTACCGCTGATTTCGTGAGTTGACCGAAATTTTCCTGACTGAGCTGAAACATTCCGATATATATCTCTCTTCCTGGATCAACTAGTTCACTCACCAAACTTCGTGGATAAACTGGCTTCGTGGATGAGCCGTAACAGAACTAGCTGCGAGGTGGCTGCATTTTATTGTTGAACGTGCTGTGTTTAGTGGCATAGATACTGCTTCACGGTGTAAGTATAGTTTGAGAACAGGTGGACAGGATAAATAGCGGCACCTGATTGCACACAGTGAAATCCACTGCAACCATACTCTGAAAAGGAGTCGGGGGCGGCGGTCGCGTAGTTCAAACCTCCAGGCTTCAGCGAAAGGGTAGTTGGGTTGCCGGGGGTGTGCGCTCCTCCGGCAGGTGGATGTGTAGGAGCAGTACCTTTGGGCCACCGCCCGCAGAAGTACGTTGAACGCTTGGCTTCAGAGTGGGGATCTTACTAGTGAGAACTCATGGATGGGGAAGACATCGCTCGCAATTCTATATTTTCGGATGATCGGGGGTGCCCGGGAACACAGATTTATACTTTTCGGAGGACGAGGGTGCACGTGCTTTGGGGAACTTCAAGATAAAAGACATTTCATTGCATACACACCGCACAAAGTTCAAATTCGTAAGAAAAACAGAAAAACCTAGCATATTCAAAAACAGATATAGTGGAAATAGATAATCTCGAGGCATTATGTGAAAAACAACAAAATAGATAAGAAATTGTCTGTCCCAAAGCCACAACAAAACGATTTTTCCCACATAAAAGCATACTCACAAGAAAGCATACTAACAAGAAAGCCTGAACCGAAAACATATCGCCGCCTGACCAGTTCATGCCTCCTCCACAACCATATGTGGCCTCAACAGAGCCATAATCTCCTCGTATCCTCCTTCTTTCGCAACGTCAGACGCGGTTTTCCCTTCCTTGTTCGATAGTGTAACGTCAATTCCCTCCTGTTTCAACAACAGCTCAACGGCCGCTGTATGCCCTTCCGTAGCCGCGCGTATTAGGACCGTGTTCCCAAGTTTATTTGGGAAGTTGATATCATGCCCGCCTCTTTCTAATAGAAACTCAATCATACTGGTATGTCCACCGTAGGCAGCACACATGAGAATTCCATCGCCGTCAGCATCCATTTCTTGCAATTTATCGGTTTTCTCGTAGCGCTCTAGAAGTAGCTTAACAATTTCGATATGGCCATATTGACTAGCATACAACAGCGGTGTTGAACCGTGATTGTTGGTACATTTAACGTCTATCCTCGCGTCCTCTAGTAGAACCTTGACTGCATCGATAGAACCGTGCAGACAGGCATAATGAAGGGCAGTACGGCCGCTGTGATCTCCGTCATCTGGATTAATCTTCGTAGGCTCTTGGGTCACGATATTGACATCTATCCCATGTGAGAGGAGCGCTCGTATGCACTCTACATGATTCTTTACAGCGGCGATATGTAGAGCTCTAAGGCATATATCCTTTATTCCGATATTTGCGTCGATACCGTCCTCTCTCAGCAATCGTTTCACAACCTCAGTGTGCCCGTTAATCACAGCCCGTATCAACGCTGTCTGACCGAGCTTGTTTTGGTGATTAATATCGTGTCCCCTCCTCTCCAAGACAAGTTCGACGATTCGCAGTTTGCCCGATGACGCAGCGAGTAGGAGATGGGTGTCATCGTCGCCGTCCATTTCCTGCAGTCTATCGGTTTTGTCGTAGCGCTCCAGAAGCAGCTTGAAAATCTCGGTATAGCCTTTTTCACTAGCACTCAACAGTGGTGTTGTACCGTGATTGTTGCGAGGCTTAACGTCTATCCTCGCGTCCTCTAGTAGAACCTTGACTGCATCGATAGAACCGGACTCACAGGCATAATGAAGGGCAGTACGGTCGCTGTCATTTGCATGATTTGTATCCTTCCTCGGATCATGGGCCACCATATTGACATCTGCACTAGCTAAAAGGAGCTCTCGTAAGGACTCTGTCTGCATAAATTGAGCGGCGATATGGAGAGCTGTGCGACCGTCTTCTACCGCGGAATCAATATTTGCCCCATGAGACAGTAAAGATTTCATTATCTCCGTCCTACCCTTCCACGCGGCGATGTGGAGGGGAGTCCATGAGTCTTTGGTTACTGCCTTGACGTCTGCCCCATGAGCTATGAGTTCCCGTGCTGACTCCATGCTGTTTTTTTGAATCGCGATATGTAGAGGAGTGAAACCTGTATCGCTTGCGCGATCGATGTCTGCTCCATGCGATAGGAGTTCTCTTACTGAATCTACATGGTTAAATTCAGCGGCCAGATACAGAGCAGTGCAACCGTCTGCTATCGCGGAATTAACATCTGCCCCATGAGACAGTAAAGACTTGACCATCTCCGTCCTACCCTTCCACGCGGCGGCGTGGAGGGGAGCCCATGAGTCTTTAGTTAATGCATTGACATCTGCCCCATGAGCTATGAGTTCCCGTGCTGACTCCATGCTGTTTTCTGAAATCGCGATATGTAGAGGGGTGTGACCTGTATCGCTTGCGCGATCGATGTCTGCTCCATGCGATAGGAGTTCTCTTACTGAATCTACATGGTTAAATTCAGCGGCCAGATACAGAGCAGTGGAACCGTTGTTTATCGCGGAATTGACATCTGCCCCATGAGACAGTAAAGACTTGATTATCTCTGTCTTACCACTCCACGCCGCTTTATGGAGGGGAGTCCTTAAATCTTTAGTTGTCGCCTTGACGTCTGCCCCATGAGCTATGAGTTCCCGTGCTGACTCCATGCTGTTTTTTTGAATCGCGATATGTAGAGGAGTGAAACCTGTATCGCTTGCGTGATCGATGTCTGCTCCATGCGATAGGAGTTCTCTTACTGAATCTACATGGTTAAATTCAGCGGCCAGATACAGAGCAGTGCAACCGTCTGCTATCGCGGAATTAACATCTGCCCCATGAGACAGTAAAGACTTGACCATCTCCGTCCTACCCTTCCACGCGGCGGCGTGGAGGGGAGCCCATGAGTCTTTAGTTAATGCATTGACATCTGCCCCATGAGACAGGAGCAGCTTCAGCGCTTCCAATGAACCAGACTCCACAGCATTATATAGGGCAGTCCACTCGCTCACTCCTCGACGCTCAATATCTATATTTTTGCCTTTCAACAACAACTCGACTAGCCATGCTTTATTGCCCTCCGCTGCTTTTATGAATAGGTTATCTAATCCCATGCCGCAATTTGCATCAATCCTTTCATGTTCAATGAGAAGCTCTAGTATGTTTCGATGTTCAAGCCGAGCAGCAGTGATAAGAGGTGTTTCGCTCCGCGAATTTGTGCAGTTCGGGTCGATGTCCTTATGCTGCAAAAGGGCCTGTACGGCTAGTTCATTTCCCTCACCAACAGCTAGAGATAGTGCCGTGTCCCCCGCCTTAGACTTGTGGTTGATATTCAGTAGTGGGTCACGGAGGATGTACTCTAAAACTGTATTATGCCCCTCCGCTGTAGCATGGTGAATCGCGGTAAGGCCATTCTTGTCTGCTAGGTTGATATCACAGTAAGTTGACATCTGCGTGAGGGTAGTACCGGCGTCACCACCGCCCATCTGGGGAACAACGGACTGTCTCTTTATACGCAGTAGAAAGCTAACAGTTTCCGCCCTATTGTATTTAACTGCCAGTATGAGTGGCGTAAGGCCCACTTCATCCCTGACGTTTAAATCAACATTTGTTTGGTCAACCAATTTCATAAGGAGGTCGAGGTCGCCTTTTTCAGCGAGATAATGTAACGGTGTGCGTCCGGCAGAGTTTGTAGAGGTAGGTGTAAAGGTATGCAGGTTTCTCTCAACGACATCGAATAGTCTGTAATAACAAGCTGCCCAGACCAGAGTAATAGCTTCCCCTGTAGGAGCCTTGAGAGTAGGAATAAGCATCCCTATGTTGTGTGCCCAGAACTCGTAATGGGGAGATAAGGGGTTGAGAAAACTGGACCAGGAAGGTACCCGGTTGGTGCCACGAAGGTGTGTGCCCCAATTCCGCATTGAGTAAGTGAACAAATCTTGACGGAAGGAAGTTAAAGAGCTGGGGTCTGGACGCTCGGATGACGGGCACGTAAGAATTGAGAAGCAACGATCGAGGATCCACTCTTGGCCTCCTTTAACATAGTCCTTGGGCCCTTCGTCCAGATACTGTCTAACGGTGGCATGAGAAAAGCGTAGAATGCCCGTCTCGGGATCGTATACTATGAGTCCACAACACACGTGGAGGACATTGTCAATCTTTCGTTTCATGATTTCCTCAGATGGGTCTGCAGCTAACGAAAGATTGTCTTTTGCTTGAACAATCGTTTTTGGGGAAAAGTCATCTATCGCGTAGTATAGCCATTTGATCACTTTTAGAGCAGACACTTGGTCTGTAGTGCTTTGCTGTCCGATCCTCCTGAATATTTCGTCATACATAGTACTCAGGCCTTGCGGAAACACTGCCAGAGTATTCGTTACACCCTCTATTGTTGTCTCGCGGGCTAATGCCTGCATCCTAAGATGAATCGAAAGGAACCTGTATCCGTTAGAACAGGAAACGTGAAACTCTAATTGGTGACTGATTGATAATTCGGTTGTATGCAGCCCGGAGGCTATAACTATAATTGGGGCATACATACATTCCATCAACATTTTCCTGCAGCGCTTTCAGGATCTCCCCTTCGCGGCTCTTCATTTCGTCCACCATGCTTTTCTTGGCAGGATCCTTGTATAGCGCATCAAGTTCACTTTTGATATAGCGTTGAATGTCTTTGAGGTTATCTTGGGGCTCGATGAGATAGTCCTCATAATCGTTCATGTAAGCAATGATGTCTCCTTCGTTACGGCCCGTGACAAATATTCGAATTCCTCTCCCCCCCTTTTCAATCGCTTCTAGGGCATAAAAAAGATCCTTCCGGGTGCTTTGGTGACATTCGTCCAGGGCATCGATTACCACCCACACGCCACTGAGCTGTCGAGAGAGCTCAATGATAAGATCCGTACTCTCCTTGACAGTTAATATATCAGTAGACTCCCGTTCCTTTTGCTCCTTTAGTTCCACCAGCGCGCGTGGTAGTCCATCAAGCGAGTATGCAAGACAAACCTGTCTCAAAAGAGCTCGGAGGATGGAACTAGGGCTAGATCTTTCCTCATCATGTATACTACAGTAGAAGTATGCCACGCATGCATCAGTGGAGAGCGTATTCTTCTTCAGCAACTCAATTGCAAAGGATCTATCGATTGTCTTAGTATGAAAGATGAAATAAATCGGGAGACATTCATTGCTCACGCAAGGATTGTTTTTCCAGTACCAGCTTGAAGAAAATCAGCTTATCAGCAAAACCACTACGTACAGCACCTGAAAGACTCTCTTACCACCGCCTCTAAGCCATAGGACAGAGGATGAAGACTTGGAAGAAATCCAGTCACCAAACTTAGGGTTTTCCGTCAGCCATTGACATGTGTCAGCCGCCCGTCGGTGACAATGCTCCGAGTGAATCTTCCCAAACTGGGTTGTAGACACCCAGTCTAAAGTGGTAGTTATGATTTGCTCTTCTTAGGTTAGATTGTTAAATAGTAAGGTAGAATTGCGTACAGACGTACTGTCAACAAATTGGCGAAGCCGCTTAATGCTTTCATGGCAAGAATTTAAGGTCGTCTCCACCATCCTCAATTGTCCCCTGACATCCTTTAGCTGCCGCTCAAGCTCTACGCGTGATTTATTCTGTTCTAACAATCCCATCTGGTGTTAGGGCCTAGAAGACGCGAACGTAAGGAAGCATGGGCAGTATACTTAATCGCTCCATAGTGGCGGCTTGAGCAGGGTATTAGTATATGACACTACGGACTCCCAGGTGTACCAGAGAGTTCAAACCTTCTTTTTCAATTATTTCCGCCCGCTTTCTGGTTTCTTCCTCCGAATCACGTATTTTTTGCAATAAGTCCGCAAGTGTTGAAGAGAGACTTTGCATGATTTGCACTATTCAGCAGAGGTTGAAATCATTTCATTAGTTTCGCATTAGTACCGGAAATTTGTTTTCCACTTGTATCAGAGAATTCTTACCACCCGTGTTCTTTTCTAGATGCTTCTTTGCGCACAAAAGATACTCCAAAATCGAAACGTATTGCTTGATCAAGCAGTCCTGGATGTCGGTTATTGATCCTTGTTCAAGATCTATGTATAACTGCTCATAAATTGCCCCACAGCATATGACCCACGAAAGATAGCCCAGACTACTCAAGATCCTTGCAAGATCCTCGGTATACGCAACTCCTTCCTGTCGATTATCAGCGGAGTTTACTACAATCTCAATAAATACTAACATCCAAGAGAAACCTAAACCCAGCCCAAACTAATGCTACCACATCTGGATTATGCTGCAAAGCGATGTCGCCTATTGGTGCATACTTCTTGAGCTGACCAAAAATCTTGTCGGCAATGAACACATCATCGCCCTTTGCATTTTTAAAACTAAATCTTTTCTCATCAACGGCTTTCCGCAAATCCTCCACTTTGTCGATTAAATTCCTAACTGGTGCCTCTGTATTGTCTCCGTCATCGTCTAACTCCACATCGGGATTTTTTTTCAAGATCGCTATAGCTTCGCCCCATAACCAAGATCTACGCCACATAAGAGATATCAGTATCGCCCAACCTCACACTTTAGTAGATCCGATGAGCCATTACCGCTTGATGTTATCAGCGATTACATCGTCTGACGTTGTCGTATTTTTAGATGCGTGGTTACGTGTTGCTGGAGAGAGTCCTGCGTGTCGGTGTGGGGCTTCGCTCTCTGCTGATGTGATTAAAATCGGTGCTGCTAAAGGTCTAGGCGGTGGCTCAAATTGTGGTTCTGTAAAGGTTATTGTTGGTGGCATTAGGTGCATCTGGATAAAAGTGTTGTTGCCATAGCCGCTTACTGGGTCCGTTATAGGATATGAGAATGTAGGTAAGGCCGGGGGAGATGGAAACTCGGGGGGATCGATCGTTTGAGGACTTTTCAATAGAAGTTAGAAAACTTTCGCTTGAGGCTTATCATCTTCAGAACTTACCTGGTAGCATCGCCAGACTGAACGAACCGTAGGGTGCTGCGTTCATCGGGCGGTATGTCCGGCTCCCGCGAGGCCACCGGTATCTGATCTGCCTGCGGCACCACATCTTGTGGGGGTGGAGAACCCTTTTTCTTTCTCAAGCCTTTCTTTGAAGTGCGGCGCAACTTTGATAGAGCAGAGCCCATGGTGGTAGGATTGGTGATAATGAGGACAACCAAGCAAGTGTTGATGTTAAGAATGCAGACAAAATGCCAAAATCACAGTATCGAGATAAATTGTAAGATTGTGGTGGTATGCTGTTAATCATATAGCACTCAGTTGCACTCCGCGTTTTTCGCCTAAGTTCGAGATTCTAATAATGGTCCAATTGAAGATACTGATCGGTGATCCATTACTGGGCGCTAATCTGCATGGTTGGACTCCTCGCCACTGTCCCCTTGTCATCCTATGCAGTCACATTCCAAATTCGGCTAAAACATCTCACAGCGGAATACACAAAACTCACCTTTCAAGGAAGGTGCCGGTCAGCCGAGAGTACGTGCGCAGGCGGTGGCACCAAGGTTGATTCGTCTACTACCTAATCCTGGTTATGTCTGTAACTGATTGATCTATTCCTGATGATCAATTTCCCAATTGGGTAATTATTTAATCATTTTACCGCTAGTAATTTGCAAAGGTTAACCTCTTGGCGCTCTCTAACGAGAACCTTCCGCTAAACCCGGACAATGACTTTCCAAAATAGGCAATTATGAGCGCGGCATTGGTTGGGTCTCCCACCAAAAAGCCAACTTTTAGAAAATTAATAGCTCCACAACAACAAAAGATACAATTAATCCAGCACTGTCATGTTGTAGAGAAGAAGTAGACCTATCGAACAAAATAGAGAAAAATTAATTAGAGTGTGGTTAGGGAACGTCATTAGCGGTTAAACTTAACCCCCGAAATCACTCCGGTTCATAGCGTCCCCTATGTAAATCACGAAAGAAAAGCTGAAGAGGAATGCAAAGTAAGCCACAAAAGAAAGATTTGAAGGCAGCAAGGTCAAGGAGATATATACTTGCTGTGACCTGTCTTTGAGCTATCAGCCATTAGTCCTCGAATTACCGCAACCAAGACGATATTTTGCCAATACTCTCGCCGGCGTGGAGCAGAGTGGACCGTCACGATGGTATTCTGAATAAAAAAGGGTATTTTCCGCTCTGACCTCCATTTGGTCCCTCAGTCGCGATTTGTCCTGCCGATCATCAGACATCTCAATGGGTACACCCGGGTATCAAAAGAATCTGTAATCAACCCGACCCGACCTCAGAATATTTGTACCTGACCCGGCCCAGCCTATGGGTGTTTTACTCGGGTAAATCTGCCTCCTATATAGGTATAAATCCGGAGGTATACTATTCCTTTCCTGTAATTTCGGAGATATTTGATAATTACCATAGTGGGTATTTGAAATATATTATCTTTTTTTACTGATAAAGTCCCTTTTTCTCACCAATGAAATAGCTGGGTATACTCGGGTCAGAATATAAGTCATACCTGGCCCGACCCGTTGAAAAAGAGTCCATACTCAACCCATACCCGCGGGGTGCTACCCGGGTCAAGCTCGGGTTTTTTTTTTTTATATTAGTGTTTCATTTATTTATGGGTACAAGAATATGGCATGGAGCCTACGCTACGGCTTGAACAACACCCTTCCCCTACCTAACCACTGAAAGAAAGTGAACAAAGGAAAGATATAAACACGAAGCAATAACTGAAAAGAAACCCTGACATTCCCTCCGAAGAAAATCAAACTTAGAAATTCGGTCGTCCCGTTCTTTGGGTTATATATTTTCATACCAGCTAAGCAATATTTATCTCAGGATATAAGAAAAGAGAGGAGAATCAATTTGGTTCTAGTGGTTGTGGTGTTTTTGCGGGCCTTTCCAGTGTGCGGCTGTTTATGTTATAGAAGGATCGGAGCTTGATGAGATCGAGGTGAGGGCAGAGTCGGATGAGAGATCGTATGGTAGAGATTTGGGGAGACCATCTGGGGGGGGGAACCATGTCCTGGTGGCTCTGATGTATGAGGAGAGGGCTGCTAGAGAGATGGCAGTTGACCAGAGGTCATCTATTGATATAGCGAACGGTATATGGGTAGCTCTATAGGGGGCACCTTCAGGGCAGCGGAGTATGCCGTGCTCAAGCTCTTCATCTTTGAGGAGGCACCTGGAGAAGGTGGGGGGGAGATCTGGATACATTCATGAGGCGTGAGCGGCGAGGTAGCTTTTGTGAGCGCGCATCTGGCATATGCGGCCAGCGGTGAAGCGATCTAAGGAGAGGTGGAGGTGGGGTCGAGTATTGATCTCGAAGATATAGTAGTCTGGGAGGGGGCTGTTTCACCAGAACTGGAGGGTATCTTTCTTAATAGAGAGCCATAAGCCTGGGTGGATGGTGTTGGTATCCTCGCTGGATGTAAGGGAGTTGGTGAGGAGGGAGTTGCAGAGGTCATCGATGGGGAGGGGGCCTACTCCTGTTTTGTTGGAGTTCCAATTGATGGGTGAGTTGGGTTTTCTGTGCAGGATGTGTTGGTGGGAGGGTTTCCTGTAGCTGGAAAAGGTGTAGAAGGTTTCCGGACTGCATGTAGTGATAGGATTGTAGGCTGGTGATGTAACTTGAATACAGGTGGCAAATCGTAAGTGGAGGGATGAATGTATAGGTCGAGAGGTGGAAAGGATACCTCAGCCTGTAGTACTGTGAGTGGTGTGGATCTGAAGTAGTTCATCACTGATCTGAGTACGGTGTGCCAGGTGGTTTCGATGCGTTTAAGGGTTCGTGACGTAGGTATGAGGACTGATGCACCGTAGGTGAGCAATGGGAGTATGGCGGTGACTGCTAGTCTTCGGCAGTTGAGTGGTGTGAGGCCCTTGTCTGCTCAGGTGAACCCTCGTATAATTGCGAAGGAGGCTCGGGCAGAGGAGCATCTCTTGGAGAATTGGTTGAAGCTGTTGAGGTTGTCGGAAAGCTGGAGTCCCAGCCATCTGATTGATGGTGATAGGGAGGTGTGAGAGGGTGTCTCTATCTGTGGTGGTATGCCAGTGGATGAGGTCTGTTTTGGGGAGTAAGAAGTTGATGTTTCGAGAAAAGCCTGTAGTTGTTACTTGTAGGTAGGCATCTTCGAGTGGGGTGATGTTTTGCATGTAGGATGGGGATGCCACTGTGAAGGTAAAATCGTCTACGTAGGAGAGCATTATGCCTAGGCATGGGCCGATTTGGAGAGGGGCAACATAGATGCAGAAAAGGAATGGGGAGATAGGGGAGCCCTGAGGGACGCCTACTTCAACCGGTAAGAACGCCTTAGGGGATCCTGGGAAGAGGGAGGTTCATTTGCAGTCAAAGAGGAAGGAGAGGACCCTTTGGACCATATATAGGGGGGTATTTTGTTGCGGAGGGTGTCCGCTAGGATGGATGGGACGAGCTAGTCGAAGTCACCTTTGACGTACAGGAAGAGGGAGGAGACTTTCAGTCCTGCTCTTTGGAAGAGTTTGGTTTCGTAAATAAGGGTGGTAGCAGCATCTGCGGTTGAGAGGCCTTTGATAGATCCACATTGACAGGGGTGTATGAGGCATCAGGTTGAGGTGAAGATATGCAATCGGTAGGCCATTATTCGTTCGAGAATCTTTGGAACTATTTCAAGAAGAACTATGATGCGATATGGGGTGGGGGAGTTGTTGTCAGGTTTTTTGGGTTTTGATAGGACTACCCGAATGCACTTTTCAGTCCTACGGGTTGGTAACCACTGCGAAGGAGGGGAGTGAGTAGTTGGGGGATGAGGAAGGGGTTTTCTCTGTGTATTCCTTCCAGGCAATGGGGAGGAAAGTGTCTGGGCCAAGTACAAAGTTGTTGGAGGAGGCGGCTAAAGCTTTAAAGACTTCTTCTTCCGTTACTTTGGGGGTATCAGGAAAGAAGCCTGATTGTAAGGCAGGGGTGGGATTATGTTGGGGCGGGGGAAAAGTGGAATATGAGGCCTTAGTTGATGTTGTTGGGGGTGGCGGTATTGAGGAAGTGGGCGAGTTTGATGTTCTTGCTTTTGGTCGAGTTTTTCCTAAGAGCCCATATTTGTTGGGAGTTAGTTTGCGCGATGAACTTGTTTCAGTGTGTTTCTTTGGCATGCTGGATGGCTGAGATGTATACGTTGCAGGCTGCCTTCTACTCGAATGGGTGAGACATTCCCTTTTTGTACGCACATGCAATGTAGTTGAAGATTCGTCTGAGATCTGATAGGTGTGGTGACCACCAGGATTTCGACCATTAGGAGGGTCTCTTGCTGGGGGTGGCTGCTATGACAGGTTCGGTTATGGCTGCGAGTGCAGTTCCGAACCAGTGGTCGATCGGGTAGGTGACGGGGGGAGGGGGGGATGACTGAGCGGAGTGTAGCTTGGATTTCAGGCCATGGGGCTTTCTTCCAGTATGGAGTGTAGGAGGGGGGGCTCATTATGGTAGGTGAGAGTGTGAATTGTAGTTTGATGAGGGTGTGGTCTCACCCTGCGTTCAGTAACCGGTTGGACCAGGAGTAGAAAAGGTTGAGGTATGGAGGGTTGGTGAAGGGTAAGTCTATCACTCAATTCTCTGAAGGGAACTGGGTGAGATTCGGGTGAATCTTCCTCGTACATTGAGTAAAGAGTAGGAGTGAGCGACTGCGGCGGTGAAATAGGGGGAGGATATATTTTCTTCCCTTCTGTTTGTGTTGCGGATTGGTTTGGTACATATGTTGTGGATGTTGAAGTCTCCGCATATGATGTTCGTGTTTAGGGTGTTGCGGAAAAGGAGATCTAGTGGGATGGATCTTTTAGCCAGGGTCAGGTAGCCATTGTAGGCATTGATGAACTCTATTTGAGCGGGTGAGCATGGGAAGTCTTGATTCTTCCAATATATTGCGATTCCGAAGATGTCGCCAATGTCGAAGTTTATGGGGAAGTAGGAGATGTTTTGGAGGAAATCTGAGTGTATGTAGAAGGTCACAGAGGTGGCCTCATCAGTAAGGACAGGGGGGTAGATGCATTCGTATCAGGGTACATTGAGAGGGTAGTTAAGGATGGTGAAGGGTTCTTGTACTGCGACTCTGTGCAGGGGCCGACGTTTTGAGATAGACGAGACAAGAGAGAGGGAGACTGAATTGCTTCTTACATAGTTTACTTGCATTATGGTAAGGGAATTACCGGAAGGATCTCTGGTTGATATGTCTGATTTTTGTGTTTCTGAGAGGGGGGGTGAGGAGTGGAGAGATGAGGACCTTGCTGGCATTTAATTATCCATTCTGATATCCGCATCTACAGGGCTTTGTTGTGAGCCTGTGGTGACCGATTCTGATTAGAGTGGGGAATGAGAGTTTTAGTTGGTGGAGGGTTCGGAAGTAGGGAAGTTTTGGTTGGTGGGGGATTCGGCAGCGGTGGTGGAGTTGAGGTAGGATCGCCTGGATTGGCACACTCTGGAGGATGTAGGATGGGGGCCACTGCAGTTAACGCATTTAAAGTTGTAGAAGGGGTATGGGTTGCAGTCGGTGACCGGCTTGAGGTGACCTTCCTTGGGGCAGGAAGGGTTTAGGCATGTATGATCTTTGTGTAGGTGATTCCCGGAGCAGATAGAGCATGTCGGAAAGGATGCCTGGCACTCTTCGGTGGTGTATCCTAGGCGAGCGCATTTGCGGTATAATGTGTTGGGGGAGATGGGCCAGAGCTTGTTGCAACAGCGGGGTCGGCCAAAAAGGCAGATTGTCCCTCCAATCTTGTCAGTGTCGTCAGCGGAGACAGAGATGACGATGGAGTTGGTGTTCTTTCCTTGTCTGTTTTTGGGTTTGGAGAGGAAAAGGGCATGGGATATGGAGGCGCCTGTGGCGAGAGCTACAGCTTCGGCAATTTCTGACACAAAGAGGTCTAGGTACTCTGAGAGGGTGGAGAGGAGGACATTGTGGACAGCGTAGTCAGTGTTGATGGGGGCCAGCTGGAATTCGTTGAAGGGGTTCTCAGCCGCATGACAGGCGAAGTTGGAACAGTGAGGAAGCCTGAGAAGTATATGGCGATGTCTTTGGCAGGGGTGGAGGGTGAGACTATGCAAGTAACAGTACCGTTACGGTTGATTTGGGCTTGGAGGAAAGTGTAAGGGTGGGTGAGGCCCACGTGGACTAGGACTCTTTCAAGTTCGGGGGGGAGTTTGGCTTCGAGGTGAAGGTGGTTGGTGAATGGTGCGCAGTTCGATCTGGTGGTAAAGAAGCGGCGTTGGACGGTAGGGAGGTTGCCAGAAGGGGAGGAAGGGAGGTGACTTTTGTGTTGGCCTTTTCCTTGTTGAAGGGGGGACGGGCGGTAGAGGCTCAGAGACGCTGACAAGTCACCTGCTGAATTTCTCTGCGTAAGAGAGGACGCGTCTGTTTCCGTCGGCATCGATAGTCTCTATCGGGGCGTTGAGGTCGACGTCCTTATATATGATTGGGGGGGTGGGTCTCCCTGGTGAGTGTCAGATGTGAGAGCTCGCTTGATGAATGGGTGCTGGGCAGGTTTGGTGGTTCATTGCTGGGGGGTTGCCATGTCGATTTGGTTGTTGAGATGGTTTATGTCTGCGTAGTGTCTTGCTGACAAGGAACTGACCTCTGAGGTGAATTTGTCGATTTAGATTATGAGGCCCAAGAGGAGGCCGATGATGGCTTTGGCCGGGTTGCTGGCTGTTTCCTGGTAGGTGAAGGTGCAGGTGATGTGTTGGAGGAGGTCTTCAGCAGGTGGAAATGCTTCTTCAAGGCTGAATTTTTTAGGATTTGGCATTTATTCATTTTGAGGAGCTGGGGGATTGCAAAGGCCAAGCCTGCATCAGTGTAGGAGGAAAAGGGGAGAATAAGAGGAGGGGGTTATCATTTCCACTTATGGTTCAGGGTAGATGGGTAGTTGTAGGGGGATAGGGGTATTTTGGGTTTTGAAGCCAAATTGCTAGAGACTTTTCTGCCTGTGTAATATGGTTGCAATGCAAAACTTGGTGAATTTCAAAATCTGGTTACAATAGAGAGTTTGCAATGCAGACCCAGATCGCTTCACAGCTACAGCGAAAGGCGCCCCAGTCCGAATTTGGTCGACCTGGATCTTCATGCGACCTGCTGTAGTTCTAAAAGCTGGATTTTCAGAACTAGAGGTGCCAGCCAATAGTGAGAGTGATTGGGCGCCAAAGTGCAGGGGCCTATATGCGGAGAACATGAAGTAGGCATAAAACCATCACGAACAGATTTTTTTGAACCCGTACCGAGATCTGAATAGTAGCAAAGAGTGCCGAGACTGCGAAGACTTCAAGACTGCGAAGACTGAGAATAGTGCGAACTATTATGTCCCACCCAATGAACAACTAGAGCCAACCCTCTGAACAAATGTCAGGCCTGTTACAATTTCAACTTGAGGTGCCCCGATACTCATATAGCACAGGAGAAGCATTTTCTCCAGGCCTTACAGCGGGTCCCTCCAGAAGTCCATATCGCGATGCAGTGACCAACGCCGAGATGCGGGTGTGCAACCAAACTCCACAACCTATATCTCCTCAATTTTCACAACCAGATATTGATATCGGAAGGCCTGTAGGAAAGGCAGTGAACTGGAAGATATGGGAGGATAGGGCTTTGACTAGGCAGGTTTTTCCTGATGACCCGATCAATTGCATCAGAGGGGGAACTCCAGAAAAGTAGTTAGAGGTATCGGTTCACCTATCTGAAATGCATCCTAAAGCAATTAGAAGAAGTACAGACTCCTGTCAGGCATGGATGAAGAACTTTGTACTGCTTCACAAAAGTGATCAGTCACGATCACTACAAAAGACAGGAGGCAACGAGGAGGTGAACCAATTCATTCAAGATATGGATGAATTGGTAATTAGGTGGGACCAAGGTAGCATTGATCCATCAGTATGGCAGGTAGTGGTAGAGTGAGCAAGAAGGCTAGAGGAAGAAGGACAGGTTGTACGAGATGCTTCACTTTGTGGTTTGGTTCGTAAAAGAGATGACATCAGAGCTCAAAGTGATATGGAGGAGAGTGGGGAAGAAAATGAACAATCACATTCTACTAAAAAAAGAAAAATTGATACAGCAAGAAGAATTGATAAGGTGCTTAATGACTTTAGTAGGGAGGAGGATGCTGATAATGCTGTTCTGATGGAATTGCGAGATGTAGACGCCAAGTATCATTCTGAGTTGGTTTCTGGTTTGAAAACATTGGCAGAGGAATTGAAAGAGGACCGTTTGGCAAGAAAAAAAGAAGCAGATAGAGAGAGGGAATTGCGGAAGCAGGAGTGGACAGACATGATGAGGTTATTTGCCCGTGGATTTGATAGAAATGATAATGTTAGAAATTAATTATGAAAATAACCATCTAACGAGGACGGTTCAATGAGTTGCTGTTCTATATAATCCTCTAGTCCTCCATCTCTATCTATATCAAAACACTATGCAATTTGGGGCCGATGGAGAATAACATGTATGTTGTGTAAAAGAACTGCAACTCGAAACTGTAACCCACAGGCTGTAGCAAGTGCTTTTGGTTTTTCGGGAAATCCAGGAATCCAAAAAACCAGATCACCTCCTTGAACGCCCATTCAATGACTATTCTCACTTTGGATATGGCTTTATTCCATGTTCTTTGATCTCTAGTTATCCGTGTTCCTTGTGAAGTTGAGAGTAGGTGTCTGTTCATACTGTACGTTGGATCACCAGATAGTTGTAGAGGGATGCTGTTGGTATTGGGTGCATGCCGCTCGAGGTATTTGAGTAATCCGGACTCATTCAGAAGATAATTATCGTTCCGCTGACCAGCTATCGGGCCAAATAAATGGCTAATTATTCTATCTGGGGTAACGATGACATGATATTTGAGACAGTGTTTCCTTTTCCAGCCATTATAAACAGCACGTTGACGTCTTACTGGACGTGCAATTGCACATACAGTACCATCAATAAATCCCCAAACCGAATCCAAAGGGGCTCATTTGGCATGCACAGCCCTTGCGTACTACTCCAGCTTCTCTGGAGTAAGGCAGGCACTATCAAACTATAGTAGATTGTGGCTATGATGATGTATCATGAGTTGAACAGTTGAGGATATCCGTGAAACTCTCTCGGGACTCCAACCATATTTGAACCAAAGGTCAGTCAATCGGTTTGGGTAAGCCAGGTGGGCCAAAAGCATACACATCGCCACTACTCTATCTTCAACGATTCCATTATCTGCCTTGATTTTGTCCGGCAGCTGTAAAACTACTACAAGCTGTTCCACCTCGGATTGTGCAAATCTGATCAAAAAAAGTTAATTCCGACTCTATCTAGCATACATGTTTGTTGGTCATACCTGAACTGTGATCTCCAGCCCTCCTCTGAAATCGTATTCAACTCTATACGCCCCTCTGGTCGGCTCAAACCTTATTTCCTCTCATTAGACACTTTAGGTTCGCGAGGTCTGGCCCCCCAAATGCCAAGAAACAGGGTGCGAGGTCCGGAAGTGCTTTTCACTTTGTGTTTGGTACCTCTAAATTGGGTGATGTCATGGGTGGCGAGCTCAACCTGTTCACCATCAACCAGCACTCAGTTCAAGCATCAAATATCACCCACAACCATCAACCAGATATGTATGCTGTTCACTTTCTAGGCTACATAGCTAACTGCTTAATAGAGCTCTACTACCCAAACGAAACAGCGAAACAGCGAAACAGCAGCAAACTGGAACACTGGAACGAAACGAAACGAAACACCGAAACGAAACATCGAGACAGACAACTGTTTCTAGATTGGTATATAAATCTACCTTATAGAAACTACAATCTCTGACTATTGAATAGTTGTGTCTTCCAAACGAAACGAAGGAACGAAACAGCGGAACAAAACGTCGAAACACTTTGAAGAAATACCAAAATACCGAGATAGCAGATGGATTTGTTTGAAATTTTGTCAGGCCCTTCGGCCCCTGATGCGAGCAGGGATCCAGAGATTGCTTCTTCTACTCCTAGTAAAAAGAGGGGTGCCGTTTGGGAGGCATGGGAGGATATGGCTTTGGCCAAACAGGTTCTGGCCGATGACCCTATTCTCAACAATGTTGGAAAAAGGGAGGATAGGTGGCAGCGGGTTGCGGATAATCTGATGCAAATGGGAATTACTCGCTCTTGGATTTCCTGTAAGGACCGTATGGAACGGTTAGTCAAATGGCACAGGAGTGAAGAGATTCGCTCTCGCCAAAAAGCAGGAGAGGTTGAGGAAGTCAACGAGCACCTTCGGAATATGATTGACATTGTTCTCTTGTATGATTCTGTTTCCAATAATAATCTAATAAGACAGGATGCGAAGGGAAAAATTGCGGAAAGAAAAGCAAAAGGTGCACAGGTACGCCAGTCTTCTCAGACAGGTTTGGTGAGGAAAAGAGACTTGATGGAGACCAATAGCGACAAGGAAAGCAGCTCAGAGCCCGCTCAAAAAGTAATGCGGTCTTCAAAAAATCAGTTTGCGAAGGAGGTAGAAGGGGTTATAGGTGGTCTTTGTGAGAAGGCAGAGGAGTTTAGGATTGCGATACAGGAGAAAACACAAAGAGAACAGATTGCAGCTGAAGAAACTACAGCAAGAGAACGTGAGAAGGCTGATAGGGACCGGTGCTTGAGTGAGAAGTTGGATGTTCTGATTGAGAGCACACGCTCAACGAATGAGAGTATGGAGAAGCTTATGAATGTACTCATTCAAGGTATGGGTGGGTCGAGAGGTCAGTGAAAGTCTTCCTCCAATGTTGGAGGCTCGAGTAGGTTTATGTCTTCTTGAAGGTTGGAGAAAAACTGTGGTATCTGAGGTCGATGGAGGCAGACATGTGCATTATGGAGCAAAACTGCTACGGGATATTGGCGGCCGATAGGGGACAAGAGTACCTTTTGTGTACGAGGAAAGTCAAGAGCTGTAAATAGTTGCAGCACTTCTTTGAAACACCATTCGACAATGATCCCAACTTTAGACATTGATTTATTTCAAAGCTGTTCATTTCTCGTAATTGCAGCCCCTTGAAATGGTGAAATCAAGTGCTCGCTGAGGCCATATGCTGGATCACCATAGATTTGCAGGCCAGTTCCATCAGGTGCATGTGCATGTCTCTCTAGAATGTCGGCCATTCCACTCTCTTGCCAGATAGCAGCGTCATGTTTTGTACCCTCTACAGGACCGTAGAGATGAATAATAATACCATCTGGTGTGACAATTGCTTGATATTTCAAGCAATGACATCGTTTCCAACCATTATATACAGACTCTTGTCCGTATTTTGGTCTTGCTATTTTTCGAATAGTTCCGTCAACAAAACCAAAACAAGTACTCAATGGTGCCCCGCGGCTCTGTATTGCCAAAGTAAAGTAATGCAATCTTTGAGGTGTCAGACGAGCCGCATCAAATATGATTAGATGGTTCCATTTATCGTGAATTAATTGTAATAGGGTATTGACGGTTTGGGAAAGCCTTTCGGGCTTCCATCCGAATTTTAGGTACAGGTCTGCCAATCGATTTGGCCATGCGAGTCATGCTAGAAGCATGCATAACGCTGTGATTCTTTCCTCTGAAATCAAATCACTGCTTTGTACCTTGTCAGGAATATGCAAACAGTTGGCTAGGCGATATATTTCATCCTCTGAAAACTTGAAATAGGTTTTCCACGCCTCTCCTTCTAGAGTGTTGAGGTCGATTGGCCCACCATCGCGCTGTTGCCCTCTCCACCGTCAATTGTCCTCTACTAAAGCCCTCCCTAACACCTCAAGCTCCGCAATTTGGATCAAGAAATCGGTATAGATGTGTTCGGGATCCATACTGCTTCTCAACGGATCAAAAATCGTGTCAATCGGACTAAAGATGATGGTTTTGTGGGCATTCGAGGGTTGAGGATCTAATCATGTCGATTGACCCCCGCACTGGAGTCAAATCTCGCCCTGGACCAAAGAAGGCTTGGCTATACAGCCACAACGGCACTAAAAAAGACTCCGGACCTCTCAACGCAAAGTGTCTATTGATCGTATAAGCTGCCAACCGCAACCTCTGTAGCTTTTCCCGCCTTTGCTTCCGTCTTATTATGATGAATTGGGCAGCTAACATCGTCTATTAGGCTCGCTCGTGGTCTTCAATTCCAGCGGATCAACAGAACCTCTTATATCCCCACCATGCCGAGACGCCGAGACTCCCATTTTGTTCAAGGGCCCACAAAATGGACCGCAAACTCTCCACAGCAACTGGGTCGACCTCGATCAATTCGGCACTTGGCACGCACCTGGGTCTGCAGCGCAAACTCTCTAATAGAGGGAAGAAAGGTGGGTCAAGCCCGGGTTGGGTGCCACCCATTGAGATGTCTGCCGATCATACATACGTGAGAAGGGTGGGTGGTTCGGAATTGGCAGAGTTGTGCGCACACCCCGCGTGCAAGTATGGTGTGCCCACTCTTCAAGGTAACGAAGTTCAATCGCTTATAACTTCACCACCAAAAAAAATAGAAAAAATCGGTAAGATCAAAATATAGTAATAGTGATGAACTTGAGTTTTATCGTACAGATTTTCGATATCTATCATGGTCATGAAGTTATAAGAGATTGAAATACCTAGGCTGTTTTTGTATGTAAAAGGCGCCAAGACTGGAACCGTATTATACCCATTTATACCCCTTGAAAAGCAAACCCGATCGAGTTGTGGCAGTGATGCAGAAAAATGACTAGAAATGAGCCCTCTGGTTGGCTCGTGGGTCCGTGGTGCAGCCACATCCATACGCCGCCGTGTCACCTTTAAGAGTGTGCGCACCATAGTCAGATTTTGAATTTCACAAAAGTATCTACGCTTGAATTGTGGAGTGAGACATTCTAAGACTAAGTGCTGGCAAAATGAAACTCTCCCATGGCGGTCCATATTGTTGGAAACGTGATGGTTTCACTGCAGTGGTTTCGCTGGTTTCGCTGGTTTCGCTGCTCAATTGCGGGCTTTCGTTCCTTCGTTTTGCTTATTAATCTATAATTTCGATGATTGGGAGATGGGGCGTGAGAAGAAACGGGGATGGTAGAGGGAAGGGCGGTGCTTGATATTTGATATTTGCCAAGTCCCTAACCGAGAAACATTATTTTTTACTCCCAACCCGCCCTAGAGCTGACGACTTTCCCTACTTGTATGCAACTTCCCTCGTCAAAAGCCTTACATACTTATATGACATACAACCAGAAAAGTGGTTAATAGAGCCTGTCTTCTCTCGAACCGAATTTTGGGTATCTGAGTCTTATGCGAACGTAACGATAGATAGATATATTAAAACAGGTTTAAGAGAGAAATAAATCTAAGTGCCCGTTTCCCTTCTCTACCCTATTCCGACCTCGCTTATTCATCCCTTGAGCTGTCGATGCTGACTCCCCTATAACAGAAGAACTACATGTAGATTTGTATGAGAGATCTATTATTTGATAAATGAGATAACGGGATCTGACATTATGTGGCTTATCCAGCGCGACGCGCCACGCTTCATCGGGTCTAGCGTGGGATAAGAGCCTCCTAATACAAGCTTACAATCTGCATCCACGCGGGCGTTAATAGAACTTGCTCACGTTGATCGCTTCGGCCGAACCTCCCGCAAAACAATAGAGATGAAGAATGACTGAATTGATAGAGATAAAAGACAACTATCCACTGCTATTTAGGTACGCCTTGTCTGTCCGATCCTGAATCCTGATAATGCTCTTGACTGATCACGATCTTCCTTCTAGGACAATCTAACTCCCTTGCATGACTGCCCAAAAGTCTGCCCGAGATCGCGAGAATTTACTCCAGAACTTATTACGCGAAGACCTGAAAGCATTCCTGGCACAAAATCAGATGTTTATCACTGCCGGCGAGTACTGATTCCTCGTTATCCGCTGCCACGACCTCCGGTACCTTGACCACAGTCCCGGACAAAAAATGCGTTCTTTGCAACACCTTGGTACCGATTCTTGTATGGTGCGTAGTTGTGATGTTCTGCGTGATATCAATCAAAGGTGGAAATTCGGTTATCAGGCGCTTTTGTGTTGCTCGGAGCCTGATTACATCCTGAATCCTGATCAAGCAACGCACAAGATGCTAGATTTAGGACTCCCAAGTCGGATAATAGCAATAATTGGGATCCCCACCCTTAAGATCCCCAGGTCTCAGATTCTCAATCCCATAACCGCATAACCCAACTCCACGATCCGCCAGATCACCTCCAAAATGTTGTCATGAACTCCTGGCGCTAGTACTAATCGAGCCAGCAGATGACGTCGGATTTGATACCCTCCCGATCCCACCTCTGTATCCGCCTGCCTCCGTATTTTGACGCCTATGCTGACACCGCTACAGACTTCGGCAGCAATCGATGCCCGAATCGATGCCCGAATCAACACCAAATCGTCACATAATTGCAACAAATCTACGCCTGGTCCTTCACAAAATTTACGGAGGTAGGCAGACAGGCAGTTAGGCGCGGAGGTATGGAGGTAGGCAGTCAGGCGCGGAGGGGCAGGTAGGTAGGCGGGTAGGCAGTCAGGCGCGGAGGTAGGCAGGGAGGCAGTCAGGCACGGAGGGAGGCAGGTAGGCAGACAGGCGCAGAGGTAGGCAGGCAGGTAGGCGCAGAGTTTGGTAGCGGGGTAGCAAATATATACAATCGCGCACGCGGAGTCACGAGTATTGAGATTATCATTCCCGAAGAGTTAATTGTGGTTATTCTGACTACATATAGCTATAGCCGTTACTTGAGGTGTTTCCCCTTTGCTCTCTCAATAGCTAACCGGTAATATTTACATTTTCTGTTAATGGTAGTTGCAGACCTTACTTCCTTTCCCTCCCTCGGACTCTCCATTGACTCCCGAAACCTTCTTTCCAAAGAATTTAATCTTTTATCAAAATCATCTACACGCCTATGAACCCGTCTTGATTCTTTTTCTACCGCTGTAGCATGTCTGAAATAGTGTTGTCTTAATCGTGAATCAATGGGATCAGCATCGCTGTCAACTGAAATGACTTGACGTTTTTCGGTCCGTTGCCTTTTCCGTTGAGCACTGTTGACTGTAGCATGCGGGTTGCCGTCTCTGCCGGCGCGCTCGGCGGCGTTCTCATCGTTCTCGGCGTCCTCATCGTTCTCGGCGTTCTCGGCATTCTCGGCGCTCTCGGTCACGAGACGCCTATCAAAATATTAGCATAATAGCAACAACTAGTTGCTGTTTAACCCACCTCCGAGTCTCAACATTTCCGGCGTTTTCGGCGTTTTCGGCGTTCTCGGTCACGATACGCCTGTTAAATATTAGCATAATAGCAACAACTAGTTGATGTTTAACCCACCTCTCAACGTCTCCGTTTTTAGAACGATAGAACAGTCTAGGGGAAACCGTTCTAGGCATATCTGTTGAGGAAGGAGGTTTAGCGGCGACGAGGCTGAGGTTGAGGAGGAGTGGTTGAGGAGAGACGAGGTTGAAGAGGATGAGGTTGAAAGTCGGACTCATAGGGAGTATATAGTCGGTATTTGAGGAATCCAAACCAGCAAGGATCATCAATGCGGGTCCTCACACTGGAGAGTTTAAGCCATTCGAGTTTTTGGCAACAACAAAAAAGGTGGTCGGACAAAAAAGATCAGCGATCTAGGGTTAAAGGAGAAACTAACACAAGACTGGTAGCTTTTTGCTGTTTGTATTGCTATATTAAGCAGTAGTAAGAGCCTTAAAACTACTAGTTTGGAAGTGAGCGACGAGGGTCGAGCTTTTTTGCGCTGATCTTTTTTGCTGTTGCTAGGAATCTTAGGTGGCTTAAAGTCTCTACTGTGCGGATTCGAGATATGTGGGTTGGCGCAGGGGTCTGCCTTGTGGCGCCCAATGATGGTGGGTCCGGATTCTGCAGGTGAGTGATATTTGATGAGTTACAAATTGCACGAAAGGCATCACCAACACCACCGAGAAAAAAGCTTGTTTGTATCTGCACGTACCCATGTGGATGCTTGATATGTGGGTTGGCGCAGGGGTCCTGTCGCGACTAATGATGGTGGGTCCGGATTCCGCGGGTGAGTGATATTTGATGAGTCGCAAATCGCACCTTCCATGAAAGGCATCACCAACACTACCGAGGAAAAAAGCTTGTTTGTAGCTGCACGTACCCGTGTGGATGCGAGATATGTGGGTTGGCGCAGGGGCCCTGTGGCGACTAATGATGGTGGGTCCAGATTCTGCGGGTGAGTGATATCTAATGAGTCGCAGATCGCACCTTCCATCAAACGCACCACCATCCTGCAGGGGAAAATAAATGCTCGTTTGTATCTGCACGTCTGCACGTCTGCACGTGTGTATGTACCTGTGCGTTTTCCTGCTGCAGACACCACGACTGTGATCAGTCAGCCATGTGCTCTTACACCTGTTACAACTTACTACCTCCGGGTATCCTGGGCAAGTTTGCACATACCTACCATTGCGGCGAATTTCGGAAATTAGAGTCTATAAGCCGGGGATAAAGAGCCCCGCCCCCACCACCGGTGCCCAGCTCCTATCAATCCATCTTCGGATATTTGCTGCCTCAAAACCTCCAATTTCCATATACTCCGAGAAAATGCAGATGGCTGCAGGTTTGTTCTCTCCCCCCGCCCCCCGCCCCCCACCCTGGACTACTGCTAGTAGTCTTAGTCTTAGTCTACTACTAACCCCCAGTCGCCCAGCCCCAACTGCCCCTCCCTCTGACCGCACCATCGTCGAGTACGAGCTTCTCAGATGTAGCCGGCTCCTCCGCGGCTGGTACCAGGCCACGTGCGGCTTTGGCGAGTGGTATGTACATGTGCGCCGCAACGGCGGGTATGAGTTCTATAGTGTGGAGGAGCTATGGGGCTGGGAGAACATGGACTGTCACAGGGTGCGTGTGTGTGTATGCGGCGCGATTGTGGCGCAGGAGGGCCAGTGTGGGGAGTGTTGAGAGAGGGGTATCAGACGGTAGAGGGGACAAACGGGCGGCTTTGGGAGAAAGTTGGATACTTGGGCCTTATCGATATTGGGATTTTGTTGGTATTTCTTCCTACAAGATGCCCGGCTATTATTGCATGTACTTAACCCGCCGCGGCCAAATCGCTCTAATATCATGCTGGGATGTAAAAAACAAAGGAAAGATATAAGCCAAACACCCGAGTTCACGAGTAAACCCCCGAGACAGTGTACGTAGTGACCGCACCTGGGTACAAACGCCCCCCGAGCGCGCGCAAATATGTGAAAGGGCCGCAATACCACATATGGCACTGCTGACTAGAGGTACAAACCCGATCACACGTGACCACTAATACGTAATGAAAAACCCCGGGGTCAACTACAGGGAAGACGCTTTCCGGCGGAAGGCGTATCACTTCAATCCGGATGCTGGAAGCTGTTTTGGAAAGATTCCGGTGAGAGTGGGGCGGGTGGCGGGAAGGATGGAGAAGGAAGATAGGCGAATCCTGGAGATCGGGGGAACCAAAGGGTCAGCATCATCTTCGGGGTCGATGTCAACCCGTCGCTGCTGAGTCCCGGGGGTGTTCCTGTTGTAGTCTCATGGGTGTCGGAGTTGAGATTCCAGAGAAAATCACCACAGACCTCTCCGAAGGGGCTGGCGCTATGCCTTACGCTGTTAAAGCTGCCAACGTTTCCAAGTATCATGTCTCAATTCTGTGGCTTGCGTGCGAAGCTCGCCTGGTGTTACCATGTGCCATGTTGGCAGCATTTAAGTAACAGCTTAAGGGATAAGCCCGGTATTGTGGCGGCTTGCTGTACTTGCGGCCCATTACCGAGGGCCCGCTGGGTGAGGAGTCGATGTAACAGGATTGTAGTGCATACCTGTGGGATATGGAATTCCCCAAACGGACAAGAGCAGGAGACGAAGTTAGATAGGTTCTGGTCAGGGTGTTGGACTCTCTTGCACTGTTATTTTGAACCCTGTCGGACAAGAAGGTTTCGTCCCCAAAGGTCGGGAAGCGGGCCATTCCCACGCTGCAGTGTAGTATGGTATGCAGTATCGTTCTGATTACTTCTACTTCTATTGCTGGTGATAGTCCTAGAGAGGGAGCTACATACAGTCGCACCTCGAGGTACGGAACCCCGGGTTAAGGAATATTTGCTATAATGTAATGAATTTGAGGATTGTTTTTCGCCTCACCAAAAAAACCTCTGTATAAGGAAAAAACCGCGTTTAGTGTAGTGGGTGAAATCTACAAATCAAATACCCCTGTCACACCCCTGTTCCCATACAAACTGAATCTGCTGTAAGGAATTATCACTGAAGTTCCTCAATTATTTTACGATCGCTGGTGATTAGTGTGGTCGACGAGACGAGCTAGCTCGAGTCCTCGACTCGAGCCCAAAGCTCGAGCAGCCACGAGCAGCCACCCTCACGAGTCGGGTTGGCTCGGGCTTTTCCGCTGCTCGGCTTGGGAAGCTCGAGCTTTTTGGGTGCTATTTTAATCATAGTAAAGATGCTGACAATATCTTTGGTAATTTATTTTATACAATGTTGTAGTAGTAAACCCTAACCCTAGGAACATATGTTCCAATAATGAGATCTAGAATGACTTTAAGGATTAATATCTGAGACCACTGAAAACCTCGAGTGGCTCGAGCTGTACTTGAGTATTTACAAGTCGAATCGAGTCGAGCAGCTGTTATCACGAGCCGATTCGAGCTTTTCCTCTTGCTCGTCTCGAGCCGGCTCGTCGACCACACTACTGGTGATTAACGAACTGTTTGCTTAATCTGTCCATATTGCTTTTTATGTTTTTCTCCACCTTGGAGCTTTTTTTTTCAGTGATCGGAGGAGTTCCACAATTAACTACAATGTATGTATCTTTACTGTTCGAGAGTCCACTTGTAACTACTGGTGAGCATCACCAAAAATAGGGAGGAACCGCATGAAGAAACCCTAACCCTTTTTTTTGTAAAATTTCTCTAAGGAATCTTTTGCTGGGTATAAGGAACGAGTCGCGCCCAATTTTGCACGTTCAGTACAGCGAGGTGCGACTGTACTCCCTCCTCTTAACCCCGCACTGATAATAGAGAGTTTAAGCCATCCGAGTTTTTGGCAACAGCAAAGCTCGTCGGACAACAGCGTCCAGGGTCAAAGGAGAAAGGAACTAACCCAGGGCTGGTAATTTCTGCTGTTGATACCGCTGTATCGAGCACTAGTAAGAGCTTCAAGACTACCAGTTTGGAAGTGAGCTACGAGGGTTGATTATTTTTGCGCTGATCTTTTTTGTTCTTGCCAGAAATCTTTGGTTCTATCAGAGTCACTGGAAGGAGAGAGGTGCGGCTGGGTTAGGGTTACTATTTCTTACTAAGTACATGTAGTTTTCTTTTTTACAGCCGCACATCTACCCACACTCTAGTCATTTGACTTTTATGTAAATACATGTACTCCGTGTTTTTGACTATACAACTCTACAGTCGTCGGTGGGGCGGGGGATGAGGATCGGACAAAGGTGGTTGAGATAAGCTTTGCCAAGGCGGGAAGCAAGGTACTCTACTTGCCGGATTTTAACGACCTCAGCGCCGCAACGGCGCAACGCAACACAACGAAGCCCAACTTGACGAAGCCCAATGCAATGAATCTCATTTGTTACGCCTGATAATTATTCTTACCAATATACTAATATTTTCCTCCAGAAAAAGCTTGTTTGTATCTGCACGTACCCATGTGGATGCTTGATATGTGGGTTGCGCAGGGGTCCTGTCGCGACTAATGATGGTGGGTCCGGATTCCGCGGGTGAGTGATATTTGATGAGTCGCAAATCGCACCTTCCATGAAAGGCATCACCAACACTACCGAGGAAAAAAGCTTGTTTGTAGCTGCACGTACCCGTGTGGATGCGAGATATGTGGGTTGGCGCAGGGGCCCTGTGGCGACTAATGATGGTGGGTCCAGATTCTGCGGGTGAGTGATATCTAATGAGTCGCAGATCGCACCTTCCATCAACGCACCACCATCCTGCAGGGGAAAATAAATGCTCGTTTGTATCTGCACGTCTGCACGTCTGCACGTGTGTATGTACCTGTGCGTTTTCCTGCTGCAGACACCACGACTGTGATCAGTCAGCCATGTGCTCTTACACCTGTTACAACTTACTACCTCCGGGTATCCTGGGCAAGTTTGCACATACCTACCATTGCGGCGAATTTCGGAAATTAGAGTCTATAAGCCGGGGATAAAGAGCCCCGCCCCCACCACCGGTGCCCAGCTCCTATCAATCCATCTTCGGATATTTGCTGCCTCAAAACCTCCAATTTCCATATACTCCGAGAAAATGCAGATGGCTGCAGGTTTGTTCTCTCCCCCCGCCCCCCGCCCCCCACCCTGGACTACTGCTAGTAGTCTTAGTCTTAGTCTACTACTAACCCCCAGTCGCCCAGCCCCAACTGCCCCTCCCTCTGACCGCACCATCGTCGAGTACGAGCTTCTCAGATGTAGCCGGCTCCTCCGCGGCTGGTACCAGGCCACGTGCGGCTTTGGCGAGTGGTATGTACATGTGCGCCGCAACGGCGGGTATGAGTTCTATAGTGTGGAGGAGCTATGGGGCTGGGAGAACATGGACTGTCACAGGGTGCGTGTGTGTGTATGCGGCGCGATTGTGGCGCAGGAGGGCCAGTGTGGGGAGTGTTGAGAGAGGGGTATCAGACGGTAGAGGGGACAAACGGGCGGCTTTGGGAGAAAGTTGGATACTTGGGCCTTATCGATATTGGGATTTTGTTGGTATTTCTTCCTACAAGATGCCCGGCTATTATTGCATGTACTTAACCCGCCGCGGCCAAATCGCTCTAATATCATGCTGGGATGTAAAAAACAAAGGAAAGATATAAGCCAAACACCCGAGTTCACGAGTAAACCCCCGAGACAGTGTACGTAGTGACCGCACCTGGGTACAAACGCCCCCCGAGCGCGCGCAAATATGTGAAAGGGCCGCAATACCACATATGGCACTGCTGACTAGAGGTACAAACCCGATCACACGTGACCACTAATACGTAATGAAAAACCCCGGGGTCAACTACAGGGAAGACGCTTTCCGGCGGAAGGCGTATCACTTCAATCCGGATGCTGGAAGCTGTTTTGGAAAGATTCCGGTGAGAGTGGGGCGGGTGGCGGGAAGGATGGAGAAGGAAGATAGGCGAATCCTGGAGATCGGGGGAACCAAAGGGTCAGCATCATCTTCGGGGTCGATGTCAACCCGTCGCTGCTGAGTCCCGGGGGTGTTCCTGTTGTAGTCTCATGGGTGTCGGAGTTGAGATTCCAGAGAAAATCACCACAGACCTCTCCGAAGGGGCTGGCGCTATGCCTTACGCTGTTAAAGCTGCCAACGTTTCCAAGTATCATGTCTCAATTCTGTGGCTTGCGTGCGAAGCTCGCCTGGTGTTACCATGTGCCATGTTGGCAGCATTTAAGTAACAGCTTAAGGGATAAGCCCGGTATTGTGGCGGCTTGCTGTACTTGCGGCCCATTACCGAGGGCCCGCTGGGTGAGGAGTCGATGTAACAGGATTGTAGTGCATACCTGTGGGATATGGAATTCCCCAAACGGACAAGAGCAGGAGACGAAGTTAGATAGGTTCTGGTCAGGGTGTTGGACTCTCTTGCACTGTTATTTTGAACCCTGTCGGACAAGAAGGTTTCGTCCCCAAAGGTCGGGAAGCGGGCCATTCCCACGCTGCAGTGTAGTATGGTATGCAGTATCGTTCTGATTACTTCTACTTCTATTGCTGGTGATAGTCCTAGAGAGGGAGCTACATACAGTCGCACCTCGAGGTACGGAACCCCGGGTTAAGGAATATTTGCTATAATGTAATGAATTTGAGGATTGTTTTTCGCCTCACCAAAAAAACCTCTGTATAAGGAAAAAACCGCGTTTAGTGTAGTGGGTGAAATCTACAAATCAAATACCCCTGTCACACCCCTGTTCCCATACAAACTGAATCTGCTGTAAGGAATTATCACTGAAGTTCCTCAATTATTTTACGATCGCTGGTGATTAGTGTGGTCGACGAGACGAGCTAGCTCGAGTCCTCGACTCGAGCCCAAAGCTCGAGCAGCCACGAGCAGCCACCCTCACGAGTCGGGTTGGCTCGGGCTTTTCCGCTGCTCGGCTTGGGAAGCTCGAGCTTTTTGGGTGCTATTTTAATCATAGTAAAGATGCTGACAATATCTTTGGTAATTTATTTTATACAATGTTGTAGTAGTAAACCCTAACCCTAGGAACATATGTTCCAATAATGAGATCTAGAATGACTTTAAGGATTAATATCTGAGACCACTGAAAACCTCGAGTGGCTCGAGCTGTACTTGAGTATTTACAAGTCGAATCGAGTCGAGCAGCTGTTATCACGAGCCGATTCGAGCTTTTCCTCTTGCTCGTCTCGAGCCGGCTCGTCGACCACACTACTGGTGATTAACGAACTGTTTGCTTAATCTGTCCATATTGCTTTTTATGTTTTTCTCCACCTTGGAGCTTTTTTTTTCAGTGATCGGAGGAGTTCCACAATTAACTACAATGTATGTATCTTTACTGTTCGAGAGTCCACTTGTAACTACTGGTGAGCATCACCAAAAATAGGGAGGAACCGCATGAAGAAACCCTAACCCTTTTTTTTTGTAAAATTTCTCTAAGGAATCTTTTGCTGGGTATAAGGAACGAGTCGCGCCCAATTTTGCACGTTCAGTACAGCGAGGTGCGACTGTACTCCCTCCTCTTAACCCCGCACTGATAATAGAGAGTTTAAGCCATCCGAGTTTTTGGCAACAGCAAAGCTCGTCGGACAAAAAAGATCAGCGGTCCAGGGTCAAAGGAGAAAGGAACTAACCCAGGGCTGGTAATTTCTGCTGTTGATACCGCTGTATCGAGCACTAGTAAGAGCTTCAAGACTACCAGTTTGGAAGTGAGCTACGAGGGTTGATTATTTTTGCGCTGATCTTTTTTGTTCTTGCCAGAAATCTTTGGTTCTATCAGAGTCACTGGAAGGAGAGAGGTGCGGCTGGGTTAGGGTTACTATTTCTTACTAAGTACATGTAGTTTTCTTTTTTACAGCCGCACATCTACCCACACTCTAGTCATTTGACTTTTATGTAAATACATGTACTCCGTGTTTTTGACTATACAACTCTACAGTCGTCGGTGGGGCGGGGGATGAGGATCGGACAAAGGTGGTTGAGATAAGCTTTGCCAAGGCGGGAAGCAAGGTACTCTACTTGCCGGATTTTAACGACCTCAGCGCCGCAACGGCGCAACGCAACACAACGAAGCCCAACTTGACGAAGCCCAATGCAATGAATCTCATTTGTTACGCCTGATAATTATTCTTACCAATATACTAATATTTTCCTCCAGAAAAACGTATGGTTATGATACTTGCTCGGTGTTGAGGTGTTATATCAGGTGCGAGCACGTACGGTTGCGACTCACCCTTCCTTGTACTTCCGTCCTACTCTTTAAAATCCGCCAAGTAAGTGTACGGAAGATACCCTGGAGGGCGCGTTCCCGACTCCGACATCTGTACCAAGCCTTGCCGTGCTCGGGGGTGATGAGCACGAGACTACGACCTCCAAAAGAACAAGAAAAAAACACATGAGTAGTTTGATGATTTCATGGAGAAGCGAAGCTAAGATATTCAGCTCATGATATCATGATTTGGGGTTGAACACATGAATTCATGCTATCATATTCATTGATTACATGATCGTCAATATCTCTCAATTCGCGACGCACCGCCCCTCCTGGGTTTGTTCGATTTTAATTTGTGCACTCCCGAGTGCAACTCTGTATATCTGTATCTTATGAAGTATGCCATAGATGCACTGAACTGATGGAACAGTCTTTCCGCTGGTGTTCCGGTGGTTGTGTTTGTTGGTTTGAGTCTTTGAGCTGTAGCAGTTTACCGTGCGCTACCTACTATGCGGTTCGACTACTCCTTACATGCTGGACGATGCTTTGAAAGATCTGCGTGCATGGAACCTCGATTTGGTTCCTATCCGCCGGATATATCTGCTCCTATCCCGGGAGCTAGGTACCCGTGGGTCCCTATAAGTGATACAAAGCTCATATAATCCATATTTTTCAACAAGAAAACAAGATGCGAAGAGGGTGCCTTTTGGCGTTATTGGGTCAAACGTTGAATCACTTTAAGGGACCCTGGGATAATGTAATCTCGTCACCTTAATTAGCTTTCGATATGCTTTTTTTTGCAACTCAGGGAGATGTATACAGGGTTTTCCCGTGAAGCAAGCACACAATTAAATGAGCATTCATACACAGATTTTTCTTGTCTGCAGTTTTGGCCCCAAATTTTATGTGTTGTTTCTGTGGTGGATGTCCTCTCTGCTCGGTAGCCTGTTTGCTCGCTTCGCAAGGAAACATTGTACCTGCCAAATCCTCTTTTGTGTCCAGGTATTTTTTTCCACATGCAGAAAAATTGGAGCGCATATCCCCAAACGAGACAAATGTTCTAAAACATAATCAATTGGATAGCTCTCTTGTTGAGGTGAAGTTGGCGGGACAACAATAGGTTTGAAAAAAGTAAGTAGGTATTGCTTCGGTGAACACGTGGGCACATGCTTTTGGGTAAAGTGTTCTGTGGACTTTGTGTACAGGCTTGAATACAAGAGTAGAAGAGTCGTTGCACAGGACAGTTTTGCGACGCATCCTGCACTCTAACCCTGACCCTGGAAATTACGTGATCATCAAACAACAGTGGTGTTTGTCAACAAACTTACTTGTTTTAATCTAAATACGAAAATAGAAATTGATATAGGCGGCATGTGTAGGAAAATAGGGAGGTACTGTGAGTGCGTGCGGGTTACGGTTTGTGACCGCACCCGCTAGCACTTCCTGAAGCCGAACCCTTATTAGCAGTTCGCACCCTAACCCCTACCATACAGCACTGTGGTGTACCGGGTTTTTTTTTTACTAGTTTTTCTTTCTGTCACTCATTTTCTTCTTTTCTTTTCTACTACATATCATCTGTACTAGCTACTAGCAGGACCACCTCGCGACCGCTAGGTCTTGCTTTTGCTCCCACCTACATGTAGTACTTCCCATCTCCAATGCGAGGAGATGCTCACCCAGAGTAGCTGGCCACCTCTACCCACGCCACCTCCAACGCCACCTCTAACCAATGCCAACTCCAACATAATCCTGTTAATGTTAATATTATTTCCGGCTCTTTCCAATTTCGAATACTGTACTGAGTTCGGCACGCCAGTGCCAGTGTCATTTTTGCTGGGGTGAGCCGGTTGCTATGCAGTTTGTGCTTACTAAACCACCCCTGTTGCTCTCAGCTAATCAGTGTTCGAATTCAACAATCTTAGAAAAGTGAAAGACAGTACCGGGGGTTAAGGGTAAGTACTGAGAACCCCCCTTTGGGCTGTGAGGGCCAGCGGGGGTCTGCTATTGGTCAAGTCAAATAAAAATGACATTTGGCGGCCAAGGGGGTATTTGAATTCTCTGTGTTGCAGCTTTTGCAACGCAAGCTCCACTCCCGCTTTTCCGCTGATGCTCTTTACGAACTCCACGAAAAGCATGTTTGAAGGTTTAGGCAGAGGTCTCAGTAATCGGGACTGGTCCAAATTTTGCCTCGGACTAGACTAGACCAACTATCATCACGCTCGGACTAGACTAATTAGAGTATTTAAGCTTCGGACCGGTCCGACCACCAAGTTATACAGTCCATTATATTTCTGTCAACTATCGCATCATTCACTAAAAACCAGTTCTTTGGTATGGAAATCCTGTACTATAATATTGTCATATTAGTTTGATAGTAGAGATTGGGATATTTTGGAGCCTGTGAGGGATGTGAGGGGTGGTGTTGGGTAAATTGATTACGAGTTAATGAGGAGTAAAGCCATAAAACGCCAAAATAAGGAATATCAAAATAGGTAGTCGGACCAGTTTGATTCAAATTATGGATTGGACTGGACCGACTATTTATGAACCAGTCCGACTGTTTAACACCGCGGACTTTTGAAACCTCTGGACCGTCACCGTTTAGGGTTGCTATTAAGGTGATGGGGAGAGGAAGGGCTATCATTTGGTTATTTTCTGCATTTTTAGGTAAGAATTTGGATTTTTTGGGTGAAGATATATCAAGTGTCTTCGTTCTTTTTTCCCCAATACAACGTAAGCAACCAAGTTGATTCTGGTTGCCATAGGCGGTTTCCATAAAGTATAAAATCAACCAATTCTTCAAGGCGTCTCGGTATTTAAAGTGCACACCAAGTACATATTAGATTTTCTTGGTTTGTAGTATTTAAGCGAACCAATTGAAAGATCGAACTATCTTTTTCGGTTACTCAATTGCTTCATTCCGACTGTATTTCATTGTTTCACTAGCGGCTTTATGTGGCTTTATGCGCACCTTCTGTAAACATATAGTGATATCTGGTGGTTTATGTAATTACCGAGTAAGGATGCTGAAGATTTACGGATCGTTCGACTCGATCCATATTCATACTACACCATTCAAATGAGAAGTCATCGACGTACACTAGTATTTACAGATCTAGAGCAAGAGTGTTTGAGTAAGGTTAGGATTGATCGCTGTCCATAAAGTATTATGTGATAGGTGTCTGGAACACTACGGAGATAGGTGTTCTTGGCACATATATAGATATACTATGCCGGGTAACTAGTAGTAGGCCACCTCGCGACCGCGAGTTGTATTTTGGATTATGGGTATCAATTTCAAGTGTTCAATAATTGTGAAAGGCCTTCAATGGGGCGTCCGGCCCCGTTCAATCGTATTTTGATGTGTCGTGCTTACTAAACTGCCCCTGTCTTTCTCGACCAATCAGACTGCAAGGCCCTACAATCCAGTAGTCAAGCCGTGGATACAGAGAGTGGTAAAATTATTGCGAAAACAGGGGTAAGTGAGTGCGCTAAAAAAAGCCTAGCGAGTATCAAATTTTGAGTGGCGAGTGTGAATTTTCGACAGTATCTAACAAGAGTTCTAGCAACGAACACCCAGTTCCTCCAACGAACGCCTGCACCAACGATCCCTCGGCCCTGTTCCAGCGACGAACACCCGTTCCAGCGACAAACACCCGTTCCAGCGACGAACACCTGTTCCCGACGACGAACATCTACCTTCAAGTTACCACCTGGTATGACCCCCATTGGCAGCAAGAACTGCCTCTATCCGCTCTGGCATATTGTTGATACACCTGATGATGTCCTCCTCAGTAATAAGATCCCATTCCTCAAGTATTGCCTCTCTAATCTCTGCTCTTCCTCTAGGTCTCGGTCTTCTATCATGCAGACGCATTTTGAAAATACTCCAGATATTCTGAATTGGATTGAGATCAGGAGATGAGGCAGGCCAATTAAGAAACGGCATTCCAAATTGATTTCTGATATTCTGTGGATAATTAGTAAATGAATAACAGGAGAAAAAAAATTACTTACTTGAATTGATCTTGCTCTGTGGGCTGGTGCACCGTCCTCCATCAACCAGAGAGTCCGTCCATTTCTTTGACTCTCCTCGAGTCAAAAGAGTTGCAGCTGAGGGATTAAAATATGATTGCAGTAGGTGTTGGCGGTGATAGATCCCCAGTCATCTCTCTCCCATATAACAATAATCTTCTTACCACCCTCTCCTAGAATAGTCCCCCATATCATAATTGAATCTTGCTTTGCAAATTTAGGTGAAATGCAATCATCGATCCACTCCTCCTCTCCTGTTCTTGTAACATATAGCCTCCTAAGGGAACTTCCCAGCCATAGATAGCACTCATCCGTCCATACTACCTTTTTCCAATCTTCTGCAGTCCAGTTACGATGTTCCAGAGCAAATTTGGGACGTCCGTTTCTTTGAGTCTGGTTGAGAAAGAGCTTCTTTCGTGCCACACGTTGATGATAGCCTTCTTTTGCAAAAGCTTCACGGAGAGTTTTGGCAGATACCTGAATACCAATCTCTTGGGCAATATCTGACAAAGGTTTCCTCCTAGATTCAGCAGTAGAGATGGCTTCAAAAACCAACATACGACGGGTAGGTGTATCAATTATTACATCACGGCCGCATCTTCCTTCTCTCTGTGGCGTAGCAGGTGAGTTGCAAATTCCATACACTGTCGAGACTGCTAGGCCTTGATCATTAGCAATCCGCTGAAATGTCCAACCTGCATGCCGAAGAGCTTGGACATAACATCTCTTTCTGTAGCTGACATCTTCTGTACGAATAGACACCATATCGAACAGCTGAGGGAATCGATACAGGCAAGAAGATATACTATAACACGATAAAAATCTTTTTCACTCTGTGAACCATTGAGGTCCTCTACCTGCCAATCACAGCACTCGCTACCTTCCGGCCCCACAGCACTCGCTAAACCCCTGTTTTCGCAATAATTTTACCACCCTCTGTACAGTCTATCGGGGGAGATAAGCCAATTGACCAGTCAAGTCAAAAATATTCTCCGATAAACTAGATTATCCCTGAATTGACTGTGTCCCTGGATTGACGGCCAAGTCAGGAAGATCGCCAAATATCTAACGTATCCCTAAGCTAACCAACATTGTTCTCAACCTTTTGGTACTGGAACACGAGCGGCGAACAACCTTGCCTTTCAACCCTTGACATACCGTCTCTGAGATACGATTTGAGATTTGTCGGGTACACCTCCCAATCTGGTCGGGTATATACTAGTCAATATTATGGTATTCCTGAATTGACCATCAGCCCAGGAAGACAGTCAATCTGGGGATAATCCAGTTTATCGGAGAATATTCTTGACTTGACCGGTCAACTGCCTTATCTCCCCCGATAAGCCGAATCTTCAGGTTGACTAGATCACAGCTGCTAGTCTCAATCCGACTTGCAAATGCTCGAGCTTTTCAGTGGCCCAGATATTTGCTCTTCAAGTGATTCTTGATATATATCGATCTCTTTATTGGACATACAATTTGATCTCTTTGTATACTTAGTAATTATTAGAATATGTGTTCCTAGGATTAGTGTTTCCTACTCCCACATTTTATAAAATCAATTACCAAGGGTGTTGTCTGCGTTTTTAGTACGATTCAAATAACACCCCCAAAGCTCGCGCTTTCAACTCGACTCGTGAAGGTGGCTACTCTTTGCTGCTCGAGCTTTGGGCTCGAGTCGAGGACTCGAGTTAATTCGTCTCGTCGACCACTATTTCTCACTGGTGAAAACCTATGAATCGATGGGTGGTGTTTCCGGAACGGTTGCCCGTCCTCATACCCTGAAAGAGGATCGTGGAATACAGGTAATCCCATGACGAGAGTCAGATCACAAGTTGAAATAGTCTTACACAAATACAATCCGTACCGTCCGTGCTTTTTTCAATCATCTAGTCCCGTCTGAAGCCATTTTCCGTACTGGTAAGTTCCATTTCAACCTCTGGAATGTCAAAGGAAGGGACAGGGATCGAAGGAGGTGACTGGTATCGGGGAGAAGGGAGTATGTGGTGACTACTCGAAGAATCCACATCTATTATCAATTATTCATAGGAATGTTAGTTAGGTGGAAGAAATATCATCAGACTGAGGCTGCATCTCCTCCTCTATTCCCGCGAATCACGGCCTCTTAGTGTGGAAACAGCGTCGAGGTCAATAAGAATCTAACGACGATTGTATAAAGCCCTCCTCGACTGAGGATTTTTACGTACGGGCGGAGATAGTTTTGCACCGCCGACAGCCGCTTCCAGCCAGTCTGTGAATTTTGTGTGATGAGCCACAAATTCCTACAAGTGGCAAGTCTTGAACTCAGACGAAGGGATGTTAGCACTGTCTAGTCGGCCCTCTTACTACCATGGGCTGTTGAGGAAAGAACATACATTTAGTCTTCTCGGACCGCCGCATAATATCAATCACGGAAAGTTTTCCTTGGCAAATACGAACAACATCAGTAATCCATGAAATAAAGCCCCATGCAGCATACTAACTCCAATCAAAACACCAACCAGGAGCTTAAACTCCCATGCTTGAAAGTCAAAAATCAACATCGCCGGCGTGAGTGTGTTCGAGCGATACTTGGTGATTGATGATTAGGCGGGCGGTAGAGACGGGCAAGGTGGTCGTGGTGGTAGTGGGTGGTGTTGAGTTGGCGATGATGTTGGTATTTAACTGGTGGTGGGGTAGACTGACGAGCGAGGTGGGCCAGAGGGTTAGCATTGAGATGTGGAAGGAGTAGGAATGGGGATTACATAGCTTTTCGGCAAATGCCTAAAATCCATACCGGAAGATCGTTGTGTTCTACGCAACATATATCTCGGAATGAACCCGTCTACCCAAGATGTTGGGTATTCTGTTAAGTACCAGTTATGATTACAAGCTTTTAAGAATAGATAGAGGCAGAAGAGGAGGTCTACCTGTACTCTCCTTTTATGACAAGCCTGTCCGCAGTGCCGGTAATGCGGAAGGGCTATAAATAACTACATGTAGCAGCAAGAATACAGTCAGTATTGGGTCTCACTTATCAGGCTTCAGAACTTTTGGAGTGACCTTAGCATTGACCAACGACCCATAACCTCCGTTAACTCCCAAGGAACACGAAAAGTTGACTGTTGTGAGTGTACCTTCATCGGCCAGGCCAAATTAGTATCTATCAGGTTAATCACCTATGGAATTCATGATACTAAAAACCGTATACGTAGGAATCAATAAGTCCGTACATTCATTCGCATCTGATAAGATTTTGATAGCGTATTAGTGAGGGGATCATATATCTGATTTTAGGAGTATCTTCTAGATATCTATTACCCCTGACTTCTCAGGCTAACTTGACAGATACTAATTGGGCCTGACCGTTGAGGGGATAGCTATCAAAATATTCTTGCGTTGAGTTGATGAAAAAGAAGTGGCGGCGGGCAATTAGATATGGCGGAACCGGTACATGTGCTTGGTGGCCTCTGCTAATTGATTTTACATGCTCATTTCCGCTAGAAGTATGTGCGCCATTCTAAGATATAGGTTTCTATGCAACAGGACGAACCAGCGGTGCGGCATCTTAGACTTTTATCTTACTTGATATCTTCTGGTGGTGTAGGGTCAGTGGCCGGTGGGCCACAATTCATGATGCAATCAATAAAATCAGTCAACTAGGTGGTGGGTCATGGATTCTCACTCGGTCCGGAGGAGTTCCCCCGGTCTCTAGGGGCCATCTAGAGTTTGTGCGAAATTCTTTATTCTACGTTTGGTGAGCTCTTGGCTGCCTTAGATCCCTTTCCGTTACGACCAACCTTCATATTTCGAGAGCTCTCATTCCATAGAGGCGCGGTAGGGCTAGGGCTGTGCATGTGCGGTTTAGGTTCGGATCCTCAAATCTAGTTTCTTGTAGGAGGCTTGTGGATTTTTGGATATAGCGGTATAGCGGCGAATGACTGTCTTTTTCTCTTTTGATAATGTTGCGATGGACCTGGCCTCGTGACATTATCGTGACGCTGAGTGCAAGGTCCCGTTTTGAGACTTTTAGCGGTGAAAAGACCTACTTAGCTAGCTATGTAGCTTCAAGCCCTTGTTTATAAACGAGCTCGAGACTTCTCTTGTCCCCCGCATAGAAGCCAATTCCTACAGAATTCCTTTCTCGGACGACCTGTATTGTCATTGAAGTTATTAGCCACTGCCACACAATCGCCAAGCCCAGCACCAATGCGGCTCAAATCCGATGACGACATCAGTGCACACGGTCAACAAACCCCGCCCGGCCTCTCTCAAACCAATCACCGCCGCTATCACCAAAACTCACGCCCGTCGGCACCTCTTCTCCTCCGCTCAGAGCTATTGAAATGTCTCGAGCACCCTCATCGCGCCCGTAAAGTGGAGTACACGCTGCACACTGAGGTCCTCTTCGGACACCTCTTCTACTAGCGCTAGTGGCGCTCGCTCGACGAGCTGCCGCCAATCGCAAGAGCCGCGTATGCCTAGCGGTGGAGGTTCGTTGTCGTGCTAAATCTGAAGGCGGGAGACAAGGCATGTAAAGCACGCAAGTAGGGATAGCAATACCGCCTGCAAGAGGAAGACTGACAACAAGAACAGCACGTACAGCAACAGAGGGAGAGATAAGCCTCCGCCGGCATCAAGCGTACTAGATGAACTGGTCCTAGTCACTTGCTTTACGCTGAGACCCTTGAAAGGCCCCCCAGTCAGTAAGACATCGCATGGTGTCTTGCTCACGGAGGTGTGCTCATCCCACCGCCGCGCTAGAGCCTGCTGAGGTTTGTATGGGGGATATTGGATTGAGCGGTATCCGGAGGAGCTGCGCGGGCAGGAGTTTGATGTAGGCTGTATGTGGTCTGAGCCTTTTGGTGGATTTCTTTTCGTCCGAGACAGGCGCTCGGCGAAAGGCTGTGGGGTTGGAGGTCGTGGGGCAGATATCATCGGAAAATTGGAGAGGGAGTTGGAGTTTTTTTTTTTTTTTTTTTTTGGGTTTGGGGGGGGGGTGTGTGGGTGGAGAGAACACCGGGAGTAATAATATCTATATCCCGGAGCACAGGGAGTCACAGCCCAAATGGCTTGTGGTATTGCGTTGAAGAGGATGTTCTCTTCAAAGACGGTTTGGTGAGCCCCTTCTACCGGTATCATACCCTGTTATATGTATTCTCTTGGCTCTAATTTTCTTCCCATCGTTGATATCCTGCCTGTGCTGAATTTAATGTAGGTTCTGTACCGTTAGCTACCACCGGTCTCCCCGATCAGGCTTTTTAACGGGCGGCCACATACGGGCCGGACCGGTCCAAGTATACGGGCGGTGGGATGGGCTTGGAGTTTTCTCTGCTGAGCCGGGCCGGTCCAGAGGGCTTTTTGGACCGGTCAAGGAGAATAATATATGGGCCAGTTTATGACTAGATTTCTCCACCCAATGTGAGAAGAAAAAAGGTAAACCCTTGACACAACAGTTTTATAATGCCCTTTTACCTCTTTCGACCTCAATATTTACCTCTGGGGGGCCCATATATTTATGTTTCTATGGCCGGTACTCATGCTATATAGGCCAGTCAGTCCGGACCCACACTTTGGTGCGTTGGGCCGGGCCGGGCCAAGGTCAAATATGGACCGGTCAAGCCCATTAAAAAGCCTGTCTTCGATTGATGTTTCTTGAGCTCCTTTGACATGTATTAATATATCATGGTCGGTTCTTCTTTGCTCTCTTCACTCTATTTTACCTCTCTTTCTAATATAATGATTGTTGCCTCCAGGCTATATAGTGAATGACCTATTCACCAATCAATCAATCGATATTCGGATTGTTCTGAGATCTCTAGGACAGGATCTCTCATGCTAGCTGGTACTAGTTATACAGCACGGACGTCTTCGGAGGAACGTTACGGTATCATTTTGTTCGCTACTACTTGCAATAAGCTCCATCCACTGTCCCCGTGACCTCAACAGGCAGCCCACAGCACCCACCCACAACTACGATCACAATCAAACCCCCGACAACAAAGCAACATATTCCGAGTGCACCGCCATGATTCAACCTCAAGTCAGTAGTGTAGGTCGCCCCCATCAACTCTTGAGAACACATGAGACTAATGATTACCTCGCCTGTGGAAGGTCTTGAACAGGTAACTCACTTAATCAGGTTCTTGCAGTGGGCGGAACTTCGAAGGGTATTTCGGGAGCTCGTGGAGAGGGTGACATAAGGATGGTATTAGAATGTTGTTTCACGCTTATGGATGCCCTTAACCTCGCTTCCTTCAGGAAAATATCTGGTCTTTGGTATGTATGACTTGTTATTCCGCATTTGTACTCGTACCATCATGCAGCTTGGTGGCTGGATGCGGAATTGGCGCATTCCGATAACTATTGACCGCTCATGCTATCTTGTTCTGCGTGTAGCTGCGGTTCGTTGAAAGACGAAATATTGTGACCTGATTGCAACGGAAGAGGTATTGTCTGAGTGAGAGAGGATTGATACAAGAGATAATCATTGATAGTCAACGTAATCAATATATGTATTGATAAAAACGTGTGTTCTTGAAGTTAAACTGGATATAGCCCATTATAATTGGTTATGTGCTCGTTAAGTTAATTGGTTAGACATGCCTGTTTGGTTTCAAAATGTGATCTGATTACGCACCAACTCCATATACAGCCATCCTACAAGGTGTGAGTGGTTCGCACTTTGGGGGTGAAATACCCAACATGTTGTAATAGACTAATCGTGATTTGTATGCTCCCATGAAACGTGGAAGAAAGCGCCTGTAAAGAGTGAAGCCGTGACGGTCTGTAAACTATGAAGAAGCTACGCCTGCAACTAACCCAGACAAGACATCTCGATGGGTACACCCGGGTATCAAAAGAGTCTGTACCCACCTGACCCACCCTCAGAATAGTTGTACCCAATCCGGCCCAACCCGGCCCGACCCAAGGATCTTTTACCCGGGTAAGCCCACCTCTTCTATGGGTATAAATCTGGAGGTTTCCTATTCCTTCCATGTAATTTCGGAGATATTTGAGAATTACCTTGGTGGGGATTTGAAATATATTATTTTTTTTCAGTGATGAAGTGCCTGTTTCTCACCCATCAAATAGCTGGGTATACCCAGGTCAAAATATAAGTCATACCCAGCCCGGCCTGCTGAAAAAGAGGCCGTACCCAACCTATACCCGCCGGGTACTACCCGGGTCATTCCCGGGTTGGATGCCACTCATTGAAATGTCTGAACCCAGCGTTAAGCCAACAAAGCTCGTGAGATCCAGCTTCTAAGCCAAATTCTGGAATATGGTAGGTGCGAGAGGAGGTGACACGAGACGTTTCAATGCTCGTCTCGTCTTCAATAGTTAAACCAAGTTTTGAAAGTCGCAAGACGATGGTCTAGTCTAGCCTGTGCCACGATTTGACTTGATTCGATTTTGAGCCCTAAATTGAATCAAATCATTCAACTCTGACCTCAAATCGTAATCATGAGTTCATTTGGATTATTAGTCGCAAGAAATCGATTTAAATCGAAATCGTATATCAATAGAAATTATGTGGTAAAAAGCCTTTTAGAGGGCTCTTCTCCCTGCGGTACAACAATTAGAAAGATAACTTATAGGATTTAGAGGATAAAAATTGCTTAATAGTATATACAGTACTTTGGGATCGGAACGAGTATTTCTATAAGTCTGATAACTAGACGAAACGCCTTGTTTAAGCCTTATGTATCAAATGAGGCAAAATTTACCCTTTTCTGGGCATAATCATGACCGTTGCTCAGGCTTTTGCATACATCTGGCTTTTTTAAGACCTTTTCTGGCACTAAGGCTCCCAGATGGCTGAAGATTAGAGAAATCTGTAAGGGAATGAGAGTTCAACTTGAAGCTACTTTACCACCGGGACCTGATATTGGGCTTATATGGGATTAAAACCTTATTGCGATTTAAGTTCCCTCCAACTCTATCATTTTAAGGCCTTAATAAAACGAAGGGTGATGATATATGATAAGACTTAATTTTATATTATCTTATAAGTATATAGATATACCGATATGCAATGTGTTATTTAAAGGTTTTGATTGGCCAGGTACCAGATTGCTTTTGCTTGGTAGTTTGATTAGTAATATTTTGATAATATTATTTTTTGTTGATATAAGAAGCAAATCGGGGACCAGATTTTTCTTTCTGTATTGATGTAATTGGCGATTCGGGGACCTTGCTTTTTCTTTCTATTGATTCCGGGAACATTGTTTTTTCCCTATATTGAATTCGGAGACATTGCTTTTTCCCTCTATTGATGTTAGTGGCGATTCGGAAATCTTATTTTTCCCATCTATTCATGATGTTAGTGAAGATTCAGGGATCTTACTTTTTCCTTCCATTGAATTCCAGGACATTGCTTTTTCCCTCTAATGATGTTAGTGACGATTCGGTTTCTTGTATTGATTAGTTAACACACTGGGTTACGAGGAGTTGTATTGATTAGAAAGGTTCTATTGCATTTAATCGTGTTCTATTGTTCGGAAGGGTATGAGTCACTCTGAATTTATCATCGCTGGGATTTCTTTGGGTATATTAGGCGGTTCCATCCTCGTTTCTGTTTTCTTTCTCTTCTTTTTTCATAATACGCAAAATCTTCCATACCTACGCTGTCTATAGTTATATAATAACATTTTCTCCTCTTTACTCAATAAACCCACCATGCTGCTGCTTCTTTTGTCCCGTTGGCCCTTACCAATGCTACAGTTCCTCAGGATCCCTATCGCAGGCTTCCCCACCGACCTCTACTACCTCCTTCGTACCCTGCGAAATACTGGCTACTGGCTCCCTTGAGATTACGTTGTATCCTCATCCGCACCGTACGACATATCCACCCTCAATCCACCTACATGGGTCCTAGCCAACAATATAGAGGAATTCAAGCAGAAGTATAAGGTCGAGGCTACTGTCTTATTTAACCACAACGCCATCCTCACCCAACGTATCAGCCACGAGAGGGATACCACTCATACTCAGCTCGCCGCCACCCATGAAACCATCGACAACCTTGAAGAGCAGCTAATCCAGCTCAACCTCGACCTCAATATCGCTCGCGCCGCCTCCACCTTCACCGTCTCTGTCCCCATTGTCGCTGCTCCCCCACCTAGTACCGTCTCCACCTTCAGGTCCAAAAAGTTCCCAGAACATGAAAAATTCGATGGCACCCATACCAAGCTCTCTGGCTTTATCATCTAACTCTGAATGAAACTTGAGGTCAACGACGATCGATTCAGCAACGAGGCAGCAAATGTTATCTATGCCGTTAGCCGCTTGGAAGGAAGGGACCTTGATCAAGGCGTTCCACTCATTAACACTGATCCTGCTGTCCCCTTCTCCTCTATCACTGCCTTCGTTGCCCACCTGGAAGCCTCGTTTGGAGACCCAGATCTCCGGAGTACCACCCGTCACCAACTCGTCGCCCTGAAGGAAGGCAAAGGAGACTTCGCCACATATTACTCTGTTTGGGGAAATGCCAATGCTAAGCGATAGTTCTGTAGCTTTTAAACTTGTAATATTGTAAACCGGACTCCGCTCGCTGAGTGACTGATGATGCCACTAAGACGAGGCAGAACCCTCCCTATTTATACATATTGGAACCTATGCCAAGGCCCGCTTTCTAATACTAAAGAGATAACGATAATAGAATAAAGTAATCAACCCGAAGATAACCCCAATAGAAAAGCGCCCCCGCATAGTTCCGTTCCTCCATTCTAATTCCGACACGTAACCATGAACCCTGCAATTGCCAGTAACCGAGCTGTATCGTACTATTGTCCCAGAGCTACTTCCCTAAGTAGAACGGCCTGCAGCCGTAAGCCCCGCTTCTATTCCATTCCGGGCGAGACGCCCAATAGTAAGCGTGCCCTCACCATAGCCTAATACTAGTGTGGTTGCACCCGGTGCCCCCACACCCCTCGGTACCTTTCTATGCTTGTTCCTTCGTTACCCGACCGTACTCGCATCACAACCCATCACTCGTATTATCCTTGTTCCTTGACTTAGGAGCATTGTTCGTGTTTCCTGTAACACTACTCCCCCTTCCTAGACGTCGCCCTCGACCGTTAAAACCTCTCTATGATAAAAACCCTGTGGGAAAAGTCATAGAGTAGGAAAGGTATCGAGCTAGTCTTCCCTAGTCCGTTGTCGTTTCGGAGGCCGACTCGAGTCGATGACTGGCCCTTGACTCCGTGTATGGGGCCGAGTATTCATGGTTGGTTTGAAGTTCTCATCTAAGAGTGCCTCTTGAGGGTCGGGTGTTGCGAGTCGTTTTCGTGTGTTCTGTTGCCTGCCCGTGTTGGGATCCTCTCGATAAGGTCTCAGCAACATCTCGTGGAATACGTCATGAACCTTCCATTCTGCCGGAAGATTCAATCTATAAGCCCTATTTCCTACAGCCGCAGCGACCTCGAAGGGGCCTGTAAACTTGTCCGACCATTTATTGTAACCGCCGAGGTTCCGAGTATCCAGCAAGACCTTTTGACCGATTGTGAACCGCTGAACGGCTGGCCCTGGCCTTGACGCCATCCTGTCAAAGGTCTTCTGCAGCGTGTCTCTCGCTGATTCATGGGCTAGGAGAAGGTCTTCCAGGTAGGTGCTTCCCTTAGCATCCAGCTGTCCGATTTTCGCATCCGTTGGCCAATCTGTTCGTGGGTGGAACCCATAGTTACAGTAGAACGGCGATTGTCCTGTCGACGAGTGTTTCGCATTATTATATGCATACTCGCAAATCGGTAGTAGGTCCTTCCATTTCTTTCCTGTTCCGGCGGTGTAGGCCCGGATGTAGGATTCGAGGTGCTGGTTGGTCTTTTCTGTTTGTCCATCCGTCTGTCGGTGGAACGAGGTCGAGAGTCTTCTACGAATCCCTAGTCGTTCTGTGACCGCAGCCCAAAATGCCGATACGAACTGTGTTCCTCTGTCAGAGACAATGCTCCTAGGAAGTCCGTGAAAGCGCCAAATGTCCTTGACAAAGGCGTTAGCGGTCTGTTCCGCGTTGATTCCCGTCATTGGAATGAAGTGAGCCATTTTCGTAAAACGGTCCACGACTACCAATACGTTACGGAATCCTGATTTCTCCTTTGGCATTTCTACTACGAAATCCATTGAGATATCAGTCCAAGGTGTGGTGGCTAACTCTAGGGGTTGAGGGAGTGACAAGTGTCTCCGACGTTGCTTGGCTCTCTGACACACATCGCAAGTCTTGACGAAATTGGCTACATCTGTGGACATTCCTGGCCACCAGTAGTTCCTATCGATCAACTCGAGGGTTTTATCCCTTCCTAGATGCCCCGCTACGGGTCTGTCATGATGATCTTCAATGACTTGTCTGACCGCGTATCCTGGCACTACCCAACGACCATCGTGGGTGGCCTCATTCGATCCCGGGGTCCATTCAGTGGCAAGCTCCGTTATTACGGCATCAGCTTCCTCTGTCCCGAAGACTTCAAGGTTTGCATCAGGGAGAGGTTCATCCCGGAACACTCTCCGAACCCATTGTCTGTCCTGTTCATACCAGTCTTGTAGTGGCTGAGGCAGCTCAGTACCTGGTATGTCGTACCACTGATCCAACGGAGTCCATTCTTCTTCGGGGTTGCCAATGATTTCAAGGCCAGTTTCTACGCTGGTCCGTGATTTTCTGACAAATTGTTCTGCGCTGAGCAACTGTTTTACGGGTTGTTCACGCATTACTCCCCCTTCCATAGCGAACTCTGGGCGCCTTGTAAGTGCATCTGGCTTGCCATTCTTTTCGCCTGGTCGGTAATGAATCCTGAAGCGAAAAGGTGCTATCTTTTCAGCCCATCTGGCTTGTCTTCTCGACAACTTCTTGGTCGTTGTGAAGTACTGTAGGTTCTGGTGATCCGAATGTATCTGGATAGGAATATCCGTTCCTTCCAGCCAATGTCTCCAAGTCAGGAGAGCAGAAACTATAGCGAGCATCTCCTTGTCATAGATCTCGTAGTTTACCTCTGCCTCGTTAAACTTGCGAGAGTGGTAAGCTACCGGGTGTAGAATACCGTCCTCGAACACCTGAGAGAGTACTGCGGCCTCAGCCCAGTCACTCGCGTCAGTTTCTATGATCGCTTCACGGTGTTCGTCGTAGTGTCCTAGTATTGGAGCAGACGTAAACCTCTCCTTGAGTTCGTCGAAAGCGCTTTGTTGTTCACTGCTCTATCGCCATACGGAACCTTTCTTCAAGAGATCGGTCATTGGTCGGCAAACTTCGGAGTACCTGTGGATGAACCGTCGTAGGAAGTTGGCAAATCCGAGGAAACATTGAAGTTCCTTGACCTTGGTGGGTGGTAACCATTCCGTGATTGCCTTCACCTTTTTAGGCGAGACCTGGTTCCCTTTTCCTGTTTGTACCATTCCGTTTTCTCGAGGTTCCCGTATAGATGGTTTTGTTGCAGTCGCTCCAATATCTTCCTCACCAGAGTCGTGTGCTCTTCCTTAGTCTTTGAATATATTAGAATATCATCCAAGTAGACTACTACGCCTTGATCTAGAAGATCCTTGAATATGGTATTGACCATGACCTGGAACGACGCCGGTGCATTGGTTAAGCCAAAAGGCATGACCCTATATTCGAAGTGGCCGTACTTCGTTCTGAAAGCTGTTTTCCATTCCTCGCCAGCAGCAATCCTAATCAAGTTATAGCCATTTTTCAGGTCTATCTTGGTGAAGAACTCTGCTCCTTTCATCGAATCGGCCAACTCTGTCATGAGGGGAAGGGGGTAGCGATTCTTGACCGTGATAGCATTTAAGCCACGAAAGTCTACGCATAACCTCAGTTTTCCATTGGCTTTCTTCACGAACAGGATCGGTGCTGCTGCCGGGCTGGTGGAGGGGACTATTTTGCCAGAGGCTAGCATTTCGTCCAAGTACTCCTGGAGTGCCTTTTGTTCCACTGGGGAGAGCGCTTATATCGGTCCCCGTGGAGGCTGCTTTCCTTCCATAAGGGGAATGGTATGGTCCCATTCAGAGTGATCAGGTAGTCGATCGGCTCCCTCCTTAGAGAAGACGTCGACGAAGTCCTGGTACTCCATCGGTATAGCACTAGCGAGAGCCTCGCCTACCAATGCCCTTGCCCAGAAGGGGTGTTGCTCGATCATCATCTGTGTCTCGGGTGACGTCCTCAACAGCCTGATGACCAGCTCTTCTGGGTCTTCTTCGTATATATCATACATGGTCCTGAAGCATCCCTTCACTTGACAATTGATGTTGTCGAAGGTGACCTTGTTCTGGCCCCAATGTATGGTAGGTTGATGCTCCTTGAGCCATCGATGTGGTATGACGAGGTCTTCTCCTGCGAATGAGCCAACCTCACAGACGATGTCTCTGTCTAGATGGTTGTCGACGCGGAGGGTAAGAGATTTGGTGATGTGAGTGCCGGAGTTAGGCATCGGGGTGCCGTCAGCCTGTCTGATGATGAGGGGCTTGGGTCGAGGTTGAGTTGGGATTTTTAGACGATGGACACAGTTCCAGGACATAACCCAGTCCTCTGTTCCGCTGTCTAGGAGTGCGTTGACTATTTCTGCATGTTGGGTACTAGTTGCGGGGTGGTTCCAAGAGATCTCAATCTCAAGGCGGGTTTATTGGTGATGTAAAGACATGTTCGTATGTTTTTAAAAGGTGTAAGGTAAGATAGATTGTTCTTGGGTATGAGTGGGTTGATGTTGATAGTTCTTGTTCTGAGCGCGGGGCGAGGGAGTTTTATATAGAAAATTCGAGCATTGATAAAGATCATAGTACAACACTTACGCACCAGGCGTTTCGGAATGTGACCCCGCTTCTCGAGTGTGTGTAAAGAGAATTTAAATTGCGCAAAATAACAACCGATAGAACATAACACAACCCGATCCCTTAGAAAAGTCTTCTTTTCAAAACAGAATAGAAAAGCTGTAACACAACATAGAATGAAACACCGCAAAATAGAAATACCCAATCAATTTAGTCCTCCAAATTCGTAATCCTTGCCCCAAATGCCTCATTTTGTGGCCCCAATTTTCGTTTCTTATCACCCTCCCTTCCGTGGTCCTTTCTCCCGGAAGGATGCTCTCTTCTCTTCAGGTTCGTTAACCTGACCTTACTCGTCGCCACGCAATCCTTTACGAAGTGGTTATCTCTACTACAACGGAAACACTTTCCTTCCTTCTGCCATTTCTCCTTCTCTTCCTTGGTAACACCTAAGTCATCCGAGGTCTTGGAGTTGTTGGCTGATGCGGGGAAAGTTTTCCGAGGATTTGCATTGTTGCGCGATTTCCGCCGTTCCGTTTTTTCCTCGCGAGGTTTCACAGTGTCTTTACCTCGCAGGATTTCTTTCCGAGCCTTCACCTCGTGGTCCTTGCGTCCAACTTTTCGTACCCAGGCTAACCAGTCCACGAAATCAGTAGGTTCCTCAATCGCATTGGAGAGCCGTTGTTCCAGCAAGGAGTTTATTCCTGTTAGGATCATGGATCTCATGACAACTGGTCCAACTCGTGCGTCCCATTCTAAGTTCTGCATTTCATTAATGTAGTCGTCGATTGGGCCAGTTTGCCGGAGTCTATCCATTTTTTGCTTGGCCTGTTCCTGACTCGTGCGGTTGCCGTATTGGGTGCGGAGTTCTTGCTTGAACCGTTCCCAGGTTCCGATGCTGCTATCCACAGCTAACCTCTCCGTAAAATTCCGCCAAAAGTTCGCCGCACTACCGGTAAACTCGAGGGATGCCCACATAATCTTAGTGCCGTTATCCCATTGGACCTTCTTCTAGAGACTGATTAGAATTTCCATCTAATCGATCCAGAGTCTTACGTCCTAATCGGCTTTTCCGGAGAAGGGAATGTTGGCCTTTTTGGGTGCATCACCTACGGTGGCGCGAGGGGGGTGCGAGAGTTCTTGCTCTCGTTGGCGCCTCCTTTCGTATCCTCGTTTCTTACGTTCCAGCCGCTTGCGGCGTTCGCCTTCTGAATCTGAGGAATCCGATGGGGATGATCCTGGTGCTCCCGGGTCGTTACCTCCCTTATTGCCATTCCCGTTACCCCCGCCTTGTGCTCCTTGACCTCCTTGCTTCCCTTGTTGGCTGCTATGCTTAGGGTTGCTTCTTGGTGCTAGGCTTTGGTCTTCGTGTTCTTCACTGGATTCGGAACCAGCTGGAGGGGCGACTGGTGGGTTTTTCGGGGGTGGTTGGGGAGGTGGGCCTGATCCGCCGCCACCTGTCTTTGGGGCCAGTGGTTGTTCCGCAGCCGTTTTACGGGCTGTCTCCTTCATCTGCTCTATCATTTCTTCTAGAGCCGTCCTTGTTCCAGAGAACCCATCTACCAAGGAGACCTGCTGCTGCATGGTCCTCTCCAATTGTACCAGTGTAGCTGCTACGCCGTCTGGGACTTGGGCTGGGCCTTCCTTCGGCAGCCTTTGAATCCAGTCAGCCAGCATAGTTATGTGCTGGGCCTGCTCTTCCTGCCGCTGTTGGTGGGCCTTAGTGGTATTGGCGATCTGTTCCAAGACTTGGCCGAGGTTCGTAGTGGTTGCGGCTGTCTCTGCCCGCACTTGCGCGAGGATGTACCCATCTCGGCGTTCCCGTTCTTCTTGGTCCTGGTTGAACTTCATCTGCAATTCGCGGATGAGTTTGGTCTGCTCTTCGTGCTGCTGGGTAAGCTGCGCCGCGTGCTGCCGAGTAATTTCCCTGATTGCGGGCAGGTCTTGGACGCTCACAGTGAGGTCTCCAAGTCCGCGGCTCAGCTGCTGAACCACTGGGGCTCCTCTCCGTTCGATTTCCTGCCCGATGATTTCTCCAAAGGGGTGCTCGATACGGCGTTCCTCTACGTCCATATCCGTATCCTCGTCTTCGTCCGTTACCCTAGGGACCGAGGGTCTCGGAATAGAAGACCTCTCTCTGATTGGCGTTTTGTACGGGGAATAGTCTCGATAGTCCCCTTGCCTGCGGGAGCGGGGTTGGCCATAGGATGCGGCCGGCTGAGTCGATCTGAAGAGGTCGCTGATCGGCATGTCCAGATCCCTCCTGTGGCGCTGTCTCACCTGGGTCTCGACTATACCTCGATCTCTCACGGTGATCGAGCTCTCCATGTTGTAGTCTTCCTCCATTTGTTGCTGATGACCCCTTGACATCGCTAAGTTGCTCGATTCTGAGTTGTGGCTGTCTTCTGCACCAGGGTTGAACGACGAACCAAGGGACGGAGTGAGCTAATCCGTGGGATTGCTGACTGAGGGTGACTTTAATGGGGAACAGTTCGGGATAGTTGAGGATCTCCGGGTCGTGTTCTTCGAACGTGCAAGTAGTACCTGCTTCGGCAAAAAACCCGGCGTACTCAAGGTATCCGCAATAGAGGTGTTCGGCACTGCCTCTGCGAACGACAAAAGAGGTGGTGCAAGTAAAGTTGTTGATAGCTGCTGTTGCTACTCGGGGATGCATACGGTATCAAAGAGTCCTCCTAATAGACTACTTTCTTATTCTTTTACTTGAGCGCACGGTGACTATCCGCCACAAACAAAATACTCTCAAGTATTGGTCTAAGCAAGTAGTTGTCTTATCGGGACGTTGATAATATGCGATCGATAAAATAATAGCGTAGTGGATAAGGTACAATATAGTGTTTGGGGAAATGCCAATGCTAAGCGATAGTTCTGTAGCTTTTAAACTTGTAATATTGTAAACCGGATTCCGCTCGCTGAGTGACTGATGATGCCACTAAGACGAGGCAGAACCCTCCCTATTTATACATATTGGAACCTATGCCAAGGCCCGCTTTCTAATACTAAAGAGATAACGATAATAGAATAAAGTAATCAACCCGAAGATAACCCCAATAGAAAAGCGCCCCCGCATAGTTCCGTTCCTCCATTCTAATTCCGACACGTAACCATGAACCCTGCAATTGCCAGTAACCGAGCTGTATCGTACTATTGTCCCAGAGCTACTTCCCTAAGTAGAACGGCCTGCAGCCGTAAGCCCCGCTTCTATTCCATTCCGGGCGAGACGCCCAATAGTAAGCGTGCCCTCACCATAGCCTAATACTAGTGTGGTTGCACCCGGTGCCCCCACACCCCTCGGTACCTTTCTATGCTTGTTCCTTCATTACCCGACCGTACTCGCATCACAACCCATCACTCGTATTATCCTTGTTCCTTGACTTAGGAGCATTGTTCGTGTTTCCTGTAACATACTCACAATTCCTTCGTATCATGGCCTACCAAGACTACTAAGAAGGGGTCAACATCGACGCCCTAGCCGAAGGACTATCAGAAGACCTGAAGGATGCCATGACATACTGGACAGACAGGCCTAACACCATAGAGGCATACGCGAATATCTTAATAACAATTCACAACCAGATTCGGAGCGCTAAGGCCGAAAAACTGGCCATCTGTAACACGATAGGACAATTCACTGCCCCCGCTGCTGCCGGACCCACATCCCACACTGCTGGAGGTCTCGCCCCAATGGACCTCTCCGCCCTCCAAACCAGCCCCACTCAATGCCCTAGCACCGTACAACGATAGATATTCATCAATGGACAACGCAACACCTCCGCCACTGAAAAACAATGGCGAAGGGACAACAACTTCTGCATGTACTGCGCCAACCCTGGCTATTCTTTCACCAACTGCCCCTCTGCCACTCGCTCACATGGCAACCGAACGGTCATACGGGGTGCTCTCCTCGCACACGCTCATTATGCCCCCTACCTTGCTGTCTCGCTGATCGCTAGTTCTGCCTCCTCTGAATAGGGTTTTCAGTAGTTCCGGACTTGATCAATAGCCCCTGTCCGGAACCTCCTAATGTTTCTCCTTTGTCTGTGTTCTCTATCTCTGGCTTCTCGATGTCATATGTGGAGGATAAATTGTATGGGGATTATTTTGTTGCTTCTTGTAAAATTGTAAACAATAAAATATAGATTCAAACTAATGCATTGATTGATACCGGTTGCTCTGAGTTCGAATTAATTGATGAAACATTTGCGTGCCATCACAACCTTCCATTTCTCTACCTCAAATTACCCCGCACTCTTGAAGTCATCGACGGATGGCCCATATCCTCCGGACAGATCACCCACATGTACTGCGCACCACTGTCAATCGACTCCCATTATGCAACGATCTCCTTCTTCATCATCAAACTTGGTTCCTACCCGCTGGTACTCGAGATCCCTCGTCTGCAACTACACGATGCCCCACGAAGGTTTAAAGAGAATAGCATACTGTTCAACTCCGAATACTAAAAGTGCAAGTGCGACGCTGCGCAAAACCCATTCCCATTAAAGGAACTTCATCACCACTCTGCTTCCACCTCGTCAGTTCAGCTGCCCTCTGCCACTTTACTCAAAGGAACAAACTCCAATTGTCCAGTACAACTATAGAGGAAATCGACCAAGCTATAGGCAAGGCCCCCAAGGAAAACTGGAGAAACTGAGTTCCAACCCGTGCATGAGGTTCCATAAGATGATGGATGAGAAGTTCGCGAACGAAATGCCGCCACACCACCCCTATGACCAACAGATACCGCTTAAGGAAGGAAAAGAACCCCCGTTTGGGCCACTCTATGGTATATCCTACAAGGAACTCATCGTGCTCAAGCAATACATACAGGATAACCTTGAAAAGGGGTTTATCCAGGCCATCTCTTCCCCCGCCGGTGCCCCCATCGTATTTGTTAAAAAGGCTGCTGGAACACTCCGTCTATTCGTCGATTATCATGGCCTCAATGAACTTACCGTAAAAAACTACTAAACGCTGCCGCTCATCCGGGAGACTCTCGACTGCCTCCCCAAAGCCAAGTGGTAAATCAAACTTGACCTTCGCTAACAGTATAACCAGATCCGAATGGCTGGAGTGAAAAATGGAAAACATCCTTTTGTACACGTGACAGGGATTTCGGATATAGAGTGATGCCTTTCGGCCTTACCAATGCGCCAGCCACCTTCCAACACTTTATTAACGATTGCGTCCGTGACTACCTTGATATGTTCTGTCCAGCCTACCTTGACAATATTCTCATCTACAATTACATCTTCGAAGAACATCAACTACATGTCAAAAAGGTCCTGGAAGCCCTACCAAGAAATGGAGTACTGCTGAAACCAGAGAAATTCGAATTTCATACACAAAGCATCATCTACCTCGGCTTCATTATGGAACCAAATGGTATTAAAATGGATTCGAAGAAAGTAGAGCCAGTGAAGAATTGGACCGTCCCCAAAACAGGTAAGCATGTGTAAGCATTTCTGGGTTTCGTCAACTTTTACCGCCGATTCATGCGTGGATTCTCGGAACTGGCTTCTCCTCTTACAAGACTAACACGCAAGGATATATCATTCGAATGGACACACAAAGCCCAAATGGTCTTCAACCTCCTGAGAAAAAGCCTTCACAGCCGCTCCCATCCTCACCCCTTTCGACCCAGAAAAGAAATTACTGTGGAAACCGATGCATCTGACTATGTCTCTGTCACTGTACTCTCCCAATACAATGATAATGGTACCCTTCGACCCGTCACATACTTCTCAAAGAAGCACTCCCCCGCCGAATGCAACTATGAGATTTATGACAAAGAATTACTGGCGATTATTCGATCCTTAGAGGAATGGCGACCGGAACTTGAAGGGGCTGCACACCCAATCACCGTCATATCCGATCATAAGAATCTCAAATACTTTATGAGTACTAAACAAATCAACCGGAGACAACCACACTGGGCAGAATACCTATCATGTTTCAATTTTGTCATCAAGTACCGACCAGGGTAACAATGAGGAAAATCAGATGCATTGATACGTAGATCAGGAGATCTCCCTGGAAAAGAGGATGAAAGGCAATTACACCAGAGTCAAGTTGTATGAAGAAGGGGAATCTTGAAGCACAGCTAGGTTTGTTGGCGGGTTCTTTGTCAAATGAACCCTCTGAAAAGAACGGCTAACTGAATATACCATTTGATGAAGGATATAACACTGCCTTGTTCCCACAAAAGATACTAGATATGCGAAACAAAGGTAAACGACAATCGAAGCACATATCAGTCGCCGAATGCACTGAGGTTGAAGGCCAGTTGCTCTACCGAGGCAGGATATATGTTCCTGACTACCTTCCCCTTAAGCTCTTGATCCTCTAGCTTTACCAAGACGCTGTCTCCACTGGACACCCTGAACGTGAAAAAATAGTTGAACTCATCAGTTGAGACTACTACTGGCCCCTTATAAGGAGTTATATTGCCAGCTGTGCTCGGAACTGTCATATCTGTCAAAGAAGTAAACCCAACACCTATAGAAAACTCGGCTTACTTTGACCTTGACTGATCCCCGAACAACCATGGCAAGAGGTATCAATGGACTTCTTACTGGCATACCGGAGAGCGAAGGGTACGACGCAATCATGGTAATTGTTGATCAGTTAACAAAGATGCGACATCTCCTACCATGTAACACCACCATCAACTCCGAAGACCTCGCCCAACTATTCCTGCGAGATATATGGAATCTACACGGGCTACTCACACATATCACCTCCGACCGCGGCACGCAATTTACAGCCAAATTCTGGAGGGCACTCTGTAAACACCTCGGTATCGAAGCAAGAATATATACCGCCTTCCACCCGGAGACCTATGGCCAAACTGAAAGACTGAACACCGTAATGGAACAATATCTACTTGGATACGTCTCTTATCAACAGGACGATTGGGTAAAATGGCTCCCTATAGCAGAATTCTCCACCAACAATCAGGTCTCCACATTCACCAAAGCCAAACCATTCTTCGAGAACTATGGTTTCCACCTCTAGTTTATAGTGACGATTAAATCCCTTGACAGGACCCCACCGACGCTCAATGCTAAGGACTTCGCTTCGAAGATGAAAGAGAACCACAAACACCTACGTTCCAATATCCGCAAGGTGCAAGGCCAATAATAACAGGTCGTTAATGCCAAATGAACGCCGGCCATGCGCTAAGATGTCGGCAATGTAGTGTTTGTTTCAGCAAAAAACATTCGAACCACCCGTAACTCTCGAAGGTTAGACTGGAAGAAGCTGGGACTGTTCCCCCTCAAAGAGATCATATCGCCATACACGTACCGAATCGACCTGCCTAGGAGCATCAATATCCACCCCATCTTCCATGTATCGTTGCTAGACCCCGCTGAAAATGATCCTGTCCTTGGGCAAATCCAACCACCACCACCGCCTATCACCGTTTAACAGGAAGAGGAGTACTCGGTCGAAGAAATCCTGGATTCACGGAATACAAAAAAGAATGTCCTGCAATATTTTGTTAAATGGACAGGCTATACCGACTGCACCTGGGAACCCGCCGCATATTATGACAATACCGCCGCTATTGATATATTCCATGTATGCTACCCTGACAAACCTGTACCTTTGAAAGGAAAAGTTCAGGTTAAGACTCATAGGAGC